>NW_028270157.1:28705392-31105392 GCF_037043375.1 Chiloscyllium plagiosum
GTCTTATCCAATCCTCATAAATGCCACACAGGATTGATTATTTCCTAACTCCCGCAGTTTTTTAGATTTGTTGATATCTTGTTCGATTGGGAATATTGCCATTTCTGATCATGCAGCAGTGTATTTAATGGTTAAAATTAAGAGTGTTGCAATGGGCTCATGGTACTGTCGAATGGATCTCTTCATCCTCAAGGACAGCAAGTTTATAGGATACTTCTCTAGGGAATTTGAAATTTTTTTGGCAACCAACTCAGTTACAGCTAGTAATTCATCCATTCTTTGGGAGACTGCTAAGGCCTATGATAGAGGGATAATTATCTCATACTCTGCCAGCTAGAAGCGACAGAAGGGAGAGCAGCAACATCTGCTTGAGGCATGACTGAAGGCAGCTGAGACAGCATATACAGTAGACCATCAGTGACTAAGCTGCAGCAGATTACAGCTCTCTGATCCAATTTAAACTCCATGCTAATGCATACAGCAAGGAAGGAACTTTCCTTTGTGAAGCAGAGGCTGTTCAAAAATGGTGATAGGCCGGGTAAATACTTGGCATATTTGGTCAGGAAAAAGAATGCTTCCCAGTCTGTTGCTTCTATTAGGGAAGGAATGAGACTCTTACTTAAAATGCTAAAAAGATCAATGAGGTGTTTCGGAGGTTTTACTTTGAACTTCACCAGTCTGAATGCTGTGACGACAGATGGGATAAGATGGGAGTCTTTTTTTTAGGAATTTGGATCTTCCTGGTGCACCTGCTGAACCTCCTTAGTGCTCCATTAATAGCCCAAAAGATACAGGAGGCGGTGAAGCAACTTCAAAGTGGAAAGGCGCCTGGACCTAATGGCTTGACCAGTGAGTTTTTTAAAAATTTGTAAAGATACTGTCAGGACCGATGTTAAGACATGTATAAATATTCATATAGTCGGGATTGCCTCCTGCCATTCTTGAGAAAGGATAATATCTCTCTTATTCTCAAGAAAGGGAAGACGCTGGAAATCTGTGCTTCTTACAGACCCATCTCGCTTTTAAACTCTGATTTTAAAATTTTTTCGAAGACTCTGGCATTGAGGTTGAAAAGAGTGTTGCCTTCTATTGTTAAGGAGGATCAGATGGGCTTTATAAAGGGCTGCAGATCTTCTAATAATGTTAGGAGACTGCTTAACATGATTAAAGTGTGTCAGCTTCAAGGGTTGGTGGTTTCCTTGGACGCGGAGGAGGCATCTGACCGGGTGGAATGGACATATCTTTTTTATACCCTGGAGCGGTTTGGTCTGGGTGAAGTGTTTACAAGATGGGTAAGGGTCCTTTACAATGATCCTCTGGTGGCAGCTCTCACTAATGGTATATGGTCTGACCATTTTAACATTGGCAGGGGCAGTTGGCAAGGCTGTTCCCGCTCAACTTTGTTCTTCACATTGGTGATTGAGCCGCTGACAGAGGCCATTCGTGGGGACCCTAATAAAGCTGCCCCAAAGGTAGGGTTGAAGGTGCGTAAGATCACATTATATGCGGATATAGTTCTCATTTTTCTTTCGAACCCGGCAGTTTCAGTGCCCCAGTTGATACAATGTATTAATTCATTTGGCTTTTTCTCAGGTTATAAGATCAATTTTTTCAAAATCAAAGGCTATGCCTCTGGGGGGGGGGGGCGTGTCTTAGGGGAATACTGGACGTTTGAAGGTGGGTTCCCCTTTAGGTGGGAACAGGGATGCTTTCTTTATTTGGGCCTCTCTGTTACCCCCAGTTTTGAGCAGTTATTCAAGGCTAATTTTGTTCATTTGTTTGACAAGGTTGAACAAGACCTTCAAAGATGGGGGGCCCCTTCCAATATCATGGCTAGGTCGAGTTGCTTTTATTAAAAATAATGTTCTTCCTCGCTTATTATACCCTCTGCCATTTCTTTTTCCTAGCCAAACTTTTCAGAAACTAATGGTTGGTTTAGTTCTTTTATTTGGCACCATAAGCGGCCTCTTATCAAGCTTATGAAATTGCAAATGCCCCAGGGGTTGGGAGGAGTGGATCTACCGGATGTCAGAAGATATCAATTGAGCTCCCTTTCATCTTTGGTGAATGATTGAGTCTGTGAGGACTCAGTGTCGATATGGTTGGACATTGAGGCCTCCCAGGCAAAGTGTCCTCTTATTAACCTGTTGTTTCTGGACAAAATGAAGATAGTTGCAGAACATTGCCACAATCCACTAGTTATTAGCACTGTCAAAGCATGGAGGGCGATGAGACAGATGGAGGGTAATATGTCTAAAACATCTTTCCATACTCCATAGTTGGTATGCCAGGTTTCTGGCCAGGGACAATGGATCCCTGGTTTAAGTCCTGGGTGGATAGGGGAGTCTCTTGTTTGGGTGACCTGTTTGAAGATGAAACGTTAACATCATTTGATCAAATAATTCGTAAGTATGGATTATTGAGCAGGGACCTCTTCGGTGTTTTTCAGATCAGAGATTTTATCCGAAAAGAGATTATACTTCTGACTGAGTGTTATAGATCTGATACGGAAAAGAGGGTGCTTCAGGCTAAGAGCACTCTTTCGGTAAGTATTCTCTATCATTTGTTGGGGGGGAGATCACTCTGGAAACTTGGGAGGACACCTGTGAAAACGCAAAGAAGATTTTGATATGTAATAGGACCCTGGCTATGCAGGTAAAGCTTCTTCATAGGGCTCATCTGGCCCTAGATTGTCTTGCAAAATTTAAGCAGGGTGCGTCTTCAATGTGCCCCAATGTAAAATAAATACAGGTAACCTCACTCATTGTTTGTGGTCCTGCCACAGACTCAGTACATACTGAAGTGCTATGGCAGGAGTAATAGAGGGATTCTTGGGGACCGAAGTCAAGGTGGATCTGGTTTATCTTCTGGGTTTGCCGAATTTATCTCCCTTAGATGTACATGGGAGAAAGCTTTCTAGCACATTTTGTGCAAGGAAGAACATTCTGATGTGCTGGATGTCTGAGAACCCCCTGGGTCTATCAGAGTGGCATAAGTTATTTATTGAACACATTCCGTTGGACTTTCTTGCACCAGAAAATGGACAATTTTTATAAAACATGGCAGCCCTTTTTGAATTATTTAGAAGCAGATCTGTTCGCCATTTTAATTAGGGCTTTTGTCTAGCCATGGTGGTTTGGTTTAATAAGCCTAATGTCCTGAGAGGAGGAATTTCGAGCAAACATGGGTTTTAATAATTGATGCTCTAAGGTTGAGAGCTGGGGTGTTGTAACGCTGAGTGGAGTTATTTATTTATTAATGTGTATTGAGTGTAGTTGTGAGTTCTTTTGTAGAGTTGTATAGTAGTTGGTTTATTAATGTTGTTTTTGTTGTTATAATGTTATATTTTCATATTTTTGTAATTTTATAATTTTGTAAAGAAAATTTTTTTCAATAAAAATATTTTTAAAAAGTGCACACCCAATTACTTCAACTTTCGAGTATGATTTCAAACAAGCCTTTAGGGGCTTTTTGACTTCTGAGGTAGTGCAGCAGTCAGTATAAAAACTGTACATGAATACCAGTATTGAATAATAAGGCGTTTGTGAATAAAGATTTAGACTATACATTATTAATCTGACTTTCTAATGAGTGCCAGGGTAATTAGATATGAGCTTTCATCTGCAATTGTAGAAGTGACATTGAGGCAGCAGTTTTCCTACAGAAAGTCATAATAAAAAAATACACATTGTACTGCAAAAATTTTTTTGCAGAGTTCTCCTACATTATTTTTGCTTTTTGCCTCACAGTATATTCAAGATGGTGATGTAACCAGTATGATCACAGTTCTGATGATGTAATCACATAGGAGCACTCCTTCTTTTGCAAGTCTTGTAGCACCTTCTACTGGTTATTAGTCTGTACTTTCAAAAGTTCATTTTTCTTGAATGTACTGAATTTTAGAAATTCATTTCATAATTTGTACTAAAATTCATCTCTGAAGTTTCCATGGGACTGGACAGCTCTCAATCTAGTAAAAAAAGCTTAATAATACTGTTTCCTTTTCCCATTACTTAGCTTTCTTTTCCTGTCAAACTTTATACAAACTTAATTCGATTCCTTCTTTTAATTACATTAAAATATGCAATTGTAGTGAACACTTCAGATAATATCATTGTTACAGTATTGACAATTTGGAACAGGGCGAAAAATAAATTATTTGCAAATGCTGCAGGAATTAATACTTTTAGCTTAACATTAAGTACAAAAGCAAACTTATTCAATCAAATAACAGTACAATACAAATATTACTTAGTAGGGAAATTTATTTCAGTATCACTGTGGGGCTGTGGGATTAACATTCAGAGTCAGAAAAGATTGGCGAGCACACACGAGCTGAAGTAACCCAACAGAAAATAATTCCTGAATATCAGTACTGTACATAATTTTCAATCCACTACATCTCTTAAAATAGCCTTCATCTTGCCACAATGCTATTATAAACCCAGTCCAGTTATGTTTGATGCCATGACAATAGAATCATGTTAATCAATAAAAAGAATTACATTCATATAATTTAGAGGGCATGTACTATCGTATCCCTTCTTAGATGAGTGCACCGTAAGATGTTCTACACAAGCAATCCTGGCTGAGAAATTACAAATGAAATGAAAGTACTCAGGAAATCAGAACTAAAGGCAAAAAAAACCTGATTCCATTTATTATTGTCATGTGTACCTAGGTACAGTGAAAAGTTTTGTTTTCCATGCAGTGTGGGCTGATCATACCATACAAAATAGAACAGTGCTAGGAATACAATGTTATGGCAGCAAAAAAAGTGTGTGTGTGCGAGAGAGAGCGAGAGAGAGAGCGAGAGAGAGAGAGCGAGAGAGAGAGAGCGAGAGAGAGAGAGCGAGAGAGAGAGAGCGAGAGAGAGAGAGCGAGAGAGAGAGAGCGTGAGAGAGAGAGCGTGAGAGAGAGAGCGTGAGAGAGAGAGCGTGAGAGAGAGAGCGTGAGAGAGAGAGCGTGAGAGAGAGAGCGTGAGAGAGAGAGCGTGAGAGAGAGCGAGAGAGAGAGCGAGAGAGAGAGAGCGAGAGAGAGAGAGCGAGAGAGAGCGCGAGAGAGAGCGCGAGAGAGAGAAATGGGATCACCTCTAGTGCGACATGAACCCAAGATCCCAGTTGAGGCTGTACTCATGGGTACCGAGCATGGCTATCAGCCTCTGTTCACAACTCTGCACTGTTGCATGTCCTGAAGTCCACCCTACAGGACATTCACCCAAAGATCTGAGGTTGAATATCCTTGACCACTTAAGTGTTCCCCCATTGGGAGGGAATATCCCTGTCTGGTGATTGTTGCACCATGTCAACAGGCAATAGACAATAGGTGCAGGAGTAGGCCATTCTGCCCTTCAAGCCTGCACCACCATTCAATATGATCATGGCTGATCATCCTTAATCAGTATCCTGTTCCTGCCTTATCTCCATAACCCTTGATTCCACTATCCAACTCTTTCTTAAATAAATCCAGAGACTGGGCCTCCACTGCCCTCTGGGGCAGAGCATTCCACACAGCCACCACTCTCTCAGTGAAGAAGTTTCTCCTCATCTCTGTCGTAAATGGTCTACCCCGTATTTTTAAGCTGTGTCCTCTGGTTCAGCACTCACCCATCTGTGGAAGCATGTTTCCTGCCTCCAGAGTGTCCAATCCTTTAATAATCTTATGTCTCAATCAGATCCCCTCTCAGTCTTCTAAACTCAAGGGTTTACAAGCCCAGTTGCTCCAGTCTTTCAGTGTAAGGTAATCCCGCCGTTCCAGGAATTGACCTCATGAACCTTCATTGCACTCCCTCAATAGCCAGAATGTCTTTCCTCAAATTTGGAGACCAGAACTGCACACAATACTCCAGGTGTGGACTCACCAGGGCCCTATACAGCTGCAGAAGAACCTCTTTGCTTCTATACTCTTGTTATGAAGGCCAGCATACTATTAGCCTTCTTCACCAACTGCTGTATCTGCATGCTTACCTTCATTGACTGGTGTACAAGAACACCGAGATCTCTTTGTACTGCCCCTTTACCTAAATTGATTCCATTTAGGTAGTAATCTGCCTTCCTGTTCTTGCCACCAAAGTGAATAACCATACATTTATCCATATTAAACTGCATCTGCCATGCATCTGACCACTCACCTAACCTGTCCAGGTCACCCTGTAATCTCCTAACATCCTCCTCACATTTCATCCTGCCACCCAGCTTAGTATCATCAGCAAATTTGCTAATGTTATTACTAATAACATCTTCTATATCGTTAATATATATTGTAAAATGCTGCGGTCCCAGCACTGATCCCTGTGGTACCCCACTGGTCAGTGCCTGCCATTCCAAAATGGAGCCGTTTATCACTACTCTTTGTTTCCTGTCAGCCAACCAACTTTAAATCCCAGTTAGTACTTTGCCCCCAATACCATGCGCCCTAATTTTGCTGGCTAACCTCCTATGTGGGACTTTATCAAAAGCTTTCTGAAAGTCTAGGTACACTTTGAGATATGTAGGGAAGAGGTGTTGGAAATTCTAGAAAGGCTGAAAATAGATAAGTCCCCTGGGCCTGATAGCATTTATCCTAGGATTCTCTGGGAAGCAAGGGAGAAGATTGCAGAGCCATTGACCTTGATTTTTATGTCCTCCTTGTCTACAGGAATAGTACCAGTAGACTGGAGGATAGCAAATGTGGTTCCCTTGTTCAAGAAGGGGAGTAGGGATAACCCTAGTAACTATAGGCCGGTGAGTCTCACTTCTGTTGTGGGCAAAGTCTTAGAGAGAATTGTAAGGGATAGGATTTATGAACATCTGGATAGGAATAATGTGATCAAGGATAGTCAGCATGGTTTTGTGAAGGGCAGGTCGTGCCTCACAAACCTTATTGAATTCTTTGAGAAGGTGACTAAGGAGGTTAACGAGGGTAAAGTGGTAGATGTGGTGTATATGGATTTTAGTAAGGCGTTTGATAACGTTCCCCATGGTAGGCTACTGCAAAAAATACGGAGGTATGGCATTGAGGTTGGAGGTTTGGATTAGGAATTGGCTGGCTGGAAGACGACAGAGGGTAGTAGTTGATGGTAAAGGTTCATCTTGGAGTGCAGTTACTAGCGGTGTTCCGCAAGGATCTGTTTTGGGACCATTGCTGTTTGTCATTTTTATAAATGACCTGGAGTAGGGGCTAGAAGGTTGGGTGAGCACGTTTGCGGATGATACGAAAGTCGGTGGAGTTGTTGACAGTGAGGAAGGATGTGTCAGGTTACAGCGGGATATAGATAAGTTGCAGAGCTGGGCAGAAAGGTGGCAAATGGAGTTCAATGTGGGTAAGTGTGAGGTGATTCACTTTGGTAAGAGTAACAAAAAGATGGGGTACTGGGCTAATGGTCGGATACTTGGTAGTGTGGATGAGCAGAGGGATCTTGGTGTCCATGTACACAGATCTCTGAAAGTTGCCACCCAGGTAAATAGTGCGGTAATATGGCGTACTGGCTTTTATTGGTAGAGGAATTGAGTTCCGGAGTCCTGAGGTCATGTTGCAGTTGTACAAGACTCTGGTGCGGCCGCATCTGGAGTATTGTGTGCAGTTTTGGTCGCCATACTATAGGAAGGATGTGGAGGCACTGGAACGGGTGCAGAGGAGGTTTACCAGGATGTTGCCTGGTATGGTAGGAAGATCGTATGAGGAAAGGCTGAGGCACTTGGGACTGTTTTCATTGGAGAAAAGAACGTTTAGGGGTGACTTGATAGAGGTGTACAAGATGATTAGGGGTTTAGATAGGGTTGACCATGAGAACCTTTTTCCACGTATGGAGTCAGCTATTACGAGGGGGCATAGCTTTAAATTAAGGGGTGGTAGGTATAGGACAGATGTTAGGGGTAGATTCTTTACTCAGCGAGTCGTGAGTTCATGGAATGCCCTGCCAGTAGCACTGGTGTACTCTCCCTCTTTATGGGCATTTAAACGGGCATTGGATAGGCATATGGAGGATAGTTGGCTAGTGTAGGTTAGGTGGGCTTGGATCAGCGCAACATCGAGGGCCAAAGGGCCTGTACTGCACTGTTTTTTTTTCTATGTTTCTACTACATCTACTGGATCTCCCTCATCCATCTTAAGAGTTACATCCTCAAAAAATTCCAGAAGATTAGTCAAGCATGATTTCCCCTTCATAAATCCATGCTGACTCTGACCTATCCTGTTACTAATATCCAGATGTGTCGTAATTTCATCCTTTATAATAGACTCCAGCATCTTTCCCACCACTGAGGTCAGACTAACTGGTCTATAATTTCCTGCTTTCTCTCTCCCACCTTTCTTAAAATGTGGTACACCATTAGCCACCCTCCAATCCGCAGGAACTGATCCTGAATCTATTGAACTCTGGAAAATAATCACCAACGCATCCACGATTTCTCGAGCCACCTCCTTCAGTACCCTGGGATGTAGAACATCAGGCCCCGGGGACTTATCAACCTTCAGACCTAACAGTCTCTCCAACACCAATTCCTGGCAAATATAAATTCCCTTAAGTTCAGGTCCTTCAGCTACTGTTACCTCAGGGAGATTGCTTGTGTCTTCCCCAGTGAACACAGATCTGAAGTACCAATTCAATTCTTCTGCCATTTCTTTGTTCCCCTGTTTCTGTCTTTAAGGGCCCAATTTTAGTCTTAACCATTTTTTTGCCTTTCACATATCTAAAAAAGCTTTTACTATCCTCCTTTATATTTTTGGCCAGTTTACCTTCATACCTCAAAGGTCGACTCATCCCTTGGCATTGCGTCTGCTTGGTTTCGCCAATATATAATGCCTTAGGGCATCCTTGCCTCAATCGGGATCTTCGGTTCATATCACACTACAAGTTACCCCACCGTACTACACACTTTCTCTCACACACACACACACACACACTCTCTCACACACATTCGCACACACACTCACATGCACGTTTTCACTCACATATACTCCCTCACATTCTCCCTCAAGGTACATGCACATACATACACACACACCCATAAACTCTACCTCTCATGCATACACACGCACACACAAATCTATGGGGTGAATTTGCATTTGCAGATATGTATTTACAGATACATTCCAATTTGTTCAATAAGTACATGATCTGTAGACAATCAATGATAATCAATGTGGCATTTTATAAATTCCTACTTTGGAAATAAATCTGGCTCCAGGTTGAGAGACAAACAGACTTAAAACATTACCTCATCTAAAATGCATTGTCTGACTTGAGGTGTCACCTTTATTCTTATAAAACCTGAAGTTATCTCAGGGCAATGATTTACATATTATTCAATTGAAACCTACAGCACCAATCTAACTGATGAAAGACTTAATAGCCATCACTTTTGGTCAATAAATTTGCATTAGTTTTATGACTCTTTGATCTATTACTTATAAAATCTGTATCCGATATATTGTCTCTCACCAGCTGCCTGAGGAAGAGGGGGGAGGGGGGGGGCTCCAAAACCTTGCGGTTTCAAATAAACCTGCTGGACTACAACCTGTTGACATGCGATTTTTGACTGTAACAATTGAAGTAGACTATTTCTAGATGTAACAAGACCTGGATTAACAGCCAGGCTGTGCTGCTACAGCCCGAGTAATGACCACCTCCAAAGGATAACAATCTATCTCTCATTGACATTCAATGGCATTATAAATACCAAATCCCCTATCATCAACATCAAGGGAAGCTATGCCATGTCTCAGTTCGTATGCAGCATTCCTTTAACAGATATGCTCATGATATCATCACTGTATCACAGTACGTGACCTAAGAGCATAAATGTTTTGGGCCTTATTTTAACTAAGTGTAGCACATTATTGAAAGCAAGCTACTCTTTGTAACAGAATACCTTAATGGTAACCCAGACACTGAAGGACCTGTGATTATAATATTTGTATATATCAAAAGCTGAAACTCAGCTATCCTCTTTAGTTCTTATTTCACTGGAGTTTACACAAGCAATGCTTCATCATACACAAATACCCTGCTGGATGCAAATTCATTAAAATGCTGGCAGTTCATAGCTAACAGCGGTGACAATTTATAAAATAGTCCCAAGATCTTGGAAGCAGACATTTGAAAACCACACTGTAGATCAATAGATAACATTTCTGGATATCGTTATGTTCACAAAATTAACAGCACCAATTTCTGTAAATAAAGATTTGGAAATTGAACAGCCATTAGGCAGACAGCTACTCCTTTTCTGCTGAAAACCTCCATTCTTAGAAGCCTCATCTCTCTTTTAAAACAACGGAACATCCTGCTTTTCAATTTAAACTAAAAAAAGGCAGTCAAAGGCTACTCACTTTACAAAGAATTTCTGAATGAAAATACAGCCATTAAAATATTAATCATTAAAAAGCAGTTTAGTACATTAACAAGACTTAACTGCATGTAGAGGGTTTTGGGTAACAACATTTTGTTTCACCAAATTGGTATCAAAACAAAGGGAACATCCTCAATTTCTTCTCCTCATTCCTAATTTTGTGCAAACTCTACCTAGTGGCAGAAATCTCATAAAGGTCTGAATTCATGAAAAGAAGTTTCTACACTAACTAAATCCTAGTAAGGAGTAGCAAGAAGGAAAATAAAGTAAAATAAAAGCAGAAAAACTAAAAGAAACAAACACTACACACACCAAAAACACAGCAAAACCTTCAATGAGAAATGGAAGGCAAACCTAATTATGGTCAGAGTAGGCAATTATATCTTTACTGATTTTGTACTATTCAGCAATACATGCAGTTTTATTTTAAAGATCATGTGATAAATGATCTCTGGAAGAGAGCTTGAAAATCATCTTTGTTATCAGTAAGGAGGTGGTTTGAGAATTAATGATTCGATCTTCCTGTTGATGATCAAAAATCCAAAAAAATTCTGGAAGGAACTCAAAGACCAGCTCAAGGTAAGCATTAACTCTGGGATTAAGACCATAAGACATAGGAGTGGAAGCAAGGCCATTTGGCCCATCAAGTTCACTCCGCCATTTAATCATGGCTGATGGATGTTTCAATTCCACTTACCAGCACTCTCTGTGGCCCTTAATTCCTTGCGAGATCAAGAATTTATCAATTGCTGCTTTGAACACACCCAACGTCCTGACCTCCACTACGTTCCGTGGCAATGAATTCCACAGGCCCACCAGTTTCTGGCTGAAGAAATGTCTCCTCATTTCCATTCTAAATTGACCCCCTCTAATTTTAAGGCTATGCCCATAGGCCCAAGTCTCCCCTCTTAATGGAAACAACCTCCCAGCGTCCACCCTTTCTAAGCCATGCATTATCTTGTACGTTTCTATTAGACCTCCCTCAACCTTCTAAACTCTAATGAATACAGTCCCAGGATCCTCAGCCGATCATCATATGTTAGGCCTACCATTCCAGGGATCATCCGTGTGAATCTCCGCTGGACACCGTCCAGTGCCAGTTTGTCCTTCCTGAGGTGTGGGGTCCAAAATTGGACACAGTATTCTAAATGGGGCATAACTAGAGCTTTATAAAGTCCCAGAATCACAACACTGCTTTTATATTCCAACCCACTTGAGATAGCAGAATACAACTCATATCATCCAGACAACAACCCCAAAAGTCTGTTGACAAGTTGTTGGAAGATGCTGCAGCAAATGGCATGAGTATGTCCTTTTCTGAAAAAGAGCTCTCAGAGAAGCTTATTGAATTGGTAGTCAACTCTACACCAATTAAACCCTTCAGGAAAGATTTTATGGACAAGAAAATGGGTCATGTCATTGATACTTTACTTGAAATGGACAGAAGAATGGAGTTATTATGGCAGGCCAACAATTATATAACAGGTGCAGCCAATACTTATACTATCATCAAAGTTTACCAAACTAACAACATCTGTAGCAGATGTGGTTTACCACATCTACCCAAAAGCTGTCCAGCTTTCCTTCATATCTGCAAAACATATGTGGCACCAAAAAATGTGTGTACAAGAAACCTGTTTCCAAAAGGCAAACCAGACCCCAAAACAAAATACAAGTGACCAGCAAAATGGTACAAAACCAGATGGGAGCAAATAAACTGTTAAGAACTTACACACATATATCTATGAAGGGTACAGTCAATCAACAACTAACATGTTGATTGTCTGAGGTCAACAGAAGATCTTACAGTCATTAACATCATAGAAAAAGACATACTGTTACAGCCTAAAAGTGAAGAACTAACTAGTACTGTGCACCCCGAAAGACATGTACCTCAGCAAATGATGCTCCATGGTCTAACCTATAACATACTATCATAGTATATTATGGATTCTCAATTCTGTGCATTAGCAGAATAAACTACAATGCCAATTCACATGCTCATCTTGGTTTCCCAAAATTATCTACCTGGCTAGACTATCAGTGTACAGAGATCTTGCTAAGTCATAATTCATGAGATTCAAATCAAACCCTCTGTGGCAGAACAGACCACAACTGATGCAATTGAATCAGTCAGTCTCAAACACTTATACCTAGATCAATTCAATGTGATCAACAATCATAAAGGAGGATGACAAGTATACCATAAAGATGATGCAAATTCATTTATTGGAATTTGAATTATTAATTCTGTGTTGACCTATTTGAACCATTATTAAATTGACAACACTTGTCTGTATACAGCCAAGTATATCTGTTTGAGATTATTTTTTATCTTTGGATAAAGACAGATGTTGTGTCATGTATCACAGTAAGTATGCCATATACCTTTAACAGACATGCTCATAATGTCATCACTGCATCATAGCATGTGACCTGAGGACATGAAGATCTAAATTGAACCATTTGAAGCATAACACATTGGTGAACACATGTGACTTTTTAATTATTGAATAGCATAATATTAGCCCAGACACTGAAACAGCTTCGATTGTAATATTTGCATATATCAGGAGCTGAAAAAAATGTTAAATCTTTCAGTTCTTCATTACATACACCTAGCTGTTATGTTACGTGAGTTAACAAAGCATTGCTACATCAGGTACAAATACCCTGCTGGAGGGTAAGCCACACAGTGATCTGAAATTCAAGCATACAAATGTAACGACTACTAGGTTTTGTCAAAACTGGAGAAAGGCGGAGAAAGGCAGACATGGTAATGGAGTACACTCATTGTCAAGTATCCTACATTTTCCTGCAACACTCAAATCTCAATATCAGGGCAAAGAAATATCTTTTGCTAGCAATAAGCTCCTTATTCATTAGCCTAAACATTCACAGTGAGTGAAACACTGAGCACTGACTTTAGGATGCACTGCAATACCTCAGTAAGGGTTCCTCAGAGGACCTTTTAAAGGCACAACATCCATTACACAAAAAGACAAGTTATCCAGAAGGTGCATGGGAGTACCATCACTTACAAATTCCTCCCTAAGTTACTCATTATCTGGACATGGTCACGTACCACAATTTCTTCTTCAGTGGTGAATCAAAATACTGAAATACTCCATCTAACAGCCCTGCAGAAGCATTTCAAGAATGTCCACTGTACCTTCACAAAAATGTTAAATAAGGATAGGTAATTAGTGCTAGGCTATTCAGACTGTTAACAGCGAGGAAATAAATTTACAGAATTACTTTATTTTACCAGGCCAAATACTTTTCTTCAACAGTCTTACACGAAATTTTTTAGACCCCTTCAGCTAGAGGATAATAGTTTAAAATTAATTTTAAATCTTGTTAGGACATTACTTTGCCACGCAGTAATGATCAGATTTTGACTGTGCGATCAGAGAAATACTAAATAGGAGGCTAGAAACTTCCCTTCAGCAAGTTTACTAGGCCACATTCACAAATACACAGCCAAAGCGATAGCAAAGGAGAGAAGGAGAGTGTGTATTTGCATACAGAGAAGTTTAAAAATAATAAAATGATGAAAACAAAGAGGAAAGGTCTTATGCTTTTGACAAGCAGGTTCGACTGAACTTGTGAATTATCTTGAAGAAGTCCTTCTCAGGTGAGTAAACAGGTAAGAGTTCACAACATAATGGTCTGGACACTGATACAAGGTCATAGAGTCATAGAGATGTACAGCATGGAAACAGACCCTTCGGTCCAATCCGTCCACGCCGACCAGATATCCCAACCCAATCTAGTCCCACCTGCCAGCATCCGGCCCATATCCTTCCAAACCCTTCCTATTCATATACCCATCCAAATGCCTCTTAAATGTTACAATTGAACCAGCCTCCACCACATCCTCTGGCAGCTCATTCCATACATGTACCACCCTCTGCGTGAAAAAGTTGCCCTTTAGGTCTCTTTTATATCTTTCCTCTCTCACCCTAAATCTATGCCCTCTAGTTCTGGTCTCCCCAACCCCAGGGAAAAGACTTTGCCTATTTATCCTATCCATGCCGCTCATAATTTTGTAAACCTCTATAAAGTCACCCTCAGCCTCCGAGGCTCCAGGGAAAACAGCCCCAGCCTGTTCAGCCTCTCCCTGTAGCTCAGATCCTCCAACCCTGGCAACATCCTTGTAAATCTTTTCTGAACCCTTTCAAGTTTCACAACATCTTTCCAATAGGAAGGAGACCAGAACTGCACGCAATATTCCAACAGTGGCCTAACTAATGTCCTGTACAGCCGCAACATGAACTCCCAACTCCTGTACTCAATACTCTGACCAATAAAGGAAAGCATACCAAACGCCTTCCTCACTATCCTATCTACCTGCGACTCCACTTTCAAGGAGCTATGAACCTGCACTCCAAGGTGTTTTTGTTCAGCAACACTCCCTAGGGCCTTACCTTTTTTATTATTTCATGCTTTTGTATTTTTATAGCATGAAAGCAGCAGACTGATGACCATCAAGAATAATTCTGCAATAAAACTGCCAATGCTCTTTTCAATGAGTGTCATTCATAATTTTGATTAGATGGAATAGGGTATAAATAAGACAAAAGATGATTATATCAGAACACTGTATCTCGGGGAAATATGTGTAATGTAAGGAAACTTTATGTATGAGTAATGGAAACTAAACCCACATAAGGAATTTCACTTAAGAGTCACAGAACTAAATACCAGTTATATTAATAGTCAATATTAAGCCATACTTTGTGGCTTCAGCAGGAACCCAGATAATTTAAGGGGAATTATCATTACAATCACACTTCCATCTGCTTTTGATTTTCATGGTGTTATCTGTTCCTTTCCTCTGATGTTTCTTTATTTCTTCTCTTCAGCTTGCACCTCCATTTTCTTCTTTTTTCTGATTCTGGCTATGTTAACTTTTACTTTGTGTTAGATGTGGTGAATGGAGATGGGTGGGAAATTTTTCTGAGAACTGCAGTTGTGAGACAATTATGGTCCTGCTTTATTCCCTTCATACCTGCTTCCTATTCTTACATTCTCAATGAATTAGTTGCCTGTTTAACTTCTCGGGATTGTATACATATAAAAGGAGGACAGGAGAAACCTAACTTGTTCATCAGGCCATCACCCAAATTTGTACCCCTCTCCCCCCCTGCTGCCATAGAATCTAGTGGAAGTTTTTTTTAAAAAGCTAATTTATCCTGAGTTTTCTCCTATCTCCTCTCTGACTTCTAAAACTGAACAAGTGTGTTCTAGGAGATCATAATACTAATATACCTTCTATATGCAGATATGCTTGTCATTCTCAGGAATTTATTAACCTGCCCTTTGAGTGGTTGCATATTAAAAAAAACACTATACTTATCAGCAATTTGTTTCACTGTTTAATGATTGTCAAAATATGTTTCACTGAGCAACTGACCTAGTCTATGCTTTCGTAACTGGTGGTTCCATCACTGGTCCACTACAATATGGCTGGATAATATCACCCAACAACTATGATGAGGCCTAAATATTTCAATATAAATGAAAAGTAAGCCCTTTATAACAAATTGTTGATTTCTAAGTTCATATCTAAAAAAAATCAAGATAAAGGAGTCCAAAAGAGATTCGGAGTGATCTTGAGCATGATAATGTGAGGCTGACCAGGACAAAAGTAGTGAAAGGCCCAAGCTGAGTGGGGTTTTACCAGTCAGTAAGGAACTCAAGATCTAAACAAATGCATGCATAATCTAAGAGAAAGCTGGTTGCTAATCTAGATATAAGACTAAGTGCAATCAACCTTATCCCCTGGTCTGGCTTACACATGACTCCAGATCCACACAGTGTAGGTAATTCTGAACTGCTCTCTGGGCAATTGGGAATGGACAATAAAATGCTGGTCTGTCCAGTGATGTCCACATTGTGTGAACGTACGAGAAAAAGATGTGTTTTCTCTGCATTTATTAAGATCCAGCATTGCAGTTAGCATGACTGTTCCCAGAAGAAACCATGTAGTGAACAAGGTGAGGATTGGTTGGATTTAAAGGGAGGTTGGAAAGCATTGTGATCTGTCTCTGGGTTTCACTGCTGCAGACCATATCTGCCCAGCATGAATGGTAATCTTATACAATTCCATCACTGGGGACACGCTAACTTTAATTGATTGGAATGTCTCAGCATCTCGGTCTAGTTTTTACACAGCCCTTTATTTCCTCTTTGGGGTGTCCCTCATCAATGAGGCTAGTAAACGTGAAAATGGAATCTCAGTTTGCATCTTAAAAGCTAAATCTGCCTGAACCAGTCTTTGGCTCCTGTTTTAGTGACAGAGGGCAGAGTCAGGTTTAATGGGCTTGGATAGTACACCATCGACTATAAAATACAGGAGCAGAATTAGGCCATTCAGTCTGCTCCATCATTTGATGATGGCTCGTTTCTCAAGCCCGTTCTCCTTAGTGGGACTAGTTTAGTTTGGGAAACTTGGTTGGCTTGGACGAATTAGACCAAAGCATCTGTCTGTGCTTTATGACTCAATGACTCTATAATATACAAACTGGGCAGGAACAAAGAGAACTGCCTGGCAACTCTTTGTTCTCTTAGAGAACAATGTCCAAAAAAAGGTAAGGAACGTCTGGAAAATTGCATGCAGAGGTAGTGTGGAATAACAAACCAACAAGTGGACCCAGGTAATATTTTACAACACCATGTACAGATGAGTGGCTTATGCTTTAAAAGACAATACTGGAAAGGGTTACCTGATATCACAAGATAAGGACTACCCATTAGGATATAAAAGACTGTTTCTAGGAGGAGATAACCAGTGCTGCAGTGGTTATCATTTTATTGTGTGCACCAGAAGGTTTCAGTAGCAGTAATATGTACTTATACTCAATTTTGCACTTGATGCCCCATACGAGACAATCAGGTATCAAAGATGTAATTTAGTTAGCTATTAAGTAATATATAATGAATCTGTTTACAGTTTATCAAGACCGAGCCAATTTCTGCTGAAAATGTTGTGTGGACATCATTCCCCACATTGTGTTAGTAACTTAGCTTAAATTATTAAGCAGGATTTGTGGCAGTGAATCTATCCAAAGTATCCCAGGTAGCTCAGGTGAATGATGACAATATTTTAATAGCTTGCCAGCATGACAGGTCCTTGGAAGTGAGGATGATATCTGTCAGGCTAGATGAGTCTTCAGGTGACTAGGAAGCCTAATTTCAAAAACATGACAAAATGTTGACACAGGAATTACACAGGTTTGTTGCATTCCAAAATCTTTGTAAACATTGAATTTGATTCCAAAGTATGTAGCTCTGTTATTTGTGACAAGATACAATATAAACATTGTTACCATTATCAAAAGTAACAGCATCAGTTTCAAAATCTTTGAATTATTTCAACTTAAAAACAAGAATAAGATGCAAAAATACACTCTGCACCAATCTCACCGTCTGTGTATGCTAGCTTGTGTTAATTAGAATGTTTATATTTTTAACTGTCATCACACCCCAGGCAATAATCTGAAGTTTTCCAGTCCTGATTCTGCTTTAAGGGGTATTGGCATCACGGACTCGTTTACAAATAACTGAATTTAAGTTGAAGATAGACATCTGCCTTTAATCCCAGAATAAGAAGTGGAATGGGCCCTTCAGTGATTTCCTCTCGCCTGGGAGAGGATTAAGTGGCTTGAAATTAAGGCATACCGTGCTTTACTCCAAAAGGGCAAGCAGTGTGACAATGATCTAAAAATTTACCAGATATTCTTAAATTCTTCTGGTATCCAGGCAACAACTAGACTGGGACACCAACTAAGCCCCATTTACTACTTTCACACAATACTAGACTACAGTTAGACTCTCAGGCTGAAAAGTAGGAATCAACTGATCGGTTTGTCACTATCCCAGCCACACTACCTCTGATGTAGAGATATGACCTTTGATATGTCTGGAGGCTTAAGCAATGTTTGACGAAACGGTCAGTTATTCAACAAATTAGGTTGTAGATTTTGCAGACCTTCAGACCAATTCACCTTGAAGCCAAAATTTAAACAAAAACTGCTGGAAATATTCAGCGGGTCTGGCAGAACATGAGAAGACAGAAACTAGAGTTAATGTTTCAGATGAATGATCTTTCATCAGATTTTGAGCCCTGCCTCATTCACACCTCTTGTGTTTTACATATCACTACTGAAATACGTACATTTTTAATTGTCAAGATAACAAGTAATAACAATACCTTTTGTAAGTGTGGAATATTTGAAATTACGCAGAAGCAAATTTAGAGTAATTCAACAATATCCTCAATAATTATCACCCCTCCACAAACACAAGGAAAGCATTAATTTCTTAAACACTACAGTATTTAAATTGGCACAAGACATAAGATAGCAACAAAAGATCTTTTCAAAATACCTTACAAACAGGTCTTACATGAAAAACATGGCTTTGCAAATTGGCAAGGTCACAATTAATATGTTTTCATCACATATGCACAAAATTGAAAGATATACTATTTTAATCTGATTTCAAACCTCAATCTCAGATGTATATTTAATATCTGGTCTGGTTCTGATCTTGATCTACCCTCAATTGCAGTCTGTAGAATAGTTTCCAAACTCTTATCTATTACTTCAATTATATTCCCTAGTTCTAAACCCCACTAAATTAATTAGTCATTGCCTCACTACATTTCTTTCATTACGACAGTGTGACCATACTTTCAAAGTATTTTGAGTGACATTAAATCACTTTGCGGTGTCCTAAGGTCATAAAAAACACAAGAAAAATGCAAGATGATCCTTACGAAAATAAAATCGTATTAGTCATTAGAAGGAGGAATGATTTCTTTGAAATTTGGTTGCTTTACATAATATAGAAAATGTTCTTATCTAATTTGTAGACTCAACAGATCCTAGCAGATGCGATCCACAAAATTTTTCCTTCTCGTTATCTGAATAGGCATCACTCCAATCCAAGTTGACAGATCATGGCTGAAAGTTTCCCTCACTGACTTAAACCAAGATGGAAACTGACACGGAATTTTCCTGTCAATTCTCAGCAGTGTTAAGACTAGCTAATGGTCTCTGCAAATGACAGGCAGCCCCCTCTCCAACATTCTACTCCAGCAGAAAGCTGTTCCAAATGCTCCCTCACATCCTCTCCCTACCTTTCCTCCTCCTACTCCCTTGCATGCTGCCAACCATGCCAGCAGTCAGTCACTCCCTTGTATTATCTCCTAACCTCAGCAGTCAGCTATTTGTCACAGCCTCTCCTCACACCCCAGTATAGATACTATCCACACCGTCACCATGGCTGCTACAATGTTGGACCTCGGATTATGTAGTGCCACTTGTCTTTCCAGTGCTTGCTGCTCCTCATCTCAGATGGTTTCCCTGCTGCCTCACTAGTGAGGTTACCAACAGTAAATGTGGGAAGAAACTGCCAGTGAATGGAAGAGCTGCTCCTCTCAAATTCTGTCAATCGTGCATACGAGTGACAGGTGACTTTCCTCTGATTAGTTACATCCTTAATTGAATTTCCCAGCTGTTTTGGGGGCTTGAGGACAAATTACTTCACTGGGCCCATATATTTTGAATATTAGCATGATGCATAACTACATATCATATTACTCTAACTTATTTATTCTATAAAAGGTAATTTTCTTGATGATAAATTACTTCCTTTCAACATTTCGAAGGGTTTTCATTAACTTTGTCTTAATTTATCAGAAAATAAGTACATCATAACTGATTTGTCCAAGTACGTAGGAATAGGTTACAAATATATAGTAATGCATTGTGCATACACAAATTAGATGCATATGCTGACATTTATCAAGTCATGTGTTTTTATCAAGTGAAGCTTAATTATCATACCAAGTTGCTATCAATTGTGTGGTTATAATTCAAAGGAAATAATTGTTAAAATGCAATGCATCACAATTATTTGACAAAGTCTCCTTATTATGAACGTAAGAACAGGTTATATTTTTGAAAAAAAACCTAAATTCATCGATAAAGAACCAAGAAAAATGGTGATTTTTTTTCCCCCCAGAATATAAATATTATATAATTTTCAGTGCGGGCTAGGTGGACCAAAAGGTCTGTTTCCATACTGTATGACTATGACTCCAACTTTATAATTTAGCTTTTAGTAAAGTAGGTGTCCAAAGCAAGGTTAGTTCTCTGATGGCTTTGCAGGTCTCTGCTGAGTTTGCTGATCTAAAGTGGATGGGAGGAAATATGCTATAATTGGACTTCCCTTTCCTAGAAAACTTCAGAGGGAAAGAAAATTCTAATGGGCTACCTGTTCCTGATCTGATTCCTTTCAGAAAGTTAATACACAAATGGCCATCAAGGAAAGAAAGGGTGCAATCAACTACAGTGTTCTTTACAGTTGAATAGCCTGTTCATTGTTGTGACTCACTGGGTTAGTATGCTATAATTGAACTTTGCTATTCCCTGAATTGTACAAAATGTTAACTTTTTTAAAACAATTACATACACTACCCCAATTTACCTGATTATCAGCTGGCCAAATTTCTTGTTGTTCTGCCTTCTTTCTCTGGATGCTTCCACTGCTTTGCAAGAAGTGTAGAGTAACAATTCACTTGGAAAATATCATTAATTTATCAATTCAAAACTGCTGCAGGAATGTTGGTTTTAAACTGAATTTTTGACTGCCGAGAGTGGCTTCTACGTTGAGAGAGTCTGTACAATTTGTTATGAAGATGTGAGTATACTGTTTCTTGAAGAGAGTTAAAAGCTAGCATAACAATCTAACACAGCACCAAGTGTCCTGAAAAAGATATAATGTAACATTTGGTCAAACAACTTGATTAGCTGGTTGCCTGGAAATTACAAAACAGATCTGAATTAAGCCAATCAATTTAAAACTTTTCAAAAAACCAGCCAGATGTCAAATCTTCTTTACTTCTTCTTAGGGATTTCTGTTTCACAGATTACTGATCGATAAAGGTATCTTTAGGAGAGCTATTCTCCAGCAGTCTGCAGATGTCGTTGGCTTGGAAGTTCTCCTCCCAACTGTTCAATTTTCCCTGGTCTTATACCCCCCCAAAGTATCGGATTGTGTCATTGGCTTTTAAGATTGTCAATATACTCAATTCAAACTTGATTGGAGTTTGTTTTTTTGGGGGGTATAATTTAAACTGATTGGTTTAATTCAAATCTGTTTTGTCGTTTCCAGCCAACCAGCTAACCGAGTTGCTCGACCAAACGTTACATTATATCTTTTTCAGAACACTTGATGCTGTGTCAGGTAGTTCTGCTAGATTTTAACTCTCAAAGGTCCGGTACACTCACATCTTCATAAAGAATTCCTCTCCAACTTGTTTCCAGCTCCAAACTGCTCAGCCACCACGAACTAACTCCATAATTATTGCCAAGCAAAAAGGTCTGTTGACAATATTGTCACTAGTCTGCAGACCAGTGAATTTTTTTTTGCCAACAAGACCTGGATCAGCACACACACTCAGCTCCTGATCACCTGCAATCTGAACCTCCAGCATTGGTTGCTCAAACAGTTGTTCAAAATTCCTGCCATGGCTATCAGGTACTTGCTTTCAAATTTGCAGCCACTCTTTCAAACAAACAGTTTTCCTAAGAAACTGTTGTTTCTCATATCAGTCTGAGAATTAAAAAAAAATACAAAAAAACCAAGACATAGTCCTTACATCACATTCACTCTCTAAACACTTAAACAATGGGAGCTTGAAAAACATCCCTGAGGCCAGTAAGAATCTATGAATCCTAGTTAGTGCCCTAGAAAGATCTGGCATTTTGAGATGAGGATCGAGGCGGAAAATGGAGAACAGTGATTTGTTTTCTTGTTCAGATGTACAACTTAAAGGCTCTCCAAAGGCTTCATAATTTATCCAGTCAGTGACTATACCACATAAATTAATATTCATCTCAAATTCCAATTTGTGTTATTTCATCTCAAGGTCGCCTATAATTTGCCTTCACACCGAGAGCAAAAGATAAACCAAGAAAGACTAAAAATGTTGCCAACAATTTCACATATGGGTGCCTCATCAATGTAGGAAAGGACTCAGTTGTGACGTTCATCACAGTTAAATAACCTACTGACATTCGGTCAAGACCCACAGATGAACCAATACTTACAGAAAATAATGAAGCATATTGAGAGATGACGGAAATGAAGGTAAATAATAACTTACTGTCTTCAAAAGCTAAAGGGGTTAAAAATCTGGCAAAAGAAATATTAAAAATACACTTGATTAAGAAGGCAGCTTTGGAACATTTTATCATGCAGAGATAATGTCTTCTTGATCTTGAAGAGCAGAACTCCAAGCATGAATATTACAAATGCATAGATGTCCACCCTTTTCTCTGAATAACTGCAGGATATTATCACCAATGGTCCATGCTATTTCTGACTGCTAAGTTCTTGCAACATAGTACAAGAAAAGCACCAAGGTAAGTCACACTGCAGTGCTATTTCTGGCTCCTGAGTTCTATGAGCCTGATTCTATTGCTGGGTCCTGAGTTCTCATAAATGATGCACACCAGTTGGAAACATAAGAGGCATGTGCAAATGAAGGAGGCATAGGCAGGATCATGACTACAGAGGTTGTAAAAGGTAGCCATTCAGAAAATGCATTGACAATCAAACTTTGAGGCTCGATTTTGAAAGGAATTACAAACCTGATATTAAGAACCGTACAAAGGACAGTAGTTCCAAGAAGAAACACAATCAATAATTCAATTTTTATCCTTTAGTTTCACATGCATTCTGTTTGATAATGGAAACCCATATCAATCAATTTTTGACATTCAGGTTGAAATCAGTAGTAGTTCATCAACATATCTAAAGTCAAGGGCACAGCACTAAAAGTGATCTTATGAAACATGATAAGTGCTAGAGGATTGTGGGATCTAAGTTTGATATGTTCTGGAAGTAAACAATGAAAATGAGACCTAAAGTGATCAGAGTTACAAAAAAATCATTGATTCATAGAATCCCTATAGCGTGGAAGCAGGCATTTCAGCTCATCAAGTCCACACCAAACCTCCAAACAGCATCCCATCCAGATCTACCATTCCTCCCAACAACTCTGTAACCCTGCATTGCACATGGTTAATCCACCCAGCCTGCACATCTCTGGACACTACAGGATACGTTAGCATGGCAATTCCATCTAATTTGAACATCTTTGGACTATGGGAGGAATCAAAGATGGGATCGCAATAGAAATCCGAGATGGAAAAACACAGTCCTCAAAGAACAGTAAGAATCAGATGGGGAGGGGCTTGTGTGGGGTGCTTGGGATGGGGTGAGTAGTGGAGGGGGTGAGGTCATGAAGTGATTTGAACATAAAGCTAAAAGCTTTAAATTTGAGTCACTGAAGGACTGGGAGCAACATAGATCAGCGAGCATGGAAGTGAATTTAGAGATCAGAATTTAGAGATCAGAATTTAGAGGTGGCTGAAAAACAGCACAGTTCTGGATGGGCTGGAATTTATGGAGGATAGGAGGTTAATCAGACAGCACTAGAATAATTATGCCTGCAAGTGACAAAGGCAGATGAATTAAAGTATGGGCAATCTTATGGTGGTAAACTTATGAGGTCAGAAATGGAGAGAAGGATCGCAAGGCTGCAAAACACAGTCTGGTTAAATCTACAACAGATGCAAATAAGAGAGGTAGAATTAGTGATTACTATATAAACTGGGTGGCAATCAGCAAAAGACAATGGCTTTTGTTTTTTCTTAATGGTTAGTTTCTTTTTACTAAGATTCAAAACATCCCCAGAATTAACATTACTGAACCTGAACACAGAATTTAAAATAATTTCATCACACAATGTCTGTAAAATTGTACAACACTGAATTAGGTTTTAAATGCAGTAAATACCCCAAAATGTAATTTGGTAATATAAATTCTAAAAAATACAAAAGCTATCTGAACATTTTGCATTACGAGTTATAAACCTCAGCACATAAGCTTAATTACTTCTTCGTTATATGAATAGGAAAGGTTTGGAGGGATATGGGCTAGGTGCTGGCAGGTGGGACTAGATTGGGTTGGGATATCTCATCTATGACTATGACTAATATTATAACAAAAAACAAGATTGAAATATTTAATTTCAGAAATCCCATTAACATCTGTACTAAAATATTAGTGACCTATGACCATAGAGTACGTTTAATATTGTATTAAAATGTGATAATAAGTATATAACATATTATTGTATACTTATTATCACATTTTAATACAATATTAAAATAATACAATATTATTCTGATTCTTAATTTTTTCAAAAGTTATCCTCACCTACACTATTCAAGCCAGACCAAAACTAGCAAAGGGGAAAATAAATTTCAATTAGACCCAACTAAGCAAAGACAGAAAGTTTGCCTATTTTGGATTTCTAAAACTGGTTAAAAAGTTACAGATATTAGTTACAACAAGCATTAATGCTCCTATCGCAATCTCATAATATGTTTGTCCCATAACAAGTCAAACCTCAAGTAACACTTGTAATATATTTCTGGCATATTAAAATTGTTCCACACCATATTCTTGTGGACTTCCTGAGAAGTGTTTTCACTTGTGCCATATAAGTCAGACCACTTTTTTTAAAAAATCATGCACCAGTTCATTATTCACTTGAAACAGCCCCAGGTTTGCCGAAGTTCATTTCATTTAATGTGTAAGAAACCTTTGTCAGTTCCACATTACTTTTAGAAACAAAAAGGTGTTCATTCAGCTTCATGGCTGAATGTAGGTCAATACTGCAGAAAGAAAAAGACAACTTTTAGACTAATCATTACACCAGTATTTTACATATCACAATAAAGAGCGGTAAACTACATATAAAAAAACCAAAAGAATTGCAGATGCTGGAGATTAGAAACAAAAATAGAAATTACTGGAAAATCTCAGCAGGTCTGGCAGCATCTGTGGAGAGAAATCAGAATTAACGTATTGGGTCCAGTGACCCTTTATTAGAACTGTTCTGAAGAAGGGTCACTGGACTCAAAACATTAACTCTGATTTCTCTCCACAGGTGCTGTCAGGCCTGCTGAGATTTTCCAGCAATTTGATTCTGTAAACTGCATATAATTTCCAATTGAAGTATACTGTAGTTATGAATTTGAGGAATGTATTTACATGTTCTCTGAACAAAACAATTACGTTTTACTTAAAAATACAATAATTATTTGCCATCTTTGGATTACAATTCTTCTCACTACATCCAAAATTTTCTACTCCTCTCAAAACAAAACTGACGTAGAGTTCAAAAATGTCTGACACTATCTTGATTCTCTACCAAAAGGTCGCTCAATACATGTAAATCTTGGTAATGCATGTTAACATTTTCTGTTTTAATTTCAGATTTTGGGCATCTGTAATATTTTGCTTATGCTTTAATGAATGCAAGCAAAGCTTTTGACAGTTGAGGGCACCACATCCACTCATATACAAGCACTTTCCAGTCGACGTCACATGGCAGCTACCAACAGCAAAATGTTTTGGTCGGTTTTCTTTCTCCCTTTCCTATCTGAGAAGTCTGAAGGTAGTTCTACTAATCCAACTGTTGCCCTGTTGAGGTTATTTGACTGAGTATGATCTCGGATCAAACTTGGAACTGGTGGTTCAGGAGAAAGTGAGGACTGCAGATGCTGGAGATCAGAGTTGAGACTGTGGTGTTAGAAAAGTGCAGCAAGTCAGAGATTCCTGATGAAGGGCTTATGCCCAAAAAGTCGATTCTTCTGCTCCTCAGATGCTGCCTAATCTGCTGTGCTTTTCCAGCACCACACTCTCGACTCGGTGGTTCAATACTGCACCAAATAGAATTTTAAACAATATGGAAAGTAAGATTTATTTCCTCCTTCGAGAGTGAAGTTTTCAATGCTACAAGGTACAAAGCAAGAAACATACAGTAAGTGGACCTGTTTTAAATTACCTATTGAAAATAAGATTATGTGGTGTTTCATAACAGGTTGCTATTATCTGTTTGAAGTTACTGAATCAATGTGAATCCAATAACAATTAGGTGCTATCACAGAAAGATCAGGTCAATTTATCAATCAAAAGTGCAATGCATAATAGATTCTGCCTTAAGTTGATACATGTTTGGAATGTCTAGGTTTGTAGAACAAGTGGAATGGCAGTCTGTGGAGTATTAGAGGAGGATCGGGGGAAAAAAATTCTAAAATGCACAAGCAAACTACGATTTTTTTTCTGCTTCAGCCATTGGGGATTTTATGCCAGGTAGTGAACACTTGGAACAGAATGGGGCATCAGCCTGGAAAGTCATTTGACAAAAGGATTGAAACCGGTATTCCTGCTGTAAGAACAGATGGCAAAACATTGGGATTAAAAATTAACGTTAATAAACATAAAATAACGGAAGGCGAAAACAAAAAAAAAACAATACCATTATCAAATAGCATATCAAGTTGCTTTAACCACTACTGAAATCAATACTGTTAGGAAAGTACAACAGGGCATCACCGTTGACAAACGTGGCACCAGGCGCATACAAGGACTGTAGCATTTCAAAAGGCAGCCAACACCACTTTACCAATAAGGGCTATTCGGAAAGGGGAATAAGCGCTGTTTTGCCAGGGATGCCAGCATCCCATAAACGAATAAATAGAAAACCAATTTGTCCTTATGGTTAATATCCAAACTTAAGCTTTATTCCCATCCAGCCAAATATGGATCATCTTAGTTCGGCTTGACAAATGACGAAGCAATATTAAACCATGAAATTCAATGGGGACAGCTACGAAATTAAAACCTGCAAATGCTCAGTCGTCAGTAACATTCGCATATTGTAGAGACCACAGAAGTTTTGTTGAATAGCAACCACGCAACATGACATGATGTTTTCTTTTGGGAAGTCTCCATCAGTCCAAATAAACAAATTTGAGCTGATCCGGGATGGGTGCGGACAGGAGATTAAGATCAAATTACAGCAAAAGTAGCGGAATATCAGGTAACGAGCGAATGGTAAAGTCTAAGCTGTCAAACAGGATAGAGCTGGGGACGGGTGAAGGAGCCCTCCACCCTGGTAACCGCAGCTGTCAGCTGGCATCCCACTCCAGAGAAACTTTCCGACAAAGACTCTCCCAACTCCTAAAGCTCGGTAGCTCCTTGCCGTCAAGATGACATCCCGATTCCCCCCACCCTTCCCTTTCCGACTAGGCGTTTCGTTCACGGGTGACCCTGTCACACAAGAAGCCGACATTTTACTCACTCGGACACTCCGCCGACTCCCGTCACCTCATCACTGTTCGGCCTCCCGGATCACGGCCGGATTAGGAGGGAGGCTTGTGCGCATGCGCACCAGGCCCAGTGCTCGTGCACGTGACGCCCGAGGCCGGAGAGACGAGAGCGCGAGTCCTTCTTGCTCGCGCTGCTACCGTGGCCCATCTCCAACCGTCTCTGAGGTTGCACGTGCCTTGGAGCGATGGCAGAAAGCTCTTCCTGAGAATGCACGGACCCAATGGGGTCAGGGAAGAACCTTCTCTAAGGATGCGCGAGCTCAGCAGGGACTGGATAAAACCCTCTGAAGATGCACGAGCTCAACAGGAAATGGGGAAAAAAACCTTCCCTGAGGATGTACTAGCTCAGCACGGACTGAGTAAAACCCTCTCTGAGGATGCACCAGTTCAGATAGGACTGAAGAAAACCTTTTCTGAGATGAACAACCTCAGTAGTGTTAGAAACAAAATTCAATAAAATTTAGAGGAGACCACCAAAGCTGGAAACAAGACAATTTATTACGAACTTGCAAGTAAGGGCTTCAATTGCATAAGCAAATAAAAGCAAATTAGAACTTAGGTTAGTGTATAGTTATACCCTTTGAACTGAGTGAGGTCATCTCTCCAGACTCCTAATTACCCAATCTCTCTTACTATTTCGCCTCTACCTATCTATGCTCCACACCCATTGCCCCTTTCTTTCCAAGTTGGCAATTTCCCCCTTGCACGTGCTGTCAAAAGGCTAAACTCTTATCTCAATGTTCCCCTTTGTAACTTCTTTCATTATCCCTAGGTACATTCCATTCTTGTACATACATCTTAACAATGTATCTTTTTCGTGCTTTGCTTATATGTTTCAGTAATCTTAGCTTTTTGCTGAAACTGTTGTTTTAAATATTATGGTAAAAGGAATTATTTTCTTTAATAAATCTACATTAAAGTTAGTACTTAATTATCCATAATTATGCACTGAAAAGTAGAGATACTCTTCCCTAGATACCTGCAGAGCTAGTAGTTCTCTTGCTGTACCACTTTTCTGTATGCTTTTTCTACATCTGCAAAAACAATACTTTTACCCCATTTCTAACAATAGGGACTGAGGAACCCCTCTCTGAGGATGCACTAGCTCAGCAAGGAGAGGTAGTTACTAAATTTGCAGTTGACACCAAAATTGGAGGTGTTGTGGACAGCGAAGAAGGTTACCTCAAATTACAACAGGATCTTTATCAGGTGGGCAATGGGCTGAGGAGTGGCAAATGGAGTTTAATTTAGATAAATGAGAGGTGCTGCACTTTGGGAAAGCAAGTCTTAGCAGGACTTATACACTTAATGGCAAGGTCCTAGGGAGTGTTGCAGAACAAAGAGACCTTGGAGAGCAGGTTCTTGAAAGTGGAGTCGCCGGTAGAAAGGATAGTGAAGAAGGCATTTGGTATGCTTTCCTTTATTGGTCGGAGTATTGAGTACAGGATTTGGGAGATCATGTTGCGGCTGTACAGGACATTGGTTAGGCCATTGGTGAAATATTGTGTGTAATTGAAAGGGTTCAGAAAAGATTTACAAGGATGTTGCTAGGTTGAAGAATTTGAGCTATAGGGAGAGGCTGAATAGGCTGGGGCTGTTTACCCTGGAGCATGGAGGCTGAGGGTAACCTTATAGAGGTTTATAAAATTATGAGGAGCATGGATAGGGTAAATAGACAAAGTCTTTTCCCTGGGATGGGGAAGTTCAGAACTAGAGGGCATAGGTTTAGGGTGAGACGGGAAACATATAAAAGAGACCTACAGGGCAACGTTTTCACGCAGGTGGTGGTACGTGTATGGGATGAGCTGCCAGAGGAAGTGGTGGAGGCTAGTACAATTGCAACATTTAAAAGGTATCTGGATGGGTATATAAATAGGAAGGGTTTAGAGGGTTGTGGGCTGGGTCCTGGCACGTGGGACTAGATTTGGTTGGGATATCTAGTCGGCATGGATGAGTTGGACTGAAGGGTCCGTTTCCATGCTGTACATCTTTATGACTATGACTGAGGAAAACCCTGTCTGAGGATGCACTAGCTCAGCAAGGTCTGAGAAAAACTCTGAGGATACACAAGCTCAAGAGGGTTTGGGTAAAACCATTAGAAGCTGTTTTCCATTTTTGATTACTTTGATGTGTTCAATCAGGATGCAGTGATAGAGATTTTAATTGCAGCACTTCTGTTTATAGCATGAAAAATGCAGAGTTCAAATAGCCACTTTTGGACAAGAGACCCAGCTCTGAACAACAGGATCAACATCAATTTGGGGTCTAGCAGCTGAGTGTGTAATTGTTGGCTCACTCAATTTTATGGTGTTTAATGTAATTGTGCCAAAAGATGTTTTCTGCAAAAATTAATTATTTTAAATATGAGAAATTTCATACTTATACAAACTTCAGTACAGATAACACATTCTGCATGCACTGTGAATAATCCTGCATAACAGCGAAATCTGCATTCACATAACAAGTCCTCTGAGATGCACAGCCTCAGCAGAGACTGAGGAAAACCCTCTCTGAGGATGCACTAGATTAGATTAGGTTTCTTACAGTGTGAAAACAGGCCCTTCGGCCCAACAAGTCCACACCAACCCGCTGAAGCGCAATCCACTCAGACCCATTCCCCTACATTTACCCCTTCACCTAACACTACGGGCAATTTAGTCAGGCCAATTCACCTAAACTGCACATTTTGGATTGTGGGAGGAAACCGGAGCACCCAGTGGAAACCCACGCAGACACGGGGAGAATGTGCAAACTCCACACAGAGAGTCGCCTGGAGATGCTGGAAACCAGATTCTGGATTTGAGTGGTGCTGGAAAAGCACAGCAGTTCAGGCAGCATCCGAGGAGCAGGAAAATCGACGTTTCAGGCAAAAGCCCTTCAACTTTAATAACTTCATGGATTGAAAGAATCAACAAAGATATACTGTTGTACATGGATAGAATCAGCAAAAACTCTTTCTGGAATAAACTGCTTATTGAGATGAAAGAGACAAGGAAGCACTGTTATAAAGGAATTGTCAGTAACATGTGAATTAACCATCCCTGGGAAGGAGTTTAAACAACATAAACAAGCTGTTTCTTGGGAGAGAGAAGATAACAACTGCTTGATAACCTGTTGCCTCCTGTCAAATGGGCAAATAAGACTGCCTGTAGAATTAATGTTTTGAATTAAAAGGGTTAATTACAGGAAAAACTGTGGTTTAAACAGATAGCTAAGCCTGAATGTAACAAGGAACAGGACAGCTACTATTGATAAGGCAAGCTACAGGCTTGACATCTTCAAAAATGTTTTTAATAATGGGAATGAAAGAATGATTTGATTCATCAATAATGTCACACCACAACCTTGAAAGAGAGAAAATTGTATAAGAATCTAATAACAGATCAAGTCATAAGCAGAACTTTGAAGCACAACACTGTACTAGGATTGAACCCTAGACATTTCCAGACACAGACACTGTTGGTGAAATCTTGGCCAGATTCCATCCTTAATCAAATTATAACCAAGTTAGATTGTGAGGGTTTAACCTGCTCACTTGCAGGCTCTTATTTTGGTTGCTACATGCAGTAAAGTTTAAATCATTGTTTCAGTGCTTGAGTAGGAATAAGTGGCTGAATCAAAGGGGATTTACCCACAATAAGATAATGCAACAAAATCACAGATTCGGCTTGGGATGACTCTAAACTGGCAAAATTCTACATCATTCAGCATATTTACATGCTTGGGAGCCAAACATTTATTTGTTTTAAATTGTACATAAAATTGATCTCCTGCAATGTTGTTTAGGGTAATTGAAACACAGTCATTATGCTTTTTTCCTAAACTAGCTTCTGTCTTCCTAAGCAGTACTATAAATAGGTAAGTTCAAATAATTCTTAAGCTATTTCAGTACTTAGGAAACATCAAGGTCAAACAAAGGGTACTTTATTTTGTGAATTCTAGGCCTCAGGCCAATATTGCAAACAGACATTGGATTTTTTAATGAAACATAAGAAATATAGGAAAAAGGAGCATGAGTGGCCCATTCACCCCTTTGGGCTTGCTGTGCCATTCAATATGATTATGGCTGATAATTCAACTCAGAATCCTGTTCCCACTTTTTCTCTATGCCTTTTAATCTCTTTAGCCCTAAGAACTATATCCAACTATATACTTTTTGAAAACAGTAGCTGATTTGGACACAACTGTTTTCTATGGTAAAGAATTCCGCAGGCACACCACTCTCTGGAGAAATAAAATCTTTAAATTGTGATCCCTAGTTTGGACTCTGTGGTCATCAAGAACTGCCCTGCATAAACTCTTGTCAAGTCCTTCTGGAATTCTTCATCCCTCTCCATTTGTTTGAACTCCACAGAATTTAGTCCTAACCAAACCAGCCTCTCATTGTACCTGTCAGTCCTGCCACCTCAGCATTCAATCTCATTCATTGTACTCTCTTCATAGCTAGAACATCCTTCATCAGATAAGGAGACCAAAACACAAGTATCACATAATACTCAAGGTGTTACCTCACCAAAGCCCTGTACAACTGTAGCAAAACATCCCTGTTCATGTAATCAAATTGTTTTGCTATGAAGACTGACAAACCACTTACCTTCTTGGCTGACTGCTGTACCTACATGATTACATTCAACAAATAGTGTACAAGAACACCCAGTCTCATTGCACGTCCTCCTTTCCCAATCTGCTATTCAAATAATAGTCTATCCATGTGCTTCCAAAGTGGATAACCTCACATTTGTCTACATTACACTTGATCTATCAGGATTTTGCCCACTCACTCAACATGTCCAAATCACATTGAAACATCTCTGTGACCTCCTCACAGTTCACCCTCCCACTCAACTTTGTGTCATAATCTAAAAATTTTAACCGAATTTATGTAGAGTAAAACTTTGAATGATCTTTGCATTCAACGTAATTTGTATGAGTATTTTGCATATGGATAACACTGTTTACATAGTTGTCTAATATTGGTGATGTCATTGGTAGGAATTTGGGTAGATTGCAGATTTCATGCACTGGTACCAGCATTATCAAGCTTCATGCAACAGGGGCACTACTCAAAATATGAGATGAAAATCAAAGAAAAATACAGCAAATGCTGGAAGTCTGAAATAAAAACAGCAAGTGCTGGAAAAACTTAGCAGCTCTGATAGTTCAGATCAAAAGGCTAGTACCTTCATGTCTCTCCCAAAAACTAGGCAAAAAAGCCTTAAATATATCTGCTATTCCATCCAGTGCTCCCATTTGCACAAAGCCAAATATCACAAAATAAAATCATCCCCATAGTCTTTAAATAAAATAGAATTAAAAAGATTTTAAAAAAAATAAAGGTAAGACAAGTGCAATAGATGAATCTGGGAAATTGGTTTAACTGGTGGAGCAATATAAACGTTGGCAGGGGAAAAATTAAGAAAGAATCTGTTATGACTAAATTAGGAGGGTAGACTGTTTCCTTTCTTTGTCCTGCAGTGCCCACAGCAGAATTTAAAATTAAATAGAAAACTGACATTACCAATTATATATATTGATTTACAAAGTCGGTATCAGAAATAAGTTTGTATTTTCACTCATGGGATATCGGCATCGTTGCCTGGGCAATCATTTATTGCCCGCCCCTGGTTGCCCTCGTGAAGGTGGTCTTGAGCCGCCTGCTTGAACCACTGAAGTCCATTTGATTTAGGTAGACCCACAATGCCATTTGGAAGGGAGTTCCAGAATAGAAGCAACAGTGATGTATTTCCAAGTCAGGGTGATCAGTGGCTTTGAGAGGAACTTGCAGCTAATGGCATTTTCATGTATCAGCTGCCCTTGTCCTTCTAGATTAAAGTGGTCATGGATTTAGAAGGTGTTGTCAAAGGGGCCTTGGTGAATTTTAGCAGTGCATGTTGTAAATGGCACACACTGCTGCTACTGAGTGTCAGTGATGGAGGGAGTGGATAGTTGTGGATTTGGTACCATTCAAGTGAGCTGCTTAGTTATGAATGGTGTCAAACTTCTTGAGTGTTGTTGGTGTTGCACTTGCCAGACAAATGGGGTTTGTTCAGTCACACTCCTGAATTTTGCCTTGTATATTCTGGACATGTGTTGGCGTGTCAAGGGCTAAGTTTCTGACCTGCTTCTGTAGCCAGTGTATTTATATGGCAAGGAGAAAGTGAGGACTGCAGATGCTGGAGATCAGAGCTGAAAATGTGTTGCTGGAAAAGCGCAGCAGGTCAGGCAGCATCCAAGGAACAGTAGAATCGACGTTTCGGGCATAAGCCCTTCTTCAGGAATGAGGAAAGTGTGTCCAGCAGGCTAAGATAAAAGGTAGGGAGGAGGGACTTGGGAGAGGGGGATTGGAAATGCGATAGGTGGAAGGAGGTCAAGGTGAGGGTGATAGGCCGGAGTGGGGTGGGGGCGGAGAGGTCAGGAAGAAGATTGCAAGTTAGGAAGGCGGTGCTGAGTTCGAGGATAAAGTCTTGCAGTGCGTTTACAATTCTTAAACTTTGATGCAAGACATTCAATGAAAGAGAAAGAAAGCAAAGTTGCACTGTGGCAGTTTCTCTTTGACTGTGTTCCAGATAAATGATCAAGGGTCAGGAGTAGGCCATCTGGTCCCTCAAGCCTGCTCCACTTTTCAAGTAGGTCATGGTTGGTTTTAACCAAAACTCCATGTTCCCACCTAGCTTTGATAACTTTTCAATCCCTTTCCTAAAAGGCTATTAATCTTTTCCTCAAAAATATTTAAAGACTCTACTTCAAGGAGAGTTCCAAAGACTCATGATCATTTATAAGAAAAAAAGTTGTCTCATCTCTCTTCAAGTGGAAGCCCCCTTATTGTGCTGCAAAACCCTAGATGTGGATTCTTCGATAAATGCAAACATTTTCTCTGCGTCTGCCCTGTCAAGATCCCTCAAGAAATTATGTTTCAATCAAGTCAACTCTCCTAAATGTCAGAGGATACAAGCCTAGCCTATCTAACTTTTCATCATCCAATGCTAACCCAGTCCTACCCTTTGCTATCGCAGCACAAACTCACCACTCATCCAGAGGCACTCCTACTGCCTTTATACTCTTCTAAGGATTTACTCGATCTGTCCTGCTATATCTCACATATGCTTCCTTCTTTTTCTTAACCAAACCCTCAATTTCTTTATTCACCCAACATTCCCTATACCTACCAGTCTTTTCTTTCACCCTAACAGCAATATACTTTCTCTGGACTCTCGTTATCTCATTTCTGAAGGCTTCCCATTTTCCAGCCATCCATTTACCTGCGAACATCTGCCCCCAATCAGCTTTTGAAAGTTCTTGCCTCATACCATCAAAATTGGCCTTTCTCCAATTTAGAACTTCAACTTTTAGACCTGGTCTATCCTTTTCCATCACTATTTTAAAACTAATTGAATTTTGGTCACTGGCCCCAAAGTACTCCCCCATTGACACCTCAGTCACCTGCCCTGCCTTATTTCCAAACACTAGGCCAAGTTTTGCACCTTCTCTAGTCGGTACATCCACATACTGAATCAGAAAATTGTCTTGTACACACTTAACAAATTCCTCTCCATCTAAACCCTTACACTGTGGCAGTCCCAGTCTATGTTTGGAAAGTTAAAATCCACTACCATAACCACGCTATTATTCTTAAAGATAGCTGAGATCTCCTTACAAATTTGTTTCTCAATTTCCCTCTGACTATTAGGGGGTCTGTAATACAATCTCAATAAGGTGATCATCCCTTTATTTCTCAGTTCCATCCAACTAAGTTCCCTGGATATATTTATGGGAATATCCTCCCTCAGTACAACTGTAATGCTATCCCTTATCAAAAACACCACTCCCCTCCTCTCTTGCCTCCCTTTTTGTCCTTCCTGTAGCATTTGTATCCTGGAACATTAAGTTGCCAGTCCTGTCTATCCCTGAGCCATGTTTCTGTAATTGCTATGATATCCCAGTCCCATGTTCCTAACCATGCCCTGAGTTCATCTGCCTTCCCTGTTCAGCCTCTTGCATTGAAATAAATGCAATTTAATTTATCAGTCCTACCTAGTCCTTTGCTTTGTTCCTGCCTGCCCTGACTGTTTGAGACGCCTTTGTTCTCAACTGTGCCAGTCTCAGATTGATCTCTTTTCTCACTATCTCCCTGGGTCACACCTCCCCCGACCTTACTAGCTTAAATCCTCCCTAGCAGCTCTAGCAAGTTTCCCTGCCACCATATTAATCCCCTTCCAATTTAGGTGCAACCTGTCCTTCTTGTACAGGTCAATTCTACCCCAAAAGAACTTCCATTGATCCAAAAGTGTGAATCCTTCTCCCATAAACCAGCTCCTCAGCCATGCATTCATCTGGATTAGAGTGGTGCTGGAAAAGCACAGCAGGTTAGGCAGCATCTGAGGAGCAGGAAAATCAATGTTTCAGGCTGATAAAGGGCCTGAAAAGTCGATTTTCCTACTTCTCGGATGCTGACTGACCTGCTGTGCCTTTCCAGCACCACTCTAATCTGGACTCTAATCTCCATCATCTGCAGTCCTCACTTTCACCATGCATTCATCTGCTCTAACATCCTATTCCTGCTCTCACTAGCTTGTCGCATCAGGAAATTACTAGTCTCGAGGACCTCCTTTTTAAATTCCTGCCCAACTCTCTGTATTCTCCCTTCAGAATCTCAACCTTTTCCTTCCCTATGTTGTTGGTTCCAATGTATAAAATGACCTCCTGCTGGCCCCTCTCCCTCTTGAGAACATTCTGCACCCTCTCTGAGACATCCTTGATCCTGGCACCAGGGAAGCAACACACCATTCTGATTTTTCGCTGCTGGCCACAGAAACGTGTCTGTACCTTGGACTAGAGAGTCCCCTAACACAATCGATCACTTGGAACCGATTGCATTGAAAAATATTTCATTTTATTTCCAAAGGTGCACATGTAAAAAGCCATTTTATATTTAATATACTGTACTTGGAAAACTTATGTAGTAAAGGTACTGGAATGTTGATTGATTTCAAGGTTAAGTGGAAACAATAGTAGTTATTTCTTTAAAACATTGAATTGGAAGTTCGCTGTGGAAGTTCGAGATTATTTTATAATAAGGCTTCCTGTAAGTACTGTTAATCCAGAGATCTAGATAATGTTCTTGGGACTTAGGTTCAAATCCTGCCATGGCACATGATGGAATTTTAATTCATAAAAGAAATCTGGAGTTAAGAGTCTAATGATGACCACGAATCCATTGTTGATTGTCGGAAATATCCATTTGGTTCACTAATGTCCTTTAGGGAAGGAAACTGCCATCCTTACCTGGTCTGGCCTACATGTGACACCAGACCCACAATAATCTAATTGACTCCAGGCAGTTAGGTATGTGTAATTAATGCTGTCTAGCCAGCAATGTCCTCATCCTGTGAATGAATAAAGAAAAAAATAAAACTGGTAAAAGCTGTTTGCCTGTCTGTAGACCCCTACTGGGGTTGTTTTGAAAATACTTGGTTTCATAGAATCTCTACAGAATGGAAACAGGCTATTCAACCCAACAAGTTCATACCTACTCTCTGAGGAGCACCCCAGACTTACACCCCACCGATGCCCGTAACCCTGCATTTCCCTGAGATGATGCACCTAATTTACACATCCCTGGACACTATGGTCAATCCACCTAACCTGCATGTTGTTGGGCATCTGGAAAAAAACCCATGCAAACACGGGAAGACAATCGCCTGAGGCTGGAATTGAACCTAGGTCCCTGGTGTTGTGAGACAACAGTGCTAACCAATGAGCCATTGCGCTGCCCCAATTTTTTTGTTTTTGTTTTCTTCCAACTCAAAACAATGTTAGTTTTATCTCCTTCCATTGGAAGGAAAGCTTCTAAAAATAAACTGCACATAAGAACTGCACAGCAGATTGTTCCCACTTTTGAAAAAATACTCTCTTGTTAAGCTATGTACAAGTTTACAATATAGAAGAACTAGATAATTTAGCCCCTTGGGCCTGCTGCAACATTCTGTAAGATCATAGCTTACCTGTTATTTTGAATTCTATATTCCCATCTACTCCAGATAACCATTGGCAAATGGAATGTTGGCTCTTATTTCAAGGGTGTTGGAGTATAAGTGTAGGGAAGCCTACTGCAACTGTACAAAGTTCTAGTGAGACCCCATGTGGAGTACGATCAGCATTTTTGGTCCTCTTATTTAAGGAAGGATATAATTTCCTTGGAGGCAGTTCAGAGAAGGGTCACTAGGATGATCCCTGGTATGGAAGGATTGTATTATCAGCAAGACTAAACAGATTGGGATTCTACTCATTGGAGTTTAGAAGTACGAGAGGTGATCTCATTTGAACATATAGGCTTCTTCAGTGGCTTGACAGGGCAAATGCTGAATGTTTCTTCTCATGGGAGAGTCTAGAACTAGAGGGCAGAGTCTCAGAATGAAGGGGTGCCAATTTAAGACTGAGATTTTATTTATTCATTTGTGGGATGTGGGTGTAGCTGGCCAGTATTTCTTGCCCATCTCTAGTTGCTGTTGATAAGGTGATGGTGAACAACTTTGTTGAACCATTGCAGACCATGTGCTGTGGCCAGACTCACAATGCCTTTAGGGAGGGAATTCAAGGAATTTGATTCAGCAACAGTGAAGGAATGGCAAATTACTTCCTAGTCAGGATGTTGAGTGGCTTGGAGAACAATTTGCCAGTATTCCAAGTATCTGTTGCCCTTGCCCTTGGAAGTGGTCATGGGTTTAGAAGCTTGTGTCCAATGATCTTTGGTAGGCTTCTGCATGCATCTTGTAGGTAGTACACACTGCTGCTACAGAGCGTCAGTCGTGGAAAAAGTGGATACTTGTGGATGTGGTGCTAATCAGTCAGGGTGCTTTGTCCTGAATGGTGTCAAGCTTCTTGACTGTTGCTGGTGCTAGGGTAGAGGGGAGTATTCCATCATACTCCTGACTTGTGCCTTGTAAATGGTGGACAGGATTGGGGAGTCAGGTGGTAAGTTACTAACCACGGTATTCCTAGCCTCTGACTTGCTCTTGTAGCCACTGTATTTATATGGCACAGGTTCTTGTCAATGGTAACCCTCCAGGATGTAGATAGTAGGGGATTCAGGGATGGTGGTTAGATTGGTTCTTATTGGTCATTACCTTGCATTTGCATGGCATAAATGTTACTTGCCACTTGTCAGCCCAAGATTATACATTGTTGAGATTTTATTGCGGCCATAGATTCGTTCGCCAAGCAGATGTGTTTTTCTGCAAACATTTAATCAGTTTGCTAGGTGACGTAGTCAGTGGACCACTAGTGAAGCATTGGTGGTCTGACATGTCTGGTATTTACTGCATTTGAAAATGGACTGCTTCAGTACTTGAGGGGTCATGAATGCTACTGAATATTATGTAATCATTAGTAAAACACTTCTGATCCTATATTGGAGGGAAGATCATTGATGAAGCAGCTAATATGTAATGATTTAGGACACTACCCTGAGCAGCTCCTGCAGAGATGTCCTAGAGCTGAGATAACTCAACTCCAACAACCATGACGATCTTTCGTATATACCAGACATAATTTCAACCAGCAGAGTTTGCTCCCTTAACCCATTTTACTGGGGTTTCTTGATGCCAAATTTGGTCAAATCTTGCCATGATTTTGCTGGAGCATGAATATAAAACTGCACTTTACTGCCTTTGTCCCTTTTGGCCTATGAAGATCCTTTTTTCATGTCCGTTCTCCTCTCTGACCTGGCTGTAGCCATTTGAGCAGCCATCTATTTCTCCATATTAAAGCAGTTCCATTTTTAGTGCACAAAGTACTTTCTAAATGCATTTGTTAACTCATGGACCATTAATTTCTGACACTGTAAGAGATTTGGATAAAAGCCAAATGTTGGAGAGTTTGGTGACAGTGCATGTGGAAGTTTTCGTGGAATGAAGAATGGGAAAGTAATCAAAGTAGTTACAATTAAAATATAACAAAGAACAATATTATTGTTTAAAAATGCATTTCAAACATTAGTTTTGGAGATTATAAATTGATTAAAAAAATAGAAGCAAGACTAATAAAAAAAGGCAAAACTTACAAAATTATGCAGAGCATGGATAGGATAAATAGACAAAGTCTTTTTCCCTCGGGTCGGGGAGTCCAGAACTAGAGGGCATAGGTTTAGGGTGAGAGGGGAAAAATATAAAAGACATCTAAGGGGCAACATTTTCACATAGATAGTGGTACGTGTATGGAATGAGATGCCAGAGGAAGTGGTGGAGGCTGGTACAATTGCAACATTGCAACATTTAAAAGGTATTTGGATGGGTATATGAATAGGAAGGGTTTGGAGGGATATGGGTTGGGTGCTGGCAGGTGAGACTAGATTATGTTGGGATATCTGGTCGGCATGGACGAGTTAGGCCGAAGGGTCTGTTTCCATGCTGTACATCTCTATGACTCATACAAAAGAAAAGCATACAGTTGGGAGAGGCAAGTTCAAAGAAAAGCACCATGTATGAGTAAATTGAAGATAAACAAATATGGGAGAAAACCAGACCAGAAGTCAGAATAAAAAAAAAACTGAATGACCAGTAATGGGGACATAACAAAGACAGCGTTTCTTAAAAAAAACTCTGCAATTTGGATTTTAAAAATGCACAAATGAGGTTAAAATTTAAAGTACAACTAAAAGAAATAGATGCACAAGGAGCCAAGAAAGAAATAAAAATACCAGAGACAGTCCAAAAGTGCAATTACAAGCAATAAAACTAAACTGGGATTGATAATAGAATATTATGGAGAAGTAAAAAATTTTAAAGCACAAAGTTTGAATTTAAAAACAATAGCTTAAACAGTAATAAATGAGATTTCAACCAAACTATCAAAAGCAGCTGTTTCAATAAGAACTTACAATCCACTACTTTATAATCCAAACAATTTTGCCTCATCCCCTCCTTCAAATCCCCAAACCTGTACTAATGAATGACCCTAATTCCCATCATTCAGATCAATCATGGGGAAATCAGATAGTAAAATAGACAGAAGATAACCCAAGGTGTAGTGGTAAGGAATATGAAATGACAAGTGTTAGGGTAAGGAATTCAACAAGCACCAGGAATGGCTACAAGAGTTATTACAGTTGCAAAGACCAAACCTGATTGAGTCAAAAACCAGAAGTCAATAATGAGTTAGAAACTCAATTGTCAGACTGAATCACTAGTGAGGCAAAGCTTTCTTTCAACTTTACTTATCTGCAATGTATGGTAAATATCATTTTTTAGATTCTGACTTATGGCAATACTGAACAAGTCAGATCTCAGAATGAAAGCTGGCTTGATATACTGTATGTTTATTTTGTTTAGTTAGTTCCATGGCTGGTAGTCACAGACATATTCACAAGGCTGAAATATATTTAAATGAGGTATATTAACACAAAAGACAAAGCAAGCTAGAGATGGTAAAGTTAGAAAGATCTTAAACATCCAAAGTTCAAACTGGTTTTCCAACACTATCCTATAGACCCACATTCAGAGAAATTACCACCGAGATGTAGGTTTGCTCGCTGAGCTGGAAGGTTTGTTTTCAGATGTTTTGTCACCATACTAGGTAACATCATCAGTGAGCCTCCGGTTAAAGCACTGATGGTATGGCCCGCTTTACATTTGTGTGTTTAGATTTCCTACGTAAACCATCAGTGCTTCATCTGGAGGCTCACTGATGATGTTACCTAGTATAGTGACAAAACATCTGAAAACAAACCTTCCAGCTCAGTGAGCAAACCTACATCCAGAACCTCAACCTAAGCCACAAATATTCTCAAAACTCGCTAAATTAACACTTTATTTAAACTCATTAGAGTGCCTACTTAATGTTTCTTTGCTGATGGCTATGGTGACAATTTGAGGAGTCCTTTCAAATCTGCTAACATTAACTTTTCACAAATTTGAGAGCCTAAACTTTCTCAGTTGTAATAACCTTCATATTTCTAGCTAATCCTTCCTGGTTTGGAAGTTTCATGAACTAAACCCTTTTGCTGGGGGGTAACGTTCCCATAACTCCTAGGAGAGAAACTAATTTCTAAACTCCCTTCTGTCTTTGCACTGAAAACAAAGTTAATAATCTTTAATGTTTACCCAACCACTGAAAGCTCAATTATATAACCTTCCCATCGATTCCACAGGGGTTTGCAATCACCTGCTTCATCACAAATGCTGGATTTAAATCACCATTCTAGAAGTCTCTGACATTTTAAAAAAAAACCTTCACAGAAGTAACCAATATATAGGTCTGAAATTAAAATTCAAAAAATGATATTTTAGATATAAATAATACTTTTGTCAGGACGACGTAACCCCAATTTTGTATGCTTTATATTCAACTACCACCCATATGCTTTAGAGTTCGAAGAAAATTGGTGACATCATCTTGAGTCTCCAAAGTCATCATCAGAACATTCCAATTCTCTTGGTTAATATCACTCATTTCTGCCTTGGAACACTTCAACCCCACGGCATCAATGTGGACGTCACCAGTTTCCTCATTTCCTCTTCCCCCACCTCACCCCAGCTCCAAACTTCCAGCTCAGCACTGTCCCCATGACTTGTCCGACCTGCCTATCTTCCTTCCACCTATCCACTCCACCCTCCTCTCTGACCTATCACCTTCATCCCCAGCCCCATTCACCCACTGTACTCTTTGCTACCTACCCCCACCCTCCTCTCATTTATCTCTTCACTCTGCAGGCACTCTGCCTCTATTCCTGATGAAGGGCTTTTGCCTGAAATGTCGATTTTCCTGCTCCTCAGATGCTGCCTGAACTGCTGTGCTTTTCCAGCACCACTAATCTAGAATCTGGTTTCCAGCATCTGCAGTCATTATTTTCACCTAATATCACTCACTGTCATGTGTTTCAGATGGTACAAGTTAGATGACTACAATCTGTAACATTGCAATGAGCAAACAATAACTTGGAAAATATTTCAATGGAATTTAGACAAATGCTCTTGGCAAGTTTTTATTTAGGTACATTACAAAATATTGTATATTTATTAAAAAGATTTCTGACAGCCAAACTGCACATTATGTTTGACACGAGTAAAGACGAATTGATAACAAATGTAGAAGTTTTACCAAGACTAGATCTCTTTAGATGAAATTTATATATTTAATTGTTCTTCTCAGGATATTTTCTCCACCTACATAAGCAGATCTATCAATCCCTTTTGTGTTCTGTAAGCTAAGAACTCTTGGTTAATGGGGAAATGCTAAACTTGCTGTGTAAGTGAACCTTAGAACACTAAACACCAGATTTTCACATCAGTGCCATTTTGTTGTTGTTGTGGTAACCTTTTAATCTAAAATATGTTCCAAGTCAAGAATCTTCAAAGGTACAGAACATCATACTAGAATTGTTATGGTACATTTCTAAAAACATAGATGACAACACTTTCACTGGCAACACATTAAAACATTTGAAGTACCTGCTTTCCAAAACTGATGTTTATTTCCAGTCTTATCATAATCTTAACTAATTAAGTTCTTGTATGCTTTATTTTCTTACAAGTCTAGCAAACCAGTCCCTTTGGATGTTTTGATTTTCGCTTCTTTTTCAGTTGGCTTTTGATCTTTTTTCTTTGTCTAGGGTGCATCCATACTGGATACTGTCCATGTTCATTTAAAAGAGTCTTTTTGCTCCTTTTATTATCTGTATCCATTGGAAATGCATCGCCTGTGAAGGATAAGTTGTATTTAGAGTGTTAGAAAACATTTAAATTACTTCCCAAATTGAAGGGTTTTGCCCGAAACATCGATTCTCCTGCTCCTTGGATGCTGCCTGACCAGCTGTGCTTTTCCAGCATCACACCTTCACCTACAAACAAATCGAGTTAGTGAGATACGGTTTCCATGCATAAAGCTATTTTAATAAGGCAATATTTATTCATCTTGAATGTATGCATGGAAACCGTATCTCACTAACTCGATTTGAGTTTTTTGAAAAGGTGACAAAGAAGATTGATGAAGGCAGAATGGTAGATGTTGCCTGTATTGAATTCACCAAAGTGCTTGCTAAGGTTTAGATTAGATTAGATCACTTAGTGTGGAAACAGGCCCTTCGACCCGCTGAAGCGCAACCCATCCAGACCCATTCCCCTACATTAACCTCTTCAACTAACACTACGGGCAATTTAGCATGGCCAATTCACCTAACCTGCACATTTTTGGATTGTGGAGGAAACCGGAGCACCCGGAGGAAACCCACGCAGACACGGGGAGAATGTGCAAACTCCACACAGAGAGTCGCCAGAGGCGGGAATTGAACCCGGGTCTCTAGCGCTGTGAGGCAGCAGAGCTAACCACTGTGCCACCATGCCCCCCATCAGGTTCTACATTGTAAACTAGTTAGTAAGGTTAGATGACATGGGATCTACCGATCACCTTCCCAGCTACTTTCCCTCCACCCCCACATTTCTCTCTCAGCCCCCAACCACATTCCTGATGAAGGGCTTAAGCCCGATCATCGATTCTCCTGCTTCTCGGATGCCACCTGACCTGCTGTGCTTTTCCAACCCCACACTTTTTGACCTAGGGTATCCAGGGGGACCTCGCCAATTTGATATAGAATTAGTTTGGAAGTATGAGACAGAGGGCGGTAATAACATGTTGCTTTTCAGACTGGAGGCTGTGACCAGGGGTGTGCCCAAAGGATCGATGCTGGGTCCACTGCTTTTCATCATTTATATAAATGAGTTGGAATATGGGAAGCATAGTTAGTTAAGTTTGCAGATGATCCCAAAACATGTGACGTAGTGGGTAGTGAAGACTATTATCTCAGAGTTAAACAGGACCTTGATCAGATGGACCAATAACTGGCAGAAAATGCAATACCTCACATCTTTCCAAATTAAATTCCAAGGCAAACCAGACCAGAACTTATACAGTTAATGGTGGAACCCTGGGGTGTGTTGCTGAACAAAGAGACCTGGGGTGATGTGCACAGCTCCTTAAAAGTGGAGTTGCAGGCAGACAGGATGGTGAAGGCGGTGTTTGGCACACATGCTTTTATTGGCCAGAACATTTGAGAATAGGAGTTGGGATGTCATACTGCAGCTGCACAGGACATTGGTGAGGCCATTTTTGGAATTCTGAGTACAATTCTGATCACCCTTCTACAGGAAGGATGTTGTTAAACTTGAGATGGTGCAGAAAAGATTTACAAGAATGTTGCTGGGACTGGAGGTTTTGAGTTCAAGGGAAAGGCTGAATAGGCTGGGGGGTTTTATCCCCCAAGGAGCATCGGAGGTGGAGGGATGACCTTATAGAGGTTTATAAAATCATGAGGGACTTAGATAGGGTGAATAGCCATGTCTTTTTCCTACTGTGGGAATCAAAACTAGAGGGCACAGGTTTAAGGTGAGAAAGGGAACATAAAAACGACCGGAGGGGTAACTTTCACACAGAGGGTGACGTGTGTATGGAATGAGCTGCTGGAGGAAGTGGTGGAGGCAGGTACAATTACAACATTTTAAAGGCATCTGAATGGATTATCAAATAGGAAGGGTTTAGAGAGATAGGGACCAAATGCTGACAAATGTGACTAGGTCAGATTGGGATGTCTGGTTTGCACAAATGAGTTGGACTGAAGGGTCTGCTATATAAATCTATGACTATAATTAATGCACCTCTGCCAATTAATTAAGTGCTTATGGAATAAACAATTATCTGCTGTAGACAAATTAGATAGGATCCAGAATTAATCCATATTATGTACCGTTACCTCAAGTCAGGCAGGACAATGTTGTGAACATTATAATTTAGGATCCTTAGGTAGGATGGGATTGAACCCTTTAAGCAGTCTGTGGCCATGGACAGAAGCAGCTCTAAATTTGGTTGCAATGTCACCATGACACTGACAGTCAATAATAGCTACTTGAGTTCTATATAAAAGATTAAACATGGCTTCTGACAAATTTATAGAAGGAAACAAAGTTACATCACAATTCTCACTTCTAAATTTATAATATAATTTCTTCCTCATATTCCTCCAGACAAAGTTAAGGGACATTACATTCTCTTATTCTAAGTCATTATCTTATTTAGTCTCAAACTTCTGCTTCAGATTTTCTTGCCTTTTAGAATTTGCTGGCCTTTAAAGAAGTGTGGGTACTGATAATAAGCCTTTCTTGATGTACCTTTTCTTTAAGCTTGGGTGCACTTTATATGGAACATTGCTCAATAGTTTCCCAAAATTTAGAAAATAAATTACCATCCTCATTTGCAGCTGGGTTCTGTTTCAGTTTCTCACATGGTACCACAGTTGCAATTTCTTTAACATCATTCATAGTGATGTCACCAGTGCCATCCACTCCTAGTATACGTTTCAGTCGAGTAAGCTCCTTTGGTGCATTTTTTTTCCTCTTTTCTGCCCGCATCTTCCGCTTCCACTTACTTCTTAGGCTTTTTGCCATTTTTCCTTCTGCATTTTAGAAAAGAAATTACACAAAGTCTAATCTTAGATTGACGTAGAAAAGTACACACAGAACTGGCCCTTTGGCCCACGATGTTGTGCCGAGGTTTAATCCTAATGTTAAATATAATAACTTAACCCATGCACCCCCCAACTCACTGCTATCCATGTGCATGTCCAGCAGTCGCTTAAATGTCCCTAATGACTCTGCTTCCACCATCACAGCTGGCAACGCATTCCATGCATTTACAACTCTCTGACGTCTCCTTTATACCTTCCTCCTAATATCTTCAAACTACGACTCCTCGTACCAGTCAATCCTGGCCTGGGGAAAAATCTCTGGCCATTGACCATCTATTCCACTCATTATCTTGTATACTTCGATCAGGTCTCCTCTCTTCCTCCTTCTCTCCAGAGAGAAAAGCCTGAGCTTATTCAACCTTTCTTCATAAGGCAAGCTCTCCAGTCCAGGCAGCATCCTGGTAAACCTTCGTTGCACCCTCTCCAAAGCCTCTATCTTTCCTATAGTAGGGCAACCAGAACTGGACACAATATTCCAAGTGTGGTCCCACCAGGGACTTGGAGAGCTGCAGCAAAACCTTGCGGCTCTTAAACTCAATCCCCCTGTTAATGAAAGCCAAAACACCATATGCTTTCTTAACAACCCTATCCTATGTACTTGCATCCCTCTGTTCCTCCACACTGCCAAGAGTCCTGTCTTTCGACTTTCTAAAATGCATCACTTCGCATTTATCCAGGTTGAACTCCATCTGCCATTTTTCAGCCCAGCTCTGCCTCCTGTCTATGTCGCACTGTAGCCTGCAGTAGCCCTCTATACTATCGATGACACCTCCAACCTTTGTGTCATCTGCAAATTTACTAACCCATCCCATAACCTCCTCATCCAACTCATTTATAAAAATTACAAGAGTAGAGCCCCAAGAACTGAGCTTTGCGGGACCCCATTCAACAGTGACCTCCAGGCAGAATATTTTCCATCTACAACCACTCTCTACCTTCTGTCAGCCAACCAATTCTGAATCCAGATAGCCAAATCTCCCTGTATCCTATACTTCCTGACTTTATGAATGAGCCTACCATGGGGAACCTTATCAATTATCTTGCTGAAGTCCATACATACCACATCCACTGCTCCACCTTCGCTGACCTGTCTTGTCACCCCCTCAAACAACTCAATAAGATTTGAGACATGACATGCCCCTCACAAAGGCATGCTGACTGCCTTTAATGACACTGACCACAGACGTAAGACTGACTGGTCTGTAAGTGACAGGGATTTCCTATTACCCTTCTTGAAAAGGGGAACAACATTCACCTCCTTCCAATCCTCTGGTACAACTCCCGTGGAGAGTGAGGAGGCACATATCCTCGCCAGCGGATTAGCAACCTCCTTTTTCACTTCCCAGAGCAGCCTAGGATAAATCTGGTCTGCCCTGGGGACTTATCAATCAATGTTTTCCAAAATTTCCAGCACATCAACTTCATCAATCTTGATCTGGTCAAGACTATATCCCAGTTCCTCAAAGTTTCCATTCACAACAAAATCCCTTGCTGAAAACCGAAGCAAAAAATTCATTTCGGGCTTCCCCTATCTGCTCAGACTCCACGCACAAGTTCCCTCTGCTATCCCTGTTTGGCTCTACCTTCTCCCTAGTTATTCTTTGATTCCTCACATATGAGTAAAATAAGATAAAGGTTTTATTCTCTAACTGGCAAACTGAGTAAATGTATTATCTAGTATTGATCTATAGAGTCATAGAGAAGTACAGCATGGAAACAGACCCTTTGGTCCAACTCGTCCATGCCGACCAGGTATCCCAACCCAATCTAGTCCCACTGCCAGCACCCAGTCCATATTAGTCCAAACCCTTCCTATTCATATACACACCCAGATGCCTTTTAAATGTTGCAATTGTACTATCCTCCACCACTTCCTCTGGCAGCCCATTCCACACGCACCACCCTCTGCGTGAAAAAGCTGCCCCGGGGGTCTCTTTTATATCTTTCCCCTCAACATTGATTGAAAACACTGTTAGTGAATTAGTACAACTGAACAAAATAGAACTGAGTAATAAACTTAATTCTCAATTTTCTCTCCCCCATGTTTGAAACATCTTATCTATTAATTTTAATTTCTAATATTGGATAGGCACAAACGAGACAAGACAGCAGAAATCAACTTTCACGTTAAAAAGATAGCCAAACATATGCACCAACACAATATCAAACCTTCTTAGATTTACACATTATTTTTATTTGTTTCACTTTAAATGGTATTTTCAAAAGGCTTTACTACAGTTTTATTAGTTCATGAACTAAACTCAACAAGCCATAGTTGCTTGAATACATTTCAAGGGCCTACACTCAATATTGTACTGTTGCTGTACCAGACTTTCAAAACTATATTTGCTCAGAGGATGTGGGAGATGCTAAATGTGGGTGGGCCAGCATTTCCTGCACATCTCTAATTGCTCTTGATGTGGTAGTGGTGGTGAATCTTGAACCATCATAGTCCATGTGATATATTCAGCATTTTTAGGAAAGCGATTTCAGCAAGTTGACCTAATGATAGAGAAGGAACAACACACAGGCAATGGTGTTCACATACATATGGTTGTCTTTCCTCTGGGTGGTAAAGGTTATGTAATGTAAGTGTTAGCAATGAAGCCTTGGTGAGTTACCACAGTGCCTCTCATAATGATATACACTGCAATGAATATAATAGTGAATTTTGAATGTCATAGATGGGGCGTCAATCAAGCAGGATTGTCCTGGATGGCATTCAGCTTTCAGAGTGTTGTTGCAACTGCACCTATGCAGGCAAGCGGAGAGTGTTCAAATCACACTCTTGGTCAGTAGCAGTCCCAGTGTTGTTGACAGGATTTCATGATGGTAACTTAATGGTATGAGGGGATGCTCAATACCTTGCAATGTATGGCACAAGTGTCTTTGACATTAGATGCTCCTGGGGAATTAATTTTTTTTTTGGAAGGAACAACTGCAATATTTGCTTAGTATTTTACAACGCAAAACAAAACATATCCTGCACACAAATGAAAATGATTTCCATTTAGAATCTTCTTTCCTGAATGTCTTCCTTTCATTGGACAGCTTAGTTTACATTGATTGTTTTGTTACCTCAGTTTTGAGTTTTTCTACTCAACTTCTTTGTTGGTAATGTTTGTTACACTTAAATCTCTATTTCCTTTGTCAAAAGGTTATCAAAGTGGTCCAATAAACAACTGATCAATTCAGAACATGATGAGCCCAGACTTTGTTCACTACTTCAGTAACAGTAGGACATTGCAATGCTGTTGCTAAGTTGAAAAGAATATTCCAGCTAACGTAAGTGGTGTAATTATAAAGATAACATTAAAAAGTTACATTTATTTACACCCAAGGTATTTAACAACAACTGCAACAGCAAAATCATTCTCTGAAAGATCCTAATCTACCAGCCTTCCTCTGAGAGGCAGAATCTGGAATATAGATCGGGCGGCGGGCCGAGGATCAGCCGAGTGGGATAGGATTTGAGGGTACACTCTGGCCCCGTGTAGGGTAGTCTTTAGAAATACATGCGTGGCAAAACATGCAGATGTGATTGAATTTGCTAGCTATTTGAAAACCCATCAGCCCAGAATAGAAATAATGTCATCCTCGATCCCGAGGAGCTAGGTAGGAAGGTGGAGAGAGGCGGAGAAAGTTTTAAAATCAACGTAAACACTCTGCCAGAATAACAATTAAAATATAATGTGTTTGAAGCCACAATAATGGCTGGGTCTGGGCAGAGTGGTACTCCCTTGTCTGCTCCGCAGGTAAGGCGCACGGGGTGGGGGCTTCTGGCGTCGGGCCGACCTCTGAAACCAGCTCCTGTATGCAGTGGCAGAAATTCAGCAAACCGGACTGATCGCATTCACAACTCGCTGCGATTCCACAGTTGTTGGTTTCCCTAATAAAGATGAAAAAAAGAGAAAAGCAATCACTTACATCAGTCACGCCGACCACCACGTTCACCAGCTCCGCGTCCAACATGAAAACGTTAGAGCATTCTGGGATACTGGAGGACTCCGGCAGACCTTCCTCCGAGCATCTCATAGATAGAGGATTGTGGGATACTGGAAGACTGTCTCAGCAGATCACTTCCCAATGTGATCCTTTAAAACACACGGGGGCGATGTGGGTCGTCTGAGTGGTGCTGCAGATCAGATCGAGAGTGTGTTGCTGGAAAAGCACAGCAGGTCAGGCAACATCCGAAGAGCAAGAAAATCGACGTTTCGGTCGGAACCCTTCATCAGGAATGAGGCCGGGAGCGTCGGGGGTGGAGAGATCAATGTGAGATGGTGGGGCTGTGGAGAAGGTAACTAAACGTGCAATAGGTGGAAGGACTTGGGGGTAAACATACCAAATGCCTTCTTCAGTAGCCTGTCTACCTGTGACTCCACTTTCAAGGAACAATGAATCTGCACTCCAAGGTCTCTTTGCTCAGCAAACTCCCCAATTGTGAATTTTCTGAATTTCCTTAGGCTTCTGGGGGAATAGAGGCATTGGGATGCTCTCTTGGCTGGAGTGTCAACATGAATGAGCTGAGATACATCATTTGTGATATTTACACCTCTGCCTCAACACCACTGACAGACAGAGGCGTGTCCTCTACTCCACATCCTGATGCCAGCTCTTTCATTTTGCTGGCATTGAGAGATTGTTGTCTTTATACCATGCTAATAAAGTCTCTTTCCTATACTTTGTCTCATTGTTTGAAATCTGACCAATTACAGTGGTGTCATCAGCAAATTTGTGAATGGAATTAGTTGAATTTGGCCACATAGTCATGAGTGTAAAGTAAGGGGCTGAATATGCAGCCTTGCGGGGCAAAAATGAAAATTGCTTCTCACTATAACATACTCCTCTGATAATTTTCTGCTTTTCTTCCAGTATAATGAAGTGCTGATGTACGTTTATTGAGGCAGCTCCTGACATACCACTCAGGGTTGAGTGTGTGATGCTGGAAAAGCACAGTAGGTCAGGCAGCATCAGAGGAGCAGGAAAATCAATCTTTCAGGCCGGAGCCTTTCATCAGGAATGCGGCTGGGAGCCTCGGGGGTTGAAAGATGTGTGGGGCTGGGGAAAAGGTAGCTAAGAGTGCAATAGGTGGATGGAGGTAGGGGTAAAGGTGATAGGTCGGAGAGGAGGGTGGAGCAGATAGGTGGGAAGGAAGATTGACAGGTCATGAGAGCTATGCTGGGCTGGAAGGTTGGAACTGGGGTAAGGTAGGGGGAGGGGAAATGAGGAAACTGGTGAAGTCCACATTGATGCCCTGCAGTTGAAGAGTTTCAAGGTGAAAGATAAGACGTTCTTCCTCCAGGCGTCAGGTGGTGAGGGAGTGGCAGTGGAGGATGCCCAGGACTTGCATGTCCTCGGCAGAGTTGAAATGTTCAGACACGGGCGGTGGCGTCCTGGAGATGTTCTCTAAAGCACTCTGCGAGAAGGCGTCCAGTCTCCCCAATGTAGAGGAGACTGCATCGGGAGCAATGGATACAATTAACCCACCAACTCCCACAGCTACCTATATTACACCTCCTCCCATGCTACCTCCTCCAAAAATGCTATCCTGCATTCCCATTTCCTCCACCTACACCGCAAATTCTCCCAGGAGGACTAGTTCCACCACAGAAGATACCAGATGACCTCCTTCTTTAAAGACCAAAATTTCCGCTCCCACTTGGTTGAAGATACTCTCCAATGCATCTCATCCACGTCCCGCATCTCCACCCTTGAACACCACCCCTCCAACCGCAACAAGGACAGAACCCCCCTGGTCCTCACCTTCCACTCCACCAACCTCCACATAAATTGCATCATTCACCAACATTTCAACCACCTACAAATGGACCCCATCACCAGGGATATATTTCCCTCCTCATCCCTACCCACTTTCTGCAAAGACCATTCCCTCTGCAACCACCTGGTCAGGTCCACACCCTCCCAACAACTCAACCTCCCCTCCTGGCACCTCCCCTGCCACCGCAGGAATTGCAAACCAGCGACCACACCTCCGTCCAAGGCCCCAGAGGAGCCTTCCACATTGTTCAAAGTTTCACCTGCACTTCCACACGTCATTTATTGTGTCCATTGCTACCTTCTCCCTCGCCACCCTCGAGGCTCCCAGTCTCATTCCTGAAGAGGAGTTCCAGCCCAAAACATCGATTTTCCTACTCCTCGGATACTGCCTGACCTGCTGTGCTTTTCCAGCAGCACTCAACTCTGATCTCCAGCATCTGCAGACCTAAATTACAAGTCAAGTGTCCTAATTAGATACAGAAAAGAGAATGAAAGAAAGAAGACGCTTAAAAGAAAAATATTGTAAAAAAACCTTAGAAGTGAAATAAGACTTTCTTTTTCCTCTTTCGGGGCCTTTTAGTGGAAAAGTATTATACAGGTTCAAAGCCAGTCACTAAAAGTCTGGAAATGTCGTGCAATAATGGCTAGATATTTCTGCAGAGAATTTTGTATTTATTTATATCGCAAATACAGCAATTCCTTGAAACTCAGCAAGATTAATGGCAAGTTCACATTTTCTATGAAAATCACCACAAATTGCTGCATGATTTGCAACTTTTCCCTCACTAAAACGTGCTTTTACTCTGCTAATGGCATTTACTGTAAATGTTACTTTCCAAGAAAATTCTGACTCATGATAAATGACCTAAACAAAGATGTATGTTCCTTTTATATTTATTCAATTAAAAATATAAATTTCCAAACTAGGCATGTAAACAACTTTGTTAATTTTCCAGGGTACTGTTTTAATGTCTTGTGCAGTGACTGCAATAAAAATACAATTCCAGAAGCCATAATGTTATTGGAATAATGTGAAATTCCTTAGATTTAAGTGAGAGGAAGATGCTGTCATTGTGTGGCAAAGTGGTTATCCTATTTCCAGACAAATGTGTTGGTTTCATATCTTACTGTAACAACACAAACACAACAGCTTAAGTAAACCTGCAAGGGCTTATTGATCAGAATAAAGAAATCTGATAATTGCATGGAGTGGTAATCTTGCTTGTAAAACTGCAGAAGAGAGAATATGAGGAGAAAGTGAGGTCTGCAGATGCTGGAGATCAGAGCTGAAAATGTGTTGCTGGAAAAGCGCAGCAGGTCAGGCAGCATCCAGGGAACAGGAGAATCGACGTTTCGGGCATAAGCCCTTCTTCAGGAATTTTCAGCTCAGAAGAGAGAATATGACAATCTACAATGTTTTCAACAGGAAAGTACCTGGATCTTGGATTTTAAAACTAAATTCAGAAATTAAGAGGAATTGCACAAATAATAGAAAAATGTGAATTAAAGTCTAGTTACTTTGTTTTCAACTTAGATGCAGAAGTGTCTGGAGTTATGTGATGGAGGTTTCTTGGTTTTGTTTGGGAGTTCACTGATGATTGTACTTTTCTCTTGGACCACTGAAGTCAAATTGAAAACAGAAGATAGTAACCACAAGTATTAGAAATAGCAGAGAGAAAGAGAGAGTGAATAGAGAGCTGAAAGATAGAGGCAGCAAGGTTGCAGCTAGGAGCTCATGTTTATACAGAAGAGACTCAATTCATCAAGTTTAAAAACAAGCTGAAAGATTCACCTAGCAATGGCTACGGGGAGGGATTTCTAACTCATCCTTTACCATAAAAGTCAGCTTGGACAATAAAGTTTATGTGGTTGGAAAAGGAAGAATAGTTAGAACATAGAAAAATACAGCGCAGTACAGGCCCTTTGGCCCTCGATGTTGCACCGATCCAAGCCCACCTAACCTACACTAGCCTCTATCCTCCATATGCCTATCCAATGCCTGTTTAAATGCCCATAAAGAGGGAGAGTACACCACTGCTACTGGCAGGGCATTCCATGAACTCATGACTCGCTGAGTAAAGAATCTACCCCTAACATCTGTCCTATACCTACCACCCCTTAATTTAAAGCTATGCCCCCTCGTAATAGCTGACTCCATACGTGGAAAAAGGTTCTCATGGTCAACCCTATCTAAACCCCTAATCATCTTGTACACCTCTATCAAGTCACCCCTAAACCTTCTTTTCTCCAATGAAAACAGCCCCAAGTGCCTCAGCCTTTCCTCATACGATCTTCCTATCGTACCAGGCAACATCCTGGTAAACCTCCTCTGCACCCGTTCCAGTGCCTCCAGATCGTTCCTATAGTATGGCGACCAAAACTGCCCACAATACTCCAGATGCGGCCGCACCAGAGTCTTATACAACTGCAACATGACCTCAGGGCTCCGGAACTCAATTCCTCTACCAATAAAAGCCAGTACGCCATATGCCTTCTTCACCGCACTATTTACCTGGGTGGCAACTTTCAGAGATCTGTGTACATTGACACCAAGATCCCTCTGCTCATCCACACTACCAAGTATCCGACCATTAGCCCTGTACCCCATCTTTTTGTTACTCATACCAAAGTGAATCACCTCACACTTACCCACATTGAACTCCATTTGCCAGCTTTCTGCCCAGCTCTGCAGCTTATCTATAACCCGCTGTAACCTGACACATCCTTCCTCACTGTCAACAACTTGGACTGATTGAGGAAAATAAAGTCTACATAAGAGACAGAGCAACATTTAACTGTGGCAAGCGTATTTTTGGTTATTGTAAAAGTTAAATAGGGATAAGTAGCTTTCGGAAAGTGTGTTAATTCAATGTTTTTTGGATAAATCAAACTTGAAATCTTGTTTTTCATCATTTTCGTCATTCACTGGAAGTTCTACTTTGCTTTTTAATAAGTTATTGGTCTTTACTAGGATCTGACAAACATAGCATGAACAGACATGTGGCTCAGCTTATATTTCATATAACCTGCTTTCCACTATTTAACTCTATTCCTTTCCCCATTTATGTATTTACTTAAGTTTTATGCTAAGTTTCATTCATGATAGTCACCAGTTCCATTTTCTAACCTCTCAGAGTTTAACTAGCGTGCATTCTTGATCTACTTGAAATGTATCTGTAGGTACTGTTGCATGAAATGTCCCATTTTAATACTTCAAGTAGACCATGTCAGATACTATAAATGAAAACAAAAGGTCTACATATTTGCCAAAATGTGCCTTTTTATAAATCTGAGGTAAAGGACACTTCAGCTTGGGTCTGAATAAATAATTTGTCCCAAATTAAAAATAAACACAAATTGACAGTCTAAGGTGGGATAGGGATGGATGAAAAGACCAGAGTAGTTCTCAATATCAAATATCAATTGGCACTTTTGACCTTTTTTAAAAAAATTTAACATTTCTCACTATATTTTACAAATCCCTTATCCCTCTGTAATTTTCTCTACTCCATGATTCTCCACCTCAAGTCACTTATTCACTTTACATCAGTCCACCTTTGTCAGCCATGCCTTCACATGTGTAGGTCCCTAAACAAAAGGAGGTATTTTGTAATTGTTTGCTGAGTACAAGACAAAATCATTATATATCTTTTAAAATAGGCACTAAAGTATAAAATGTGAACTACAGATTTTATTCAAATGATTGCACTCAAATGATTTTTTCTTACAGAATAGGACTTCAACCTATAAACACAAATTACAATAGAAAAGAACAGACAAAAAATCTTTCATTGAATCCATGTCACATTTAGAATTACTTTTTTCCAGTTTAGCATCAAATTTCATTCAGATTTTTAAAAAATTAAGCTCTCTAAATTCAAATCAAACAAAGCTGAAAATATGTTGGATTTTAGGTCTGGATTGGTGTTCCTCCACAATTTATAATATTTTTCTTCAACTATTCACCCAGAAGTGCCATCAAGCAAAACTATACAAATTGATGATTATTAGTTAAAACTATCTACAGCAGACAACAAATACAGATACGATCACTAAGAACAAAGTTAGATAATAAATCAGCAAGTCCATACACAAAGGGCACCCCTTCATTAAATTTAAGTTAGAGATATATTAACATCTTTTTTCTGCAATAATCCTAGAGATTACTTCTTGTTAAGTGATTGCAGGATTCGAAGGATATGCAAGAAGAGATTAATGATATCCAAATATAAGTTAATTGAAGCCAGTACATATTCTTCAGGTGAAAGCTTGTGCATCAAAACATGTGTATCATAGATGATAAAGCCACAGAAGAGGAGAGCTCCTGCAGATGCAAATACAAGCTCCACTGTGTCACTCAAGAAGAACAGCTAAAGAAAATTAACAGACAAACATGTTAGGAATTCTCTTGTATTTAATGCAATTACTTTCTCTACTTTTAAATGATACATAATTAACCCTGGATCCACTAATTCTACAATGTAAATGTTTCAAGATTCACATGAACAATCCAGCTTATTTTGATTAGCCCCAGAACAGAAGCATTAAACGATATCTCTGACAGCACCTTGATCTCAACTGATGTTCTAGCACTAAGAGGCCATACAAATAGATCACTAATTAAATCTAATACAGGTGGTGTGTGCACAGTTTAGCTGTCCCACTATCAAAAATAATTCTCTTTGGATATTCACTAAAATATATCAAGAATTACTCCCTCCCTCCAGGACTAGACATCATATTGGATTATTTTCACCAGAGGAAATTATACAGTTACATGGAAACCTTACTGATCCAAGGTTATGACTTCTGTCAGGGCCTTATTTCTATCAGATACACAAAGTATAGCTTTGCAGCAGGGCCTTAAAGCTTTTGTCTACATATGGCAGCAGAAAATATTACATGAATCTCACAAAAGAATGAAATAATTTATAAAGAGGCATATTAAATTAATAAAATCCAACTAATTTACCTATACCCATGTCTCTAGCCACATATGTACAGTGAAATCCACAGTAAATGTATTATGATTTAAACCAATTAATTTCGTACCATTTAAAGCAACCAATACTTACTCTTAAAAATCCAGCCAGGAACAAAATCCACAGACATGCAAAAAGACTAAGGAGAAGACAAAAATTTAAAAATTGCAATTTAATCATTACCCAATGCAGATTATAACTCTAATTATAAATTGGATGTGACAATTAAGGCTAAGCATCATCAGGTCTGTGGAAACTGTTAAGATATGGCATATTGGTAACTTCGCTATTTTGTGCTTTGGTCAATCCCCTAAAGTTATGCAAGTATACAAACAATTAATTGAGAGTACATGCTCTCAGATTAAAATCCTCAAAAATCGTTTTAAGAACAAATGCTAGCCTACGCAACACCTACATTCCATAAACAAATTGATTTTTTTTTTTAAATGGCCAGTTTGACTTCTGAACTGAATTTGAAATTACTACTATAAAACAGTGACATCATTTCCTTCCCAATTTGGTCATTACAAAAAAGTAGTTACCAGGACTGACACTTTTTGTCTGCTTAATATACTTATCTGTAGTCTACTGGTAGTGGCCATGAACATTGTTACACAACATTTAACAACACACAATGGCTCTTCAACAAATAATTCTTATCTGTGCAAGTAATTTACAATGATATATATCAACAGTACTACTACAGTAAGATTTCCACAAGTTTTAGATGTAATGTATTATTGAACAGAAACTTACATTGTAATATAAACCAGGGCATAACATTTGGCATTCTTCACTTCCCTTTACAAAATTGTAATTTCTGAAATTATTCCCTAGGCTAATGAAGTCCTTTGGTACTTAACCTATGATGTCACTGAGTGAATTTTAGCAGAATGTGCAACTGCAGGACATCACAGATACTATTATTGTGTCCTGAATCAATGTCACTTACACTGTAAATAATAGTTTCTATATTTTATGCAATTAAAATAATTATGGATTGCTTATTGTTATAACCTTGTAGTTAGCACCCAAAGTGTTAAGACTCGGTGGCACAGTGGTTAGCACTGCTGCCTCACAGCACCAGAGACCCGGGTTCAATTCCCACCTCAGGCGACTGACTGTGTGGAGTTTGCACGTTCTCCCCGTGTCTGTGTGGGTTTCCTCCGGGTGCTCCGGTTTCCTCCCACAGTCCAAAGATGTGCAGGTCAGGTGAATTGGCCATGCTAAATTGCCCGTAGTGTTAGGTAAGGGGTAAATGTAGGGGTATGGGCGGGTTGCGCTTTGGCGGGGCGGTGTGGACTTGTTGGGCCAAAGGGCCTGTTTCCACTCTGTAATTAATCTAATCTAAAAAGACTCCTATCATTTGAGTTCAAAAAGTGCACTGAAGAGCCACAGTGTAGAAATAAGAGATCTAAATGAAAATTTCCAAACTCAGCCATGGCTCAGGATCAGGACAAGAATGAACTATGTAACAGCTGTCTTCAGGTCACAATGCAGCAATTTATAGTGGCAATTTATTTCCAGATGTTTAAAAAAGTACATTATCTAAAAAATTCATCTTTAAAACTACGTAGTATCATAGTATCCAAAACTAAAAGGACATTACGTAGAACTTAAAGCATATCCGGTTTTCTCTTTCCAGTGAACATACCCTGCTCCATATTTGCTGAAATCCCTCTTTGACTGAAATGTGTAGACAGTCAATGCAACAAATACAGCTGTAGTCAGAATGAATGCTTGCAGAACCACTGAATAATCATAGAAAGTGACTAAAAATGAAAGAGGACAGATTTAAAACATTGTCAGTCACCGAACAGACAGACTGTTCGCAATATATCTCTGAAGCAACATTTGATTTACTGCAGTATCTGATAATGATTAGACACAAAGGCATGGATTTCTAAAAGCAATTTCATACAGGCAAACAAAACTTAACATAACTCTCAGATTTCAACTCATAAAATTTAAACAGTTATGTTGCTTTTCCTGTTATTGCTCTAATATAACTGCATTAATTTCCAATACCAGAGTGAGGTGGCACAGCCACCGAGCACACGTGAAAACACAACTTAGCACTGCCATTATAGTTTGGCAGAATTGACATGTATGTGGTTTTAAATAAGCTGTACTACGCTACTAGACCATCCATGAGGTACCCCTGAAATTAATTAGAAAACCGTTGACTAAGAGGCACAGTGAGAAAGAGCCCTCTATGCCTCACCTGTTGTTGTCCTCATTGTATGAGTGAAGTGGTGAGGTGTGCAATTAGGCATGCAGTCAACAGGAGGCCTTTGCAACAACCAAGGCAAAAGGAGCAGCCAGAAAGTTCTGTTGCAAAGAAAGTGGCATGCCATGTAGTGAGGGAAGCAACCAAGAGGGGTCCAGAGGGAAAACAAGTAATGTGAAGTATGACAGGGAGCAATGGAGGTGTTCAACAGGCCCTGTGCAGTGGTGTGACTTTAGCATTGCCGTCTGCACATGTGCAGGTGGCCACCTTGGCACTGGCAACACACACTCCATCCTAACATACACATCATAATAGGTTTATGTGTAAAAGTCTCAAATTCAAGTTATTGGGAACACTGCACCTACAAGTGTTCAGTTTATTTACATGATACATTTCATCTTCATAAAGCAAAACTCAAACTGCCAAATGTGTGCACAGCTAAAATTGCAGATTACAAAGCTGAGCATTAATAAACATGTTGTTCCTTTGTCTGGCTTGGATTACTCTCTCCAATGAGGTTATCTGATGCAACTGCAGGAAAAATACAAACACTGTGTGGTAATCTATTATATCGGAGTATTGTGGGCCAGCTTGTCAAAGACTATTAGCAATTTTATCAAAGAGGATCAATTTGGTTCCATAATTCAATTACCAAGTATATCAATGTGGAATCATATCAATATCAGGTATCTCCACTACCACCTTCCACCCAAGGAATTATAAACCAGGAAAATTGCTCAAATTTTTACATGATATTTACATACCATGCTTTCCCTAGTCAAACTTTGCTAGTAGTAAAGCAAAAGAAGAAAGATTGATAGAACCAAGATGATGATATGACTGTTCGTACGCACATTAGCAGAAACAAATAACCCATTACTTGTAATATGTTGAGTTAAATCATGTATTCCTGCAAACAAAAGCTAAAAATGGAGAAAAAGCCCTTACCAGCAGCAGCCACAGTTGAAGCTTCCAGCAGGGTCTGTGGAGAAAACATTTACTTTATTCATTAAATGTTTAAAAAACACATGCAGCTACCGTGGGCAACTCTCCTACTAAAAACCCAAAACAAAAATGTCTGATCAAAAATGACAACAAACATATAACACACACAAAACGTTAATGGTTTCTCTCTCCACAGATGCTGCCAGACCTGAACCTCTCCAGCATTTTCCAATTTTACTTCAAACAGATTATGATCACAACTTTAAAGATATACAGCGCATTGTTCCACACCAACTTTTAAAATCAATTTTGACGGAAGCATTATCTATGGGACAGACTAGGTCAAGCAATTTAAAATTCGTCAGGACAGAAGTTACCCCAAATTCAAGCTGAATTGTAATTAGTCAAAGGATTAAGATGTGGAACCCAGGTTACACAGAAACAACTTCTGGCTAGCAATTAGGGACAACTGCCAATTTTAACATGGCTTTTAGGCATAGAACCTACAGGGAAATTAGCCCACAGTTGTCAGTTTTGACAGTCAGTAAGTACTGCACAAATAAAATAGATTCAAAAAGCGTGGTGCTGGTAAAGCACAACCGATCAGGCAGCATCCTAAGAGTCAATGTTTTGAGCAAAGCTCTTCAGAGCTTACTCCTGATGAAGAGCTTATGCCTGAAACATCAAACCTCCTGTTCCTTGGATGCTGCCTGACCAGCTGTGCTTTTCCAGCACCACATTTTTTGACTCTGATCTCCAGCAACTGCAGTCTTTACTTTCTCCTAACCGAAACAGATTGAACTATAACTGAAATGTGATTTATGTTAGCTAGAGATATCTAACAACCCCATTTGGAAATGTTAACTTTTGCCAGAGCTTGTAAGAAATAACTGATTTTAACACTAGAAGATTATATTCCAATGCTATTGCTATTGTACTGTATTGATTTCCCACCATGTTGTATGATTTGGATTGTGTAGATCAATTAACAGGAGCATACTTTATTCGTGTATGGCCAGATTTCTCAATCAAACATTTCACAATTGACTCTCACAAGAAAAGTTGGTTAGACAAACTTTCTTTCAGTACAGAAACAAGAAACTGATAAAATAATGCCTTTAGCAATTTAACTCAGTGATATTTAGTTAACATGTCTGTATATGATCTCAATTCAATTACTTTGTTGAGTACTTACAAAAGCAAACAGGAGATACAGATTAATGGGATGTTGATGTCTATAAATCGCCAGAGCAATTATTAGACCCAGCGATCCTAAACATGCTACCAACACCAATTCAGGGCTAGAATGGAAACAAGGTAATCAAGTTAGAAGCACACATAGAAAAATAATACATATTTTTATTAAATTTTAAATTCAGAGGAGATAATGAATTTTAGTATTATTGCTAGACCCAGAGATCCTGGTAATGTTGTGGGGACCCAGGTTCAAATTCCCCATGGCAAATAGTAAAAATTGAATCCAAGAAAATCTGGAATTAAAAGTCTAATGATGACCATGAATTCATTGTCGATTGTTGGGAAAACCCATCTGGTTCACTAATGTCCTTTAGGGAAATTAACGGCTGTCCTTACCTGGTTTGGCCTACATGTGACTCCAAACCCACAACAATGTGATTGACACAACTGTATATGAAGAGTTATGGATAGGTAATAAATGCTGGCTTTGCCACTGATGCCAACATTCCTTGAATGAATTTTTAAAAAAGCTTCATTATACAGTGGCAACAGAAGAACATTTGTAATCTACTTCAATATTAGAACTGGAATTAGATAAACTTAATTACTGGAATGCTCACATCACATCATGAGGTCAGGCAGCATCCAAGGAACAGGAGAATCGATGTTTCGGGCATAAGCCCTTCTTCAGGCTTATGCCCGAAACGTCGATTCTCTTTTCCTTGGATGCTGCATGACCTGCTGCGCTTTTCCAGCAACACATTTTCAGCTCTGATCTCTGATCTCCAGCATCTGCAGCCCTCACTTTCTCCTCACATCACATCATACCTTAGTCACGACAAAAACAAAACAATTATGGGAAATGGTGACCTAATCCAATGTAATGTATATTACAAAACTAATACAAGTTACCTTCCGTGAACGACACCCTTGATTGTATCACTATACATGAACACAGCAGATGTCACAGTAGTAAGAATAATCTGGACAGACAAGATGGTGTATACCTTCCGCAGGAACCCTATCACAAGGAAAGAACTGACATTAAATATAACATCTAGAGGCAACATTTATGTCACAAGGAACATTGTGGTTCTAATGACATATTTATTAATCTCTTCAAAGTACCGTATTGTTTTCACTATTGTGTTGTCATTTAGAGATAGCCTTTCCAAAGATTTTCTAATCAACCTGTTCTGAGATGTTATTACCCACTTTTGGAGTAGTTGGGACTTGAACTTGAGCCTTCAAGTTCATAAGTATGGACCCTACCATCACCTCAAAACCCTTTCTACACCTTTCTCTTCTATCACCTGCAGCTGATGATCTCTCCTTGCCACCTTTCAGACTAATTGGTCATCCACAAATAAACACCATGTCACCCAGAACAAATCACAGACCCAATGATATCCAAAGAAAACATAGCTCTGTGATTCCTATTTTCTCCACAAAGCTTTCCCACCTGGTCACATATTTCATAGTTTAACTTGCCCAGATGCCGTAGCCCTCATCATACCTTGGCCACTGAACCAGTTGAAATTACAGTTCTAAGACTCAGACAACGGGACATTGATCAGATGGGCCAATGGGTTGAGGAGTGGCAGATGGATTTTAATTTAGATAAGTGCGAGGCGCTGCATTTTGGAAAAGCAAATCAGAGCATGACTTATACACTTAATGGTAAGGTCCTACACTTAATGGTAAGGTCCTGGGAAGTGTTGCTGAACAAAGAGATCTTGGAGTGCAGGTTCATAGTTCCTTGAAAGTAGAGTCGCAGGTAGATAGGATAGTGAAGGCGGCATTTGGTATGCTTTCCTTTAAGAACATGGACTAAAGGAGTTAGAGGGTCATGTTGCGGCTGTACAGGACATTGGTTACGCCACCTTTGGAATATTGCATGCAATTCTGGTCTTCTTCCTTTTCGAAGGATGCTGTGAAACTTGAAAGGGTTCAGAAAAGATTTACAAGGATGTTGCCAGGGTTGAAGGATTAGAGCTATAGGGAGAAGCTGGGGGTGAGGGGTGACCTTATAGAGGTTTATAAAATCATGACAGGCATGGATCGGATAAATGGACAAAGTCTTTTCCCTGGGGTGGGGGAGTCCAGAACTAGACGGCAAAGGTTTAGGGTGAGAGGAGAAAATTTAGAAGGGATCCAAAGGGCAACTTTTTCTCACAAAGTGGTGCACATATGTAATGAGCTGCCAGAGGAAGTGGTGGAGGCTAGTACAATTGCAAGATTTGACAGGCATCTGCATGGGTATATGAATAGGAAGGCTTTTGAGAGATTATGGGGCAAGTGCTGGCAAATGGGACTAGATTAGGTTAGGATATCTGGTCCGCATGGATGAGTTGGACTGAAGGGTCTGTTTCCATCTTACATCTCTATGACTGAATAACTGAAAGTCCCACAATACCCCTTCTTAAATGGACCTATTAATTTGTTTTAAAAGGGAGAAGACTTCTACCTTATCCCATTTCACATGAAATAAGGATTTGTGAAGTGACTTTTAGAAACAGACAAATTTTTACAAAGTTCTAATGTACAGGAAAAGACTCACTCCCTTTTTCCCACCACACCATCACTATCCCATCACTCACGGAGTTTCCACCACTATATTCTATTCTCCTTCCCTCCTTCCCATCTCACTTTCTCCTTCGCCAACACTATCCAATTCCCCTGCCACCACCTCTCTCTTTCCCACCTCCCTCACCTCGCTCATCAAGCCTTTTTCTCCCACTCATTGCCACAACCTTCTCCCCTCTGACCCACATTACCCTCCCATTACTTACGCTGTCACCACCACCCCGCGTCTCTCTCACCCCACGTCCCCCCACTCCCCTGTCTCTCTCACCCACCGTCCCCCCACTCCCCCATCTCTCACACCCCACGTCCCCCCACTCCCCCCGTCTCTCTCACCCCACGTCCCCCCACTCCCCCCGTCTCTCTCACCCCACGTCCCCCCACTCCCCCCCCGTCTCTCTCACCCCACTTCCCCCGTCTCTCTCACCCCACGTCCCCCCACTCGCCCCGTCTCTCTCACCCCACGTCCCCTCACTCCCCCGTCTCTCTCACCCTACGTCCCCCTCACCCCACGTACCCCCAGTCCCCCATCTCTCTCACCCCACGTCCCCCCACTGCCCCGTCTCTCTCACCCCACGTCCCCCCACTGCCCCGTCTCTCTCACCCCACATCCCCCCACTCCCCCCATTTCTCTCACCCCACGTCCCCCCACTCCCCGTCTCTCACACCCCACGTCCCCCCACTCCCTCCGTCTCTCTCACCCCACGTCCCCCCACTCGCTCCGTCTCTCTCACCCCACGTCCCCCCACCTCTCTCACCCTACGTCCCCCCACTCCCCCCGTCTCTCTCCCCCCGTCTCTCTCACCCCACGTCCCCCCGTCTCTCTCACCCACGTCCCCCCACTCCCCCCGTCTCTCTCACCCACGTCCCCCCACTCCCCCCGTCTCTCTCACCCCACGTCCCCCCACTCCCCCCGTCTCTCTCACCCCACATCCCCCCACTCCCCCCGTCTCTCACCCCACGTCCCCCCACTCCCCCCGTCTCTCTCACCCCACGTCCCCCCACTCCCCCCGTCTCTCTCACCCCACGTCCCCCCACTCCCCCGTCTCTCTCACCCCACGTCCCCCCACTCCCGTCTCTCTCACCCCACGTCCCCCCACTCCCCCGTCTCTCTCACCCTACGTCCCCCTCACCCCACGTCACCCCACTCCCCCCATCTCTCTCACGCCACGTACCCCCACTCCCCCCGTCTCTCTCACCCCACGTCCCCCCACTCCCCCGTCTCTCTCACCCCACGTCCCCCCACTCCCCCCGTCTCTCTCACCCCACGTCCCCCCACTCCCGTCTCTCTCACCCCACGTCCCCCCACTCCCCCGTCTCTCTCACCCCACGACCCCCACTCCCCCGTCTCTCTCACCCCACGTCCCCCCACTCCCCCGTCTCTCTCACCCCACGTCCCCACACTCCCCCGTCTCTCACCCCACGTCCCCCCACTCCCCCGTCTCTCTCACCCCACGTCCCCCCACTCCCCCGTCTCTCTCACCCTACGTCCCCCTCACCCCACGTCACCCCACTCCCCCCATCTCTCTCACCCCACGTCACCCCACTCCCCCGTCTCTCTCACCCCACGTCCCCCCACTCCCCCGTCTCTCTCACCCCACGTCCCCCTCACCCCACGTCACCCCACTCCCCCCATCTCTCTCACGCCACGTACCCCCACTCCCCCCGTCTCTCTCACCCCACGTCCCCCCACTCCCCCGTCTCTCTCACCCCACGTCCCCCCACTCCCCCGTCTCTCTCACCCCACGTCCCCCCACTCCCCCCGTCTCTCTCACCCCACGTCCCCCCACTCCCCCCGTCTCTCTCACCCCACGTCCCCCCACTCCCCCGTCTCTCTCACCCCACGTCCCCCCACTCCCCCGTCCCCCCACTCCCCCGTCTCTCTCACCCCACGTCCCCCCACTCCCCCGTCTCTCTCACCCCACGTCCCCCCACTCCCCCGTCTCTCTCACCCTACGTCCCCCTCACCCCACGTCACCCCACTCCCCCCATCTCTCTCACCCCACGTCCCCCCACTCCCCCGTCTCTCTCACCCCACGTCCCCCCACTCCCCCGTCTCTCTCACCCTACGTCCCCCTCACCTCACGTCCCCCCACCCCTCCCATCCCTCTCACCCCACGTCCCCCCACCCCTCCCATCTCTCACCCCACGTCCCCCCACTCCCCCCGTCTCTCTCACCCCACGTCCCCCCGTCTCTCTCACCCCACGTTCCCCCCCCGTCTCTCTCACCCCACGTTCCCCCCCCGTCTCTCTCACCCCACGTCCCCCCCCGTCTCTCTCACCCCACGTCCCCCCCCCGTCTCTCTCACCCCACGTCCCCCCACTGCCCCGTCTCTCTCACCCCACGTCCCCCCACTGCCCCGTCTCTCTCACCCCACATCCCCCCACTCCCCCCATTTCTCTCACCCCACGTCCCCCCACTCCCCGTCTCTCACACCCCACGTCCCCCCACTCCCTCCGTCTCTCTCACCCCACGTCCCCCCACTCGCTCCGTCTCTCTCACCCCACGTCCCCCCACCTCTCTCACCCTACGTCCCCCCACTCCCCCCGTCTCTCTCCCCCCGTCTCTCTCACCCCACGTCCCCCCGTCTCTCTCACCCACGTCCCCCCACTCCCCCCGTCTCTCTCACCCACGTCCCCCCACTCCCCCCGTCTCTCTCACCCCACGTCCCCCCACTCCCCCCGTCTCTCTCACCCCACATCCCCCCACTCCCCCCGTCTCTCACCCCACGTCCCCCCACTCCCCCCGTCTCTCTCACCCCACGTCCCCCCACTCCCCCCGTCTCTCTCACCCCACGTCCCCCCACTCCCCCGTCTCTCTCACCCCACGTCCCCCCACTCCCGTCTCTCTCACCCCACGTCCCCCCACTCCCCCGTCTCTCTCACCCTACGTCCCCCTCACCCCACGTCACCCCACTCCCCCCATCTCTCTCACGCCACGTACCCCCACTCCCCCCGTCTCTCTCACCCCACGTCCCCCCACTCCCCCGTCTCTCTCACCCCACGTCCCCCCACTCCCCCCGTCTCTCTCACCCCACGTCCCCCCACTCCCGTCTCTCTCACCCCACGTCCCCCCACTCCCCCGTCTCTCTCACCCCACGTCCCCCCACTCCCCCGTCTCTCTCACCCCACATCCCCCCACTCCCCCGTCTCTCACCCCACGTCCCCCCACTCCCCCGTCTCTCTCACCCCACGTCCCCCCACTCCCCCGTCTCTCTCACCCTACGTCCCCCTCACCCCACGTCACCCCACTCCCCCCATCTCTCTCACCCCACGTCACCCCACTCCCCCGTCTCTCTCACCCCACGTCCCCCCACTCCCCCGTCTCTCTCACCCCACGTCCCCCTCACCCCACGTCACCCCACTCCCCCCATCTCTCTCACGCCACGTACCCCCACTCCCCCCGTCTCTCTCACCCCACGTCCCCCCACTCCCCCGTCTCTCTCACCCCACGTCCCCCCACTCCCCCGTCTCTCTCACCCCACGTCCCCCCACTCCCCCCGTCTCTCTCACCCCACGTCCCCCCACTCCCCCCGTCTCTCTCACCCCACGTCCCCCCACTCCCCCGTCTCTCTCACCCCACGTCCCCCCACTCCCCCGTCCCCCCACTCCCCCGTCTCTCTCACCCCACGTCCCCCCACTCCCCCGTCTCTCTCACCCCACGTCCCCCCACTCCCCCGTCTCTCTCACCCTACGTCCCCCTCACCCCACGTCACCCCACTCCCCCCATCTCTCTCACCCCACGTCCCCCCACTCCCCCGTCTCTCTCACCCCACGTCCCCCCACTCCCCCGTCTCTCTCACCCTACGTCCCCCTCACCTCACGTCCCCCCACCCCTCCCATCCCTCTCACCCCACGTCCCCCCACCCCTCCCATCTCTCACCCCACGTCCCCCCACTCCCCCCGTCTCTCTCACCCCACGTCCCCCCGTCTCTCTCACCCCACGTTCCCCCCCCGTCTCTCTCACCCCACGTTCCCCCCCCGTCTCTCTCACCCCACGTCCCCCCCCGTCTCTCTCACCCCACGTCCCCCCCCCGTCTCTCTCACCCCACGTCCCCCCCCCGTCTCTCTCACCCCACGTCCCCCCCGTCTCTCTCACCCCACGTCCCCCCACCCCTCCCATCTCTCACCCCACGTCCCCCCACTCCCCACGTCTCTCTCACCCCACGTCCCCCCGTCTCTCTCACCCCACGTTCCCCCCCCCCGTCTCTCTCACCCCACGTCCCCCCCCGTCTCTCTCACCCCACGTCCCCCCCCCGTCTCTCTCACCCCACGTCCCCCCCCGTCTCTCTCACCCCACGTCCCCCCCGTCTCTCTCACCCCACGTCTCCCCCCGTCTCTCTCACCCCACGTCCCCCCCGTCTCTCTCACCCCACGTCCCCCCCGTCTCTCTCACCCCACGTCCCCCCCCGTCTCTCTCACCCCACGTCCCCCCACCCCTCCCATCTCTCTCACCCCACGTCCCCCCACTCCCCCCATCTCTCTCACCCCACGTCCCCCCACTTCCCCCGTCTCTCTCACCCCACGTCCCCGCGTCTCTCTCACCCCATGTCCCCCCGTCTCTCTCACCCCACGTCCCCCCCCCCGTCACTCTCACCCCACTCCCCCCCCGTCTCTCTCACCCCACGTCCCCCCACTCCCCTCGTCTCTCTCACCTCACGTCCCCCCACCCCTCCCATCTCTCTCACCCCACATCCCCCCACCCCTCCCATCTCTCTCACCCCACATCCCCCCACCCCTCCCATCTCTCTCACCCCACATCCCCCCACCCCTCCCATCTCTCACCCCACGTCCCCCCGTCTCTCTCACCCCACGTCCCCCCGTCTCTCTCACCCCACGTCCCCCCATCTCTCTCACCCCACGTCCCCCCCCCGTCTCTCTCACCCCACGTCCCCCCCCCCCGTCTCTCTCACCCCACGTCCCCCCGTCTCTCTCACCCCACGTTCCCCCCCGTCTCTCTCACCCCACGTCACCCCCGTCTCTCTCACCCCACGTCCCCCCCGTCTCTCTCACCCCACGTCCCCCCCCGTCTCTCTAACCCCACGTCCCCCCGTCTCTCTCACCCCACGTCCCCCCCCCGTCTCTCTCACCCCACGTTCCCCCCCCCCGTCTCTCTCACCCCACGTCCCCCCCCGTCTCTCTAACCCCACGTCCCCCCCCCGTCTCTCTCACCCCACGTCCCCCCCCAGTCTCTCTAACCCCACGTCCCCCCCGTCTCTCTAACCCCACGTCCCCCCCCCGTCTCTCTAACCCCACGTCCCCCCCCCGTCTCTCTAACCCCACGTCCGTCCCCCCGTCTCTCTAACCCCACGTCCGTCCCCCCGTCTTTCTAACCCCACGTCCCCCCCCGTCTCTCTAACCCCACGTCCCCCCCCCGTCTCTCTAACCCCACGTCCCCCCCCCCGTCTCTCTAACCCCACGTCCCCCCCCGTCTCTCTAACCCCACGTCCCCCACCCCCGTCTCTCTCACCCCACGTCCCCCCCCCCGTCTCTCTCACCCCACGTCCCCCCACCCCTCCCATCTCTCTCACCCCACGTCCCCCCACTCCCCCCATCTCTCTCACCCCACGTCCCCCCACTTCCCCCGTCTCTCTCACCCCACGTCCCCCCGTCTCTCTCACCCCACGTCCCCCCCCGTCACTCTCACCCCACTCCCCCCCCGTCTCTCTCACCCCACGTCCCCCCACTCCCCTCGTCTCTCTCACCTCACGTCCCCCCACCCCTCCCATCTCTCTCACCCCACATCGCCCCACCACTCCCATCTCTCTCACCCCACATCCCCCCACCCCTCCCATCTCTCACCCCACGTCCCCCCGTCTCTCTCACCCCACGTCCCCCCGTCTCTCTCACCCCACGTCCCCCCGTCTCTCTCACCCCACGTCCCCCCGTCTCTCTCACCCCACGTCCCCCCGTCTCTCTCACCCCACGTTCCCCCGTCTCTCTCACCCCACGTTCCCCCGTCTCTCTCACCCCACGTTCCCCCGTCTCTCTCACCCCACGTTCCCCCGTCTCTCTCACCCCACGTTCCCCCGTCTCTCTCACCTCACGTTCCCCCCCCCCTCTCTCACCCCACGTCCCCCCCCTCTCTCACCCCACGTCCCCCCCCGTCTCTCTCACCCCACGTCCCCCCCCCGTCTCTCTCACCCCATGACCCCCCCAGTCTCTCTCACCCCACGTCCGTCCCCCCGTCTCTCTAACCCCACGTCCCCCCCGTCTCTCTAACCCCACGTCCCCCCCCTGTCTCTCTAACCCCACGTCCCCCCCCCGTCTCTCTCACCCCACGTCCCCCCCCAGTCTCTCTAACCCCACGTCCCCCCCCGTCTCTCTAACCCCACGTCCGTCCCCCCGTCTCTCTAACCCCACGTCCGTCCCCCCGTCTCTCTAACCCCACGTCCGTCCCCCCGTCTCTCTAACCCCACGTCCCCCCCCGTCTCTCTAACCCCACGTCCGTCCCCCGTCTCTCTAACCCCACGTCCCCCCCCCGTCTCTCTAACCCCACGTCCCCCCCCCGTCTCTCTAACCCCACGTCCCCCACCGTCTCTCTAACCCCACGTCCGTCCCCCGTCTCTCTAACCCCACGTCCCCCCCCCCGTCTCTCTAACCCCACGTCCCCCCCCGTCTCTCTAACCCCACGTCCCCCCCCCCCGTCTCTCTAACCCCACGTCCGTCCCCCCGTCTCTCTAACCCCACGTCCGTCCCCCCGTCTCTCTAACCCCACGTCCGTCCCCCCGTCTCTCTAACCCCACGTCCCCCCCCGTCTCTCTAACCCCACGTCCGTCCCCCGTCTCTCTAACCCCACGTCCCCCCCCCGTCTCTCTAACCCCACGTCCCCCCCCCGTCTCTCTAACCCCACGTCCGTCCCCCGTCTCTCTAACCCCACGTCCCCCCCCGTCTCTCTAACCCCACGTCCGTCCCCCGTCTCTCTAACCCCACGTCGTCCCCCCGTCTCTCTAACCCCACGTCCCCCCCCCGTCTCTCTAACCCCACGTCCCCCACCCCCGTCTCTCTCACCCCACGTCCCCCCCCCCGTCTCTCTCACCCCACGTCCCCCCACCCCTCCCATCTCTCTCACCCCACGTCCCCCCACTCCCCCCATCTCTCTCACCCCACGTCCCCCCACTTCCCCCGTCTCTCTCACCCCACGTCCCCCCACTTCCCCCGTCTCTCTCACCCCACGTCCCCCCGTCTCTCTCACCCCACGTCCCCCCGTCTCTCTCACCCCACGTCCCCCCCCGTCACTCTCACCCCACTCCCCCCCCGTCTCTCTCACCCCACTCCCCCCCCGTCTCTCTCACCCCACGTCCCCCCACTCCCCTCGTCTCTCTCACCTCACGTCCCCCCACCCCTCCCATCTCTCTCACCCCACATCCCCCCACCCCTCCCATCTCTCTCACCCCACATCCCCCCACCCCTCCCATCTCTCACCCCACGTCCCCCACGTCCCCCCGTCTCTCTCACCCCACGTCCCCCCGTCTCTCTCACCCCACGTCCCCCCGTCTCTCTCACCCCACGTCCCCCCGTCTCTCTCACCCCACGTCCCCCCGTCTCTCTCACCCCACGTCCCCCCGTCTCTCTCACCCCACGTCCCCCCGTCTCTCTCACCCCACGTTCCCCCCCGTCTCTCTCACCCCACGTCCCCGCCGTCTCACTCACCCCACGTCCCCCCCCCGTCTCTCTCACCCCACGACCCCCCCCAGTCTCTCTCACCCCACGTCCGTCCCCCCGTCTCTCTAACCCCACGTCCCCCCCCGTCTCTCTAACCCCACGTCCCCCCCTGTCTCTCTAACCCCACGTCCCCCCCCGTCTCTCTCAACCCCACGTCCCCCCCCAGTCTCTCTAACCCCACGTCCCCCCCCGTCTCTCTAACCCCACGTCCCCCCCCCCCCCGTCTCTCTAACCCCACGCCCCCCCCCCCCCGTCTCTCTAACCCCACGTCCGTCCCCCCGTCTCTCTAACCCCACGTCCGTCCCCCCGTCTCTCTAACCCCACGTCCGTCCCCCCGTCTCTCTAACCCCACGTCCGTCCCCCCGTCTCTCTAACCCCACGTCCGTCCCCCCGTCTCTCTAACCCCACGTCCGTCCCCCCGTCTCTCTAACCCCACGTCCGTCCCCCCGTCTTTCTAACCCCACGTCCCCCCCCGTCTCTCTAACCCCACGTCCCCCCCCCGTCTCTCTAACCCCACGTCCCCCCCCCGTCTCTCTAACCCCACGTCCCCCCCCCGTCTCTCTAACCCCACGTCCCCCCCCGTCTCTCTAACCCCACGTCCCCCACCCCCGTCTCTCTCACCCCACGTCCCCCCCCCCGTCTCTCTCACCCCACGTCCCCCCACCCCTCGTCCCCCCACCCCTCCCACCCCTCGTCCCCCCACACCTCCCATCTCTCTCACCCCACGTCCCCCCACTCCCCCCATCTCTCTCACCCCACGTCCCCCCCACTTCCCCCGTCTCTCTCACCCCACGTCCCCCCGTCTCTCTCACCCCACGTCCCCCCCCGTCACTCTCACCCCACTCCCCCCCCGTCTCTCTCACCCCACGTCCCCCCGTCTCTCTCACCCCACGTCCCCCCGTCTCTCTCACCCCACGTCCCCCCGTCTCTCTCACCCCACGTTCCCCCCCGTCTCTCTCACCCCACGTTCCCCCCCGTCTCTCTCACCCCACGTCCCCCCCCGTCTCTCTCACCCCACGTCCCCCCCGTCTCTCTCACCCCACGTCCCCCCCCCGTCTCTCTCACCCCACGACCCCCCCCAGTCTCTCTCACCCCACGTCCGTCCCCCCCGTCTCTCTAACCCCACGTCCCCCCCGTCTCTCTAACCCCACGTCCCCCCCCCGTCTCTCTAACCCCACGTCCCCCCTCCGTCTCTCTCACCCCACGTCCCCCCCCAGTCTCTCTAACCCCACGTCCCCCCCCCGTCTCTCTAACCCCACGTCCCCCCCCCGTCTCTCTAACCCCACGTCCCCCCCCCCGTCACTCTCACCCCACGTCCCCCCGTCTCTCTCACCCCACGTCCCCCCGTCTCTCTCACCCCACGTCCCCCCGTCTCTCTCACCCCACGTCCCCCCGTCTCTCTCACCCCACGTCCCCCCGTCTCTCTCACCCCACGTCCCCCCGTCTCTCTCACCCCACGTCCCCCCGTCTCTCTCACCCCACGTCCCCCCGTCTCTCTCACCCCACGTCCCCCCGTCTCTCTCACCCCACGTCCCCCCGTCTCTCTCACCCCACGTCCCCCCGTCTCTCTCACCCCACGTTCCCCCGTCTCTCTCACCCCACGTTCCCCCCCGTCTCTCTCACCCCACGTCCCCCCCGTCTCTCTCACCCCACGTCCCCCCCCGTCTCTCTCACCCCACTTCCCCCCCCCGTCTCTCTCACCCCACGTCCCCCCACTTCCCCCGTCTCTCTCACCCCACGTCCCCCCGTCTCTCTCACCCCACGTCCCCCCGTCTCTCTCACCCCACGTCCCCCCCCGTCACTCTCACCCCACTCCCCCCCCGTCTCTCTCACCCCACTCCCCCCCCGTCTCTCTCACCCCACGTCCCCCCACTCCCCTCGTCTCTCTCACCTCACGTCCCCCCACCCCTCCCATCTCTCTCACCCCACATCCCCCCACCCCTCCCATCTCTCTCACCCCACATCCCCCCACCCCTCCCATCTCTCACCCCACGTCCCCCCACGTCCCCCCGTCTCTCTCACCCCACGTCCCCCCGTCTCTCTCACCCCACGTCCCCCCGTCTCTCTCACCCCACGTCCCCCCGTCTCTCTCACCCCACGTCCCCCCGTCTCTCTCACCCCACGTCCCCCCGTCTCTCTCACCCCACGTCCCCCCGTCTCTCTCACCCCACGTTCCCCCGTCTCTCTCACCCCACGTTCCCCCCCGTCTCTCTCACCCCACGTCCCCGCCGTCTCACTCACCCCACGTCCCCCCCCCGTCTCTCTCACCCCACGACCCCCCCCAGTCTCTCTCACCCCACGTCCGTCCCCCCGTCTCTCTAACCCCACGTCCCCCCCCGTCTCTCTAACCCCACGTCCCCCCCTGTCTCTCTAACCCCACGTCCCCCCCCCGTCTCTCTCACCCCACGTCCCCCCCCAGTCTCTCTAACCCCACGTCCCCCCCCGTCTCTCTAACCCCACGTCCCCCCCCCCCCGTCTCTCTAACCCCACGTCCCCCCCCCCCGTCTCTCTAACCCCACGTCCGTCCCCCCGTCTCTCTAACCCCACGTCCGTCCCCCCGTCTCTCTAACCCCACGTCCGTCCCCCCGTCTCTCTAACCCCACGTCCGTCCCCCCGTCTCTCTAACCCCACGTCCGTCCCCCCGTCTCTCTAACCCCACGTCCGTCCCCCCGTCTTTCTAACCCCACGTCCCCCCCCGTCTCTCTAACCCCACGTCCGTCCCCCGTCTCTCTAACCCCACGTCCCCCCCCGTCACTCACCCCACTCCCCCCCCGTCTCTCTCACCCCACGTCCCCCCACTCCCCTCGTCTCTCTCACCTCACGTCCCCCCACCCCTCCCATCTCTCTCACCCCACATCGCCCCACCCCTCCCATCTCTCTCACCCCACATCCCCCCACCCCTCCCATCTCTCACCCCACGTCCCCCCACGTCCCCCCGTCTCTCTCACCCCACGTCCCCCCGTCTCTCTCACCCCACGTCCCCCCGTCTCTCTCACCCCACGTCCCCCCGTCTCTCTCACCCCACGTCCCCCCGTCTCTCTCACCCCACGTTCCCCCGTCTCTCTCACCCCACGTTCCCCCCCGTCTCTCTCACCCCACGTCCCCCCCGTCTCTCTCACCCCACGTCCCCCCCCCGTCTCTCTCACCCCACGACCCCCCCCAGTCTCTCTCACCCCACGTCCGTCCCCCCGTCTCTCTAACCCCACGTCCCCCCCGTCTCTCTAACCCCACGTCCCCCCCCGTCTCTCTAACCCCACGTCCCCCCTCCGTCTCTCTCACCCCACGTCCCCCCCCAGTCTCTCTAACCCCACGTCCCCCCCCCCGTCTCTCTAACCCCACGTCCCCCCCCCCGTCTCTCTAACCCCACGTCCCCCCCCCGTCTCTCTCACCCCACGTCCCCCCGTCTCTCTCACCCCACGTCCCCCCGTCTCTCTCACCCCACGTCCCCCCGTCTCTCTCACCCCACGTCCCCCCGTCTCTCTCACCCCACGTCCCCCCGTCTCTCTCACCCCACGTCCCCCCGTCTCTCTCACCCCACGTTCCCCCGTCTCTCTCACCCCACGTTCCCCCCCGTCTCTCTCACCCCACGTCCCCCCCGTCTCTCTCACCCCACGTCCCCCCCCGTCTCTCTCACCCCACTTCCCCCCCCCGTCTCTCTCACCCCACGACCCCCCCCAGTCTCTCTCACCCCACGTCCGTCCCCCCGTCTCTCTAACCCCACGTCCCCCCCGTCTCTCTAACCCCACGTCCCCCCCCTGTCTCTCTAACCCCACGTCTCCCCCCCGTCTCTCTCACCCCACGTCCCCCCCCAGTCTCTCTAACCCCACGTCCCCCCCCGTCTCTCTAACCCCACGTCCCCCCCCCGTCTCTCTAACCCCACGTCCCCCCCCCCGTCTCTCTAACCCCACGTCCCCCCCCCCGTCTCTCTAACCCCACGTCCGTCCCCCTAACCCCACGTCCGTCCCCCCGTCTTTCTAACCCCACGTCCCCCCCCGTCTCTCTAACCCCACGTCCGTCCCCCGTCTCTCTAACCCCACGTCCCCCCCCCGTCTCTCTAACCCCACGTCCCCCCCCGTCTCTCTAACCCCACGTCCCCCACCCCCGTCTCTCTCACCCCACGTCCCCCCCCCCCGTCTCTCTCACCCCACGTCCCCCCACCCCTCCCATCTCTCTCACCCCACGTCCCCCCAATCCCCCCATCTCTCTCACCCCACGTCCCCCCACTTCCCCCGTCTCTCTCACCCCCGTCCCTCTCACCCCACGTCCCCCCGTCTCTCTCACCCCACGTCCCCCCCCGTCACTCTCACCCCACTCCCCCCCCGTCTCTCTCACCCCACGTCCCCCCACTCCCCTCGTCTCTCTCACCCCACATCCCCCCACCCCTCCCATCTTTCACCCCACGTCCCCCCACGTCCCCCCGTCTCTCTCACCCCACGTCCCCCCGTCTCTCTCACCCCACGTACCCCCGTCTCTCTCACCCCACGTCCCCCCGTCTCTCTCACCCCACGTCCCCCCGTCTCTCTCACCCCACGTTCCCCCCCGTCTCTCTCACCCCACGTCCCCCCCCGTCTGTCTCACCCCACGACCCCCCCCAGTCTCTCTCACCCCACGTCCGTCCCCCCGTCTCTCTAACCCCACGTCCCCCCCGTCTCTCTAACCCCACGTGCCCCCCTGTCTCTCTAACCCCACGTCCCCCCCCCGTCTCTCTCACCCCACGTCCCCCCCAGTCTCTCTAACCCCACGTCCCCCCCCGTCTCTCTAACCCCACGTTCCCCCCCCCCCCCGTCTCTCTAACCCCACGTCGTCCCCCCCCGTCTCTCTAACCCCACGTCCGTCCCCCCGTCTCTCTAACCCCACGTCCGTCCCCCTCGTCTCTCTAACCCCACGTCCGTCCCCCCGTCTTTCTAACCCCACGTCCCCCCCCGTCTCTCTAACCCCACGTCCGTCCCCCGTCTCTCTAACCCCACGTCCCCCCCCCGTCTCTCTAACCCCACGTCCCCCCCCGGTCTCTCTAACCCCACGTCCCCCACCCCCGTCTCTCTCACCCCACGTCCCCCCCCCCCGTCTCTCTCACCCCACGTCCCCCCACCCCTCCCATCTCTCTCACCCCACGTCCCCCCACTCCCCCCATCTCTCTCACCCCACGTCCCCCCACTTCCCCCGTCTCTCTCACCCCACGTCCCCCCGTCTCTCTCACCCCACGTCCCCCCCCGGTCACTCTCACCCCACTCCCCCCCGTCTCTCTCACCCCACGTCCCCCCGTCTCTCTCACCCCACGTCCCCCCACTCCCCTCGTCTCTCTCACCTCACGTCCCCCCACCCCTCCCATCTCTCTCACCCCACATCGCCCCACCCCTCCCATCTCTCTCACCCCACATCCCCCCACCCCTCCCATCTCTCACCCCACGTCCCCCCACGTCCCCCCGTCTCTCTCACCCCACGTCCCCCCGTCTCTCTCACCCCACGTCCCCCCGTCTCTCTCACCCCACGTCCCCCCGTCTCTCTCACCCCACGTCCCCCCGTCTCTCTCACCCCACGTTCCCCCGTCTCTCTCACCCCACGTTCCCCCGTCTCTCTCACCCCACGTTCCCCCCCGTCTCTCTCACCCCACGTCCCCCCCGTCTCTCTCACCCCACGTCCCCCCCGTCTCTCTCACCCCACGTCCCCCCCCCGTCTCTCTCACCCCACGACCCCCCCCAGTCTCTCTCACCCCACGTCCGTCCCCCCGTCTCTCTAACCCCACGTACCCCCCGTCTCTCTAACCCCACGTCCCCCCCCGTCTCTCTAACCCCACGTCCCCCCTCCGTCTCTCTCACCCCACGTCCCCCCCCAGTCTCTCTAACCCCACGTCCCCCCCCCGTCTCTCTAACCCCACGTCCCCCCCCCTGTCTCTCTAACCCCACGTCCCCCCCCCCGTCTCTCTAACCCCACGTCCCCCCCCCCGTCTCTCTAACCCCACGTCCCCCCGTCTCTCTCACCCCACGTCCCCCCGTCTCTCTCACCCCACGTCCCCCCGTCTCTCTCACCCCACGTCCCCCCGTCTCTCTCACCCCACGTCCCCCCGTCTCTCTCACCCCACGTTCCCCCGTCTCTCTCACCCCACGTTCCCCCCCGTCTCTCTAACCCCACGTCCCCCCCGTCTCTCTAACCCCACGTCCCCCCCCTGTCTCTCTAACCCCACGTCCCCCCCGTCTCTCTAACCCCACGTCCCCCCCCTGTCTCTCTAACCCCACGTCCCCCCCCCGTCTCTCTCACCCCACGTCCCCCCCCAGTCTCTCTAACCCCACGTCCCCCCCCCGTCTCTCTAACCCCACGTCCCCCCCCCCCGTCTCTCTAACCCCACGTCCCCCCCCCCCCGTCTCTCTAACCCCACGTCCGTCCCCCCGTCTCTCTAACCCCACGTCCGTCCCCCCGTCTTTCTAACCCCACGTCCCCCCCCGTCTCTCTAACCCCACGTCCGTCCCCCGTCTCTCTAACCCCACGTCCCCCCCCGTCTCTCTAACCCCACGTCCCCCCCCCCGTCTCTCTAACCCCACGTCCCCCACCCCCGTCTCTCTCACCCCACGTCACCCCCCCGTCTCTCTCACCCCACGTCCCCCCACCCCTCCCATCTCTCTCACCCCACGTCCCCCCACTCCCCCCATCTCTCTCACCCCACGTCCCCCCACTTCCCCCGTCTCTCTCACCCCACGTCCCCCCGTCTCTCTCACCCCACGTCCCCCCGTCTCTCTCACCCCACGTCCCCCCCGTCACTCTCACCCCACTCCCCCCCCCGTCTCTCTCACCCCACGTCCCCCCACTCCCCTCGTCTCTCTCACCTCACGTCCCCCCACCCCTCCCATCTCTCTCACCCCACATCCCCCCACCCCTCCCATCTCTCTCACCCCACATCCCCCCACCCCTCCCATCTCTCTCACCCCACATCCCCCCACCCCTCCCATCTCTCTCACCCCACATCCCCCCACCCCTCCCATCTCTCTCACCCCACATCCCCCCACCCCTCCCATCTCTCTCACCCCACATCCCCCCACCCCTCCCATCTCTCTCACCCCACATCCCCCCACCCCTCCCATCTCTCTCACCCCACATCCCCCCACCCCTCCCATCTCTCACCCCACGTCCCCCCACGTCCCCCTGTCTCTCTAACCCCACGTCCCCCCCCCCGTCTCTCTCACCCCACGTCCCCCCCCAGTCTCTCTCACCCCACGTCCCCCCCCGTCTCTCTAACCCCACGTCCCCCCCCCCGTCTCTCTAACCCCACGTCCCCCCCCCCGTCTCTCTTACCCCACGTCCGTCCCCCCGTCTCTCTAACCCCACGTCCGTCCCCCCGTCTCTCTAACCCCACGTCCCCCCCCGTCTTTCTAACCCCACGTCCCCCCCCGTCTCTCTAACCCCACGTCCGTCCCCCGTCTCTCTAACCCCACGTCCCCCCCCCCGTCTCTCTAACCCCACGTCCCCCCCCCGTCTCTCTAACCCCACGTCCCCCACCCCCGTCTCTCTCACCCCACGTCCCCTCCCCCGTCTCTCTCACCCCACGTCCCCCCACCCCTCCCATCTCTCTCACCCCACGTCCCCCCACTCCCCCCATCTCTCTCACCCCACGTCCCCCCACTTCCCCCGTCTCTCTCACCCCACGTCCCCCCGTCTCTCTCACCCCACGTCCCCCCCCGTCACTCTCACCCCACTCCCCCCCCGTCTCTCTCACCCCACGTCCCCCCGTCTCTCTCACCCCACGTCCCCCCGTCTCTCTCACCCCACGTCCCCCCCCGTCACTCTCACCCCACTCCCCCCCCCGTCTCTCTCACCCCACGTCCCCCCACTCCCCTCGTCTCTCTCACCTCACGTCCCCCCACCCCTCCCATCTCTCTCACCCCACATCCCCCCACCCCTCCCATCTCTCTCACCCCACATCCCCCCACCCCTCCCATCTCTCACCCCACGTCCCCCCGTCTCTCTCACCCCACGTCCCCCCGTCTCTCTCACCCCACGTCCCCCCGTCTCTCTCACCCCACGTCCGCCGTCTCTCTCACCCCACGACCCCTCGTCTCTCTCACCCCACGTTCCCCCGTCTCTCTCACCCCACGTTCCCCCCCGTCTCTCTCACCCCACGTCCCCCCCGTCTCTCTCACCCCACGTCCCCCCGTCTCTCTAACCCCACGTCCCCCCCGTCTCTCTCACCCCACGTCCCCCCCCGTCTCTCTAACCCCACGTCCCCCCCCCGTCTCTCTCACCCCACGTCCCCCCCCGTCTCTCTCACCCCACGTCCCCCCCCGTCTCTCTCACCCCACGTCCCCCCCCCGTCTCTCTCACCCCACGTCCCCCCCCCCCGTCTCTCTCACCCCACGTCCCCCCCCCCGTCTCTCTAACCCCACGTCCCCCCCCGTCTCTCTAACCCCACGTCCCCCCCCGTCTCTCTAACCCCACGTCCCCCCCCGTCTCTCTAACCCCACGTCCCCCCCCGTCTCTCTAACCCCACGTCCCCCCCCGTCTCTCTCACCCCACGTCCCCCCCCGTCTCTCTCACCCCACGTCCCCCCCCGTCTCTCTCACCCCACGTCCCCCCCGTCTCTCTCACCCCACGTCCCCCCGTCTCTCTCACCCCACGTCCTCCCCGTCTCTCTCACCCCACGTCCCCCCCGTCTCTCTCACCCCACGTCTCCCCCCGTCTCTCTCACCCCACGTCCCCCCCGTCTCTCTCACCCCACGTCCCCCCCCGTCTCTCTCACCCCACGTCCCCCCACCCCTCCCATCTCTCTCACCCCACGTCCCCCCACTCCCCCCATCTCTATCACCCCACGTCCCCCCACTTCCCCCGTCTCTCTCACCCCACGTCCCCCCGTCTCTCTCACCCCACGTCCCCCCGTCTCTCTCACCCCACGTCCCCCCCCGTCTCTCTCACCCCACTCCCCCATCGTCACTCTCACCCCACGTCCCCCCACTCCCCTCGTCTCTCTCACCTCACGTCCCCCCACCCCTCCCATCTCTCTCACCCCACATCCCCCCACCCCTCCCATCTCTCTCACCCCACATCCCCCCCCCCGTCTCTCTAACCCCACGTCCCCCCCCCCAGTCTCTCTAACCCCACGTCCCCCCCCCCAGTCTCTCTAACCCCACGTCCCCCCCCCCAGTCTCTCTAACCCCACGTCCCCCCCCCCTCCCCGCCCCATCATCTCTTCCCCCTCAGCTATCTCCCTAACCTCCCCCGCCAACGCTTCCATTCCTCCTCCCCTCCCCACCCGCTCTCCCGACGCCTGACTCTCTTGTGGGCTCTCCTCCCTCCTCAGTGCGCAATGTGGGCCGCGGCCGCAGCTCCAGTTCCTGCCCCTCTCTCTCTCCGTGCCCCCTGCCCCGCTGGGCTGGGCTGGGCCGGGCCGGGCCTCTCTTTCTCTCCGTGGCCCTGCCCCGCCGGGCCGGGCCCCTCTCTCTCTCCGTGCCCGTGCCCCTGCCCCGCCGGGGCGGGCCCCTCTCTCTCTCCGTGCCCGTGCCCGTGCCCCGCCGGGCCGGGCCCCTCTCTCTCTCCGTGCCCGTGCCCCTGCCCCGCCGGGGCGGGCCCCTCTCTCTCTCCGTGCCCGTGCCCCTGCCCCGCCGGGCCGGGCCCCTCTCTCTCTCTCCGTGCCCCCTGCCCCGCTGGGCCGGGCCGGGCCGGGCCCCTCGCTCTCTCTCCGTGCCCCCTGCCCCGCTGGGCCAAGCCGGGCCGGGCCCCTCTCTCTCTCTCCGTGCCGCTGCGGTGCCCTTACCCATGCGGATGTCGACACTGGCCGACGCCACACTGGTGCCATAGTTGAAATCATCTTCGATGGACGATCGGGGATAGGGATCCATCATTTCCCAAAACAACAGATTCCCAATAACTACTTCCGAGGTCACCCGCTGACCTTTCCCTGTGGCGCAGTCTGATCCCAGAGCAGCACAGCCTTCCCTAACCTCGCCCTAAACCCAGCAAATCAAATACTGAAGCAAAATACTATCGCTGCTACAATGCTTCCAGTTTGTTGCTTTGTTGGTTCGATTTTTAAAAATTCTTTCTTCCGTTTTAACAGCTGCAGTGCAACCATTTACACCTTAATTCGACACATCTTTTGTTTGTGTGCAATATTCATCACTAACCCACTCTGTGAAACATTTCATCATTTAATTTCTGACCTGGACCCTATCGTTTTACACAGACTTTCCCTTTTGTTTCTTTGTGCTGCACCTTCCACTTCCTCACCAATTGCATTTATCTTTCCCCAATTCTGAAGAAGAGTCATTGCCCTGGAACTTTAATTTCCCTTGACATTCAATTGCATAAGCATTATAAAATTCGCTATTAACATCCTGGGAATGATCATTGACCAGAAATTGACTTGAACTAGCTGTTTAAGTACATATGGTTACAACAGCATATTAGAATTTACTGTCATATGTACTCAAATGCATATGTTGTCATTCCTATCTTAGGTACAAAATCTTAAGTATAAAGTAGAGAAATAAAGAAACAAATGTTGAACGTCACATCCTCTTTAGTATTAAACAGAAAAGCAAAGAAATAAGGTTAAAAGTTCAACTGTCTTTTCTAAGTTGAGAGTGTGTTGCTTCTCCCCATCCCCCCATTTATCTCTCCATCCCCAAGACTCCCCCATGCTCATTCCTGATGAAGGGCTCCAGCCCGAAACGAGGACTCTCCTGCTCCTCGGATGCTACCTGACCTGCTGTGCTTTTCCAGCAACACACTGTCAACTCTGATCTCCAGCATCTACAGACCTCACTGTCCCTGTCTTTTCTAAATGCTGAGTTTGCACTCCCTGTTTTGAACTGCTCTCCAGGAGACCTCGGGCTGATTGCACTCACCATTGTCACAAATGCCAGCGGATATCCCTCACAGCCATTCTGGGCTTGCTCCTCGTGCATTTGGCTTGATCTCCAACCACCAAAGCCCCAATTATAGGCTCCCAACCACTGCCATGCAACTGACGTTAAGGTAAAGGAAAGACCTTTTAGAAAGGAGATGAAGAGAAACTTCTTCAGCCAGAGAGTGATGAATCCATGTAATTCATTGCCACAGATGGCTGTGGAGGCCAGGTCATTGAGTATACTTAAGACTAAGATAGGTTCTTAATGATCAAGGTTTACTGGGAGAAAGCGGGAGAATGGCTTGAGAAACATATCAGCCATGATTGAATGTTGAGCAGACTCGATGGGCTGAATGGCCTAATTTCTGCTCCTATGTATTATGTACCTCTAGCTGAACACCAAAGTCCTGATCTGCACCCCTAACCGTTGCCATGCTCCAGACCTGATTAAGCTGCAATGCCATCATCACTGCTATCTCCACGACTGATCTCTCGCCAGAAGGTAAATTCAAGTTCCGCTGCGCTTGCCGAATCTGCAGATGCCAGGAAACCTGAAGCTGTCACTCTCAATACTGCCTTGGATACCAGCGGATCTCTCCTGCTCCCATATTTGGCTCATTTTCCTTGCAATGGCTCGATCTCCCACACGCTGTGATCACTCTCCTCCACACTGCACTACTCACTCTCCACAAGATCATAGAATCGCAACAGTGTGGAAGCAGGCCATTTGGCCCATTGAGTCCACACCGATCCTCTGAAGAGCAACCCACCCCTTACCCTATCCCTGTAACCCTGCATTTCCCACAGCTAATCCACATATCCTGCACATCCCTGGTCACAATGGGCAATTTAACATGGCCAATCCACCTAACCTGCACATCTTTGGAGTATGGGAGGGAACCAGAGCACCCAGAGGAAACCACAGGGAGAATGTGCAAACTCTACACAGTCACCTGAAGGTGGAATTGAACCCAGGTCCCTGGCCATGTGAGGCACCGGTGCTAACCGCTGAGCTACCATGCTGCCATAAGAAGGTAAGTCAATTAAAATAAGAAAACAGTGAAAGAAGAAAAAAATAATAAAAACAAACACAGCAGATAAGCTCTGAGCAGGAGCCCTCCACTGTGCTTCTACTCCACCGCCATCTTGGATCATAGTAAAAAAAATCAAAATGCTACAAATTCTGTGGCGAGAAACTCATCTACAGACACCACAAATCATGTCCACCAAAGCACAAATCGGGAGTGTGATGGAATACATGGATGATTGCAGCTCCAACAGCACTCAAGAAACTCAATATCCTCGGAAACAAAGCTGCCACTTGATCAACCCCTGTCACCACTTGCAAATTATTGCAGGAAGACAGGAGAATACAAAAAAGTTAAGAGTGGATAAAGATCTGGCAGATAGAGTTTTATATGAGAAAATGTGAAATTGTCCATTTCGGCAAGAAGAATTAAAAGAAGCATATCTAAATGGTGAAAACTTGTAAGTTTGAGATGTACAGGGATCTCAGTGTCCTCATACATGAATCACATAAGGTTAATATGCAAGTACAGAAAGTAATTAAGAAAGCACATAAATGTCGTCATTTATCTTGAGGGATATTGAATACAAGATAGAGAAATTATGCTTCAGTTGTATAGGGCATAGCGGTGGCTCCATTTGGAGAATTGTTTACAGGATTGGTACCTTATGTAGGGAATAATGTAAATGTGTTGGAAGCAATTTAGAGAAGGTTTACCAGACTAATAACTGGAATGTGTGCATTATCTAATGATGAAAGTTTTGACATTGCTAAACTTATATCTACTAGAGTTCTGAAGACTCAGGGTCAAGTTTATTGTAACGTTTAATGTTTATTGTAAGAAATTGAAGAGTCATGACAGGGTACATGTGATTTGAAGAGAAAATTATATTAATGATTTAGCTGAGGGAACTAAGTGTAATATTTCCAAGTTTGCAGACGATGCAAAGCTGGGTGGATGAGCTGTGAGAAGGATACAGTGAAACTTCAGAGTGATTTGGATGACTCTGTGGACGGCACGGTGGCACAGTGGTTAGCACTGCTGCCTCACAGCACCAGAGACCCGGGTTCAATTCCCGCCTCAGGCGACTGACTTTGTGGAGTTTGCACGTTCTTCCCGTGGCTGCTTGGGTTTCCCCCAGGTGCTCCCGTTTCCTCCCACAGTCACAAAGATGTGCAGGTAAGGTGAATTGGCCATGCTAAATTGCCCGTAGTGTTAGGTAAGGGGTAAATGTAGGGGTGTGGGTGGGTTGCGCTTCGGCGGGTCGGTGTGGACTTGTTGGGCCGAAGGGCCTGTTTCCACACTGTAATGTAATGTAATGTAATCTAATGTAATGTAATCTAATGGATGGCCAAATACATGCTGGATTGAAATATAATGTGGATAAATATGAGGTTATCCAGTTCTGTAGCAAAAGCAGAAAGGCAGATTATTTTCTGAATTTTGATTTATTGGGAAAGGAGGAGGTGCAACAATACCTGGGTGTCCTTGCATACCAGTCCCTGAAAATAAGCATGTAGGTGCAGCAGGCAGTGAGGAAGACAAATGGCATGTTGGCCTTGTGGTGATGCTACTCCTTTAACAAGGTTATGGTGTCCTTGCTTTTTTTTTCAGGAGGTCATAAAAGACACAGACTCAGAAAAATCTGAGTTTGAAAGGTTTTAGGGCCAGTTTGATTATAGCTAACAGATACTGCCTCAGGTAAAAGGCTTTTAAGTTTAAAAAAAAACTTGTACAATGAAAGGGGAGTAGATAGTTCTCCCAGCTCAGCTTTTCTCTGGTTGGATTTGGTTTTGGCAGTCTGGCTATTCACTGAAGGCAGTCAGGCAGGTATACAATCTGCTGGACACAAAGAAGCAGATCCATGCTAGCTCTCTCTCTCACTGACCTCTCTCTTGTAAGACCCTGTGTTTAATTTTACCTTTTGTGCCAAGGGGTGTTTATGGGGATTTTTGCAAGTATTTGGACAGGATCATTAAGTTGGGATAATCTGTTGGGTTTTCAGATAGGAGTTATTCAGTATTCTGTTCTCTTTTGTAGGTGTTTCATTCAGTAATCTTGTAAATAAATTCTGTTTTGTTGAAAACTATGTGGTTTGACCAGCTGCATCCCTCCTGGAATATCTATGTTACACTTGCTTAAAACAACTAGCAAAGTTAGAATCTGGGCTACTTTCTTGAAATGTTTTGAGGGAGTCTGGCCTCGTCCATAACGGACTTCATAATGAGAGATTTTGCACAGAGGAACAAAGATGCCATGCTGCAATTGTACAGGGCCTTGGCGACACCATAGCTAGAGTATTGTGTGCAATTTTGGTCTTAACTAAACAATAATGTTCTGGTTTTGGAAGGAGTGCAACAGAGACTTATTGGACTGATCCCTGGCATGGGAGAAGTGATGAAAAGAAATTAGATCGGTTGGAACTATATTTAGAAGAATGAGAAGGGATGACATAGAAACTGATAAAACTCTGACAGGAATAGACAGGGTAAATGCAAAGGATGTTCCTGATGATTGGAGAGCCCAAAAGAAGTATTCAAGTCGAAGGATTGGCGGGCGGTGGGGGTCGGTCTTTTAAAGCAAAGATGAGAAGAATTTCTTTAGCTAGAGAATGGTGAACCTGCAAAATTCCCTGACACAGGAAACTGTTTAGGCAAGACATTGAAGACTTTCAAATAAGATATAGTTTTATATATACTTAGGACAAAAGGAATGAAAGGATATGGGAGAAAGCTGGAAAAGGTACTGAGTTGGATGATCAGCCATGATGACCATGATCATGGCCTACTTCTGCTTCTGTATTGTATGTTTCTAATTTATTTTGTACATAGTAGAAATTTTTGATGTTTTTGTAACAATACCAAATAAGCAGATTGTCCAAAATTGTTGTTTTCCTTTCATGCAATGAGTAATGCAATTCAATAATATTATTTTCATGAAATGGATAGCAGTGAAATAAATTGAGAAATGAACTTCATAGCAGCAAACTTTCATTTTTAGATTTTACAAAAACACCACATAAAAATACCCATTTTTAACCAGGTCAGTAGCATGGTGGATAAGAGTGGGTTTATGTCTGTTGCCTGAAATAAAAGACTTGAATAAGAAATTATTAGCAAATAAGCATATAACTTGGAGGTAACCTTGTATCAGGGAGCAATGACAAAGGGAATGTTGTCTTTATTGGAGAGACAGTTTTTCGCCAGATACATGAATGACCTAGATCCTAAGGTATAAAAAGTTGTGGATTCAAATGTTAAAAGTAAGAAATTAGAAAAGGCACAGAAGTAATGAGTTATAGAGTCATAGAGATGTACAACACAGAAACAGACCCAACCCGTCCATGTCAATTAGATATCCTAACCTAATCCAGTCCCATTTGCCAACACCCGGCCCATATCCCTTTAAACCCTTCCTACTCATATACTTATCCAGGCGCCTTTTAAATGCTGAAATTATACCAGCCTCCACTACTTCCTCCGGCAGCTAGTTCCATACATGCATGACCCTCTGCGTGAAAAAGTTGCCCCTTAGGTCTCTTTTATATCTTTCCTCTCTCACCCTAAACCTATGCCCTCTAGTTCTGGACTCCCCCACCCCAGGAAAAAGATTTTCTCTATTTATCCTATCCATGCCACTCATGATTTTATAAGCCTCTATAAGGTCATCACTCAGCCTCCACGCTCCAGGGAAAACAGTGCCAGCCTATTCGGCCTCTTCCAAGAGCTCAAATCCTCCAACCGTGGCAACATTCTTGTAAATCTTTTCTGAAACCTTCCAAGTTTCACAACATCCTTACAATAGGAAGGAGACCAGAATTACACGCAATATTTTTAAAATAGCCTAATTAATGTCCTGTCCCATCGCAATATAATCTCCCAACTCCTATACTCAATGTTCTGACCAATAAAGGAAAGCGTACCAAACGCCTTCTTCACTATCCTATCTACTTGCAACTTCACTTTCAAGGAATATGAACCTGCACTCCAAGGTTTCTTTGTTCCGCAACACTCCCCAGGATCTTACCATTGAGTATGTAGGTCCTGGGAAGATTTGCTTTTTCAAACTGCAGCATGTCACATTTATCTAAATTAAACCCCATCTGCCACTCTTCAGCCCATTTGTCCATTTAATCAAGATCCCTTTGTACTCTGAGGTAAACTTCTTCATTCTCCACTACACCTCCAATTCTGGTGTCATCTGAAAACTTACTAACTATACCCCTAGGTTCACGTCCAAATCATTTATATAAATGACAAAAATGTAGAGGACTCTGCACCGATCCTTGTGGCACTCCATTGGTCACAGGCCTCCAGTCTGAAAAACAACCCTCCACCGCCACCCTCTGTCTTCTACCTTAGAACCAGTTCTGTATCCAAATGGCTAGTTCTCCCTTTATTCCGTGAGATCTAACCTTGCTAACCAGTCTCCCATGGAGAAGCTTGTCAAACACCTTATTGAAGTCCATATAGATCACGTCCACCTGTCTTGCCCTCATCAATCCTCTTTGTTACTTCTTCAAAAAAACTCAGTCAAATTTGTGAGACATGATTTCTCATGCACAAAGCCATGCTGACTATCCCCAATCAGTCTTTGCCTTTCCGAATACATGGAAATCCTGTCCCTCAGGATTTCCTCCAACAACTTGCCTGCCACCAATGTCAGGCACACCGGTCTATAGTTCCCTGGCTTGCCCTTACCACCTTTCTTAAACAGTGGCACCAGGTTAGCCAATCTCCAGTCTTCCCGCACCTCACCTGTGACTATCGATGATACAAATATCTCAGCAGGGCTTAGCTTCCCACAGAGTTAAGGGTACACCTTATGTCCTGGGGATTTATCCACTTTTATGCATTTCAAGATATTCAGCACCAATTCCTCTGTAATATTTAAGATGTCACCATCTATTTCCCTACATACTAAATCTTCCATGTCCTTTTCCACAGTAAATTCGCTTAGTATCTCCCCCATCTCCTGTGGCTCCACACATAGGCTGCCTTGCTGATCTTTGAGGGGCCTTATTCTCTCCCTAGTTATCCTTTTGTCCTTATTGTATTTATAAAAATCCTTTGGATTATCCTTAGCTCTATTTGCCAAAGCTATTGTGTACAGTTCTGGTCACCGCATTATAAGAAGGATGTGGAAGCTTCAGAAAGGGTGCAGAGGAGATTCACTAGGATGTTACCTGGTATAGAAGGAATGTCTTATGAGGAAAGGCTGAGGGCCTTGAGGCTCTTCTCGTTAGAGAGAAGAAGGTTGAGAGGTGACTTAATAGAGACGTACAAGATAATCAGAGGGTTAGATAGGGTGGACAGGGAGAGCCTTTTTCCAAGTATGGGAATGGCAAACACGAGGGGACACAACTTTAAAGTGAGGGGAGATAGGTATAAGACAGATGTCAGAGGTAGTTTCTTTACTCAGAGAGTAGTAAGAGTATGGAATGCTTTGCCTGCAACAGTAGTAGATTCGTCAAGTTTAAGTGCATTTAAGTCGTCATTGGACAGGCATTTGGATGTACATGGAATAGTGTAGGTGGGATGGGCTTTAGATTAGTATGACAGGGCGGCACAACATTGAGGGCCGAAGGGCCTGTACTATGTTCTATGTTCTACCTCTGCCTCAGGCAACTGTCTGTGTGGAGTTTGCACATCCTTCCTGTGTCTGCGTGGCTTTCCTCCAGGTGCTCTGGTTTCCTCCCACAATCCAAAGGATATGCAGGTCAGGTGAATTGGCTATGGTAAATTGCCCATAGTGTTAGGTGAATTAGTCAGGGGTAAATATAGGGTGGGGGAATGGGTCTGGGTGGGTTACTCTTCGGAGGTTCAGTGTGAACTTGTTGGGCCGAGTCATAGAGTCATAGAGATGTACAGCATGGGAACAAATCCTTCGGTCCAACCCGTCCATGCCGACCAGACATCCGAACCCAATTTAGTCCCACCTGCTAGCACCCAACCCATATCCCTCCAAACCGTTCCTATTCATATCCATCCAAATGCCTTTTAAATGCTGCAATTGTACCAGCCTCCACCACTTCCTCTGGCAGCTCATTCCATACATGTACCACTCTCTGTGTAAAAAAGATGCCCCTGAGGTCTCTTTTATATCTTTCCCCTCTCACCCTAAACCTATGCTCTCCCATATGGACTCCCCCACCGCAGGGAAAAGACATTGTCTATTTATCCTATCCATGCCCCTCATAATTTTGTAAACATCTATAAGGTCACCTCTCAGCCTCCAACACTCCAGGGAAAACAGCCCCAACGTGTTCAGCCTCTCCTTATACTTCAAATCCTCCAAACCTGGCAGAATCCTTGTAAATCTTTTCTGAACCTTTTCAGGTTTCACAGCATCTTTCTGATAGGAAGGGGACCAGAACTGTACACAATATTCCAACAGTGGCCAAACCAGACCTGTACAGCCGCAACATGACCTCCCAACTCCTGTACTCAATACTCTGACCAATTAAAGAAAGCATATCAAACGCTTTCTTCACTATCCTATTTACCTGCTACTCCACTTTCAAAGAGCTATGAACCTGCACTCCAAGGTCTCTTTGTTCAGCAACACTCCCGAGGACGTTACCAATAAGTGTATAAGTTCTTCTAAGATTTCCTTTCCCAAAATACAGCAACTTGCATTTATTTGAATTAAACTCCATCTGCCACTTCTCAGCCCATTGGCCCATCTGATCAATACCCCCTATTGTAATCTGAGGTAACCTTCTTCGCTGTCCACTACACCTCCAATTTGGGTGTCATCTGCAAACTTATGCTCGGATCCAAATCATTTACATAAATGACAAAAAGTAGAGGACTCAGCATCGACCCTTGTGGCATTCCACTGGTCACAGGCCTCCAGTCTGAAAAACAACCCTCCGCCGCCACCCTCTGTCTTCTATCTTTGAGCCAGTTCTGTATCCAAATGGCTAGTTCTCCCTTTATTCCGTGAGATCTAACCTTGCTAACCAGTCTCCCATGGGGAAGCTTGATTCTTGATTAGTGGTGCTGGAAGAGCACAGCAGTTCAGGCAGCATCCAAGGAGCAGCGAAATCGACGTTTCGAGCAAAAGCCCTTCATCAGGAAGAAAGACAGTGAGCCTGAAGCGTGGAGAGATAAGCTAGAGGAGGGTGGGGGTGGGGAGAAAGTAGCATAGAGTACAATGGGTGAGTGGGGGAGGGGATGAAGGTGATAGGTCAGGGAGGAGAGGGTGGAGAGGATAGGTGGAAAAGGAGATAGGCAGGTAGGACAAGTCCGGACAAGTCATGGGGACAGTGCTGAGCTGGAAGTTTGGAACTAGGGTGAGGTGGGGGAAGGGGAAATGAGGAAACTGTTGAAGTCCACATTGATGCCCTGGAGTTGAAGTGTTCCGAGGCGGAAGATGAGGCGTTCTTCCTCCAGGCGTCTGGTGGTGAGGAAGCGGCGGTGAAGGATGCCCAGGACTTCCATGTCCTCGGCAGAGTGGGAGGGGGAGTTGAAATGTTGGGCCACGGGTCGGTGTGGTTGATTGGTGCGGGTGTTCCGGAGATGTTCCCTAAAGCACTCTGCTAGGAGGCGCCCAGTCTCCCCAATATAGAGGAGACCGCATCGGGAGCAACGAATACAATAAATGATATTAGTGGATGTGCAAGTAAAACTTTGATAGATGTGGGGGCTCCTTTAGGGCCTTGGATAGAGGTGAGGGAGAAGGTGTGGGCGCAGGTTTTACAGTTCCTGCGGTGGCAGGGGAAAGTGCCAGGATGAGAGGGTGGGTTGTAGGGGGGGCGTGGACCTGACCAGGTAGTCATGGAGGGAACGGTCTTTGCGGAAGGCGGAAAGGGGTGGGGAGGGAAATATATCCCTTGTGGTGAGGTCTTTTTGGAGATGGCGGAAATGTCGGCGGATGATTTGGTTTATGCGAAGGTTGGTAGGGTGGAAGGTGAGCACCAGGGGCGTTCTGTCCTTGTTACGGTTGGAGGGGTCGGGTCTGAGGGCGGAGGTGCAGGATGTGGACGAGATGCGTTGGAGGGCATCTTTAACCACGTGGGAAGGGAAATTGCAGTCTCTAAAGAAGAAGGCCATCTGGTGTATTCTGTGGTGGAACTGGTCCTCCTGGGAGCAGACACGGCGGAGGCGGAGGAATTGGGAATACGGGATGGCATTTTTGCAAGAGGTAGGGTGGGAAGAGGTGTAATCCAGTTGGCTGTGGGAGTTGGTGGGTTTGTAAAAAATGTCAGTGTCAAGTCGGTCGTCATTAATGGAGATGGAGAGGTGCAGGAAGGGGAGGGAGGTGTCAGAGATGGTCCAGGTAAATTTAAGGTCAGGGTGGAATGTGTTGGTGAAGTTGATGAATTGCTGAACCTCCTCGCGGGAGCACGAGGTGGCGCCAATGCAATCATCAATGTAGCGGAGGAAGAGGTGGGGAGTGGTGCCGGTGTAATTACGGAAGATCAAGTTCTACGTAGCCAACAAAGAGACAGGCATAGCTGGGGCCTATACGTGTGCCCATGGCTACCCCTTTGGTCTGGAGGAAGTGGGAGGATTGAAAGGAGAAATTGTTAAGGGTGAGGATCAGTTTGGCCAAACGAATGAGAGTGTCGGTGGAAGGCTACTGTTGGGGACGTCTGGAGAGGAAAAAACGGAGGGCTTGGAGGCCCTGGTCATGGCGGATGGAGGTGTAGAAGGATTGGATATCCATGGTGAAGATGAGGCGTTGGGGATGGGAAACGGAAGTCTTGGAGGAGGTGGAGGGCGTGGGTGGTGTCTCGAATGTATGTGGGGAGTTCCTGGACTAGGGGGTTAGGACAGTGTCGAGGTAGGTAGAGATGAGTTCAGTGGGGCAGGAGCATGCTGAGACAATGGATCGGCCAGGGTGGTCAGGATTGTGGATCTTGGGAAGGAGATAGAACCAGGCAGTGCGGGGTTCCCGGACTATGAGGTTGGAAGCTGTGGGTGGGAGATCTCCTGAGGTGATGAGGTTCTGTATGGTCTGGGAGATGATGGTTTGGTGATGAGGATGTGGGGTCATGGTCGAGGGGGCAGTAGGAACAGGTGTCCTCGAGTTGGCGTTTGGCTTCAGCGGTGTAGAGGTCAGTGCGCCAGACTACCACTGCGTCCCCTTTATCCGCTGGCTTGATGGTGAGGTTGGGATTGGAGCAGAGGGATTGGAGGGCTGCGCATTGTGAGGGTGAGAGGTTGGAGTGGGGGAGGGGGTAGACAGGTTGAGGCGGTTAATGTCCCGGCGGCAGTTGGAAATGAAGAGGTTGAGGGCAGGTAATAGGCCAGCGTGGGGTATCCAGGTGGATGCAGTGTGTTGGAGGTGGGCGAAGGGGTCCTCGGAAGGTGGGCGGGAATCCTGATTGTGAAAGTAAGCTCGGAGGCAGAGGCGACGGAAGAATTGTTCAACGTCATGCCGTGTATTAAATTCATTGATGCGTGGACGGAGGGGGATGAAGGTGAGTCCTTTGCTGAGGACTGATTGTTCGTCCTCAGTGAGGGGGAGGTCTGGGGGGATGGTGAAAACTCGGCAGGGCTGGGAGCTGGGATCTGGTGTGGGTGTAGAGCTGGGAGTGGGGGCGGAACCTGTAACTGGAGTGGGTGTGATGGTGGGGGGAATGGGGGTGGAGTCATGAGCAGGGGTAGTGTTCCCCTCGGGGTTCTGGGGGGTGGGGATAGTGACAGTGGGGTCTGTGGGGGGCATGTTAGCAGAATGCAGGTGAGTGGCGCTGGTGGGGGCAGAAGTGGTGGTGACCACGGCAGTAGGGGTGGCGGAAGTCACTGAGCATGTGGCATCAGCGATGATGTGAGGGGAGGAAGTGATGTCACGTGTGATGCATGAGGAATTGTGAAGGGTGGAAGTGGTTGTGGGAGTGGCCATGATGGGGCGGAAGTGACATCATCTATCAGCGTGGGGGTGGTAGCTGCATTAGCCGCTTGGCTAATGGCGTCTGAGTAGATTCCGAGGCCAGGGGAATCTTCTGGAATGTTTGAGGAGCACTGGTTATGGAGGTGGGTAGATAAAAGTTTGTTGTACTTACAGTTTTTGATGTTTGAGATGGAATTGAAATACTGTTTTTTGAGAGTATGAATTCTCCTGAGGATGTAGTACAGAGTGGGTCCTTTGCAATTCTGAGAGAGTGTGGCCCTCAGCTGAGGCAGGGATGACTGTAGAGAGGTTAGGTGCCGGCGCATTGCTGCAAACGTAGAGCGGAGGATCTTGAAGGAGAACCGTTGCTGGTGTTTTTGAATCTGTAGTCTGTACTGTTTGTCCTGTTAGGGTCTGAACTTTTTACCTCCCATGAGGAAGCTTGTCAAATGCTTTACTGAAGTCCATATAGATCACATCAACCGCTCTGCCCTCATCAATCCTCTTTGTTACTTCTTCAAAAAACTCAATCAAATTTGTGAGATATGATTTCCCACGCACAAAGCCATGTTGACTTTCCCTCATCAGTCCTTGCCTTTCCAAATACATATACATCTTGTCCCTCAGGATTCCCTCCAACAACTTGCCCATCACCGAGGTCAGGCTGACTGTTCTACAGTTCCCTGGCTTGTCCTTACCACCTTCCTGAAGTAGTGCCAGCATGTTAGCCAATTTCCAGTCTTCCGGCACCTCACCTGTGACTACTGATGGTACAAATATCTCAGCTGGAGGCCCAGCAATCACTTCTCTAGCTTCCCACAGAGTTCTCGGGTACACCTGATCAGGTCCTGGGGATTTATCCATCTTTATGTGTTTCAAAACATCTAGTACTTCTTCCTCTGTAATATGGACATTTTCAAAGTGTCACCATTTATTTCCCTACATTCTATATCTTCCATATCCTTTTCCACAGTAAATACTGATGCAAAATACTCATTTAGTATCTCCCCCATTTTCTGCTAATCTCTCCTGTCTATACCTGACATATGCTTCCTTTCTTTTTCTTAACCAAAACTTCAATTTCTCTACTCAGCCAGCATTCCCTACACCTACTAGCCTTTCCTTTCACCCTAACCAGAACATACCGTCTCTGGACTGTCATTATTTTATTACTGAAGGAGTGAGAAAAACTATGCCAGGTGGAGTTCAATGCAGCAAAGTGGAAAGAAAAATTGGAATATTTTCTTTTTGGGGAAAGCAGAAGAACTTTAGAGAAGGCTGCAGATCTTGCTGTATGTACACAAATGTGGCACAGTGGTTAGCACTGCTGCCTCACAGCGCCAGAGACCCAGGTTCAATTCCCGCCTCAGGCAACTGATTGTGTGGAGTTTGCATGTTCTACCCATGTCTGCGTGGGTTTCCTCCGAGTGCTCCGGTTTCCTCCCACAGTCCAAAAACGTGCACGTTAGGTGAATTGGCTGTGCTAAATTGCCCGTAGTGTCAAGTAAATGTAGGGGAATGGGTCTGAGTGGGTTGCGCTTCAGCGGGTCGGTGTGGACTTGTTGGGCCGAAGGGCCTGTTTCTACACTGTAAGTCAATCTAATCTAAATAGTTGAGAACTCATGCGCCAGTAAAAAAAGGTAATCAAAAGAGCTTTTGGAATGTTAGCCTCTATCTGGAATACAAAAAGGAAAAGATTCAGCATCATTTCTACAGGGCTTTGGTCTGACCCCACCTTGGATTCAATTCTGTGCACAAAACTTTAGGAAAGGAAAATAAATGATTGGCACTTAAAGAGTAATTTTCATGACCATCAAATATCTTATGGAGCTTTGCATCCGATGGAGTATTATGAAGAGTAGTCATAGTGTAGGAATCACTGTAGAAAATATGTGCACAGCAAACCTCCAGAAATAGCATTGTGATAATAACCAAATTGTCTTTTTATTGAGATATTGACTGAGGAATAGATATTCTCTCAGATACCAGGTTAATGCCACTTTTCTTCTTCAAAATATTATTTGAGAGGGGTTACATCCAACAAGCAGCCAAATAATACTTGGGTTTGGCTTCTCATGTGAAAGACACTCCTTTGATTGTCCATCTGCATTGCTGCACTGGAGTGTCAGCCTTGATGTTTGTTCTTGACCCGGAACTTTAAGAATCAGAGGCACAGTGCTGTCAACTGAAAAAAAATAGAAAATGCTAGAAATAATCAGCAGGTCTGTGGAGAGAGAAAACCAATTAACTACAAAGATAGAGACTATTTACAAAGGATCAATATAAAAGGATCATGAAAGTGCAGGTGGAGAAAGTAGATTATAGGAGAGAGAGCACCAATAATTTTGGAACGATGTTGTAAGTTTACTCGCTGAGCTGGAAGATTTGTTTTCAGATATTTCATCACATTGCTAGGTAACATCATCAGTGAGCTGTTTCATATTACTGGATTCATAGAGTCATAGAGATGTACAGCATAGAAACACTTCTGGTGAAGTGCTGGTGTTCGGTCCCACTTTCTATTTGTGTCTTGGTCTGTTAAGGTGGGTGATATCATTTCTGGTTCTTTTTCTCAGAGGTTGGTAAACTGTGTCAAACTGATGTGTTTATTGATAGAGTTCTGGTTTGAATGCCAGGTCTCAAGGAATTCTCATGTGTGTCTCTGTGTAGCCTGTCCTCGGGTGGATGTATTGTCCCAGTCGAAGAGGTGATCTTCTTCGTATGTACATAAGGATACTAGTGATAGTCAGTCATGTCTTTTGGTAGTTTGTTGGTGTTTGTGTGTCCCGGTGACTAGTTTCTGCTTGTCTGTCTGATGTAGTGTTTGTTACGGTCCTTGCAGGGTATTTTGTAAATGACATTTGTTTTGCTGGTTGTTGGTACAGGGTCATTTAGGTTCATCGGTAGCTGTTTAACTGTGTTGGTAGGTTTGTGGGGTACCATGATGCCAAGTGGTCTGAGTAGTCTGGAAGTCATCTCCGAGGTTTTATATATGGTAGTGTGGCTAGAGTTTCTGGGCGTGTTGTGTCCACATGTTTGGGTTTGTTGTTTAAGAATCAGTGGACTGTGTTTATCAGCTACCTATTGTTCTTGAATATACTGTATTTTTCTTCTGCTGCTCGTAGTTCCTTGATGCTGTAGTGTTGTGGCCTGTTCAAATAGTGTCCTGACGCAGCACTGTTTGTGGGTGTTAGGATGATTGCTTCTGTAGTTAAGTATCTGGTCTATGTATGTTGCTTTCCTGCAGACGCTGGTCTGCAGTTCTCCATTAACTGCTCATTCCACTGTGACATCTAGAAAGGGGGGTCTGTTGTTCTCCTTCTCTTTTGTGAAATTTATGCCAGTAAGGATTTTGTTGATGATGTTGTAGGGTTCCTCTAATGTGTTCCGTTTTGTGATGACAAAGGTGTCATCTGCATAGCGGACCCAAAGTTTCCCAGCCCCTCCCCCTCCCCTCCAATTACTGGATTCATAGAGTCATAGAGATGTACAGCATAGAAACAGACCCTTCGGTCCAACCCGTCCATGCCAACCAGATATCCCAACCCAATCTTGTCCCATCTGCCAGCACCCAGTCCATATCCCTCCAAACCCTTCCTATTCATATACCCATCCAAATGCCTCTTAAATGTTGCAATTGTACCTGCCTCCATCACTTCATCTGGCAGTTCATTCCATACCTGTACCACCCTCTCTGTGAAAAAGTTGCCCCTTAGGTCTCTTTTATATCTTTCTCCTCTAACCCTAAACTTATGCCCTCTAGTTCTGGTCTCCCCAACCCCAGGGAAAAGACTTTGCCGATTTACCCGAGCAATGCCCCTCATAATTTTTAAAATCTCTATAAGGTCACCCCTCAGCCTCCAATGCTCCAGGGAAAACAGCCCCAGCCTGTTCAGCCTCTCCCTATAGCTCAAATCCTCCAACCCTTGGCGACATCCTTGTAAATCTTTTATGAACCCTTTCAAGTTTCACAACATCTTTCCGACAGGAAGGAGACCAGGATTGCATGCAATATTCCAATAGTGGCCTAACCAATGTTCTATACAGCCGCAACATGACCCCCAACTCCTCTACTCAATACTCTGCATTGACCAACCAGGTTGTACCCAGCTACTTGTCTTCACCTATTCCCACTTCACTACTCTGCCCCCACCATCCTCTTTATCTGAAGCTCTCCTTATACCCACCCTGAGTCCTGAATAAGGGTTACAACCGAAATGTTAACTTGTGTACCTCCAGACGCCGCCTGGCTTGCTGTGTTCTTCCAGCCTCCTGCTTGTCTACCTTGGCTTCTAGCATCTGCAGTTTTTTTGTCTGTAAGAAAGGAGAGAGGCAGAAGACAGGAAACTAAAGGCATGTTAGCCTGACTTTGGTCGTGGTAAGATTTTAGAGTCCATTATTAAGAATGAGATTACAGGTACTTGGAAGTACATGGTAAATTAGGGCTGAGTAAGCATGGCTTCATCAATGGGACGTCATGCCTGACAAATCTGGTAGCATTCTTTAAGAAGGTAACCAGCAAGTTAGACAAAGGAGAGGCAGTGGACATGATGTATTTGAATTTCCAGAGGCATTTGATAAGGTGCCACACAGGAGGCTACTAAATAAGAGGCTAGAGGATTGGCTGACTGGCAGAAAGCAGAAAGTGGGGATAAAGGGGTCTTTTTCAGGATGCCATAAGACCATAAGACCATAAGACATAGGAGTGGAAGTAAGGCCATTCGGCCCATCGAGTCCACTCCGCCATTCAATCATGGCTGATGCGCATTTCAGCTCCACTTACCAGCGTTCTCCCCGTAGCCCTTAATTCCTCTAGACAACAAGAATCTATCAATCTCGGCCTTGAAGACATTTAGCGTCCCGGCTTCCACTGCACTCCGTGGCAATGAATTCCACAGGCCCACCACTCTCTGGCTGAAGAAATGTCTCCGCATTTCTGTTCTGAAATGACCCCCTCTAATTCTAAGGCTGTGTCCACGGGTCCTAGTCTCCTCGTTTAACTGAAACAATTTCCTAGCATCTACCTTTTCCAAGCCATGTATTATTTTGTACGTCTCTATTAAGTCTCCCCTTAATCTTCTAAACTCCAACGAATACAATCCCAGTATCCTCAGCCGTTCCTCATATGTTAGACCTGTCATTCCAGGGATCATCCGTGTGAATCTCCGCTGGACACGTTCCAGTGCCAGTATGTCCTTCCTGAGGTGTGGGGACCAAAACTGGACACAGTACTCCAAATGGGGCCTAACCAGAGCTTTATAAAGTCTTAGTAGTACATCTCTGCTTTTATATTCCAACCCTCTTGAGATAAGAGACAACATTGCATTCGCTTTCTTAATCACGGACTCAACCTGCATGTTTACCTTTAGAGAATCCTCGACTAGCACTCCCAGATCCCTTTGTGCTTTGGCTTTATTAATTTTCTCACCATTTAGAAAGTAGTCTATGCTTTTATTCTTTTTGCCAAAGTGCAAGACCTCGCACTTGCTCATGTTAAATTCCATCAGCCATTTCCTGGACCACTCTCCCAACCTGTCTAGATCCTTCTGTAGCCTCCCCACTTCCTCAGTACTACCTGCCTGTCCACCTAACTTCGTATCATCGGCAAACTTCGCTAAATTGCCCCCGGTCCCCTCATCCAAATCATTAATATATAATGCGAACAGCTGTGGCCCCAGCACCGAACCCTGCGGGACACCGCTCGTCACCGGCTGCCATTCTGAAAAAGAACCTTTTATCCCAACTCTCTGCCTTCTGTTAGACAGCCAATCCTCAATCCATCCCAGCAGCTCACCTCGAACACCATGGACCCTCACCTTGCTCAGCAGCCTCCCGTGTGGCACCTTATCAAAGGCCTTTTGAAAGTCTAGATAGACCACATCCACTGGGTTTCCCTGGTCTAACCTACTTGTTACCTCTTCAAAAAATTCCAACAGGTTTGTCAGGCATGACCTCCCTTTACTAAATCCATGTTGACTTGTTCTAATCAGACTCTGCTCTTCCAAGAATTTAGAAACCTCATCCTTAATGATGGATTCTAGAATTTTACCAACAACCGAGGTTAAGCTGATTGGCCTATAATTTTCCATCTTTTGCCTTGATCCTTTCTTGAACAAGGGGGTTACAACAGCCATCTTCCAATCATCCTGGACCTTTCCTGACTCCAGTGACTCTTGAAAGATCTCAACCAATGCCTCTGCTATTTCCTCAGCCACCTCTCTCAGAACTCTAGGGTGTATCCCATCGGGGCCAGGAGATTTATCAATTTTAAGACTTTTTAACTTTTCTAGCACTATCTCTTTCGTAATGGCAACCATACTCAACTCAGCCCCGTGACACCCTTTAATTTTTGGGATATTACTCATGTCTTCCACTGTGAAGACTGACGCAAAGTACTTGTTAAGTTCTCCTGCTATTTCCTTATCTCCCATCACTAGGCTTCCTGCATCAGTTTGAAGTGGCCCAATGTCTACTTTTGCCTGTCGTTTGTTTCTTATGTACTGAAAGAAACTTTTACTATTATTTCTAATATTACTGGCTAGCCTACCTTCATATTTGATCCTCTCCTTTCTTATTACACTCTTTGTTATCCTCTGTTTGCTTTTGTATCCTTCCCAATCTTCTGATTTCCCACTGTTCTTAGCCACTTTATAGGATCTCTCTTTTTCTATAATACATTTCCTGACTTCCTTTGTCAGCCAAGGTTGTCTAATCCCTCCTAATCCCTGCTCTCTTGTGGGCTCCATGACAAGCTGTTCCAAAAAGCCATCCTGTAAGCATTCCATGAATTCCCTTTCTTTAGATCTTTCTTTTCTTGGGAATGAACTTCTGTACAGTGTCCTCAATTATATCTACAAACTCCTGCCATTTTTGCTCTACTGTCTTCCCGGTTAGCCTCTGCTTCCAGTCTATTTTAGTCTGTTCCTCTCTCATGCCCTCATAATTACCTTTATTCAACTGTAACACCATTACATCCGATTTTTCCTTCTCCCTTTCAAACTCCAGACTGAACTCTATCATATTATGGTCGCTACTTCCTAAGGGTTCCCTTACTTTAAGATCTTTTATAGAGTCTGGTTCATTGCAAAGCACTAGGTCCAGAATAGCCTGCTCTCTTGTGGGCTCCATGACAAGCTGTTCCAAAAAGCCATCCTGTAAGCATTCCATGAATTCCCTTTCTTTAGATCCACTAACAACATTATTTACCCAGTCCACCTGCATATTGATGCTGGCAAGTAACTAGTGGAGTTCCACAGGGCTCAGTGTTGGTGCCAAAACTATTCATGTTATTCATTAACAATCTGGATGAAGGAACTGAGGGCATTGTTCCTAAATTTGCAAATGACAAAAAGATAGGTGGAGGGACGGATAGTATTAAGGAAGCAGGAAGGCTGCAGAATAACTTGCTAGGATAGTTAGCTAAGAAGTGACAATGTGGGTAAGTGTGATATTATGCACTTTGTTAAGAAGAATAGAGGCATAGATTATTTTCTAAACAGGGAAAGACTTTGGAAATCTGAAGCACAAAGGGACTCTGGAGTCCTAGTTCAGGGTTCTTTTAACAGGCAAGTTCCGTTGGCAGTTAGGAAAGCAAATGAAATGTTAGCATTCATTTCAACAGTGATAGAACACAATTGCAGGGATGTACTGTTGAGGCTCTATAAGGCTATGGTCAGCCCGCATTTAGAATATTGTGAGCAATTTTGGGCCCTGTATCTAAGGAAGGATCTGTTGATGTTGGAGGAATGTTCCTGGGGATGAAGAATTTGTTATATTAGCAACAGTCGAGGATTCTGGGTGTGTACTCGATGGAGTTTAGAAGGCTGATTGAAACTTACAGAATACAAAGAGGTCTGTTATAGAATTGGTGTGGAGAAGACCTGAGGGCACAGCCTCAGAGTGAAAAGAGCAACCTTTTAGAACTGAGATGAGGAGGAATTTCTTTGGCCAGAGGGTGGCAGATCTGTGGAACTCATTGCTGCAGACGGCTGTGGAGCCAAGTCATTGAGCATATTTAAGACAGAAACAGATAGGATCTTGATTAGTAAGGGGATCAAGGGTCATGGGAAAAAGGCAGGAAAATGGGGTTGAGAAACATATCAGCCTGACTGAATGGCAGGTCAGACCTGATGGGCTGAATGGTCTAATTCTGCTCCTACATTTTATGGTGCTGGATCATGCTGGGCTAGCCTGAGGGAATTGGGCTGTGCTGGGCTTAGCTTGGATGTGAGGGTGCTCAGTTATGCTGAGCTCTGAGGAATCGGAAACAGAAATCATTGGATAAAGTCAGCAAATCTGGCAGCTTCTAGGATTTTAGAATCTGATTCCAAGTTCCATATTTTTACCCACCCCTCACCTGGTCCTGGTACGGCATGGGTTGTTTTTAGCACAGTCACCCGTAGTCAGGTATTCCTAGGCCTATTGTCATATTACATGGGAAGCATTCAGCATACCTAACCCATCATCGCACTCTTATTATCCTTTATTCAACCTTTCTTATGTACTGGTCTGCTATCCATAATCTCTTGTGTACTTACCCTTTTAATATCTTTCTTTCTCTCTCTGTCACTCTCTAAGGGATTGGGCTCCATCTATCCTGCTGACCGCTCCCCCTCCCCAGAGTAAATGTCACATTTTTCATCGCTACTAAATTCTGCTGGTGAGTGACAGACGTTAAACTCAGCTGAATTCCAACGGGAACTGCCAGACCTGCCGAGTTTCTCCCGCAACTTCCTGTTTTTGTGTTAGTGGGTGGAGGGTGGGACCGAGTTGAGATCGCTGTGAGCAGGCTGGATCGGTCACAGGATCTGCCGCAATGTCCAGGCAGCGCGCGGCCTTGGGCAAGTCCCTTGTTGTAAATGGATACTTTTTGCCTTTAAAGAACGATGTAGCGAAGGAAGGTTCAGATACAGAGGACGAGGATGATGATGACCCGCAGTTCCTGGACCTCCAAGACATGATGAGCGTGTCTGACGGCGCAGTTTCCGTCAGAACCTCTTCTGTTGCTCGGCGGTTCGGTAAAACAAAACGTTTCTTTGTAGTTTGTTCAAATGTAGTTTATGGTGCAAAGCAGCAAGACAATCGCTGGTAAAACCTCACTTCCTTACTGACTGAAGTGGCCTGCAACGGGTCTTGTACTCCAGCAACTGGAAATCTTAAATTAAAACTAAAGCTCGGGATACTCAGCAGGCTTGGCAGGATGTGGACAGAGAAACACCATTCACGTTTCAGGCTCGTGACCTCAGTAAAGATTTCGGATCTGAAGTATTAACTGTGTCTCACTGTCCACGGATGCCGCCAAACCTGCAAAATATTCCCGGCATTGTCTGTCTTTTAATTTGTGGCATGTGCACAGTGGCCTAGATTTTGTGGTCAGTGGCGAAGTTAGATTTGGACCTCTCATCACAATGATGTAGATTTTGCGACACTAATGATAGCAATTTTTATTAATATTCATTGGTGTTCCTCTTCTGACTCTGGTAGCAACACCTGGAATCGGCACAGGTTCAATTAAACCCCGTAATCTGGAAGCTGTTGCTGATTTTCCCTTACGAATGTTTGATTGCACCCTGGAGGTTACACAACAGAAAACGAAACTGACTAGGTTTTCACTTATAAAAACCATGAAAAATCAAAATTTTTGAATAGGTTTTATCAGCGTTCTAAATTCATAATTGCTGTTGAACGCATTAATTGGCTGTGCAGTTAATTTTAAAATCAACTAGGCAAAAGTGAAGACTGCAGATGCTGGAAACCAGAGTTTAGAATAGAGTGGTGCTGGAAAAGCACAGCAGGTCAGGCAGCATCAGAGGAGCAGGAAAATCGACGTTTCGGGTAAAAGCCCATCATCAGGAATGGAGGCAGGGGAGCCTCCAGGGTGGAGAGATAAGTGGGGGTCGGTGGGGCTGGGGAGAAGGTAGCAAAGAGTACAATAGGTGAATGGGGGTGGGGATGGAGGTGATAGGTCAGAGGGGAGGGTGGAGCAGATAGGTGGGAAAGGAGATTGGCAGGTTGGAACTGGGGTAAGGTGGGGGACGGAGGGGAATGAGGAAACTGGTGAAGTCCACCTTACCCCATTTCCAACCTTCCAGCTCAGGACTGCCCTCATGACCTGTTTAGTTTAATTTCTTTCCTGGTATGGGAATACTTCAGCATGATTGACTGCTTACCTGGATGATTTTTCTTCGTGCACACCTGGAAATCCTTTTGACTTTGAATCAGATTTAAATTGACATCTGCAAAGTGAAAAATCCACATCAGATATGGTTTGTGGCAAATGGGCTGTTGAAATATTCTGAAGATAGTGAAGCAGGAATAAATGTACTACTTATCCTTTGATTTTAATTAAATTTCAGTGAGAGGGCATAAGAGTTACAAGCTGAAATATTGAGTTTTAAAGAAAGTGTTTCTTTGAAAATATGAATTTTTAATTTTGTGGCAAAAGTCGACCTTTCAATATATAAAATTAATTTTTCAGGGACAATGAGGCTTTTGAGTAAAGAATTTGGGCTTGATATATTATTGAAAACAGTTCTACTTCACTCTATAGGTTCACAATATTCAATGTCTTTTACAAGAATTGTTTTAGCAAGGAGAGAGTATATTTTGGCTTAAAGATTCTTGCCTCATTTGCAATCCGGAGTATTTTGTGAAGAAGTATGGAATGACTGACAGCAACTTTGGATTTAACTGAAGGCATGGTTGAGTTACTATCATTTTAACAGCAGTAATATGGTGAAAACTGATCACTTGTATTGGCTGTACTGCAGAAAAATCTAGTCTGTTGTATAGGAACAAACTACGCCAAAAAACTCTGATTATATCACTTGGTCAAAAGTGCAACAGTGATGTTACGAGAAATGCTGGAAATACTCAGATTTATGGTTGACGATTTGCTAATCAGTAACTGCAAAAGTGATAAAGCATCTTAATTAATAAACATGATTGCAAGATCAACACAGAATATGGTAGAGATAATTAGAGTAGAGAAAACCATGAAAAGATAATGAGCATTTGGAACTGGGGGAAAGGAATATTTCTGCTTGTTTCAGCAATTGTGATTGTGCCTGTGAATGAAGGCCATTCTTCATCCATTTTGAAATTGTATAGTTATCTTATTTGTCAACATTTTAAGATGTTAGGAGATATACTTTGGGTATCATTCAAGATTTTGCAGTTTTTGACATTGGATGATTAATGCAAACAGATTGGCTACTTACAAATCAAAGCAATTAGCTCTGATGTGATGGCATGTGAAAGTGTTTTTTTTTGGAAAGATATAAGATGGCAGCCAGTATCCTTAAAGCTATACTCTGGAAGGAGCAAATGGCCTGGAGGTTCATCTCCGGGCACAACCATGCAGTTTGTCAGGTTACACTCAAATTTCCTGTGAATCTAACAAGAATCTAGTACTTGAGCAGAGCTGTTAGAAAGGAATTCCGAGATTTTAATCCAGCAACAAGGAAGAAATGGTGATGTCGTTCCAAGTCTGGGTGGTGTAGTGTTCAGAGGCAAGTCATCGTAGTGATTGTAATTTGAAGACAGCCTCTGACAAACACAATTGCAAAATGCCCTGAACCTAGAGGTGGTAGCCTTATTACAAATGGAGGGATTGAAAGACGGTTGGTAAAGATTTAGAGGTATTGGGCATACATGAACTTGCTTTTGTACCTAAAACTCAAAATTCTGCATTCTTTTAGAACAGTACTTGATTAACACCAAGATTGAATGTTTCTTTCACTGCAGCTGTGCATAAAATTGTACAACATCTTCAGGAAAGTTGTAAAACTGAGTAGGGAATAAAATATCATATAAATAAGCCTTATTTAGATCAAATGAAAGCCATTGTTAACAAATTATTGAAAATGCAATATGATGAATCCTTACAGAACAGTTTTAAAACTATTCTTATTTCCTCAGTGATTTCATATGAGAAGGTGGGCATCTTTGAAAGCAAAATTAGTTGGAAGAGATGTAAGTAAATGATTTAGTGTTGAAACCTTAAGTTAGCAGTCAGACTTAATATCTCTGTATTTATCTACCTTTCCCTAGTTAAAATCAATGACCTTGACTCCAACAGAACTTACAAGGTGTCTGGAAGGTTTCATTTTACAGACCCATGGTGGAAAGTGGCTGCAAAGATCAAGTGCATCCAGAAGAAATGGTATTTACAATGTACATCCTACAGTCTGAGGAGTCATCTGGCAAAGCAAAGAAAGGAAATTTTCAGCCTGTTCCTAACAGCATGTAAAGTTCATGAGCAACATAAAAAACAATTTATTGAGACTTTGACAGAGGATAGTAACCTTGAATTTTCAAACCTGTTGATGACCTTACAAAGGATTGCAGATAAGGAGGCAACACAAGAACCAAACTTTGCAAAAAGCATTATTGCAGCCATAAATAGTTCAGGTAAGCTTTGTGTCGCTTTTTGGATTATAGATTTTGCTCTGTATTGAAACGTTGTACGTAATCTTCAGAATTCAGTAGCATCGATTTATAGAGATATACCGCAAGGAAACTGACCCTTCAGTCCAACTCATCCATGCCAACCAGATATCCTAACCTAATCTCGTCCCATTTGCTAGCATTTGGCCCATATCTCTGTAAACACGTCCTATTCATATACCCATCCAAATGCCTTTTAAATGCTGCAATTGTACAGCTTCCACCACTTCTTCCTCTGGCAGCTCATTCCATACATGGACCACCCTCTGCATGGAAAAAGTTGCCCCGAGGTCTCTTTTATATCTTTTGTCCCATTAAATCTAATGAGTAAAATTCTCTGTCTGGTGTGCATATTGATATAAATGGATAAATCTTATAGAAGTATCTTTTGAGCTCATTTAGAAATGTTTTGTCGAACTGCAGTGCAAGAAGTTTAGAATGATAAACACTTACTTACATTTGCAGGTTATTATATCAATTACAGGTCCTTTTTTGTGCAGCCAAAATGGATGTTTGGACAATGAAGCATTTTAAAGTCAATTTTCCAAATTCATGAAACAGTTTCTCACCATTTCTGCTAGTTTATTACAGATTTTCAGAAGTTTCCTTAATAAATCACTCCCAGCACCAAAAACTAACGTTTTCTTTTAACATTCTGCTTGTGTCGAAATGCTCAATATTCAAGTACAAACTAGTTTCATTGATTTTATGTGGTCTGAATGTCTTTAGTTTAACAATTTGATCCACAAATTTCAGTAACTGTAGTTTAGTGTATACAGCATTTGCCTGCAGTATTCAGAATTCAACCTGGAGGGGACTTGCAGCCCTACCCAATTGATTTATGATTACTAATGCGAGCTAATATTCGGAATTTTAAAATAACCACCACCTGGTACATTTTCCGAACTGAATGTACTTTTTTGTGATCCTGTTGGTTGAAAGCTACCAATATTAACAGAGAGGAAATATAAGAATTCATAGTTCTATCTATAAAAGGTGAAGCCAAGTTTGTTTTTACTCTATTAGTTGATAGCGTTACAAGAAGTGAATACTTCAGATTGCATTTTTAAAAATAAAGTTACAAATGTCATTCATAATCACAGGCATATGGAAGTACAGCAAAATTAAAAGGTAGGACTATAAAACCTGAAGTATAGCTTCTGTCTCAAGGCACACTTTGTTCTCTACAGTGTAGGGTATTTGTAGTTGAAAGCTAATATTGATACGCTGCTTTCAATTCAATGAAGATTGCTGTCATTTAGTTTATATCCTGTTTCATGTAAAATCACAGCACTGGTTAACCAGTGCAGTATTTCTGGAACATCATTGCTATACACGAGCTTGAATCTTCTGATCTCTGGCCATATGACTAAGATGTGCATTCTGGACCCTGCCAAAGTTTTAACGCATAGACCTTTTTCTGAATTCACTCGTAAGACATGGGCATTGCTGGCTGGCCAGCTTTTCTTGCCTGTCCCTCGTTGCCCTTGAGGGTGATTGGTGAGGTGCCTCCTTGAACTGTTGCAGTCTAATAGGGTCCAAAAGGCCATTCTTTTATCTCTGGGACTCTTTGCAAATGTTTCAATTCTGATGTACTTATCTGGATAGTTATTCAGAAAATATTAGACAGATCACACAACATTCTCTCAAAGCGTTTGTGCGTGTGCAGCTGCTCCAATTTTCCACACATGCTGATAAGATTAGAAGTAGCAATGTGTTTGAATTTGTGTGGCTCATTTTGTAGCTATAGTTAGAGTGGAGGACATTTCTCTGTCAGCATCAATGGCCCTGAGGCAGAGGTAATTTAGCTTAAACTTCCTTTGAGGAAATATCACCAACAATCTATCCTGGTCCATCTACATTGATGGTACAGTCAAGAATGAACACCAATGCCTCTACTACCTCAGAAGGCTAAGATAATTCGGTTTGTTCACAATGACTCTTGCCAATTTTTACAGATGCAACTATTTGGTTAAATCACGACTTGGTATGGCAACTACTCTGCCCAAGACTGAAAGAAATTAGAGAATTGTGAATGCACAAACTAGCCTTCCTTCTATTGATACTTGCCACTGTCTTGGGAAAGTAGTCAACATAATCAAAGGCGCCCCCTCCACTCCAGTTTATACTCTTGTAACTTCTGCCCACTGGGAAAAAAAAAAGTTTGAAAACATACCAACAGATTAAGGAACAGCTTCTTCCTCAGTGTCATCAGACTTCTGAACCACCTCTAATATTAAGAGTTGATCTTTCTCTGCACCTTGTCTGTAGATATAACACCATATTCTGCATTCTGTTCTATTACCATGATGTACTTGTGTAAGCTATGATTTTGTCTGATTAGTATGCAATACAATGATTTTCATTGTATCTCGGTACATGTGACAAAAACAAATCAAAATGAGGAAAATGTGCATGTGGAACTTTGTGTCAGATACAGTAGGTAAGATGCATTGTGTGCTGTATCTCTAAGCAGCAGGACTCGGGTTTAATCTCTGATTTATGTCCAGTTAGACAATTTCACGCCAGATGTATGTCAGGTTGTTGTTTGATCTCTGTAATATTGGTGTAGGGAGAAGAACATAATCCAACTTGCAATTTTATTCTCGTATTTGCTGCCAGAATTACATGTCCCTGCATGTCGGACAGGGTCATGATTTGGCTCAGTCATATTGCAAACAAAACATTTTTGTTTACATTGCTCATGATCGTATAAAATGATAGAACACATTTGAGGATTGAATAGCCTACTCTTGCATGTATAATCTTTGACTAGAGGATGGGAATGGCATTGGATGCACTGCCAAACTCAATGACCTTTTCAGAATTGAAGTAAGTGGTTAGTTATTCATGAAGTGAATGTGGGCATTTTTGATTGGACCAGCATTTATTGCGCATTCTGAATAGCCCTTGAGAAGATGGTGATGAGCTGTCCCCTTCGAAAGCACAATTGGGGAAAGACTGTAAAACCTGGTCCTGCCGGTGAAGCCTGCATGCCCTGAGTGAATAAAATGAAAATTTATAAAAGGAATCAGGGTTTTTTTTGTGTGATATTAGGATGACTGTTTATGTTGATGATAACAACTTGTATTTTGCAGTGCTTTTAATATAGGAAAACATCCCAAGTTGCCTTTCAGAATTGTAATCTGATAAATTTTGCTTTAGAACTGGACTATGACAACCCTTAAATGACTGCCATTAACAAAACAATCTGCGTGCTAAATGAATGCACGTGAGCATATGCATACGAGATAACATTTAAGATTCACATTATTAATTGTGCAATAATTTAGTTGAAGGCCAATATGTGCAATATGCGTTAAAGTTCCACAACTTGATGGAGATCCTGCCCAAACTTCTGCCGAAGCATTTCTTGGAAATTTTAATGCCGAAAGAGGAAAATGGAAGAGTGCCCCGTGCATGGCATATTCTGGAGGAGTTGGAACATTTGATTCAGACAGCAGTATGGAAGCTAGGATTCAGTCAAGTAAGCACATCTGTTTGCACAATTGTCAATATGAGTAAATCCCAAGTATGGTGTTGGTTTTATTTTCTGTCTGAGCATTTAAACTTTGTAGTTTTTCATCTGCATTGCTCTTCTAAGTTTCATTGACTATAGTAGCTGTGTTTGTGAGAGGGAAAAAAACAAAATTCAAATGTTGGCAAACACAATGCACAATTAAGGGAAACAATACCATTGTAAACCTGTTTCTAATCCTGAACCTTCCACCTTTTTTTATTAAGTCTTTTAAGAAATTCCAAGATCCTTTTAAGGTGCAGATGGTCTCATTAAATAGTTCAATAATAATTTCTGAAGGACATTTCCTTTACTGTTGACAGATTCTTTCAAAGGAGCTACAACTGATTGGTTGTGAGGCATCCTTGTTGGCCTTTGAGGAAGCTGACCTAATGAAGACAATTCCAGAGTTACAAAGGCATGCTTTGGTCATTTATGATAAGCTGAAACAGACTTGCTGGAGTAAGGGGCACACCTACGTTCAAGTTGATGAACTGACTGCATTACGCTCATCAGAGTTCAGTGTTCAAAGTGCATGGGAATCACTAAAATTTTTAAAGGACTCCAAGATAATCATAATTGAAAAAAGGCGAGTGTACCTCAAGTGTTTTTATAACTATGAGAAAGAAATTGCATCTTGTATAAAGGAACTTGTGAATAAACCTCCTTGGCACATTTCTCTATCTGAAGCTTTGACAAAAGCCAGTACTGCAGAACAAATGGAAACACTACCTGAAAACACAGAGCACATTGAAGAAGTTAAATTGGATTCTTATCAATTGAAAGCTGCTATCATGATGTGTGAAAATCCTGTTACAGTCATCAGTGGTAAAGGTGGCTGTGGAAAGACCACACTTGTCAGCCACATCTTCAGCACGGTAGTTAAAAATATGGAGAGTGCAGATAATGAGGAACTATTGCAAGCATGTCGAGATCTTGAGCAGGATGAATGGGCTCCTGAAAGTTGGGATATTCCAGTGGGCAAAACTCCCAATGGTGACTCTGTTGACAAAGTTGATGTCAGAAAGGTATCTGTGCTGTTCACTGCACCAACTGGAAAGGCAGCATCTCTTTTAAAGAAAAAAACTGGGTTTAATGCTTATACTTTACACCAGGTAATTGCCATTCAATGATACTTGTGGATAATTCAAATCTTTTAACATGTTTAGCATAAAGTAAACATGATTTTTAAGAAAGTTCCTAAAACACTTCTATTGCTCCTGTGTAGGAGGTCAAAAAGAGAGCCTAAAACTTTGAGCAATGTATTACTCCAGACTACATGTAAACATTCAGTGAATTGTTGGTTAGTTTCTTTCAACTTTCAAAAAATAACTGGTGTATATTTTCACTACATTAGACTATATTATTAAGATAATTTTGGTTATTTATATTAAGGGAGAATCTGAAAGGGTCAGAATAACTTTGGAAGCAGCATTTACTGGTTGCCATCAAGGGGTGCTGGAATCCAATTGCATATGGGAATAAGAATCTTGACAGTAATTCTAGTGGCTGCTAACAGTTGAAATATAAATTAGAACTTTGACAAAGCTAGTTTTGAGTATTTAGTTCAGAGCCAAGTACAGTAATGTGTTAAAGACATAATTCCAAACCATATCGTGGCTGGAAATTTGGAAGTCAGGTGATAGCAGGATTGTGCTCCACACTATAAGAAACTCTCCCATAAAACTTTAATTCCTGTTACTGTTTGTCTGTTTTCAACATGAATATTTTACTGAAAAATTTATCGATTAAGCTTCGAGATTGAACATTTCTTAATTCCTGTCTTTAGTCTTGCTTTGATTACCTTTTCTGATGTTAGCGTTTCTTTAATAGCACCTTTGTTGTTGAAGCTGTTGGTGAAAAGCTTGGTCGTTTCTTCAAATTGTGTTGCAGCTCCATTTTCTTTTCTGACTTTCCCTATCTCCCTGCCGTATTAGTGTGATCCACTACCATCTCTAATTAAATCTCCAAATCAGGATAATGACCCTGATGTTTATGCCAGTAATGACAGCAATACTGTCAGTGTTTGCTATCATCACTTCTCTGAAACTGACAATCATTTGGAGTGCAGGCACACACAGTTAAGCATTAATGCAGCTGTAGCTGCCAGTGATTCCACACAATGTGATTTTGAAATCCCTATATACCCCAGTCACACCAAAGACCCTGAACTTCCCCATTTATACTGTTAGTCTTTCCGTAAAAGCCACTGGGAAATACAGAGGAACCTCGATTATCTGGCATTCAATTATTCAAATATCGGCTTTTCCGACAAGATCGCAAGGTCCCAATGCATGGCTAAACTGTTATCCAGCATTCGATTATCCAGGATTCAATTAACCAAACGAATTACTGCCCTTCCGTGTCTCCTTCGGATAATCAAGGTTCCACTGTAGTTATATCTTGTTAAATGAGGAGTCACTTTATTTTTTAGCCTACTAAGTTCTAAATTACAGACTCTGTGACCTTGGAAAAACTACTTATTTATGGAATATCCATATTCTTCAGGACAATTTTAAAAATAACTAACATTTTGAGATGTTTTAAAAGTTCATGACTTTTTAACTTCTGTTTTCATTGCAAATGTATTTTTTCTTTTAATTGTTAATAGGTAACTTGAGTAACACTGAAAAAGGCATATTTTGTCAAAGCTTTTTGTCTTGCACTCATGAGGACAAGTCAAAAGAAATCCACATGGTGGGGGGGGGGGGAAGTAATATTCATACTGTATGCGAGCAGAGTGCTTTTTGGCAGGTGAATTGTTAGAGACATTGCCATGTAAAATGCACCAGTTAATGGTGACTGTCAATTAACTGCCAAGCATTGTTTACATTTTTAAACAGTGTCAATTTACTTTGGTCAAGGGACTGCCCTGAGAAATGAACCAACGAATACATGTCACCTATTTTGTTGTACTAAATCAGACTTTGTGTCTGTATGTTATATCTGTCTGCCAAGAACAGGGTCATGTCATATGTTGCCTCCAGGTCTCACAACTAAGGAGACACTGACTGACAATCCTAAATTTATTGTCAACATAATCCTTTTCATATTAAGAAATAAGTGGCAAACTTTGTCCAATTGCAGAATCACATCTAATTTTGGACATGCCTGTATTTTGAATTTTGCAAGCAGAGACTGGTTGGGTGGTCAGTACTTTGTTTGTTTGTTGCTAACAGCTGAAGGAATAAGCTTTCTGATTTGATCTACCTGTCATTGGGATGTGTGGCCTACATACATGGCATCAGCCAACACTGAAATTCATATGCAACATTTTCATTTGTGTGAAAGGCAGAACATCATCTTGGCTCGATGACAGCAGCATCCATTTAGTGGGAATGCTACTTGTGTAGCAGGACAAAAGAACTAGCTTGATCTGTTCCTTAAATTTTAAGATGCCTTACCCTAATCTGAGGTAGACTTGGCACATTTTCAAGATAATGAATTGTAAAATAGAATAGAATAGCCTTTATTGTCACATGCACTCGAATCCACTCCACTCTCCTGCCTGACCTATCACCTTCATCCCCTCCCCCACTCACCTATTGTACTCTATGCAACTTTCTCCCCACCCCCACCCTCCTCTCATTTATCTCTCCACCCTTCAGGCACTCTGCCTGTATTCCTGCTGAAGGGCTTTTGCCCGAAACGTTGATTTTACTGCTCCTCGGATGCTGCCTGAACTGCTGTGCTTTTCCAGCATCACTCTAATCTAAACACAAGCAGTGAAAAGTTTGTAATGTCGCCTCAATAGTGGCATCTTAGGTACAGGTACTTCAGATTTTTTTTACAATTGAAAGATTCAAAGAAAATTTAGCGAAAAAATGCAAATTTTTCAAAAAAAGAACTCTATTCAAACTCCAGAATAAGAGTAGAAAGTGTCTTTAAGTACTCAAATTATAGTCCTTTTTCACCTGAGTCTGTGCCAACTGGCCTTCAGAACATGAGCCCTTGCTGCCTCCACGTGCTGGCCTCCAGCCCAGACTTGCCTCCAAGACTCTTACTAGGCTCTGATTGCCTCCTGCTCCGGCCTCTGGCCTGTCACTTGCCTCCAGGACTCATCTTCTAGATTGGCCTGGGCTTGGTGTCCTCCTCCGCCCCTAGCTGGACTTGATCTCTCCTCCATTCCCTCCAGATAGGGTAGTTTACGAAGTTAAAAGGTTGGGATTGGGTGGTGGTAATTGGTGGAAGTGAAGAGAAACTGCAGAAAAGAGGCAAAAAAAAAGAAAGAAACTGGCAAGCAGAGCTGCTCCATCTGCTACCATCTTAGATAAAATGGCCATTAGTCCATTGCTAAATGCATGAGAAGTGATCTGTTCAAGTTAGCCATTCATCCACAGGATGTCATTTATTTATTGCATCACAAAATGTGGGCTCTGCTAGCAAGGCTAGCTGTTGTCATCAATCTTTTTGGAAACTTCTTTAATTCATTCCAATTTTCAGGTTTTATAACTCTTTAGGATTAAAAAAATGAACATGTGGAACTGCATTAATATTGGTATTAGAAATAGTAGTAGCTATAATGATGTTAGTGAGGTTTTATACACTTGTGTTTTGGTTAGTAAATATTGCACAGAACATTTTTAAGTACTTGAAAATTGATTAGAGAGAAATATAAATGTAAATTTCATATCTGTCTGAATAAAGAACTATTGAATTGTGTTTTTTATAAACAGGTGATGTGGAATTTCTGGGCTACAGAGAAATCAATTGCATCCGGGAAACCTCATGATTGGATGTTTTCTGATGTCCAGGTACTGATTGTTGATGAGGGAAGTTTGGTCTCCGTGCGTATCCTAAGTACTGTTTTAAAGTTGCTAATGCAGCATGCCAATCTCAAAAAACTTATAATCCTTGGTAAGTATCTGATGATCAGAGTTCTACTCATTCTTAGAATGCATTAATATGCAGTGCAAATTACTTGCATTTTCTTCAGTTTTCTTTTGACATGTCACCCAGAGGGAAACAGATTATAGAGTACAATTACAAATGGTGTTAAGTAAACTTGGTTCCAACCTCAGTGCTGCCATGAAATATAATTTCAGCCAACAATGTGGTGAAAGTGAATTGATGAACATTTCCAGAAATGACCAGTTAGCTTTACCTGTTTAAAGAAAAATCATAACTTTATGAATAGGACGGGTTTAGTGGGATATGGGCCACTGCTGGCAAATGGGACCAGATTAACTTATGATATCTGGTCGGCATGGATGAGATGGACCAGACAATCTGTTTCTGTGCTGTGTATATCTATGACTCTATTATTCTCATTGTTACAGAAATGTACTGATTATTCTGTTTGTATGTCATTGTAATAATACATTTGTAGATTTTAATTTGAATATCAGTTTCTACGTGACTATGTTCCTTGTGTCTAGAAGTGCTTCCTCTTCTATCAGAGGTATCCAGCCTCTTAGAGCATATGACATGGCCCATTTGATTTAAATTGTCTGAGTCATGCAGAATTCTGATTTAAACATCATGTATAATTCCTAATCTAATTTGTATTTTTTCAAATCCTTGGACTGTTACTTATGTCTCCATCATCCATCCATTCTACATGTTTCCTCTCTCCAGCAATTTCATTGGTGGTCTCCTTACTTTTTTTATTCCTTCTGTATTTTCCTTCCTTTTTGTAGGCTTCAGTATTTTTTCCTTTCCTTTGGCTCTGTAGTTATGGATGGAAAGAATCACCAGCAATGGCGTTCAAATGGCGGGGTTGAAATGATGGGTATTCCTGAGTGAGGAGCTGATAGTTGAGACCGGATCTCAAATTCAGTATGCTTTGTGGAGTTGGTTATCCCAAGAGGAGCTGCAGGAGATCAGCCTGAAGCAATGTCCTTCTCATGGGGACTGAAAAAATAAATGTATTTGATGACCAACTAGTGCATTGTTGATGCGAGAATGAGCATGTGCAGATTAAGTTTAAACACAAAAACAGAAAATGCAGAACCAGTTGAACTTAATGTTATTTTTCTCTTGACTGATGCTGCCAGGTCTGCATTTTCTGTTTTTACTTCAAATTTTCAGCATCTGCAGTATTTTGTAAAGTTTTCAAAATGCTGGATCAGTGCACTGTTGTTTGGTCATCCCTGGATTTGAACAGTGTTTCTATGTGTGCTTTTTCTAGTTTTGTGATATATAAAATTACATCTTTTGGTTTTTTTTCTAGGTGATGTTAGACAGTTACCAAGCATCGAGCCAGGCAACATGTTAAGTGATGTTTTTTCCAGTTTGTACCGCATTAGATGGAGCATTGAACTACCAACCAATCATCGTGCAGAGAGCCAGCTGATCATAGATAATGCTGCTAAGTATGTCTCTTTGTTTTCTTCAGAAGTGCAGTTGTCTACTCTCATGCATGCACTTGAACTGAAATAGTTTTCCTGTAATGTTCTCATAATCATTTACAAACTCTGTCAACAACCACCTTATTGTCCTCTGTTGAATTTTGAATGATCTGCCTTAATATATAAGCACAATAATCCTGACTAGTCTGTTTGCTTTGATGTGTTTTTGACACGTGCGGTTGGATCTTCTCGTTTTATTTTGGCAACTTTAAGATTGCTTTGTTGCTTTAGTGTCATTTGCGTTGTTGGTCACTTTGTTTTTCCTTTTGTGTATTAATTTTCTGATTAGTGTTCATTTTGTTTCTGCATGAATTACAAATAAAAGAAAGGGTTTACTACTAGCCTGCATGCCTGAGAAATGTAAAAGCTATATATATAAGGGCATTGGTCCAAGCATAACTTGTATTTACCTTCCACATTGTACAGGTGCTTCAATGGCATTAATGAAGCAGATTGTCTGAATGTGTGTGTTCTGTGTGAGCTCTATCTGCTCACTCAAAGCTTTATGTCAGTCATCTCCTTCAAGGCAAGATACTAATTGCAATTGCTACCCATAAGTCACTATCTTCAGAAGACAAGATGAAAAACAGTGGGGATCAAGGTGGTTGGGAAAGGGAAAGTGGTTTTTGAAATCGTTTTCATGACTTGCATTCTTTTGATGTAACCACTTCACTTTTCATGACTTCTAATTTCTTAGGATTGCTGAGATGGGTTTGAAGTCTACATATAAGGAGTTGCAATATGACGCAGTGATGCACATATCAAAGTCCATAGATGTCATCATTCCAACACCTGATAAAAAATTCATTCTTGTTTCTCTACCCTCCATACATAATTCCACCGGTGAGTCTGGAAATGATTCATATTGATTTAATGCTTGGACTTGCAATCAGGAAAGGATGTTTTACCTCAAACACTTGGGCATTTATTTTTTCATTGGCTGGGTCGCTCGCTGGAGACATGGTGGATAATGCAATCCTGCCAGTCATGGTTGCTCACAACTAGTTATGTGATATGGTACAGTGATGGGCATAGACATCACTATTCCAATATGAGACATCTGCCTTTCACTCAAGACAAAGTCCTCTTTCAGAGAATTGCTGCCATTCAGGTTGGAGCAGTGGATACCACTGAGATTGGAGGCAGTCCCAAATTTAAAAGTGGCAGGAGTTCAGATCAGGTAAGTAGGAGGCGTCATGGAGAGTGGATTGGGAGAAAGGAATGGGCATCATGATTTAAAGAGCAGACAGGTTAGAAGCACTTGGATAGTGCGACAAGTATCTTTTAGGTGGGTTGCCTACTCTTGAAAGAATGAAAGTAATAAAAGTGTGCCCTGCTCCACCTGCCTGAGGGCCAAAGCAGTGTGACTTGGTAATGTCTGCACTTACATGAACCTTTCCTGCAAGTCTCAAAATTGAGGCCAGGCTGGGAAGTAACCCTTGGATGGATATTTATAGGTTCCTGTGTCCACATTTATAATATAAATATCCTTTTTATAAATTTCTCATCCAATAATTACACATTCTTTCCTGCTGGTACTGAATTAAATCTGTGTGCTTGGTCTAGTTGTACCTGGGCTCCTAACACCGCTCTGTCTATGCAGTGCCAGCTTTATGCTTGTGATGCCGCAGTTTGCACATCTTAAGGGAGTTTGGATTGATCTATATACATCAGATTTTTGTTAAGGTGAATGAATGCAAATAAATGCTATTAACTCATTGTTATGTAGGTTGAACTTCTAAAGATGACAGGGAATTTAGATTTGGGCATAGTATTTATGTTTCAGATGCATATTTGTATTGAAGAGTACGGAGAACCAGAGTGAAACATGGAAAATAGGACCAGGAGTAGGCCATTTCACCCTTTTAAACATGCTCTGTTATTCATTATGATCATGACGGATTGTCCAACTCAGTAAATAGTTCCTATTTTCTCCCCATACCCTTTTAACTCATTAACCTTAAGAACCATATTTAACTCCTTTGAAAACATCCTTTTTTTTTTTTTAAGCCTCAACTGCTTTCTGTGGCCAAGGATTCCACAAGTTGTATGAAGAAATTTCTCTTCCTCTCAGCCATAAATGACCTACCCCATATCCTTAGACTGTGTTCTCAACTTCCCAGTCATTGGGAACAGGAAAACTGCACTGAGCTGATTTAAAAAGCTTGGAGTACCCTTGTTTAAAAATTTTAAATATGTGAAAACTTATTTCTTGTTTGTCTGGTTACTGTATTTTAAAGTATGATGGCAATGTTTACATTTTTATTTGTCAGGGGCAGATCTTCAAAAAGCTATTGAATGTTTACTAAACTCAAAAGCCCCAGGACTAGACGATGACGAGACTTCACAGTTCATTGCGTTTAGACGGTAATTATATGTTTAAGAAAGGTGATAATGGATTCAACGCATAGTGTTTCTGCCCAGGTATCACTGCAAAAACTAAAACAGGAATGTGAAAGATAACTTACTGCCCAATGTGCAGTGGCATACTATAGGGGTCAGTGCTGGGTCCCTTATTGTTTGTGATCATAAATGATTAGATGAGAATGTTGGGAAGGTGATGCATGATAATTAAGTTTGTGATTGACAAAGATTGGTTGGGTAGTTGACAGTGAGGTGACAGGTTACAGCAGGGTATGAACAAATTGGGCAGACCAGTGGCAGATGGAATTTAACTCTGATAAATGTGAGGTGATGCACTTTGAAAGAAGGAACAACATAAGAGAGTACTTCATGAATGGCAGCTCAGTGGAGCAAAGCGATCTTGGAATGCTTGTCCACAGATCCTTGAAGGTAACAGGATAGGTTAATAGGGTGGTTAACAAGGATTAAATGCAAGTGTCCTGTAATGGTCATGGCATATAAGAGCAGGGAAGTCATTTTGGATCTGTACAGAACTTTGGCTAGGCTACAGCTGGAGTATTGTGTGCAGTTCTGGTCACCACGCTACAGGATGGAATTGATTTGAATGGGAGGGATTGTAAAGGATATTCACCAGGATGTTGCCTGGGATGGAGCATTTTGCCGATAAAGAGAGGCTGGATAAGATCAGGTTGTTTTCTCAGGAGCAAAGAAGGTCAGCAAGTGATCTGATAGGCCTGCCATTCATCAAATACTTATGAGGGCCATGGATAGTGTGAATAGAAAGCAACTGTTCCCCTTAGTTGGAGAGTTAATAACAAGGGAATATAATTTTAAAGTGAAATGCAGAAGGTTTTGAAGAAACCCAGAGGACGGTGGGTGTCTGGAATTCACTGCCTGGGAAGGTAGTTAAAATAAGAAACCTCAAAAACTTTAAAAGGTACTTTTCATAACATTCAATGCTATGGTCCTAGTACAGAGAAGTGGGACTAGTTTAGATCGTAGCATATTTTTGGCAGTATAGAATTGATAATCCAAAAGGCCTGTTCTGTATGATTCTATGACATAAACTTGCAGTAAATTGAGATTTGTTGAAGATATTAACCACAAGCTGCTTAGTTTTTAAATCAATGCTTTACATACACTAAGATTATCTTAATGGCCTTTGTGAAAATCATTTGTTCTCTAAATTGCTACTGCTTATAGCTACTGCTGTCGGGGAATGCCACACCTGTCTGTTGATGCCAACCTCATGCATCCACTGTAGTTCATCTGCTGTCATAATCTGTTATCCAACTAGCCTCAGTCAAACCTTTTCTACTGCCTTCTACTTTGCCCTTTAGAAGAAATCTCTGCAGCTGTTTTCTGGTTATCACTGTTTAGTGTTCTTTTTGATTGGGCAAATTCAAGTTTCTATTTTAAAATACGGTTACAAGAAAGAAAATGACCTTTCACTATTCACCTTTGACATAACGGAAATATATCTTAAGTTAGCACTTCTTGTAGAAAGTGAGGCCCAATGTGTTGTTTTATTTATTCATGGGTAGTTGATAGCAGCAGAATTTGTCATCCCAAAATGCCCTTGAGAAAGTGGCGATGAGCTGCCTCCCTGAATAGCTTCAGCCCATCCAGTATGGTCTATTGTACAGTGCTATTAGGGGATTTCCCAGGAGTTTGAACCAGGCACTATTAAGAAATGATGAAACAGTTCCATGTGTGGTGTTTGGCTTGGAGGGAAATCTGTGGGTAGTTGTTTTCCAATGTGTGGCTTCAATTCCAATTCTCATTCTTTTCTACTGGTTATTTTTTATTATACATATTGAAGAGTAACTATAAAGTGTGACATAATGCTTTATTTATTTTGATAGGTTTAGATGGCATTTGAGATGCTATGCTCAAGCAGTTCAAATTTTACTGTTTGTGTGTGCAGTCCTAGGCTGCATTGACTGTTTTGTCTTTTATCTTGAACTAGATTGTTGTAATATTGAACATCTGTTCAAACGTCAATTGATGCCTTAATCTGCATTAAGATTTCTGACTTCTTATTACACAGGGCGGATTGTGAATTAATTAATGAACTTTGCTGCAAGCAATATGCAGGCCATTCGATTAGGTAAGGAGTGCTGCTAGCTGTGTGACAATTAATCTTGCCTATATTTTCACTTGTAACAGAATGATAGTAAAGATAAAGATTTTCCACAGAGTACCAAGTTTAGTGCTTATTGAAATTACATTATTGCAGTGATACATGAGTAACATACACTTTAAAAGAAACATTTGAAAGAGTCATAAACAGCATCTATTAGTGTATTCCCAGCTACTAGGCTGCTATGTAGTGTGGAACATAGGAATTGGTAAAGACCATTCATCTCCTTTGCATCTTGTTCTACCATTTAATTTGATCACAGCTGATCTTAATTGTGTATTCATATTCTGTAACCCTTAGTATCCTTGGCTAGCAAAAATCTAGTAATTACATTTTAGAAATATTCAATTGGCCTAGCCTGGAGTTTTAGATTTCCTCTCCCCTTGTTATATAAGACATCGTCCTTGAACAAGGCGAAAGTGAGGACTGCAGATGCTAGAGATCAGTGTCTAGATTAGAGTGGTGCTGGAAAAGCACAGCAGGTCAGGCAGTATCCAAGGAGCAGGAAAATCGACATTTCGGGCAAAAGCCCTTCATCAGGAATGAGCATTCCTGATGAAGGGCTTCTGCCCGAAACATCAATTTTCCTGCTCCTTGAATGCTGCCTGACCTCCTGTGGTTTTCCAGCACCACTCTAATCTAGACATCGTCCTTGAACAGACTAATTTATGCTTCTCAAACTGTGGGAATAAGCTGTTACAATTTTTAAGGCTGTTTCCCTTTGTTCTAAACTCCCTGCAGAGGAATTTTTTTTTAATCCCAGAATGAAACATCTAAAATGTTTTGGTTTTCTTGTTTTTCATGTGGAGAATATCAGTACTTCATTATCCCAACTTGCTTTTCTTTTTGAAGCAGTGTTGAATAGTGAACTCATTAGTTCTCTAAAATAATTAAATTTGGTTGATTTTAATCCCACCTCATCCAGCTTCACTTTCACTTCAGATACGAGTAAATATGGTGTAGGGTGCTGGAATTCTTTGCCACTTCCCCACAGAATGCATCCTAGTACATTGGGTTTTCTTTACCCAAGTTGTTGCTTGTTACTTCCTGGCACACTGCCAAATGAGTTCAGATCACTTTGAGCCTTTTCAAAAGCTATAAAAATAAGTTGCTTTATTCTATTGCCTCCTTTTTTAATTGCTGCTATTCTCTTTTAAAGTTTAACTTGCATATAATGTTATCTGCACAACGAACATCCTTCCAGACCCTGAAGGTGTGAATAATTATGTGAATAGTGTGAAGATGGAGAACGGAGTACAAATGATTATTTTGGAAAGATATGCAAAAATTCATAACACTGACTTATTCCAGTACTTTGGACATCCTGCCTCCACTATGCTTAAGCTCATGGTTTGTCATGTGCATTATACAGTGGAGATCATGCTGCAGTAATGAAATTTTTGATAAACTGTTTTCCAGTGATCAAGTTGCACAAATTTTGATTGTATTTCAGAAATCATAAAAACAAGATTGATTTCCAAGTTGGGGACAAAGTGTGCTGTTCAAAGAATGGATATGTCAGAGACTTTACACAACAATCAGAGGCGCAGACAAAGTCAGAATCAAAAGAAGAGAAACGAGTTCGTCTTTGTAATGGAGAAATCTTTTTTATCGCTGAGGTAGAGCCATGTACAAGTTGTTCTGGTATAACGCACACTTAATCAATGCAAATTGACCATAACACAGTTGACTAATTGTGGACGCTGTTTGGATAACATGAACATTTTACTGAATAGATATGGGGATATTCCACAACGTGATTTTTGATAGCACGAGGTTGCAGAGGAATGCAAATGTCGTGTCATAACAGAACGATCTGTAGTTACTAATTTGCTTTTAATAGTGACCATTTTGCACATAGTTAAAAAATTTAGTCTTATTTCCTTACAACCATCTGTTTACTAAATTAGATTTTTAAAATGATATTATTTTGCATTTACCTGTATTAAATATTTTTAGCACTCCTGTTGTGTTTGGGATATTCTAAAGTTAGAAGGAATTTTTTGAAATACTGATGCTTTCTTTAACTAATGGAGTGCCTTGGCTAAGGAAAAAAGTAGTAGTATTTGGTTCTGGTCAGAATTTGAGCTCAGCTAGAGGGTGTGAAAGATGTGCATGTTTAATGCTGCAGGGGTCAGGTTTGTGTGGAAGAAGAAGGAAAGTGAGAAGATAGGAAGAACATGACTTGGGTAAAATGCAATGGACTCATTGTGAAGAATATTGGACAGAGGCATGAGAAATAGGTACTTGGGCTGGCCACTGAAAGCTCGCTGGTGCCTATGAACTGTGTCCCAGCAAAAATCAACGCAGTTTAAGAAATTGGAGAATTTGTAGGATCCAGGGGTAGCAGTAGAAAACAGGCAGTAACTCACTAGCTAATTCTCACTAAATCATATTTAGAATGCGAAGAATTTAAGTTATAATATACTTCATAAGTTAGTAATTTTAATCTTTCTCCCCAGACAATAAATAGCAAATTGATCACTTTTTGCACATGTTGCTTCCAAGGAAAAGAAATTCAGGCAGAGCACAATGCATGTAATTGATTTTGCCAATGCACACCAATTAAAATTAGTCTGTTTCTTACATTTGGATGGATTTTTAAAAATTGTTTTGTTTGGTTTGCAGTATAAAATTGAACAAGTCAAGAACCAAAGCTTTCATTATTTGCTACTGGATGATAAGGATAGTCGGCAAATATTAGTGAACTATAAAAGTGTAATGAAAGAGTGCAGATTGCAACATGCTTGGGCCAAAACAATCCATACTTTTCAGGTAAGGAAAGGAGCTATCAATTCATTTGTTATCGGTTTGTACACCAAGCTGCACTTTCACCGGTTTGACTTTAAATGTTGGAATGGTTAAGCATTAAATATATAGTAGTATTTAGGCAAACACTTACTTAACTCCACAGGATGCAAGGCCAAGTGACGGTAAATGAGATTAGAGTGGCTATGTGCTTGATGACTAAAGGGCTTCTTTCTGTGGTGTGGTAGCTGTGACACTGTGACTCTAAGTTTGGGCTATATTCATGAGTTACCCTTTGACTCAAATAAATCTTGTCCAAATACTGTATCATTTTGATTCCTTTTACTCTCTCTCAGTTCATAATTGGCAGTTTAATCCAGTAGTTGAAGAAATAATGATTTCTAATAAGATAAGTCTAGGTAGTAAGTTGTTTTAATTGTAATTAGAGTCATAGAGATGTACAACATAGAAACAGACCCTTCGGTCCTCAAAATAAAATAGCAGAAGGGACACTTGAAATAAAAATCAGAACATACTCTGCAGCTCCAACAGCATCTTTGAAAAGAGGAATAATGTTTCATGTGGATGACCGGTCATCAATTGTTTGATTGTGTAGGACATTTATCTAATCATTTTCTAGGAAATGAAACTGCAATGATTTATCCTTTATCTATGAATACCACAACTAATTTCAGCATTTCTAGCTGACTCACAGTCTAGCGTCATTTCTAGTATGTAATAAATTCTGTTGAACCCTAATCTTTAGAACACCTCTAATGTATCGCCACTTGTATTTTAGGGTTCTGAAGCTGCCACAGTTGTGTATGTTGTAGGATCAGCAGGAAGACAGAACTGGCAGCACATCTATACTGCAGTCACACGAGGGCGCCAGCGTGTCTATGTTGTTACTGCTGAGGACGACTTTATTAAAGCAGTGACGGCCAAAAGCCCTCACAGAAACACCCGACTGCGTGAATTGCTGCAAGAGAAAATACGAGAAATGGAATCCACTTCAAAAACTGCAGGATTACTGACCAAGCAGGAACCATGTAGCGTGCTTTTGAGAGTGCCTTCCACACCTGAAGTAGCGGCCTCAGCACAGTTCGATTCACTAATGCCCTCTGTCCAAGTAGTGGATGACTCTGTGTTCTGCACAGCCAATGAAAGAAGAAAGGACAATGGCAAAATGGATCCTCAGGAAGGTGACTCCTTCTCAGCGGATCTGGCATTTGCACAAGATTACAGTTGGTCACCTCAAAGTCTGGAGTTTGAAAACAGGGACTGTGAGGTGCTGAAAAGTACAACAGCTGTGCACAGCAGCTCTCTTCAAACTAGTGGTGGAACCACAAGTGATATTCCAGTCACAATGACTGGAGAGGAGGTCGCAAGTTCTAATAAAGTTTCAACACCTTGGTCTTGTGGCAGTAAGAGAATTGGTAATACTGTGGAAGATGAGAAATCACCACAAAAATGCTCGAAGGTAATACTATCTGTGAGCTGGTGTAAATGTCTGAATAATTAATATTGGACCATAGTTGATTTTTTTGTCACGTGGAAAGATGCCTTAAGCACAGCAGTGTTCCGGGTAAAAATTATTGAAGGGAACATTAGTCCACAGCACTAGTGACAACTCTTTTTTTAGTTTAACTCCTGAGCAACTGTAATTTATGTGAAGGTATTCTCCATAGTGTTATACTTATTAGTATTTCATTAGAACCAATGAGAGAAACCAAAACAGAAAAATTGCTGTAGAAACTCTGCTTTCTCTCCCTGGATGCGGCAAACTTGAGTCTGGTGACCCTTCTTCGTTGTCATAACTCACTGATCTAAATTGCCGCACTGTAACTTTAGGCTTTTTGACCTTCTCTCTTACTCTCAATTGTCTAATGACATTGTGATGTCTATCTTTCCCAATGTTTCTGCACTCTGGTGTTCCCTCAGATGTTGCCTCTTGGTTCGCAAAACACTTGCCAACTTAGTTTAAACTTTCTCCTGCAACACCAGTAAATTGCCCCATGTGGAAATTGATTCCAGCTCTGATTGGGTGCTACTCATCAGGCCTGGACAGATGCAGTGTTCCACAGAGCTGGTTCCCAATCCCTCCCTCATGTACCACTTCCCAGCAGTCCATTCATCTTCCTTTATATTCATTGCTGTAATCATTTGTGTGGTATGGCGAGTGATTTGGATATTACAACTTTTGAGATCAAGAACAAAATGTTGGAAAATGACAAAAACAAGTGCTGGAGAAACTCAGCTAGTCTGGCAGCATCTGTGATATCAGACTCAAATTGTTAACTCTGTTTCTTTCTCTATGGATGCTGCTACAGGTGCTGCATTTTTATTGTTTTCCATTTTTACTGCTTTAAGGTTCTGCTAGCCGATTGGAACCAAATACCCTAAATTCTGTAGACAGAACCACATTTATCTTTTATGAAAACGGTACCAATCTGACATGCTATTTTGTCACCCACCTCAGGGTCTTCTGTACTATCTGGTAGTCACCTATTCTCACTTTCCCTGCATACAGTTAAGATGGAAATTGACCACATCTCTAAACATGTTATCCATTAAGCACTTACCAGTTGGCATTTCTGTAATGCACCCGAGGTAATTTCCTTGGTTAGTGGTGGTTAGTACTGCTTCCACGTTGTTGGGTTTTTATGGTTCTTGATTCCTGCACTAATGGTTATCCTGGTCAAAGACGTGACATAGAATATCAATATAGTGTGGAATTGTCAAGCTGCTAAAAGTTCTAGATACTAAATCTTGGCTTCTTATAACTAAAGGAAAAATAACTGAAGATTTTTGATGCTGGTGCCAACGAATGCTAAGAACCATTGATAGTATTGCGGTTGGGAATTTAAGTACCTATCTTATGCACTCAGCCAAATGTATTTTGTTTTGTAGATATCCTTGGTGGAATCACCTCTTGCCTGTAAGATGTTTAGGCAGCTGGCACTTGACTACTCACCCCCAAGACACAACTTGAAAGTAAAGCAGCTTTTCAAAGAAGAAAATTGAAATGAGATGATGCCAAACCCCCCAAAAAAAAAGAGGAAATGTGCAATAAGTTAAAGGAGTAGCATGCTTTCATGGAGGAGATTTAATGTTGTGAAGAAGTTGGAGGTTCTAACAATAGTATTTTTAAACTGGTTTTAGGAGAACAATTTGCACTGACTTGTAAGATTAACTTGTTTAAAAATGTGATCTGATTCTGTTTCGTCAATTACCACCAATTACCATGAATAAAAATAATGTTTAAAAAGACAGAATATTCATTATTTCATTTCCTTAAAAGATCATTTTGCAGAAAAGTGTTTAATTTTGACATCCATCTCTGATCACTACCAAGCAGTAATGTATCTTATACTGTATTTGTATTTTAGGTAAACTAGACTACTGCAGTCATGTATGCTTTTACTGTTTTATTTCATCTTGCATATCCCTTACAAATTAGCAGTGAAGATTCCCGAAACCTTAAGAGGACGATAAATATCATGCTACCAAAGTAGGAAATTTGTACAAAAATACTTTACAGTTTATAATACTTGTCTGTTACAAATAAAAATACATTGTCCAAAGGACATTAGTATGACAGATTTGATTCAAGTTTGCCGAGAGTCGAACTGTCTATATCTGTTGTTGGCAGTGTTTGTTCTAAATATGAATCATAGTGTTAGGCAGGAAAACTTTAACATAATGGATGTATTCTTCAGTGTTCGAAAGTTTAAATGGATCAAAGCAGGGTACAGCTGCTCTCTATTTCTTAGGTGTCAGGTGTAGATTTTAGGTTTTCCAACCAGTGGTAAAAAGTTTGCTTTTCATTGATCAAGTGCACTAGATTCTGCCCATTGCACCTTTTCATGGTAAGATTTCACCTGATGGTGGAAGTTAACATCTAACCTGGTACGTTTGATTCACTGAAGTGAGGCACAACCAACAATAATACTAACATTTAACCAGCCTTGAAATTCATGTACATCAAAGTAGAGTTCATATTTCAGTTTTACTGATTTACAAAGTCAACCTTTTACAAATACAAATGTGTTAATCATGGACCTTAACATGTAGAAGACACATAAATGAACAGGTTTAGGATTACCTATTTGGATTAATGGATTAATATTAAGACTTAATAATCTGAAATGGCAGGTGTATATATCAAGAGTTACTGTCATGGTGGTAATTTTAGAATCTCCATGGTAAAAGATGAGGCCACAAAATCCTGGTAAAGAGAAGGTCACCTGTGGTTATTTGTTTTTTTTTTAAACAGGAATGGTGTTTTACTTTTTTTCCCAGCAATTAGCATTCTCCTTTTGCAAGTCAGTGCAGTGCTTTGAAAGATCAAGAATGAAGTCTTAGCTATCATTCTCTCATTTTTGCAGTTTGTAGAAGGAATTCCTCAATATTCAAGTCTGAGCATTGTGATTTTAAATATTTCTGGAAATCAGAGCTAAGGATCGCATTGTAAGGCTCGTACTGCTTCCCTGTGAGAATTCTGTTAAAAGATAACTGCCCCAAGAATGAAGCCTTCAGGTTAGATACCAACTGAGTGAAGACTGATTGAACATTGTCTGTGCAGTTTAGACCCTTTTAAACATCTACATTTCACTAGGGATTGCTGCATCAATAGCTTTGGAATATAATCACGATTTTCAATTTAATTAAAAAGGCTCATTTTACATTTTATGCAGCATGTATATTTTTTGTCCAGTAACCAGCTGGCAACATCAATAAAAAGGTTAATTTTTAAAAAGAATTTGGACAGTAATCACCAGGAAAAAATAAACTACTCTTGGCATAATAGTGCACAGGTTTTGTTTCATGGCTGTGCCCTGCATAGACTGGCTTAGTTATGTTTCACAGTTTTGTCAAACCTGTTAACAAGTCTTTTTTTGTCATTTGTGGTGTTGAGGGGAGGGGGTCTTAAAAAAAAAATAGGTTTCTCCTGATTTATGAAATCTGTGCTTGGAACTTGAGAGACATGAATGACAGACTGAAAAGGCAGGTGTTCCACAAATGAATGTTAAAGTGAGTTAGCACCATAAAAGTATAGACAATACTTCAGCCTATTGGACTGAATGCATTGCACTACAATGTATTGGTATTCTCCTGTATGTCTGTACTACCGAGTCTTCCCTTCTGCTGCCTGAAAACATGAGCTTCGTCTTGCTCACTCCATTCTCCTGCTTGGAACGTCTGATCTACCGAGAGCACCTCCTGAAAGGCCAGTGGGTTTCTGCTGATGACCAACTCAAGTTTATTGCCAGAATCTGCTATGAGAGGCACCACCAGACAGCAGTCAAAATCTCTCGTACGGATGTGATTTACCTGTTGGAAGGAAATAAAGCCAACACCAATCTTTCAGTCTCTACTTTCAAATAATACATATAGCCACAAGATTTTTTTCCCCCGAGTGATTTATACAGTTATTGAATTTCATTGATGAATCTATTATACCTGCAACAACCTGTCGTAGGGTTTGACACCACCAAGGGCAGCTGGTCCATTTGGGCGAATGTTGTTGACATACACACCTTTCTCAAGCAGGCCATCTGAAACACTGAATCCAAAATCCTCAATATCTGAATCTTTATAGAGGGTTACCTAAGAAAGATTTCAAGAAGGTACTTAATCAATTGGTAACTTTCCAAATTGGTACAGAATCAATGTACAGTGTGCATCTTGTTTGGGAGGTGTACTTGTTTTTGCAATGAAGAAAGTGCTGGGTAAATGTGACAGGTGTGGCAACATCTGATGAGACTTCAGAACCTAAAGTGGTTGCCAATAGCTTAAAAACCACTTCCCAGCCCCTTTCAGTTCTCAAGAGTCACATTGGAATCAAGATATTACATCTGTTTCTTCCTTCATAGATGCTGCCAGACCTGGGTTCCTCCAACACCAACACTTTCATTTCAGATTTCCAGTATTCTGCTCTTAGTTTATCCAGCTGTTTTACTGGAACACTACAAAAACTATCAAGCAGAGAACAATGTGCAACATTATTTGAATAAGCTGTCCTTTCTATTTGAAAGCAAATTACAAAACAGATCTACTTCCAAGTCTAGCTTTACGAGTCATGAAAACAATTGATTTTTGCTAGTCTAATTTATGCAAATAGTAAAATTGATAATTCAATTTTCAATGTCAGTTTCTATAAAGGAACACATCTGAATTGAGAAACACAAACACCACTAGAATGATCATATTTTATGAAATCTAAAACCTTGTGCAACTCCACTGGTGTTGGTGACATGATTTCTTTCATTTCTTGCTTGATCTTTCTAATAGCAAGCAACTTCGATCTCCCACCATCTGACGGTAGAGTGTTGCTACGGGAATTCTGGGTGTAATGAACCCTGACAGGATTTCTCTCTTGGAAGCTGGACTGTCTCCCCAGCGGCCTGTGTGTCATGCTGTTTTCATGATTAAGACTCAGTGCGCTCCCAGACATGATTGTCGCCTGTTGGATTAAATAACAAAGCTGTAAAAGTTCAACATCCCGAAAAATGAGGTAAGCAGGGAACTCTTATTAGCAATGTTTGTGAGAGTTAGAAAAACTGTACGTAGTTACATTCACACATTTGAGTTGATGTAGAGAATTAGTTGCATAATGCTTGTATTAATATTTTAACACTATATGGGGTTTGTGTTAGGAAGGATTAAAAGTAAGAATTGTCAGTTTTGAATTATTAGCTGTTAATTTTAGTTAGTTTTAAGCAAAAAAAACTGTATTAGAAACTGTACAATCTTAAAAATTACTACCTCACTGCAATACTAAACAGTCAAAAAATGTACCAATATAGCCAAGTTTTTCAAATTCAGTTGGTTTTGGTTGCCAGCCTTCTTTAAAGAGGAGCTAGGTTCCTGTAATCATTAAGACCATATACAAGCTAAAGAAAAAATGCTGATGCAAAACTTTGACTCATTCATTTAATATTATTGGTCTGAAATGGTGACAGTCTATGCATACCAAAGAACAAAGCCTTATTACCTCCAATTCTCTCAGGATTCCTGATTGACCACAGGTCTCCAAATCTTCTAGAGCCTGGGACCAAAAGTTTTCTTCCTGATCTGTTTCTAAGCCATCATGACCACCTACATATCTGAAAGTTGTCCAAATAAAAAATACGTAATTAAAAACTGTATGCAGGGTGCAGTTTTGATGTCCAAAAAACTTTGAGAAATTACATTGTTTTACTGTATCAATCGCTGTTATGTAGAATATTTACAAACACTATGGCCTCAACTGTAGATTATGTCCAAATTCTGTGCAATGCCCTTTAATGTCTTCACATCTTTTCTCGAGTACAGGTTGCATTTGAACAATTGTTACAATGATAAGGAATTTTAGTTGTATGAATGGATTGGAGAACATAGAACAGTACAGGGCCTTCAGCCCTCGATGTTGTGCCGACCTTTTATCGTACTCGAAGATCAAACTAACCTACATACCTTACATTTTACTATCATCCATGTGCCAATCCAATTACAGGAACCTAGCTCCTCTTTAAAGAGTCACTTAAATGTCCCTAATGTATCTGACTCTACCACCTCTGCTGGCAATGCATTCCATGCGCCCACCACTCTGTGTAAAGAATCTACCTCTCACATCTCCCCGAAAACTTCCTCCAATCCCTTAAAATTATGTCTCCATGTGATAGCTATTTCCACCCAAGGAAAAAGTCTCTAGCTATCCCCTCTATCTATGCCTTTCATCAGCTTGTACACCTCTCACCCTTCTTTGCTCCAATGCGAAAAACCCTAGCTCCCTGAACTTTTCTTCATAAGACATACCCTCCTGGCCAGGCAGCTTCCTGAAATCTCCTCTGTACCTTCTCTAAAGCTTGCACATCCTTCCGAGAATGAGGCGATTGGAAATGAACACAGTACTCCAAGTGTGGTCTATAACGTGTGGGCCTTACAGAACTGCAGCATAACCTAGCAGCTCTTAAACGTAATCTCCCTGCTAATGAAAGCCAAGACACTATATGCCGTAATAACCCGATCAACTTGGGTGGCAACTCAGAGAGATCTATGGATGTGGACCCCAAGATCCCTCTGTTCCTCCGCACTGCCAAGAATCCTGCCTTTAACCTTGTATTTTGCATTCAAATTTGATCTTCCAAAATGAATCACTTCATACTTTGCCAGACTGAACTCCATCTGCCCCTTCTCAGCCAGCTTTGTATTTTGTCAATGTTCAGTTGCAACCTACAAACCCCTTTACACTCTCCACAACTCCAGCAACCTTTGTGTCATTGGCAAACTTACTAACACACCCTTCCGCATCTTCATTCAAGTTATTTATAAAAATCGCAAAGAGCAGAGGTCCCAAAACAGATCCCTGCGGAACACCACTGGTCACCAAGCTTTAGGCTGAATACTTTCCATCTACTACCACCTTCTGTCTTCTATGGGCCAGCTAATTCTGTATCCAGACAGCCAAGTTTCCCTGTATCCCATGCCTCCTTACTTTCTGAATTAGCCTACCATGGGAACCTTATCAAATGCCTCGCTAAAATCCATATACACCACATCCACTGCTCTTCTTTCAAATGTGTTTTGTCACATTCACAAAGAATTCAATAAGGTTTCTGAGGTATGATCTACCCCTCACAAAGCAATGCTGATTATCTCTAATCTATGCTTTTCCAAATAATCATAAATCCTGTCTCTCTGAATCCTCCCCAACTAATTTTCCCAGCACCAATGTAAGACTGACTAGTCTATAATTCCCAGGGTTATCCCTACTCCCTTTCTTGAACAAGGGAATAACATTTGTCACCCTCCAATTATCTGGTACTACAGTAGACATGATACATAAAACTCATCACCAAAGGTGCAGCAATCCCTTCCCTCGCTTCCCATAGTAACCTTGGGTATATCCTGTCTGGCCCAGAGGCCTTATCTTTTCTTAAGTGTTTCAAACATTTCAGCATTTCCTCCTCCTTAACATCAACATGTTCGAGCACATCTGCCTGTTTCATGCTGTCCTCACAAAGACCAGGTCCCTCAGTAGTGAATACGGAAGCAAAGTAATCATTAAGGACTTCCTCTATCTCCAGGCACATGTTCCCTCCACTATCCTGATCAGCCCTAACCTCACTCTGGCCATCCTCTTGTTCCTCACATAAATGTAGAATACCTTAGGGTTTTCCTGAATCCTATCTGCCAAGGCTTTTTCATGCCTCTTTCTATCTCTCATAGGTCCATTCTTCAGTTTCTTCCTGGTTACCTTGTAACCCTCTAGAGCCCTGTCTGATCCTTGCTTCTTCAACCTTATTTAAACTTCCTTCTTCCTCTTGACTAAATGTTCCACATCTCTTGTCATCAAAGGTTCCTTCACCCTACCATCCTTTCCTTGGCTCACTGGGACAAACCTATCCAACACTCACAGCAAGTGCTCCCTAAATAGCCTCCACATTTCTGTCATGCATTTCCCTGAGAATATCTGTTCCCAATTTATGCTCCACAGTTCCTGCCCAATAGCTCTGTAATTCCCCCTCCCCCAATTAAATATTCCCCCATACCATCTGCTCTTGTCCCTCTCCATGATTATAATAAAGGTCAGAGAGTTGTGATCACTATCACCAAAATGCTCTCCTACTGAGAGATCTGACACCTGACCTGGTTCATTGCCAAGCAGCAAATCCAATATGGCCTCCTCTCTAGTTTTCCTATTTACATGTTGAGTCAGGAGTCCTTCTTGGACATACCTGACAAAATCTGTTCCATTCAAACTATTTGCCCTAAGGAGGTTCCAATCAATATTAGGGAAGTTGAAGTCACCCATGACAACAACCCTGTTACTTCTGTACCTTTCCAAAGTCTGCCTCCCAATCTGCCCCTCCATGTCTCTGTTGCTTTTGGGGTTCTATAGAAAACTCCCCTGTTTCTGACTCCCACCCATACTGACTCAGTAGACAAACCCTCCTCGATGACCTCCCTTTCCGCAGCTGTGATACTATCCCTGATTAACATTGCTACTCCCCCACCTCTTTTACCTCCCTCCCTATTCCTTTTGAACCATTTAAACCCTGGAGAATCCAGCAAACATTCCTGCCCCTGTGACACCCAAGTCTCTGTATGGCTACAACATTGCAGCTCCAAGTACTCACTCTACGTCCTGACACTTCCTGCATCCCAGAAGCTGGGACTGTTCTTAGAAAAGAGACAGATGCAACAATGTTTAATAGAACATAGAAAAATACAGCGCAGTACAGGCCCTTTGGCCCTCGATGTTGCGCCGATCCAAGCCCACCTAACCTACACTAGCCCACTATCCTCCATATGCCTATCCAATGCCCGTTTAAATGCCCATAAAGAGGGAGAGTCCACCACTGCTACTGGCAGGGCATTCCATGAACTCACGACTCTCTGAGTAAAGAATCTACCCCTAACATCTGTCCTATACCTACCACCCCTTAATTTAAAGCTATGCCCCCTTGTAATAGCTGACTCCATATGTGGAAAAAGGTTCTCATGGTCAAACCTATCTAAACCCCTAATCATCTTGTACACCTCCATCAAGTCACCCCTAAACCTTTTTTTCTCCAATGAAAACAGCCCCAAGTGCCTCAGCCTTTCCTCATACGATCTTCCTACCATACCAGGCAACATCCTGGTAAACTCCTCTGCACCCGTTCCAGTGCCTCCACATCCTTCCTATAGTATGGCGACCAAAACTGCATACAATACTCCAGATGCGGCCGCACCAGAGTCTTATACAACTGCAACATGACCTCAGGGCTCCGGAACTCAATTCCTCTACCAATAAAAGCCAGTACGCCATATGCCTTCTTCACTGCACTATTTACCTGGGTGGCAACTTTCAGAGATCTGTGTACATTGACACCAAGATCCCTCTGCTCATCCACACTACCAAGTATCTGACCATTAGCCCAGTACCCCATCTTTTTGTTACTCTTACCAAAGTGAATCACCTCACACTTACCTACATTGAACTCCATTTGCCAGCTTTCTGCCCAGCTCTGCAACTTATCTATATCCTGCTGTAACCTGAAACAACCTTCCTCACTGTCAACAACTCCACCGACCTTCGTATCATCCGCAAACTTGCTCACCCAACCTTCTAGCCCTTCTCCAGGTCATTTATAAAATTGACAAACAGCAATGGTCCCAAAACAGATCCTTGCGGAACACCGCTAGTAACTGCACTCCAAGATGAACCTTTACCATCAACTACTACCCTCTGTCTTCTTCCAGCCAGCCAATTCCTAATCCAAACCTCCAACTCACCCTCAATGCCATACCTCCGTATTTTTGTACAGTAGCCTACCATGGGGAACCTTATCAAACACCTTACTAAAATCCATATACACCACATCTACAGCTTTACCCTCGTCTACCTCCTTAGTCACCTTCTCAAAGAATTCAATAAGGTTTGTGAGGCACGACCTGCCCTTCACAAAACCATGCTGACTATCCTTGATCACATTATTCCTATCCAGATGTTCATAAATCCTATCCCTTACAATTCTCTCTAAGACTTTGCCCACAACAGAAGTGAGACTCACCGGCCTATAGTTACTAGGGTTATCCCTACTTCCCTTCTTGAACAAGGGAACCACATTTGCTATCCTCCAGTCTACTGGCACTATTCCTGTAGACAACGAGGACATAAAAATCAAGGCCAATGGCTGTGCAATCTCCTCCCTTGCTTCCCAGAGAATCCTAGGATAAATGCCATCAGGCTCAGGGGACTTATCTATTTTCACCCTTTCCAGAATTTCCAACACCTCTTCCCTACATACCTCAAAGCCTTCCATTCTAATTAATTGTGACTCAATACTCACATCGGCAACAATGTCCTGTTCCTGAGTGAATACTGATGAAAAGTATTCATTCAGTGTCTCCCCAATCTCTTCAGCCTCCACACGCAACTTCCCACTACTATCTTTGACTGGACCTATTCCTACCCTAGTCATTCTTTTATTGCTGACATACCTATAGAAAGCCTTAGGGTTTTCCCTAATCCTACTAACTAAGGACTTTTCATGTCCCCTCCTTGCTGCTCTTAGCTCTCTCTTCAGATCCTTCCTGGCTACCTTATAACTCTCAATCGCCCCAATTGAACTTCACGCCTCATCTTTACATAGGCCGCCCTCTTCCATTTAACAAGGGATTCCAATTCATCATTAAACCATGGCTCCCTCACACGACCCTTTCCTCCCTGCCTGACAGGTACATACTTATCAAGGACACTCAATAGTTGCTCCTTGAACAAGCTCCACATATCAATTGTGCCCATGCCTTGAAGCCTACTTTTCCAAGCCACGCATCCTAGGTCGTGCCTCACCGCATCATAATTTCCCTGCCCCCAGCTATAACTCTTGCCCTGCAGTACACACTTATCCCTCTCCATCACTAGAGTAAAAGTCACCGAATTGTGGTCACTGTCCCCAAAGTGCTCACCTACTTCCAATTCTAACACCTGGCCTGGTTCGTTACCCAGAACCAAATCCAGTATGGCCTCACCTCTTGTTGGCCTGTCTACATATTGTGTTTGGAAACCCTCCTGCACACATTGGACAAACACCGACCCATCTAACGAACTCGAGCTATAGCTTTCCCAGTCAATATCTGGAAAGTTAAGGTCCCCCATAACAACCACCCTATTACTTTCACTCTTCTCCTGAATCATCCTCGCAATCCTTTCTTCTACATCTCTAGGACTATTAGGAGCCCTGTAGAAAACTCCTAACAGGGTGACCTCACCTTTCCTATTCCTAACCTCAGCCCAAACTACCTCAGATGGCGAGTCTTCATCCATCGTCCTTTCCACCGCTGTAATACTATCTTTGACAAGCAATGCCACACCTCCCCCTCTTTTACCCCCACCTCTGACCCTACTAAAACATTTAAATCCTGGAACCTGCAACAGCCAATCCTGTCCCTGTTCTATCCATGTCTCCATAATAGCCACAACATCGAAATTCCGGGTACCAACCCACGCTGCAAGTTCAAAATAGCTGTGTTCAAAACTGGGAGAGGTCAGAGTCAACCGAGGAAAGCTGATCTCAAGGGGCAAAGGTAGAGGGGATGGTTAGGAATGAGGGGAAAAGCTAGAAGATGGTTGGAAGAGAATGAAAGGTGACATGAAGAATTTTTTCCTATGCAGAGAATGTATACACCCAAAAAGCTGGAGGAGGTAGATTACATTATGGCTTTCAATAGGGAATTGAATATAAACATACAATCTACATCTTGGAGGTTGCCACTGACCAGAAACTATATTAGATCAGCCACAAAGACGGTGGCCACAAGAACAGGTCAGAGGGTAGGAATTCTGCAGGAAGTAACACACCCCCTCTCTTCCAAAGGCTGGCTGTCATCTACAAGGCACAGATCAGGAGCATGATAGAATATTTACCGATTACCTGGATGGGATGAGCTCTAACAGCACTCAAGAAGCTCCACAACATCCAGGACAAAGAAACCCACTTGACTGACATCTCATCTACCACCTTCACTCCTTCCACTATCAGTGCGCAATGGCAGAAGTATGCACTGTCCACAGGATGCACAGTGGCATCACATCCAGGCTCCTTCACTACCACCTTTCACACCCATGAGGTCTATCATCTAGAAGGTCAAGGGCAAATATTTCCCCTCCAAGTCACGCAATATCCTGACTTGGAACTCCATTGACCCAATGATGGTAAAGCAATGACAAAGTACTAAATCACCTTCCCAACAGCACTCTGGGTAATCCTACAGCCCAAGGACTGCAGTGGTTCAAGGAGCAGTTAACTGCCACATTTGAGGGTGATTGGTGATGGGTAATGAATGCAGGACAAACTAGTGACACCATATCCCATGAACTAATGAAAACAAGATAAACATTTGATGTTAAAAAAAATGTGCTACAGGTTTGTGGGTGAGTGGGCTAAAATAAATTGCTCTTGCAATGAGCCAGTGCACATTCCTAGGGCTGAATGGCCTCCTCTATACATCCATTTTGCTTGGTTGGAGACACTGGTCAGCTGGGTGACTTCGACCGTTTTGTATATTTAAATAAATACAAGCACTGTCTTTGTGTTATACCAGGTAAATGTACACCACCACCCCCCCGCCCCCCCCACCAACACACACCACACACACCACCCACCACACAGCCATTATCTACAATTCATTTGGTGAACTGCTAAAACAAAGAACTGTATAATTACCATGTGCAAGGTTTTATTGACCTCCTAATTACATGGGCTTGGAATCAAGACTGGAGGGTTGAAATTCTGATCCATAGGGATAAAAGCCTAGGATAATGTGTAGCTAGAGTCGGGGACTACATTCTGAAGTAAAACCCATAGCTGCCAGGTTTCCATCTCGATCAAGATACAAATCCCAGGACTGGAGGGTCACTTCATATCCCCACTCTGTACATTCTGGAAGCATCAGATTTTTTTTTTACATTGTAAAAGCACAATCCGAAAGTCATTAATTCAGTTACTACAGCTATTCTCTGAGGTATTTCTCATACGTATTCTCATATTCCATCTGTTTCTGTTCATTTTGAAGTTGTTCATAAATTATCAAAAAAGATGAAACCATAACACAAAAAGATTTGGATCTGACTGAAAAATGAACTGTATGCTCACCCACTAGTGGTAGGTCGATCCCATTCATCATCACTCAATGTTGTTTCATGATACAGGTTATTATGATGCCTGTTGGCAGGTGAGAAACTTAGTTTGGCACTTCTCCATTCATGTGCATGAAGACTGTAGCCAGAGGCTTGATAGCCAGAAGGACCTACGCGAAGACACAATAAGAGATTCAAACCAATCATTTCAGAAACAATAGGTTTGATAAAAGATTCAGAACAAGTTAAAACATTGGCAATATCATCCACATAACACAAGTGTAGGAAATTTGCAAGTCAAGAAAAAAATTATCGTGAAGGATCATTCAATGATTATGTCTCACAACCAAGAAGATTAACAAAAAGAAATAAATATCAAATTCCTTGAGTTGATTATTAATATTCCCTGGATTGTAATTTGGTGGAATGGAATTTGAGTTTTGTTGAAAAAAAGGACACATTTTGCTGAACTATTGTAAAAGGGAAAACATTGATACTGCACGGGAGGAGAGGGCTGATTTGAGACGTGGATTCTGGTAAAGGTGTTGCCATGACAAATGCATCAGTTAGATGACAACTGACAGTTAACTGCTCATGTTCTGTCTGCAAAGAAAAAGGATCTGTGTATTCGTTTATTTAGTGTTTGGATGCACAAGTACACCACAGTGAACCTGACTGACAATCTTAAATCATACCAGCAATAAAATTTGAATGCCACATTACTCGTGTGAAAGGTAGGCAGAATCATGTGTTGCATAACCAGTTGTATTGCTACTGCATAGCAGTAGTGTAAAACAGCTAGAATATTTCAGATACTTTCCTCTTTTGAGCTAAACTGGGAACTTTTCAGGACCAAATGAGACAGCCTAAATCCCACTCACTTATTGAAAGGTAAAAGTGAGAAATGATCTCATCAGAGTTGTCACTATTCGACAAGAGTTTGATGTGACCTAATTCAGTATCAATCCTTCATGTTGGACAAATCATTGTCAATTAGGCCAACCTTATCATATGTGGAATCACAGGAATCCAACACATGATAATTCCTGACCAATTTCTCAAAAATCATTGAGAAAGGGAGCTCATTTGACTGTTCTATTTCAAAGGTGGGCACAGAATAAAGCCCATTAGGGTGCGTAAGAACATTTTTAAATGCAGCTGTGAATTTAAGTATAGCAAACCTATCATCCACATCTTTGAAATACACAAGGTTGGATATCTTTCCAAAGAAGAGTTTTTTTTTTGCAGGATATCGCAAATTAAAATTGAATAAATTGAAATCAAGATGTTTGAGAGAGCTGGAGCCAGTGGGAATCTCACTGCAACATCATTTGGCCTTTGTTAAAATTGAACTCAACTACATGAGTTCATAAGTTCAACAAATTCTGATTCACAGATTCTGATCATAGATTGCCACAATTGCAATGAATGATTGATTAATAGGCTAGCAGTCAAATGAGCACATTGACAGCACATTGCTATCGACATGTAAGTGCTAATCTATTTCAGATGATCCTGGAAGGGGGTTATCTCAAAATATTTGAGCAACTGGTGAAGCTAGGTGTTTCATGCTGCTACTAGGCAATAGTAATAGATTAGATTCCCTACAGTGTGGAAACAGGCCCTTCGACCCTCCGAAGAGTAACCCACCCAGAACCATTCCCCTCTGACTAATGCACCTAACACTATGGGCAATTTAGAATGGCCAATCCACCTGACCTGCACATCTTTGGACTGTGGGAGGAAACCGGAGCACCCAGAGGAAACGCACACAGACACGGGGAGAATGTGAAAACTCCACACAGACAGTCACCCGAGGCTGGAATCGAACCTGGGACCCTGGTGCTGTGAGGCAGCAATGCTAACCACAGAAATGCTGGCTGACAGGATGCTGTCATGGAGCCAAACCCATATTCTGCCGATACATAAAAATGAGTAAAGTAGTTTATCAAATTCAGTGCTAGTGAGATGTAAGTTACAAAAGCCGTACATCCCGAAGATCGGTGGACCATACCAAACCCTATGTCTTTTCAGTTGTTCACAATGAGCAAGTTAATAACTGTATCCAATCAGCCTGCACTTGCAACACAATGCCAAACATTAGGGCAACAATTGTTAAATAATCACAAGTATGCAAATAATTAAGCTGACAAAAGATTTATGATAGGCTCTCAGTGTAGCATACTTGTGCATATATGAAGCTATATATAAACACATAGGGGCCTGTTCTTTGTAGAAAGGATATACACAGAGTTTTTTCCATCTCGCAAAATGGTGACAGCCATGCTCTAGTTCATTTCTCTGCACAATGCCTTGACCAGAGTCAACCTGCCTGGTTTAAAACTTAAAGAAAGCTTGGCAGTTAACAGTTAATTAACATCGAAATGTGCATTCTCCATGCTAATGCCTCCACCAATGAGTTCACTTGTCAACCAATCAACATTCTCCACTCAGAGAATAAATATTATTTTCCCTTTACGTTGGTATTCCTGCAAATTGGAATGAGGAGTGAAAGATTGTGTCTTTTGAAATTAATGTACCACTTCCACTCCAGCAAAATGTTGCGGCTGAGGCTAAGTTACAGTTCAACATTACATACAGCCACAAAAAAATGTAACCATACTGGCAAAATGCAGATTAAGGAAATATCATCCAATTTAACAATTGCTTTGTCACGTTCACAGATAGAAAACTTGAGCTTACTGTATTAAGCCATCCTTTATTTAATCAAAACGAATAGTCCTCAAATTATAGCATGCAATATGTCTTCACTTAAAGTTGTGGTTGCATTCATAAAAATTGCACCTTTAAGTGAATCATAGCTTCCCAGAGAAATCAATGTTGACTTGTGTTAGGTTCCTTCAGACATTTCTTGCTTGCAAATAAACAATAAAAGGTTAGCATATACTTCTTTATGTACACAGTGCTATATATTTCTAGCTGAAATAACATGCAAAATAAAATAAAATTTTATATAAAACAAACACTAAATTTTGGGACCTCAGTAGAAATCAACTTAAAAACATCAAGTTGAAAATGGTGTACATTCTTAAATGCTTATTCATAAACAAAGTGACTTTAAAAATACTTAGTTGATCGTGTTTAAAAGGACTAGACTCCATCTAGTGGTGGAAACCGGCTGGTGGAGGAAGAGCAATGCACGAGGTTGAGGCTAGGACATCAGTGCAAGCTCAGAATGACAGGCTTTAGAGAAAGAGACAAAGCTTACTTTAAACAGAACGGTTGCTGGAGGAAGGTATGGGTGAAAGTAGCTGGAGGAAGGTCAGTAGGAATTCAGGAGCAAATGGAGGTGATGAAAGAAGATCTTGAAAGTAGGGAGATCACAGAACATGAAGACTGTGGCAAACACAATATAAACTCTTTACATTAAACAAATATATTGTCATTACTGCATTAACAATGCAGATGTTAGTTGAAACTTTATTGCTGGAACAGCACAGCAGGTCAGGCAGCATCCAGGGAACAGGAGATTCGACGTTTCGGGCACAGGCCCTTCTTCAGGAATGAGCAGAGAGTGTTCAGCAGGAGAAGATAAAAGGTAGGGAGGAGGGACTTGGAGGAGGGGCGTTGGAAATGTGATAGGTGGAAAGAGGTCAAGGTGAGGGTGATAGGTCGGAATGGGATGGAGGCGGAGAGGTCAAGAAGACGACTGCAGGTCAGGAAGGCGGTGCCGGGCTGGAGGGATTCGGCTGAGACAAGGTGGGGGGAGGGGGGGATGAAGAAACTGGTGAAGTCCAAGTTCATCCCCTGTGGTTGGAGGGTTCCCAGTCGGAAGATAAGACGCTCCTCCTCCGACCGTCGCGTTGTTGTGGTTTGGCGGTGGATGAGTCTAATGACCTGCATATCCTCGGTGGAGTGGGAGGGGGAGTTGAAATGCTGTGCTACAGGGTGGTTGGGTTGGTTCGTCCGGGTGGCCCAGAGGTGCTCTCTGAATCGCTCCGCAAGTAGGCGGCCTGTCTCCCCAATATAGAGGAGGCCACACCGGCTGCAGCGGATGCAGTAGATGATGTGGGTGGAGGTGCAGGTGAATCTGTGGCGGATATGGAAGTTTCCTTTGGGGCCTTGGAGAGAAGTGAGGGGGGAGGTGTGGGCGCAAGTGTTGCACCTCCTGCGGTTGCAAGGGAAGGTGCCGGGAGTGGAGGTTGGGTCGGTGGGGGGTGTGGATCTGACAAGGGAGTCGCAGAGGGAGTGGTCTCTACGGAAAGCTGACAGGGGAGGGGAGGGAAATATATCCTTGGTGCTGGAGTCCAAACAGACCCCAGCACCAAGGATATATTTCCCTCCCCTCCCCTATCAGCTTTCCGTAGAGACCACTCCCTCCGCGACTCCCTTGTCAGATCCACACCCCCCACCGACCCAACCTCCACTCCCGGCACCTTCCCTTGCAACCGCAGGAGGTGCAACACTTGCGCCCACACCTCCCCCCTCACCTCTCTCCAAGGCCCCAAAGGAAACTTCCATATCCGCCACAGATTCACCTGCACCTCCACCCACATCATCTACTGCATCCGCTGCAGCCGGTGTGGCCTCCTCTATATTGGGGAGACAGGCCGCCTACTTGCGGAGCGATTCAGAGAGCACCTCTGGGCCACCCGGACGAACCAACCCAACCACCCTGTAGCACAGCATTTCAACTCCCCCTCCCACTCCACCGAGGATATGCAGGTCATTGGACTCATCCACCGCCAAACCACAACAACGCGACGGTCGGAGGAGGAGCGTCTTATCTTCCGACTGGGAACCCTCCAACCACAGGGGATGAACTTGGACTTCACCAGTTTCTTCATCCCCCCTTCCCCCACCTTGTCTCAGCCGAATCCCTCCAGCCCGGCACCGCCTTCCTGACCTGCAGTCGTCTTCTTGACCTCTCCGCCTCCATCCTACTCCGACCTATCACCCTCACCTTGACCTCTTTCCACCTATCACATTTCCAACGCCCCTCCTCCAAGTCCCTCCTCCCTACCTTTTATCTTCTCCTGCTGAACACTCTCTGCTCATTCCTGAAGAAGGGCCTGTGCCCGAAACGTCGAATCTCCTGTTCCCTGGATGCTGCCTGACCTGCTGTGCTGTTCCAGCAATAAAGTTTCAACTTTGATCTCCAGCATCTGCAGACCTCACTTTCTCCTCAATGCAGATGTTAACCAAGTCAACTTTAAATGAGGAGGAACTTCCTGTATGACAGCTAAGTTATTTAATACTTTGATGTAAAATAGTGTGTGGACGATAGTGGTACAGCATATTCAGTTTGGTCACAAGTTACTAGCAAATTATATTTCGTAAAAACATTTTATAATGAGGCATAATATCTTCCATCAATTTTTGGTTAAGGTATCCAAACCATTGTCAGATATTATTAGTGTGCAATGTGCACAACACTGAAATGTGACATACCTATTTATGAATTTAAAAGCAATCCTCTCATGCAATTGGTAGCAGACAAAATTGTAAACAGTACATTATACAGAGAACACACTTTGCAATCAAGATTTATCCAGGAAACAAGAAACTTTGAACTATGTGAAGTTAGGAAAACACTGAAGGAAATATAATAACCTGGGTGGGATGTTTAATCAATCAAAACACATTACATGCTTCAAGCCAAGATAATTTTAGATAAATTAGTCTAGTCCATATTCATAATGACAGGCTCCTGAAAAGGTGAGAGATATACTATTAACTGAGGGTCACTCTTTTGATGATGGATGTCTAACTGAACATTTGAAAGCTAAATGAGCTTTCCAATTGTCATCGTTCATGTGGGAGGAAATGTGAAGATGCTCAATTGAAAATTATTAACAGTAATAAATTATTTAAACAGACTAAGGTTAATTATCTCATCCAGCCAGGCTTTCGAGAATGCTGGTGTAGAGATTAAAGTCTGTTATCTATAATAAATAGACAGCTATTACATTTACTGCATATTTCCAGTTTTTCACAGAAAATTGATTTTCGTCAAATATACAGTAAAGGAAATCATGAGTCTGTTAGCTCAGTTAATTGGATGGCTGGTTTGTGATGCAGAGAATCACCAACAGAGTGGTGATCACCAACAGAATCACCAAGCCAGCTGTGGCTACCACGAAAGATGGTCTTTCTCAATCTCACCCTTAGCTATGAGGCACCAGTTGTCTCTCTCTGAGACAGTAGCCCTCCAGAACAAAGGTGACTTTACCTTTTACTTTTACAGGAGGCCATTCAACCCACAATGTCTGTGCTGGCTCTTTCCAAACGTTATCCAATTAATCCCATTTTCTTGCCGTTTCCCAAAATTCTACAAATTATACTTAGTTTATATTAAATTGTATAGATACCAATAAATTCACTTAAAACATAAAACTGTATTTCATTTTTTTCATTTTCCCTACTTATTTAAAAATAGATATCAACTCCTTTCTCCAATCAGTCAATAAGCACACTGACATTAGGCTAGCATTCAACATTAAGCTGCCTTTTTTTTCTGGCAACATAAATGGAGCAATTGAAGGGTTAGAATTAAAATCAATTTGCCTTCAAATACTAATTCACTTTTAACTTGCTGCCTGTGTTTTAACGTAGAGCCTAGGCAAAAACCTGCTCCAGCAGTTTTCTGTTTAGACGACCTGTACTTAGATATTCTGCAGTACACACCTGGGATGAGCTTTTTTAAAATGCGATTGGAGTTGCCTAATCAAAGTAGATTATGGTGAAACTTTCTATCTCTCAAAGGATCAACTTAATTTACATCCCAGTTGTCCCTGATACAAGAATTGGGGGATGTAATTAGCAATATGACCACCACGACAAAGAAACTAGACCTTTTATTTCACCCGTCATTTTTTCTCTTTCAATAACTTCAATATATATTTAAATTACCAAGTCGCTGAATTAAATTAGATTAGATTAGATTACATTACAGTGTGGAAATAGGCCCTTTGGCCCAACAAGTCCACACCGACCCGCCGAAGCGCAACCCACCCATACCCCTACATTTACCCCTTCACCCAACACCACAGGCAATTTAGCTTGGCCAATTCACCTGACCTGCACATCTTTGGACTGTGGGAGGAAACCGGAGCAAACCCACGCAGACACGGTGAGAATGTGCAAACTCCACACAGTCAGTCGCCTGAGGCTGGAATTGAACCCGGGTCTCTGGCGCTGTGAGGCAGCAGTGCTAACCACTGTGCCACCGTGCCTCCCACAAATTGTTTAAATTGAATTTAGAAAATAGAGTACTAAATGCTGGAAAGAGTTTGCCCCCATAGATTATCTATTATTCAGGTAGCCAACCATAAGGGTCACAACGACCTCTGGGTAAATTGATGATCATGTGACCTATCACTTTTGGTTTGAGTTATTGAGTTAAACGTTTATGAGCTTCTGATGCACCTACGCACTCAGAACAGACTAATTTTCAAAAACAGTTAGTAGTGGAGTTAAGAGGAAGTTACTGAACATCTGACACACTTAATTCAAGGTTCCCTCATAAGGTTTAGGAACTTCCCAATATTTAATTGGTTCCGCATGTTTCTTTTTGTTGTGCTTTCTGATGGGACAGCTACTCCCTTCTAGTATAGTGGTCTAGAATCATGTGATAACTACATTTTCAGAACAATTTTGTGGAGATTGTCACGACAATTAAGTAGCTTTTGCTTCTTTTTAGTGTATTAGTTATTTTAAGATTTTATCTAGCTTATTATAGTTGAATCATCTTGTGTTAGCTTGGTGGGATGTCTTAAGCATCATCTTACTGACTCGATTTTGAAAATAAATTAATCATCAGAATGAATGCAAGGCGAGCAGAGGTAATGCTGGTTACATTGAGAAGATTTATACAAACCAAAAAGACTTTCTTCACTCGCCACAGGAGATCACAAGCCTGGGGACAACTTGCTAAGGGAGGGGGGCATTAAGATACCTTATCTGGAAATTAGAAAAGACTTGAAAGCAATGTGAGAGTGATCTAGTATGTTCAGATATTACTGCTATATTGATTAGAAATAGTCAGGGTTTCAACAGGGCAGGGTACCCTAACTGATATGAGCAGGGCTGAAATCTGGGCAGAGTGTTTGATGAATCAAAGTGAGGAATTTTCATTGAAAATTAAAGGATGTAAAGATGGTTTGACAGTCATCCAGTCTCAATCTTTAGTATTAACTTTATTATAACTAACTGTTGTTTGTACATATAGGTTATCTCTGAAAGATCAAAAATCTTTGCTAACAGAAAAAAGTTCCTGAAGTCCCAGTACTAGAATAAAGATCCTCCATACCCACCTCATTTGCCAGGGCTCTCCATCTCCCAAACTATACATTCCCCGTTATAATCTCTCGCTGACTCCTGATTTCCTGTCCACCTTTATCCTGGTTTCCCAGTCTCCCTCTTTGTTTCTCCATTCTGAATTCTCTTTCTATCCCCCACTCCCAATCTCCCATTGTAGAAATCACACTCCTCTCAAATTGCTGAGATTCCCTCATTCCTAGCCACTCCCCTGCTAATTGTTTCATATTGACACAGCGCTGTCCTGCTGGTCATGGGACATCACAGATGTTGGAGGCTTCTCTAACCACAACCAGTGATGTTACAGAAGTAGAAATCATAGCAGGGGAGATGCATTGCAATTAGATGTTTAAATGGCTGATCTCCCAAGCTCTCAAAGAGGGTATGCACATGTGTGGGTATCTGGGGGGTAATACCTCTGATTTTAGGAACATTGGAAACTCAATGTGGAAGACAGCCAAGTCTGATAACCCCATGGAGATGTGACATAATGCAAATCATTGTTAGCAATTAGGAATAGGAGTATCAATTGAGTCTTCCTTTTCCTACACTTGAACAAAGGTCACATCTAAGAGCCCCTTAATGTACCCCTTGCTGAGACCTAGTAAAACATATCAACGCAAGGCTTTTGTTACTGGCTTGGTAATAGTGTAGTGAAGTCCCCCCTGTGAGCTTTTTTAGATTACATTACAGTGTGGAAACAGGCCCTTCGGCCCAACAAGTCCACACCGACCCGCTGAAGCGCAACCCACCCATACCCCTACATTTACCCCTTACCTAACACTACGGGCAATTTAGCATGGCCAATTCACCTGACCTGCACATCTTTGGACTGTGGGAAGAAACCGGAGCACCCGGAGGAAACCCACGCAGACACGGGGAGAACGTGCAAACTCCACACAGGTGGGAATTGAACCCGGGTTTCTGGCGCTGTGAGGCAGCAGTGCTAGCCACTGTGCCACCGTGCCACCCACTTCGCTGCTTTGGTTATCTGTTGGTAATGCAGTCTGCTACTATACTGCAAATGAAAATAGCTGTTTTTGTGTTCTTTTTCTCTCCCACAGACAATAACAGAGAAGTTGAAGTGAAGGAGAACTTTCTACCCCACAGATCTATCGAAGACAATGAGTGCTATACTGCTTTGGAAGCAGCGGTAATCCTATTTATCTTTGGCCTCTCTTGGTTACTGACTGATTACACTTGGAAGTTAAATTCCCAGTTTAATATCATGGTTTAGAAATAATAAAATGAATCCTAGTTAAATGAATAGCAAAGTTCTACAATTTCTAACCATTTCATCAGGTGTAATTTAATCTATTTGCAATCACCAGTGTAAGTACCACAGATATACATAAGATTTTGGTACACCGAATAGCCTATTGCCAATCATCAGACATGTCCTGAACGACTCACTGTACAATGCAACAGGATCAAGGACAAATTAGATGCAAATTTCAGTCCCTTTGGAGAAATCATGTTTTCACTTAAGGTGTCAATTTGAAGGTTTGTGTCGAAATAACTTACACTAAATAGCTGGATGTCACATTGTTGTTTCTGCATCTTCACACTTTTCCCTTGGAAACTAATGTGCAGTTAACAGATTAGTTCATAGGTTGCAACAATCTAATAGGTGTGAACACACTTTCCATAATACTGTTCTCCCTACCCATGATTGTTAGTCCTCTATGGCAGGACAGGTTTATGAATTTTCATAACATATATGTGATGAGCCAACTTAGAATTAAGAGGCAGAGCTGATCAAGACTGTTTGAAGCAGGGTTTGAACCTCTGACCTCCTGACTCAGGGAAGGCTTTTATCAACAAGCCAAAACCTCCGACAAATGTAGGCGCAGTAGGCCATTCAGCCTTTTGAGCTTGCATATATCAGCCAGTAATAAAATGATTGATTTAATACTCCAAAACCAGCTTCCCTTGATATCTTCATATGCCTTAATTTGCTTGGCTTCAAAATTCCATTTTGAATATACTCTGATGAAAAATTCACAACTGTTCAAAAAGATGTTCAAAAAAAAATTCAACACCATCTGAGTGATGAAATTTCTCCTAAACTCAGTTCTAAGTGACCAACTCCTTATTCTGACACTGTGATCCCTAATCCTAGATTCCCTCGACTATGGAAACATCCTCCCAACATCAACTCCATTGAGCCCATGAAAAAATACTTGAATGAGATGACTTTTGGGGAATATAGGCCAAATCTACTGACTCAATTCGCAGAGGACAACCCCCTTATCCCAGGCATCAGTCTTTGCCATACTTCTCCCCAGTGAAAATATGGCTGTCTGAGGTAAGGAGAGCAAAACAGTATTCAGCACTCCGGGTGTGATCTCAAGCAAATATGAGAGTAAGAATCCTTTACTCCACAACCTGGATTCTTTGCAGCAAAAGCAGGTATATTTCTTAATTGCTGGACATACTTGCATCATAACTTGCCATGATTAATGAACAATGTCAATCTGTATTCACCAATTAGATGATGATTCTACTTTTCTATTTTTCCATAAGTGGATAACTTCACATTTTCCCTTATTATTCCATCTGCAAGTTTCATTAGCCATTTCAGTTTATTTGCACCCCTTCACAGCTAGCTTTCCCACCCAACATCAGTAAGTTTGGATATATTATCCTAGGTACATTCATCAAAGTCATTGATATGAAAGGTAAATTGGTTAGAGTCAGAGTAATACAACACGGAAACAGACCCTTCAGTCCAACGAATCCATGCTGACCTGTCCAAACGTCTTTTCAATGTTGCAACTGTACCTGCATCAGAAATTAATATTTCAAAGCACTTTATATTCAGCAGAATTGGACCTGATGTTCTGAAGAAGGTGAACTCAATCACACTTTTGCAAATATTTTCACAGTTCTGCAGTGTTCAGCAAGTCAAATGCATTATTGCCAAGGTGTGGTATTCCAGGAAGCAGTGCAGAAATTGAGAGTACAGTAATATCTAACAACACAAAAGTGATCAGAGGCCTAACTGATCTGGGAATTCAGATATAAATGGTTTGGTATGAAGTGAAAAAGCCAAGTAATGTGTGTATCCTATTACTTGAGTATGGGTAGCATTAAAAAATATTCCTTTTCAACACGGATCATTGAAGTATTTTAGAAAGGATTGATCATGTGTATGGGGCTTGGGATGGAATAAGTGTTTTCTAAATTCAATCTCAGGACAGAACCTGTAGTTTTTTTAGATATCAAACATAATAGTGTGAAAAACCCACAATCTTATCTGACTGAAATATTATTTTCTCTTTGATAGTTATATTGTTTTTACATTTATTTTAAAAAGGTTGAAACTTCTGTAAATACAGATATCCTAGCTAATTTATATATAATAAATAGCAGCATGGTGGCTCAGTGGTTAGCACTGCTGCCTCACAGTGCCAAGGACCTGGGTTCAATTCCAGCCTTGGGTGATTGTGTGGAGTTTGCACATTCTCCCTGTGTCTGCGTGGGTTTCCTCCGGGTGCTCCAGTTTCCTCCCACAGTCACAAAGATGTGCAGGTCAGGTGAACTGGCCATGCTAAATTGCCCATAGTGTTAGGTGCATTAGTCAGAGGGAAATGGGTCTGGGTGGGTTACTCTTCAGAGGGTTGGTGTGGACGTTTTGGGCCAAAGGGCCTGTTTCCACACTGTAGGGAATCAAATCTAAGCATACTTTTAAAAAAAAAATTCATACTAATTACATATGGGTGTTGGCTACTTTTATGAATGGTTTGAAAAAAAAGCAAGTTCTTTCCAAAATCATGAGCGAATCCACTGTGTGTTTGAGAGCTTGCAACTCCTGCAGTGTTAATGGAAAGTGATTTGCATGATGTTGGAATAACAATCTGGCAGTGTAAACAATGACAGCCATGAATTAATTTTTGTTTAAAATAATCAAGGGCTTGATTTTAGCTTCAGAAACCCAGATTAGACATTTTGTACAGTTTTGGAAGAGATCAGAAAGAAAAACAGAAATTACTGCAGAAACCCAGTGGGTTTCTGGCAGCATCTGGGGAGAGAAAAACACAGTTAGTGCTTCAGAGACTAGCATGAATCTTCTTCAGAGTTGATGTTGCCAGTTTCTCCAGCGCTTTCTGTTTGTAACTCAGTCCTACATTCAAACTATTTTACTTTTATTTGAAAGAGACCTAACTGGGATCAGAAGCCTAAAGAATTTTAGGGAGTGGGTTAACTTAATAGAAAGTTAGTTTATGAAGCTTCCAGATAAGGAGGGCTTGGTTAGAACTCTGAAGATCATTAAAAACTGAGAAAGCTTTCAGTTTTGTGAATATTTATGTTAAAACAACTTCACAGTTCACAGGAAAGTATTGAACTTAAAGGCATGAGACAGAGGAGTAATCTCTCTGGATTTGAATTTAAACTTTGATTTCCTTTGTATTTTAAGATTTTTAAGAATGCTGCTCTATATTTGGATAGCTTGTTTTGTTACATTTTATTACTTTTTCCTTTTATGTATTATTGTTTTATTCTTAAAGAAAATCCGCAGCTTGCAATCTTATGTTCCACTAAATGACTACTATGTTAAAATAAAAAGACAACATAGGATTCAACAGACTAGGCTTCACACTCAAAGATGTTGCAGACACTGGAGAGTTTGAGTCATGAGAGAGGTTGGATAGGCTGGTACCTTTCTCCTCGAGTGTGGGAGGCTGAGGGGTGACCTTATAGAGGTTTATAAAATCATGAAGGGTATGCATAGGGTGAATATTCAAGGTCCCCAGGGTAGATGAGTCCAAAACTAGAGGGCATAGTTTTAAAGTGAGAGGGTAAAGATTTAAAAGGGACCTGAGGAGCAACTTTCTTTCATAGAGGGTGGTGCATTTATGGATCAAGCTGCCAGAGGAAGTGGTAGAGGCAAGTACAGTTATAACATTTAAAAAGACATTTGGACAGGTACATGGATCAGAAAGGTTTGGAGGATTCTGGGCCAAATGCAGGCAAATGGGAAGAGTTCAGTGTAGGAAACCTGGTGGGCATGGATGATTGGGCCAAAGGGCCTGTTTCTGTACTATGTGACTTTATGACTTATCCAGTAATAACATACTGTACTTCTTACCAAGGTATAAATCTAGCAAGTGTTCCATCAAATCAGACTAAAACCCTGCAAATTAAATGTGTTACAGTATTTAGAAAATATAAAACTGAGAGGTGTACCCTAATTTGTACAGTGACCATTCAAGCAGCAAACCAAATCAAATAAGGAGTGCATCAATAACTAGCAAGGATAGGTGGTTTTAAAAAGTCAGATGTAATGAGCTATCATAAAAGGCCATTATAAATGGACTGAAAAGACATGAAAAGCACTGGGTTGAGTGACATGGTGAAAAGGGGAGCAGAGAGCCTGACATTGGAACAGGGCAACTTTGTTTTTAACAATCCATGTTGCTTGTGTTGGATAGATTTGGGTGAAGCATATGTGTTATTCCCCAAAACATAAAAGGCAGATGTACAATAAATGAAATGTTGTGGAAAATATGAACGAATAAGTTAAAGCAAAAGTAAATAATGAGTTAAAAAATAAGACATTTTAAATAAATATTTCTATTAAAAATTGTTTCAAATCTTTTACAAAACAATGTATAAAAACATGATCAAAATACGAAACGATAGAGGTAGTACAACAATATCATATCACAATACTATTAATGATAAAATACCTACTATTCCACCAGAACAAATGTATCTACTTAACTTAAACTAGACCACAATCAAATTAAATAAAAATTAAACAAAGCTAAATTCAAATTAGCTTAAATTAAATTTTATCACATTACTTTATTCTATTTCACTCGCCACACCTCCACGAAAGTTCCCACCCTTGGGGGCACCAGTCATTGTACCCGTATTTTGTTCCCCCAGCTTCCCTCTCCCAGGGCCCCACAGGTGGCCAAACGGATATCATGGCCCTAATTAATATTACCGATAAGTCTGCGTCAATATAATGAAGAAAGGGCCGTCACGTTTTATAAAACTTCTCCGTTTTGTGGTGCACCATATCTGTGAAGTAGTCTCAGGGGAGATGCTCCATCACCAGCCTGCATTAGACCTAGGGTTTGTTCCCAACATCCAATTCATTAAAATGTTCTTCTTCGCACAGTGGGTAAGAACTTTGCACAGTCTCTTCCTGTGTTCCCCAGAGAGAGCAAATTTGGCAACCCAGAAGAAGAAATACCAGGTCCACTTTGACTTCAATTCTCAGGTTTTCCTTCAGCTCACTTACTATGGCACTTCTGTATCTCCGGATCTTGCAACATGACCTGTAGCAGTGTGTGAGAGAACCGATACTAATTTTACATTTGGGACACCCTGGAGACGCTCCTCTCTTGAACTTAGCTAGCCTCTCTGGTGCCATATGTAAAATTTTCAATTACATGGCCTGTGATTTGTTACATATTGAGATTTTCTTTACATTTTCCATATACCTTCCCACGTTTCCAGTGAAATATCCTCTCTTAGTTCCTGATTCAAAGTCCTACAAGTCTCTCCACATCTTCTAAGGCACGTACTTTCTGTAATGATACAAAGTACTAACTGAAAGAGCACCCATGCACCAGAGCACTCTTTTCTCCATGTCTGACTTGTAAGGCTGAGCCAGGAGCTTGATCTTCCTCTTATCTAATCCCTTATCTGAAAGTACCGGAAAAGGTCCCTATTAGACAATCCATATTTCTGACTTAGTTAGCTAAGTGACATCAAGACCTCGCCCTTGAATAAATCTCCCAAATAAGAGATTCTCTTCGTATCCCAAGCCAGAGTCCATTGCCCCAGATTTAAATCCTTGGGCTCCTGCCAATAGGGTGGGAGGTCTTAAGCCAATTGCCCTTGGCTTGCCTCATTACCCTCCAAGCCTTCACCGTATTTAAAATTGGTCTCTTACACTGCTCGATCATGGATTTCATCTTATTATAAAAAATAGATTAACTAGGGGACATCACGACTGCGAGGCTTCAACATCAAGCCAAAGTGATTCCGAATCCCCCTGTACCTAGTCACCCACATATGCTAACAGGCCACTTATTTGATATCTTTTCAAGTCCGGAAGGTCCACCCCCACTCACCCTACTAGAGTTGCAATTTAATAAATTTAATTAGGGGGCGCCTGCAATATTAAATAAAGGATCCCAGCTAATCACTGAGCCTCCCTAACACTCATCTGTGTAGCAACAAGGGGAGCATTCTCATAGGGTACAACGGCGAGGAAGAACATTCATTTCAATCAGGGCTATTCGGCCTAAACATGATCCCACCGCCACAAATCCTGTTTTATCCTCTGCAGTAGTTGTACATAGTTAGCTTTATACAGCTGGTGGAAGGCAGGGGGAATAAACATTCCCAAACATAAAAAATGTATTGACAACCATCTAAACAGGAACTGCGTGCCATTCTTCAGATCAGGCACCTCCATTAATCCCTCCCACTGGCATAGCTTCTGATTTTGTGAAGTTGATCCTGTAGCCCAAAAAACTGCCAAATAAATAAAATTTTTGAATCAATCAAGGAACAGACTCCTGCAGATTGGCCAAGAACAAAAGGACATCATCAGCGTATCGGGTGATCTTATGATCCCCCATTCCCACCCTTGGTGATGAAAGAGGACACCCCTGTCAACTACCTCTCCCAATATTAAAGTTTTCTGACTTAGTGCCTTTTGTCACGATTACCACCTTAGGATCATTATACAATACTACCACCCATCTGGCAAAGGCTTCCCCCAGACCAAAGCTCTCTAGGACCCCAAACAGGTACAGCCATTCTATCCAGTCAAACGCCTTTTCCGAGTCTAGGGAGACTACTAAACCCGGGATCAATCTTTGCTGGCATACCTGCTGTACCCTCCTGAATATTGTTGGAGGAGGTACAGCACTTAACAAAACCCATTTCATCTTCTTTTATAATATGGGGCAATACCTTTTCCAATCTCAGGACCAGCACCTTTAACAGAATTTTAAAGTCTACATTCAAGAACGAAATTGGTCTGTATGAAGCACATTCTTCAGGGTCTTTCCCTTCTTTAAAATGAGGGAAATCTTAGCCTCCCTAAAAGAGGGTAGAAGACAATCCAATGTATAAGAATAGCTATACATCCCCAAAAGTGGCTCCACCAACACACTTTTGAATTCCTTATAAAACTGACTCAGGAATTCATCTGGCCCCAGTGCTTTGCCACCCTGGAGATGCTTGATTGCTTCCTGTACCTCTTACATCGTCATAGGTGCATTTAACAGGGAGACCTGCTCAGTGTTTATACTGGGGAGATCCAGGTTCTCAAAAAAGGTCTGCATTCTTATTGCACCATCTATGCTGCCCTCTAACAGGTGTAACTCTATGAAGTATTCCCTACATCTAACACTGATCTTCTTCAACTCACGGGTAACCATGCCAGCCTTGGATAATGGATCGGGAAACATTCTTCTTTCTCACCAGATATCTACCTGGCTTATCTCCAAATTCAAACAATCTTTGTTTAGCAAAGGAGACCTTTTTTTGTCACCTGTGTGTGTAATGAGACAAGAGCAGCCCGGAGAGCTGTGACCCACTGTAGCTTGACCAATGAAGGACAATTATAATATGCTTCCTCAGCCAATTTCAGCAGGGCCTGCAGCATCCGTTGCTGCTCCTCCCTCTGCCTCCTTCTAGTTGTCGAATACAAAATGATCATAAGTGTGCCTTAGTGGCCTCCCTAAGTACCGACGGATTACTGACCTTCCCCGACTTGATAGTCCAGAAGACCCTGACTCTACTTGTAATGCACGCTACAAATTTGCTATCCCTTAACAGGAATGGGTCCATGTGCCAGTGCCATTCCACCATCCTTGACTTTAACATCTAAATACTCTGGTGCATGGTCCGCGATAGTTATATTCCCAATTATCCAAGCCAACATTCTGTCCAATCAAACCGATGGCATAAGGAACATGTCAATTCGCGTGTGGCACTTGTGTGAGTTGGAATAAAAAGAAAAGTCTGTTCCACTAGGGTGGAGATGCCTACACACATCCACCAATCCCAACTCCTCACACATGTCCACCAACTGTCTAGATTGTGTGGGCCTACCACCGAGGCCCATTGGCATCCTATCTACCCTGAGATCCATTAGGCAGTTAAAATCCCCTCCAGTGATCGTGCAGCACACCCTGAGATTCAATAAATTTAGCAACTGCATCAATCAGAAATTTAAGAGGGTGTGCTGGGGGACAATAAACATTTGGGACGCCATACTCTTCTCTATGTATTAGAGCTTTAAGAATGATGAACAGTCCATGTTTGTCCTTAATTTGCTCAGTTACCTGGAATGGGAGGTTCCTTTTTACCAGCAGAGCCACTCCTCTACTCTTGGAGCTAAAGGATGAGAAGAATAGCCTATCATAACCCTGCTGCTGCAGTTTCAGATGTTCCTTATCAGTTAAATCAGTCTCTTTTAATGGGGGAATGGCTCCCTTTTACATTCCAGGTGCACCACCTGAACAAATCAATCACTAACCATGGCCATCCAGGGCAGCCCGTGATTTCCCAAGGGGAGGAAGCTTATCTTGAGGTATGGCAAGCAAAAAAGACATTAACTCTAAGGTCTAAAAACTACAACAACTAAAAAACTAACCTCTACATTTAACTTAAACACCTAAATAAACCCCAATTTACTAGAGATCCCCCCCCTTCCCATAGGGGCAATCCTCACTCCCAACCTGGCTCCATCAAGCTGAGGTCGCACCCTAGTCCCAGGCAATGCACATATAGAGAAAACATGTTATTTACATTGAGAGCTAACAATGGACGACTACCCTCCCTGCTCCACACCTCTTCTCCATACATTTTAACCACAGATCCAAAAGAAAGAACAGCAGCAAAACAAATCCCCAGATAATAACTAACCAACTGACCAAAATGATAAATAAATCGGGTTTTACACCAAGGCATTACAAAAGCTATAAAACCGATAACCACAAAAAGGGGAGAGAGGAGAAAAAGAGGGGCAGAAAAAGTAAAGAAAAACTGTACCATTGTCTATAACAGTGCCACTTCCACCAACATTACCCCCCCTCCCCCACCCCCAACTCCCAAACTGAGTCCTTTATTTAAAAGCTCTCAAAGTCCTTGGCCTTTTCTGCTGAATCAAAATTATATACCGTCCCTCCATGAGCGATACGCATCACTGCCGGGTATCTCCAGGAATATTAAATGCTCAGATCTCTTAATTTTCTCTTAACTTCACCAAATACCTTTCCCTTCTTAATTATGGCTCCTGAGAAGTCTTGAAAAAACATTATTCTTGAGCCTTTATATATTACAGCCTGTGAATCTCTTCCCAGTCTTCTTGCTATTTCAATCACTAACTGTTTTTCTTTATAATGTTGGAGTCACACGAGGACCGGGCGCATTGCAATCTCGTAGGCCCGCTCTACACTTACCAGGCCCAATTCCAACCCCAGCCCCAGGAACCTTTGGAGTCACTTCTCCAGGAATCTAACGAGATCCTCACCTTCCTTGCGCTCCGGGGGCCCTAAGTTTATCTTCTACTTTTGTTTTCCAGGTTGTCTAGTTGTTCCTGAAGGATCCCAACCTGGTCTTCCAGCGGTCAGATCCTTCTGCCAAAGACCTCTGCCATGGTCCTCTGCTTCTACTCTTCGGTCCAGTGTTTGAATCTCCTGCTCCTGCTTTTTCAGCAGATATCGGCTCCATCGCTGCTTCAATCTTTTCTGAGTTTGGCAAACTCAGAATAAATGCTGCTGCCCATTAAATCCAAAGGGGCCACCCTGGGAGTTTGAGCTATGGCTATGGACACCCCTGACATAGTAGGAGAGTGCCCTGCTTGCTATACCTTTTGCACCTTTCCCTTTATTTGCCTTCATCCTGATATTAGAGCTGTCAAACCACAATTTTAGCAGCTCCAGGTGTTCAGTAACTTCATATTATTGATTTTTCTCCTACAGATGGTTAACAAGGTGGGGGGTTAAAGGTCAACCTTGCCAGGGGCTATGGTACAGAGCCCAGCACAGCAGACCACTCAGACTGCCACCATCTTGGATCTCCAAAAATAAGATTTTAAGCAGTCTCAAGTTGAGAAAATACAAATAATAAATGTTCATAATTTAAACACCATTGTATGTGTAAAAGGATCAAACTGAACTATGATCAACTTTCTGCCATTTACACTCAGAGCCATAGAGACACTGTACAGAAACAGACCCTTCAGTCCAAGTTGTCCATGCCAACCAAATATCCTAAATTAATAATCCAGTCCCATTTGCCAGCATTTAGCTCACATCGCACTGAACCCTTCTTCTTCCTCTACCCATTCAGATGCCTTTTAAATGTTGTAATTGTACCAGCTTCCACCACTGCCTCTGCAGCTCATTCCATATATACACCACCCTCTGCGTGAAAATGTTGTCCCTTTAGGTCCCTTTTACATCTTTCTCCTCTCACCCTAACCTATGCCCTCCAGGTTTGGTCTCTCCTACCCTAGGGAAAAGACCTTGGCTATTCACCCTATCCATGTCCCTCATGATTTATAAACATAAACCCCTACAAGGTCACCCCTCAGCCTCTGAAGCGCCAGGGAAAATAGTTCCAGCCTCTCCCTGTGGCTCAAGCTCTCCAACCTGGCAACATCCTTGTAAATCTTTTCTGCATCTGTTCAAGTTTAACAACATTATTCCTATAGCAGGGAGACCAGAACTGAATGGAGTATTCCAAAAGTGGCCTAACCAATGTTCTATAAGCTGCAATATGATGTCCCAATACTCAATGCACTGACCAATAAAGGAAAGTGTACCAAATGCCTTCTTCATTACCCTGTCTACCTGCAACTCCACTTTTAAGGAACTATGAACCTGCACCCAAAGGTCTCTTAGTTTGACAACACTCCTCAGGACCTTACCATTAAGCATACAAGTGCATCCCTGATTTGTCTTACCAAAATACAGCACTGCACATTATCTAAATTAAACTCTACCTGATGCTTTTTGGTCCATTGCCCATCTGATCAAAGTCCCTTGGTGGTCTGAAGTAACCTTCTTCACTGTCCACTTTACCACCAATTTTAGTGTCATCTGCAAACTTACTAACCATTCTTCCCAAATTTATATCCAAATCATTTATACAAATGACAAAAAGCAGTGGACCTAGCACTGATCCTAGCGGCTTGACACACCAATCCTCCAATCTCATTGTTGATTTGAAGCTGAACAAACAAATTGAATACAATAGGAATGCTAGTAACCATCCTCATCAAAACATCAACCTTATTTAAGAAATTATTTTATATACTCATTCAAATGACTTGGATGGGAGCATAAGAGGTATAGTTAGTAAGTTTGCTGATGACACTAAAATTGGAGGTGTAGTGGACAGCAAAGAAGGTTAGCTCCGATTACAATGGGATCTTTATCAGATGGGCCAATGGGCTGAGAAATGGCAGATGGAGTTTAAATTTAGATAAATGTGAGGTGCTGCATTTTGGGAAAGCAAATCTTAGCAGGATTTATACACTTAATGGTAAGGTCCTAAGGAGTGTGGCTGACCAAAAAGAGACCTTGGAGTGCAGGTTCATAGCTCCTTGAAAGTGAAGTCGCAGGTAGATAGGAGAGTGAAAAGACCGTTTGGTATGCTTTCCTTTATTGGTCAGAGTATTGAGTACAGGAATTGGGAGGTCATGCTGCGGCTGAACAGGGCATTGATTAGGCCACTGTTGGAATACTGAGTGCAATTCTGGTCTCCTTCCTATCGGAAAGATGTTGTGAAACTTGAAAGGGTTCAGAAAAGACTCACAAGGATGTTTCCATGGTTGGAGGATTATAGCTATCGAGAGAGGTTGAACAGGCTGGGGCGGTTTTCCCTGAAGCGTCGGAGGCTGTGGGGTGACCTTATAGAGGTTTATAAAATCATGAACGGCATGGATAGGATAAATAGACAAAGTCTTTTCCCTGGTGTGGGGGAGTCCAGAACTAGAGGGCATAGGTTTAGGGTGAGAGGGGAAAGATATAAAAGAGACCTAAGGGGCAACTTTTTCATGCAAAGGGTGGTACGTGTATGAAATGAGCTGTCAGAGGAAGTGGTGGAGGCTGGTACAATTGCACCATTTAAAAGACATCTGGATGGGTATATGAATAGGAAGGGTTTGGAGGGATATGGGCCTGGTGCTGGCAGGTGGGACTAGATTGGCTTGGGATATCTGGTCGGCACGGACGGGTTGGACCAAACGGTCTGTTTCCGTGCTGTACATTTCTATGACTCTAAGTGGAGGGACATTTCTGCTGTGGAATGGAACAATTCCTCAAATTCCACATGTCCATTACAGTAAGTACCAAATGTAAAGACAAACTTATTATTTTGTCCCCCCAAAACTTCTTCAATTTTAAACTCAAAAGACATCTCCTCCTGTCCCACCCTATTTCCAATAGTATTCATACATAAAAACATTTACAGTTGAAATTATGCACAACGTGCACTGTTATAGCATTAAGAGTTGTATGAAGAGCATCCAAATGTACTCTATGTCAATGATACCTTCATTCCAGCTGTGCAGAACTACTTTAAACCTACATCTCAGAGATTAAAGGAAAACATTCTAAGAAACATTGTTTTGTTTGTAAGTTCATAAGATATAGGAGCAGAATTAGGTCCTTTAGCCCATCGAGTTTGATCTGCCATTCAATCATGATTGATATGCTCCTCACCCCCATTTTCCTTCCTTCTCACCAGGTCACTTCAACCCATTACCAATTCAGAATCTGTCTAACTTTTCCTTAAATTCTTCCTAATCGATCGATTAGCCTAACCTTGGTTGTAGGTAAAATTCTCAAATCCATTGTTAAGGATGAGATTTCTAAATTCTTGGAGGTGCATGATCGGATTAGAACAAGTCAGCATGAATTTAGTAAGGGGAAGTAGTGCCTGACAAACCTGTTAGAATTCTTTGAAGATGTAACAAGTAGGTTGGACCGGGGAAACCCAGTGGATATCATCTACCTAGACTTCCAAAAGGCCTTTGATAAGGTGCCTCATGGGAGGCTGCTGAGTAAGGTGAGGGCCCATGGTGTTCAAGGTGAGCTACTGACATGGATTGAGGATTGGCTGACAGAAGGCAGAGAGTTGGGATAAAAGGTTCTTTTTCAGAATGGCAGCTGGTGACAAGTGGTGTCCCACAGGGTTCAGTGTTGGGGCTCCAGCTGTTCACTTTTTATATTAATGATCTGGATGAAGGATCTGGGGGCATTCTGGTGAAGTTCGCCGATGATACGAAGTTAGGTGGACAGGCAGATAGTTCTGAGGAGTTGGGGAGGCTGCAGAAAGATTTAGACAGTTTAGGAGAGTAGTCCAAGAAATGGTTGATCAAATTCAGTGTAAGTAGATGCGGGGTCTTGCACTTCGGAAAAAAGAATACAGAGACGGACTATTTTCTAAATGGTGAGAAAATTCATAAGGACAAAGTACAAATGGATCTGAGTGTGCTAGGCCAGGAATCTTTTAAAGTTAGCTTGCAGGTTGAGTCAGTGGTTAAGAAAGCAAATTTAATGTTGTCATTTATTTCAACTGGGTTGGAATGTAAAAGCAGTGATGTGCTACTGAGATTTTATAAAGCTCTGGTTAGGCCCCATTTAGAATACTGTGTCCACTTTTGGGCCCCACACCTCAGGAAGTACATACTGGCACTGGAGCGTGTCCAGCGGAGATTCACACGGATGATCCCTGGAATGGTAGGCCTAACATACGATGAATGGCTGAGGATCCTGGGATTGTATTCTTTAGAGTTTAGAAGGTTGAGGGGAGATCGAATGGAAAATTGCAAGATAATGCATGGCTTAGAAAGGGTGGACGCTGTGAATTTGTTTCCATCAGGTGGGGAGACTAGGACCCGTGGGCACAGCCTTAGAATTAGAGGAGGTCAATTTAGAACAGAAATGTGGAGACATTTCTTCAGCCAGAGAGTGGTGGGCCAGTGGAATTCATTGCCACTGAGCACAGTGGAGGCTGGGGCATTAAATGTCTTCTTGATAAATTCTTAATTTTGCAAGGAATTAAGGGATACGGGGAGACTGCGGGTAAATGGTGTTGAAATACCCATCAGCCATGATTGAATGGCAGAGTAGATTCGATGGGCCGAATGGCCTTACTTCCACTCCTGTTTCTTATGGTCTCAAATTTACACACTGTCCCAGCATCCACAGCACTTTGGGGTAGCAAATTCCACAGATTCACAACCCTTTGGAAGAAGTAGTAATATACTGTAGAGTTAATTTTAAGGATTGTCAGAAAGTATGTTTCAAAACAACTACTTGAAAATGCAATCCAACTCTGAAACACATTCTGGTTAATGATATGCTGTATTAGACATATAAAATAAAGTCAGTCCTTGCTTAAGTTATGCAGTATCACAGAATATAGTGGTGTACACACCGTCACCCATCAAGTAACTATATTCATATATAATTAAATCTGCTGACTCTATGGTTGTCAAATTAAAACAAATAATTACCCTTGAAAGATAAACTTCAGATTTAATAAATGCTATACATGCAGAGACAATAATAGAAAAGTAGCAGTGTAAGCCACTGGTCCTGCTGAACCAGCTCTGCCATTCAAAAAGCTTGCAGCTGAACGTTTGTATAACTTCACTTTCCCAGCTAATTCCCATTTCTTTGATTCCCTTAATGTTGCACAATTTACTCAAGAGTATATACAAACTGAGCATCAATAAGTAATACACAGTAGTGAATTCCAAAAATATACTACCCTCTGTCTGCTAACATGGCATATGATAAGACTTACTCAAGCAATTTCTCGTTTTTCTGAACTGATTTACAAGATTGATGTAAATTAAACCTTCAGATGCCTTCCTGCACAGACTTACAAGTGACACTCTACAATTGAGAATGCAGCTAATGATGCATGCAAACTTATTTTTGTATTTGTAATTTGCAAACAGTTCTGTTTACTGATTTATTGAAGTTATTCATTTGTTATTTCCACAATGATTTTACAGAGTAAAGCTTCAGTTTTTAAAATTATTACAACTCTTACTTCTGACTTAAATGCACATACTTAGTCACAAATGGTTTCACCCAAATTGTTTATTGGAATTCAGCAAAGCAATAACACATGAATACATGATCATAACTGGATTAGTTTCCCCTGGTCTTTGCTCATTAGATAGTCTGAAATTTTGGAGAATAGTTCAGCTGGTGCCACTTTAACTAGGCTACTAATAAAGGTCTGAGGTCAATAATAGGGGCAACAGCTCCAAATCTGAGCTAGTCTCTTGGTCAGTGCTGATGATTAATTTTGTTTCTTATTACTTTACATCTGCTCAAAAAGTGAGAGCTACTTGTGATGCCAATGCACCAGATACAAGCTACAAATGAAGTTTGTGTTCAAACAACCCTTTTGAAGAGAAAAGTAATTCTCAAGGGGTAGCAATGTTTCTGAATAAAGGTGAGAACTATTTGATGGCCAAAGTGATTTATCACTTCCATCTATCCTCTACAGTCATCTTAAAGGGATCTTTGCCAACATGGCCAACATATATTGAACAACGGCTTCTTCTTCCATTGTCAATTAGAATCAGGATTTGGAGATGCCGATGTTCGACTGGGGTGTACAAAGTTAAAAATCACAACCACCTGATGAAGGAGCAGCACTCCGAAAGCTAGTGCTTCCAATTAAACCTGTTGGACTATAACCTGGTGTTGTGAGATTTTTAAATGAGAATCAGGTCAGTTTTACATACATGCTGACAATAGCCACCTCCATTACACTGCTATCCTCCTTGATTCTATGACTACTTAGGAACTTTATCTGATACAGAATACTAGCTCCCAATCGCAAGAATTGGGAATATGGGATGGCGTTTTTACAGGGGGCAGTGTGGAGGAGGTGTTGTCTAGGTAGCTGTGGGAGTCGGTCGGTTTATAGTAAATGTCCGTGTTGATTCGGTCGCCCGAGATAGAAATGGAAAGGTCTAGGAAGGGGAGGGAGGAGTCTGAGACGGTCGGGGTGGAAGGTGTTGGTAAAGTGGATGAACTGTTTAACCTCCTCGTGGGAGCACAAGGCAGTGCCGATACAGTCATCGATGTAGCGATGTACAGTCATGACTGTATCGGCGCTGCCTTAACCTCCTTCCACCTATCGCATTTCCAACGCCCCTCCCCCAAGTCCCTCCTCCCTACCTTTTATCTTAGCCTGCTGGACACACTTCCCTCATTCCTGAAGAAGGGCTTATGCCCGAAATGTCGATTCTCCTGCTCCTTGGATGCTGCCTGACCTGCTGCGCTTTTCCAGCAACACATTTTCAACTCTCCTTACTCAAGGTTCATTAGAGGTGATTCAGAGGAGATTCAATAGATTGATGCCTGGAATGATTGGGTTGTCTTATTAGGTTAAGCTGGGGAGGCTGGACTTGTTTTCTCTGGGATTTAAGACAATTTGAGAGATGATTGACTGAAGTGCAGAAGATCCAGAATGGTTTAATAAGGTGGACACAGAAAGGATGTTTCCTTTTGGATAACTGTTACAATTCAGCATTGGCCTTTTAGGTCAGAGATGGGGAGAATTTGTTTTTCTGTCAGAGTTGAGACTTTGGCATTCTGCCTCAGAAGGTGGCAGCAGTGGGGTCATTGAATACTTAAGACTAAGGTAGATACATTCTCGTTTAGCAGGGAAATAAGGGGTGGATGGAAATGTGGAATGCAAAACACAAACAGATCAGCCTTAATTTTATTGAATGGCAAAACAACTAGAGGGGCAAAATGGTCTACTTTTGTGCCTTTATCATGTATATCCAAGTTTGGTTAAGACTTTCCTCAAAGCATCTTGATTTAGTGTACCAAAAGTTTTTAAAAGGATAAGCAATAAATACTGGACCTGCCAGTGACATCAACATCTCACGAACAATTAATAAAGTACAACTTAACTGTTACCTTGACTTCCATAGCCTGTGTCTATGCCTGACCCATCCCAGGATTCCACTGCACTGTCCACACTGGGGATCGTAGCAGAGTACATCTCAGAAAGCTTGGCTGGCTTCTGTACAGTGGGAATTTCATCTTCCACATCACTCAATTCACTTAGCCGTCCAGAAATTGATGATTTTTTAGGACTGGACACTGTGAAAACATAGACAACCAAAATTGTATCTGAAAATCAAAGAATATATCTTTAAAATTCAACCATTTCAAAATAAAGTCATCTGGTGTGGTACTTATATGTTAAGGACCAGGCTTAAGTCCATCCACAAATTAAGGAATAAAACCTCCCCTCTTTTTGCTTGGAGTTAGTTGGCAGTTTGTTTACAGTATTAAAGAAATCAACTGACTGTAACTTGGATCTATTTGGAAGCCTCAGAGTAGACAGTCCCCAAAAGTCTGTCAAAAAAGCTAACTATTTTAACAAGAACCAGGTGACTATTCCTGTGACAAAAACAGAAATTGCTGCAGAAATTCAGCAAGTCTGGCAGCATCTGTTGAGAAAAAGCTGAGTTAATGTTTTGGGTCCAGTGACCCTTCTTTAGAAGGGTCTTCTGAGGAAGGGTCACCAGTCCCAATACGTTAACTCTGCTTTCTCACTACAAATGCTGCCAGACCTGCTGAGCTTCTCCAGTGCTTTCTCTTTTAGATTTCCAGCATTGTTTTACTTAACTCTTCATGTAACCTCGATTTCCATAATTCCTAAAGTAAAACATCAGTTTTAATCTCAAGTCATTAAAAAAACGTGAATGCAGCAAGTGAAGTGCTTACTATCAAGTTGTTTCTTAATTTTCAGTGTGACAGTCTCTCCTGCCATCTGTAAGAGATGGATAGCCTCACTTAAGGGTTTACCCTTCAGGCTACTACTGTTTATAGCCAAGATTCTGTCTCCAATATGGATTGCACCAGTCCTGTAACATAAGACAAAAAACTTCAGATTAAAGGGGGAAAAAAGAAAGATTAGAACAGATGGCAAGAAGATTGTTTCATGCTTTATATAATTTTATATGTGCAAGGGCTGTGTTAGCTTCATGCATTGAGTCTGATTTATCACAGTTTTATTGAGCATAAAATTAACAATGCCAGAATGACAATCACGTTTTGAGACAATAAATAACCAGTGTGTGAATTACATTTCGGAGAATAAATCTAAATCATTATTTCAGTCTAAATAGGTTTCTTCAAAGAGGGCTGGGGAATAGTGAGGGGCCTTTAATAATTCAGATAGACATGAAACCAATTTTCCCAGCATTTTAGAAATACTCACTGCTAACTCTTCAATAGTCTACTGATGTGTCCAATGCAAACACCTAATACATCATGCATCTATTAAGTAAGCTATTTTCCCCATCTTGTTAAAACAAGCTAAAATGCCTGCAATATTTACAAATATCAAAGGATTATATAGGACACAGCATTCTCATATCAGTACACCATATATCTGGATAATCTCATGATGCACAGGAGATTACAGGCCAAGCATAGATATACATTTTAAACATTCAAGTAAATTATGGGTTAAACATGGTTACAAAGCACTCCCAAATTCATTGAGTCCTGCGAGTTACTCAGTTACATAGTTCATGCATTTGCTTCACATAAATGCAGGCACAGCTGACATTCTTTAACATTCTCTTCTTTCTTTGGGAAGAGGCAGCCTTGAACACGGCTTCCCAGACTTGGCTGACATAGGTGACTGGGGAGAGCTGTGCACTATTTGCAGAAAGAAGAGATTTTGCTCCTTACCTTTCAGCTAAACCTCCTTTTGTTAGGCTTGAGATGACAATTGGGTCAAAAGGTTCTTCAGTGCCCGATATGGTAATTCCTAACGGACCACCATAACGTTTTAACTCCACGGTGTAAATGATTGCCCCAGAGCTCTCTTGTTCATCTAGGAATTTAAGAAAGGCATAAATGCTTTTGTACAAAAGTAGCAGGTGTGTGCCGTTGAAATGAAAGGATTTATCAGCTTACAACTTGAACCAAGAATATTAGATTCAATAAATTGTGGAGCTCGAAAAAGCACAGCGGGTCAAGCAGCATCAGAACAGCAGGAGAGTCAACATTTCAGGCAGGACCCTTTAACAGTCCTGATTAAGGGTACTGCCTGAAACATCAACTCTCCTGCTCTTCTGATGCTGCGTGGCCTGCTGTGTTTTCTCCTGCTCCTCACTCTATCGATGCTAACTTTCCAGCATCTGCAGTCCTCACTATCTCGAAGAACAAAAAATACTACCAAATGGAGAATCTTATTTACATAGTTAATCTGTTGGCATGTGCTAAGTGCCTTCATTTAAACTTGGAACTGTTTTACATCTTTAGTGTGAAACGTCTAGCACTAAAATTAATAATTCTCTTTTTGTGAAAATAATTTTCACAAAAATTGTGAACCACACAAACCCCACTGGGATTCAAACAATCTGCTCGGAGATTGAGACATGGAAATGATTTTGCCCGATTCGAGATTGTTTTTTCACCCACATCCCTCCAAACACCAAAGATTAAAATACAGGGCATTTCTGACCAAAATTTAAAACGCTCATGATATGAACTAAACATTATAAATAACACAAGAGACCCCAAAACATATATAGAGCAAATGTGAATTAAGGTTGCACTTAATAAAAGGAAGCTGACGCACTGAACACTTGATACTGCAGTTTGAAGTATCATCAACTGTCATGGAGCTAGGCGAAGTCTAATTGGTCTAATCAGATTGAATTAAGTTGCATTGAATAAATCTTTTACTTCAGCAATAATTCATGTCAAATAAAAGCAACAATCGATTAAACTCCATTATATGTAATTTCTCTCAAGATCCAATCCTTATCTTTGTTTCACTGGCTTTTTGCCTGAAACACAAATGTGGCCAACCTGATTCTGTGCTCAGTGAACAGGAAGGCGTACTTCAAACATTCAAGGTGCACAGTGACCATAATATATTATTCCTTTATTTGTTCACAGAAGGTGGGAATTACTGGCAAGGTCAGCATTTGAAATGGACTGGTTTGCTAAACCATATTAGAGGGCAGCTGGAAGTCATGCACACTGCTGTGCATCTGCAGTTACATGTAGGCCAGGACAATAAGGATGGCAGATTTCCTTTCCAAAATAATATTAACAAACCAAAGGAAAACTTTGTGATTATTCCCCCTGTATTTACATCTAAATGGTTAGTATAGACCATGAGCATGAGGAGTCCTAGTACTGAACACTGCATAAGTCCACTGGAAACAACCTTCCAGTCACAAAAACACCTATCAATTACTGTTTGTTCCTACCATTGAACCAATTTTGTATCCAGCTTACTACATTCCCCTATTCCCATGGACTTTGCACCTATTAAGTAGTATGCAAAGTGGAACCTGGTCAAAAGCCTTAGTGAAATTTATGTTGACCACATTAATTAGTCAGACACTATCTGCCTTTAGCAAATCAATGCTGACTGTCCTTGGCTATCTGTACCTTTCTAAGTACAGTTTTGACTCCAATAATTTGCCCACTACTGAGGTTAGTCCAACTGCCCTGGATTTATTTCATTTATCCTTTGTTCCTTTTGTAAACAATGATATATCATTAGTGGCCCTCTCACCTCAACTATGCAGTTCAGCTTTCTTGTCCATGTTTGAACTAAGGGCATGCGAGATCAGATCTGAGTGGCCCAATTCCTCGGTTTACTCCACAAAAGGATGACGTTTGGATTCTTCATATGTAATTTAATGCCTCCTTTTCTCCCTGGAGCCATGAGCAGTGTTCAGTTGGTTGGACAGCTGGTTTTTCATGCAGATGACTGCCAACAGCATGGGTCCAATCCCCACACTTGCTGAGGTTATTGTGAAGGACTCTCCTTCTCAATCGCTTCTATCGCCCGAGGTGTGGTGACCCTCAGATTAAACCACCACCAGTCGCCTTTCTCTAATGAGAGAAGCTCTACGGTCAGTGGGATTGTGGCGACTTTACCTCATTCTTTCTAACTTATTCCTTGTTGGATAATAACACAGTCAACTGTCAAATCATAAGCCAATAGTCACATCCCTAAAGTATTCAAAAATGAAACTGTGAACATAGCTGTGGGCACAGTGCTTCTAATCCTAGTGCACTATTGTAACAATTCTAAGTGGCATCACTTTGAGAGAGACAAATTTGTTCCCTTCCTCATTCCCCCAACCCTCCGTGTTGATCACCTCCCAGTGCAATTGGTCTCTTGCTACAATCTCCTGCCACCAGGTTTGCATGTATCTGTTGGATAGGATCAGTGGAGTCTTGCAAGGTACCAGGCAGAACCTGAGGAATTTCTGTCTAAATGAGCTTCATGGAGGCATGTGGACACAGTTTCCACCTCTCCATTTAAAAGAAATACCAGGACTTATCCAATCCATCAAAATAAAATTGCTTTGTGCAAAATAAACCTCGATAAATACGTAGACTGCCATTAGATAAAAAACCCCGACAGGTCAAATTTATTATGTTAAAATGTGCTCAATTCACCTCAGCTCATTATAATGAATATTCCATGCCTACAGTAAAGAATTAACAATGCTCTTCAATTATGTTTACATTGCTGAATAATATACCTCTGAAATGATTGTGACATTTAATTATGCACCATTGACAACAAATTATAAGTTCTTCTGCAAAGACACTGTGATGAATGAATAAGTATCAGAGTGTATTCCTACTCAGTCAATATGACTCAGAAGGGTGCTGCTGTGGCACCATTTTATATAATAACAATGTCAAAAACCAACATAGCAAATCCTCTATGTTTTGCTAAAGGGGTTACAATGATCTTCTAGCTGTTGTTTTTGAACACACAACTGCCTTAGTGACTGCAGAAAACTTCCTCATACGAATGCAATATTCTTGTTAAGTGCATCAAAACACAAACTCAGCTCAATTGCATTAAAACTCAATGATGCAAGTTCAGATTTCTAAAAAGACATTAAACAAATCAATTGGAGCATAACTAAACCAGTCTCGAAATGAGATCCCCCACCTATTCACTACATGACTCCGCACCCCCACCCCCCAACTCTCCCAGCTTTCCTCCAGTTGCTCCGGTTTCCTCCGACAGTCCAAAGGTTAGGTGAATTGGCCAAGCTAAATTGCCCATAGAACTAGATGCATTAGTCAGAGGGAAATGGGTCTGGGTGGGTCACTCTTCAGAGGGTCGGTTGGGCCGAAGGGCCTGTTTCCACACTGTAGGGAATCTAATCTAATCAAAAAAAGACTGAACTGCCTATTGAAACACTTAGCCATCTCAAAGACCTTTCCAGTAAATTGTAGTAAAACTCTTACCTTCTCCATAATGGGGGTCTTTCTTGCAGCTAATTTTCTCATTTTAAATTTACATCTCCAGGTATTAAAACCTTTTTAATTGTGTACTGTTTACCTGTATCAATTTTGTGCAAAATTCCAAAGATTTTGAAGATGCACATTTGAAGAGGAAGATAATTTCAATCTCCTTAACATGTGAATAGCCAAAGCCACTTCCATGCTCATTTCAATTTATTTTATAGTTATCACATTTAATTTCACCTTTTACTTTTCCATATTTAAGATTCTTTTCAAAAATGAAACTCTGGAGGGATCCCATTGTTTTTCAGTTATTTTAAGCAGTTTGGGGTACCATCTTGAGTAATGTTTTAGTAATAGATGAAGGTCTATGCCAAATATAGTTTAAACAAAGTAGGAGCAAATTACTGCAGAAACTAGATTTTGTACTCAAAATGAAAAATGCTAGAAATCACAGTGAGTTTGGCAGCATCCATGGACAGACAGCAAGCTAATGTTTCAAGTCCAGATGACTCTTCTTCACAGCTCTGAAGAGGCATCTAGATTTGCGAATGCTGCTTGAACTGTTGCGATTACCAGCAATTTTTGTCTTCAATAGCTCAAGGAAACACAGAATCAACTTGTACACCAGAGCTTTCCTACACTATGCAACTAAAAGAGAGAGTTGATTGGTAAAATTGTTCTTACACTCTCCTGCCTTTTTAGGCCTAGATTATATAAATTGGTGTTCATTTAATTTTATGTTTGTCCCTTTTGGGGACAGTCAGGCATTTTATCCTAAAATACTTGGGTCAAGAAGTGAGAAAAAAAACACAAGTTTCAGCATGTTTCATTCTATGCCTTACTCATTGGGCTGTCAATAGATAAGTATATTTAACACAGGGCTAACTTAAGACTGTATCCTTCATAATTAAATCTATTTAAAATCTCAAAACATGTGATTTTTCTTGGAGCTAAGCATTAAAAAGTGGATCACTCAGTGACAAAACCATCCAGTTTCATTTGTTTTGGTTGAAGTCTTAGTGCTATGACTGGCTGTTGTTTGAAATATATGAAACAATTAGAGAGTGACCTTTCACAGGGGCTTTTCCATTTGTCCACAGTGGCTTCAGTAGAAGAGCTGTGGAATCATTTGCAAGGTAAATATAGGTCAGATGTTTCTTATGTGTCGGTGTGGACTCAATGGGCCAAGGACCTGTTCTGCACTGTAAGATTCTATGATTCTAGCACTGTGCCACTCATCCAGTATTTCTGTGATTTTGCTGAGGTTACAAAGAATTAGCAGGAAACCCATGTGGTAACTTTCCTGTATAATTCATCTTTTCGATGAGACATTAAATCAAGGCACTACTGTTGTAAAAGAAGCATTGGCAATTCTCAAAGGTGAGCAAAGGAGATCTCCTGGTGTGTGAGCCCACATATCCTTCAATAACTCCACCAGAAATAGATTTCACTTTTGCTTCTTTACATACATAAGTGACTAAAAATAACTTCTTAGCTGTGAATGCTTTAGGACATCATGAGGATGTGAAATGAGAATTCTTGTCGCATCAGTAATAAAAATATCATATCATTTAGCTCCAGTTAAGATGATTTGGTTACCTAATGAAGGAGTTCTGACCGATTAGCCAGCACTTTCGACATTGCTAAGTTCTAAATTGTCTTCGGGGTTGATAATTGTTTAAAGAGAAAATCAAACTTCCAGTTGGTAGCTGAAAGGCGTACAGGTCAAGATGTAGCTTTTTAAAAATAATACTTACAGCATCAATGACCAATAAAAAACTATTAGATAAACACTATTTTCCTTTCATTGGTAACTTATATTTGAAAGTACCAAAAAGAGTTTGCTCCTTTTTGCTTCGAATGATGCTAGAAAGTCAAATTTTGTTATAGTACTCGGTCTCTAAAGTAGACATTCAGTACTCCTGGGACCAATGCAAAATGATGCACAACTCATCAAGAGTGTTCATTCTGGCCACTATAAAGTGATAATTTTAAAAATGTGAAACATTTGGAAAATAAAAGCATCATTTCACATATTGGGTTGAATTTCTGTCCAAAGGGAACTAACACCAGTGCTGGGATGAAGGGGGCTGATCTGGTGGCTCAAGTTTCACTTCAACTATGCTGGGATCAGTGTCCGAGTAAATCCAATAACTAGGGCTGTAGAGAGGATGTTGAACAAATTGGAGTGGGAGTTCAGGGGGTCCGGAGAAGGGATGCATGTGAATTCTTACTGAGCAAAAGGTTAAGGCAGCTACTTAAAATAATGATACTCAGAGTGCGGAACAGAATGTACAAAATTAAAAGACAGCAAATGCAGTCAAAGGAGGAAAAGTGACAAAATGGCAAAATTAATGGGTCTTTACTGAATTGCACTTAGTATGTGGGACAAAATAAATGAAATAAGGAAATGAACTAATTACACAAATAGAGGTTAATGGGTATGATCTTCTAGCCATTACAGAGACATGGTGACAAGGACAAGATGGGAACAAAATCTTCAGGGAGATGTGACTTGTTGAAAGGAGAGGTAGAAAGAAAATAATGATGGGGTAGCAGTGTTAGTACAGAATGGCAAATGCAGTAGCTAGAAATTATCTTGGATCAGAAGATATAATATTTACATTGGTAGATGCAAGAAATAACAAAGGGAGAATGCAACATTTGTGGGAATAGTTTATAGGCCACCTAACAGTAACTGTACTGTGGATCACAGAATAAACCAGGAGATCATTTTAGGCATGCAAAAAAATTACTACATTGACCGTGGGTGACTTTAATCTTCAGGTAGATTGGGAAAATCAAATGGCCAGAAGTAGCCATAGACAGTTTCTTGGAACAGAAATGTTGTCGCTCCAACCTGAGAGGAGGCTATTTTGGAAATGGTAATGTGCAATGAGGCAGGTTTAATAAATGATCTCAGAGTAAAAGATCCTCTTGGAAACACTAACAATAAAATTTCAGAATTTAGCATTCAGTTTCAGGTAAGAAACTTGGGTTGAAAACAAATGATTAAACTTAAATAAGGATAATTACAAAGTTGACTAGAAGCAAGTTTAGCAGAAAAGACAGTTGAAAAATGATAGACATTTAAGTAGTTAGACCATAAGACATAAGAGCAAAAATTAGGCCATTGAGTCTGCTCTGCCATTCAATCATGGCTGATACATTTCTCAACCCCATTCTCCCACTTTCTTCCATAACCCTTGATACTCAAGAATCTAATCTATCTCACTCTTGAATATACTCAATGACCTGGCCTCCACAGCCTTCTGTAGCAATGAATTCCACAGATTCACCTTGCTCTCGCTAAAGAGGTTTCTCCTTATCTCTGTTCTAAAAGGGCTTCCTTTCATTCTAAGGCTGTGCCCTCGGGTCCCAGGCTCTCCTACAAATGGAAACATTTACTCTGTCCAGGCATTTAATATTCTGTATTTTTCAATTAGATCCCCCTTCATTCTTCTAACTCCATCAAATATAGACCCAGAGTCTTCAAATGTTCTTCATATGTTAAGTTTTTATTCCTGGGATCATTCCCGTGAACCTCCTCTGAGCACACTCCAGAGCCAGTACATCCTTGCTGACATATGGGACCTAAAACTTGCGCACAATATTCCAAATATGGTCTGACCAGTTCATGACTCATAACAAAGATATATATGGTAGTAGGGAAGGATGTTTTTGGACAAGTCACAGAAGACTGGAAAACTAAAAAATACCCTTATCCAAAAAGGGAGAAAAAAAGTAATCATAGGCCAGTTGGCTTAACATCTGACATTGGGAAAGTAGTATAGTCTACTTTAAGTACAACACACAGAAATGCATAATATAATTAAGCAGAGTCGGCATGGCTTCAAGAAGGGGAAACCATGTCTGAAAAATTTATTAGAATTTTTTGAGGAAGTAAAAAGGAATAAAGGAAAATAAGTGGAAGTAATATATTTGGATCTCCAAAGGTTTTCAATAATGCATTGCACATGATGCTACATCATAATATCCATGGTGTTTTGGAGACAGTACTTCAGCAAGGATAGAGGATTAGCCAATGAATTGAGATAAAAGAGGTAAATTCTGGATGTAACTTGTAGCTATTGAAGTGCCACAAGGATCAGGGCTGGCACCACAAATGTTTACAATATATGTAATGGTCTGGATGGCGTGTGTACACTATAGCTAAATTTGCTAATAACACAAAAATAGGTGGGAAGGCAAGTGGTGAACATGACAAAGAGTCTGAAGAGGTATGTAGATAAGGCGAGGGGGCAAAAAATACTTTGGCAGAAAGAATAGAGGAGCTAATTATTATTTGATTAGCGAAAGAACTGCAAAAAAGTTGCAGCACAGAAGGATTTAGAAGTCTTTCTGCATAAATTACAAAAAAAAGCATTCCAGTCTAGCAGGTAGTAGGAAAATAAATAGAATGTTGCCCTTGGTTTCATAGGGAATAAACTACAAAAATAGTGAAGTCTTCTTAAAACACTACAAGGCACTAGTCAGGCCACACTTAGAATATTATGATCTGTTTCGGTCCCATTATTTTATGGAAATATATACTGGTATTGGAGGCAGCCCAGGAAAGGCTCACAAGATTAATCCTGGGTATGAAGGGATTTTCTCATGAGAAGCTGAATAGGTTGGGCTTGTACTTCCTGTAGTATAGAAGGAGGAGAGGTGCCCAATGAGACATTTATGACACTTAAGGGGTTGACAGGAAAAAGATGGAGAGGATGTTGCCCTTTGTAGAAGAGACAACCAGAAAGGCTAACTCAGAGAAAGGAGTCACACATTTAAGATGGAGATGAAGAGAAACTTCTGTTTTGAGAAGGTAGTGAATCTATAGAATTCTTTACTGCACAGAACACGGGAAGCTGGATCATTAAGTTTATTCAAAGCGGAGAATAAACCAATATTTAACCAAGAGGGGAATCAAGGGATATATGAGGAAAAATGTAGGAAAGTGAAGTTGATGACTATCAGACTGGCCATAATCAAACTGAATAGCAGAACAGACTCGATGGGTTGAATTGACTTCTTCTGTTTGTAAATCTTATACCTTCATTACTTATGTTTTTTTTTAAAATAGGAGTGCACATTTGTAGGTAAATAGGGTTATGTCGGAGCTCTCTTGGCTAACTCAAAGCTCCATCTCACAAGTGTAGGCTTCCTGCAATTTGACTCATTATTTTACAATAATTTTATAAATCTCACACTTTAACATCAGCCACAATAAAAGAGAATGTAAGTCCAATAATCTGAACACAAATTCAAGATTCTTACTGAATGGCTTCAGTGAATAACTGGACCCATTCATGATTCAAGTATTTGGTTTTTACCTTTGATCTTTATAATCTGGCATTTTCCAACTAATTTCATTATCTGTCCAATTACAAGTACTTGGTCACATCCTAATCTTTCAATTTAAACCTCCATATATTGATAACTAAAATGTGCAACTTGCATTTTCATTCAATATTCATGAGAATCAGTTGAACAAATAGGTTGGCAGCACCTTAATGATGCTTAAATTTATTAAGAAAATACATGCATGGGCAGCAAAATGGATAACTGTGAATGTTCGTCCTTTTCAAAAACTTACTGTAAGAGTCACAGAATAATGCCTATGCAGCTTTCCCACATATCTTGCTGAAGTTAGCAATAGACCACTGGACAAAAACTCCAATCGCTTTGACTGAAATTAAGGAATGATTGCTGAATTGCAATGCTTGCCAACTTAAAAGAAAGCTACATGTTCCTTTCTACCTGAGTTGTCTTCATCTTTGCGTATTTTGAGTTTCACAAGTTCCTCGCACTGATGAAGGATCTGAACTGCATCTTCCATGGAGCAGTTATCTAAACGGATGCTGTCTATGGCAAGCAGCTTGTCTCCCAGCTCCAATGTTCCAGTTCTGTTTGAGAATACAAAATAGCCATCACTCAAGCTTTAAATCAAAATTCACATTGAAAGGTGAATTTGGTGGTTTTTTAATCTATTCTTCAGTATTTTGAACTCATAATTTTTGGATCATTAATTCAACAGTGCCATAATATATTGGAGATTGTGTAAATTAAAATCACTTGACAGAGGTAAGTACCTATAATGAGTATTAGAAAGTTGAAGAGGTGATGATAAGCTCCCTTGATACCAAAAGTATTGCCCAATGTACCACCAAGCCAAATGGGCTAGAAAGTCTAATTTTCAATTACCTGCCCATAAGAAACTAGCTGATTTTCACAGGCACAGAGGTGGAATATCAGCTGTGAATCCAGCTTCTTTTGCTAGTCAGTGACTTGTACCTGAAAATATTTGCGCGCACATTGAATCATGAACAGGATTAAAGTCGGTCTTCAAATTAACTGCTGACACTTGCTGTCAAATCTCACATAATGGGTAGCTCTAGCACTGCCATGGTTTATAGAAAAATATCTGATCAAAAGTCAGTGGTTGAAGGCATCAGTAGAAATGACTTAAATACAATAAATAATTGAGGATCTGTGGGCTAGATATTGAAACATTCAGACTTCAGACATTTGTGCTTATAAGCTGGATCAAAGGAAAGCATACTCTTAAAGGATTAATGAATGATTTATTTTAAACAAGTGTGTCTTAATCATTGCCTGTCCCTAACATCCCTGAGTTGATGGTGGAGAGCTTTCTCCTTGAACAACTGCAGCCTTGTGCCCATGATTCTTCCAAAAGGCTGGAACTTTAGGGTAATGAGATCACTGAACAGGAAATGTTTTGGAAATATTGTCACCTCCAGGTTCCTCTCCTGTCATAAGCCATTCCACATGGTCCTATGCTCACATGATTATTATTACAAATTCCCTACTTTTGGAATTGTCACCAGTACAGAGCTGCAGCACCATTCCCACACTTTGCCCATCAAACTTTCATAATCTGAAGACTCCATAAAATTACCCCTCACTCAACCTACTCTTTTCTGGAGAAGAGCACTTGTATGTAGGAGGAATGATTGAACAGACAATTATAGGAAATAATATTTCATCTTCTTTCATGTCATACATCCCCCCCCCCCCCACCACCTCGACACACATCCACATGCACATATACATATATACGTTTGTGGTGTGAATTTGCACTTGCAGAAGTACATTTTACTTTGCTCAAAAACTGCATGAATCCACATAAGATTCTGTAAATCTGTCTTTTAGATGAGAACCAGTCTGACCATTGTGGCACAGACAGCCTCGCAGGGAGTTAACAACTTCAATACCTTATCTGGGCTGAAATGACACCAATTGTTAATGTTCACTTGAGAATTTAAAAAAGTTTTGCGATTTACATATGAAAGAACTAAAACCAACATGGTCAGCTAAAAGATGAGAGACTTAACAAACAATTCAGGTCTTTTTCAATATATAATTTCAGTTATATCACACTGTAAACTTTTGCTAGAAGTTCTGGGTCTTCCAATCTTATTCTCCACAATCACCTGATGAAGCACTCCAAAAGCTAGTGTTTCCAAACAAGCCTGTTGGGACTATAAGCTGGTGTTGTGTAATTTTTAACTCAATTAATCTAATCCCATTTGCCAGAACTTGGCCCACACCTCTCTAAACCTTTCCTATTCATATACCCATCCTTTTAAATCTGTTGTAATTGTACCAGCCTCCACCACTTCCTCTGGCATCTCATTCCATACATGCACCACCCTCTACATGAAAAGTTGCCCCTTAGTTCCCTTTTAAATTCTTCCACTCTCACCCTAAACCAATGCCCTCTAGTTCTGGACTCTCCCACCCCAGGCAAAGGATCTTGTTTATTTAATGTTGCTAATGTCTATCTCTGTAACAATCATACTTGCCAATTTGACATTAGCTGTAAACTTTGAAGGTGTACTCACGAAAAGCTGAGTAGACATAAAAATCCAACCTCAACAGTCCATGTGATTAAGAATTCCACAAATTTGCTGCACTCTGAAATAATAAATTCCCCCTCCTGTCTCTCTCAGATGGGTGACCCCTTACTCTGAGACTATGCTCCCTAGTCCTAGCCTGTCCCCAGGGGAAAACAGCCTTTCCATAGCTTCTCTGTCAAGTCCCCTAAGAATTGTATATGCTTCAATGAAGTTGCCTCTCATTCTTCTAAATTTGTCGATGATAGGCCCAAACTATGCAACCTTTCCATGTAAGTAAATCCCTCTGTGCTGGGGGTCAATCTAGAACATCGAACACAGAACAGTACAACACAGGAACAGGCCCTTCGGCCCATCAAGTCTGTTCTAATCATGATGCCGTTCCAAACTAATCTCATGTGCATGCAAGTGATCTATATTACTCTATCCCTTTCCTGTTTGTATGTCTGTCTAAATGCCTCAAATATGCTAATACATCTGCTCAACCACCTCCCCTGGCAGCATGTTCCAAGGATCTACTATTCTATGCTTAAAAAAACTTGCTTTGCAGACCTCCCTTAAACATTCTTCCTTTAACCTTAAACCTGTGCCCCCTGGTGTTAGACTTTTCCACCCTTGGAAAAAAACTCCGAATATCCACCCTATCCACGCTTCTCAATTCTACGCACTTCTGTCAGGTCGCCTCTCTGCCTCCAATCCTCTAGTGAAAATAATCCAAGTTTGTAACACCTCTCCTTGCAGCCAATACACTCCAATCCAGACAACAAGGTGGTAAACCTTATTTGCAACCTTTCCAAAGCCTCTGCATTCTTACTATAGTGTGGGGACCAGATTCGAAACGTTGCCTAACTGAAGTCTTATGGAGCTGCAGCATGACTTGCCAACTTTTATACTCAGTACCCTGACCAATGAAGGCAAGAATACCATTTGCCTTCTTTACCACCTTATTCGTGTTGCCATTTTCAGTGAGCTATCAGGGATCCCTCTATATATCAATACTCCAAAGGGTTCTGCCATTAACCATGTACTTTCGTTTTGCCTTTTATCTCCCAAAGTTCATCAGTTCACAGTTCAAATTAAACTCCACTTGCCAATTCTCTGCCCAATCTTCCACCATAGTGATACCTTCTCCGGACTGCCTCCAATGCCAGTATGTCTTTCCCTAGAGAAAGGCTCAACACTAACCACAGTGTTCCAGCTGTGATCTGACTATTGCCTTATATAGTTTTAGCGAGAGTTCCATGTTTTATAGTCAAGAGTGTGGTGCTGGAAAATCACAGCAGGTCAGGTAGCATCCAAGGAGCAGGAGAATCGGTGTTTTGGGCAAAAGCCCTTCATCAAGGTTTTTGATTCCTGATGAAGGGCTTTTGCCTGAAACATCTCCAGCAGATGCAGTCCTCACTTTTACATGTTTTTATACTCCATTCCCTTTGAAATCTATGGCATTAAATGATATAGGGTCAGATGATGTGGAGACTGTGTGGGTGGAGTTGAGGAACCACAAAGGCAAAAAAAAACCCATAATGGGAGTTATGTACAGACCTCCCAGCAGTGGTCAGGACCAGGGGCGCAAGATGTACCAGGAAATAGATAGGGCATGTCAGAAAAATCAGGTCACGGTGATCATGGGGGACTTCAATATGCAAATGGACTGGGTGAATTATGTTGCCAGTGGATCCAAAGAAAGGGAATTCATGGAATGCTTACAGGATGGCTTTTTGGAACAGCTTGTGATGGAGCTCACAAGGGAGCAGGTTATTCTGGACTTAGTGCTATGTAACAAGCCAGACTTTATAAAAGATATTAAATTCAGGGAACACTTAGGAGGCAGCGATCATAATACAGTAGAGTTCAGTTTGCAGTTCAAGAGAGAAGGCAAAATCGGATGTAATGGTGAACTGACGAAAATCGACTGGAAGCAGAGCCTAGTGGGGAAGACAGTGGGGCAACAATGGCAGGAGTTTCTGGATGTAACTGAGGACACAGTACAGAGGTACGTCCCAAAGAAAAGAAAGATTACCCAGGCGGTTGGGGATTGGAATTAGACAACCATGGCTGACGAAGGAACTAAGGAAATGTATCACAGAAAAAGAGAGCGCCAATAAAGTGGCCAGGAGCACTGGGAAATCAGAAGATTGGGAAGACTACAAAAACAAACAAAGGATAACAAAGAGACAAATAAGGAAGGAGAGGATCAAGTATGAAGGTAAGCTAGCCAGTAATATTAGAAATGATGGTAAAAGTTTCTTTCAATACATGAGAAACAAATGAGAGGCAAAAGTAGAGATCGTGTTGCTCCAAATTGATGCAGGAAGGCTAGTGATGGGAGATAAAGAAATATGAAGAAATTAATAAATACTTTGTGTCAGTCTTCACATTGGAAGATGTGAGTAATATCCCAACAAGTCGAGGGGCAGAGTTGAGTGTGGTGGCCATTACAGAGAAGAAAGTACTTGATAAGCTAAAAAGGTCTAAAAACTGATAAATCTCCTGTTCCGGATGGGCTACATCCTAGAGTTCTGAGGGAGGTGACTGAAGAAATAGCAGAGGCATTGGTTGTAATCTTTCAAAAATCACTGGAGTCAGGGAAAGTCCCAGATGATTGGAAAATCACTGTTGTAATCCCCTTGTTCAAGAAAGGATCAAGACAAAAGATGGAAAATTATAGGCCGATTAGCCTAACCTTGGTTGTAGGTAAAATTCTACATTCCATTGTTAATGATGAGCTTTCTAAATTCTTGGAAGTGCATGATCGGATTAGAACAAGTCAGCATGGATTTAGTAAGGGGAGGTCATGCCTGACAAACCTGTTAGAATTCTTTGAAGAGGTAACAAGTAGGTTGGACCAGGGAAACCCAGTGGATGTCATCTACCTAGACTTCCAAAAGGCCTTTGATAAGGTGCCTCACGGGAAGCTGCTGAGTAAGGTGAGGGCCCATGGTGTTCAAGGTGAGCTACTGACATGGATTGAGGATTGGCTGTCTGACAGAAGACAGAGAGGTGGAAAGGCAGCTGGTAACAAGTGGTGTCCCACAGGGTTCAGTATTGGGGCCCAGCTGTTCTCTTTATATATAAATGATCTAGATGAAGAGACTGGGGGCATTCTGGCGAAGTTCGCCGATGGTATGAAGTTAGGTGGACATGCAGGTAGTTCTGAGGAGGTGGGGAGGCTGCAGAAAGATTTAGACAGTTTAGGAGAGTGGTCCAAGAAATGGCTGATGAAATTCAACGTGAGCAAATGTGAGGTCTTGCACTTCGGAAAAAAAGGAGTACAGGGACAGACTATTTTCTAAAAGGTGAGAAAATTCATAAAGCCAAAGTACAAATGGATCTGCGAGTGCTAGGCCAGGAGTCTCTAAAAGTTGGCTTGCAGGTTAAGAAAGCAAATTTAATGTTGTCAATTATCTCAAGAGGGTTGGAATGTAAAAGCAGCAACGTGCTACTGAGACTTTATAAAACTCTGGTTAGGCCGCATTTAGAATACTGTGTCCAGTTTTGGGCTCCACACATCAGGAAGGACATACTGGTACTGGAGCGTGTCAAGCAGAGATTCACACGGATGATCCCTGGAATGGTAGGCTTAACATACGATGAACGGCTGAAGATCCTGGAATTGTATTCATTAGAGTTTAGAAGGTTGAGGGGAGATCTATAGAAACTTACAAGATAATGCTTGGCTTAGAAAGGGTGGACACTGGGAAATAATTTCTGAGAGGCGGAGATACTAGGACTCGTGAGCACAGCCTTAAAATTAGTGGGGGTCACTTTAGAACGGAAGTGAGGAGACATTTTTCAGCCAGAGAGTGGTGGGCCTGTGGAATTCACTGCCACTGAGCACAGCTGGGACGTTAAATGTCTTCAAGGCAGAGATTGATAAATTCTTAATCTCGCAAGGAATTAAGGGATATGGGGAGAGTGCAGGTAAGTGGCGTTGAAATGCCCATCAGCCATGATTGAATGGCGGAGTGGACTCGATGGGCCAAATGGCCTTACTTCCAAGCTTATTTCTTATGGTCTTATGAAAATTAAGGCCAACATTCCACTTGCCTTCCCATTTGCCTATAGAATTTGAAACTAGCTTCTTGTAATTTATACGAGGACCCCCTAAATACCTCCATGCTGTGGATTTCTGCAGTTTCCCTCAAATTAAATAATACACGGCTCCTCTATTCATCCTGCCAAAGTGCATAACCTCACTTTTTCCCCACAGAAAGAATGGACAGATGATAGGAAGAGCTTATAATAAATTGTAACTGAAATCATGCTCACATTATAGATATCAACAGATTGTGGGAAAACTGAAACCTCTTTAACTGCAAGGTAATTTGTTATTCCTATGTTTGGCCAAAATGTAAATGAACTTCATCCAAGCTGTGGCACAACTGTATAGGACTTATCATTAGTCTCATTTACATACATCTTATTTTGCATTTGGTCCTTTTATGAATAGATAACTCAATGCATTTGATGACCCATTTTATTTTAAAGTACTTACAAAGTAACAAAGCTCACCTGTGTGCAACACTTCCTTTCTTAATGTCTGAAATAATGAGTGGATCTCCTGGTTTTCTGCTGGCAGGTGCTGTGAGGATAGAAATGGATTTTTAAGTTATGCAACAGTTTTCCAAAACAAAGAAGTTTTGTTTGTTCACTAATAGTTACTGTTTAGTTTTATAACAAAACCTTCAGACATGTGCACATGGGTAACTGAACACTAGAGTGTGCTGTGCTTTCACAGTGATGGAGGAAGAATTAAATGAAAGAGAATGGAAGGATTGTCAAAATAATTTAACATTTTTTGGGGAAGTGACCACAGTCTTGCCCAAAGAAGGCTGATCAAACTCAAGAAAGATTACTGCAATCTAAGTTTTCTCAAAATTAAACAATTAAAAGGCCATTTAATTTGACGTCAGCCAATGGAAATATTACAATGGCTTAAGAACCAAAATGATACATCATATCCGGCCAGTGTAATTTATTGTTGAGGCTTTTCAGGTGTTGTGAAACAAATCTGGCTCCCAAACATTTTCATTACTTTATTCACTCATTGTTGCTCACTTGCATAAGTGTAAACCAGATTCCCAATCTGTTTGGAATTGGGCAAATTCAGCCAGGATTATTGCTCCTTGTATGTCAGGAGCAGGAGAAGTTGAAGGAAGCTAGAAAGTCTCTACTTTTAATCAATATTCAGCAATATTCACAGAAAGTGCACGTGCATATAATTTGGGCAAAGATAGGGTTTGGCTACAATGAACACACAACTGAATTGCATTGCAGCACTCACTGGTTAAGCTCACACTAAAAATAGACAACTGACTTAGATAGTATAAAATGATCAGTTACTGGAGAATTATATCTCAGCATGAGTTAGTATCACCAGAAATGGAGAGATGAAGTAGTGGAGTGCAGGCAAAATGAATAATACTCCAGTGAAGTGCCTCATGGAGCTGGGCCCACAAAAAGATCAGCCATGATCTTATTGAATGGCATAGCAGGCACGTTGGGCCAGATAGCCTTTGCCTGCTCCTATTTCTTATGTTCTCATGATCTTTGCAATAAAAGTACTATGGGAGATGGTAGTGTAGTGGTAACATATCACTGGACTAGTGATCCATAGGCACCTGGGGACAGGGGTTCAATTCCCACCATGGCAGCTGGTGGAATTTAAGCTCAATTAACAAAACTGGAACATAAGAACGAGTCTCAATTGTCATGAAAACATATCTGGTTCACCAATCTGATAAGGATGTATCTATCTGACACGATTGCAGGCCTACTACAGAATGATTGATTTTTAACTGCCTTCTATTTGACATGGCCCAGCAGGCCACTCAATTGATGGGCAATTAGTTGGCAACATATGCTGGCCTTGACAGTAATACCCACATCCCAGAAAATGAGTAATCTTTTATTAAAATAAAAAGCTTCCGTTTTAAATAAAATTCACTTAATCAGAACAAAAAAAATGAGACGATGAGTTGTTTAGATGGAAATATTTCTCTATGCACACATTTCATTCCTGTACAGAGTAGCAGTTTCTAACAAATCACTCAAAGGAAACGGTTTATGTGCATTCAGTTTTCCATAGTTAGTTTCAAAAATCCTGAATCTCAGAAGTTTACTTAAGATTCTATTATGCATCTGATATAAAAGCACTCAATTCTTTGTTCACATGCAAGGAATAGGTCACCTCTACAAAATGGACATCAATATTGCTTACCAAACAAAAATTTCTTTGTATTAAATTCAAACATTAATTGATAAACCTGCATTAACAACACCACAAATAAGTGTGATGCTCTTTTGTGCATAACGAATGGAATTACTGTCCATTACCTAACAAATCAGAAATGTGGTCACTCAGCAAAAACTAAGAACTCTATTAAACAAATTGGCCAGAACGTTATACATAGACACAAATGAACTCCAGGGTTCTAGCATAACCTAGAAATGATCAGCTGTGCACTATTTAGGAATTAGCTCCCAATTGTTGACTGTGGGGCTCTTGTGGTGTAATAGTGGTGTCTCTATCTCTGAGCTATGAGGCCCAAGTTCAAGTCCCACCTGGTCCAGAGGTATGTAATGATGTTTGTGTACAAGGTGATTGGAAAATATTTCAATTGCTGAATGTTTCTTGGGCAATACCCTCTGTTTGTCAATCCTTTTCAGCTGCAGCAGTGAATTCTACACACTACTGAGTGCTGACCTACAGAATTGATTTATCGATTGAATGCTAGTTGATAGTTCAAGGAGACAGTTAAACACCTACAGAAGCTCAGGGGAGAGCATATCAGAGGTTTACACAGCAAAATTCCAGAGCAATGCAAGTGTGGAGAGACTGTTAACCCTGTGAGATGATTGAGCACCGTGTAATTATTCGTCAAGTGAAAAGGATACCTCGGTACAGAAAAGAACATCCACTGCTATCCTAACCCTCCACCACAAACATTCACATTCAGTAGTCTTGAGGATCAACTGCAGAGATGGTAACTGCTGTTGACATTATGCCAAAGATCTTAATGTCAGCCCAGACGAAAAATGGCAAAGGTATACCAGTCATAAATCGTGGTGCAGGGACCTGCTGGATAGCAGGCTTTCTGCACATTTCTCCACTTTTCCAAGTCTCATGCTTCCCTCATTAGTTTCTCATAGAAGCCTCCAATCCTGACCTGTCTCACATCAGCAATCTCTTTCTCTTCACCTGCGTCCCTCTAATAATCAATAATCAACTCCTTCCGCAGGTTCTAATGCCTTAACCCTGATCAACCCCAACCTTGATTTGTTGATGATATACAAGAATCACCTTTTCTCTGTCACCAACTTGAGAATGTTTTCTTTGTTCATGTTTTCTCCAAGTGACCTGCTCCACCCTCCGCCACAAGTACATTTCACAACTTTTTAATCTTTGGATGTCCGCTCTTCTCTCAGTATATTTTTCTACCTCGAATCACACCCAAATTAGTAGCTTATCCTGTTCTGTCCTGTCATGAAAGAAACATTCAGCTTCTGTGATGGAACTATCCAAGTATGACAGTAGTGATTAGATTACTTTACAGTGTGGAAACAGGCCCTTCGGCCCAACAAGTCCACACCGACCCGCCGAAGCGTAACCCACCCATACCCCTACATTTACCCCTTACCTAACACTACGGGCAATTTAGCATGGCCAATTCACCTGACCTGCACACCTTTGGACTGTGGGAGGAAACCGGAGCACCCGGAGGAAACCCACGCAGACACGGGGAGAACGTGCAAACTCCACACAGTCAGTCGCCTGAGGCGGGAATTGAACCCGGGTCTCTGGCGCTGCGAGGCAGCAGTGCTAACCACTGTGCCACCATCCACTAGTGGATAGGACTGAATCAGCTGCAGGATGATAATTTGGAACAGCCAGTAGAACATAGAACATAGAACATAGAAGAATACAGCGCAGTACAGGCCCTTTGGCCCTCGATGTTGCGCCGATCCAAGCCCACCTAACCTATACTAACCCACTATCCTCCATATACCTATCCAATGCCCACTTAAATGCCCATAAAGAGGGAGAGTCCACCACTGCTACTGGCAGGGCATTCCATGAACTTACGACTCGCTGAGTGAAGAACCTACCCCTAACTTCAGTCCTATATCTACCCCCCCTTAATTTAAAGCTATGCCCCCTTGTAATACCCGACTCCATACGCGGGAAAAGGTTCACACTGTCAACCCTATCTAACCCCCTAATCATCTTGTACACCTCAATCAAGTCACCCCTAAACCTTCTTTTCTCTAATGAAAACAGCCCCAAGTGTCTCAGTCTTTCCTCATACGATCTTCCTTCCATACCAGGCAACATCCTGGTAAACCTCCTCTGCACCCGTTCCAGTGCCTCCACATCCTTCCTATAGTATGGCGACCAAAACTGCACACAATATTCCAGATGCGGCCGCACCAGAGTCTTATACAACTGCATCATGACCTCAGGACTCTGGAACTCAATTCCTCTACCAATAAAAGCCAGTACGCCATATGCCTTCCTCACTGCACTATTTACCTGGGTGGCAACTTTCAGAGATCTGTGTACATGGACACCAAGATCCCTCTGCTCATCCACACTACCAAGTATCCGACCATTAGCCCAGTACCCCATCTTTTTGTTATTCTTCCCAAAGTGAATCACCTCACACTTAGCTACATTGAATTCCATTTGCCACCTTTCTGCCCAGCTCTGCAGCTTCTCTATATCCTGCTGTAATCTGCCACATCCTTCCTCACTGTCAACAACTCCACCGACTTTCGTATCATCTGCAAACTTGCTCACCCAACCTTCTAACCCCTCTTCCAGGTCATTTATAAAAATGACAAACAGCAATGGTCCCAAAACAGATCCTTGCGGAACACCGCTAGTGACGGTACTCCATGAAGAAACTTTGCCATCAACTACTACCCTCTGTCTTCTTCCATCCAGCCAATTCCTAATCCAAACCTCCAACTCACCCTCAATGCCATATCTCCGTATTTTCTGCAGTAGCCTACCATGGGGAACCTTATCAAACGCCTTACTAAAATCCATATATACCACATCTACCGCTTTCCCCTCATCAACCTCCTTCGTCACCTTTTCAAAGAATTCAATAAGGTTTGTGAGGCACGACCTGCCCTTCACAAAACCATGCTGACTATCCTTGATCACATTATTCCTATCCAGATGTGCATAAATCCTATCCCTTACAATTCTCTCTAAGACTTTGCCCACAACAGAAGTGAGACTCACCGGCCTATAGAACCTTTGGGTATCTGATTCTATTTGCAATTACGAAACCCTACATCAACAATAACATCTGATACATGACAGGAGATCCAGTCGCAAGTCAGGGACCAGGGATTAGATTGGATTTTTAAAAATCTTCTGCATCTCTTCACTCTGTTGACCCAAAGATGGTTGCTCCCAGTTTTTGATGCTAGGTTTAGGCAAACTTTTCAGACTTTTCAATCCTAGGAGTGATAATTAATAAGTGACACCAATGCCATTATCAATTCATGACTTTTCCAGTTTCATTAGATCTCAGACTGCCAAGGCAGGTGGGCGGCTGCGTGTTGCTGGAGTCGTGGCAGGTTAAATATGGGGAGCACAGTTTACCAAAAGCTACTCATGCACCATGTACACACCATGTGGGCTAGGTCAGAGTTGAGATTTTGACGAACCGACTATTTAACCATCAATCACAGCAAGCAAAAATAGCTCAATGGCTTCAATGCAACAATGTTGAGCAACCTTAAAGTCAGTACAGATGTTAGCTGTGCCTCCTAGCCATGTTTGATTGTAGCGGAGATTTTATTTATACCAAACAAAATTCCGGTCTGTAATCTCAGGGTTTAAGGTGACATTTATACATTGTACAAGGTTCACATTTTCAGATTTCAATTAAATCCAATCATCTAACCATTTCAAAACCAATCTTTTTCCTTTACATGTGTTCAAGATCTAATATTATAAAATTTGTTAACAATCTAGAACCGACACACATGCTTAATATTTATGCCTTAATGATTTCTGTCAGAAGTTATTCCAAGTCAGGTTTCATAAATGCTACATTAGCTTTCATCTGTGATTCAGTATCATTAATATATGAACTATAACAGCATGTGTGCTTTATCTGCGCAGCAACATGTAAATTGAAACACACAATATTTATGGAAAACACCAGCCATTTTAAATATGCTGATCAGTCCAAATGAATCACAGTGTGTTGGAGATGTGAAATTCATCAGTATTTTACTTTATTTTAAAAATGAGAATCAGAACTTAATTTTAAAGGGCCAACTACTGAGCTGTGGGAATTTAACTCTCCTGTTGCAATTTTATTTGTCTGCATTGAATTCACACGAAGGTGAGAAACCTCTGAACCTCAATATTTTAAAGAAACTCAGGACTTTCAAATGTCATTTCAACTTCAAATCTGTCAGTGGGTAATTAGGAAACCAAACCAGGAAAATACATAGCAGGCGTCAGCAGTAATGATTCAGGCTTATACTAGCTGGCTTAGGGGACTTCTGTGTTGCCAATGCAATCCCTGCATGTAATATGCACAAATTATAACACTGTTTAAAATCCATTCAAGGGACATGCATACTACTGGCAATTTTCTATCTGTTCCTAATTGCCTTCAAGGTGGTGATGGTGTGTTACCTTCATGAAAACAGGCTGAGTGGTTTTACTGAGCTAAGCAAGGCAGTGGCTAAGAGTCAACCACAGCATCATGGAAAGGAGGTCATTTATTGCTCAGAGTGGTCAAGGATGATAGATTTGCATCCCTAAAGGGTATTAATGAACCAGATGAGTATTTATAATAATTTAAGTTTTTCTCTGCTAGACTCATTTGATTCTTTGCCCTTAAATTCTACAGCTGCCATAATGAGATTTCACCTCAGATCCATGGCTTATGTTATGGATCAGGCCAGACCCCCTCAAACAATTCAAGAAAATAGCCCAGACCCTAGCTTTTTGCTAGTTGTTTTAAACAGGTGTAACACAGATATTCCAGAAGCAGCTGGTCAAACCACTTAGTTTTAAACAAAGCAGAATTTATTTACAAGTTTACCAAATGAAACACAAACAGAAAAGAACAGAATACTGAAGAACTTAATCTATCCGAAACCCAACAGATCATCCCAGCTTAAAGATGTTGTTCCAAATACTCGCAACAATCCCCATAAACCCTTGGCACAAAGGTAAAATCAAACACAGGGTCTAAAAGGAGAGATGTCAGGGAGTGAGGAGGAGCAGCCGGGACCTGCTGTTTCGGGTTCAGCAGCTTTTACAGCTGCCTGACTGCTTTCAGTGACAGGCCAGACCAAACTAAACCATAGTAAAGCTGAGCTGGGAGAACAGGCCATTCCCCTTTAAAACAAGTACAAGTGCTTGTTTTAAAACTTGAAAGCCTTTTGCCTGAGGCAGTATTTGTTAGCTATAATTAAATTGGACCGAAAACCCTTCAACTCCAGATTTTTCAGAACTTGTGTTTTTATGATCTCCTGAAAAAAAAAACAAGGACAACATAATCTTGTTAAAGGAGCAGTATCATCACACTTACTAGCCCAGTAATGTAAACATGATACCAGCACACCTGTAAAGATGATAAGATGCACTTCTCTAAAAATGAAGTAGTAAACCAGTAGTAATTCATAGTAGGCTGACTTGTACAAGTTGAATTACATTTACATTGGTAAGCTATTTGTACCCGAGAATGTAGAATTACAATACTGCAGCAGAGTAGACCATGTTTCATACTGTCAGGAAAATTTCACAACACTGATATGATTCAAGAACAATAAGCACAAGAAAGTTTATGATTGATGTGAAACAAGACATAGGAACAGAAAGTAAACCATTTAGTTGTCAAAGCCTGTTTTGTTGTGTAATGAGATCATGGCCAATATGTGGTGCAACTCTATATACTTGTCTATGCATCCTATCCCAAAGCAGCTTTGGTTAACTAAAATTTACCAACTTCCAATTTAAAATGAATAATTGATTGAGCATCAGCTTCCATTTCTGCAGGAAGTTCCAAACTTCTATTGCACTTCTGCATGTCGGAGTATTTCCTAATTTAAATCTTGAAATGTCTAGCTCTGTTTTAGACCAGATTTCCTAACCTTAGACTTCCCAACCAGGTGGAAATACTTTGTCTTTAATCTACCTGATCTGTTCCCCTCAATAATGTGAAAACTTTGATAAAAATCAACCCTTAAACCACTAAATTCCAGAGAATTTGTTTAACTCTTCATGATAATTTAGTGGGAGAAGGATTAGAGGGCACAAGAAGAAAATCATTTTTTAAAAAAAAATCAGAGGATGGTGGGTGTCTGGATGAAGGATGAAGCTTTGTCGTTAGACATGAATGTTCCTTCAATTTTTCAAGACCAGATCATGCCTGGTTGAATTGTTTATTCAGATTACAGACTCGGACATAGAAAAATCAAAATGAGCCTCCAAGAACAAAATTTTAATACTTCTTTAGCCCCTTCAGATGCTTTGAAATGTTTTGATTCCAATACTCTCGTGGCTGACTTCCTCCCTGTGACTAAGGTTCTTGAAATGGCAAGAAGATGTGTTTCAGATACAATGAGGAAGGGATGGAGAATGAGAACTTCAAATGTGAAGCATTGTGGCCACCAGGAATCAGTATAGATCACTGACAGGAGTGATGAGGGACAGGAAGTGGCTGTGGGAAATGACATAAGCAGTAGCAAGGAAGGGCTGTTGTAGTACAGTTGTAGTTTCCCTAGCTCTGGATCAGGAAGTCCAGATTAAAGTCCCACCTGCTCCAGAGATGGTTCATGGCATACCTGAACAGGTTGACTAAAAATACAACAAAGTCAGAAAGAAAGTTTGTAATATTAAGATGATGTTTGGCACAATAGTCTCTCTGAAGCACATCTTCCTCGCCATTTCAAGATCATTAGTCAGAGGGAGGAAGTCTAAAAATGTTGGAATACACTTTAGCTACCAGCATTACCTGATTAATGAACGTTATCTCTAACTGGAGGTAGACTTTGCTGATCATTTGTGTTGTTCAACTACAGAGATGAGTGACACCCTTATTACTCAAGATGAAAATTATCAGCTAACATGAAAGCAATATAAAACACTATTAATAATTAACTATCCCCAGTTTCAAATTCTTTCCAACGCTAATGGAAAAGGAGCATCAGAGGGACGATCAGCTTTGCTTTAATTATAATAATTTAAAGATGGTTAAAAAGTGAATTCATGATGACCTGAAGGAATTCTGCCTGTGCAGCCTAAAGTTGATGCCTTTTCAAATTCACTCCAGAGTAAGATACTTGGCATATATTGGCTTGTGAAAAGCAGGTGCTCTCCACAAGGTACATTAATTTGTTATTGGCAAGTTATTAACAAAGTAAGTCATTGAAAATCAAACTGCTTAATTAATGAGCCATGAATTGCACTACTGAATGAGTTTTGCTGAGCTACATTATAATTAGTGCTAAAACCACATGAAAAGGAGGTTAGGGAACCAGACAGGCATCCCTGAGCCATAACACAACTTCAACATAGTTCTTTTCCAATGGTAGGTTGGAGATATGTACCTAGACTTTGGCAGGCAGTAACAATAAGATTGAGTTTGCCGTTGACCTTGAAGAAAGCTGCCCAGAAAGGCTCTAAAATCCCTGAGAGAGGAATTTCCCCTTTACAGACTGTAGTTTAAATCTAGCGTCTCCTCAAAGGAAATGTAGCAGTAGAGTTGTCAACAAATAAGCAGGCAACCAATCAAATCAAACCATTCACACACTTGGGAAGCCAGACAATTAAAAACTTAAAATCCTTGGCTTATAATTTAAATTTTCAGATTGTGAAATAAATTATGCTCATATTAAGAGAGAAGCTAATAAAACATTTGGTTCGCAATGCAGAATGACACACTGAATTCAATTTCCACACTGACTGAGGTTACCATGAAAGACTCTCCTTCTCAACCACTCCCCTTGCCTGAGGCATGGTGATCCCCAGGTTAAACCACCATCAGTTCTCTCTCTCTCTCTAATGGAGAGGATAGCCCTAAGGTCTGGTAGGACCAGAGCAACATTAATTTCCTCTCCACCCTTTATCTCTTGATTATTTTATATTTATGGAATGCTATTAGTGTCTTCTACCATGAAGACTGAAGCAAAGTATTTATTCAATTGCTCTACCATTTCCTGGATCCCCATTATTCTCTCAACTGTCTTTGCTGCTAAAGTATTTTTCCAGTCCACTCCAGCCGACTCTGCCTCCATCCTTTGTAAATACTCACTTTATGATAGTTGTTTCTGACCCAAGCTTCTCTCACATAAACTGAATGCAAGGTTCTACCATGTTATGATGTTATTACCACTGATTTTAACTGAGTGGATCAGCTACTGAGTAAAAAAAATGATAAAATGAGCTTTTCCATGAGGGCGCTTAGCCGTAATTATAACATTAGTATACTGCTAAAACAGAGTTATGCTGCATTCAACATGCTGTAAAATTTCTTAGGATATCGACTATATGGAAGTGGAAGTTCTCACTAAATCAGGATTGTATGGATGAGTACACTCTGTGAGACCTTTCTGATCACACCCATTGAGGAGGGTAGCTTAGGCCCAAGCAACAAAATATCTTATGTTCTGAAGAAGGGTTGCTGGGCCTGAAATGTTATCTCTGATTTCTCTCCACAGATGCTGCCAGACCAGAGTTTCCCCAGCAATTTCTGTTTTTGTTTTTGTTTCTGATTGCCAGTATCCACAGCTCTTTCAGTTTTTTGTTCATGATTAACCAATTGGGAATACTGTCACAGTGTGCCATAATACATGTTTTAATAACGGTTTCATATGTTCCAGTGGCTTTAAGATAACAATTTTCTGTTATTGATCTCAAAGTTAAATAGTTTGGTTAATATCCATCCATAACTGACTGACATTTGTTTCCATTCTATAATTTAAAGCAGTTTTTTTTTTACAATTTCTACAGCTCTTGCATATTAACCATCTTTAAAGTAGCACATATTAATCTTAAATAAAATGGTAGAATCCGTACAGCATGGAAGCAGGCCAGAGTTTGCACTGACCCTCTGAAGAGCATCCCAGCCAGACCCAAACCCTTACCCTATAACCTGCACCCCCATGCCTAATCCACCAAGCCTGCACATTATGGGCAATTTAGCATGGCAAATCCACCTAACCTGCACACCTGTGGATCATGTGGGAGGAAACCAGAACACCCAGAGAAAACAATGTACAAACTCCACATAGACAGACAGTCACCAGGGGCTGGAATTGAACCGAGGTCCCTGGCACTGTGATTCAGCATTGCCAACCACTGAGCCACCGTGCTGCCAAAATAAGTACCAACAGGCTGGTTTGATTAGATTTTTTTAGATTAGATTACATTAGTGTGGAAACAGGCCCTTCGGCCCAACAAGTCCACACCGACCCGCCGAAGCGCAACCCACCCATACCCCTACATTTACCCCTTACCTAACACTACGGGCAATTTAGCATGGCCAATTCACCTGACCTGCACACCTTTGGACTGTGGGAGAAAACTGGAGCACCCGGAGGAAACCCACGCAGACACTGGGAGAATGTGCAAACTCCACACAGTCAGTCGCCTGAGGTGGGAATTGAACCCGGGTCTCTGGCGCTGTGAGGCAGCAGTGCTAACCACTGTGCCACCGTGCCGCCCACCATTCTCTCTTTTTCAGGAAATCATTCATGTACTAGGAACATTAATAATTGGTTGTTTGCTTTCAATATTTGAGAAAGAAGAAAACAATTCATTATAAAGGTAAGAGAAAGCAGCACCCAGAGCTTGCCTAAATATAGGAAGAGTAAGATTTAGAACTGTTGGTCTCCAGTCATCAAGTACTGAAAACATCAGTAGCTTATCAGTGACCAAATATTTAGTTTCATATAACATTTGAGATTTACTGCATGTATATCATCTTCACAATGATTACCCTGGGTCTGCTTAATTGACACATTAATCCAGTCAGTTTGAATACAATAATTAGGACAGAGCCTGAACAAATCTTTGCCTGATTTGAATGTGGCTTGACAAATACATTTAGATACAAATTTCTGTTTATTATGTCCCTTTGCCTCAAATTTCTCATTTCCTTATCTTGAATTTGTTGACTCTTGCTGATGGTCATTATTCACTTGGGAGCATAGACAGCAAAGCACATTACAGTGTTCAACAAACTCGGTCTTACTTTCCCTCATCTGATCGAAGAAACTGACAGTAATCATTTTTGGTCCAACTGTTGATTTGGATTTTCATCTCTGCATTGCATTGCTTAATAATGCACCAAGACAAGGATTACATTTTCATTTTTAATATGAAGCATACTTCATGCCATGGGAATGTGAACCTCAGAGAATAGAATATAAAATGGAAAGCTAAATTATTCTGCAGATTAGCAAACTAAATCAAGTAGTTCAATTTGAGCTGCTTTTTGGTTCAATAAATTAATTCTGAATGCATGTTGTCCAGCTCTAAAAATTTCACTGACTCCATTTCATTTGGGTCATCATTTCAGGAAAATTATTTCAAGAAATTTAATTGGATATCCCCCAGAGAAAAAAACATCAGGTTAGTTAACCATTGATTCAAGTGGGCTCAATGGCATAATAAAATTAATGTGAAATTCTCATAATTGTTCATTCCTCAGTGGTCGTGCATGTAACATACTAGTTACATTCATCTGCATTTCAAAATGAATGGGTAATTCTGGCATCTGCTTCAATCATTTTTTTTTAGTGTTTGCTTGGTTCTAGTTTTAGAATGAGCCAAAGCTCTCCTATTTCCCTTCTTTAGGCTCAGACACTTATACATTTGATGCTACCATAGTTCATAAAATAATAACATTCTTGGATCACCTCCCAATGTTATCGGCCACATTCCAAAGGTAGAATTTTAGACACAGGAAAATATGGTTTGACAAATTTATTGCAAGGACATTATTACAGACTTGCACACAACATTGATTCAGCCTTACTTGGACAATTGCATGAAGTTCTAGGTACAATGTTTTAGGCAGGAATTTAAAATGTGCAGAAAAGATTTACATCAATGGTTCCAGAGATGAGAAACTGAACTTGCATGGGTTATAGAAGCTGGCGTTGTTCTCCTTGAAGAGAAGGTTGAGGAGATTTGATAGAAATAGTCAAAATTCAACAATCAGAGAAGTTGGAAAAGCAGGATTTTATGTAAATAGAGAAAGATTGCAGAATTCTGAGGTACAGGGCAATCTGTTTGCCCTGGGTCATGAATTACTTAAAAGCTAGCATGCAGGTACAACAACTAGGAAGGAAAATAGAACTGTGACTACTTTAAGTGGAGTGGAATATAAAAATAGGGATAATTTGCTACAGTCATCCAAGGTATTAATAAGAGCACATCTTGGATACTGTGTAAATATACAGTCTCCTTAATTAGTTGCATTAGAAGCTGCTCAGAAGAGGTATTAAGGGTATGGCAGTAAAATCTAGTTTAGCTAATCTTATGGAAGGGAATCTCCTCTCAGTATTGTGATACTGATAGCAACAGTTAGAAATATCATCTCGAACATTTATAAAATGCATGGGAATTGGAGATTTTACAGAAATATGTCTGGTTTTGAACAGGTGGTGCATTTTGCCAAAATAAGAATGATCCTGAAACATGTTATCTGTATTTATCTGGACAGATGCAAGAATATCAGATTTCAAAGTAAACAGAGTTCATACTGCTTGAGAAACAGGGTCCACCATGTAACAATTACACCAAAGCTTTTATTAGTGCAATTCTGTGATTGGCCAGTACTTAGTGAACAATTCCAAGTGTGCCAAAATCACACCAACATTTAATTTAAGATCATCAGCTGAACTTGCAGTTGTTTATTTATGTTTGCTAGAAGCAACATATTTATATATTAGGGTCAAGTCCAACAGGGACAACAAGGGACATTTCCTGATAAAACTAGAGCCCCAGACTAATCTCATGAACACACGTTGACTGTGGCAAGGCTTACATGATATAATGGGCCACAAAGCAAAGTCAATTAGAATTGCTGACAACAATGTATTCCTCCCCAATGAGCTCAATATATTCTATGCTCGTTTTGAGCAGAAGCTCAGTGAAATGATGCCATCGCTTCGACAGCCTTGGGTGGACCTGTACCCACAGACACCATCACAGACGTCAAATCAGTTTTCTGAGGGTGAACTCATGCAAGACAACTGGCCCAGTTGGAGTCCCTGGTCATGTGCTCAGATCCTATATGGATCAGCTTGAGGAGGTATTCACAAAAATTTTTACGGCCCTACATTCATCCCTTAAACATGTGGATAACAAGGACAATTACGTCAGACTCCTGCTTATTGACTTTAGCTCTGCCTTCAACACCATAATTCAATAAAATTCATCTCCAAATTCCAGGACCTAGTACGTTGCTCCCTATTCTGCAACTGGATCCTTGCTTTTCTGACCCACAGACTGCAATCAGCAAGGACAGATGACAATACCTTGCCCACGATAACCCTCAACACTGGTGCCCCGCAAGGCTGTGTACTCCGTTCTCTATTATACTCCTTATACATTTGTGTGGCTAAATTTGGCTCTCACTCCATTTGCAAATTTGCTAATGACACCAGTGTAGTGGGGCAGGTCTCAAATGACGATAAGAGTGTGAACAGAAAGGAGATAGAGCACTTAGTGGTAACAAGCTCTTCCTCAATGTCAGGAAAACATAAGAGCTGGCATTCACTTCAGGGAGCAGAGCTCAAGGCACCCTCCTGTCAGTATTAATGGTGCTAAGGTGGAGGTAATCGAGAGCTTAAAGTTCCTAGGTGTAAGTATCACCAACGATCTATCCTGGTCCATCCATGTTGATGCTACGGTTAAGAAAGCACTTCCTCAGAAGGCTAAGGAAATGTGGCATATCCATTATGACCCTTACCAATTTTTATGGACGCACCACAGAAAGTATCCTATCTGGAAGCACATAGCTTGATTTGGCAACTGCTTTGCTCAAGACCGCAAGAAATTATTGAGAGTTGTGAATGCAGCCCCATCCATCATGAAAACCAGTGTTCCTTCTATTGACACAGTCTACACTTCCTGCTGCCTTTTGAAAACAGCCAACGTAATCAAAGATCCCTCCCACCCCAGTTATTCTCTCTTCCACTCTCTTCTGTCGGGCAGAAGATACAAAGGTTTGAAAACATGTAGCAACAAATTGAAAAACAGTTTCTTTTCCCCTACTGTTATTAGGCTTATGAAAGGACCTCTTGTATATTGTATGTTCTGCATTGTTCTATTAGCCCGATGTACTTAGGTTAGGTGTGATTTGCCTGGTTAGCATGCAATACAATACTTTTCACCATATTTCAGTATATGTGACAATAACAAATTCAAATCAAATCAAAAAGACCCTCTGCAGGCAAAATGAATGCTTTATCATTATGTCTTCTCAATTCAATAAAACTTTGGAGATATCACAAATAGCTGGTGGATTTCCTATGGCACATCTCATCCAATCAGAGTTGACTTGTCTTTCGAATTTAACGATGTGGGATAACTCTTCAGTGGTATATTCATGACAGTCCACTTTCCAATCAATCAACACCCTGTTTCTGATGCAGCACAAATTATTGTTCCATTTAAAAAATGTTTTTCTGCATCTATCCTGAAAAGTGCATGACAAAAGCTTCAAAAGGTTTCCAAGTGTGTGAGTTAAAAAAAAAAATGGGCAGCAGGTCAGCACAGTGGTTAGCACTGCTGCCTCACAGCGCCAGAGACCCGGGTTCAATTCCCGCCTGTGTGTGGAGTTTGCACATTCTTCCCGTGTCTGCATGGGTTTTCTCCAGGTGCTCTGGTTTCCTCCCAAAATCAAAAAATGTGCAGGTTAGGTGAATTGGCCATGCTAAATTGCCCATAGTGTTAGGTGTAGGTGAATGGGTCTGGGTGGGTTATGCTTCGGCGGGTCGGTGTGGACTCGTTGGGCCGAACAGCCTGTTTCCACACTGTAGGGAATCTAATCTAATCTAAAAAGTACGTCTTTTATTTCAGCAAATTGTGTTCTATACTGAAAAACCACTGGTATTTGAAAAACAATGTTATAATGGATTCATTTAAATAAAATGGTAATAAATCCAAGTATTTTCTGGAACTATGTTTTATAGGTATATATACATTCTAATTCAATGTTAACTTCAAAGCTGATGAATGTTCTTTCCTCTTGTGAAAGCTAATCTATGTGCAGCTTCATGAAGGTTAACAGAGCATTCTACAACAATGCTAGTTTCAATTACTCTATTTGTGTAGCAGTAATAATGAAAAACTAGTGTACCATCACAAAGAAATTAAAATCAGAAGACATCAACACAACCAACATAAACATGAAAATGAAAAGAGGAAGAAGTCCATTATTGTTCTTTAAGAAAGCAACACAGTCTTTTTCTAAGGTACTTTCCAATGTTAGCTCTCGAAGTACGTTTTGAACCTTTTGCCCAAAGCGCATGCATTTTCTGGAAGACTGCATCCTCTCTAAGTGACTTAGACAGTGGAGATCAATTTTTTCAGTAAAGTTGGAAGATGTTTTTGAAAATTTAATTGACAATTCTGTTGCAAATATTGCACAAGAGTTCTTTTCCCAGTAAATATGGACGAGTTCTTCAATAACACAGACATCAAAGCTCAGCTTTTGCCAATTTCAACCAATGTCTGTAAATGCTTCAAATATGGACTCATGGAAGTGAGTCCTAAACCCAGAGTCACAGAATCTAGATGTAGCAGTCTGACAGCCAAACTTGCAGGAAACCAACTTTATCTGTGACAAGTCACATGCTCAAAAATACTGGCTGGCTGTGAAGATCATTTCATAACAGTGTACATAATCAGGATTGCTAGCCTCATAAGTGGCTTTGGAAGAATTTTAATGTTCAGAACAGTACAGCATAAATGGTAATGCATGGCATTATCTGTAGAGAGTTCTTGTTCAATATAATTGTTCACACAAGTACTCACAGCTGATGGTGATGCCAAGCTCCACACCACTCCTCTTTGGTAGCTTCACATGAAATGTGCCACTGCTTGGTACAACAGATTCTGTACAAGAGAAATGTGCAAGTTCAATAAGCTCAGTGCAGATAAATTTGAAAAATGTTTGAAAATAATCTGACCTCTGAAGTGGAAACAATCAAAACCACACATTCCTTGTGTTTCATTAAAGGCGTACAATACATATTTTCCACCTCTCAGGCTGATCACTTTCAACTTTGCCTTTCTATTTGATACACTGAGCGGTATTTTAAACCCAGTTTCCTATCTGTCACCAGCATCCATTGCTGGCTCTCTCTGAAATGACCTTGACCACAAGGATAGTTCTCTCCATACTTGTACTGCTTCCTCAATTCACCATTTCAATGCTGTTCTTCTTGGGTCTCCTATCCTCCTCCTTCCATAAACTCTCAGCTTCTCACTGGCCATATCCCAAATCTGGTTAAGCTAAATCTGCCGCAAACTCAAAATTCACGTATCCTTCTAAGTGTCTCCAAGAATTGGCTCTAGCACATCTCTCTGCAAGTTTCTCAAACCTTACGACACTTCAAGGGTATTTTGTTATTTTGCTTTATTCCAGGTCTTTGATTGTCTTCCCTTTTTATCCCACCACAGGGTACCACCTTCAGCTGTTCAATCCTAGTCTCAGAAACACTTGCCCCATACTTATCTATGTTTAAAAAACTCTCTCTCTCTCTCTCTCTCTTACTGTTGGGGCATCCCCTGGTCAGAAGTGGCACTATATGGTCACCCATTGGCATAAATACATCTGCAGTACCAGAATTAGCTTGCCTGATTCAGCATTAAAGCCAGGTCATAAGTTAGCACATAGTAGTTTTGAGAAGAAGTAATCCCAAAATAAGAGGGTGCACTTTGAACAAAGAATCTTACAAATTAATATACGGGGAGTTCTGTAAAGACAACAGCTGCAAATGTCTGTGGGAAATAGTTTGATAAGAGATGTGAGAGAATGGACAACCTGAAGTTTGTAGCAAGCATTAATTAAAAAGAAAATAATGACCCCACAACAACAGAAACAAGTGATAAGGCTTATTAATCAAAGAATCCTAACATTAGGTGTAACCATATAGCTTTACTGGAATTGATAGTACAAACTCCACATATAACTAACTTTGTATTAGAACTATTATTATGAATCTCACAGCAAATAGTAAGAACCAACCTCCCTTTGTATCCCTTGAATAGGGCAGTGACTAATACAATATGCGCAAGAACATTTGATTGGGATAGCAACAAATATAATGAATAACAGAATTTGAACAGTCCTTAGGAGATGAGCAAGTCTGGGAAATGTCTAATTAATGGGATACATTGTAATATTCTAAGGTCTGATGATATGATATCCAGTAAACATCATGAGGTCATGGGGAACCTAGGGCTGTCCATAGGACTGTCCATCATTGAGCAGGTGTTTCACAGGATAGGATGTATAGATTATGAGGGAAGGAACAATAAAAATGTTGCATGTAATTATTGTAATGCAAAACGTATAAAAATGCTGTATCCCACTGGTGAAATCACAGCGTCATTGTTTTATCTTCTGATCTGAACTATTATTAAGAGGGTGATTGTGCCCCACGTGAAAGCCAGATTCCTAGCAGTCTCTGACCTTTCCTGCATGTGTGGTTAAACAGCTTGAATAAAGATCGACTGGACTTCTTGAGACTGCTGTTTGACATCTCTCTCCAACACTTACCAAATGTTTAGTCAATCTTTTTTAAAATTTCCCTTTCTGGCTCCATCCTTGTTTTTTATAGCCTTCTGAGAAATGTTTTGGGATATCCACTCCGAATGATAGACAAATTCAAATTTTAGCTATGAGGAGCAATCCATTCTAAACTACAATATATTCATCTAACCACTACTTCAATGGACAAAATTAAAGTGACTGGATCAATATCTTTGCTTAAAGTTGCTGCAGAGGTACACTATATGAAACACAAAAAGTCTGTACATTGACAGCATTTTTTAAGTAAAAGAAATCCACAATCAATTTTCACTGAATTGATCTTAACCACTTGAAGTGTGCTCACTGTGAATTACATCTCGTTTATTTAACATTATTGGGTATACTATTAGTATTCAGTACAAATTATTTCAAAAGTTGTAGAATACTTTAGATCCTTATTTTGCCTTTCATGTGCATTACCTGTTAAGATGACATACAAATTTCCTGTTTGAGATTCCTCAACAAAAATCACTCAGAAGGTGTCAGTTCCCGAGGAACATTTTGATGCCGTTAAGATACTGATGAAAAATAACTGGTGCAGAATGGGCTATTTCAGTGCTGCAGTGTTCTATGATTCTGTGACATGTATCAAGTTGGACAGAAAACCAAGTGTTCAAAGTCATATTCTTAAAACTCTGCTACTAAGGGAGAGCATAGCAAGTTGCATTACTCAATTTGATGACAGCAGAGCCAGAATTTCAAATGAATAACATTTTTCATGTTTTGCTGATTTCCTGTCATAATACAGCATACATCATCAGTAATGCAGGCATGGAATAAACAAACTTAAAAATCAAAATCATTTCAAATAAAAAAAAAACTTTCCTTTTGTAAGGGGTCCAATAGCAATTCCTTTATGAAAACTGAAAACTAATCCCTTTCATACTTTTTTTTTTACCGGAAGAGAGCCCCGTCTCCCAAATAATTCACGCAATGCCTAAAAGCAAATGATATCTGCTTTTCAGATTTACCTGCGACGTCAAACTCTATTTCAAGGGTGACTTTGTTGTTGCCAGCACAGTCCCGAAGGAGCTGGTTGGTTTCCTCCAGGGTGCTTTCTTCAGTGAGGATTCCATTGATTGTCAGAATTCTGTCTCCAACCTGCAGCATTCCACACCTGCCAGACACAAGGACAAAAACACCATCTGTCACATGCACTTCAGGAAGCAAGAGAGACAGAACTTTGAGTGTGCGTGACGCTTGAATGCTGGTAACAATCCTTGTCACCTGTTACTTTCTATTAATGAATTCATGCCCTATACTTTGTGCAAGACACAAATCTGTTGAACAGCAGTAACACACAGGATTCCAAGCTGCTATCTCAAGCAAAAAATTCCATTAAACCAGTTAAAAACCATGACGAGTTAAACTTAGAAGCCCATTCTGTCCTTGTGGCTGCAATTTAATTATGACTGAGCTGGAAGAGGGGATGTGAGAATTACACCATTTTTCAGGTTAACCATCATAGCTCAACATAATACTTAAATCTGTCCAATGTCACATTGGGTTAGGTGCTCTGAGCATATACACAGCATCAGCGCAAACAGGTATTAGGCCCCCTGAATATACCTCATGGTTGGGGAAGGATTAACTACTGCTTATTTTTTTTTTAAAAATCTTGCATGGGATTGCAAGATCAGCGTTCTTATGCTCTCAGTGGAAGGGAATTCAAAAGACTGAGTCCTCGGAGAGGAAAATTCTTCCTCATTGGAGTCGTAAATGGGGACCTTATTTTTAAGCTGTGCACTCTAGTTCTAGATTTCCCTAGGAGGGGAAGCATTATCTCAGCATCTATCTTGTTGGTCAGCCTCAATCTTTGTGTCTCAATAAGATCATCTCTCATTCTTCTAAACTCCAACTACTACAGGCCCAATTTGTTGAAGCATTCCTTATAACTTCTTCATCTCTAGCATCATCGTAGTGGACCTGCTCCTAAATCAAGTATGCCCCACATATGTACAGAGGCCAAAACTGCACATAGTGGTCTCACCAATGCCCTGCTAGAGCAAGATCTGTTAAAACAAACAAACAGTCTCACAATGAATGTCAGCAAGAGGAGCATCAGTGTATCAGTTGAATCCAAAGCAATGTTGCAGGCTTACATTTCACTCACTCCTAAATCACAGGACATAGGAATGAGAATCACTGCTAATGTGCAAGTCTAATCTCTAAAGTGTCATTAAACTGCTTATTAAGAAAAGGTCCAAGGCACAATATTAATAATTTTGCAATCCAACATAAGCATTAATCCCTAGGTCCTGTTTTTCCCACTCAGAAGTGTGAACAACCTTTTTTTTATCATGATAGTTTTTCCCTAAGTGTGAAGAATTAATTGTCCTTTTGCAATGGGTACAATTTCATTTCATTTAGACAACAAAACAGCTTGATGAAAGTGAGGACTGCAGATGCTGGAGATTAGAGTCGAGAGAGTGTGGCGCTGGAAAAGCGCAGCAGGTCAGGCAGCATCCAAGGAGCAGGAAAATCGACGTTTTGGGCAAAAGCTCTTCATCAGGAATTCCTGAAGTGCTTTGGCCTGAAATGTCGATTTTCCTTCTCCTTGGATGCTGCTGGACCTGCTGTGCTTTTCCAGCACCACACACTCGAGATAAAACAGCTTGTGTTACATAACATATCACATGAAGTACTGGCGGTCTCGCCTACACATGCAGAGTAGCTGTGCAGCTGCTAACACAAGGCAATGGTTTTAATGCATCTACAAAGATTTATTCCAGTAAGTATTTATACCAATGAGAAGTTATTTTTAAAATTGGTTTACAATGTCATTTGAATATTAACCAGAGGAATGCTTCATAAGCACATGTGCAATGTTGCTACATGTAACATGTAACCTCATAACCTTTAAAAAGTATTTGGTTGAGCACGTGAAATATCATAACGGTTAAGGCTATGGGCCTAGTGTAGAAAGTGGGACTAATGTAAGCGTAGTGTACTTTTGGTGGTACAAACTCAACTGGCAAAAGGGCTTCTTCTATACTGTATGATTTCATGTAATAATCCTGCAGCTTATCTGTACATATCATTCTCACAGAACAAACTGGGAAGAGTTTAACTTCTATCAAAAGAAATATAATGGGACAAGTTTACTTGCATGTACAAGTTGGACTGAAAGGTATGTTTCCATTCTGTATGACTCTATGTTGTTCCAGCGGATGCAACGAGCCAATTCTTCCATCATTTGAGGCAAAAGAAACGCTTATCATTTAAACAAATTTTTTTAACTGAGTAGTTAATGAGTATAAATATTAAGATCATGTCATCACCTTTGTCTTATGATCAATGTGAAATCCATTAGTTGCTTCGAAAATACTGCAGTGTGGGTCTTCAACTCATTATCTACTTCTGTTCTGAAGGTTACTATTGAATCTGTATGCAGCAATCTATCAGGTGGTGGATTCCAAATTGTAACCACTTGTTGATAATAGGGTTTTTCCCTTAAGTTGTTGCCAGTTATTTTACCAAATCAGCATTTCGATCAGGGAGCAGAGAACAGATCATTTTTATTTACTCTGTTCAAATTCTAAATTATTTTGTCTTTATAAAATTCTCTCATAACTTCTCTGCTTTAAGGAGAACAACAGACTCTCCAGTTGATCAAACTAGTCTCTGATCTTCAAACCATTCTTGGATACGTCTTTTGTATTCTCTCCAAAGCCGCCACATGCTTCCTGAAGTATGATGCCCAGTATTGGACAAAATATTTCACCTGGCTCTGGAATAGTGTTTTAATGCAGAATTAGCAATACATCCAGCATAACAACCTGGTGTTGTACACCCGAGTCCAACACCGGCATCTCCAAATCCTGCCTTTGAGTTGGGAGCTTGGTAAGGGGTTAAGATAAAGGAATTAAAGAATTGTCTGAAAAGCTCAATAAATCTACTTAATTCAGCCTAAATCCCAGTGGTCTTACAATCCCACTAAACTATAACAAATTTCTATACCATGGTACGTTCAACTGAAAAGTAGAGTCTGCACGTTGCACTGTCCTATATACATTTCAACTTCTCTGGAAAAAGCTTTTACTTGGATATCTGGAATGAACCTGGGCAAGAAATCTACAAGTGGCTAATGCTTCTTTTAGAAACCATAAGATCATAAAGCATAGGAGCAAAATAGCCATTTGGCCTGTTGAGTCTGATCATGGCTGGCATGTTTCTCAACCCCATTCTCCTGACTTATCCCCATAATCCTTGATCCCTTTAATCAATCAAGAACCTATACATATTGGTATTAAATGTACACAATGACCTGGTCTCCACAGCCTTCTATGGCAATGAGTTCTACAGATTTACCTCCCTCTGGCCAAGCCAATGAAGAGTTAGGCCTTTTTCTGATTAACATTTGGCAAACTAAGATATTAGAGTTTCAGTATCCAAAGGAGAAGATTTTAATTTGTCTAAGGCATCAACTGGTTCTGTTGAAACTAGGGGCTCCAGGTAAAAGATGGACAACATACCAGCGCATAAAGCAAATAGAAATCAGGTCCCAACCCATCAAGGTAACCTTAAATATGGATAAACAGAGAGAGAAAGAAGGCCACACTCATATATAGAAGTCATAGAAGCTGGGCAGCAATAATTCCCCCCGTCCAAGGGATGACCAATTTGCCAAAATTGTTGCTTAAATGTAAAATATTTTTAAAAATGATAAACATCCATAACTCAAGTCAGTTCCAATGTAGATTGCAAGTTCCTACTGACATTTGTGAGTAGTGTACCATATTCACAAATAATTCAACATAAAGAAAAAATTGTGGGATAGAGGGGTTCTAGAACAAATGCCATGAATAATTCCCTCTAGCTACTTGGAGAATGAGAAGAGATGACAAACATAAATGGAGCCGATTCACAGTTTCCAATTCTTCTATGTGTGTATTGGCTTGACCTCTTGGTGCAGACACTGTGGATTGAGGAAGATGGAGGATGATTAAAAAAGTAAGAGATTTTAAAATAAATTCCCTGCTGTGGTTAAGCAGTTGAGAATAAGGAGCAACAGTGAAAGAAGAGACATTAAAGACGACTTATCAGTGCTATCAATTTAAATAGCTTCTGGTACAAACTTTTTTTTGTCAGTTAGATCTCCAATTACAATCGGATTGTAATGTGTTACTTGGGCAGCAGCCAAATATCTGCAATAGCTGCATACAGGCTACCAGACTTAACAGAACACAATTGCTGAATAATGCTGAAAACCTGACTTTGTGATGTCATCATCTTTATTGAATACTACATAATTAATTGACCCAAATTAAGATTGTAGAAAATTCACAGTTAAACATCAGTTTTGGAAATACATACTATATTTGCACATGCATCAATAATTAAGCTCATGTAAAATTCAATCCATAACTTTTGTACAAAAAGCTATAATTTCTCATACACCTCATTTCGAGGTTCACTGCAGCTTTTCAGGGATCAAAGTCCAAAGTTTTCAGAACCAAACTACTCACAGCGATGTACTGATGAGATTCATTGTAAATGCATTAATAATCATGGAAATGAGTACCAGTAAAGAAATGATAAAAACATGTAGAAAAGTTTAATTTTTGTTTTCTCTAAATTATTGAAGTGATCAGATGATGAATGAGAATTTTTGTTGTTGTTGGTTTTCATTTTATTTTATTATGATGTTTTGCTTTGGATTTGACTTGAGCCCAAATCAAGCACACAGATCAACTCTGTGAAAACATTTCCTACTCAAACATTGCTCCTGTAGTTCGTTACCTAAAAGCATTGTTGTCAAAAATTTGACATTTATACAAGTTTCTGCAGTGTGACTTATGTTAGGGCAATCTCAAAATGTGATTGATACAGAGTTCTACTCTGCACATTAGTTAGGTAATGGTGTCTGAAAGTTACAGCAGTACACCATATTGCTGTTCTTCTGGGAAGGTATAAATAAAGATGGTTCAATGTTGATAAGCTGAGCACATAGTCTTATGTAGCACAACACAACAACAGTTACGTTAATGCAAATCTACCAACTTGATTTCAGCAGGTTTCCTCAGATCTGTCAGCCAGCTAAAAACTTCAGGCAATGCATTTTATTTTGAGAGGATGAAAACAAAACCATGATTAATCCATTTGAAACACTCCTTTGAGGGGCATAAACAACATTTTTGGAGAATGCTATGCTCCAAACTACCTTGCCCTGCCAAATGGAGAATGACAAATGGAGAGTGTGCTTGAAGTATATAAACTCTTAAAATTCCTCAGAGCCTTTGAGAAGGCAAATACTGAGAGTTTCCCCTGGTGGAAGAGTCTAATACAAAGGTCCGTTGTCTTGGGATAAGTTAGGACTGAGATGAGATGCTTCTTCACTCAGAAGGCTTTAAATCATTGGAATTCTCTACTGCTGGAGGTCTGTGAATGCTCAGTCAGTCATTTAATATATTCAAGATTGAACACAACAAATTTTGGGGGATTACAGGAATCAAGGGTATGGGAATCAGGTGGAAAGTAAGTGGGACCATGTGGACTAACTCTATGCCTAATTATGTTATGTAAGCCTCTATATGAGGGAAGAAAAGAAGGAAATTGGAAGGAATAAAAATATACTTTTCAAAATTTTTTTTAAAGTCAGCCACTACCAATAAGGAGTTTACCCTTTTTTAGTTGAGCTTACTGAATTTCAATGCAGCATAAAGTATTTGTCTTGCTAAGAATGTAAGTATTTATAAATCATGCCTTTACCACACATTTCAGCCCAGACATAAAACTGAAAAAAAGCTGAACAGAGAGACAACATAAAAGATGATAAATGCATTTATTTTCAAAAAAACCAAAATCACAGCCTTGTTGGTGCTTCAGGGCTGCTGGAGAAATCTTATTTTACTTGATCCCATGAGGACTGCTGCAGATCGAATATCTGAGATTTTATACAACAAAAGATTTTTCTTTCAAAAAATAAAAGGAAAATACTGTGGAGATAAACACTTGAATTTAAAACAGCAGAAAAAATTGAAAAAACAGCAGCTTTTTTTGAAAACAGTAAAGCATGGTGGATTTTAGAGAATCATTACTGAAGAACATTGTCAATTGTTCATCAAAAAAGGAACCATGACTTCCTGTTCTAAAACGTCTACTAATAAATAGAAGGGACACATCCTAGTGCTTGCTGTCAATTAATAACATTTAGCTGTAAAACACAGAAGACTCCTTAATTGGATAACTTTGCTCAGTAATGGCTTATAATTAATTGTAAATGTCAAGACGGAACATCCTTTCAAGCAGAGAATATTGCCTGCAGAAAACACTGAAGCACAGAACTTGGAAGGCTCTCACCTTTCTGCTGGGCTGTCAGGTTCAATATATGCAATCAATGGTGGAGAAGACAAGGTCTCTGTTGCAAAGACACCACCCTGGAGCTGAATTCCAAACCCTACGATCGGGTCACTGGTCAGGACTACTTCTGCTGTCTCAGTGTGAACAATCTGGCCTGCAAGACCAACCGTACTGGAGGCTAAAGATACTGTAAAAGATGGACATTGGGGAAGCATCATTTTCAGGTCACTAAACAGAACAGAATTCCACTCACACTGTGCCTCTAGGCTGGTCATCGTCTTCACAAGTTTCACAGATTATGTGCTGCATCTATCAATGTGACTGGCAAAAGAAGCACATTAGTTACAAAATATCCAGTTCATTCAAACAGTGAATTTCTACAAAGGTAAAAAACAGAAACAGACCATCCAGCTCAACCAGTTGTTATTATTCTTCCAAGTGAGCAAAAAGATCTCAACACATTCCCATTGTTCTGTCTGTCTTTCCGTCATGCTACAATTCACAGCTCTCAGTTTTTACTGGGGTATCCTTTCTGATGCTTCGAAAACAGTGTATTACTGGATTGGAGCTGGTCAACCCAATCCAATTGTGTTATAGATGTTTTTGTTTCACTTCTTGTCAAGAAGTTAATCAATTGGCTCGTAAATCCTTTCCAAATACAATCTCCAAAACTGCTATAAAAGTAAAAATAAAAAATTTGTCTCACTGATATGTCTTTGAAATACATAGTAGCAGGATAGTAAATCAGCTGTGCACAGTTGCACTGAGGGCAGAACAAGCAAATTTGATACATTTATTTCTTGCCTGTGTAGACTTTATGTCAAATTGCTCCTGATAGTTGGATAAACAAACAAAAACCCGCAAGAAATAAATTCAATTAAATTACATTAAAAGGATAAAAGTTTAAAATTCATCAACTGAACACTGACATATTTTTGTCTGCACAATATGTTTTCCCCTATGATTCACCAGCAATTTTTACACAGGAACCTGCCACATACAGGAGCTCTTGTAGTCTTTCTTTTTCATTTTTCTTCTCATTAGTGTTCCTCGTGGGCTTGTTGGATACAAGTTGCGAGGTAGGGTCCCCATATTCAGGGAACTCAGACTATATGCACTCATGGAGGTAGGAGAGAATGATGTCGACACCAGAGCAGCTAGAGAAACAAATGAAGATAAATTGAGCATTATCTCCATAGGACACAAAAAAAAACACAACTGTTATTTCTTTTTAATCCAGTTGCTTACATACCTTGACCTTCACCTCCTATCATCTCCTAAATTTACCTGTATTGTGGGTATAATACTTGCCTAAAGTATTTCCGTTCTAAAATGTTGACTATAAGGTTAGGGCAGCAACATGGTTTTGAAGGAAAGATCAACAATGATCTTATTGGCTGTCATTAGCAGACTCAATGGGCCTCATGCTCTCCTTCTATTTCTGAATAGATGCTTTCTTTTTCTTTCACTAAACCTATTTGTTTTGCCTTTAGTAGTCCTTCACTCATCTCTTCAATTCAGCAATAAGGCAGAATATGAGTACATTTAGCTGGTGAATAGAGCAGGCAGATTCCAGGCTTGGCCATTACAATGTGGAGTTAGTCAAACCTAAAAAAGTGACAGTAATGTAGTAATTTGTTTAAGTACTTTGAAGTTAGGGAATGGAAATTTGGCCAGGTTGCCAAATTACAACTGAGTTAATCCTACTGGTGATACAAGTATAGATGCCAAGTGATAACCGTATTACCACTGTGGGGATGCCTTCAGCGGTCAATGCTCACACATGATTAATAGCCACTTAAATGTATTTGTTGCCATAGCCTTATCAGATCATTGGACTGCTCGCTCATTAGAGAGAGAGAAAAGACAAATAGTGGTTTAATCGGAGGGTCATTATGCCTCAGGCAAGGGGTGATGTTGAGAAGTAGAATCCTTCATGGTGACCTCGGCCAGAGTAGGAATTGCACCACCCTACTGGCATCACTTTGTAACTCAAATCAGCTGTCCAGCCCGCTGAGCTATCTGAACCACAAGTCACTTGAGTCGTGCTGCAGAGTCTACAGTATAATAGAACAACCCATTGAGAGAAGTGGGTACTGCAGATGCTGGAGATTAGAGTGGTGCTGGAAAAGCACAGCAGGTTGACGTTTTGGTCCTGCTCCTTGGATACTGCCTGACCTGCTATGCTTTTCTAGCACCACTCTAACCTCTACCCATTGGGAGTCAACCCAGCAAAGTTGTTCAGACAAGGAAGGAATGAAATTGCAGAGATGCCAACCACAATGTTCCAAATTTCCCCAGATACATGGGGTGTTGCTAGAGGACTGGAGAATTGCAAATGTTACACCCTCGACCAAAGAGGAGAAATATGAACCTGGCAGTTACAGGTCAGCTATCTGATAGTGGGGAGTTTTGTACAAACCATAGTCCATGCTTGCCCAAGTGGCTTTTAATTTTCTCCTGGATTAAGTAAAGGAGAGCCAGCATGGACTTGTTGGATGAAAATCACACTTCAGTAACTTTTGATAAGGGCAGTGCAGCTGATGTTATGCAAAAGAAATTTTAAAGATTTTTTGCTGAATTACCACACAATAGGTTTGATTGAAAAACTGCAGCTCATGGAATAAAAGGGACAACAGCAAGGATACAAGGGGGCATAGCTTTAAATTAAGGGGGGGTAGGTATAGGACAGATGTTAGGGGTAGGTTCTTTACTCAGCGAGTCGTGAGTTCATGGAATGCCCTGCCAGTAGCAGTGGTGGACTCTCCCTCATTATGGGCATTTAAGCGGGCATTGGATAGGCATATGGAGGATAGTGGGCTAGTGTAGGTTAGGTGGGCTTGGATCGGCGCAACATCGAGGGCCGAAGGGCCTGTACTGCGCTGTATTCTTCTATGTTCTATGTATGATACAAAAGTAGCTGGAAAACAGAGTTGTTCCACATTACTGTTTTTCAAACGGAGGTGTTCCCAGGACTCAGTACGAGGACCATTGTCTTTTTTTCAAAACATATTAATGCTTTTGACCTGAAGGTATTGGGCAGAATTTCAAAATTCACAAGCAACTCAAAATGTGCAAATTTAGTAACAGCAAGAAAGATAGCAAGAGGTTTTAAGGGAATATATGTCAGGTATATGTTTGTATTGAAGTCTGGTGAACTGCACAGATCTACAGCGTATAAATTCAATATACAAAAGTACAGTGTGAATTATTTTAATTGAATGAGGAAAGACAAATAAACACATGCTGAATGGACAGAAAATCATGAGGGGCATGAATAGCCAAGGTCTTTTCCTCAGGGTAGGGGAGTCCAGAACTGGAGGGTGTAGGTTTAAGGTGGGAGGGGAAAGATTTAAATGGGACTTGAGGAACAACTTTTCCATACAGAGGGTGGTGCGTGTATGGAATGTGCTGCCAGAGGAGGCAGGTACAATGACATAATTTAAAAGTCATCTGGATGAGAAAGGTTTAGAGGGATATGAGCAAATGCTTGCAAATGGGACTCGATCAGTTTGTGATATCTGGGTCGGCATGCACAAGTTGGACCGAAGAGTCTGTTTCCATGCCGTGCAACTCCATGATTGTTGACATTTGTGCAAAGACCTTTGTAGATGGTAAGGGATGTTTACAAGGCAGTTAATGAAACATATGGAAACCTGGCCTCACAAATGGATGGATACAGTAAAAATAAAAAGACAAGATATTTTGCTTTACTGTTACAAGATACTCTTTGGTCCAAGCTGGAATAATTTTGAGAGGGTACAGAGAGATTTATTATTACGATTGAAAGAGATGAGGAATTACAATTATGTGGATAGATTGGAACAGCTGAGAGGAATCTGGTTAAAGTTGCTTAAAATGTGAAAGAGTTGGATGAAATAAATGCAAAGAAACAACTTTGAAATGCTGAAATGCCATTATCTAGAGAGTACAGACTTAAGATGATTGGCAAAGGACCCTGAAGCTACATGTGGAACATCCGTCTTACACAATGACTGGTTAGGATTTGGAATGCAATTAGTGGTGGGGTGGTGAAAACAGATTTCGCAGTAACCTTTAACGATAATTGGATCAATAGGTGAAGAAAAACAGACTGATTGGATTGCTTTTCGAAAGAGCCATTGCTGACTTGATTGGCTGAATGGTTTATTTCTGTATGTTATTTTACAGCTCCCTTGAGGGCTGGAGATGAGGTTATTGTCTAAAAGTGAATAAATATATCTGAAATAAAGGAAACCAATTTATATCTGCATTTAATTCATCAGCTTTTTTCCTCATGCTCCTGTAGACCTACAGTAAGCAACCAATTTTTTTTTTTACAATTTTGTCCTACTCCTTATTTCTGGTTTGCTTTTGATTTTTTGAGAACCTGTACTGAATTGTTACTTTTTAGACAGGGATTTAAACCTGTGATTATGTTTTAATTAAGTCAAACAATTATGCAATTATATGATCAAGAGTAACATTAGTAACAGTAGACTTAAGATCTCCCCCACCTCACATACTCATTCACAACTCTAACTTTGACTGAAGTATTGATTTTTCCATACTTGCTGCCACAGTCGCATTTGATAATTTCAAAAAAAAGGGGAACAGTTCCTATTTCTGGTATCCCAATGATCCTTGACCATGATAAGTCGATTCTCCTTCTCCTTTGATGCTGCTTGACCTGCTGCGCTTTTCTAGCAACACATTTTTAAGCTCTGACCCCCAGCATCTGAAGTCCTCACTTTCTCCCAGGATAATTAACAGCTTTACACAGAAGGCAAAATTGATTATGTGAAGAAGGAGCTTGAGTCATAACTTAGTGAATGAAGTATGAGAGACACCAAACATGTAAAAGCAACTGAAGTTCTGCAAAGTCTGCTAGAAGACATTGATAGAGACTCCTGGTCGCCAGGCCTTAATTTTGGGAAAGTTTAAATAAGCATCTGCAAAGCTTGAATGGAGCCAGAAATTAGACTTAAGGAACAAAGCCTGTAGGGTTCAGTGCAGCAGCCAGAGTTGTCCAGCCAACCACTGAAAGCTACAGAATAAAGTATGTTAACAAAGTAAGTGACCAGAGATTTCATCCTCATGTAAGGTTATGTACCAAGGATTATTTTGCCCTTGTATAGATTTGTTATGGGCTTACTTTTTGGGGATCATTTTGGAGATCAATTGCAAAAAGACCAATCTGGTGCTTTTTTTGGAAGATAATAATGCTGCCTTACTATCTTTCTACGTATGCAACGTTTTCCTTCTTTTATGAAGTTACGTTTTTCTTATTTCTTTTATTTCATTCTTTACAATTGTTCATAGGCATTCCATAAAAATTAAATTTTACTGCATTACGTACTGTGGAGACTCTCATTTCCACCAGGTTCAGAGATCAGCTCAGAATCTAAGCGAGACTCTGCTAGGAGTTTTCTCCTTATGGTCCTACTGGAATTGCTATCACTCATACTTAAACAATATGAATTCTTGAAAGTACGTCTAACGCAAACAATGTTAAATCCTGATGCAATATATTGTGGTTATCCTGGAGAGTTATTACACTGACTACAGTTGTTGCCATGATAGTGCAATTGCTCTGGAATAGGCTTTGCTTCACAGGACATTACATCTATCTTTAGAAGAATGCAATGACAGATATTTCTGGATTCCACACCCATGAGATTTCACAGCATCGCAACCACTTCCAAGAATAACAAAACCACAATACATATATTACGTAAAATAACAGTTGTACATGCAATCAAACACAAAAACGTTACTCCATACTGAATATTTTATACTGATCCAAATGCATGCACACAAAGCATCAGATTAATGCTTTTAAAATTACTTTTCCTTTCTAAAATAAAACAATTTCATTCACTCCATTGGTTATGGTGTGATAATAAAGTATTAGTTTCATAAGATTTGGAGTAATTGGATAATCAGTAAGCATTTAACCAATGTTAACTTTTAAAAAGCTCTAATCCGTGCTTTCAGTTGACATGAGCTTCCAAACATACGCTAATCACCACTTCACATGCAAAGAATTGAAAGGTTTTGAAACCTTTCATGTGAAAGTTCTTTAAGTCTAAAAGCCATCACAGGAATGTTCAAAGTCAGCAAGTCTACTTTACTAAAGCTGCCTGCACTTTAGCCAGTCAGGGTGTTTTTTTTTTGAAAACATGAAAATCTAGATGTTCGTGCCATCTTGGATTAAAAAAAACAAAACAATGTGAAAGTCAAAAATTCATATTGTTAGCAAAGGGGTTGAAATGAACAATAAACCTTTATTATGCAATTCTTCTTGATCTATACATATTTTATACTAAGAGTTCCACCTTCAGGGCTGCTTTTGGAAAGCAACCAGCTATAGAAGTAATTCTGAGCTAACATTGATATCTTATTCCTTCTCAAGTTGGACTCAGGAGTTTTACTCTCTTCAGAATAAGAGGCAGTAATTGTAATGAGGTTGGCCAGGTGGACCTCATAGAATGAGTTCTCTGACTGGATCAGATTAACAGCCTCAATCACAAGCATTGGCTGACAGATAAGGAGTGTCAGACATCCTGTTCACTCTGAGAGCTGGTACAGAGAGGGCTGGATCAGTGTCAAGGACTCTCCATGTATAAATAAAGGGTGACTTGGTGACGGGATAATAGCCTCTGCAGAATTTTATTTCATTAGATTCAGGAATTTTAATGCTAAGCCAATAAATATTCGTGGGGTCCTATTGCTGGATAGGCAACCGGGTAGAGTAAAATTAACAATAGTTTTAACACTTCATAATTACCAGTTATCTGGTTAAGAAAATAGATATAGGGTACAGATGGCAATTGTACCACCCCTAATCAATTAGGTTGTTAAAACACTAAGTTTATATGTAAAATATAATTTATTCATTCACAGGATGTGAGCATTGTTATTTATTATTCATCTCTAATTGGCCTAAAATGGTAAGGAGCTACTTCTTTCACCACAATAGATACACCCACAGTTTTGAGAGATGGCGATCTCCAGGATTTTAACCTAGCAACAGTGAAAGAACAGTGACATAGTTCCAAGCCAGGACGGTGCGTGGTTTGGAAGGGAAGTTGCAGGTAATGGCGTTCCTATATATCTGCTGTGCCAGTCCTTTAAGATGGCACAGCTTGCGGGTTTTGAGGGAGTTGTTGAAGGAATCTTAGTGATTGGTTTCAGTCCAGCATGGTATGCACCATTGCCACAGTACACGAGTGGTTGACAAAAAGAGTGTGATTATGTTGGTGGATGCAACTCTCAGGCCCCTTCCCCCTCTACATTCCTAACAAAGGGCTTATGCCTGGAATGTCGACTCCCCTGCTCCTCGGATGCTCCCTGACCTGTAATGGTTTTTCCAGCACCATGGTTTTCGACTGTTGGCAAATGTAATGCCAACTGAGTGGGCTACGTTACCTTTCAGGGTGTTTTACTGGTGGTGGCTACTAGTTTAAAAAAAAGGAAAAAAGTCACAGTGATTTTGGTGAGTGAGAAGATCACTCAGGGGTGCATAATAGCACTTCAGGATAGGGAAAAAAAGGCTGAGGAACTATTTCTGAGCAGTCTTGGAGCTGAGATGATGGGCCTCCAACAATAACAGCTATTTTCCTTTATGCCAGATGTGACTCCAACCAGTAGGGAGATTACTCCCAATTCCCTTTGACTCCAGTTTTGTCACAGTCAAGTTAGTTCAGGAACTGATTGGTTTTATTGGAACCTGAACTAAGCATAAGTGAGCCCGTTATTGCAAGTGCTGCTAGGTAACGTTGTTGATGGCACTTTACTGACAAATGACTGATAGATGGTAACTGACTGGATTGGATACACAAGACTGGTGAATATTCCGCCTTGCCAGGTGGATTCCAGTGTTGTAAATGTACTGGAACAGCTTGCCCAGGGGTGCAGGTGGATAAAATCCTTTGATGATATTGCCAGAATATTGTTGAGGCTTATAGCCTTAGCAATGTCTAACAGCTTCATCCATTTCTTTTTACTCACATGGAGTGCATCAAACTAGTTAAGGATCAACATCTACAATTTTGGGAACCTCAGTAGGTGGTCATTACGTCTCCACTCAGCATTTCTAGCACAGGATGCTTGCAGCTAGCCTACTAGGTTAGTTACATGGAGGTTGGTAAAAATTATTGGTTTGTATGCAACAGGAAAATTCAACAATAAATAATATCAATAAAAGGAAAACCAACATTTATTCTGTACAAGAGGAGAGTTCTGACTGGTCAACAAGCGGACTCTGACTGGTAGTGGTGGTGTTATTAAGAATGCAGCAGCTAATAATGACTGATAGTGAACTGCCAGACTTTGTTTAGATTTGAAATCAGGCAGGTTGACTGATTAGTCAGAGCATTGCCCTAAGACAAGAACCAGTTAATGGCTGTCGACTAGTTTGATGAGATGTAACAGATGCAGTGTGTGTGGGCATGTTGTGTCTGTAAAGAACAAGGCCCTGAGCATGACAGTATGTGCAAGTGTTCTGCTCTGCAAGCCCAACTGACAATCCTAAATTGGTTGTCAGTGTCATTTTTATCCAGCAAATGCTGTCCAATTACAGAATCAAACCTAATGTTGGATACTGTGTTGCAAACACCCCTGTCTAATGGTTAGGTACTATCAATACCTTGCTCGTTGAAAACAGCTGAAGGGATATATTGTTTGATATGATCTGCTAGTCTTGGGATGTACAGCCGATATAAATAGTATCATACTAGAACTGCAATTCGTATACCATAATATTCATTCGTGTGACTGGCAGAATGTCTTTTGACAGCATCCTGTCAGTTAGCGACAAACACTACCCATTTTGCCTTATGCTTCCAGAGTAACTGGAGATAGACTGGACAACTTTCAGGATGTTAAGTGATTGCATTTGGGGTTTTCATGAACTTGCATGATATGGAGTGAGTAGTTATCTGAGCAGGGTCACCATTGTCCTGCAGGATTGAGTTTGATATGACCTGTTTTAGGATCAAGCTTGCACAGTGAGCAAGTGGCTTGGACCTTATTTACGTGTCTATTGGTATGATCCAACTCACATGTGGAATGGTGGAAATCCCATTGTGTATACTGATCAGAGAAGATAGGCACACGATAGACCATTAATCTTTAACTAGGACATTAAAAAAAGAGCTCATTTGACTGTTCCATTTCAAATGGGAATTTGAGTGCAGGATGGAGCACATTAATACTTATTAAGAAATTCTTACATGCATCTGTGGAGTCAAACATAGCAAACATATACAAATATATGATCTACACATTGGAAATATGCAAAGGATAGGAGCTAAGGCGCCAGCTGAAGACACATTTCGCATAGCATCCAAAATTGTGAGAGAAAGCTGGATCTAACAGGAATTTCATAGCAACACCATTGAGCTAGGCAAATATACTGTCATTAAAATTTATGTAACTGATCCTCAACTGGTGAGTCATCTCAAACAGCATATGATTCTGAAATTGGATAAAATTTACGAGATAATCTTGAATGTACAAAGAATTACACTGATAATTTAGGACTAGCAGTGCAGGTAAGAATTTCCTAATAAGTATTAGTATTGTTAGTGTCGTACATAATCTTGTACCAAAGCTACATATATTACTTATATTGCACAGGAACATGGTATTTCTGTCAGCACAGAACATCCACAGCCCATGCCTATTTCAGCACAACAAAACAGATGACAGCCATTCACTGGCCCATTTATCAGGATAATACCCTAACCATTTAAAGTCAATCCACTGGATTTAAAATCTAAATGAAGCCTGGAAGTTAACTATCAATTATCTTTAACTGTTGCATTTTCCCTGCCAATGCTATTACTAATCAGAGTCCATTTGCCAACTAATCAGTACTCTCTTCTCACACATTGTTTTTTTCCTTTATTGGTATTCTTGTGAATTGACCTGACAAATACAAAATGAAAAGCTTCAACATTGCTTTTTGAGTATTGCTGAAAAAACGTCAAGTTCTATACTATCAATTGACCATTTCTATAAAGTTGTTGACATTAACAGAAACAGAATCAGGAGGCTGCAGAAAGGGAGAAAATTGTAAAGAAAAAAAGACAAGGAAATCGGCAACCACAACGTTAATGTTAAAACTCTTTTGAACTATTTGGCTTTTGGTTGAGTTTGATAGACAAATGAGTCAAGGGATTGGAGTAGCTGACAGCAATGTAGGGTTCAGACCATAAACAGATCAAATCTGCTTCTGTAGATTGTGGTGCGGGTTCAAAGCGCTAAATGATCTCATTCTGCACCTAAGTCAGGCTTTCTTAACTGAGTCACAACCAATTTTGGGGGCACCAGCCTAACCTTTGGCTTTGTGAGCACCTAATCAGCAATTGCTACCAAGGAGCTCTGAATGATTTAAAAGGAACAGCTGCACAGTCCCTTTAAATCACTGGAGTTGTTTTTCATAGTGAGTGTGGTCTAACCACCCAATCATGGAGGGCTGAATCAGGATCAGAGAAATTCAATGGAAAGGTTGATTGCTTTTTAATTTGAAAGACAACATTTCTGCCACATTGTCCATTCCCTCAAACAGTTTTTGACCAGCTATCCTCACACACAAAGATCTCTTTACTTACCCACAGGAGTACAAGCCCCTCAGAAATACCTCAGTACCTGTCACCCTCACTCTCTTAGATCTGGGTTCTTGACAATTTGCCAGCACCATAAATGCACAGTCATTATAGGAAAAAGTTACAGAGGCATCGTCCCACTTTCTAAATAGTAAAACTCCTCAATGAAACCACTATTTAATTTGTTATAATTGTAGCATTCATTTCGTTTATTTGAATTAACATTTTCTTGATGATTTTGAGAGATGGCCTTTGACAAGGATAGACATTCATGCAAAATTGTTCATCGGACCCTCCACAAAGTGTGGGCCAATCAGGACATGAAAATCTGCTTTATGGTTCCTCCAGAGTCACTTTTGACTATTCCAGGAGAGTCTTGCTTTTCATATGTCTGATTAAGTTTGAGATGGTATTCATTTAAAACTGTCATTTAACAGAACCTAATTAATTCTTTTAGTTATAATCATCTTCAAATAAGAGCGTGTTGGCTTTGAATAATTCTGGTGTTCCATTTTCTAACCAGCTCATTTGTTTTATGTTAATTACAACTGGGCTTCAACAAAACCTGGATTTCTGCTACATGGTACTGATCACTATCAGTACCAGCCATCATTAAAACCATTAGGAAGACAAGCTTAAATCGATTATGACCCCCACATCATGATTAAGCAAATTCAAATGGCTATTTTTAGTCAGGAGCCTTCACAAAAACATTACAGCACAAGAGGAGGCCATTCAGCCAAAGTGTATGCATTCTGGATCTCTGTACGAGAATTTCACTTATTCTGCCTTCTCCCTATAATCCCACACATTCTTCCTCCTCAAATAACAGTTTCACTCCTTTTTTAAAAATGTACTGGTTGGACTCACCTTTACCCCTTCTCAGGCAGTGTATTCTAGACATTACCCACTGTGAGAACATTTTGTTTTCATTGCCAGCATGACATTTTTTTGCCAATTACTTCAAATGTGTGCCCCTTAATTTTAAATCCTTTGAACAGATTTTCCCCATCTACTCTCGCCAGGCCTCTCAGTTTTGTATACATCTATCCCCTTAACCTTCTCATCTCCAAAGAAAGCAGTCCTAGCTTCTCTAATCCATCTTCATAATTGAAATTCCTTAGCCATGAACCATTCTCATGAATCTTTTCTGCACTCTCTTTAATTTCTTCATGAACTTCCTAAAGTGCAGCACCTAGAACTGAACGGAATATTCTCGTTGAAGTTGAACTAGTATACGAGGTCAATATAATCTCCTTGTTTCTGTACTCTATGGGCTTGTTAATAAAGCCTAGAGAACTGTATGCTTTATTAACTCCTCTCTCAACTTGTCCTGCTACATCCAGTGACTTATGTAATTGTATGCCTAGGTTCTTCTGCTGCTGCACTACATCCTTTTAAAGTTCTAGGGGTTTACAATATGATAAAATTTTTGATCATCTCCAAATTTTTGAAATTTTATGCTGAACACCACAGTTTCTGAAAACTACAATATGTATCAGGAAATGTACTGACCCTTAACTCCTGGGGAATTCCACTACAAACTTTTCTGCAGCCCAAAAAATATCCTTTTAATTGTCCTCATTGCTCCTATCACTCAGCCAATTTCACACCCTTTTATTTAATGTGCAAGAACCTTGCTCAGAAGTCTGTGGTGTGCCATTGAATTACATAGCTTTTGGAAATCCATGTATATAGCAATCAGCAGCATTCCCCTCTGTTACCTCTTCCTCCAAGAAACCCAAGCAAGATAATTGAACCAGATTTTTCCCTTGAGAAATCCATGCTTGGCTCACCTTAATTTAGTCCTGAATTGTTGTTTATAGTAATTTGGCAACTACTTATATACTCATTAATAAAATTGCATCTAACTGTGACTCATTTTTCAAGAAGACTACAGGGAGAAAGAAGCAAAGAATTTGACTAAAATTTCAACAGCAACTTTGGTTACTGGCACAAAGAACAGCTCGAACATGTTTTGCTTGGCTTGTATCATATGGTTAGTTTGTTAAGAACAGTATCATTTTTTAATACATCGTACATGCAGCAACTAGGATATGAGATCACAACAATATGTTCTGAGGCATTGATGAGCAGGGAATTTCTCTCAAAACAGAAGTTCTGAAAGGAGAGCAAGACTTGTTGGTGACTGGAGCATAGGTTAGAAGTGATGACACACTCAAAGCTCACTTGTCTGGCATATTCCAGAGACATTCTACTTCGCCAAACACATCATTTAAAATATTACTCAATAAACATTAAGAATAATGCTTCAGATTTTTCCAAGTTACAAAACTGTGAGTTTTAACACTGATCATCTCAGAGGAAAGAATATAACTAACTGAGAAGGTAGATAAGGTAAAGGGTTGTAGGGCTTTGCCAGTGTAGCTGCTCAGAGATGGTGAATGGAGCACAGATAACTCATCCCTCTCAATTCTTCCTTCTGCCCATGTTCTCTTTTTCATGTACTGAATATCTAGACCCTACTCAGCATCCACAAACTACAGGAAAGTGACATCAGCTATTCAACAGCATGAGCTAAATCAAACTTCTGTTTGATTCCAGCACTGTTGTGGTATTTGGTACGATTGCTCAAATTTCTGTGTCATCATACCCTTTAGGAGTTAAAATTCTCCATGCATTGCATGTAATGAAATCGTCAATGTTTTAGAAAATACATTTTAAGAGCTCTGTCTCATGTATCTCACAAAAAGAACTCTTCCCCACAACTTAGTATATACAATTTCTATCTTCTCTGGTTGCACACACAGTTAAATTAGTATGGATGGAAAAATTAGCATTTAAATTCTGATATATTGATCTAACCTTAGGTTGCTTCAATACTCTAGTCCAAGTGATATGAAGGTCAACAGTACAATAATTGCATTCTTAAGCAATAATGTTACAAGTTAATCTTCAAACATAGTTATCCATACAATGATGATCACTTTATTAGTGATATTCAATCCATGCAAACAGAACATGGGACAGAAAACTAATGAATAAAAGGACGGGAGGAAAATAAAAAGTGGAACATTACGAAGACTGTTTTGAGAAGAAGGTTGCTGGCATTTCAAGGCTGTCATCCTACATTGATCAGGGTGGTAGGTGTTATAGGGTTGGTAGGTGAGCAAGTTGCTGCTGTTGCTTCCACAAGTATCCCAGGCAAGTTGTCTGCTGCTCCTTTGAACCCTGACTGTCCACATGAAGGATGATGGGAATCGCACACAAAGAAGACAGAACAGAGCAGAAAAGAGGGAAAGACAACAGAATTATACAGATCGTAACATCTGATAGAAGAGAAAACAGTTTTGAGTAGAAAGAATTATGATCTTTATCACCACCTATTGGAACAGCCTCTTTTAATTGAAACATACATAGTGATTTGCAAACAGACCTTGCCCAGTCTCCTAAGGCAACTCTGGTGGGAGACTGCTGGAACGTCCAAAGAAATTGCTGATAATGGATGTTTACAGCATTTCTCAAACTTCCTTTTGTCTCTTAGGGTTATGCTGAAAGATACCCATGGATCCTCTAGGGTGGTACTCCATATTCAGTGGACCACACTTTTGAGAGGATGAAATTAATTTTCAAAAAGAAGTGTGTGTAGTAAGAGTGTAAGGCTGCACTATATGAAACCTTTCACTTCAATTTTCCCACACAACGTTTGCCATGCATATTCAAAGATACTCAAAATTAAATACTTGGCAAGATGAAGTGATTGATAAACTACATTTTGAAAGTTACCATCTTATATGGGTATATTTTCCTCCTTTTTCTCAAAAATGAGTTTAAATTTCTCATGTTTAATACTGCCAATTAAAATTGAGTGTTCATTCTAGCTGGTTTTATTCAAATGTGAATTTAAAAATAGGAATGACAGAAAAGGCTAATTACAGCATAGCTTAATAATGTAACATTCTCAAATAGATGACTGGAGCATAACCTAAGACAAATTGCCTCCGCAAAAGGGCATTGAATGCTTTGGGTTTCTCCTGCAATAAGAGCTGCTAGAACCATTTTAGGGTGGCACGATGGCTCAGTGGTTAGCACTGCTGCCTCACAGCATCAGGGTCTCAGGTTCGATTCCAGCCTCGGGTGACTGTGTGTGGAGTTTGCACATTCTCCAAGTGTCTGCGTGGGTTTCTTCTGGGTGCTCCGGTTTCCTCCCAAAGTCCAAAGATGTGCAGGTTAGGTGAATTGGTCATGCTAAATTGGCCAGAGTGTTAGGTGCATTAGTTGGAGGGAAATGGGTCTGGGTGGGTTACTCTTTGGAGGGTCAGTGTGGACCTGTTGGTCCAAAGAGTCTGTTTCCCTGTGGAATCTTAAAAAAAACAAACAAACATTCACAGGAAACACTGGAGACATTTCCTTATTGACTTTATGGCCGTCAGTCCAGCACAAAATATTTTGCTTTTCTGAAGAAATCATATTTAACTCTGATTGTCAACTCTTTTTTTTTCCCTCTCTCTCGCAGATACTGCCAGACCAACTGAATACTTCCAGCACTTTCTGTTTTTATTTCAGACCTCCAGCACCTGGAGGAGTTTGCTTTTACTGTTCATCCAGTTGTAATACAAGTTAAGGGCTTAGCCTATTAAAGATTCGATTCAAGCCTGCTCTACAGATAAAGGAATGGAGTCTTATCGAGTCATAAAATTGTCCAGCATGGAAACACACCTTCGGTCCAACTCTTCCAGATATCCTAAATTAATCTGGTCCCATTTGCCAACATTTGTCCCATATCCCTCTAAACCCTTCCTAATCATTTACCCATCCAGATATCTTGTGTCAACTCCAACATTAACTGTTATTTAGCATCATCTTCCCCAACTTCAGTAGGTACTCTCAACAAAGAGATATGGCCTACAACATAAAGAAAATTCTGAAATGCTGAAATGAACAAACTTACTAGCTGATAAATCAGTCAGAGTTCATTCATCACATGGTGTAAACACTATACATTACAATAGTGATAATACTTAAAAAGTGTTTGATTGGTTTTAATATATTTTGAGATATCCTGAGATCATGCAAGGTACTATAGAAATGAAAGTCTTTCTTTTAAATATTTTATGCATATCGTCCACATTTTTTAAAAAAGCCAACATTTTAGCTATTTTATTATTCACTTCTTTTCAGAATTCCAAGCACTACATTACCTAGTCGTGGCAGTTCATTGATTTGAGTGTATGGGCATCTCATTGATAATTTTTAAGAGTGACATCGAAAGCTTCATCCCCCAATATGTCCCGAGGGGCTGATGTGATAGTTGTAAACAGCTCATACATTCAAATCGATGAACAGTTTCAACATAGTTGCTTGCTCAAATGTATAAATTGACAAGCTCTTAATATTGACCAACTACCAGAAAGGGTCAAAAAAATGTTGGGACTGCCACTGAAAACCAAATTAAGCAGAACTTAACTGTATCCCTCTGAATCATTTGTTTACTTTTCAACATGAAGTGACAGCCGATGTATCCAAATCTAGATTTGTTTTTAACATGACTAGATTCCTTTATCATAGGTACTGGGTGGCAATTGTTAGATTGGATCCCCAACAGCAACTCAAGAATAAAACAAATAGACCTACTCATTCTCCCCATTTGTGTGTGGGTTCCCTCCCACAGTCCAAAAGATGTGCAGGTTAGATGAATTGGCCACACTAAGTTGCCCATAGTATCCAGGGATGTGTAAGCTAGATGGGGTAGCCATGGGAAATACAGGGTTAAAGGGGAAAAGGCAGGGGAGTGGGTCTGGATAGTATGCTCTGCTCAGAGGGTTGGTGTGAACCAGATGGGCAAAATGGCCTGCTTCCACGCTGTAGGGATTATAGACTCTACCTCTATCGGGAGTGCCAAAATTAGATTTTCTTTCCCTGCCAATTCCACATTACTATGTGCAAAATTTTATTGCAAATGCCCCCTTTAGAGGGCTTATTCAGCATTTTCTCTCACCCCTGTTGTCATGGAGCAAGATGCATAGTAGTTTTTATTTTTTAGTCTGCTTCCGTTTACTGCTGATCTTGCTCAGCTACTCATCACATTAGCATTCTGGTCCACTTTAGAGTGAGAAAAATATACCCATTATTTTCCATAACCTCATTTCAGTTACATCAAACAAATAAAAAAGTCTACACACTATAATCTGCTGACGATGTCAGTAGCATCATTCAATGATTCTGCACTGTGAACTGGGAGTTATACTCAATGAGTAAGGCAAGAGCTGGGATGAACACAATCCAGCATCCACAATCTCTATAAGCATTGCTTCCCTGTGTGTGGGGAAATCGGTAAATCTGTTCTCATATTTAAAAGAATTGTGAAAAAAAAATGAACTTTATAAAATTGCACCGAAAAATTTATTCCAGGCTGTCAACTATCAAATGATAAATCAAAAACCTGTGATTTCCAACTAATCTTTCACAATTGTACATCATTGAAGTTTGACTCAAAAAGGTACAAGTCTCACACCAGAATGGCTATTAGATGATGAAGATAAAAACCCAACAAGAATCTTAATTGTCAAAAAAAATCTTTAACTTAGAAGAATGGGTTAGTAATTTTGTGGATGGCACTAAAGTCTGTGGAGTTGTGAATAGTGCAGAAGGACGTTGCAGGTTACAGAGGGACATAGATAAGCTGCAGAGCAGGGCTGAGATGTGGCAAATGGAGTTTAATGCAGAAAAGGTGATTCACTTTGGACAGAGTAACAGGAATACAGAGTACTGGGCTAATGGTAAGATTCTTGTTAGTGTAGATGAGCAGAGAGATCTCGGTATCCATGTGCATAGATCCCTGAAAGTTGCCACCTCGGTTGACAGGGTTGTTCAGAAGGCATACGGTGCGTTAGCTTTCATTGGTAGAGGGATTGAGTTTTGGAACCATGAGGTCATGCTGCAGCTGCACAAAAAACTCTGGTGCGGCCACACTTGGAGTATTGCATACAGTTCTGGTCATTGCATTATAGAAAGGATGTGGAAGCATTGGATAGGGTGCAGGGGAGATTTACCACCATGTTGCCTGGTATGGAGGGATGGTCTTATGAGGAAAGATTGAGGGATTTAAAGCTATTTTTGTTAGAGAGGAGGTTGAGAGGTGACCTAATTGAGACATCGAAGATAATCAGAGGGTTAGATAGACTGGACAGTGCGAGCCTTTTTCCTCAGATGGCGATGACTATCGAGAAGGGGCATAGCTTTAAATTGAGGGATGATAGATATGAGACAGATGTCAGAGGTAGGTTCTTTACTCAGAGTAGTAAGGACACAGAATGCCCTGCCTGCAACAGTAGTAGACTCGCCAACCTTAAGGGCATTTAAATGGTCGTTGGATAAACATATGGATGATAATGGAATAGTGTAGATTAGATGGGCTTCAGATTGGTTTCAAAGGTTGGCGCAACATAGAGGACCAAAAGTCCAGTACTGGGCTGTAATGTTCCATGTTAGAGATACAATACAATTTCAGCAGGCTGAGAGAATAATGGAATATACATATGCATTTGCATTCCAAGAGTTACCCATGTCAAATATTCAAATTATAGGAAAACATCTATTTAAAACATAGATCTTGGTATGTCTTTTAAAATGTACCTTTCTACTTGGGTTGAAATTCTTCTGAGATGGATGAATACCTGCTTTTCTTTACTTAACTTGTTAATGCAAGTAGATTCCAAATTGTCAATTAAATTTTCCTTGTTGTCTTATTGAAAGCTGAACTTAATTCTTTACAAAAGTGCAAACATCCATTGCATTGGACATCCATTGTTCCCATCTTCAGTTATGTTAGTACTTTCTATCAGTTCAGTGTTAGGCCTGGACTGATAGTATACTTAGGTTGCAAACTTGCTTTCACAAGGTGGATATCGAATCTCATGGTTCTCAATGATCTGCAGTACACCCACAACTTTTCAAAGCTCCAGGGACAATAGAGGAACATGTGTTTAAAAAAATGCGACCTTGTATATACCAAAATAGTTTTACAGACATGAATGCCACCTACAAATAAAACTGTTGGACATTCTCTATTAATTAGGAAAGTCTGCACAAACCAGCAAACTATAGCTGCCCAGAATTCATAAAGCAACAAAAGCTCCTATATTGACAGTCACTAATGGGCTAACAAAATCATAGTCAGCAAAAAATTAATAAAAGTGAAAACAGAAGGAAGGGTGAAGGATTTGAAAACACAGTGTAGAAAATACTTTCAATGTATAATTTTTTTAAGACATTAGCTTCAGTTTTTCCACAGGATTGGCTAGACTATGTTTGACCTTGTATACAATTAGTGACACTCTGTAATAATAGGGTATGATCACTAACTTCCTAAGATTACACATTGAATCATTATAGTCAGCAATGAGGCGAGGGTTAGGACGAGAGATAGGTCCAATGTTTCAATAATTTTTACTCTATCTTATTGTAGCTTCAAACTTCTTTTTTGATTCCAAAGCATTCTTAAGACTCAAGGAGCTTAGACGATATTCCTAGAATTGACTTGTACAGATATACCCTACAAAAGAAAACAGAGCCCTTTGTACAGTATGAGGTGCATTGTTTCCAGAGGTACTGATGAAGCTCTGTTCTTTCAAATAAAAAAGGACATTCCTGTTTATAGAATTATTTTTAACTAGCAGAGTCAGGTCTGTGATCTATAGCAATGCTGTGAACTAAATAGCACATAAATGGGCATCAAAACCAGTTATTCAATAATCACCTCAAGCCAGACAATGAGAAATGTGCTAACTGAAAAGTTTTATTTCAACTGTCACTTGTTATTATGTGCACTTGAGCTGTCAACTTCTATTCCTATTCTCTTTAGGCAAAGTATTCACAAACCTACCGTGTTCCGGTCCCTTCAAAGCCAGTCGTGTTTGATGGTAAGGAAGCAGTTCTAGCTTGACTTGTTCAGAGGTACTGGCTAAAAGCTGAGTTGCTTCAGCTAACGTGCAATACTCCATGCTGGTGCCATCAATCGAAAGTATGTGATCTCCAACATGCAAAGCGCCACATCTGTGAATATACAAAACTTTTAGGTCACAGAAATAACTAACATAAAGTATAGTTAGGAAAAGCATTAAAAATGCTTGAAGAATTCTTCAATTATAAAGGAAGCTCTATATTTTCAAATGAAAATGCAACTTGCATTACACTACTTATTGTCAAAAATGCATAAGGTTTATTGCCAATCAGTTGGCTGCTCTTTTGGATGCATTAAATGCAACAATAAAATAAGAACCAATAAAATCAGAACACTTGATAAAATTATAAAAGATGTACAATATAATATTTTTCTCCCTATCCTTTTGCCCACTATTTCTGTGGGAATAGCTAGTCTGAGTAAATTCGACCCCCAGCTATATAACTGTACCGGGGAGTTTATTGGTGTGAAGAATCACAGCGACATCCCTGTAAAATACAGCCTGCTAGAGCATGACTATAGGTAATACATAAGATGCATTTTCTTAACAAATTATTTATAACAGTAAAGTGAAATGCAAAACTAATTTATAATAGCACAACATGGAATAATTAACATCACAAACTTTCCAAATACAATTGCCACAAAATTAGAGATATTTCCACACTGAGCACATTTCACAATTTACAAATCAGATAGAAATATATTCATATTCAGTAGAATATTGTTAAAAATCTTCTTGCAATAAAGTATGATGTTTTCCTTTAATACACCACAAATTCTAGCTGAATAAATAATTGCAGATGAGACTATTACAGTAACTTTTCATTTGGAATAATTTGCGTGTCAGATTTTATGTAATATGGATCAACTTTTGCAAAATCAAACATACGAGACATTGAAAATAAGCCACAAAAGTGGATGTCTTATGTCAACAATATAAACTATAGGCAAAATCTTCCACTCTGGAGTCTCAGTTTGAAGTTGGAACTTCTGTTGAGTAGCAGATGAAGATGTTCCGATTGATGACGGGATTGAGACAGCAGGGAAGGTCAACATAGGTCCCTCGCAACAGAGCTGGAATCCAGCGTAGGAACAGTATGAATGACATCCTGTGCTCTGTATGGGTATGTTGGACAATCTACTCACTGCTAATTGCATTTCTCATGCTTTGCCAGTGTAGATGCACATCAGACAGAACAGTCTGCTAACCTCAGCTCCAGATGGAATATCTGCACAAATGAGCAACATTCACCTCATGTTGTCAATGTTCTACCCGAATGCAGGAGAGTTTGCTTCTTAAGTACTTATCAGGGAGGGGCAGGACTTGGCAAGGTTGTGCAGGCTCACTAAATTCTCACGCACCCATCCATCATGATGATCCTCATTCCTCTTCTTTGCTTGTCTGTAGGACAGGAATACTCACATCAGAAGGCAGTGCTCTAGGCCAGTGGAGGCAGTGAACTAGTCACTGACCTTGGTCCACAGTCAGCGGGGGAAGAAAGGCCCAAGTTCTTGGAGATTCGAATGAACTATTAGAGACCAAGCACTTGCTCAGCCCCATGCAGACGATAAGTCTCTGTACTCATCCATAAGTGACATGGTGGAGATGCAAAGACAGGGGAACATAAGGTAGGGCTGCCAGAGGCATTCAGGAAACCAGAATGCAGGCTGGAAGCATCTGTCCACTGTTGTGGCTCAGGCATTAGAGGGTTTGGTTGATTCTATGGAGAAGGTGGCAGTTCCTTGGAATCCAGCTCCAATAGAGCACTCAAAGGCTTTTGGATATGTGGCAATGCACTAATGGCAAGCTAAGTGGGGTCAAGGCATGTTGGCCTTCAACCAGGTGAGCCTTTACCTCAAAGTAACAGAGGTGGCATAATGGCTGAGTGGTTAGCACTACTACCTCACAGTTCCAGGGACCCAGGTTCAATCCCAAACGTGGGCAATTGCCTGTGTGGAGCTTGCACATCCTCCCGGTGTGGGTTTCCGTCCACAGTCCAAAGATGCGCATGTAAAGTGGATTGGCCATACTAAGTTGCCCATACCATTCAGGGATGTGTAGGTGAGGTGCATAAGCCACAGGAAATGCAAGGTTATCAGGAAAGGTTAGGGGGATGGGTCAGGGTAGGATCCTCTTTGGAGGTTAGGTATAGGCATGTTGGGCTGAATGGCCTGTTTCCACACTGTAGGGATTCTTTGAGCTGTCATTGGGTACCCAGTGCAAGGAGAAACACCAACCAGGCACACCAGAAGTATCATTCATCTTAGGATTCTCCAGAACAGCCCTGTTGCTCAACCTCACCTCTGTCAGTGACCCCATCTCATCCACAAGGCCATGCAAAGGACACTGCATTGACAGTTGTGCCAGGGACCCTCAAGGCCCATAATACAGTGGCACAGTCACCAAAGATGCTCAACCTTAGAGTCAAGAAAGAAAAAGATCTCTGGCACTGTTGGGATCACAACAGTTGTGATATAGGAGAACTGAAGAGCATATTGCACAGTTCATTCTATCTTCTCTCTGTATTTCCTGGAGTCTGCTTTACAAAACTCTCAGCAAGTGTGCAGCATGTGTCATGGTGATATTATCAACGAAGGCTAGGTGAGTCATGATGTGGCTGTCAAGATGGCATTCAAATGGACTTTGAGGAAACTTGGCCGATAATCTGTCAGGTGGTCAAGGCCATAGGAGTCCAATGTGTTGTGCAAAGGCAGCTGTGTATAATTAGAGTAAAGGCTAGGAACTTTTGAAAATAAACACACAGTTTAACCCTTCCAAGGTATCACACACCAGCATACTTGAAGTAAAATAATAAGACATTTAATTTAATGAAACAGAAGTTTAACTGAAGCCACTCAATGATACACGTTCCAAATGGGAAGCAGATTTTTAATAAAAGCACAACATTGTGGACGATGCAGCACATCGTAATGATGCGTGGTATATTACAGCTCACTCATTTCCAGTAACCTAAATGTGTGTTTCATTTTAAGCAGTGTGCTCAATGGTGGCATATCAATACTTGAATAGAGTATCAAAATAGGTTGATAAAACTTTCCAAAAGATACACCTTTTTTTGAGGTTAGACAAATTCAACAGCGCAAACATACACCCATGAGGCAGTCCCAGCATTGAAGAAACACCAACATGTGCTGAATGTTAAACACCCAAAGGCTATAAAGTAAAAAAAATCAAAGTGTTGAGACAATTGAGTAGATATTAGAAGGAACGATCAAAGCTTAACTGAAGAAGTGGATTCATAGGAAAGAGTCATCAGAGACGCTAAAGCTATAGCTTGTGGGGGCTACTTTGAGTAAGATCTGCCTCACACTCGGCAAGATGGCAGCGATTCTGTAGAACTGCTGTGGACAGCTCTGCCTAACAGCCAAGGCATACTGGTGTTTTTTGCCATCCCTGGCCAACTTATGTGGTGGAATTGTTAGTTTAAAGCCTTACAGAACACATATTTGTTAATATTTGGTAGTGGGAAGGATGCCAAAGGGAAAAGGAGTGAGCAAACAGCAGCAGGGAGGACACTTCCCTGCAGCACCTACCATACCAGAGACTGCAGCAGCAGCAGCCTCTTCTGAACCCCCCGGGGGCCCTGACAGGAATTGGCTGCGGCGATGGACAAACTTACCTTGAAAGTTGGGACTGCGATGGAGGAGATCTGTGGGGAAATTCATGCCCAGGTCCAACCTATCGCAGCCATGCTGCAGAAGCACGAGGAGGAGATCCAGGGCCTCAGGAAGAGGCTGGAGGAAATGGAGGGTCGAACTAAGGCCTCGGAAGCTGCGATGGAGTCCTCATTCAGTCAGACCCAGGTGCTGGAGCGAGACGTGCGGGCCTTGCAAGACTATATTGATGACCCTGAAAATCGAGGTCGGAGGATAAATCTTCGAATTGTGTGGCTTCCTGAAGGTGAGCAGCCAGTCAGATTCTTTGAAAGCTGGCTGCTGTAAGTTTTGGGCCTTCACATCGAATCCAGCAGGTTGCAGATTGAAAGGGTTTATCGGGTTACAGTGCACAGGTGCAGCGCCCCTACTCGGTCCTACTGCACTTCCACTCACATAAGGACAAGCAAAAGGTCATAGAAGCTTCCAGATCCCTGGGAAAAGATCTGCAGGCACTGCTGTACAAGGGGTCAAAAATAATGTTTTTCCAGGATTTCTCTGCAACTGTAATTCGAAAGAGGAAGTCCTTTGATGAAGTTAAAAAGAGGTTGAGGAACCTAGGCATCCAGTACTCCATGAGATACCCCACAGTACTTTGTTTCAGCCACGAGGACTCAGTTTATACATTTGACTCAGTGGATAAAGCTAAAAACTTTATGGACACTTTAAAATAGACGGGTTGGCCTGAAGAATACGGTTAATGTTTGTTCTCTTTCCTCTCTTTTTCCATGTTTTCCCTTCCTTTTTTTAAATTCCTTTCTTTCTCCCTAACAATTTCCTTTTTGGAAAGGGGGCAAAAGACCTTGGAATAAGTTGTTCTTTTTTTAAATAACTGGATTTTCTGATGGGAAATTTTGTGGATGTCCTTTGTTGTCTCTCCCCCTTTTTTTTTTGTTTGGGCTGTTTCTCTTTTAGTCACAAGTAGGGGTGACATGAAGCCAGGGATGGTGGAGTGCTCATCCTGACTTCATATTTTTTCTGTTCATTTAAGTATCATATCCTTGGGTTTTTTCTGGACTAAGGCTGGGGCACAGTCCGGATTGGAAGGAGCTGTGAAGGAGGGGATGGATAGAGCGAGTGTCCCCTATGGGCAGGGGAAGAGTCTTCCATTCAAGGTTTTATAGTTGGTTTTCTTTGTAGTTTTTTGGTAGTAATAGTTGTTTATAGTTATGATAGGGTAGTTTTTGTATATATAGTTTTTCGATTCTGAGTCTTTATTTACTTATGCTCGGCACTTTGTAAGCAGGGTTCTCCCTTCCAAGGGGGTTCAAGGGTCTCTGAAAGGGGATATGGCTAAGTGTCTTATTAAATGGTGCACCTGGAACATTAAGGGAAGTCCCTTGCCTGTTAAAAGGAAAAAAGTGCTTTCTAGCCTTAAGAGGGAAAGGGTTGATATCACTTTGTTGCAGGAAACCCATCTTGATGGGGAACACCTGAAATTACAACAGGGGAGTTATGACCGGGTATTCTTTTCATCCTTTATTACTAAAAGTAGGAGAATGATGGTACTTATCCAGAAAAATCTTCCGTTCACATTATTAGAGCAGGTGAAAGATGAGCAGGGACGGTTTGTGATACTTAAAGCCCTGATACGTGGGGAAGAATATGGCATTTTAAATATCTACTGTCCTCCGGCGCATGCCCTCAAACTTTTTATTAGTGCTTTCTCGAAGTCGAGTGCTTTTGAAACACGGCACATTATTCTAGGGGGGGATTTTAATTGTCTTTTGGATCAGACAGTGGACAGGATGCCTTGTGGGCCCCCAACTATTTCTTCGCAGGCCAAGCAGGTGGTTGACTTATGCGAGGAGTTGGTGCTGGTGGATATTTAGTGATGTTTTCACCCTACTGGCAGGGACTTCACCTTTTTTTCAAACCCACATAAATGTCACACGAGGATTGACCTCTTTCTGGCTCCCTCGGCCATTTCTGGATTTGATTATGGGTTGTAAAATTGGGAATATAGCTATCTCTGATCATGTGGCAGTATATTTGGAGGTTAAAGCCACGAGTTAAGGGCTAGGTTTGCGGCACTGGCATTTGGACCCTTTTCTCCTTAAGGATTCCAAATATGTGGAATACTTTTTGTAGAAGTTTCAGGAATTCTTGACTATCAACTCAGGAAAGGCTAGTAGCCCATCTGTGCTATGAGAGACTGCTAAGGCCTTTGCTAGGGGATTAGCTATTTCCTATTCGGCTAGCTGGATATGACTGAAGGGGGAACAGCAGCGCCTGCTTGAGATGCGGTTGAAAGCCGCTGAGGCGGCACATTTTACGTGGCCTTCGGTGACTAAGCTACAGTGGATCATGGCCCTCCGGACTGCCTTGAATTCAATACTGACACAAAATGCAAAGAAAGAACTTGCTTTTGGTAGACAAAGGCTGTTCGAATATGGAGATAGACCAGGGAAGTATTTAGTGTATCTGACTAGGAAAAAGCGTGCTCCCCAATCCACTACTGCAATCAGATACAGCGCCGGGGTCCTTACATACAATGCTAAAAAGATTAATGAGGCTTTTCAGAGCTTTTACTCTGAATTGTATCGGTCTGAAGGTTGTGAGGACAGGAGGGCTAAAATGGAGAACTTTTTTCAGAACCTGGACCTCCCAGGGGTAACCTTGGAACAGGCATCTCTCCTTAATACCCCCTTGAAAGTTCAGGAAATACAGGAGGCAGCTAGGCAACTTCAGAGTGGGAAAGCGCCTGGCTCTGATGGTCTTCCGGGTGAGTTTTATAAGGAGTTTATAGGGATTCTGTCAGGGCTGATGTTGGAGATGTACAATCACTTCTATATGCATGAATGCCTACCACCATCTTTGAAAGAAGCTAATATTTCCTTAATTCTTAAGAAGGGAAGGTTCCTGAGGATTGTGCCTCATATAGGCCCATCTCTCTATTAAATTCAGATTTCAAGATTTTGTCCAAGATCCTTGCACTGAGATTGGAAAGGGCGTTGCCCCATATTATTAAAGAGGACCAGACAGGCTTTTTAAGGGGCCATAGGTCCTCTAATAATATTAGAAGGTTGCTGAATATGGTCCAAGTTTGTCAGCAACGATCGATTCAGGGGTTGGTGATTTCCTTAAATGCAGAGAAAGCATTTGACCGGGTGGAATGGCCGTATCTTTTTTATGTCTTAGAACAGTTTGGATTGAGTGGAGTCTTTGCTAGGTGGGTGGTTTTATATCGCCACCCTCTGGCCGCAGTCATCACCAATGGGGTGAAGTCTGGGAATTTTAGGATTGGTAGGGGTAGTCGGCAAGGTTGCCCCCTCTCACCGCTGTAGTTTACATTGGTGACAGAGGCGCTGGCAGAGGCCACTCGTCAGAATGTCCACATAACCGCTCCGGAAGTGGGGTCGAAGGCACACAAGATTACACTGTACGCGGATGATGTCCTTCTGTTTTTAATCAAACCTGATCACCTCCGTATCCCATTTGATACAATGTATCAATTCATTTGGGGCTATTTCAAGATATAAGATTAACTACGCAAAATCGGAGGCTATGCCTTTGGGGAACCTTAAGGATGTGCCAGAAGTTGAAGGTGGCCCTAAGTTCCCTTTTAGGTGGTCATGGGCAGGGTTCCTATACCTAGGCATTTTTATTACACCCATGTTTGGTCTGTTATTTCGGACCAACTTTGCTCATTTGTTCAAAAATATTAGGCGAGATCTCTAGAGATGGGAGGCTCTTCCAATTTCGTGGCTGGGCTGAATATCTCACATTAAGATGAATGTTCTTCCTAGTTTGTTTTATCCCATGCGTATGCTCCCTATAATGTTTCCCAGGTCAACGCTGCGGAAGCTTTTGGGGTGGTTTGGTTCCTTTGTCTGGCATCGTGAGTGGCCCCTCATCAAACTTACTAAATTGCAGTTGCCTCAAGGAGGGGGAGGAGTTGATTTTCCAGACATCAGGAGGTATCAAGTGAGTTCCTTCCTGTCCTTTGTCTGCGATTGGGTAGGTAACGATCCAAACTCAATATGGCTGGGTATTTGCACTCCCAAGCAAAGTGCCCTCTTATTAACCTGTTGTCCATGGATAAGATGAGGACAGTTATGGACCACCGCCGGAACCCTATTGTTATTAGTACAGTCAAGGCATGGAGGGCGATACATCAGAGTGAGGGTTGTTTTCCAAGACTTCGCCACTTATACCTATAGTTGGCATGCCAGGGTTCTGACCAGGGATGATGGACTCAGGGTTCAAACTATGGGCAGTGCGAGGAGTTTCTAGTTTGGGAGACTTGTTTGAGGGGGAAGTTATGATATCTTTTGAGAAACTGAGCCGCAGAGATCTTTTCCGTTTTTTTTCAGGTTAGGGATTTCATCCAGAAGACGACTACGCTTCTCCCCAAGCATGATACAGAGAGGTTGTTGCTACGCTCCACAAGCATCCTTTTGGTTAGAGCCCTCTATCACCTGCTGGGTGGCAGGGCCTGGCAGGATATTAACCAGTTATGAGAGGTCTGGGAGCAAGAGCTAGGAGTGAAGATCTCTTCCGAAACATGGGAGAATACTCGAAAGATCTCAATCTGTAACAGGACATGCGCTACACAGTTAAAAGTTCTGCACAGACTGCCTGGTGAAGTTTAAAAAAGGGGCATCTTCAGTGTGCCCCAAAAGTGTAGGTACTCTTACCCATTGCTTCTGGACATGCCACAGGCTCAGTGTTAATTGGAGCGCTGTTGCGGGAGAGATAGAGAGGATATTGAGGACTGAATTCAAAGTAGACCTGATATCTCTCCTCTTAGGTCTACCGAATTTACCATCTTTAGACGGGCATGGGAAGAAACTATTTAATATTCTTGCATACCGTGCATGGAAGAATATTCTGATGAATTGGGTGTCTGAGAACTCGCCGGGCTTGCTGGGAAGGCAGAAATTAATTATGGAGCACATTCCCTTGGACTTTTTACAAACATGGTGCACCACACAACAGACAATTTTTATAAGACATGGCAGCCCTACTTGAGTTATTTGGATATAGATTTGTCAGTTATCTTAACTAGGGTATTTGTATAACCAGGATGGTTAGATTTGTCAAGCCCTGGACCCTGGAGGGGGTCTCCTGAGTTAATACGGATATATATACAATGCTCCCGTTCCTTTGTACCGAGCATAGCTGTTCTGTATTTTGTGGTTTTGTTGGTTTTTTTTGCTCTTCTTTCTTTTTTTGGTGTTGCTTTGCACAGTATTAGGGTTTGTTTTGTATTATAGGGTCGGTTAGTTGTTAGTAGACAGTAGTTGTATTGTAATTTGTTTTTTTTTATTATACTGATCTTTGTTATTGCTTGTATTTTTCAATAATTTTATATGTTTGTAAAGTTAAAAAAATTTGCTAATATATTTACAAAAAAGTCCACTTCACATTGCTGAAGTTCAATATTTAAATGCAATTTTAAAAAAACAGCCACATCTTATTAATAACATTACATTAGAACACTGTCTACAGAACTGTCCCTTTCTTTGTCAACTTCTTTGACGTAAAATTCCTAAAGGCTACATGGACAATGGAAAGTTCACCTTAAAGACTACAATTGGCTTCACACCAAACACAGTACCATTGTAGATTGATCATATCAAAAATCCTGCACATCGCCTAGACTTCGGAGGACAGACACACATGATCATATTCACCCATCAGACATCATAACATAACTACTTTCCCCAACCAAACAAAATCTGCAATTGTTTTACAATTATTTTCTGTGACAAGTAACAGGAAAATAAAATATTAGAGACTTTTTCAGCCTAATTTCAGATCTTGATTGAGGACACACTTCAAATACACCAACTGTTGTGTTTATAATCAAAATATACATACATTGCTTCACATCACATGGAGTTCTATTTGAAAATGCATAAAATAATGAAGTGATTAATAGCTGTGATGATTAAGCCCAAGTACTTACCTATCTGCAATGCTGGCAGCCTTTATTTTGTCTATGACTATGACTTGCTTGTTACAGTACAGTGAGGTAGTTAAAGCAATGCCCAAGCTTGAACCAGGGGTCTTGGCCACCTCCACCATCAGGGGGCCTGAAGCATTTGCTACGGAATCTAACAAATCAAAAAACAAATTGACACAATGTGATACTTCTGTGTTACCATACAGCAACTGGCCATGAATACAATAATAGAAGGCCAGACTTCCAGTGACAGTTTCAAGACAAGAATAGACAGTGATCTGTAAAGAGAGATGATAAATCTTTAAAACTAAATGACACAGTAAACAAAACCATCTGTGTGACAGAGAGAAACAAGAAAGGTGCAAATAAACCCAAATCTATTCCAATTCTTGAAGACAATTACAATAAAAGTCAATTTTACTGGGTCAAAGTGAAGGACAATGTTTTGGATGTTACTTATTAACATATGAATTATTTATGCAGAAATACACACTTATTTCTCAATCATAGAATAGCTAAACTAGCTCAAATTCACTTTGGTAGAAGTGCAATTGCCAGATAAATAATAATAGATGTTATATAATACATACGCTTTTGGAAATTAGCATCAATTTAGATGCATTATACTCTCATTTAGGAGAATTATTTGAATAAAACTTATATGTAGCAAAGAGAAAGATTGATTTACCTGCAATCTCAAGAGAGGGAACCAGAAATAGTTCACCTCAGAATGAACCTACAGATGATACTGTTACACTCAGTAGTTCCTAATGGAACACAGTTGGGCACAGCTGAGATGAAACAATTCTTTGTACAGAAAGGGCAAAGTGGTTAGGAGCTCAAGGTCTTTTTTTTTTTAAACAGAAGAGCTCAAGGACGTCTTCAAAACTCAACATACCCATGACAGACACATCATATTCGATTATTAATGTTGCCTCCTGTCCACATTGTTTGAGAATGCTCATAGCTTCTGTATGCGTTGTTCCATGTAACCGTATTCCATCAACACTCAACAGCCTGTCGCCAACTTTTATTGTGCCTTCCCTGGAGAATAAAACAAATCATATCACAATTCAAAGTCATTAGTCACTACGGCTAATAGCAGTGCCACAGTCCAATAGTAAAACGTATCCAGTTAGTTTCTGAATTCAGGCTGTTATTCATAAGATAGAGACTGCCTCATAAATAAATTGCATGGCTGGATGGTTCACTATCAACTTCATATTAAACTTGTTATTATTGTGTTATGATAAGTCAACATGAACAGTTCTCATTAATTAGTTTTATGTTATTTGTTACACATGATTCTTCTACCAATTTTTTCCTTTAGTCTTTCACAGAAATGTGGGTGACTTGTTACCCAATCCTAACTGTTCTTGAACTGAGGGCTTCCTCAGCCAGCGCAGAACACAGTTAAGAGTCAATCAATCACATTGCTGAGAATCTGAAGTCACGTGTCAAAACCTCTCTCTAAAAGCACATTAAATGAACCAGACGGGTATTTTTATGACAACTAAATGATACTTTTACGGCATTAATACAAAGTTTCATATTATATTCCAGATTTTCATTAATCAAATGAATTCTTAGTCATCAAATTTACATCCAGCTGTCATGGTGAGATTTGAATTCATGTCGCCAGGATACGAGTCTGGGTCTCTGCATTACTAGTCCAGTGACATTAGCATTATGCCACAATCTCCCCTAACCTATCACTATGAATGGCAGTAAGGATATTGGCCATAAATAGCTCCAAGAAATTGGCAGAGAAACAGTTTGACTATTAATAAATTACCCGAAGTTCTTAAATGTTCATATACTAGTATCTGCTCAGAAACGCCAACCTCAGTTTGGGCTGAGAAGTGACAAATGACATTCACGCCACACAAGAAAGTGTCTAACCTTTGACATTTCATGGCATTACCATCACCGAATCCCTCATTATCAATTCCCTGCAGGTCAGGGCCCAAAGGAAAAGGCGTAAGAGGTATAAAACCTGCGCCCACACCTACCCCTTCAGCTCCATCCAAGACTCCAAAGGAAACTTCCACATCTGGCAGAGATTTGCTTGCACATTCAAACACCTCATCTACTGTGTTCATTGCTCTTGATGTGACCTCTTCTACATTGGAGAGAGAGAGGGCACTAACTCGCAGGACGTTTCAGGGAACATCTCTGGGACACACACTAAACAACACCAGAGCCCTATGGCCAACCACTTCAACTCCCCCTCCCACTCCTCCAAATCCAACCCACCTGATGCCTGGAGGAAGAATGTCTCATCTGCATAGGAACCCTCTAACTACACAGCATCAATGTCAATATCACCAGTTTCTTTATCTCCCCCCCTCCACCTCATCCCAATTCCAACTTGGCATCACCCTCTTGAACTGTCCTATCTGTCCAAATTCCTTCCCACCTATCCGTTCCACCCTCCCCTCTGATCTATCACCATCAATCCCTACCTGTATCTACCTATCACCTTTCCAACTACCTTCCCCCAACCCCACCCTCCTATTGATCTCTCAGCCCCCATCACCCCCACCAGCCCCCCAACATTCCAGATGAAGGGCTTATGCCTGAAACATCGATCCTCTGCTCCTCAGATGCTGCCTGACCTGCTGTGCTTTTCCAGCACTACACTCTCAACTCTAATCTCCAACATCTGCAGTACTCATTTTCTCCTGGATTAGACCTATAAATACAGTGGCTACAAGAGCAAGTTAGGCACGAGGAAACCTGCAAGTAACTCACCTTCTGACTGCTCAAAGTATATCCACCAGCGAGAAGACACAAGTCAGGAATGTGATGGAATACTCGCCATGTCTGGATTAGTGCAAACACTCAAGAAGCTTGATACCATCCAGGCAAAGAATCTGCTTGATTGGCACTACATCCACAAGCATCCACTCCTTCTACCACCAACACTAAGTAGTAGCAGTGTGTACTATCTACAAGATGCACAGCAAGAAATTCAAAGATCCTTAGGCAGCACCTTCCAAATTTAATGACCACCTTGTCTCGAAGAACAAGAGTAGCAGATACATTAGAACATCATGCCTTGCAGGTTCTGCTCCAGGCCACTATTGGTTCTTCAGTGTCACTGGGCCAAAATCCTCAAGTTCCTTCCCTAATGGCATTGAGGGGTTACCACAGCAGATGGAAGGTAACGGTTCAAGAAGGCAGCTCAACATCACTACCTCATGAGCATCTAGGGATGAGCAATAAACGCTGGCCCAGCCAGTGAAACCCATATCGCTGAGTTTTTAAAAAAAATTGAAATGTGGAGGGTGGAAACAGTCAAAATACAGCTTAGTTTTCTTAGTTTTTGAAAAGAAAAGGTCAGAGGATTTTAGTGAGATCAGTCTCGTCTAATCACTTCCTGAATACCATAACTACATATTCAAGTTCATTTGAATGTTTACATCAACCAATGGTTGACATTTTCAACATTTTATCTTCCTAATCTAAGAAATTGTTTTGAATAAGGAAAACAGTGGAAACTGATATCAAACATAATCAAAACCTCACAAAGTGTATCACAAATTTGTGTCATGCAAGTCCAAAATCATAAATACGTCGTTTTCACGAACATTCAAGTGTCAGAGTTGAAGGCAGTAACATGCTTTGGGGCATTCACATAGACCCATTATAAAACATTTCTTTATATTTTTAAAAACTCTATAAAAATTCAAAAGACCAATAAAAATTCAAAAGCATTAAATCACAAACACAGACATGACTCAGTATTGGATGTGGTACATTTTTAATTACTTCTCTGTACCAAATCATCAGCCTATGATTGTACACTCTTGTTTTCTATAATGAAATAATTGTTGCAAGACACATCAGGTTTGCACCATTTACTAAAACAGTGAACAGGATAACATATTAAGAAACAATGTTTAAGAGCAAGTCAGCATCATTGTGATGGCTACATTTGTGAGTGGCTGCATCAAATCATGCGTGGACCCTTGGTTTGCAAACATTAAGTGTAACTATGCGTTTAGGTTCTACCTGACCCAGGTCTACCCACATTACCACTGAATATTCCATATCACATGTCCCTCATGGAAACGTTCACATAGAAAAACCTCTCCGGCCACACACCCATCAGGCAGCGGTCACCATTTAACATCCATGAGGCCCTTCCAGGAATTAAGGAGGTCATTGCTTTTGGATGGTACACTGAACCAACTGTCAAAGTAATTTGCAGAATTTCTCATCAGTAGAACATTCCAACGTACACCAAGACAAGGTTTGGCTGCTGTTGAGAAGGGTCCAATTGGTCAGATCTTTCATGCGTGCCCAGATTCTCTGCGCTGCGCACGCTGCCCTTGAGATGGTGGTCAGACCATCACACGTCACCTTCTGGAAAGTATGTTTATGAAGGAAGTCTGGAAAGAGATGTAATGCTCTTTGTCGAGGTTTATTCCATGATGCAGGACCCTGTGCTTTTTACAGGCTGTTCCCTTACATGCACACCAGGACACTGCACTTGGAAGACCATCAACTCAGTGAAAGATCTACTCTTTGTTCTCCTCAACCGAGTGTTGCAGACTGGTACAGTCCAAGATCCAGGACTATGTGCTGAGGGATGTACTAAAGCTTGGGGTAGCCACTGCCAAGGAAGAGAGGGTAAAGATCGTCCAAGACCTTTCTGTCATGATATCCCGAGGACTTGTTACGAACAGAAGTTTATGTTGGAATGATGTAATTCTGTTCATATTTGATAAATACTCTTGTTTTAGATTTGGATGGCAGCACCAAAAATGCAATGCTCAGATTAAAAAAAAACGTGATTTTTGTAATTGTATTTTCAGAAAACCCCAACTTAAGCTGTTTTGTAGAGTACTTAGCGATAATTTATGAATAAAGCAAATTTTTACAACTAAAAAAGCAATTTGTGTCATGATACCAAGTGAGTCTGTTAACTTTTCGAACCTCCCTGGAGCTTCTATTGGAATGTGGATAGTTTGTCATAATTAGTAAACGCCCCAATTTTGCATTTGGATGGAGATACCAAAGAATGCACAAATGGAAAATGCATTTTTAAATTTAAACTTCTATATTGCTTGACTTAATTTGCTTTGTAATGTACTTGTAGATAAATTATGAAAAGTATACTTTTACAACTAATAAAATAATAGAAGGGAGACAATGACTGGTGGCGATAGGATGAGAAATGCAGGGTTTGATAAAAGCCGATTATACTGGCCTACAAAACTTGCAGTTGACTAATGAGTTATGTAAAGACTACCTGATTTAGAGGTATGATCATGATGTTCATTTCTATAACTGTACCTGTCAGCTGGTCCCCCAGCTCTGACATAGGTTATTACAATCGGGCGGGATCTACTTCTGTCTTCATGGGCTCCTCCTGAGGAAAATAAATATATAAAATATGAATCAATAGAAAGAGACATATCAACAGCTGAATGTGGAACTGAGCAGTACCAATACAGAAGGCCCCAAGGCTAATATCCAGTCTGCCCAAAGTGAGCCAATTGGAGGCAAGGTGATGAGGATGCCAACAACTGCCTTCAGCACTTCAGGAAGGGAGAACATTTGTAAAGCCCTCACTTGTGACTGCAACCAATGATGATAATCAAAGTGTGTGTGTGTCAGGGACCTCTCAGCACTCAGTATCTGGCCGCACATTTGAAGAATGTCCAATTGGTCAAGTTACTAAAAAGCAACTGGTAGCAATGGAATTGTACCTCAATCATCAGTCTGTTCCTTCTGAAGAGAAACTTGGGAGGCAAAAAAACACCCACCCCAGTTTGGATTTTCCAATCATCTAAAATAACTAAGCAATGTTTGGACTAGCAGAAACCAATATGTCAATTCATTGTCCCAAAGAACAACATGTATCATTAGACCGATTAGCAGAATGCAAAGTTTACAGCAGCTCAGTAAACCAATCTAGCCATACGTTTGTTAAAGATATCAAAAGGGAGATAGGTTGTTTTACTATTGTTGAATGAGTCTGATGTGTTTTAGAATTTCTTCACTTTAAATGTGGTGAATCTTGAGAAGTTCAAGCATTGCAGTCTTCAACATGCTCAACCAGCGGATTTCAGGAAAATAACGACATCAAGGGATGAGAGGTAGCATTGACGTAGCTGATCAGCATGATCTGTTTCAATGGTAGGGCAGGCTCAATGGGCTGAGCGGCCTACAAACTTTGCTGAATGAAACAAGGTCAAAATCTTCCCTTTGCTAATACTTTTTATCAAACACATTTCAAAGGATACAATGGCACCCAGGTGGTTTGCTGTACAAATTAGAGGAGGACGACAAATGGCAAGTTCTAGATGCTCATTGCAACCATAATGCTGTTTAATGAACACTGTACTTCAAGGTTCATTAACAAACACTGTGGTTCATGGTCCATTAGTAAATCCACTGTGTGGTATGGCTTGGCCCTACATGACTAAGTTCATTTCATTGCCTGTATTCAGATGAAAGATTTCATTCAAATTGACAAAGACAGCATTATAACTGGCCTTAGTGTTCCAAGCTTCAGAGAGGAAATGCAGCCAGGGTTCTCATTTCTGAACTTAATTCAGTGATTGCTGCTTAAATTGTGTAGATATTCCACTTCAGTGGTATCACTGAACCAACAAGGACTAAACTGATCTACAAGAATTACAATGCAGCTACATGACTCAATGAAACAAGGAAATCCACAACATAACGATGTTTTAAGTCTGCAGCGCCAATGACAGCTATACCTAACACAAGTATATTTATTTTCTAGAAACATACTGACTCTTGCCCCAGCCCCATCACACTACATTATTTTTATGAAATTAAATTGATTGTGTCAGCTCCATCTGTTTTTCTTGGCACTACAACTCAAAATACTGATTTTTTTTAAAACACTCGTTGTCAAGGTAACAGCCTCATTCAGTGCTGAGTAGGGTACAGACGTCAGAAGTCATACTAAATCATGTAGGAAACATGGTTCGTCAGTAACTCTTACAGGAAAGTAAAATTGAAACTTCCTATTTGCACAGTAACACAACAGAGACCAATATCATATTCAATAACTTTCTCAACACTGAGGATCACTTGGAAGAAAAAAATAATAATTTAATGACAAAGATGTGGAATCTATAAATAGAAAGAACATCAAATGGTGATGTAATTAGAACCACATACTCTAGTAGTACTTTTAAGCGAAACATATTACACATTCTATTCAGCTGTGGCTCTGAATCAAAAGGCTGTGGCTCATGTCCCACTTGGGTCTTGGGTTCAGAAATCTAGGTTGATGCTCCAGTTCAGTACTGAGAGAATTCTGCACTAAAGCTCTCTTTGGTGGATTTTAAATATCCTTTGCCATGATTTCAAACAAGACCAGGGAAGTCACCCTGGTGGCCTGATCGATATTTATTCCTCAAATCGATTTAACAAACCTAGATTATCTGGTCATTACCACACTCACATTTGTAAGAGCTTGCCGCGCACAATTTAGTAGCGACATTTCTTAAGTTACCACAATGCCTACATTCAGAAGCACTGAATTGGCTCTAAAGTGCTTTGGGATGTCTTGAGGTTGGGAAGATGCTGTATAGATACAAATCTATCTTTCTTAGTATACCCATTTTGTATCAAGAATGGAATGGAGTTTTAACAGTGACTAGAAACAGGGAACAAAAAAAAAAGACATCATGAATATATATGATCAATAAGCACTTATTTCAATGGATTGAAACAACAGGTGAAAGTTGGAATATATCCTGCAATATGCCATTATGCCAGGTGGCATGGTGACTCAGTGGTTAGCACTGCTGCCTCAGTGCTAGGGGTCTAGGTTCGACTGTCTGTATGGAGTTTGCACATTCTCCCAGTGTCTTCATGGGTTTCCTCCAGATGCACCAGTTTTCTCCCACAGTCCAAAGATATGCAGCCAAGGTGGATTGGCCATGCTAAATTGCCCGTAGTGCCCAGGAATGTGCAGGTTTTGTGGGTTAGTCAGGGGAAATGCGGGGTTACCGGGATGGGATGCTCTTCGGAGGGTTGGCGCTGACCCAAGTGGGCCAAATAGAATCCATACAGTGTGGAAATAAGCTATGATTAAACATATAGACATTCTTACCTCGAATCACAAATCCAAAGGTATTGCCTTCTTTGTGCAAAGTCACTTCCACAGTTTTGAGAATAATCCCCGAGCCTTGAGTAGCTAGGAATAAAATTAAAGAACTTGTCACTCAAATCACTGGGAAAGGATTCCATGCTAATATACAGAACAAAATCGAACTAATTATTTGGAGAACAGCATTTAGCTGCAGCTTATTCGTACATTTTGTCCCATTTTGAGGCATGTATGCAGTGAACGAATTGCCTGCCATTTTTGAATACTTCACATCAAGAAGGCAGTTCAAAAGTGATGCATTAAAATACTGAAATCAAGAACAGCCACAGTATTGATAGTCACATGCTGTGGCACCAGAACATGTGGAGCACACTTCAGGTAGCAGGTAGTCATTAGACGAATGCAAGCATTTTATAGTTTTGAACAAGATTTAAGATTTGCCAATCAAGAAAACAATCAAAGCATACTGAGGCAATGGGGCAGATGTATTTTTTTCTAAAAACATTCATGCACAGAATGTGCTATTTTTTGCCCATCCCCGACTGTCCTAGAGAAGGCAGTGGTGAGTTTCCTTCTTGAACTGTTGTGGTTCATGAGGTGTAGGTAGACTTTCAGTGCTGGTAGATATGGAGTTCGTGTATTTTGACCCAGTGACAGTGAAGGAATGATAACACAATTCCAGATCAGAATGGTGCCCCCCCACAAATTGTCTGCCACTGTTCTTCTGGGTGGTAGCAGTCGCAGAAGATACTGTCTAAGGAGCCTTGGTGAACTGCTGCAGTGCATTTTGTACATGATACACACTGCTTCTATTGTGTGTTGGTGGTGGACTGAGTGAATATTTAAAGGTGGTAGGCCTTCAAACAGATAAGTGGGCAGCTTTGTCCTGAATGGTGTTGGGCTTGCTGGAGAAGCAACTATCCAGTCAAGTGCTGCTGTAGTTGCAACATGTATGTGACTAGTCCAATTCTATTTCTGTCAATTATAACCCCTGGAATGTTAATATTTGGTGATTCAGTGATGGTAATGCCATTGAACATCAAGGGTGATGGTCATTGTCTGGCACTTGATATATAAATATTACTTGCTACTGATCAACCAAAGCCTGAACATTATCCAGCTCTCCCTGCATATACACAAAGATCTCAAATACTGCAAATGAGGCTGAACAGTGTGCAAATCATCGACAAACATCCCCACTTCTGGCCTTATGATCTAAGGAAGGACACTGATGAAGCAGCTGAAGATGATTGGGCCTAGGATGCTCTCCTGAGGAACTCTTGCAGATATGTCCTGGAGCTGAGATGATGGACCTCCAACAATCACAAGTTATCATCTTTTCTGCTCGGTATGAATCCGACAGTGGATGTGTTTTCCAGATTCCCATAAACTCTAATTTTGCTATGGCTCCTTGATGTCACTCAGACAAGTGATGTCTTAATGTCAAAGGCACTCAGCCCCACCTCATTGTCTGGGGGGTCAGCTCTTTTGTCCATGTTTGTGCCAATGCTGTAATGAAGTCATGAGCTGAGTGGGTAATAGTGGAATCCTCACCGAGCAACAATGAGCAAATGCCTAATAGCGCAATTGGCACCTCCTTTCACCATTTTGCTGTTAAACAGGAGTTGGACATCTCCATACAACTGGAGAACTCTAAAGATCTAACTGGTGGATATCTCACCCAGAAAAGAAGAGTTTTGCTGGTGGCAATGACCTGACTTAAAGTTAAGGCTAGGACAGCTGCTCTTCAGGTCTTCATTCAGCAACGGATTCTCAGATCTCAGCATCAATGTAAGGTGGCACCAGATTATGTGGGGAGTGGAATAATTGAAGTGGAAGCATCATATTGCATACAACCTAACTGTATTCAAATAACCAGTGACGTTAAATGTACTTGTAGGACAGCAAAATTTATGATGAATTTAATTAAAATAAATGCTGCAAGTTTTTCCTTGAATAATCACACTAAGAAGAAGTCAACACTTTACATTTTCAATTATAAAGATACCAGGAACAGTTTTAATTGCCTCCATTTGAATGCAGTACAATTATTGCAATATCTCCATTAAACATGAATTACAGATTCATGATTTCATATGTAGAAATCATTGCAAAATTTTGGTATATTTAAAGACTGGGCCGGAATGTTTCCAGAGTCACTCCAGAAAAGTGGGGTTAGAGTCAAATACCTCTTCAACTATACAGCAACTAATCCCAGCAAACACATTGACTAATTTAACCTGCTTCTGAAGGCTTGAGTAGAAGCAAATAAGCAAGCATCCAAATCCTTACCTTCGCCCTATTAGACTTTATCTAAATTCTTCACGATTGATGTAATGGTTTTGGTTTGGAAAATACCACTCTTGAGAGTCACTGAGACGTGTTTGGAGTTGTATAAATTGCTGTTTACACATATGGCATGCTGTACATCACATTTAAAGCCCCAAGTGAGCTGTTATCACACACAATTGACTGCCATGTTCACCTGCATAAGTGACTACTACACTTTATTTTAATTAACTGAATGCAAATGTTTCTGGGGAATATACTAAGGTGCCATTGATAAATACAGTTACAAATCATATCAAAATTTCAAACTTCTAAACGAATTCAATTTTGATGGCTCAAGTTCTGAAATGGTTGAAAGCTCATCTCCAATTATATCTATGAGTTTGCACAAACAGCAGCAAATCTTGTATAATTGATAACTGATGTTTAAGTGTCCCGGTTTTACCTGTTGCTGAACAAGGTATTCTCAGAATTTTGAGAATTTTAAGTGTGAAGTTCTGTGTTTTAAATAGTCTCCAGGTAATTAAGATTATATAATTAACAGAGTGGGTATTAGCTGTTGGGAGACATGTGTGTGTATATATGTACGATAGAGAAGGTCGTAACATAATAATACAGGCTATTTTCTACATGAGATGAATTAAAACAACGATCAGTTCAATAGTTACATTTAGATTTCAAGTGGAAAGAAAAATTGCCAATAGTTACTTCAAGCTTTTTAAGTGAACTTTAATTTTAATTTAGGATACTTACAAGCAGGAGGGAGCTCATATTCCACCTCAAGAACCACTCTCTCACCAACATTCTTCAGGAGACTGATGATCTCGTCATGTCGGAATTTTGTTAAATTGATTCCATTGACGGATTTGATGTAGTCTCCAATATTTAACTGATCACTCCTGTAAAAAAACAGCAAAGCAGAGAGCCCACAGGCATCATGCCTCAGAACACACAAAGTCATATACAATTGTGCCAAATCTATCTCCGCCTTTAACCTTGTTCTTAAAAAAAATCTCAAAATGCCTAGTATATTTGAGCTGAAGATATCTTCACACACAAGAGCAACTGAGTTAAATGATTATGCAATTAAAAAGCTCAGGAAGACTAATCTGGTTCCACTTCAAGTATCAAAACATTTTTTCAATCTCCATTAATAAATCTTCTGACATCCAATTTTTAGAAGGATTACTTTAATCAATTATCACCAGATTGTTTCTTCAGGTTCAATGGCCATGAAAGATATTATTGTTAAAACTATGATTTTTTTTAAAACAGTAGTATGCATCTGAAACATTCCAGACTGGTTAGCACTATCCATCTGACAGAAATCAGTTTGTTGCCATCAATTTATTTCTCATCCCTTAAAGTTTGACAAACATAAATTTAAAGACATTGGTTTAAGACACTCCCTCTTGAGTCCATAATCAAATTCAAACTTATTATGGTCACTACTTCCAAGATGCTTCCTTATTGTTAACTATTCCTTGTCCTCAACAGTCTGCTTTTGCTGGTTCTAACATATTTTCTAGAAAACCGTCCTGAACACCTCTAAAAATTAGCTGCCGACACTAGGTATAGATTGGGTCAGCAAAATAATGCTCATGAATATTAAATTCACATTGTCATCACTACTTATTTGGTTATTTGTTTTGCTATGTATAATCATTTCATAATTCATATTATTTCAGTGCATTAAATGTGTTGGAGCAGAACATCTTAGTACCCTTAGGAGTGCTGATACGTAGAGGGATCTGGGTGTGCAGGTCCACAGATCACTGAAGGTGGCAGCTCAGGTAGGCTTTTGGCATGCTTGTCTTTATTGGAAGGGGTATTAAGTATACGGATAGGCAAGTTATGCTGCAACTGTACAGAACTTGAGTTAGGCCACGTTGAGTACAGTTCTGGTCACCACACTACCAGAAGGATGTGGAAGCTTTGGAAAGAATTCAGAAAAGGTTGACTAAGATGGGGCATTTTAGCTATCAAGAAAGGTTGGATAGACTGGGTTTATTTTCACTGAAATGCAGGAGATTGAGAAGCTTATAAGATTGTGAATGGCATGGTTTGAGTGGAAAGTATGACACTTTTTTCCCAGGGTGGAGCACTCAATTACTTGGGGACAAGTTCAAGGTGAGGGTGGGGGGTGGAGTTTGAAAGAGATGTGTGAGGCAAGTTTTTCACACAAAGGGCGGAGAGTGCCTGGAACGCATTACCAGAGAAGCAGAGACAATAGCAGCATTCAACAAGCACCTGGACGAATACATGAATAGGAAGGGAATGGAGGGATACGGATCCTGTAAGTGAAGACAGTTTTAGCATGCAAGGGCAAAATATGGTGGCACAGGCTTGGACAGCCAAAGGCCCTGTTCCTATGCTGTATTGTTCTTTGTTCTAAAGTTACAATAATCAAAAAACAATTTCATGCAGTCTGTCACTAAAGCAATTACATTAAATTATTTTCCACACCAACAAAAACATTTGGATTTCATGACTGTCTTGCAAAAAGATTATGGAGCAATTATGGAGCAGATACATTTTCACCAATTCTGTAACAGAAAACATTAGAAATTTTAGCAGACAAAACATTTGAGAAGAACTCAGCATCAATTTTAGAATGTATTATACACAAAGCCTGTATGAACTCAGTGAAACACATCTCAAGTGCAATCTCACATCACCATCTGGTAATGTTTCACAACAATTTTGGTTACCTCGCAGCAATTCCTCCAGGTCGAAGATTGGATACTCTTGGTTTCCCTTCCTTGTCTACTCCACCTGATACTGTAAGCCCCAGGGTACTGCCTTCCTTCTTCATCAACTCAACTACAGTTTGACCTTTGAATTCCTCTGAGAATAGAACACACCAACTATTAAAACTGCTCAACTCAAAGAAAAAAGAATAACATCCCAAAAACATGAGGAACACAGAGCCTAATGAAGAGAGATTGCTGAAATTAATATCAGTAGGGAAACAGTTTTGGGGAAATTAATGGGATTAAGTTCCCAGATGAATTCCCAGGCTCAGTAATCAATATTCCATATTACCTAAACAAGTCACCGTAAACATTGCTAACTTGGACATTAGTAATGCCTTTGACAAGGTTCCACTTGGTAGACTAATTAGTAAAGTTGGGTCACATGGGATTCAGGGTGAGCTTGCTAACTGGATACAAAATTGGCTTGATGGCAGGAGACAGAGTAGGCATGGAGGGCTGTTTTTCAGACTGGAGGCCTGTGACTAGTGGCGTTCCACAGGGATTGGCACTGGGTCCACTTTTGTTTGTCATTTATCTATACATAATTTGGATGAGAATATAGAAGGCATGGTTAGTAAGTTTGTGGATGACAACAAAACTGGTGATATAGTGGACAGGGAAGGGCATTATCTAAGATTACAAAGAGATCTTGATTAATTGGGTCAATGGGCTAATGAGGGCAGATGGGGTTAATTTTGGATAAGTGGGAGGCATTGTATTTTGGTAAAACAAACAGGGGAACAACTTATACAATTAAAAGCAGGGTCTTGGGTAGTGTTGTAGAACAGAGACCTAGAGGTTCAGGTACATAATGCTATGAACACATATAGATAGGGTGTTTAAGAAGGCATTTAGCACACTTGCCTTCATTGTTCACATCATTGAGTATAGGAGTGAGGACGTTACTTTGAGATTGGACAGCACATTAGCGAGGTCTCTGCTACACTACTGGTGTCTATTTCTGAATACCCTGTTATAGGAAGAATATTATTAAGCTGGAGAGGATTCAGAAGAGATTTACCAGGATGTTGCCAGGAATGGAAGGTTTGATTTATGGGGAGAGCTTAGATGGGCTGGGACTTTTTTCACTGAAGTTTAGGAAGTTAAGGGGTGACCTTATCAAGGTTTATAAAATCACAAGGGACATAGATAAGGCTAATGGAAGACGTCTTTTCCTTAGGGTGGAGAATTTCAAGACTAGAGGGCATATTTTTAAAGGGGAGAAGAGAAGATTTAAAAGACATGAGGTGGAATTTTTTTTTGTTTTACAGAATGGCTTGTGTGTGGGTGCGGCTACAGTTACAGGATTTGAGACATTTAGATAAGTACATGAAGAAGAAATGTTGGGAGGGATATGGCCCAAACACAGACAGGTGGGACTAGTTAGTTTGGGATTATGGTCGGCATGGTTTAGTTGGACTGAAGGGTCATTTTTCATGCTGCATGACTCTAAGACTCTAGAAATAGCAGATGTGCTAGGCAATCATTTTCCAAAATTCTATAGATTCTGAAATAATTCCCATGGATTGAAGGGTAGCTAATGTAACTCCACTATTTTAGAAGAGAGAAAGAAAAAGCAACAAATTATAGACCGATTAACTTGACATCAGTAGTGAGAAAAATGCCGATGTCCATTATAAAAGATTTAATAGCAGAACAATTGGAAGGTAATGACAAGATTGGATAGAGTCAGCATGGAGTTACAAAGGAAAAGTTATGCTTGACAAATCTACTGGAATCTTGTTTGAGGATGTAACAAGTAGTGATTTGGATAAGAGGGAGCCAGTGAATGTGTTACTCCTAGACTCTATTATTCCATTGCACACCTGTACAAATTGAGTGAGTGGGCAAATTCATGACAGATGCAGAATAATATGGAAAAACGAGGTTATCCACTTTGGTAGCAAAAACAGGCATGCAAATTATCTGAAATGTTGAGAGATTAGGAAAACACAACGAGACCTTCTACATCAGTTGCTGAAAGTAAATATGCAGTTGCAGCAGGTGGTGAAGACAAAAAATGGTATGTTGGCCTTCATAGTGAGAGGATTGAATAGAGGACCAGGAATATCTTGCTGCGATTATACATGACCTTTGTGAGACCACTCTCGGAATATCACGGAGCAGTTTTCGTGTCTTTATCGGAGAAAGGACATTCTGGCTATGCAGTACAAACAATGTTTCTCATGCTGATTCCCACATCGGCAGGACTGATATACAGGGAAAAGACTGGATCAGGTGAGGCTACATTCACTAGATTTTAGAAGAATGGGATTGCAGGGGATCTCAGAAATCTATAAAATTCTAACAAGATTAAATGGGGTAGATTCAGGAAGGATGTTCGCAATGATCACAGCATCCAGAACCAGGGGTCACAGACTAAGGGACAAGAGATAGGCCTTTTCGAATAGAGATGAAGTGAAATTTCTTTTACCAGTGAGTGGTAAGCCTCTGGAATTCTCTGCCACAGGAAATGGTTGAGTCCAAATCCTTAAAGACTTTCATGAAAGATGCAGATGTTGTTTTTATTACTAATGGGATTAAAGGATATGGGGAGAAAGTGGGAGTAGGGTACTAAGTCAGATGATCAGCTATGAATGGTGAAGTAGACTTGAAAGGGCTGAAGGCTTACTCCTGCAACTATATTCAATGTTTTTATGTTTCTAAATGACAAATAGAAAGTCACTAAAATTGATCATTCACTGGGGAACTGTTCTAAGAATACTTTGCTCAAGTGATCATTTTGCATATGTAAATATAGGTAGTAGTTGCCCCTTGTTGTGCAGTGATAGACAGTCTGGATTCAAATTCTAACCACCATTAAGGTGTGTCACAACAAGTTGATTAAATTAACTTGATGGTAGCTCCCAATTGGCAATGGAGAAGACAAAAGCCTCTTCCGCGGTTACGTTAGAGCCCGGGTGTCCTTGGAGAAGGAGCACGTGGTGTTGACCAACACCCTGGAGTTGTTCAGGGAGAGGTGGGCACCACAGGGAGTGGAGTGCATCATTTCTCCCTCCAACTCTATTTTGATTTAGTCGCTACCCTCCCCCTCACTGTTTTGATCACACAGCACTGCCCTTTGATGTGAAGGGCAGTGTTTGTCACTGGCCACCCGGGTGTTTTCCTATCTTCCTGGTGGTGGAATTTGAATAAAGATTCGTGCATAAAAAAAAGACAAAAGCCCAATTTTGTCTGAACCCAAATCTGCACTTGCACATCCATAAGGGGTTACTGGACAATGGAAATGAGAACCTTGGTTATTTTTCCACCATTAAAACTGCTATGGTATACCATTAAATCAGCACAGAGCAGACACCAAACTGGTATATTCCAAACCCATGTGACTCAGACTGTTCACTGGTTGAACCTGCTGCACAACAACAGACTAAGACATTCTGTATTCATGTCTTAAGATGATGATCAAAGCAACAATGCGATTGTCTAGTAATAAATAATTGAACTTTTGTTGAAGTAGACTCAAAGGTTACATTAAAAACTTTTGTACTAACAATGTGCAGACATTAAACTTTGCTTGATAGAAATAGCCCAAGAAATTCATTCTATTACAAAAGTAAATAAGAATCTAATGATACCTCAACTGACATTAAAACTTTGTTCCTATAATAATTTTGGTACAAGGCCTGGCAAGAGTTTGACTTAATGAAGCTAATGTACTGCTGATATTTATCCCAATTGTATACTGCATTTGATTCCAGTGTGTAAACCATGGCTCAATTGGTTGCACTCACCTCTTGAATCACAAGGTTCTAGGCTCAAAGCCAAATCCAGGACTGGAGTATAAGACACAAGGCTGATGTTTCAGTGCAATACTATGGGAGTGCTGCACTTCTGGAAGTGCAGCCTTTTAGATGATGTAACAAATCAAAGTCCTCTCTGCCTAATTAGATGCACCTAAATAATTCAATAGACAACTTTGAAGAGGAGAGGAGCTAACCCCATGTCCTGGCTAATATTTATCCCTCAAGCAACATTACAAAAAAGAAAACTGTAACCTAGCCAAGACTGCAGTATTTGGGTTTTGTTGTTGGCAAATTGGCTGCTACATTTCACATACTGCAGTCAGCACCTAGACTTCAACAGTACTTTGTTTGATTGCAAAGCACTTTAAGACAACCAGTGGTCAGGAAACTTGCGATATTAATGCAACCATTTCTTTTCTTTTTAGAGCCATCAGCTTTAGCTCTTCTGCTTGGTTTGTGAATATACAGCAATGTCAAGTGTGATTTGTAATCTCATACCAGTTGAAGTTACCATGAAGATTTCTCCTTCACAACCTCTCCCCTGCCTGAAGTGCGGTACCCCTCAGGGTAAACCACCGCCACTCATCTCTCTCAAATGGGAGAGCAGCCCTATGATCTGGTAAGGCTATGGTGGTCTATTTTTTAAATAGAGGAAGAGAAACATTTAAAAATAAACAAGGTTGTGAACCGTGTGCACTGGGATTAAAATGGAATATTAGTGTCTAATTATAAATTAAATCTAAAACAGATTCCACTCGGAGAAATTTACCTGTACCTCTACCAATGTCATCTATTGTATCCGTTGCACCCGATGTGGTCTCTTCTATATTGGTGAGGCAGGACGCCTTTTTGCGGATCATTTCAGAGAACATCTCTGGAACACCCGCACCCACCAACCCCACCACCCTGTGGCTGAACACTTCAACTCTCCCTCCCATTCTGTCGAGGACACGCAGGTCCTGGGCCTCTTCCACTGCCAAAACATTACCACCTGACACCTCGAGGAATAACGCCCCATATTCTCCTTTGGGAACGTGCAACCACACGGGATCAATGTGGATTTGAACAGTGTCCTCATTTCCCCTCTCCACACATTATCCCAGTCCCAAGCCTCCAACTCGACACCGTCTTCCTGATGTGTCCATCACCTTTCCCATCTATCCGCTCCACCCCCGCCTCGACCTATCAACTTCTCCCTCACCTTCATCTACCTTTCACTTTCCAAGCTACTTTCCCCCCAGTCCCAACCCCCTCCTCCCATTTATCTCTCGGTTCCCCGGTCCACAAGCCCCATTCCTGATGAAGGGCTTATGCCCGAAACGTTGATTCTTCTGCTCCTTGATACTGCCTGACCTGCTGTGCTTTTCCAGCACCATACTCTTCAACACAAACAAATTCCAGCCAAACCTACATTTAAAACGGAGGGGAAAACCCCCTGCAGTCACAATTCGTTCATCTTAACTTCCATCTACTTTCTTGAATTGCGTTATTTGTTTCTCCTTGCAGCAGCACCACCCTTTTTCTTTTTTGCTCACTTCTGTAAATTCGGCAGAGATCTGTGAAAAACCCTACTACACAGTAAAAGTCGTAAAGAAAAAAAACAATGAAACTCCTGCCCATTCTCACACCTCAGTCTCAAATTCATGCTGAATTCATTCAAAGTTTAATTTATTTTCCTTACTAGCAGAGAAGATAGATCAAAAAGAGTTAAGAAAAACTGTGGATACAGTGTTCATCCATGTTCATTGCAACAATAGAATCTGGATAATGGAATTATTGGATGTAGTAGGAAAAGGAGAGGAAACAGGTTCAAAAAAGCTGTTAAAAGCTTGTACAAAAGTTAAAAATCACACAACACCAGGTTACAGTCCAACAGGTTTATTTGGAAGCACTAGCTTTCAGAGCGCTAACTCCACAACCACCTGATGAAGGAGCAGCGCTTCGAAAGCCAGTGCTTCCAAATAAACCTGTTGGACTATAACCTGGTGTTGTGAGATTTTTAACTTTGTACACCCCTGTCCAACACCAGCTCCTCTAAATCGTTAAAAGGTTACTTCATCAAGGAGAGAAACAAAGGGGAGTTCTTTGCTGAGGACTATTTGTCCTCAGTGAGGCCACAAGTAGAAGAACATTGAAAATTGAATCCTTGCTTTGTTATCTTGTTGGATAGGATACACAAAATGGCAAGAAAGTTGAACAAAATAAACCTCAAAATAAATATAGCCATAATTGCAGGTGTGGTGTACAATGAAAGCAATGGAAGGAATATTGTGCACATTTACTCTGATGCTACATTGATAAATGTTTTGCAGTTTGGAAGACAGTCTTGAAAATGTTGGGATTTTGTTTCAGATCTGGTAAGATCATCATCTAAAGAGAGAATGCCAAAACTATGAAGTGTTTTGAAAAGGATGGTAAATTGGTTCCAGAGATAGTGAGGACATGAATCTTAGAACACAATCAGAAAATAAATTCGGTGATTGCTTTTCAAGTTGGGACAATGGATCAAATATGGAATTTATTACTAATCCATTGAAAAGGGAAATTGGGGAAATTATAAAATTACTTGCAAATGTGGAATTTTAAATCAAAGCTGTCTCATGTGAAGAAAAACACAACACGTTGCTTCTGTTCTGTATCAGTCACTAGTCCTAGGAGGTAAACTCACATCAATGAAAGATGTAGAACAGCAGTCACACCAGAAGAAATAGGAGAACAAACTCTGAATAAAACACATCCTGGGCCCATCTTCTGACATGGGTGTGGTGTGTTGCTTTTAACCATATTTATGAGATACAATGCCAAAGGTTTATGGACATAATTTATGTTTAAAGATCTGTTCAATGTTGACAGTGTTGCTACACATGAACATCAACCATGTTTACACTTTCTTCCTTTTTTCTCTTTTGCCTATCTCCCAAATACAGTCAGCGGTAAGGCATCCATGTACAACATAGATAAAAACATCCACACACTACATAGAGATAAAACAAACTATTAAACATGGATGGCAAACAGAAGTTTTATAATTACTTAGCTCACAACAAATGTCTGAGTCTAAAGAGATCTCTACTCTGTCACTAAGAAATGGCAATAAAACGACTGCAACGTCCTCCTGATACACATCAGCACTGGTTAAACAGGACACTGCAATGATATGTGAAAAACAAAAATAGAAAGCTTTGCAATAGTATCACATTAGAATCATATTTTGGGGCTTGTTATGGGATGTGTGTATTGGAGCATTTGTGAGTGGTGATGCACTTCACAATTTTAGTTCTGACTAATGAAGGATCCATAACAATGGCAAGGAACTTCCTTAGAGCTACCATGATTTCAGATGGATTAGTCTGCAGTGACAATGCCACAGCATTTGTTCCACATTTCCAGGGAACTAATGCCCGCAGACTGGGAACAGCTCCAAGGAATGTCCTAGAATGTGTTGTATTTGACATATTGGCATCTGCATGGCCAAGATTGTATTTGGCTGCATAGTATCTCGTGAATAACAGACAATATTTGTTAGACCTAATAAACAGTTTGACAAGCAGTGGATGTGTTTCTGCTCATGGCTGAAAAGTCTGACAATTTTAGGATACAGTTTTTTTTGTGAAAGTAAGGACTTTTTTTGAATGCCTTTATTTGTTATTTGATTGCTGTGGTTCTGTTTGCCGAGCTGGAAGTTTTTGTTGCAAACGTTTCGTCCCCTGTCTAGGTGACATCCTGAGTGCTTGGGAGCCTCCTGTGAAGCGCTTCTGTGGTGTTTCCTCCGGCATTTATAGTGGCCTGTCCCTGCCGCTTCCTGTTGTCAGTTTCAGCTGTCCGCTGTAGTGGCCGGTATATTGGGTCCAGGTCTATGTGTTTGTTGATGGAGTTTGTGGATGAGTGCCAAGCTTCTAGGAATTCCCTGGTTGTTCTTTGTTTCGCTTGCCCTATAATGGTAGTGTTGTCCCAGTCAAATTCATGTTGCTTGTCGTCTGCGTGTGTGGCTACTAGGGATAGCTGGTCGTGTGGTTTCGTGGCTAGTTGATGTTCGTGGATGCGGATCGTTAGCTGTCTTCCTGTTTGTCCTATATAGTGTTTTGTGCAGTCCTTGCATGGGATTTTGTACACTACATTAGTTTTGCTCATGCTGGGTATCGGGTCCTTCGTTTTGGTGAGACAATGAATTTGACTGGGACAACACTACCATTATAGGGCAAGCAAAACAAAGAACAGCCAGGGAATTCCTAGAAGCTTGGCACTCATCCACAAACTCCATCAACAAACACATAGACCTGGACCCAATATACCGGCCACTACAGCGGACAGCTGAAACTGACAACCGGAAGCGGCAGGGACAGGCCACTATAAATGCCGGAGGAAACACCACAGAAGCGCTTCACAGGAGGCTCCCAAGCACTCAGGATGTCACCTAGACAGGGGACGAAACGTTTGCAACAAAAACTTCCAGCTCGGCGAACAGAACCACAGCAACGAGTACCCGAGCTACAAATCTTCTCACAAACTTTGAACATGTTATTTGATTATATTAAATGCAAATACTAGAATCATTAGTGCCATGCTAAGTTGAATGCTGCCATTTTGCTACTGTATCTCTGGCATTCACCTCGGCTCCATTTTTGGATAAAGATGGAAAAAGGATATCATAAGCTGAAAGGCTCAGGCAGAAGCAGAACTGAGCATTGAGGAAGTTATGATTCAGTAGGCAATGAATCCTTCCATCATTGACTGATGATTAGCAGACTGGCATTGGCCAGATTACAGTCATCCCGTGCTTTATGGATAGGAGAGAAAGGAACACAATGTCCCATATTGCAAGATGGAAGCTGGGCTGGAAGAAGCTAATTTTGCTAGTGTTCTTGTCCACAGTCAGATTCAATTATTCTGGCTCTGACTGGTGCAGTCAATCGCTACTAAATTTCAGGTGAAGTGAACCAACTTAGCCAGGTAGATGCATTTACAATAATGAAGATTGTGTAGGATCATGCAGTTGGCGTGTTTGGCATAAAACGTATGCAAACACTTCAGCCTCACCAGTTACATTCACTTGCTTGGCTGCACGAAGTTTGTAAATGGGGATGCTTTTACTGCTTCCTCCAACTCTTAGTTGGGTGGTTACCTAACACCATTCTTGTCTGGGTTTCGTAGAGCTACAAATTTGAACTTGCAATCTTACGTTGTTAATCTAATCATAACCATTAGGCTGCTATACCCAAGTAATCGATTTCCATCTTCATGGAATAAAATTCCTGGAATGATTTTACATCAAAGGTACCACATCAATGCATAACATTATTTAACTGCCAAGAATGTCCGGACAAAATAATGACAATCAGAAATAGGATTTTTTTTATGGCAGCTTTTACAATCAAAAAGCATTCTTTGTTCCGTTGACTGTTCCACTGATAATTATTCTAATAGTCATCAATCAATTGCATTATTTATCCTCAGGGGTGCAATATATATCAAATCAACAGGCGAGACAGAGATTTTTAGACAACAGCAATCACTTTTGAAGGAGTTAATGTGACTGATATAACTTTATCATGTTATGACAACCTTCATCATAGATCACAAAGGATTTAAATGTGATAAATCACAGGGCTGTAAATACAAGTACTACATAGCTAGGGAACATTGATAATTACCTGCACTACTTCAAGAGGAGGAAATTGTAATCAAAGCTTTTGTAAATAGGGGCATGGGATGCAAAAGCAAGGAAATAATTTATAAAACAGCAGTTTGCCTTCAACTAGAGCACTGTGCCCAATTCTAGGCACTGCACTTTAAAAAAAGTGTCTGAAAACATTAGAGTGGGTACACAGAAGGTTTTATGAGTGGCGCTGGGGATAAGCAACTTCAGTTGCAGAGACAGATTGAAGTAGTTTTCTTTGGTATTCATTTCTGGGATGAAGTCATCACTGGCTAGGCCAGCATATATTGCCTATTCCTAATTGCCAGAGGGCAGTTAAGAGTCAACCACATTGCTGTGGGTCTGGAGTCACATGACAGTCTGACCAGCTAATGACATTCCCAAAAGGACATTAATGAACCGGATGGGTTTTTCCTAGTAAGAGTCTAATGATGACCACAGTCAATCAATTCCAGATTATTATCTGGTTAAGCATGGCAGTTTCCTTCATGAAAAACATTAGTGAACCAAATTTTATTTTTGACAAGAGGCAATGGGCTCATGATTATCATTTGACTCCTAATTCCAGATTTTTATTGAATTCAAATTCTGCCATCTGCTGTGGCAGGATTCAAATCCAGGTCCTCAGAACATTAGCTGGGTCTCTGGATTAACAGCCCAGTAATAATACCACTAGGCATCACCTCCCCTATTGGAGGTTGGAATTGGAGTTGTTCTCCTTCAAAGAAAAAAGTGAAAAGAAGCTTTGAATATGCTGTTCAAAATTAAGAGGGGCCTGGATAGAGAAGATAGGAAGAAACTGCTCCCATTGGTGGAAGAGTCAAAAACCAGGCGACTCATTTAAAGTGACTGGCAAGTGAACCAGAGGTCAAATGAGGAAAATCTATTTACTCAAGAAGATGGTTAGTGTTGCATAATAATTAGAAATCTTAAAGTGCTAAAGCTGAGGGGGATGTCATATGGGCTAGGCACAGGAATGACTTAGAATCTTAAAAGGAGTAAGGCTGATTGACTTCCTCATCGATTAACATGATGGACATTGTTAGAGAGATTAAGTTATATATGATTGCTATCATGCAACAAATTACATCTTCATGATAAGAGCTTCTCAGGAGGACAGAATTGCAATGGAGAGAGATTGAAAAGTGCTGATGTTCCTCAGGACCTACGTATGCTTATTCATCAGTCATTGAAAACTAATAAACAGATGCAGCAAGCAATTAGAAAGACCAATGGTCTGTTCACTCTTACTGCAAGACGATTTGAGTACAGAAGTATAGTGGTTTGCTGAAATTATACAGAGCTTTGGTGAGAGTAGTGTGTGCAGTTTGGTCTTTTTACCTAAGAAAGAATATACTTACCATAGAGGAAATACAATTAAGGATCGCCAGACTGATCCCTGGGATTGCAGGATTGAGGAGACAGGGCCATTATTTACTCAAACTCTCTATTCAAATCTACAGATTAATATTCATTAAAAAAAAAGAGGCTTCCAAAATTCTCACAGGGCCTGATGCAGTGATTGCAAAAAATCAGTAATGGCAGTGTGGTCTCCCAAGTGCCTCTCACAGGGGGCACAGCATTGTGTTCGACAGGTCGATTCTCCTGCTCCTTGGATGCTGTCTGACCTGCTGTGCTTTTCCAGCACCACATTCTTGATTCTGATCTCCAGCATCTGCAGTCCTCACTTTTTCCACAGCATTGGGATAAGCAGTAAATCAGTGCTGAGTAGAAATTTCATCATTCAGATCTTTGAAATATTCTGTCACAGAAGGCTGTGGAAACCTCATCATGGAGTATGACGGAGATAATAAAATTTCTAGATATTAATGCTATCAGAGGGTAGAAAGTTAGCATGAGAAAAGTAACGTTGAGGTATAGGATCAGCCACATTTTAGTTGAATTGTGCAGCAGAGTTGAAGGACCAAATAATCTGCGCCTGATCTTATTTAAAGTGTATGATTAGCAAAATGGAAAATAAGAGGCACAGTGGCTAGCACTGCAGTCTCACGGCTCCAGGGACCCAGGTTCAATTCCAGCCTCGGGCAACTGTCTGTGTATAACCACAAATTGAGGAGTGATAGATTTAAGACAGATGTCAGAGGCAGGTCCTTTACGCAGAGAGTGGTAAAAGCGTGGAATACCCTACCTGCTAATGTAGTCAACTCAGCCGCATTAGGGAGATTTAACCAATCCTTCGATAAGCACATGGATGATTTTGGGATAGTGTAAGGGGACAAACTGAGAATAACTCACAGGTCAGCACAACATCGAGGGCCAAAGGGCCTGTTCTGCGCGATATTGTTCTATGTTCTAGAAACTGCAAAGGATCAGTCATCAAAAATATTCTAATTAACATAATGCAGCAATTCAATCAAAAGAAAGCTTCACCCATGCCTGGTAACATTTCCCAGGATGTGGTAGTAGTTTCGTGTCAGTCACTTTGATGTTAAACCTTACTGTGGTGCTTAAAGAGATGGAGCAATTGTGGATCAATGAATGACAGCCAGTGCTCAATGTAACAGCAATGCATGGGAGAGACAGAACAGAAACCTAGAAATATTTCCTTTACAAACACTGGAAGCAACAGCTATGATTTATATGCATGCTAGGTAAGTATTTGAAAGTACACACACATTAGAAATGAAGCATGTTCATGGCAAGTCCTACTTCTGCAAAGTTACCTGCTGGAATTATGAAAACAATTACAAAAAGAATGAGAAATTGTTATGGACCACATCAAGGAAAAGGAAATCTCCTTAATGTTTCCAGTGCTGGAAAAGGGCATAAATACGTAAAGCTCAGTGCAACCATTTTTAAACCTTCCCCCAGTTTATAACAATGTTTATGTGTAAGCATGTAACTAGTGCTTACTAAGTATGAAGTGTTGTACTGTATGAAGTTTTAATTTTTTTTTACAATCTATGAACATTTGCATTCTGCAAGTGCTCTTCCATCACAAGCCTCAGGCAACAAACAAACAATGACAATGCACAATCTTTTTCAACAGCAAGATAACACATCATATCAAAATGCTAGCTTCTGTTAGCACCATTGCTTTCCCGAATGAGCAAAATTAAGCTCCTGCCATTGTCAGATTTATTTTCAAAGACTACTTTTATTGGCTTACTATTAATAATTTTCGACTGCTAGCACATCACTATAAACACGTGTCCCACAGCCTGAGAATGTGCATATATATAGACCATCTGGATTCAGCCAGTAGACTATAAATAGTCATTTGGTACAGTGTACAATACCGCAACCCCATTTTATCTCATACAGCCACTCATATTGTGGATGTTGACATAGAAATTGACCTTTGAGGCCTTCAAATGTCCTTCCAAAGATGGCAACCAACTTATACATGCCAGGTTTAAAAGTAAGCACCAACATCGATGTGGATAGTGGTCATCTTTGTCACTCCTCATACAGGGTTTGGTCTGTGTAGGCATGTTTTAAATTCCTATGCATCTTTGCATCACCTGTTTGATCCTTCGCTTATGGTTAAAAGGTGAAATATTGAAACCAATTACTGTTACCAGTACAGCATGTCATGGCTGAAAAGGGGGTCATTGCTGACACACGCAAAAATGCATTCTTCCAAAAAATAATGGGATCACCTTTTAAGCCACAATCTAAATCAACGTACAATGTAAACCATTAACCTGCAAAAAATTGCTTTCAGTGTCATGGAATTTCCAGTTTTCCATGAGAAATTTGTCGAAACTAATGGTAGAATCCATCAGATATTGGAATTATCAACTGAAACCAATGCCTTCTTTATTTTAAAAATATTCCGTGAAGCATACAAGTGACATCAAGCCAAATGAAAGAGACAACAAATGGGCAACCGATCAGGAGTTAATGGAAACAGATTTGAAGAGGCTTTCGATTGAAGGCAGAGGTGGAGAAGGTTAGGGAAGTAATTCATAGGGAGCTGAAGACAGAACCCCTCTGCTAACCTCTCTAATGTTCCAAAGAACTTTTAACTTTTCATGACTTAAACTTCTTTTTTGATCAGTTATGCATCTAAGGACTGATTTAGATCAATCAATTCAAGTACATCAAGACAGGTTATCACTCATTTAGTGCTGAGAGACAGACAAGAATTTCTTTTAGGTTAACTCACAGCAGGTTACGAAGAATAGATGACTGCAGTGGATTGTTGACCTTTATTATTGGTATACCAGAAATTTTGAGAACTGAAATGTGATTAAAATTTAAAGTACCTTCAATAAAAATAATGCTGTTTTAAGACGAGAAGTAGAAGCAGGGGAAGATCATTCAGCCCATGGAGCCTGCTCTGTTCATTCGGTTTCAGGATAAAAGAGGCTAATGATTCAAGATTGAGATGAGGAAAAACATCTGACCTCAAAGAGTTGTGAATCTTTGGAATTCTACACTGCAGAGGGTTGTGGATATGCCAGCTCAAGTTTATTTAGGGCTGACAGGTTTTTGGTCTCTCGGGGAATCCAGGGATATGAGTAGCAAGTGAAACATTGCAGTTGACACTGTAGGCTGGCCATGTTCATAGTGAGTGCAAGTATCTTGGCTGAAAGCAGCCCAATCACATTTACCTGTACAGTATTCAGTCCATAGTAGTTGGATAAAAATATCAATCATGTAAGTTTTAGTAAATCTGGCAAAAAATAAATGTGTCTTATTGCATTACCAGACTCCAATAGAAGCAATAATAATTTTTATTGCAGCAATTCAGGAACAGTCAATGGTTGCCTGTGTTTTCTCTCTTACTTTGCAATTGGAACCTCTGATATTTTCACGCAAGTGAAAGTTTAGGTGACTCCTTTTCTCCCCAGGTCAAGTCCAAACAGAATAAAAGATGAGATTCAATCCAAGAATGAAAGAAGACCCTTATAAATTATATATATCCCAATAATATCATAACCACTGTACAGGTATCTGTCTATTGAGGGCTCAGGAGGACCAAATTAACATCTCAAGTACTGCCTGCTCTTTTTAAAGAAAATAACTTTCTGAAATAACAGATAAACAGGCGAAATAGAAGATTAAGTGGCATAGGGGAGCAAGGCTGTGGCAGAAATCTGAAGTAAAACTAAAACGATAAAAATAAGGATTCTTAATTAATTATTCCCAGAATGCATGAATATATCAATGTTTCATGATTCTGTTCCTCCCTCTAAACCTAGCTTTAACAAAATCAATAGAAGAATAAAAACAGAAAATGCTAGAAGTGCTTACCAGGTCAGAAAGCATCAATAGAAGATTATTTATGTAGAATTCTCAGAAGTGAAAGAAAGCAAGGATACAACAAAAGAAATGTCACTATTCCTCATTAACTGCTGGTGATCCTATCATTGAGGACATCCGAATATTTGCCAAACTCCACAAGAGAGCACAGCACAGGCTAAGGCTCTTGTAGAAGGTGTTTATTACAGAAGAGTACCATGTTTCAAATCTGTTTGTGGGTGATATGTAAAAACACCCTCCCAAAGGAGCACATTTAAAAAAACAGGCCTGAGCTGCAGTACAGACAGCCAACACACGCAGATTAGACTAACCTGGAATACTTTGTCTTCTAACTGCCAAGGTGCCTTCGGAAGCTTTTGCTGGGTTTGTAGATTTGGCGTATGGTCCCTCATCTGTAAAATAAAAATGTTGGATCTGTCTAAAAGAATTATGGAAAGGAATTCTTTGTTGGAGAAAACCATTCTGTGAACAACATCGTATACTGAGGTGACAGTCACCAAAGCTTTCAGATTATCAGAGCTTGCCCAAAGTGCCTAAAGATCTGTAAGAGCCAGCTCTGTATTCTTGCTAACATTAGCCTAGTAATATCAAAACATGAGTGGTTTCACGTTTAAGTAATCAGCAAGGTAAAGGGGTGGAAAACAGATTACTAATGACAAAGAGATGAATACTAGATTATACTAGTTTCACTGTCCCCCATGAGGACCACTAAGACCAAAATGTCATTGCATATTACAGGAAGCACTGCACCACTACATTTTATAAAATTTATATTCAAATTTCAGTGATCTGAAGACGGTAATAGATGAATTGCCCGTTTTGAGAAGAAATGTTACCTACCTCAGACACAGCACATAATACCATAGGTCTGGTAGATTCAGAAAGAACAGTTAACATTACAATTCTGAAGAAGTGATAATAAACTGTTTCTCTTTCTGTAGATGCTAAGATTTGAATTTTTTTAGTACTTGGCTTTATTGCAGCTCTCCAGTATCCAAAGTACCTGCAGTATTTTGCTTTTATTTTAGGAGAACCTCCTTTCTCAGTCAGGACTAACAGTTAAGAGATAAAGCAAATTTGCTATCTACAGATCTAATTTTTTAAAAAAAAAACTCAGTTCTACAGAGGGTGAAATGAAAACATTCTTTTGGAAAGGGACTCCCTTATCTGTACATCAGCAATGACACAATGAGGACTGAGCTAACCACAGCTAAACAAGCATGCCTTCAGGCACTGTATTCTTCGGTTTGTTGAAAACCAGCTGTAGATTCAATACGTGAAACACATGCAGCCCTCCACAGATGGATCTGCTGCCAAATCTACAGTGACGTCTTGGTTTGTGACAAGGTGCCTACATTTCTTGAGATGTTTGATTCAAATAACTGAATTTCAGATTCTTCCAAAGCAAGTGCTGACCGTGACACAATGCCTGTCCAAAAAGAATTCTGCTTCAATGCCCAACATATCAGATATCCCAAAGCTTTGCTCCATTGTGGACTTGGGATTTTGGCTCTAAGTATAGAAACAGAGTTTAGTACTTCAAAATACCAGCTGCATATTTACATGCAACACGTTTTCATGGTCATCCTTGCTCAGTAGTTGTCCTCCTTTCTCTGGTTTCAGGTGCCATGGTTTGAAGTCCCATTCCAAACATTACAGCCTTTAACCAAGTTATTAACATTTCAGTACAGTACGGAGAATAAGATGCTGCCTTTTTGATGCAAAGCAAAACTAAGGTCCTGTGTGCCTTTTCAAAGAATGCAAAATGATTCCATATCACTGTTTTAAAGAAAAGCACCAAATTCACTGGTGTCCTGGCTTACATTTATCCAAAAATGAACAGAACAAAAACAAATTAATTGCTTAATCATCTCATTGCTCATTGTGAAAACTGCAGAGAGAAGCTTTTTGGACTTTCTTAACAGAGGAGATAGAGGAGGGAAAGAAAGTGAGAACATGTAAGAGGCAAGGTTTACGAAAAAAAGAGAGGAATCTGCAGTTAAGACAACTGAGTCTGCACCACCAATAAGATCATTGCTGACCTGGTTTGTACTCCTACCTCTCGAAGTTGTCATTGATCAGAAATCCAAGATAGATCGAAATATATTCAATAAGCTCTGAATATATTCAATGAATATATTCTGTGAAAGATCATTCCAAGAACTAGCAGCTCTCAGAAGACATCCTTCCTTATGTGGTCTTAAAACAGACTCGTTTTAAAATTGCGCCCTCATGGTTTTTCATCTTCTCATGAGAGAAACATCCTGTCAAGACCCTCAGAATCATATGTTTCAATAAGATCACCCTCATTCTTCTAAACTCCAATGAGTACAGATAAAAAAAATTTTTCCTCACAAGCTAATATGCACATTCCAAAAATCAGACTGTAACTATATTCTTTAAGGTGCCCAAAATTGGAACCACACCATGTATAGTTATAACAAGACATTCCCACATTTATACTGTATCCCCGTTTGTAAGAAAGGTGAACATTCCATTTGCCTTCCCAATAACTTGGTGCACCTCCATACAACTTATGCAAGAAAGACACCCAGATCCTTCTGTACTGCAGTGCCCTGCATTCTTGCTCTAATTGATGTTCTGGTTTCTGATTCTTCCTGCCAAAGTGGTCATCTTCCCTGTTCCCCAAAGTATACTGTGGTTGCCAAAATTTGTATCCTTTTGCAGACTCTTTATATCCTATTTGCAACATGGTTTTTTTCCCAAATTTTATATCATTAGTAAATTTGGCTACAATACTGTCAGTGCTTTCCTCCAAACTATTAACATAGATTTCAAATAGTCAGCTGGAACATTTCCAGTATCTAAGGAATTTTATAAGATTCCTACCAATGCATCCACTATCTCTATAGTCATTTTCTTTAAGACCTTAGGTTACAGGGCATCAGATCCAGGGGACTTGCCAGCCTTTAATTTCCTATTACGTTTTGTATGTGACTATGAGTGATTCAAGTTCCTTTCTCTCTTTTGCCTACTGGTGTTTCCACTATTCTTGGAAGCTTTTTGTACAAACGACTGTGGAGACAAAGGTAAAATATTTGTTCAAAGTCTCTACCGTTTTCTTTGCATTCTTTTGTCAATTTCCCAAACTCACCGCTTTAAAAATCCAACATTCATTGATGTTACTCTTTTGCCTTTGATATAGCATGAAAAGCTTTTATTTTATTCTACATTTTTTCAAGTTCTTTCTCTCGTGCTCCAATTTCATTTTTTTAAGTCATCCTCCAATTGTATCTCACATTGTCCAATCTCTGAGTTGAAAAGCATGGCACTGGAAAAGCACAGTAGGCCAGGCAACATCCGAGGAGCAGGAGAGTCGACATTTTGGGGATGTGCGCGCGGTTGGTGTGTGGGGGGATGTGTCGGGTATGGGAGGCTGTGGAGGGTTGAAAGTTAAAGAGATCAATTGGAGGATGGGTGGAGCTGGGGGAATGGCAGCTGGGAAGGTGATAGGTATATACAGGTTTGCGGGTGATGGTGTTAGGGTGGAGTGGATAGGTGAGAAGGAAGATGGACAGGTGGGCAGTTCAAGAAGGCAGTGCAGAGTTGCAGGGTTGGATCTGGGATGAATGGGGGAGGGGAGATTTAGAAACTAGAGAAGTCAATGTTGATGCTGTATGATTGAAGCATCCCCAGGTGGAAGATGAGGTGTTCTTCCTCCCGTTGGCAGGTGGCTTGGATTTGGCCTTGGAGGCAGCCCAGGACTTACAAGTCTTTGGTGGAGAGGGAGGGGGAGTTGAAGTGATCGGTTATGGGACAGTGGGATAATTTGGTGTGTCCCCCAGAGATGTTCCCTGAAACGCTCTACGAGTTGGTGTCCTGTCTGCCCGATGTCTGGCCTACCATTAATCTTTGAAGAATTGTACATAGTTTCTTTCAATTTGGTACAATTCTTAACTTGCTGTTAACCTTTGGTCATACTTTCTCTACCACTTTACCTTTTGAACTATTTCCCCAGTCTATTTTAACCAACTCAAACTTAAATAAATGCAATCATAAAAGGTTTAAAGTCTCAGACACTAGTTTCAGACCTAAGTAGATTAAACACGAAATTTAATCATGTTATGGCCACTCTTACCTACAGTATCATTTACTGAGGTCACTTTTAATAATGAATCTGAATTAACTCCACAGAGGCTGGTATCCAGTCACCAAGTCACCCTTTAGTTACAGATGGAGAGTCCTTGACACTAATTAAACCTCCTCAAAAGGCAGCCCTCAGAGTGAACAGAACCTCTGACATAAATAGAACCTGTTTATTATGTCAGACAGGGCTCCATGACTGGGTCTGATTAACAGCCCAAGTGAGAGAACACATATTCTGTGATGTCCACCTGGCTGACCTATAATCAGGATACATATTTACATCTGATCAAGTCAAAAATTATCTGATCTTCTATTACTCTAAATAAAAGTTTGTATTCCAACCAAATAACTCATTCTCCAGGCAATACCTTTCTTATAAGCCCCTATGATTTCTTGATTTATACTCTAATAGAGTAGCTAGTGTCAGAGGGCCTATACAGCAGTCCCACCAATGATTTTATTTCATTGTCATTTCTATCTCTACAGAAATTGAACCATTTTTTGATCCTCCAAACCAAGATCATTTTTCTCTACTGTACTGATCCAATCTTTCATCAGAGGTAACGGTCTCCTTTTCCTTTCTTTAGCCCTTCTGAAATGGCAAACCGCCTTGACTATTCAGGTCCTTCCCACCAGAGGTCATTTTGCAACCATGTCTTTAGCATCTATCATCCTAATCATTTAAATTGATTTGCATTATCAACTCATTCAAGTGCATATGATTAGATAATGAAAATGTATATCTGTTCATTGTTTCCCATTCTGTTTGTGTTCTGACCTTATTACTGGTGCATGCTTGGTGTATGTGCGCTGTCACACGTCAGTACCCTGTGCTAGTGTCTTAACCTTTTCTCCAACTCTTTCAAACCTCTTAGGAAAAACCAAACTACCAACTGGCTCCCATCCCCATGAATAATGAGTTTACAGCTCTATCTCCTACTGTGGTTATCTGATTGACTAGTAAACCGAATCTAGCACAACTCAAGTGAAAGCTATCCCAACAGTACAGCACAGCTTCCCCTTTTACTCTTCCCAAATACTGCAGCTGCTGTTCTATAAATTAAAATGCTTTTAACAAACCCTACTATAACTACATTTCTGTTTACTCCCCTCAGTTTGCTCATTGGCACTGCAGTGCCTGCTCTGATTTACAGATGATGCAAGAATCCATTGGGCAGTTGCAATGGCAGAGGCTCCTCCACTGCAACCTTCTAGCCCTCATTCTTGCCTCCCTTATAGTCGCAACCTCCTGTCCCTCACAAACAGGATAAATCTTTAATACTTAACCCAAGGGCTGTGACTGCTTCCTGGAAGTGAACGTCCAGGCAACATTCCCCCATCCATGAGTTACCATATTGCCTGATGTGTGGAATCGAACTCCAAGTTCTTCGTGCTGCAGACACTTAAATTAGGTGTGGTTACCGTGGATCTCACAGGTTTCCACTTCCTCCAAGCTGGAGGACTGTAGTACCCTGAGCCTTCCCTGACAAGGGAGAGATGGGAGTAAAGCCACAAAGGTTATGTAAAAGGTGAATACGAGATTTCAATTGAAAGACAGTGAGTCAATGGAAGTCAATAGGCTATGACCACAATCAACTGCAAGGTAGAATTTGGATGAGCTTGAAATTTAGAGGATGGGAATTTGGAGGCTAGCCAAGAAAGCATTTCAATAGTTAAATTTAGGATTAACAAATGCATGGATAACCGTTTCAGAAGAAAGGTTAGCAAAGTGCACGCTCTTCTTTTTGCACAAGACTAGATGGCTCTGTAGAATCATATCTGGTCAAAACAATCAGCAAATTATACAGCATGGGCAATCTTGAATCACAGAGTGTGATGAGATTCTCCAAAAACAGTTTGGAGAATTTTTAGTCAATTTTTGCCACTTCCTGTTCTCGTCATATTACAGAGTATACGGGTTGATGTAAGTCAACAATTTAATTACAGATGGATAGAAATGTACAGCACGGAAATAGACCCTTCGGTGCAACCCATCCATGCCGGCCACACAGCCTAACCTAATCCAATCTCATTTTCCAGCACTTGGCCCATATCCCTCCAAACCCTTCCTATTCATATCCCCCTCCAGTTGCCTTTTAAATGCTGCAATTGTACCAGCCTCCGCCACTTCCTCTGGCAGCACATTCCATACACACATCACCCTTTTCATGAAAATGTTGCCCTTAGGCCCCTTTTATATCTCTCATCTCTCACCCTAAATTTACGCCCTCTAGTTCTGGACTCCCCACCCCAAAGAAAAGACCTCGTCTATTTATCCTATTTTAGTTAAAATTCTTCTTGATGCAGAGCAAAAACCACAGTGCTGCATGTTATTTCCAATTTGATTTAAATGGAGGTACTTAATATTCTGTTTAACCAACTCTTCCTAAGCAGGAATGTTATGTTTCCACCATGCTTTAAAATGCTCATAACGGCACATTGGCAGCCCATGAAAGTCAGCATCAACTGAATAACTGATTAATTAAAGGGCTGGTTTTCAACAGCATTTCCCTTCTTTGAATTTTCCAGAACCAAAGGAGAATTTGGATTCACACTTCCAATAAAAAAGATGGATAGGCAGAATGACAACATCCCCAATATTTAAATAAGCACTCTTTTCATTGAGAACGTTGGAGAGTAATTAAGGCCTGAAACTTCGTCAACTTTCCCCCTGTGCCACAGACAGATACTAAGGCCAATTATAGGATCTCTATGGTAATCCCTCCTAGAATCAGCTAATTTGGCAAAACATTGCAATCCACAATCTGTGTGTGATTGTGTCAGTCCCATTTTTATTTCCAAAGACCCATTAGGGGTGCGGGCTGGATTTAATTGTTCAAAGTGGATCGAAGTGTTGCCCTATGTGTTTTCCCTTTAACTAATACCATAAACAATCTCGCTGTTGATTCCTCACCACATTACAATCCATACATTGTAATAAGAGTAGATTAGAGTCAGTGCAACAGCAGACAATGTTTACTACAGGGAGACGTCCATTGTTTGTGCAGAGTAACAAATTGTAAATATGTTATTTAAGTAATTTAGACGGATGTTCTGTTTAACATATTATTTGTACAATTTATGGAAAGTTCTAACTTGTTCGATTCTACTGTTTGCAACTAAGAGGAAATGAAACCAGTTTGAAAAATTCAGGCTTTCTAAATAGAGATGATCCTAGCATGGCACCAGTCATGAACTTCAGTGTTATGTGATTGGCAACCTGGGCGAAAATGGTACTTGCAAGTGTGGGATTAGATGGCCAGGCTGTTTGTAAACTAGGCCTCGGGTAGCGTGGACACATGTAGTCAGGGGTCAACATGCCGAGCTCACAAAACAGCCTCTGGGACATATCAAAAGTAGAGATGTAAAAGCGTAAACGTGCACAGCATTGCAGCAGAACCAGGAGCCAGAGACGAGAACCAAAGCTGACAACACTTGTATCCTGGCAGCTTTAAGGAACAAGGATTGAAAGCAGTTATGCTCAATGTTTATTTCCTTTCCCCCAATAATGTTCTTCAATTCTGTTAACTTGTTGCACCAAAATCGTCATCCACTGCGTGTTTGTCTTGCCTCATATAAAACGTCAGGGAATCTTACACCAGATATTCTTTGGACCTTGAAAATCATGTTTATTTAACACACTTGAAAATGTTAAATGATTTCTGCAGCAAGCATAAAAGAAAAATTATACAAAATTTGTTTGACTCACTGTATGGTATAAAGGAGCGTTTATCTAGGCGGTGTCTATTGCTACTTAACCATGTGTCTAATTGGGATAGGCAATGATTCTAATGCCTCACCCATATTGATGTCGTCTGATAATCAGACAGTCAGATTAAGAGATGATGACTTTAGTTCTGGAAAACTAACAATGGCAGAAGTAGAAATTGTAATGTATTGCTCGCATGTGACACCTGGAGAAAATGGATACAAATTATTCCAATGCAGGAGTGGGGTTGTGACCAAAATATAGATTAAATAAAAAGTATTGTGAACTTAATTTAAAAGGCAAACCTGGTCAATGAAATCTGGCTTTAATTCCAATAAGTGTGTCAATTAAGTGACTAACATCATTAGAGAGAGATTAAACAGACAAATTTTTCCAGATCAGGATCCTTCAGCAGCCACAGAATCTAACACTCAGAAGTGGTGCTATGGGTCCAGGAGAAGCAAAGTTGTGACTTTAACTTCAGAGATTCACAAAACTATCCCATCGCTGCCATCTTCAAGTCCCAAAGCCCCCCTCACCCCAAACTATCCAGAGGGCCAAAGATAGCACAGCAAGTGACCCAGTAGTGATCACTTCACTCATCTGTGGAAGTATCAGCAGTGACTGTTGCTAAAACTAGAGATCCAAATTCCATTGAGCCTCCAGCCTCCGCTATATACAGACTGCGTGTTCAAAAATGACCTCCGACCAAAATCCATTTTGCATAGACAGCTATTTCACACAGTTTGTACACTTAAACTTGAGGCCCCACAATTGTTCAGTGATATTAAGTTTCCTCTAACAAATGAACTTTCTTCTTGGTCAGGTATTAAATAGTTTGTAAATTTCAAATCAGCTAAGCAGACGTTACATTGCGTCAATTGTTTTGGGTATGTTTGGCATTGCGTATACACAATATTCAATAGATGCCATTCAGGCAGCACGGTGACTCAGTAGTTAGCACTATTGCCTCACAGCACCAGGGACCCGGGTTCAATCACAGCATGGGGTGAATATCTGAGTGGATTATGTATGTTCTCCCATGTCTGCATAGGTTTCCTCTGGGTGCACAGTTTCCTCCCACAGTCCAAAAATGTGCAGGCTAGGTGGATTGACCATACTTAATTGGCTGTAGTGTCCAGTATTGTGTAGCTTAGCCATGGGAAATGCAGTATAATGGGGTGTTTCCAATATGACCACATGTACTTATTTCCAGATAATTTACATCTAATAGTGTAAACCCTCTGGCATTGCACAGCATTAGATTTAGTGCAACAATAAATTCTTCAAATGTGCATAACTACATATAATCAGAAGGAATATTCAGCAATGCTTCAATTAAATTTGTCCAAACTGAAATACATATTGATCAAGCTTCTCAACAAATCGTAACATTGCCTGCTGCTATGTATCCTTTTGTCTAAAAGGAGTTAAATTTTGAAGTCTTCTCAGTGATCCATAAACAAGTGCAAATTAACAGACTTCTGCAATAGAGGTTAATCTGGTCAGTTTTATGGCAGAAGTTGCATTGATTTCTAAACAAGCATAAATATCACAAAATGCAACTTGTATTTAATACTCTACAATCATTTGCAATGGTTTGGTAAACTACACAAATTTAAAAAAAAGTTAAACAGAAACTCTGGACTAATTGTACAGCTGAAAAACATGCCTTGTACTGCATAGCAGATTCAGAAAATAAACTATAAATCTCCATATTAAATCCCACTCAAACTCCCATCTCTGCTCCCTCCACAGTAAAACAACAACCTGATCAAGCAGCTTTTATCCGATTAATAACTATAGCTACATATTCATAAATGCTGTCTTAAACAATTGAATTATTGAAAAAAGCTGTGACAAAATCAAAGTAATATTCTGTCTCATTTAGAAGAAAATGTTCAGCAGAAGTTATTTGAAGTCAGACAATAATTCTATTTTTTTTTTAAAAAACAACTTTAACACAGCAGCAGCAGCTCTGGAGAGAACTATAATGCAAAATGTCCTGTACCTTACTTACCAAAATCACTGTTAAGTTCATGGCCAAGTCCACATAACAAATCCATGGCATTGTTAAAAACTCAAACAAGATGATCAATTAGTCCAGCAGTGTAGCAGCATTAAAGACAGTGACTGCAGCAAATATTACTCCTCGTTACATACATAGATCCTCAGCAGTACACTGCTCGCTGCCAACTCATTTGTTGCACGTAATCAAATTCAAATGCAGCAGCTAACATGTATGTCATCATTCCATTGTCAGAGAACACAAGCAAAACACTGGAAACTCCCTCAGGAAATCACCACTGAGGCAGCTTCACTCTCTCAGCCGCAGGAGCAAGCCCGACTTTCAAGCTTGATCAGCAGAAAGTAGTTTAATTTAGCTCCAACACTCAACAGCCAGTTATTTGGCACCACAAAATTTTTGTGGCTCAATTTATCCACATATCTCCTATGTCTGCAATGCCAAAAGGTTACTCGTGTCCAGATTTATAGATCAGCAGCTTGTATTCAATTGCACAAGTCAACACGCAACATTACAGGCATTTAAAATATGATACTATATCAGTCTACTTAGAAGGAATGCACAGTAAAGCTAAAGAAATCTCTAATCCACAATGACACAGAAACATAAGTTTATAGCAGAGGAGTGTTGTATTACTTCAGTAATGAGCTGGATCAAATGCAAAAATCAAGCTCTTGACCACACCTTCTATCATGGGATGTGTATTTTACTGACAAGGTCAACATTTGTTGTACATGACTAGGTAGTTTCTTGCCATGCCATTTCCACAAGAATGTAGGGGGGAACACTATTGCTGAGAGTCCAAGAAGGATGGCAGATTTCCTTTACTAAAAAGAGCATTCGTAAACCAGATGTGGTTTTACAACAATTGATGATAGTTGTCATTACAAAGACTAGCTTTATTTTCTGGATTTACTAATTGAATTTAAATTCCACCAACTGTCTTGGTGGGATTTGAACTCATGACCCCAGAACATTAGCCTGCTTGCCAGAACAGTGATCTTACTGCAACAACATCTCCCTGTTTATATGTATTTATTAAATTAAGCTGTACAATCATGTTACAGTATTTCGAGGGGAGCTACACTTGCCCCTGGATCTTCTGGTCAAGGGATAGTGATATATCCACCGCACTACAAGACCCTTATTCATTTTAATATTTCTGTATTAAGTATTCACCCACTTCTCCCCAGAAATGCTTAATGGTTGCTGCCTCAACGAGTACAGTATATGGCAAAGGAAATTATGCTTGAATAACACTGTTTAAAGAAATCATACCTCAACACTTGGTTCAGCAACTGGCTGATCATTTTCAATCGTTTATCCTCTCATCACTAACTCACCAACAGAAGGGAATAGTTTCTTCCCTAATCACCCTTCTGAATGTAAACACACAACTTGAATTAAATCTGGTCTCCTCAAAACCATGTTTAATTCTGATGAAGCCATCCTGTACTTGCAGTGAGATGGAGTTGGTTCTCTTAGATAAGCAGCTAGCTTGTGAATCAGATCAATACCAACAGCAGGTATGCGCTCCCATGCTCTGGGCAAGACAGCCTCCTCACCACAAAAGGTATCACAGTACTTTATTATAAATCATTGAATAATTACCAAGGTCCTGCTTCCTGGCAGGAAAGCTAAGGAGAGAACCCACAGTACATTGAAGATCCAAACTAAAATTTTCTTGTCGAATTATTGCTAACACACAATATTCAGACGACAACTTGAAGAAATGCAGCCAAAGCATGGGCTGGGTTTGTTCAGTCGCATTACCACCCACCAAGGAAGCTGCCAGTTCCAGATCCTATCAGCTTACGAGATGACTAGTAAGCTTCTCATTCAATCACAGGCCTCAACAGTAGTCAAACTGAGGCTGACAGCTTGCAGATCCTAAGAAATGGGTCTGGTGTTACATGTAGGCCAGACCAGGTAAGGATGGCAAGCTTCTTTCCCTAAAAAGACGTTAGCGATCCAATTGTGGTTTTATGACAGTGGTCACCATTCAGTCCACTTTCTAAAAATATAATTTCAGATTTTTACTTAATTCAAAATTTCACCATCTGCCCTTGTGGGATTTGAACCCATGTCTTCAAATCATTAGCCTGGGACTCTAGATTACTGGCCCAGTGACATTATCACCATCCACCACCTCATGTGGGATGAGGATTGTGGTGAATGAAGATATACTCATCCCTACCCCAGATTGGGCCAAATGAAGGCAGACACACACAACCCATCAGACAGGTTGCTCTGTTTCCACAGTCAGAAAACCATCCCATCCCGACTGCCACGAAGGCAGGTAATTGGCCCGGTGGTGAGTGGAGGTCTTTAAGTGGTTTTAGGGGGAAGTGGAGGAGGTGCAGCATCGTCAACCTCAGACGTGGTTGACGATGCTCTCCACCGCATCTCCTCCACTTCTCGCTCCTCCGCCCTTGAACCCCGCCACCAGGACAGATCCCCACCGGTCCTCACCTACCATCCCACCAACCTCCAGATACATCGTATCATCCTTCGTCATTTCTGCCATCTCCAAACAGACCCCACCACCAAGGATATATTTCTCTCCCCTCCCCTATCAGCATTCTGGAAAGACCACTCACTCCGTGACTCCCTCATCAGGTCCTCACCCCCCCACCAACCCAACCTCCACTCCCGGCACCTTCCCCTGCAACCGCAGGAAATGCAAAACTTGCACCCACACCTCCCCCCTCACTTCCCTCCAAGGCCCCAAGGGATCCTTCTATATCCGTCACAAATTCACCTGCACCTCCACACACATCATTTACTGCATTTGCTGCACCCGATGTGGCCGCCTCTACATTGGGGAGACAGACCGCCTACTTGCAGAACGTATCAGGGGACACCTCTGAGACACCCGCATCAACAATCCAACCGCCCCGTGACTGAACACTTTAACTCCCCCTCCCACTCCGCCAAGGACATGCAGGTCCTTGGGGCGCCTCCATCGCCAGACCATTGCAACACGACGCCTGGAGAAAGAGTGCCTCATCTTCTGCCTAGGAATTCTCCAACCACAAGGGATGAATGGAGATTTCTCCAGCTTCCTCATTTCCCCTCCACCCACCTTATCTCAGTCCCAACCCTCGGACTCAGCACCACCTTCTTGACCTGCAATCTTCTTCCCGACTTGTCCGTCCCCACTCCCTCTCCGGCCTATCACCCTCACCTTAACCTCCTTCCACCTATCGCATTCCCAACGCCCCTCCCCCAAGTCCCTCCTCCCTACCTTTTATCTTAGCCTGCTTGGCACATCTTCCTCATTCCTGAAGAAGGGCTTATGCCCGAAATGTCGAGTCTCCTGCTCTTTGGATGCTGCCTGACCTGCGCTTTTCCAGCAACACATTTTTCAGCAAAGAGATCTTGGAGTGCAATTCATGTTCCTTGAAAGCAGAGTCACAGGTTGACAGGATAGTGACGGTGGTGTTTGGTAAGCTTTCCTTTCTTGGTCAATGCATTGAGTATAGGAGTTGAAAGGTCATGTTGCAACTATACAGGACACTAGATAAGGCTACTTTTGGAATACTGGGTTCAGTTCTGGTCTCTGTGCTTTCGTAAGGATGTTGTTAAACTTGAAAGGACTCAGAAAAGATTTACAATGATGTTGCCAGCATTGGAAGGTTTGAGCTGTAGGGTGAGGTTCAATAGACTGAGGCTATTTTCCCTGGAGCATTGGTGAATGAGGGGTAATCTTATAGAAGCTTATAAAATCATGAGGGGCATGGATAGGGTGAACAGCGAAGTTCTTCTCCTCAGGATAGGGGAGTCCAAAACTAGAGGGCTTAGGTTTAAGGTGAGAGCAAAAAGATTTGAAAAGGTACCCAAGGGGAAACCTTTTCAAACAGAGGGTGGTGTGTATCTGGAATGAGCTGCCAGAGGAAGTGAAGGAGGCTCATACAATTACAACATTTAAAAGGCATCTGGATGAGTACATGAATAGGAAGGGTTTAAAAGGGATATGGGCCAAATGCTGGCAAATGGGACTAGATTTATTTAGGTATCTGGCCAGCATGGGCAAGATAGACAGAAAGGTCTGTTTCCATGTTGTATATCTCTATGACTAAGTGCTACACCCATTCCTAGTTTTGTTTCCATCCTAAAACAATAATTTCAGACCTGTTCCCATTCAACATCTACCTACCTTTCCCACCAACTCACCCACATATTCCTGAAAATTTTCATGTAAGCTCACTGGCTCCGTTTCAGTTAGAGGCAAGCTACACCTTGCTTCTGGAAAAATAATTTCTTGTTTTCCTTTAACAACCAACTGGTAACCCACTCAAACCTTTCTGCTGGGGAAGGGGACTACATTTGATTTTGTCACAAGTTTTCAAATATACACACACAAGTTAAGTCCAGTATGATTAGAGAATAGATTCTGCAACAGATAAAGTATTGATTTATTGAAGTGAAGATTAATGGGTTTTGATATTAGGACTGTGTCTCTAATCATTCATGTGAAGAGTAAACATTGATAGATGACTCAAACAATGCAACTGTACTATAGCTTTGGGTGAGCAACAAAAGATTATAATCAGAACAGGAAGAAATGGAGAATATGAGTCTGTATCTGGCAGATGACATTTAATGCATTGCTAATCCAAATTACACATGCACTAGACAGAGTTCTGCGACTGAAGTCTGTTGAATAGGAAGGAGACATAAAGGTTATTGCACCAGAGACTCTAAAGCACACGATGACAAAAAGCAAAATAGCATGCAACACTGACAATTTGAAATAAAAAGAATGCTGGAAATTCTCAGCGGGCTTGTTGACATCTAAAGGACAGTGTCAATGGGGATCATCATTGCTTTGCTGCGGTAGGAATGACATGCATGAGGAAAGAGAATGTACCTCGCCAAATCTGGATAATAGAAAAACAGGCAGGAAGGCAAATGGTAAGGATTGCACCAAGTCTGCAGAACATAGAAAGGTCAAGTAGTCAGGCAAAAATTTGACAGATGGAATACAATGTGGGAAAATGTGAGCTTATGCACTTTGGCAGGAAGAATAGAGGAGCTGAATATTATTTAAATGGAGAAAAACTGCAGAAAGTGACAGACCCGAAGGATTTGGGAGTTCTTGTCTATGAATCACAAAAAGCTAGCATCCAAGTTCAGCATTTAATATAGAACGCAAATGGAGCATTGGTCTTTATTTCAAAAGGGAATGAAGTATAAAAGTAGGGAGACTTTATTTTGGCAAAGTAACTGTCAGACCACAGTTGGGATACTATAAACAAGTTTGGTCTCCTTATCCAAAGGAAAGATAGACTAGAACTGGAGACAGTCCAGAGAAGGTTCACACAGCTGATCCAACCTCTTGGATCTCTGTTATGAGGAGAACCTAAGTAGGTTGGGCCTGTACTCATTGGGATTTAAGAGAAACAATAGGTGACCTTATCAAAACACGAGATGAGGGGACTAGACAGGGTAAATGAGGAAAGGCTGTTTCCCCTTGTGGGGGAGTCTTGGATGATAGGGACTTATCTCAGAGTAATTGTTTGTCCATTTAAGGTAAATGAGGAATGTTTGTTTTCTCAGAGGGTAGTGAAACTGACAATTTTTTTAACCACTGAGGGCTTGAGAAGCTGAGTTGTTAGTATATTCAAGGCTGAGACAGCTTTTTAAAATCAGTCAGAATTAAAGGAAAAAGGCAGGAAATTGGAGTTGAAGATCAGATTAGCTTTGATCTCAATGAACGATGGAGCAGACTCAATGGGCTGAATGGCCTACTTCTGTTTCATGTCTTATGGATTGTACAGGATGAACTCAGCTGTGGTTTGTGTGTTATGCAACATAAATTTCTACAGGTGTATACCTTCTCAGTGGTTTTGTTTGGACAGCCTTAAACAGAGTTTATTTTCCATTCATACGAGATACACAACTAGCCAAAATATTTCTGGTGCACCTTCCAACATTTTGAAATTGACTGCAACTCTGAGTTGTCAAGAATTAAAATAAATTTACTCTTCATAAATGTGGCACACAGACACCAAATCAAAAGCCTCATGAATAGCAGTGCAGCTTCATTGCCAGTCACAGCAGACAATTTACACTGTCTACTTAAGGTTAACAAATTTCAGTAAGGCACTTGATAAAAGAACCCCACAGTAGGCTATTGCACAAAATACAGAAGCATGGGATTGAGGGTTATTTCACGGTTTGGATCAGAAATTAGCTAGCTAAAGACACACAGTGGTGATTAATTTGAAATGTTCATCCTGGAGTTCAGTTACTAGTGATGTACTGCAAGGGGCCACTGCTGTTTGTCATTTTTATAAATGACCTGGATGAGGGCATAGAAGGTTGGGTTAGTAAATTTGCGGATGACACGAAGGTCAGTAGAGTTGTGGATAGTGCTGAAGGATGTTGCAGGTTACAGAGGAACACAGATAAGCTGCAGAGCTGGGCTGAGGTGGCAAATGGAGTTTAATGCTGAAAAGTATGAGGTGATTCACTTTGGAAGGAGCAACAGGACTAAGGAGTACTGGGCTAATAGTAAGATTCTTGGTAGTGTAGATGAGCAGAGAGATCTCAGTGTCCATATGCATAGATCCCTGAAAAAGTTGCCACCCAGGTTGATAGATTTGTTAAGAAGGCATACGATGTGTTATCTTTTATTGGGAGAGGGATCGAGTTAGGGATCCATGATATCATGCTGCAGCTGTACAAAACTCTGGTACTTGGAGTATTGCGTACAGTTCTGGTCACTGCATTATAGGAAGGACACGGAAGCTTTGGAAAGGGTGCAGAGGAGATTTACTGGGATGTTGCCTGGTATAGAAGGAAGGTGTTATGAGGAAAGACTGAAGGACTAGAGTCTGTTTTCGTTAGAGAGAAGGTTGAGAGATGACTTAATTGGGACATAAGATAATCAGAGGTTAGATAGGGTGGACAGTGAGAGCCTATTTCCTCAGATGCTGATGGCTAGCACAAGGGGACATAGCTTTAAATTGGAGTGGTGATAGATATAAGACAGATATCAGAGGTATTTTCTTTACTCAGTGGTAGGGACATGGAATGCACTCCCTGCAATAGTAGTAGACTTGCCAACTTTAAAGGACATTTACATGGTCATTGGATAAACACATGGATGGACATGGAATGGTGTAGGATAGATAGGTTTCAGATTGGTTCCACAGGTGCAATGTCGAGGGCCGAAGGGCCTGTAATGTTCCATGAACTAAATAGTCATTTGGTTGTATAAAATTTGGGTACTATTGACATTCTGTTGAAGTTTTTCCATCTGTAGTCATCAGGACAACTGGCAAGAATTACTGAAATAAAAAAAGGGGAAATAACATTTATACTGTCTAAGAGGGCAGTGTTGACTTTGTGGCAAGTAGGCTGACTCACGGGAACAATGGATGACACGTTCTGCATGTTCCCAGTTTCTCAAATGGTACTATATACAAACTTTCATTAGCAGCATGCAGATGCTGCAGGGAGCACACAAATCTTCACTGACTAATGTACTAGCCCTTCAAATACCCCCTGCTGTACAGGCACCAGCTTCTGCAGATGATGCACTAGACTTACTAGCCATCTCAGAATCCATCAAAGTAGAGTGGAAATAAATCATCATCACTCCTTAAGAAACAGCAGAATAGGTGCAAAATTAAAGTTTCTCTACAATAAATACCCTAATATTCATTTGGCCCTCCATTCTCAATGTACATTGTGTCTGTGTAGTAAACAGGACCACCATTAGTACAAGTTGCCATTGCCTATTCTACAAATTTCCACATGCAGAATCATTTGCTGACTAGGTGATTTCGTTCTTCAAGAGTTAGATTTCAAGACTGAAATATAAGTATAAAAGAGCTAATTACAAGATAGTCTGGGCTAACTAGGAAGACTAAGCAGGAAAAGAGGAAAGTCTTGGTATTGAATCTAAAACAGTGCATGACATGATGTGAAGAAAGACATCAACCCAATGAAGTTGACTTCGAGATGCCACAACTGCCAGAGCAAACCGTAGTTTTGCGTCAACAAATCACAACTTAATTCTGCAACTAAGTTTATTGAATTGAGGTAAGTCAGATAATCATTTTCGGTAAAATATGAAAATTAGAGCATAATAATGCAGTGATCATTAAATTAGGGTGGTTATATTGTCAGGGTTCAAAGTTTAACAATCACTGGAGTCTTATCGTTACATAGTTGAGATATGGCATTGGACTCTTCTTAAATCTTGTCATTTTAAATCTTAATTTCATGTGAAAGCCAATGTAAGTTTTATCTGCAGATACGGCAAAGTTGATCCTATCTGTTCGAGGGTCTCTCTAGTCTGTAGTCATGCAAGGCTTCTGAATAAATATGGCAACTAGGCCAAAGAATTGTATTGGAGTTTGCCATGTCTGTAATTAGCTGGTTTAATGTATGCATGTTCTGAACTGAGTATCCAACATGCAATATGGCATATCCACAATGCATAAACTGATATTTATTCTTTCACAGTTGCACTTTCTACTTCTAGTTATGAAATATAAAATTCTATTGGCCTTTCTTATGGTGCTTTTTACTAGCATTCTTCAGGTAATTGTGTGTGCATTCAACATGATGATAATGAATTCTGCTAGATTGATCAATAATGCCCTTTTGTGCACAACATCCTGGATGCCCATTATATGTGGCTCACGTTGCCTATGGTTGACTGTAAGTACTCTCAGGAACGGTCGCAAATCAATTAGCATGAAGAGAACAAGAGCAGCAGCTTTGGACAGACTTCCTGCCAGTGATCATGCATTTGATAGAAACAGGAGACAGGCCATAGACAATCACAGCCCTATCATCCGTGTACCTTCCTCCTCATCAACTGGAGGAGCCAGATGCCTAAGGAAGAGAGCTATCCCACAGATCAGAGTCACATACACAGCATCACTTTCCAACAAAATCACAAATTGCAATGTCTGATCCACTTACTTTCAGTACTTTGTTGTCATAAATGAATACATTGTAATAGAGCACCCTAGTTTCATTACAAATTATATATTCAATTTAAAATCTTAAATTACACACAGTACACAAGGTATGGTTCAATCTAGTTTAATTTGAAAATATTTAATCTTGATCATACAATCTATCGCCTGAAACCATCTTTTTAAGAACAGTTCAAGAATACAGTTGTCTGTAGATAATAGTAAAATAATGCCATTTGCATCTGTAGATTAAGATAATTTCTAAGAGATATATTATTGCAACCATACACATGATTGAGATGTGGTAGCAAGATATAACACTATTCCATTGTTACATTTTTAACCGATTTAAAGTGAAGCACATTTTAGATGTTATCATGAGATACCAAATGGAGATTTACTGGCAAGATTAGATCATTGTTTTCCCCAAATGCCGCAGCTCATCACTCAAAATTTCAACTTAAAAATGTGCAGAAATATTTTTCCTTTCCTACTATCTCCAAGGCAGGAGCCACACATTGCTGTCTAAATTTATTGAGAATAGATGTCCAAAAGGATATTACTGCTATCAAGTTTCATAATAATTGAAATAATGCTGTAATATTACATACTAGGGCAGGTAAAACAAGTTATTTTCATAACACTAAACACAAGACATTAAAAACACCGCATACGTACAATCCATCTGTTGTCTCAGTCCACCACCATGTTCATACTATACCTTATGCAGTACAGGTATACACAGGAACACTTATGATTATTAGCTATTAGTCTTGGCCACCTCACAATTCCAAACATTTAACATGATTTTACTGAAGTATTTCTGTCTTTTCACTATTCCTTTGAGATTGATCCCATATCCTCTTAATGTGGTTTTCACCAGCATGATAAATAGTTAGTCTGAATTAAACTTGCTAGTACAATTAAGCATCTACAATACCTCAGTAAATCCTCACATCAAATGCTGGGAATCTTCTATTCTTTAAGACATCTTAAACCTTATGTCTACAACACAGAAGTTAAAACTCACACAACATTGGGTTATTGTCCAACAGGTTTATTTGGAAGCTCTAGCTTTTGGAGTGGTGCTCCTTCAACAGGTAGCTTTGGAACAAGATCATAAGACACAGAACTTAGAATGAAAGATTACAGTGTCATGCAACTGAAATGATATGCTGAACAAACCTAAATTTGTTCCTACAACCCATTCTAAAAGATGAAAGACATAATGGCAATCTAAGTTTGTTCAGCATATCATTTCAGTTACATAACACTAATCTTTTGCTATACCTTTAGCAGGGTCTTGTGGCCCTGCTACACAGCTACCTGAAGGAGCAGCACTCCGAAAGTTAGTGCTTCCAAATAAACCTGTTGGACAATAACCTGGTGTTGTGTGATTTTTAACTTTGTCCACCCCAGTCCAATTCAGACTCCTCCACATTACAACACTGAATTCCAATGTTAAGTTCTTCCCATCTGTTGTACATTGTGATACATGCGCATGTGCCTGCATTATCTGCAAAGGATCTTTTAAGTTAGATGGTAAGAAAACAGAGAAACGATTTTCTTTCTCCAAATTGAAGAACTTGCTTTATACTGATTCACTGATCAGAAAAAAAATCTAATTAATTGGTGGGAAAATAATTAGTCAAAATTGATGTTAATAGGTTTTAAATCCTTCAAAAAAATGATAGCTTACTGCTTTCAAGGTTCCAAAGTTTCACACACGTTCTTCTTTTCATCATTAAAGAATCAAGATTATTGAAAAAAAAACTTTCAATTAGCGTTGCAAACATTCAATACTTTCATCAAGAATCTAAATACCAAATTAGAATAATGCCTTTCCTATTCTGCTATTGCATTTTTGAAGTGAACTGATCCATCAATTGGCAGCTGGAGCAAGTTATGCCTGTTCTTAATTAGCATACTCAAAGAGTTCTTGTGGCAGAGTCGGAGTGTCCCTGCCTCTGGGACAGAAGGCCTGGGTTCAAGTCCTACGTGCTCCAGAAGTGTATTATCTCTGAACAGGTTAATTAAAGCAAATCAGCCTGCTCAATCCATTGTTATAGTACTGTTGTAATCCATTAGCACACATTTAGTTCTTCACAATCAGTGCTTTTATTATAGAGGTATTATGCAAGGATTTTCTAATGTACTTTCATTTACTTGATTGAAGTAACCTTTATTAGCAAGATTTCAACTTTGTTAGAAATGAACAAAAGCATGTAACTCACACCACTGCAGCATTCAAATCATGTTCTGAAATAGATTTTATGGCTTTCTAATGTGGGCACTGTCCTTTTGAATAATTTTTTAGCAACTCATGTATAGTTTAACTGCTTGGATTGCAACACTAACTTGTACTGAGATTTTGATTCTTCAAAAGAACACGGGAATATTACAAATGTTAGTACTACTGAGGCAGTTTTCTGTACCTATTACCTGAATGATTTTTTTTTGTATTGGTCTTGCAGATAAATGATGTAAAAATTATAACCAAATCTTCTCTTTATATGTAGACATTAATCCATCATTTTAATTATTTGTTGGAGGCAATCTATAAATTTCTACTATTTGAGAATAAATGTACAGATTGTTACAAACATCTAATATCATAGTTTTAGAAACTGTTTTTAAATTCAAGCTCAAATGGATTTAAAACTACTAGTAAACATCCACAGGCTGATAAACCACACAGACTTAAGACAAATGGTAATTCTTAATGCACAAAAAATGGTATGTGGTCAGCCTGAGCTAAAACAAAACTGGAAATGTGATATCTGCACTTATTCCAATAGAATTTGTATTTCAAATGTTTTATTCCTGTGTTTCAGGTTTATCTGAGGGATAGAATTTATGACTATTTGGTAAAGCATAGTATGATTAAAGGCAATCAGGTCATGCCCCACAAATCTTAGAGTTCTTTGAGGAGGTGACAATACAGGTCGATGAAGGTCGAGCAGTGGATGTGGTGTGTGCGGACTTCAGCAAGGCATTTGATAAGGTTCTTCATTGTAGGCTCATTCATAAAGTCAGGAAGTATGGGATACAGGGAGATTTGGCTATCTGGATTCAGAATTGGCTGGCTGACAGAAGGCAGAGAGTGGTTGTAGCTGGAAAGTATTCTGCCTGGAGGTCAGTGTTGAGTGGGATACCGCAGGGCTCTGTTCTTGGGCCTCTGCTCTTTGTAGCTTTTATAAATGACTTGGATGAGGAGATTGAGGGGTTGGTTAGTAACTTTGCAGATGACACACAGGTTGGAGGTGTCGTTGATAGTATAGAGGGCTACTGCAGGCTGCAGCACGACTTAGACAGGATACAGAGCTGGGCTGGGAAAAGACAGATGGAGTTCAACCTGGATAAATACGAAGTGATGCATTTTGGAAGGTCAAACTTGAATGCTGAATATAAAATTAAAGACAGGATTCTTGGCAGTGTGGAGGAACAGAGGGATCTTGGCGTTCAAGTAAATAGATCCCTCAAAAGTTGCCACCCAAGTAGATAGGATTGTTAAGAAAGCATATGGTGTTTTGGCTTTCATTAACAGGGCAATCGAGGTGAAGAGCCGCAAGGTTTTGCTGCAGCTCTACAAGTCCCTGGTGAGATCACACTTGGAATATTGTGTCCAGTTCTGGTCACCCTACCATAGGAAAGATACAGAGACTTTGGAGAGGTTGCAAAGAAGGTTTACCAGGATACTGCCTTATGAAGAAAGGTTGAATAAGCTTAGACGTTTTTCTCTGGAGAGAAGGAGAAAGAGAGGAGACCTGATGAAGGCATACAAAATAAATGAGTGGAATAGATAGAGTCAATAGCCAGAGACTTTTCCCCAGGGCAGGATTGACTGGTACGAAGAGTCATAGCTTGAAGATGTTAGGAGACGTCAGAGGTAGGTTCTTTACGCAGAGAGTTGTGAATGCATGGGATGCGTTGCCAGCTGTGGTGGTGGAAGCAGAGTCATTGGGGACATTTAAGCGACTGCTGGACATGCACATGGAGAGCAGTGAGTTGAGGGGGGCATAGGTTAAGTTACTATATTGTACATTAGGATTAAACCTCGGCACAACATCGTGGGCCAAAGGGCCTGTTCTGTGCTGTACTTTTCTATGTTATCTCAGAATTGAATTTACATATAGCCAACAGGCAAATCAGTTGATGCTTGGAAAAAGAGTAAACAGACTTTGTCATCTTTGGGTCTTAATTAGCTTGTTGTTCTTTGAAAAGTTGAGATATAAAACCAGACTTACATGTGAAGTAAAGCAAATTCAAGATTTATTGTCCATGATGTTGTCTGGGATTAAGAGCTCATTCAGAATATGACAAAGTTTTTAAGGGAAAAGCAACTGGGAGAGTTATTTATCTGGAAGCTAAAGGAATAAAGCTACAGTAATCTTCTTGGTGAAAGGCAGTTAAATGTTGCTGCAACTGAAATTCTGGAAATCAATCAGCTTGGCTGCAGTTTGAAACCACAGCAGCAGGCTATTGGAAAGCAAGGGTGCTTTCTGATGCTTGAAGTAACAGCACAGGAGTCACAGCATCTTGCAATTTTAAGGAAATATTGGAGGGTTGTTTGTTAAAAGCAGTGGAAGGACCTCATGATGTCTTTTACCTTGGCAATATTGCTGGAGGACTGAAGAGGAAGCACAGGGAAGAATTCAGGTGAGCTGTGACTTTTGTCTGGCACCACAGGTAAAATGAATGAGCCTTCAAGGATTCTTTTTAAAAATTAGTTAATGTGGATGTTGCGAACTCAGCCATTTGTTGTCCATTCCTAAATTCCTAGAAGGTAGATAATAATCAACCACAATGCTTTGGGTCTCAAGTTATATTCACCCTGATGGATTCAGTAATGGCAGACTTCCCCTCCCTAAAGACATGAGTGAGCCAGATAAGTATTTGTGACAATTTAAAATGGATACATTGTTACCATGAGGTAAGCATTTTATCCTGGATATTTACTGAATTTCCTCCTCTACTCTGGTAGGATTTGACCCAAAGTCTTAGTTTCTGGATTACAAGTCTAGGTGACATTACCAGTACGCAACACCTTCCCTTAAGGTCAGGGAACTCTGTGGTGGAGTGGGTGTAAAGGAAGTAGAACTGAATTCATATTATAATCTTTGTGGATGGAGTTGTTAGCTTTGTTTAATTTCTCTGTCCATTAGTTGCTGGATGGTTTTTTAAAAAAATGTTAATGGTCACTAACTGGGTTACAACAATACCATTCAAGTGTCAAATGTTGTCTCATTTGACACATCTATTTCTAAACTTATTCAATATACTGCATCGAAAATACACCTTTCCAATGATAAGATTATGAAGTGTCAGGTTGCAAGTACTATATAATGTTTCCCAATAAAATTAGATTTCCAGAGGTATGTAATAATTTCTACCATACTCCATATTAATTCTTAGTAACAGATGTCACAAACAGCCTCATCAATTCAATTACATCCTTTTTAACTCATAAAACCTTGCACACAGTCATTAAAGTTATTTCAGCATTGTTTCATTTGTAGTCATTTTCTGCCAGTTTATATTTATTTTCTAGACTGTTGATGTTATTGTGGCTTTAATGATATTAAGCCTGTATAGTTTTTGGCAATAAAGGTGGAGTTAAATGTTCAAATGGGTGAGCCCATCTCTGGACTCATAGCAGAAGCAGTAATGCAAAGATTAGAACAAACAGTCTTACCGCAAATTCAAGATGGAAATGTGTTGCTGGAAAAGCGCAGCAGGTCAGGCAGCATCCAGGGAACAGGAGAATCGACGTTTCGGGCATTAGCCCTTCTTCAGGCTAATGCCCGAAACGTCGATTCTCCTGTTCCCTGGATGCTGCCTGACCTGCTGCGCTTTTCCAGCAACACATTTCCATCTCTGATCTCCAGCATCTGCAGACCTCACTTTCTACCGCAAATTCAACCCAAACTCTGGGTCTGATATGTGGATGACACCTTTGTAATCATTAAAAACACAGAAATAGAGAACACACACCGGATCATCAACGCCACACTCACAGGAATCCGATTCACTAGAGAGGAAGAAAAGGACAACCAACTCCCATTCCTAGACGTGATGGTACAGAGAACACCGAACGGAGAATTCACCACAAAGGTATACAGGAAAGCCACAGACACAGACCAAGTCCTGAACTACAAAAGCAACCACCCCAACACACACAAAAGAAGTTGCATCAAGACACTATTCAAAAAGGGCCACAACACACTGCAGCACACCAGAACTGCAAAAAGAGGAAGAAGAGCACCTATACAATGTATTCACCAAAAACGGATACCTGCGCAATTTCATCAACAGATGCTTAAGGGAAAGACAACGGAATGAGGACATGACACAACCCAAAGGACTAGCCACATTACCAGACATCAACAGCATTTCCGAACTGACAGCCAGACTACTGCGACCACTAGGACTCATAACACAAACCAACAGCCACCCTCAGACAACAACTCACCAGAACGAAGGACCCGATACCCAGCATGAGCAAAACCAATGCAGTGTACAAAGTCCCATGCAAGGACTGCACAAAACACTACATAGGACGAACAGGAAGACAGCTAACGCTCCGCATCCATGAACACCAACTAGCCACGAAACGACACGACCAGCTATCCTTAGTAGCCACACATGCAGATGACAAGCAACATGAATTCGACTGGGACAACACTACTATTATAGGACAAGCCAAACAGAGAACAGCCAGGGAATTCCTAGAGGCATGGCACTCATCCACAGATTCCATCAATAAGCACATTGACCTGGACCCAATATACCGACCACTGCAGCGGACAGCTGGAACTGACAACCGGAAGCGGCAGATTCAAACCACTATAAGTGCCGGAGGAAACATCACAGAAGCGCTTCACAGGAGGCTCCCAAGTACTGAGGATATCACCTAGACAGGGGACAAAATGTCTGCAACACAAATTCCCAGCTCGGCGAACAGAACCACAACATGGAGTTAAATGTTTCAGTCCAGTGACCATTCTTCCGAACTGATAGTAGCTAGGAAAAGGTGGTATATATGCTGAAAACAGGAGGGGAAACATCAAAATTACAGCCACAAAAAATGGCTGAGAGATTCAAGTTGCTTGCCACTTCAACACATTGTCTTCTCTGACCAACATTTCTGTCGCAGGTCTATTGCAGTGCTCCAGTGAGCCACAGAACAAGTTGGAAGAACAGCACCTCATTTTCCACAGTGACCCTGTATCAAGATCAATACTTTTAGAACCTGAACACCTTCTTCCAATTCCTATACTAACTCCAACAGACCAGGCCCTGTCATGACATGGGCTGCTTTCAGCACATCTAACCCATTTCCACTGACTATGGGTCCCAATTATCAGCTTTACGTTTTCCCTCACTCACCATTATCTACCTATTACCGGTCTCATAGAACTAGAGAGAAAATCAATCTTCACCTATTGTACATTCCTTCTTCCATTTCCCCAATCGCGTTCCAGTCTTCAGCATATATATCACCTTTTCCCAGCTATCATCAGTTCTGATCCAAAACATTAATTGTCTTCTCTACACAGATGTTGCCAGAGCTGTAGTTCTCCAGCAATTTCCATTTTTATTTCAGATGTCTAGCATCAACAGTTCTGTGTATTATTCTAGCAATAAATATTGGTCTAGTCAGCCACATACTCATCCCATAAACAAATAAATAATACAACTCTGGAGCATTTGATTCTCCAATTGAGTGGAAAATTTACTAGAATTATTGAATGCAAATCAATCTTTTGCTTTAAGATAGGTCATTTCATGGGTTGCTCCACTCAGTAACACAGAGGTTTACAAAACATGATAAATATGCCTGTGAGGAGGTGTTGAAATGTATGCAGAAATTAACAGAGATGTTGTTCTGGGAAGAGGTTATATTATAGGAAATATGGGTTAGCTCTGTTACAAGACAGGTTACCAGATGGGGAAATTGGACCAACCAGAATTGAAGAATAGAAGTATTGGAAAATGTTCTATGGAATGAACTATACTATCATCAATGCCGTACAGAAATCTGTAAACAAAGGCAACGCTTTGAAATTTAATGTACTAAGCAACAGAAGCTAGTACAAGATAGTGAAAATATGAATGATGAGTTTGAATGTGGTACAGGAGAGAGATGACATTTAGAATTTTCACTTCCAATTTTGGGTTTTTCCTCATGGGTTTGAAAGAATGTATTTTTGCTTACAACGTCACAGTGAGGAAGATTACTCTGTCAGGGATTCAACAGACTAATCAGGTGAAATCCTTTGTAAATGAATAATTAATAGGCATAATAGCTTCAGTGAACAATAAAACAAAATGGCTGCAATTTCTCATTGCATGTAAAAGAAAACAAAATAAACATTAATTATAAGTGGCTTTCAATGTACAGCAAAAGACAGCAGGAAAAAAAAGCATACATTAGAATAAATGTGTAGAGTGCCTAATTACAAATGTATATGAATATCAATTATAGGTATTTTATCAGTAAGCATTAGACTAAATTCAAGATAGCCAAATTCATGCTTTGTTGTTTGTAAAGTTAGGGTTGGTTTGCAAGATTTAAGTCTATATGGAATTATAGAGACAGTTGAGACAGGGATTCAGAATTAGCTGATGGACAGAAATTAAAGCAGCTACATTGGCATCCTGCTGATTTAGTGGGAGCACTAAGACATAAGAAGGATACAAAGAGAAGGATAGCAAAGATGGTGAAGAAGTGGGGTTACAAATGGAACATGAAAATTAAAGCAGAAAATGGAGAATGAGACATTATGGTCGGAAGAGAGAAAGATTGTAGACCAGCTATGAAAATTTACACTGGACATTAAAGGATGGCAAAACTTTAGAGAAACTTCAGAAGAATGATACTGGAGTGAAGGAAAAGGAGGAGTTAAATAGAGAGTGCGGAGAAGCTAGGTTGTTCTCAAGTTGAGAAAACTAAGAGGAGATTTGATAAAGGTAGTCCAGAATATGGAAAGTTTGAATAGTAAACAAGGAGAAAGTTCACAGTGGCAAATGGCTCAATAACCAGAGGACACCGTTTTTTAAATTCATTCACAGAATGTAGGCCAGCATATATTGCCATCCTGAATTGCCCAGAGGACAGTTAAAAGTCAACCACATAGCTGTGGGTCTGGAGTCATGTGTAGGTCACACCAAGTGAGAATGGCAGATTTTCTTCCCCAACAGGATATTAGTGGGCCAGATGGGTTTTTCTAACAAACAACAATGGATTCATGGCCATCATTAAACTCCAATTCCAGATTTTTATTGAATTCAAATTTCACCACCTGTCATGGCAGGGTTAAACCTGGGTCCGCAGAACACTGCCTGGGTTTCTGGATTAACAGTCCAGTGACAATACCACTAGGCAATGGTCTCTCCAAAGGTGGAGAAAGTGAGGTCTGCAGATGCTGGAGATCAAAATTGAAACTTTATTGCTGGAACAGCACAGCAGGTCAGGCAGCATCCAGGGAACAGGAGATTCGACGTTTCGGGCACAGGCCCTTCTTCAGGAATCTCCCCAAAGGTGACTGGCAAAAGAAACAGAAATGACAAAGGAGGAACTTTTCTTAAAATGCACCGCCTGAGGGAATGGTAGAAGCAGATGTAATAATAATATTTAAAACAAAAAAGTAGATTAGATTCCCTACAGTATGGAAACTGGCCCTTTGGCCCAACAGGTCCACAACGAACCTCCGAACAGCAACCCACCCACACCCATTCCCCCATCCTGTATTTACCCCTAACTAATGCACCTAACACTATGGGCAATTTGGCATGGCCAATTCGCCTAACCTGCACATCTTTGGACTGTGGGAGGAAACCGGAGCACCCAGAGGAAACCCATGCATACATGGGGAGAATGTACAAACTCCACACAGACAGTTTCTAGAGGCAGGAATTGAACCACCGAGCCACCGTGCCTCCCAATTATTGGGATTTTGAACAGGTGTTGAGAATATGCAACCAGCCTAGCTCTTACAAAGTTACTACTGATCATGGTGCTACACTGTGAAGGAACCAAAACTAGTTCAGCTCAGTATAAAACATGGCAGTCATGCATAATGACGACGACGATGACAATAGACGATGTTGTTGTTGTTGTAGTAGTGGTATTGAGTGACAGTGGAGAAAGTTAGGACTGCAGATGCTGGAGATCAGAGCTGAAAGTGTGTTGCTGGAAAAGCGCAGCAGGTCAGGCAGCATCCAAGGAGCAGGAGAATCGACGTTTCGGGCGTTTGGGTCCTGAAGAAGGGCTCATGCCCGAAACATCGATTCTTCTGCTCCTTGGATGCTGCCTGACCTGCTGCGCTTTTCCAGTGACATATTTTCAGTATTGAGTGACAGTAACTAGCAACATGACAATCCTTTTGTCATCCAAGAGGAAAGTCAACAATATGGACCTCTCCAGATGAACACATGATCACCAGATCAGGATGGGTTGCCAAACCTTTTTTGGTGTTCCAAGTTCAATATTCAAACTTCAATTTTACTGGTCTGTAGAATTACAAATTGACAACATATTCCCAATATATGTGGCTGAACACAGGTGATTTACCAATAAATATTTTTGGAAAACAAGATAGATATCACATTTATGTCCGAGTTATTATGTCAGTTTACTTTTCAGAGACCTGCTCACAATATCATCACTGTTTCAGGCATGTGACCGGAGGATAGATTACAAATGTGGAAACAGGCCATTTGGCTCAACAAGTCCACACCGACCCTCTGAAGAGTAACCCACCCAGACCCACTAGGGGCAGTTTAGCATGGCCAATTCACGGGGAGAATGTGCTAACTCCAAACAGACTGAGGCTGGAATTGAACCTGGCATTGCTAACCACTGAGCCACTGTGCCACCCTATAACAAAGGTCTCAGAGTCAAACACAACTCCGACCACTTGAAGCATAAACATGCTGATGAAAACAAGTGAAGTCTGGAGGAAGAGGTAGTGGTTTTTGTTGAGGGTCGTTCCAAGCAGCTCCGTGATGTGGGAGTGTGTGCTCTATGTCTGTTCCCAGGACACCGACAGAGCCTTCAACTGCATCTGGAGGACCATCAACTCAGTGAAACGCGCTCTAACCTTGTTTGTCTTCCAAAACAAGGAGTTGGCCTCCGAGCAAGTGTTGCAGACAGGCACATTCCAAGGTTCAGGACTGCGTACGGAGGGGCACACTAAAGCTTGGGGCAGCTGCCACCAAGGCACAGTGGAGAAAGACCATGGTCAAAGGTCCTGATGAAGGGCTATGGCCCGAAACATTGATTTTCCTGCTCCTCGGATGCTGCCTGACCTTATGTGCTTTACCATATTTTTATGTGTAAAGTATAAATTTGAAATTTAAAAAAGCTTTATAACCAAACAGCCTAATTTTAGTCCAGACAATTCTGTGCTTGTGAACCTAATGCCTGCACAGAACATTGAGCTGTAATAAACATCCTGTTGGATCTTTGCATACCCCATTACCCATGTCTAGTTCTTATATTATGGAGATAACATAAGCATTTTCTTGTCAAGTAGAAATGCCTTGCTGGAGGCAAAACAGACATTAGTACAGATGCTGATTGAAGCACTGTGCAGATCCTCCATAGATACAATATATCAGAACAAATATCTGAATAAACATAATCAATCTGGCAAATTTCTGAAGTTTTCATCTAAGAATGATTGGCCTTGATTTGCAGTTCACTAGAATTTGTATGTTGGCCAGGAACTGAAACCTTCAAATCGACGAACATCGATTGTAAAATCATCACCTCTGTCCTAATTTATGAAGCTAAATCAGTAGGCAGTGAGAGCACAGAATCTTGTCGGCAGATTTGGCTCAGTACCACATGGAAATGATGCATTTATTCATGCAGCAGTAAAACAGCATCCTCCTCCATCATTTGAAACTCTGGCTGTTCTTGACGCATGCAAGGGAGAGGGGGGGGAAAGAGTCATTCAGATTACTTCTGCATCTTATTAGTCATAGTATGACTCATCATTCTGTGTGATGTGATGACAAAGATTCCTGAATTAAATCACCAGGGTATCCACCATCTCAGGCAAGATTGCCCTCTGCTTCTGCAGAAAATCAGGCAAACGAAGAGAGCAAGGTGTGGGGGGAGGGGGGGGGGGTGGAGAGAGACTGGGAGAGAGCGAAAGAAAGAGAAGGTGAATATTTATTTAATGCCTGTTGTGCTCCTGGGACAGTCGAGAGTGGTTGATAATCAATTAATTATTTCCTATATTTACATGGGTAACATCCATGTACAGCAAGATCCCATGAAATAAGTGACCAATTAATTTGAACTGAAGTAGTATTGACCAAAGAAACACAAAATGCAGAAACCTGATAGTCATCTGTAACATGCAATGTGGAACTGTTTTGCACCTTCAACAACACGGCACATGTTTGATACTGTTCTCACGCCCTACAGCACTTTAACAAACTGTCCATGAATGAGAATTCACATTATTAATAAAGAGAAACCAAAGTGATGAGCACAAAACTCTAAGTAATGAATATACAGTTTCTCAAAGAATGATAAATTTCGATTACAGACTGGATTTTCTTCTTGGATTTTGATTACTCTTCACAGATGCTGCCAGACCTGCTCAGCTTTTCCAGCAACTACTGTTTCAATCAACGGCAGAGGTTGGCTTAGGAAGTGCTTCCCTCTGTTGTTCCACTACCAACTCACTCCCCCCTAGTTGAGGAGAATGACAGTCCCAGCAATAACAATGGCTTACAGAGGCAAGGCCATTCCAGGGAAACAAAAATGGGATGATGTAAAGGCGAGGTATTGCATTTTGGTAAAGCAAACAAAGTCAGGATTTATACAATTAATGTTAGAGCCCCGAGTATGTTGTAGAAGAGAGAGACCAAGGGGTTCAGGTACGTAATTCTTTAAAATTTGCATCACTGGTAGACTGGTTAAGAAGGCGTTTAGCATGCTTGCCTTCATTGCTCAGGCCTTTGAGTACAGGAGTTGGGAAGTATTGTTCAGGTTGAACAGGACACTGGGGAGGCCTCTTCTGGAGTCCTGTGTGCAATTCTTGTTGCCCTGTTATAGGAAGGATATGATTAAATTGGACAGGGTTCAGAAAAGTTTTACCAGAATGTTGCTGGGAATGGGGGTTTTGATTATAAAAACAGGCTGGAATTTTTTTTCCAGTGGAGTATATGAGGTTGAGTGATGACCTTATAGAAGTTTATAAAATCATGAAGATCATAGGTAAAGGTGAATAGCAGGTGGCTTTTCCCTCAGGTGGGGGAATTCAAAATTGGAGTGCATATTTTTAAGGTGAGAGAAGAAAGATTTATAAAAAGGACATGAAGGGTAACTATTTTCCCCCCAAACAGAGTGTGCTTAGTGTGTGGAATGAACTGTCAGAGGAATTGGTGGATGTAGGTATAGTTACAACCTTTAAAAGACATTTGGATTAGTACATGAATAGGAAAGTTTGAGAGGGATATGGGCCAAATGCAGGCAGGTGGGACTAGTTTAGTTTGGGAAACATGGTCAGCATGGACTTGTTGGACTGAAAGGTCTGTTTCCACACTGTATACTTTATGACCCATTTTCAGGAGAGACTCGAGTCTCTTTAATAGAGCAGACCATTATGACAGAGATTTGGAATAAACAGGATTCTGAATTAACAGGGTGGCAGCTAGACAGCAGCATAGAAAAGGAAGAGGTGGCCAGACAAAATGTTTTTTCCACCTTTTCCCCCATCAGCACCACCAAAACTCCTCTTTCTCGTTCAGTGATTCCTGTGGTCCTGCAATTGCTATCAAGTCTGCATCGTCATCCTGTTGTGGTCTAACTTTGGCTGCTCTAGGAATGCAAGATACACTATTGGGGCACTTTCCCTCAACCTGCTTCCATTGATAGTACAATACATCTATATGACCTTTGAGAGAGCAAGAGCAAGTGCGTATGTGCACACATACAAAGTGCACTCGAGTGAGAGTGAAAGTGAGAGTGTGAGGGAGAAGGTGCAAAATCATTTTAGTGGCATGCTGCACTTGTTCGTCCATTTGTTGGGGTTAGGCAGAGGCACTTACCTGCTCTCTGACAAATTTTGGCCAATATATTGGAACATACAAACAATAAACAAGAGTAGGCCATTTGAGCCTGCTCTGCCATTCAATAGGAGCAAGGCTGATCAGATTTTGACAACTCTACATTCCTGCACACCCCCAAATAATCTTTCACCCCTTGGTAATCAAGAATTTATTCATCTCTACTTTAAAAGTATTTAAAGATTCTGCATCCACTGCTTGTTGAGGGAGAGAATTCCAAAGACTCTCAACCCTCAAATTTATTTTTCCTTATTGCGGTTTTAAATGGGAAACCATTTTTTAAAAATTATAACACCTGGTTGTGGAATCTCCCACGAGTGGAGAATCTTTTGTCATCCAACTGGTCAAGCTCCCTTGGACCTTAAATTTTCAATTAAGTCATCTCTTACTTTTGTAAACTCCAGAGTTTACAGACATCGCTTTCATCGCATTAATATTCTTCCTCAAGGATAGTGACCAGAACTGTATTCCAGATGCAGTCTCCCCAAATCCCTATATAATTGAAGCCTTATCCATTCATTCACAATAAAACATAACATTCTAATAGATTTTCTGATTTTTGCAGTACCTACTTACTAACCTTCTGCAATTCATGCACCCAGATCTTTCTGCATCTCAGAGCTCTGCAACTGCTCACATTGAGGTTTTTTTTTTCTGTTCTTTCTGAAATGGGTAATTTAACATTTTCTGACATTATGATACATTTGCCAGAACTTTGCCAATTCACTTAACCCAACTACATTCCTTTATAGGCTCCTTATGTCCCCTTCAAAACTCACTTTCCTGTCCATCCAGTCCTACATCTTTATCACACAACAATAAAACAACAGTCACAAGAAAATATATATGAATTGCTGTGCTTGTCTCAGTCCTTCAAATTTAATTATCCCAACAGAGTTATAGCACAGTAACACACCCTGTGGTCCAACTCATCCATGCCAACCAAATTCCCCAAACTAAACTGGTCTCATTTGCCTGCATTTGGCCCATATCTCTCTAAACCTTTCCCATTCATATATCTATACAAATGTCTTAAATGTTGCAATTACATCTACCATTTCCTCTGGCAGTTCATTGCACATATGCATCATCCTCTGAGTGATAGGGTTGTCCCTCAGGTCCTTTTTAAATCTTTCCCCTCTCATTTTAAAAATATGCCCCCTAGTTTTGAACTCTCCTACCCTTGGCAAAAATCCTTTGCTGTTCACCTAATCTATTTCCTTATGATTTTCTAAACCTCAACCTCCTACACTTCAGTGGAAAATGTCTCAGTCTCACCCTATGACTCAAACCCTCCAGTCCTGACAACAGCCTTGTTAACCTTTTCTGCAACCCCTCCAATTTAATAGTAAAATAGCTTTCATTCTTCAAAGAGAAAAGACTGTGCTTTCTCCTTGATTTTTCAGAAATTCATTTGTTAAATCTAACATATATAAACTCACTTAGAGATTTTTCACTGCTGCATTTCCCAGAATTTTACTTCTGCAGCTCTGACAAAGGCAAAGGCAGTGTCAGTAAAACATACTCCCTATTTAAAACTATGCAATTTCCTACAGTTTCTGTCCTCTTGGGTTGTGTGCGTATGTGTCTGTGTATGCTTGTGTGGGGGGAGGGGGTAGGAGAACAGAGAGCGAGAGAGAGAGAAAGTGTACGTGAGAGAGATCTGCTGAGATTATCTGATTTCTATGCACTGAAGGTAACCCTCCACAATGGACTCACCTAAACTGGGAAGTACAGCGAGGGCATTTCCTTCAATGCCCTTGATAACCACTTGTGACATTATTCCATCCGATTGCTGGATTTAGCAATTAGATTCAATGCTATAATCCAGCAAGGAATTTAATTCAAGTCATTCACTAAATTAGGTTGATTAAACAATTAAGCTGAAATAAAACTAGCAGTGCATTTATACCTTTTATACATTAACTACTATTACAAAAACTTTAAGGGTAATGCACAACATCCTTATGGAAACATGACATAAATGTTGCAGTGTGAACTACATATAGCCTTCCAATTTTATTAAATGCAGAACATTGTAGAATCAGTCATATGGAGGTGAAACACAAAACTGAAACCACTGAAGGGATGCGGCCTGTATGACACAGCATTTTTACTGAGGAATTATAATGTTCAGTCAACTTGGCTGATTCCTGGGATGAAGGAGTTGCCCTGTGAGAAAGAAATGTTTGAACTGGGCCTATATTCATTGGAATTTAGGAGCAAGAGAGGCAATCTTATTGAAATATAAGATTCTGAGCAGAACTGACAGTTTGAAGGCTGAAATGATGTTCCTCCTTGTGGCCAAATATAACTCGGAGACACAATTTAAAAATAATGAGTTTCCCATTCATGATGGAAATGAAAGATTTTCTCTGAACTCACAAACCTCAAAATGATATAAACAATTTGATGGAATGGGTGGCCAGATGGTATATCATTGCAGAAAATGTTCTATTCTAGTCAGAAGAACATGGTGAAACAATATAAAATGAAGGATGCAGGTTCAAAGGAACCTGGAAGTTTCTGTATGTAGGTCATTGCAGGAATACAAGGAATGGCATTAAGTCAAATATTCATTTGGGGATCCAGTACAGACATGATGAAATAGCAGCCTCCTTCTGCACTGTAATGATTCTGATTTTTTTTTTAAACTTTACAGCTCCTGGTCACTGCCAGAAGTGTTGAACAACAGCTGAAAGGTTATGACTCACTGAAGCAGTGTTTTTACAATGAGAAAGTAATCTCTGTGAAGTAAGACTTAAGGGCTTCATATGCAACATTTCACACTTTGTGAAAACATCTTGTCAAGTGCAAAGCTTGCAAGTTTACAGGCACTACCTGCAATTTAACCTTACCTTCAGATGTCTACAACAAGGGTTTATATATACACAAGGGTTTATATATATGATTACAATTGTAACTTAACTGTTCGGCTGTCTGACAATGATTATATTCAGTTTAAGGGATAAACACATGAACATAATAATTAGGAACAGGAGTACGCCATTGAGCTCCTCGAGCTTTCAATAAGAATATGGCTCATCTGATTTGGGCATCAACTCCACTTTCTAATCTTCTTCCAACACCATTAGATTTTTGACTAACAGGAAGTCAAATCCACCTCTGCTTCCTCCATCAGTTGAAAGAAAAACAGAAGGTTCTCATTTTTGGAACGATTCTTAGAATATTTTCTGCTCTCTTTCCAATTCCTTTACATTCTCCCAAATTGTGGTGTCCAGAACTGGACACGATTCTCCAGTTGACGCTGAACTAGTGTCTCATCCAAGTTCAGTGTAAGCTCCTTGCTCTTTTACTCTGTCTCTTTTAATAAAACCAAAGATAGGTCGAGGGCACAACTTTGAAGAAAAAAAGCATGCCCTAACTTGTCACCTTCATCGATTTATACACTTGAATACCCAAATTCCTCTGCTCCTTTTATTATTTTTGAACTGCACCTTTGGTTTTTATATTGGATCTTGACGTTCTTCCAATCAAAACAAATCACTTCAGGTGTTTCCATATTGAATCTCAGAATCCCTACAGTGTGGAAGTAGGCTCTTCGGCCCATGAAGTCCACACTGACCCTCTGAGTAAAGCACCCAGACCCATTCTCCTACTCTATTATCTTATATTCACCCCTGACTAATGCACCTAACCTACACATCCCTGAACACTATGGGCAAATTAGCATGGCCAATTCACCTAACCTGCACATCTTTGGATTGCGAGAGGAAACCGGAGCACCCAGAGGAAACCCATGCAGACCTGGGGAGAATGTGAGCAAACTCCACACAAACAGTTGCCAGAGGCTGGGATCAAACCTGGGTCCCTGGCGCTGAGAGGCAACAGTGCTAACCACTGAGCGGCCATACTGCTCCTCTGCTAACTGTCCACACACTCCAATAATGTGTCTACGTCCTTCTGAAATTTTACATTTTCTCCCTCAAAGTTTATGATACTTTTAAGTTGTGTATTATCTGCATTGTTTGAAATTGAACCCTGGACTCGAAGGCCCAGGTCATTAATATATATCAGGAAAAGGATAAGGTCCCAAAGCTGAGCCTTGAGAACCTTCACTATCAACCTTCCTCAGACCAAAAGCATTCATTGACCACTACTGACCGTTTCTCGTCATTCAGCAATTCTGCATTCATGTTGCGCCTGTCTGCTTTACTTCATAAGCTACAACTTTTCTCAAGCATATTGTGTGGCATTGTATTAAGTACACTTGGGAGTTCATATACCCTATACCAGCAGCATTACACTCTTCAATTCTTACCATTACCTCTTCAAAACAAAACAGTAAAACAGTTAAACATGGATTTCCCAAGAAATCTATACTTGCTTTTCTTAATTAATCTAATTTGTCAATGTGATTATTAAGTGTGCCTTGAATGATTGATTCTGGACATCTCCAAACCACAGACTTGATCAGTTTTCTTGGAACTAACTTCATTTTTTTTTGAATGTTTGAAATTCTACAGTTCTCTGGCACCATCTCAGAGTCTAAGAAAGGCTGGAAAATTATGGTCAATGCAAATACTTATGTCTTAATATTCATTAATATAGTCAATTTGAATAACAGTGGTCTGACATTCATAATTCAAAAACATCAATAAAATCTACAAAAATCTTTTCTTGCAGAAATAATGGATTCAACTTTCTAATTATCTAATAAATTGAGTTTAAACTAGGTTCAAGGCATTAACTATGGGCAAAACAGCAATTAAAGTAATGATGCTGAAAGCATAACTGTTAGTGGTATTGCTGCAAGCAGCAGGAGACTAAGTAGGTTACATGGACATCTACAAAAAGGTCATAAAGGCAGACAGCATGGAAGCAGACCCTTCGGTCCAACTTGTCTGCGCTGACCAGACATCCCAAATTACCTCGTCCTGTTTGTCAGCATCAAGCCCATATCCCTCCATATATGAAGAGCAGCTCAGTAAGGGCAGAGGAGAACTTGTGATATTAGATTAGGAAGTAAAAAAGGGAAATAGTCATGTGGAGGCATAAAACATTAGTATGGTTCTTAATAAAATCTTTGTTTTTGTCTGCAGATTGTCTGATTTAAATGTTGTTAGTTAAAGAGGAGTGTGAAATATTGGATAGGAAAAATATAGGAAAAGATGAAATATTAAAAGTTCAGCATCTTTGCAAGTAGATAAGTCATAGGGCAGAATGTATCCAAGGCTGCTGAGAAGCAAGATAGGAATTTGTGGAGACTCAGATGACCATTTTCCAATCTACTTTAGCTACAATGCCGTGCTGGGAGGACTGCAAGCACAGCTTCAGTTTTTTTTTAAAAACTGGGAGGAAGGGATAGATTGAGTAATTACAGACCAGTCAGTTTAAATTTAGTGATGAGAAAATTATTGGAAAACATTCCGGGGCTTAGGAAAAGAGTCATTCAGAAAGACAAATTAATCATATAAAGTCAGCACAGATTTGATAAGGTGAGGTTATGTCTAACTAATTTGGTTGGACTGTATGAGAAAGTAACAAACAGTATCAATTAAGACAATGGATTACAGTAGTACATGGGGTCCAAGGGAAATCGAAAATTGGAACCAAAATTAGCTTTACAGCATACAGCAAATGGTAATTGTTGATGGGGGTTTTCAAGATTGCCTGGCTAATTATAGGGACATGTTGCAAGATCCAATAGTAAATCCCTTGCATTTTGTGTTTCATATCAACAAATTCATCTTCAGTACAAAGTGTGTCTAAGCTTGCATTTTGTTCATTGCAACTGGCAAACAGCCAATGTGAGGTTCACATGTATTTCATCAGTGCTGAACAGCCTTAGCAACTTTCAAACAATGACTTCAATCATGTGGTATTTAATAGGAGTTGGAACCTTCTAAAGTTGAACTGACTTCTATCGTTGCCTGGATTAAACAGCTGGATTTCATCGATACAGCAGCTCACGTCTAGTGCTGCATGAGGTTTTAGAATGGCACCACTAAGAAAAATGAAACACTATTTGATTTATGATTATTAAGCAAAAATGTTCATTCAAAAATGATAAGAATACCACAGGAAAAGTCAGCATTTAAAAACAACTTTAGTTGCTTGAAAAAAAATGGCAGTGAGATGCCTCTTTGAATCACTGAAATCTTTGTGGGTTTTAAAAAAAATTAATTCATAGGACGTGGGTACTGCTGGCCAGGCCACCATTTATTACCCATTCCCAGTTGCCCTCGAGAAGGTGGTGACGAGTTGCTGTTTTGAACCACTGCAATCCATTTGTTCAGGTTAACCAACCATTATGGAAGGAGTTCCAGGATTTTTATCTGACGACATTGAAGGAATGGAGATATATGTCTAAGACAGAATAGTGAGTGGCTGGGAAGTGAACTTTTAGTTACTGACGTTCCCATATACCCTGTATCTGCTGTCCTTATCCTGGATGGTAATGGACATGTGTTTAAAAAGTTGCTATCCAAGAAGCCTTAGTGAATTTCTGCAGTGCATCTTATGGATAGGAGCAACAGTGTCGAAGAGTGTGGTGCTGGAAAAGTACTGCTGGTCAGGCACCATCCGAGGAGCAACAGAATCGATGTTTCAGGCAAAAACCTTTCCTCAGAATTATGCTTGAAACATCGATTCTCCTGCTCCTTGGATGCTGTCTGACTGGCTGTGTTTTTCCAGCACCACACTCTTCGACTCTGATCTCCAGCATCTGCAGTCCTCACTTTCTCCGAGGAGCACTTGTGTGTCTACAGGTTCTAAGTGTCAGTGCTGGAGGAAGTAAATGTTTGTGGATGTGGTGCCAATCAAATGAGTCTCTTTGTCCTGGATGGTGTCAAGCTTCTAGAGAGTGTTGTTAGAGTGGGAATATTCCATCACACTCCTGACTTGATATGGAGGTGGTGGTGTTGGACTGGGGTGGACACAGGCAGAAGTCACATGATACCAGATTATAGTCCAACAGGTTTGTTTGAAATCACAAGCTTTCAGAGTGTAGCTCATTTGTCAGGTGAAGTGACAGAGACGCACACAGACACAGAATTTATAAGAATGGAGTGTCTTTGTCCAGAGGTAGACAAGCTTTGAGAGTCAGAAGGTGAACTACTCACTGCTTATTCCTCACTTCAAACCTGCTCTTGTAGCCACAGTATTTATGTGCTAGTCCAGTTCGGATTCTGGTCAGTGATTACCCCCTGAAAGTAGACAGTGAGGGATTCAGTGATAATAATGCCATTGTCTATCCATGTTCAACGATTAGATTCTCTCTTGTTGGAGATGGTCATTGCCCAGCATTTGTGTGGTGCCAAAGCATGCACCATTTGTCAGCCCATTCCTGAATATTGTCGAGGTCGTGCTGCATTTGGACATGGACTGCTTCAGTATATGGAAAGTTAGAAATAATGCTGAACGTTGCATAATCATTAGCGAACATCCTCATTTCTGCCCTTATGATGGAGGAGAGGTCACTGATGAAGAGCTGAAGATGGATGGCCCCACAACACTACCCTGCAGAATGCCTGCAGAGATATCCTACATCTGAGATGACTGATCTCCAACAACCATCTCTGGTAGACCTAGGGATGTTCAACAGGCTTTTGACCCAACAATAACGAAGGAATGGTGAAATGAGAATTGGACAAATTCTGTTTGGAATTTGTGACTTTTTAAAGCAGCTATTCATGTTGTATATTCAAATTCCAAGATTTCTTTGGTGGTGAGGACTGGGAGGGATGAAAGAAAGTAACTGTAGTCACCAAAGTTTAGCATTTGAATTGGGGATTTACGTACTCTGGCAGATCAAAAGGATATTCAGGAATTAGGGGAAGAAATGAAAACCAAGACTCCGGGGATTGTAATTTCAGGAAAACTCCTAATACTGGTGCTATTCGGATCAGGAAAACAACACAAGGGAATTAAACATATGGTGGTATGCAAGTTCTAACTAGGGTTCTGATTACCATGGTATTAGATCCAAATTTGGTACAGAACTAATCTTTATAGGATTCATCCAGAACTGAGACTTCACTGAGCAGGGTGAACACAGTGGATTAATATTGAAAGGAAGGGGGGGGGGGGGGGGGGGGGGGAGAGAAACAAGATAAGAAAGCAGAGAGGAAAGCAAAATGGAGGATGAAACATTTCTGGTCATAACTTCATTGTGAACAGTTCTGACTAATATAATGCTGGTATTCAAAAGTTTTATTAATATTTTGCTGCATTTCTGGTCACAGTTCCATTGTAACTTTAGCAAGAGCCTTTTTACAAGTGGCAGATTCAGAACCTAACTGAAAGCAAACAGAAATGGAACTCTCCTTTTATGCTTATGATTATTACTCGACCCCTTCAGTTGCTGCAACATCCTTGTAAGTCTTTTCACAATTTTAACAATATCCTTCATATAGAATGACCAGAATTGTGGCCTCAACTACATCCTGTACAGCTGCAATCTGACATCCCAACTCCTATACTCAATGTTCTGATGAAAAGCAGTGGACCCAGCACTGATGAACCTTGTGGCACACCGCTGGTCACAGGCCTCCAGTTCAAAAAACAACCCTTTACTACCACCCCTTGTCTCCCATCAAGTCAATTTTGTATATAATTGGCTAGTTCCTCCATGTGACTCAACCTTACTAATCAATCTACTATCCAGGGGACTCATCTACTTGTGGTCTGAGAATCAAAAGTGAAAGGCAGTCTCGAAACCTGTAACATACGAATGCTTGTTAACAAGCTAATCAATCATTCGGAATGGAGATCTACCCTTGGTGCCTAAAAATCCAGGCATTTTAACATTGATATCACTGCCCAACTCCCCAGAGATGATCTTAGACTCTTACCTAAAGTGGCAGAAGTTGAAAACTCCATTAGAGACATTAAGAATGGAATAGCTGCAGGAGGAACTGACATTCCAGGGGAGATGTTCAAACTTGGAGGAGTCAAGCTTACTAGCCACCTCCATCGAGTGTTCCTGAAAATCTGGGACAGAGAAGGAATCCCTGTCAATTGCAGGGATGCTGCCATCACCACTGTCTTCAAGAAAGGAGGCAACGTGGATTGTGGAAACTACAGAGCAGAGCAATCTCTCTACTCGCTAGGTGCCTTCTCCCAGTCATGGAGAAAGTTCTTACTGAAAGTTAGTTTGACTTCTGACCGAACTGTGGAACTATGGACATAATTTTCACAACTTGGCAACTCCAAGAGAAATTCCAGGAACAACATCAACCATTCTACATGGGCCTCACTGACCTGACCAACGCTTTTGACTCAATCAAATGGGAAGTACTATGGAAGTTCCTGTCAAAGACCATCTCGTGAAATTTGTCAGCAGCCTTCACCTGTTCCGTGCCAAGATGTCAGCCTCACTGATAGTAATATGACAGAATCCTTTGAAGTCAAGACATGGGTCAAGCAAGGATCATCGCCAGCCTTTTCTCCATTTTCTCACCACCATTCGTCACCTGTCAAGAACGTGCTTCCCAGTGATGTGGAGAATGCTTAAAGGATGGATGGAAAACTTTTCAACCTCAACCAGTTGAAATTTAAGAAAAAAAGCCATCAGTATGCAGATGACAATGTCATCTCTCCTCTCTTGGAAGAGTCTTCAAGCCTCATTTAATACCAAAGAATTACTCTCAACTTCAAACTGAAGGAGATTCAAATCCAATTCCGACCGGTCCCAGGTCAAGTTCCAGTCCATCCCTCCATTAAAATCAATAGAGAACCATCCCAAACATGGAGTATTTTCCCTACCTGGGAAGTTACCTCTCATCCAATTCTGAGACTGATGCAGAAATTCAACATTGGATGCAATCGGAGAGTGCTGCTTTTGGACACCGAAGGATGAGAGTCTTCAATGACCATGTCATCAGTACTAATACCAAGACCTTTATGTAGAAGGCAGTCATCCTTCCAACTCTTCTATTTGGCTCTGAAACATGCAATAAATATAGAAGCCACCTCAAGATCCTAGAGAATTACTATCAATGCTATTTGACTCACCACATCAGGTGGGAGGACAGGAATACTTACATCAGATTCCTTGTAACAACCAAGAGCATGAGCATCAAGGCCATGATCACGTGGAAATAACTCTGCTGGGCTAGCCACATGCTTGGGTTGCCCAAGTTCTGACTGCCAAAGCAATACATTTCTACCCACCTTGAAGAAGGCTCTCAAGCAATACAAGGACAAAGGAAGCATTTCAAAGACCCTTTGAAGGCTTCCCTCAAAAATATGCAACACAGATGTCAACACATGACAGACCCTTGCTCAGAAGAAGCCAACTTGGAGGAATCTCCTTATGACGGGATACAATTCTTTGAGAACATCCAATGGTAAGAGGAAGTACAGTAAAGGAATCAGAGAGGAATGCCAATGCTTGAGGCCAAAACCAATTCCACCTCCCAGAAACATCAGCCAAATGTGTGGTTCAAGATGTGACTCTTGGATCAGGCTCATGAGCCACAGAACCCATGACCAATGATACAATTTCCTAGGTGGACAAACGCAGTCATTAATGAGTGATTACCGATGACGACCATACTTGCAAGCAGTCACGGGCTGTGAAATGGCACTCAAACGCTTGTGCTTACCTTCACAATAAATTGCCTCTGCTACCCATTTCCACCAGTCTCTTCTGTCAATAGAATTCTGTATTCCCACTGTATATCTACTCTCCAATACTCTCAGAGTGCAGTGGTTCACCAGAACGATACCAGGACTGTCCTACAAGAATTAGTTTGACAAGACTTGTATTCACTGGAGTTCAGAATAAATGAAAGGTGATCCGATTGAAAACATTTAACATTCTAACAGGGCTAGACAAATCAGATAAAGCGAAGATATTTTGTCTGGTTGTGGCATCTAGAATCAGCAGTCAAAGTTTCAGGATACAGGGTAGGCCCACGTATTATAGAGATAAGAAATATTTCTTCACTCAAAAAGGGAGTGAACCTGTGGAATTCTCAACCACAGTGGGCCATGGAGACCCAGACAGTGTTATATTCAAGAAAGAGAGATGGAAATTTTTAGATATTAAAGCCATCAAAGGGTTTTAGGGAAAAACAAGAAAAGGGCATTGGGATGGAGGATCAGCCATGATTCTTTGAATAGTTGAACAAGCTTGAAGGATGGACTAGCCAACTCCTGCACCTAGTTTCTAGATTTCTATCTTTATTTAGGGATGGACAATAAATGCCAGTTTTGCCAGAAATGTCCACATCCTTTGAATGAATACAAAAAAAGTGGGAAAGTACTCTCAAAAAAAAAAAGTGCTGGGGTCTGGCACACAGGATACTAGGTAGTCTTCTTTTTTACACTGCTTGAGAGCGTCACCCAGCATGTTATGTTGGAGACCTGATTTACTGTGAAAGACAGCAGTCTGCAACATGCAGGTATCAGCAAGGGTTGGAAAGTTGCTTTGTTAAAATTCATGACATAATGTCACTTCACCATCTTCTCCTGAATTAAATTACTGATAAACCATTTCCCTTGCTCAACTTTGCTACTTACTGCTTGATAACAGTCTTCTCCAAAGTTAATTTGGCTAAAACAAGCAAAAGCTGAATGGTTTTGCTTAACAACAAAGGAAGCAGGCATGCTATGCTGCAGAAATGTGACAGATAAATTGAAACTGTCACAATGTATGAGGGCCAGTGGGGGAAAAAATGCATGGAAGGAAGGTAAATCTTATTTTTCCTTATCTTTCATACATGGTAGTTTTATGCAATTTATTCTTTTAGTATCACAAAATATCATGAGGACATGAGACATTTCCTTAACTTGTCTTCGTATTGCATCTTAATATATTGTTCTGTGTTACCTATTTACGTATTCTTCTGTTCAGTGGTGATCAAACCCATTTTCTTAATTACTACTTAACATTCATACCAAAGTAACCAGATCTTTTATAAGCAAATCAAAGATATGGGAGATTCAACTGTTCTCAATCTCTCAGTAGAGGAGTTTCTTTTCTTAAGAAAAGAAACAATATTCTGGGAGTCACTCAGAATTTACAGCCGTGCTAGTTAGATTAGATTACTTACAGTGTGGAAACAGGCCCTTCGGCACAACATGTCCACACCGACCCGCCGAAGCGCAACCCACTCAGACCCATTCCCCTACATTTAACCTTTCACCTAACTTGCACATTTTTGGACTGTGGGAGGAAATCCACGCAGACACAGGGAGAATGTGCAAACTCCACACAGACAGTCACCTGAGGCTGGAATCGAACCTGGGACCCTGGTGCTGTGAGGCAGCAGTGCTGACCACTGTGTCACCCCTAGTTGCTTTGAGAAAGTGGTGGTGAGCTGCCTTCTTGAAGCATTGAAGCTTTCTTGAAGCATTGCAGTCCATCTGGTGCAGGTATACCCGCAGTGCTGATTAGGAAGGAAAAGCACCACCCGGTTTCTGACTCAGGATAAACCTGGTTAATTTGCAGATAACCCCGTTTCCACCCACCTCCCACTGCGTCCCTCAAAATGTTCTAAATATGCACAATTACCCATGACAAATATCCAAAAACAAACTTTTCCACACCAACCAATATATGGGCCACAGAAAACTCTTTAGTTCTCTATCCCCCTCTACAAGGCTCCAAAAGAACAACAATCTAAAAGGGTTTCTCAATAGGTCAGAATATCATCAAGCTTCCTGGTTCAAACATCTGTTTTTGCTGAGTTAGCCAGTCTCAAGACCATAAATTGACGAGGTTCAGGAGATTGGTGTCAGCTTTGGTGGATAGAAAATTAAAGGGGGAAAAAAAAAAATCAGGATTGGCTCGTACCCTTGTGTCTTTATGTTGTGACTCTTACTGCTGGAAGTGCACATAAGGATTTCAGCCATGGACTGACATGGACTTAGCTATGGCTTCTTATGCAGCACATCACCATAGCTACTGTTGCTTTCATATGTGAGTCTTAGCACCAACTTTATTAAGGTTTCAGCAGGCAATGTAGCAACACCTTGGATGAACAATACAGATAATAAAAGCCATAGCTAGAACAGCACAAGAAAGAGAAAAGCATTATCACAGAATGATTCACACAAACACACTGACTGCTTATACTAGAAATATTGGCAGATACTTGAATGTGGAAGCATGTAGCCTTGCGGTGGTGTATGGTGTCAAGTCCAGAGGCACTGAAAAAGTTGACCACATACATTTTTGAAAATATCTCATTACTGAAAGATCAAAGTTTCAATATAAATGAGGGTGTGAGAAATAGCAAGTGTTTTCATGGCTGCACCAGTCCAAAGGTTTTAACAAAATATTTGCATTTATATAGTGTCTTTTCACATGGTAAGCAACCACAAGGAGCTGCCTAAGTCCATTACAATTCAAGCTGTGTAAGGAATTAGAAAAATGGCCAATAAGGATGGTCAAAAGAAATGAGCTTTAAGGAGCATCTTAAGACAAAAGTCATAGAAGCAGGAGAGTTCAGATTGGTATACTTTGCTTTCCTTTGACAATGAAAAGATTTGAAAATTGAACACTTTCAAATGCTGTTTCTTTAGAATACGATGCAGCCACAAAATCTTAGAAAACAAACGATTGGTGAATGAAATGCTAAATCAAGTCAAGTTTCATGTTTCGCCACAGGCTAGGTACAAGCAAACCACTGACTTCCATCAATAAGACCTCATTCTCTTTATGTTGGGAAGCCTTTGATCCCTTTTGACAATGCATAGAAGTAGGTGCATAGTACAGACAGAGATGTAGGCTGGTAGTCTTTTTTTTAAAAACAGGACCAGGTTTTATACCTCTTGCAGAGGCAAGGGAAGGTATCGCGAGTGGAGGGTGAGTTGGTGGGCAGGGAGGGATGGCATGGACCTAATGAGGGCATCGAGGGGGGAATGGTCTCTGTGGAATGGGGTGGAGAGGTAAATATATCCCTGCTGGTGGGGTCTGACTGTAGGTGTTGGAAATGGTGGAGGATAATGTGCTGTATCTGGAGGCTGGTGGGGTGGAAGGGGAGGATGAAATGGGATTCTATCCTTGTTGCAGTTGGAGGTGTGGGGCTCAAGGGCGGAGGTGTGCTGGAGGGCATTGTTGACCATGTGGGAGGGGAAATGGCAGTCTTTGAAGTAGGAGGCCATCTGGGATATTCTGGAGTGGAATTACAATTTCCCTCCCACATGGTCAATGCCCTCCAGCATATCTCCCCCACTTCCCACATCTCCGCCATTGAACCCCTCCAACCGCAACAAGGATAGAACCCTCCTCATCCTCACTTTCCACCACACTAATCTCTAGGTACAGTGCATCATCCTCCTCTATTTCCATCATCTACAGTCAGACCCCACCACTAGATATTTATTCCCTTCCCCAGCCCATCAGCATTCCACGGAGACCATTCCCCTCCTCAATGCTCTTGTTAGGTCCATGCCACCCACCAACCCACCCTACACTCACAACATCTTCTCTTGCTGCCACAAGAGGTCTAAAACCTGCACCTACACCTCCCCCCTAACCTCCATCAAAGGCTCAAAAGGACCCTTCCACATCCAGCAGAGATTTTCCTGCACATCCAAACACCTCATCTACTATGTCTGTTGCTCTCAATGTGGTCTCCTCTACATTGAGGGGACAGGACGCCAACTTGTGGAATGTTTCAGAGAACATCTTTGCGACACCTGCACCAAATAACTCCACTGCCCTGTGGCCAACCACTTTAACCCCTCTTCTACTCTGCCAAGGACATGCAAGTCCTGGGCCTCCTCCATTGCCAAATCCTAGCCACCTGACGCCTGGTGGAAGAATGCCTCATCTTTCGCCGAGGGACCCTCCAACCACATGGCATCAAAGCTGATTTCACCAGATTCTTTATCTCCCCTCCCCCCACCTCATCTCAGAATCAACTCTCCAAGTCAGCCCCGCCCTCTTGACCTCTTACCTGTCCATCCACCTTCCCACCTCCCCTCTCCAACCTATCACCATCCCCCCTGCCTGCATCCATCTATTGCCTTCCAAGCTACCTTTCCACCAGCCCCACTCCTTCCAACTCATCTCTCAGCCCCCTTGCCCCTCCATTCCTGAAGGGCTTGTGCTCAAAATGTTGACTCTTCTGCTGCTCAGATGCTGCCTGACCTGCTGTGCTTTTCCAGCACCATATGTTTTGACTTATTTCCTTGATAGCTCCCTAGGCAATTCTGCACTGAATGTGGAATGGAGTTGCAGAGATAAGGAAGATCCAAACTTTGCTCCTTTGGTTTATGTTAATCCCTGCTGGGGGACAGGAAAATATGATACTACAATTTCCAATACCTCTCAGTTAAATGAGGGAATCAGCTAGAATTTGGGTTACCATTGCTCCCCACGTTGGATGCTCACTGGGAGTCAACATCTACTGTTAGGACCGAGCTCTGCTTTCTATCCACAAAAACAGACAGAGTAAACTAGCATGAAAGACTTCACAGTTTGAGGTCCCTTTCTCCAGGAAAGAAAGAGTTGAGTTGGTAACAGTGATAAAGTTCTTTAAAATGGCAATGACAGTGTAAAGAAGGCAATACTGATCAGATGAGACAAGGTGAGGTAGAATTAAACTTACATGGAATATAAATGCTGGTGTAAGGAACAGTTGGTTCAAATGGTGCATTTCTGCACTGGAAATGCTGCACTGTAAACAGTGCAACATGACCTAGGCACAAACATGAAGAATTAGGCAAGGTACCAGAATTTGGCAGATGCCCACAAACTCTCATCAGGTGGCATTGCTGTAAGAGTTTTAAAAAGTGAAAATTGGTTGTGAAACACTAAAAGCATTTGCAGCAGTATTTTTTGTTTAAAAGAAACCCGACATACGATATTAACTGAACAGCAACATAACTAACCAAATTCCTTAAAGAGAAATAAAATTGAAACATGAGAAAGTAGACTCGGGGATGAGCATAATTTGAAAGGTTTATTGTCCGAGTCGGGCATTAAGATGCATTTTCAACACTGAGGCAATTGTAACAGGAGATCATCCAAAAAGTATAAATTAGGCTTGTATATGCTGACAAAAAAAGCCTCAATTTCCACTTTCCTTGTTGTAGCAGGACGCTCCTTCGCATATATTACCCTGAACAGCAAATAACTATGATGCTCAATGGTCACACTAGAGGAAGTACTATTTAAGCACAAAGAATTGGGCTTTTTTTCCTCCTCAGGTGAATCTTTTTGGTATCATATTATACTTTGTACCAAAGTTCAGCTTAGGAATTATTAAACTCTGCCAATGTATGTGACATGCTTTCTTCTAATTTGAAGCTAAAAAGTCTACTTGTACATTACAAGTATTTTAAAACATGGAAATCTAAAAAAAAAGAAAACTCTGAGCTTACAAAGTGTGAAGATTAGCATCTGTTCCTGTGAACCTCAATATTAACTAATCCATTCTTTCCAAAGATGCTGAATGATCAGCATATTTAGAGTAGATTCCCTACAGTGTGGAAACAGGCCCTTCGGCCCAACTCGTCCACTCCGACCCTCCGAAGTGTAACCCACCCAGACCCATTTCCCTCTGACTAATGCACCTAACACTATGGGCAATTTAGCATGGCCAATTCACCTAACCTGCACATCTTTGGGACTGTGGGAGGAAACCCACGCAGACACGGGGAGAATGTGCAAACTCCACATTCCGAAGTTGGAATCGAACCTGGGACCCTGGTGTGTGAGGCCGCAGTGCTAACCACTGAGACACCGAGTTTTATTACAAACTTACTACTAGTTCTTCAACATAAAATCTTTAAAAACAAGACGTAATCGAGAAAGCTGATCTTCAGGCAAAATAACTTGCACATGATCTTCAAATGAGGCAGAAATGAGCACGACTGCAATACCAATCCTCAACCTGCTTTTGACTCAAGAATGGGTCAGTGGAAAAGATTCTATATAGCTTTGATGCTCGGCAGATTTCCGAGACAATATAGCTTTTTTTGTGTCTACTTCAAAATTAATCAGTCACTAGCTCACAGGTTAGCTGCATCAATGTGGAGGAGTGTAAAATCAGACAGTAAAACAGGTTCTATTTCTTGGTGAGCTGTGAGATCATGGGGTGCATGTGAACGGTCTTCAGCTAATATATTAATGCAAACACATGCAGAGTGAACTTCCAACAGGAACCATTTTAACCAAAGTGCAAGTTGGCTTCTCTTCAGTACATGCTGACAGTCTTGTGTTTGTAAAATATTGCACTGGATTTGGCAGGAATAGATAAAAGCGAAGAGAGACTAGTCCCTGTGGTGGGGAAAATGAGAGAACACTTGCAGAGACGAGCACGGTCATGCAGGGTGGAGTCAGGAAGTATTTTCCAGGATGAAGGAAATTGAAAATTGTGGAAGACTTGTTGCCAAAAAAGCTGTGAATGTTAGGATAAATGCTTAAACTCTTAAAAGCAAGTTAGGCAGACATTTGTTAGGTGAAGATTTTAAGAGGATTGGAGGGAAATGAAAGTGACAGAGGCTGAATGGTCTACTTCAGTACTTGATTGAATTTTTTTGACGAAGTGACAAAGGTGATCGATGAGGGTAGAGCAGTGGGTGCTGTCTACGTGCTGTTTAGTAAGGCTTTTGGCAAGATCCCTCATGGGAGGCTCATCCAGAAGATTAAAATGGCTGCATGGATTCAGAATTGGCTTGCCCATAGAAGGCAGAGGGTAGTGGTGGAAGGGTGCTTTTCAGGCTGGAGGTCCGTGACTAGTGGAGTTCCACAGGGATCCATACTGGGACCTCTGCTGTTTGTGATATGACTTAAATGAAAAAATAGATGGGTGGGTTAGTTTGCCGATGATACAAACATCAGAAAAGTTGTGGATACTGTAGAAGATTGTCAAAGGATACAGCGAGATATAGATCAGTTGCAGGTATGGACGGAGAAACTGCAGATGGAGAGTTTAATCAGCGAAGTGTGAAGTGTTGCACATTGGGAGATCAAATGTTAAGGAAGTGTATACAGTTAATGGCAGGGCCCTGAACAGCATTAATGTACAGAGGGATCTTAGGGTTCAAGTCCATTGCTCCTTGAAAGTGGCCATGCAAGTAGGTTGGGTGGTAAAGGTGGCAAATGGCATGCTTGCCTTTATTGGTCAGGGAACTGAGTACAAGAGTCAGGATTCATGCCCGATAGAGGACTTTCAAATGTCGATTCTCCTGCTCCTTGGATGCTGCCCAACCTGCTGTGCTTTTCCAGCACCACATTCTCGACTCTAATCTCCAGCCCTCACTTTCTCCTACAAGAGTCAGGATGTCATGTTGCAGCTTTAAAAGATTTTGATTTGGCCACACTTTAAAGTATTGCATTCAATTCTGGTCACCACATGATAGGAAGGATGTGGAGGCTTTGGAGAGGATGCAGAAGAGGTTTACCAGGATGTTGCCTGGAGTGGAGGGTATGAACTATAATGAGAGACTAGAAAAACTTGGGTTGCTTTCCTTGGATTGGCGGAGGTTCAGATGAGACTTGAAAGAAGTTTCTAAAATTATGAGATGCATAGATAGGGTCAATGGTCAGAATCTTTTACCCAAGAATTGAACTTTCTAAAATTAGGGGGCATGCATTTAAGGCAAGAGGGAGAAGCTCAAGGGAGGTGTGAGGGACAAGTTTTTTTTTAAAACAGAGAATGGTAGGAGTGTGGAACATGCTGGAGGCAGATATGCTAGCAGCATTTAAAAGGGACTTTTAAATAGGCACATAAATATGCAAGAATGGAGGGATGTGGACCAATGGCAGGCAGAAAGGATTAGTTTAATTTGGTGTCACTTTCTGCACAACTTTGTGGGCTGAAGAGTTCATTCCGGTGTTCAGTCCCCAGTGTTCCTAATATTGCTTATACATCAGTACATAAAGTGTAATTCATGAAGTGACTTAGCTCTTCAATAAATAAAAGCTTTTTTCCCCCCAAATCTTCAGCACAGGCTGTGAACTGAAAAAAAAATCACCAAAGGCTTCCATTCCCAATTACTACCAAACTGGGCTGAAGATTGTCAAGTGGTTTAAACATAGAACACAGAACAGTACAGCACAGAACAGGCCCTTCAGCCCACGATGTTGTGCCGACCACTGATCCTCATGTATGCACCCTCAAATTACTGTGACCATATGCATGTCCAGGAGTCTCTTAAATGTCCCCAATGACCCTGCCTCCACAACTGCTGCTGGCACAACTCTGTGTAAAGAACCTGCCTCTGACATCCCCTCTATACTTTCCTCCAACCAGCTTAAACTATGACCCCTCGTGTTAGCCATTTCTGCCCTGGGAAATAGAGTCGATAGCCAGAGACTATCTACGCCTCTCATTATCTTGTATACCTGAATTAGGTCCCCTCTTCTCCTCCTTTACTCCAATGAAAAACGTCCAAGCTCAGTCAACCTCTCCTCATAAGATAAGCCCTCCAGTCCAGGCAGCATCCTGGTAAACCTCCTCTAAACCCGCTCCAAAGCATCCACATCTTTCTTATAATAGGGCGACCAGAACTGGACGCAGTATTCCAGTTTCTTTGCAAGACACATGAATTACAAATGAGAATTTGATTGTCCGTTGATTGACATGCCAGCCACTTGCCATTTGGTGACAATGTTACTGCTGGCGTAGAGTGCATACTTGGTTCTGCAATGTATTTGAAGTCCACAGGAATGTCCCATTCATGTGACTTGCAAAGGGGGAGAGTATGGAGGTACTCAGCAAGAAAGAGCACTTCCAAGAGAGGTCTCCTCCCCAAGACAGCAATGAATTATGCAGGACAACAAAGTGATGATAAAATTTTAACAGCTTTTTCAGCAGTAATGATGAATGTTAAAAGTTAAAATACTAGAGTGGCTAGACAATAAATTTTAAGATAACAATATGACTTTATTGGTAATTTTCATATAAATTCATTTGACCAAAAAAAGTTAATTCGTCCAGTCCAGTACATAAAATTATTCCTTCTATTAATGCAGGCTTAATAGTTTCCCAAGCGTTTGATGTGTGATCCACTAGAGGACAGCCTAAGACCAGGCAAGGGTCTTAAGATTTTTGAAAATGAGGTATTAATTGCATTATCAGTGGTATTGACGGTTAATCAGAGAAATCTGACCTGCAAAGCCACGTTGATACAAATAGATTCCATTAAAGTATCGATAGGGCTTCTACCAGCTGCACTAATGCCAGAATGCAGAATATGTTGCACAATGTAGACTAACTGCAGCAATTTTTCCATGCAGTACAGTGCTAAATAAGCAATGACAGGGTTCTTTTTGTTCTAAAGTATTACGAATGTAAGCACAAGTAAAAAGCACATAGTCACAATCATTGAACTCTCAAATAAACCAGATGTATAAAGTTTCTACTGGCATCCCGCCATTGCTTCCAAAAACTTAAAATTTAGTGAAACAAGATAAAAGTACGTTGCAGAGGCAAGTAGTAAAACTCAAGTGAACATCAACAAACTGCCCCATCCTTCAGCATATATAATAAGCATAATAAAAAACACCATCATAGATATAGACACTTCAATGACCCGACTCCTTTCAAGAACAGCGATATTACACGGTGAAGGAAAATCGTTCCCCTGTTCTAATCAGTTGAAGTGTTTGGTAGGAGAGAAGCGGAGGACAGATTGAGGCCGTTTGCCTGCCACTCCACGGAGAGTGCAGCATCACATTTTAATGCCAAACACCCTGAGCATAAATGAATACTTCAGTGATGCTCCTTCATATGCTTGCTGTTTTAAAAAAAAGGAAAACAATGCCGAGACTTTCTGAAAGAACCTACAATACCTTTAGCAGCCCTCCGCAGAATCTGACAACGGCATTTGAATGAGACAGCTATCATTCTTAGGGGTTTGTTTTTTGATAGCAGCCGAGTGTATTCAAAGCTCTGCTCCCGGGAATGCAGCAGAAGTCTCTTTGTTCTTCGCACGGCGCGGGGAAAGCAAGCCGGCTCCCAGCGGGGGAGTGACGGCTTAATTCCACTTGGCTGATGCACCGCTCAGCTCCTTGTCATCTGGCAGCTCTTTGTCATTCACATTGCTACCTGCTTGATGCAACAGCAGCACATCAATACGGGCGAGAAGGTGCTGGCTCGCTTTCTCGCACAACCCAGCCTCCCCGGGAGGCGAAGCGGAGTTTACTTGTGTGAAGCTGCACCACAGTTTCCCTGTTCACACTTTTCCCCTTTTAAGCAGTGCACTCTTCAGAAAAACCGCGGCCTGGGCGGCTCGGTGTATTTCAACAATGTCTAACGATCATTGAGGAAAAGGAAAACGCCAGAAAGGTGAAAGGCAATTAGAACCTGAACAGTAAAGAATTGCCCCCTGGTTTTTTTTTTAAAAAAGTGCAACCCACAGGAGTCACAAACCAATCATCTCGTATTGCTAGCAATTCCACTGGCAGAGACGAGCCTCTCCCAAGGTAACCCCAAAAGCCTGCAAGGGAAAGCTGCTCAGCTCGCCCAGTCAATATTCAGTCAGCAGCTTCCGCTCCCGCTCGGAGATCGGTCAGATATCGCCAAGCCAGCAGTCCTGGCTGGATGATACACAAATCTGCACCGCTCGGTCTCTTAACACTCACAACTCCGGAGCCGGGCAGATATCATTAGCCCATTTCGTACCTGGTGAGCGCGTCTAAACTAAAAGCTAGATATGCTAAGCGACCCAGTGAATAAGAATGAACCCAGCATCAAAGGCAGGAATCCAAGTGCATTACTTCAGTAGGTAGATGAAAGCCAACCGTGATTTTGAACATTTTCAGATCGGACCAACGGCCAGCATGCCCCAGGGAAGAAAATAAAACCGCTGTTTACTTGCTTCCGCTATCTTGCAGCTAATGATTCTGCTCACAAAATCAGATTTCTCTTTATTCGACTGCACTCCTATGATCGAAGGCAGGTAACTTTGCCCTCCCTTTGTTCCTGCTGTCTGCCTCATAAATCATTCATTAATGCCCCAATCTTCCCAAAGAAAAAGATTGTCAGAACATGTTAACAGCTTGGTCTATGGAATGGCGTGAAGAAAATGATGGTCCACCGTTTACATCAGTGGTATAATGGGAACAATCGGGTACATTGGTCAACATATTAGAAACAGTACCTTTCATAGAGATATAGAAATAAACGGAAAAGTGGCATGTGGAAAGAGCAGGTGTGAGACTTCATGAATATAGTTCTTCATAAAAAAACACACAACAGGCGGGAAGGAATCTCGTCTGGAAAGATTTTTGGGTTTTTTTTGACAGTATTGACTTTGCAGGTAAGCTGGATATTCATTTGCACATGCACAATGGCCCTTAAACGGAGTCATTTGCACGGCCATGTCCGAAGGCAGTAAAGACAGTACATCGCTATACGTCTGGAGGCACAGGTAAGCCTGATGAGCAGATTTCATTAAAGGACATTAGTGAACCTGATAGTTGTCACGGTCACCATACTCCATACTTATTCCCTGAATTCAAATTTCAACGGCTCTTGAGGTGGGGTTTGAACTGACATCCTCAGAACATTAGCTAAGATCTCCAATTACTAGTGCAACAATTTTGTCATTGTTAAGTTTTATGTAAAATTGAACTAGTTCATTCCAAACTTGTGTGCAAGTGGTTTCACATGTTCCACATCATCATTGAATTAATACCAAAGGGGAGGAGCTAGAAGAAATATCAGTTACCTTTTACATAAGTAACTCTCAAATTGGTTGGGAATGAGCAAAACAGGGAGGGGAGCAGGAATTTTAATTGGCTACTGAAGAAAACAGAATGAGACAGAGGAGAATAGCTCAGTAAACCCAAAACATTAACCTGGTTTCTCTACACAGATGCTGTTAGGTATTTTCTATCTTCATTTAAGATTTCTAGCATATGCAGTATTAACTTACCCGAGCTGCAGAGAACTAACACCATTGATTCAGTCAGCCATTTTACACAGAGCCTGATCTGATTTTTAATTGGCACAAATAGAATAACGTCGCATAGGATGAAAGATGGGCAATTAATTGAATCCAGTCACATTTCCAACCGAGCTGAGTTTTTTTTTAACCCCCACACTACCGCCTAAGTGCGGTAGTGCTTATTTTATCCCCAGCACCCATGGTGTGTATGTGCAGGTGTGAGACACAGTGAAAGACACAAAGTGCAGGAATCTTTATTCAAATTCCACCACCCGGAAGATAGGAAAACACCCGGGTGGCCAGTGACAAATACTGCCCTTCACATCAAAGGGCAATGCTATGTGATCAAAACAGTGAAGGGGAGGATAGGGACTAAATCAAAATAGAGGTGGAGGGAGAAATGATGCACTCCACTCCCTGCGGCGCCCACCTCTCCCTGAACCACTCCAGGGTGTTGGTCGACACCGCGTGCTCCTTCTCCAAGGACATCCGGGCTCTAACCCGAGCTGAGTTTACAATGACCTGGGATTATTTAATTAACAAGAGAAAAAGAACGATGTCATAAATGCTTTCCAATTTATAGGACTTGGGTTTTGTACGTTGTGTTGTAATTGTTTAGAAGCGGCTTGAGGGGCTCCATGATAAGCAAGTTCAGAAGGTTTGTACTCAAAATGATCCCAAAGACACTTCCTAATATAAAGTGACCCAGAAACAGAAGGTAAAATAACTATAAAATAGTATGCAAAACATCTCAACAATTTCAAATGATGGGACACATTTTTCATAGTTTGCTGGTTGGTTGTTGTTAGCTTTGAAAAAAACTGTCCATTCCAGCCATAAACCAGTTATGATAATTACTATCACTGCAACTATTTAGGGCTGATTAACATTACCCTTACCGTGTGAATTGCTGATGTGATGTACTATCCCAACTGGTTTGCCAGTTGCAGGCTCAGACTGGAAACAATCGCATTATTGCAAATAGTAAATTGCTCCTTGTGGTACTTTAAATTTAAAGTTTTACTTATTTTCTTATCCTTCTCTTTTATTCTCTGCATTACCTAATGCAATTTAGCTAATTCACCCAGTTTCCTTTTCCATCATTGATTAGAGACACAAATACAATCTAAAAGGAGAGAAAGTTGAACCGGAGGTTCTGAATACCATGTTGATGTCAATTCTCAGTGTGCCTTTCAGTGAAACTGGCAGCACAAAAATTAGGTTAGAAACAAATTGGATTCAAATAACTCTGCAAGACACATCACTCCAGTCACTTCTAGGCTATTAAACTGGGTGACTGAAAAAATGGATCCATTCAAAAAGGTTTTGGTAGGTGGACAAGTCGACATGTTCAGGGATAAAATTCCTAACCGGACAGAGGCAGGCACACACTTTATTGGTAAGGCAAGCACAGTGAGGAGTGCACAAGAGATTAGAGTTGGAGCAATACAGTGTTATTAGAAGGTTGGCAGATTAGAGGACGTTACAGAAATAGGTAGGAATGAAGTCAAAAAGATTGGAAGAGAAAATATAAATTGTGGTGACCCACAGCCAATGCAGGAGGGATGAGGGAGTGGAGGATGTTGTAGTGCAAGCTCGGACATAGACAGCAACAAATAATCTTCACACAAACTTTGAACTTTTTGTAACTCAGGTGTGGATTTCAAAAAATGTTTGTTGTAGGGTAGGGTAGGGAATATAGGACACCATATTTAAATAAGGAAATAAGATCAGAGATGGAGGAGTAGAGCAGAGTGTCAGCATTATACCCTTGAATACTTCTGTATTTTCAGATGATATCGCTCAGGACAATCTGGAGATGAGAAACAGAATGGGACGAATGATGGATCTTTGGGGAATACCAGTGGCATCAGTGCAGGAGTGGAAGGGAATGCCATGGTCAGATTCCAAATTGACCAGATACAGGGAAGGCAGTCCCACCCAGCACAGCAATGCAGGAAGAGTGGTAAAAAGGAGCATAGAGGCATCAATGTTCACAGTGAATACATTGCATGTGACTTGGTTAGCACCATACCAACTTTCTGACAAGGACAAATCTGATTGCAAAATTACAAGCCTAGAGGCTGTGACAAAGATGGACAGATTTGAGAAATGATAACTTCTTCCAAACATCTTTCAGAAGGAGCAGGAAATCAGTTAGTAGCTATTTGGATAACAGCAGATTTGTAAGGGGTGCCCTGCAGGAGGCAGATGAGAAACATAGCCCAAGTGAAGAGAATAGCTTACAATATCAGTTAATTAGGAAAAGAACACTCCAAACAAGTGGTTTCATCAATGCTTTGTGAGATTAGAAGTATTCCTGACAATTTAAATGCTCTGGAGATAATTTAAAATTTCATCAGCCTTAATGATCATATTTTCACATTCATGGAAATCTTTCAGTGATCAATAATCCAATTGTTTTCTTTCTTTGCTGGAGGCTGGTTTGCATTTCATCAACCCATACATTTACATTGATAGCGTAATTGAGGGAGGGAATGTTAAGGCCACAATTCCAACTACAGAGATGATGTCCTGATCAAGGATATTGTTTTATCAATTTTCAGGATTAAAATCTTTTTTTCTGTAGAAACCAGTATTAAGCATTATCAGGTAAGGGGGTTGGGGGTGCTGTTCTAAACTGAAAAACTAATTTAAAAAAAACTACGAAGTTACAGCCCAGTCAATTGTTGGATTTTACTTGTCTAGATTAGAGTGGTGCTGGAAAAGCTCAGCAAGAAGCAGGAGGAAGTGCAGGAAAATCAATGTTTCGGGCAAAAGCGCTTCATCAGGAATGAAGGAAGGGAGCCTCTGGGGTGGAGAGATCAGGGGGCAGGGAGTGGAATTTACTTGGACAGTTCTGAGGCCCTTTTTCACTTAGTGAGCTCAGCTCAATTTAATGTTTTGGAAACTGACCCTTTTTGGAGGTGTGACCTCTGTCCATCTCCAATAGGATGTCCACGGTGAACTCACAGCAATAGCAGGAGTAATCATCTAAAACATCAAACATATTTTTGGGAAGTAATTTCCAACAAGTTATTGAAGCCAAATGTAATGTACTCAATTACCATCTTAGTCATATTGCCTCGACAAAGTAATCTTTATTATTCCTAAATCAGCTCAGCTGTTTAATCTTACTTTTTGTGTTTCTATAGAAGTTTCTTGGATGACTCTTTTGTGAAATACTTATCACCACTCATTCACTTCTTTTGTTTTTTTGATATTTTTTCAGTCTTCCATTTCCGCCTGTTTCTTGGTTGAATGTTGTGCTTGATGTGTTAATTATTTCCCTCAAATTTTACTTGAATCTCTTTCTTTTGTTTTCCAAAAAGAGAGATCCCATTTTGGATAATCTATTTCCTATTCTTTGTGGGAATACATGCTTGAATTATCTTCGTATGTTTCCTTCAAACGAAGGTCTGCCATTGGTCATTTACTGCATTGTGCTGGTGGTTTTCTTCAAATTTTGGAATATTGGCTCTTTACCACTTGGATAATTCCGCATTTGATTTTTCTTTCCAGACCATTTTAAACCCAATTATATTGTGATCATTAATATCCAGATATTCTCCAGCTGAATGGTACATCAATTCATTGCACTTCCTTGAATTAGACTTCGCAACACTTTGTTCTTCATTAAGCTAAAAATACATTCACAATATTTTCCTGAACACATTTTAGGAATTTTTCTATCACTTTTCCCATTACCTTCTTCCTCTCCCCAATCTGGCACACATGACTGAAGTACAGGAAATTTACTTAAAATCACACCAGGGCTCAATTTACACAATCCACACAAGGTAACCAGAGAAGGTTCAGTAAGGCCACAATGATATGTGAACCTTCTTCAATGTGATCTAAGTGAATGATCCATTTTTGATGGATGAATTAATTTGGATCAACCTTAACATTAGCAACACATTTATTTACACTCATCTCCCATTAATGGAACAGCTATGATTATACAAATCTGTTTACACCATTATTTGGTATGTATTCAGTGTTTTCTAAATGTTCATGTCAGGAATATAAACCTTTGACACCAGATGCTTCAAAAGGGGGCAGGGGAGTCCATTTAGACCAGGGAGAAAGACAATAGGTGTAATTTTAATGACATGTCAGGCAATTTTCGTGCTATAATCTTTGATGAATCTTAAATGGATTTGCCGACAGGCATGCTGTTTTCGATAATCAGTTTTATACTTAAGTTCTTTCTTCAACACTTAGCCATATTTCCAAGCACAGATGTGTTAACATTATAGTTGCAACAAGCTTCCTAATTGGTCCATGAATCATTAAACAGCAACATAATTTGAATTTGATAAAATATAGAAATTGTCCTTTATTTTGGGTTTACTAGTTCATAGTGCAAACGAAGTTAATAACATATTTAATGTAGAGGGTCCCATTTAACATAAATCACATTGCTAGAGACAGAGCAGCAAATTAATAGAGATAAAAATCTAAATAATGTCAATATTGATAGAGGGAGAGAGAGACTGACAGACAGACAATGAATGTAAGAAAACATACTTGAGAGAGAAAGCTGCTCCACAAATGTATATGCAAGTTACTGTAATTGATAGACTTGCTTTTATATAAAACCTCACCCCACCTGAAGATGACAGCCCAGGGCTTGCTAAAACCATTTTATTACTTTGAAACATAGTCACTACTGTAATTTGGAAGATGTTAGAATTAACTTACACAAAGCAAACGCCTATCAGTAACATTAAAATAGATGGTATTATAGCCTGGTATAATATACTCTCATTTATGTATCACCTACTTAGATCCTCTGGACAAAGTGAATTCTCCTTGAAGTACAGATTGTAGCTTAGGCAAAAATGGCAGCCAGTTCACACACAGCGAAGTTCCATTGTGCCAGCTGTGGATTAGCTGGTGACACCCTGTACAGTCACAAGGCTGTAGGTCCCGGTCTTTTTCCAGGACCCGAGCATAAAAATCAAAGTCCACACAGTTCTGCTGCACAGACTGTGTGCAATACTCTCAGCAATGCCACCTTTTCAGTGTGCTGTTAAACTGATGGCCCAGCTATCTGCTTGGATGTATGCAAACGATTTTCAAAAGAAGAAAAGGAATCATCTTTGGTGTCCCGGCTAATTTTAATCCCTTCGTCACAAAAGTAAAACATATCTAGTAATTATCACAATGGTGATTATGGGAATTTGCTGTCGTCCCTAAATTACAACAGTGCCTATTGTTACATCACTGGTGGGAATAGTGCACTAAATCAAACTTCACTTTTCCATCATTTGTTATGTGTGGATGATCAACGTAAACACTAGGACACTTACTGTGCCCAAATATGACTCATCTCAGTTAGAAGAAACTCACGCCAGGTTTTAAAGGAGAAAACAAAAAAAAACCTGGCTATAACAAACCTAATGTCTTAATATGTGGCAAAAACACATTCATTACTAATATGAAAACTTGAACTTTATCACCTTGAAATCTAAACATACACATATTAGATTGACAGACAGCTGAGACAAAGTTTTTTTAAAAAAAAATATTATGGGTGGAAAATATGGCCAGGAAAAAGAAAGGCAGGAAGTCTATGGATCAAATGTCAAGCCAAAAGGAGCAAAATTAGATAGATTTTCTCCGTTTTTTTGAAGCAATGATATCACATTGTTGTCGACTGTAACAGTTTTTAATTCAGTAGCCAGTTAGATTTGAGTATTGGCTTGAAGAGGTTTTCTTTTTGCCAAGTCATTAAGTATTGTTATTACTTTTCCAAATTTATGAGTGTGTGCATGACAGCAAATGAGAGTGAGAGAGCTCTGTGGGTTGCTTACAGGCTTTCCTGTGGTGTTTTTAGCAACAGGAGGTCTCTATCCCAACTGCTTTCTCTCCTCAGTTCAGAATCAAACTGCTACTTTGAAACAATTCAAACCTCGCTAATGAACAATTACTTCAGTTGATGTTTTTTTATTTGAAGACACTAGTACAGAAGTTACAAAATCTGGTTTCCAGCAAAATTATATTCTCTCACATAACCATTAAGTGACCACATTCCTTCAGGCTATATATATATAAAAAAATCATTCTCTACAAAGTTATCCAAAATTCAATTGTGTCCCTTTTATATTTTAATCATTCTTGGCAGCATCATTAAACCGGCCAAATATTTTTGAGAAGCGCTCCTCTCCCATCCCCTTCACAGCTGGCCCAAGTTGAAAACTGACACTGTTTAAATTCATATGCACTGGTTCAGATGAACATGTTAACTTAAGCAATGCATAGTGTACCTGTCCATGGTGTCATTAGAGGCAGGCAACAAGATACAGTCAGACCTTACACTACACCTAGGAGAAAGTGAGGACTGCAGATGCTGGAGATCAGAGCTGATCTCTAATCAGCTCCTCCATGATTTTCGCTTCCCCAGTCCCCAATGCCTTATCTTCACCATGGACATCCAGTCCCTGTACACCTCCATCCCCCATCACGAAGGACTCAAAACTCTCCGCTTCTTTCTTTCCTGCTGTACCAACCAGTACCCTTCCACTGACACCCTCCTTCCACTGACTGAACTGGTCCTCACTCTGAACAACTTCTCTTTCCAATCCTCCCACTTCCTCCAAACCAAAGGAGTAGCCATGGGCCCCAGCTATGCCTGCCTCTTCGTAGGATATGTGGAGCAGTCCATCTTCCGCAGCTACACTGGCACCACCCCCCACCTTTTCCTCCACTACATCGATGACTGTATCGGTGCTGCCTCATGCTCCCACGAGGAGGTTGAACAGTTCATCCACTTTACTAACACCTTCCACCCTGACCTCAAATTTACCTGGACCGTCTCGGACTCCTCCCTTCCCATCCTAGACCTCTCCATTTCCATCTCAGGCGACCGAATCAACACTGACATTTACTATAAACCGACCGACTCCCACAGCTACCTAGACTACACCTCCTCCCACCCTGCCCCCTGTAAAAACGCCATCCCATATTCCCAATTCCTTCGTCTCCACCGCATCTGCCCCCAGGAGGAGTAGTTCCAATACCGAACAACACAGATGGCCTCCTTCTTCAAAGACCGCAATTTCCCCTCAGACGTGGTCGACAATGCTCTCCACCACATCTCCTCCACTTCCCGCTCCTCTGCCCTTGAGCACCGCCCCTCCAATCGCCATCAGGACAGAACCCCACTGGTCCTCACCTATCACCCCACCAACCTCCATATACATCGTATCATCTGTCGTCATTTCCGCCACCAGGGATATATTTCCCTCCCCTATCAGCGTTCCAAAAAGACCACTCCCTCCGTGACTCCCTCGTCAGGTCCAACCCCCCACCAACCCAACCTCCACTCCCGGCACCTTCCCCTGCAACTGCAAGAAATGCAAAACTTGCGCCCACACCTCCCCCCTTACTTCCCTCCAAGGCCCAAAGGGATCCTTCCATATCCGCCACAAATTCACCTGCACCTCCACACACATCATCTATTGCATCCGCTGCACCTGATGTGGCCTCCTCTATATTGGGGAGACAGACCGCCTACTTGCGGAATGTTTCAGAGAACACCTCTGGGATACCCAGACCAACCAACCCAACCACCCCATGGCTCAACACTTCAACTCCCCCTCCCACTCCACCATGGACATGCAGGTCCTTGGCCATCTCAAATTGCCAGACCATGGCAACACGACAGCTGGAGGAAGAGCGCCTCATCTTCCGCCGAGGAACTCTCCAACCACAAGGGATGAACTCAGATTTCTCCGGTTTCCTCATTTCCCCTCCCCCACCTTGTCTCAGTCCCAACCATTGAACTCAGCACACCTTCCTAACCTGCGATCTTCTTCCTGACCTCTCCGCCCCTGACCCCACCCCAGCCTATCACCCTCACCTTAACCTCCTTCCACCTATCGCATTTCCAACACCCCTCCCCCTACCTTTTATTTTAGCCTGCTTGGCACACTTTCCTCATTCCTGAAGAAGGGCTCATGCCCGAAACGTCGATTCTCCTGCTCCTTGGATGCTGCCTGACCTGCTGTGCTTTTCCAGCAACACATTTTCAGCTTACACTACACCTCCAAATTACATCAGTGGTCACAAAGAAAATGGACATGTCACATAATAGTAAGAACTACGGGACAAATACAACTTTTTTTTGTGGTGTTGCGAGCTACAGGAGCAATATTGGTCACATCACCAGGAATCTGTCTTCTTTATCAAATATCACCATGGGGGATGTGTGGAGTTTGCACATTCTCCCCATGCCTGCGTGGGTTTCCTTCAGGTGCTCCGGTTTCCTCCCACAGTTCAAAGGATGTGCAGGTCAGGTGAATTGACCATGCTAAATTGCCCATATGTTAGGTGCATTAGTCAAAGGGAAATGGGTCTGGGTGGATTACTCTTCGGAGGGTCGGTGTGGATTGGTTGAGCCGAAGGGCCTGTTTCCACACTGTAGGGAATCTAATATAATCTAATTTACGTGCATCTAATGAAATAGTGAAGAACTCAGTTTTATAACTCACCAAGGAGATAGCAGCTCCGGCATCAATGAGTCAATAATACTGCACGGTGTTGGTCTAATGTGAACTTTAATCTTCAGCCTTCTGAATCAGGAGGGAGGGTGGCATAAAAGAAATCTCAAAACATTGTATGCAAAAAAAAAAGCTTTTGCAGACTTATTTTGAAACAAAAGGAATATTTTACTGTTTTTTTTAAAAAATCTGAGAACTGCCATTTCTTCAAATGAAATCTGCTGTACTGATCAGAATGAATACAAACAGATAATGATCATTTTTAAGGCCAGAATTTGCAATACTACATTTCCTGCATTTCACCACCCTTTAATTGTTAATGTCAAGTGGAAAACCAGCAGGAACAAGTTGTATCTGTAAAAAGCAACTAATCTTTTTGCCTCACAGAGACAAGCTGCTGACACATGCCAATGCAAGATTGTGACGTATAAAACAACATGCTAAAACAGCCAGGAGCAGCCACTTTTAATCCTATGACAACAAGTCACCGTGGTTGGCAAAAAAGCGACTTCACCTTGTCACGCTCTGTTGTAATGCATGACTAACTAACATAAAAACACATCATTTTGGCATTAACCCTTTTGAAAAGTTTACAATTGTACTATGACTGTAGGAATATGGATTTCACTAGCAATGCCAGCATGTATTATCCATTCCTAATTGCCTGGAGGACAGTGAAGTGTCAACCATATTGTGGTGAGCCTGTAGGCCAGACCCAGTAAGCAACCCCAGTTTCCTTCCCTAAAAGGACATTAGTGAACCAGATGGATTTTCATAACAGTTGATAGTGGTTAGGTGGTCACTTTGAATTCCCAATTTTTAAAACTTGAATTTACGTTTTCCATCTACCACGGTGGGATTCAAACTCATATCCTCAGAGCATTAGCCTGGGGTTCTGGATTATTGGTCCAGTGACATTACTAGTACACCAGTGCCCCCCCCCCCTTAAAAAATTAATGTACAGCGTATATCAATGGAGAAGAGAACCTGATAAGTCAACAATATATCTCTATTATAATTTCTTGATCACGCATTTGTTTTATCACACTTTTTAAAAAAAATCTGTTGTCGCTCTTGTTCCTCACGTTGGATGTTAGTTGTAACAGGTTTCCCAGCACCAGATGGCACTGCTGATCCATGCTCATTTTGTCCTCATCAATTCATCCAATTAGAGATGCTGTAGAGTCAGAGTCAGAGATGTACAGCACGGAAACAGACCCTTCGGTCCAACTCATCCATGCTGACCAGATATCCCAATCTAGTCCCACCTGCCAGCACCTGGCCCATATCCCTCCAAACCCTTCCTATTCATATACCCATTCAGATGCCTTTTAAAAGTTGCAATTGTACCAGCCTCCACCATTTCCTCTGGCAGCTCATTCCATACACGTACCACTTTCTGCGTGAAAAGGTTGTCCCTTAGGTCTCTTTTGCATTTTTCCCCTCTCACCCTAAACCTGTGCCCTCCAGGGGAAGCGACTTTGTCTATTTATCATACTCACGCCCCTCATGATTTTATAAACTTCTATAAAGTTACCCCTCAGCCTCCGACGCTCCAGATAAAAACACAGTCACAGCCTATTCAAATTCCCCCTATACTTCAAATCCTCCAACACTGGCAACATCCTTGTAAATCTTTTCTGTACCCTTTCAAGTTTCACAACATCTTTCCAAAAGGAAGGAGACCTGATATGCACACACAATTCCAAAACTGGTCTAACCAATGTCTTGTACAGCTGCAAGATGACCTCCCAACTCCTGTACTCAATACTCTGATGAAAAATCTTAACTTTTTTTGTCAATTCCCTTCGACCCCATTTCCTTGGAGGTAAGTTTTACTATGTGAAGGAACATTTTAAATTTAAATAAGTTTAATCTAGATAAATGTGAGCTGCTGCATTTTGGAAAGGCAAATCTTAGCAGGACTTATACACTTAATGGGAAGGTCCTGGGGAGTGTTGCTGAACAAAGAGACCTTGGAGTGCAGGTTCATAGCTCATTGAAAGTGGAGTCGCAGGTAGATAGGATAGTGAAGGCGGTGTTTGGTATGCTTACCTTTATTGATCAATGCATTGAATACAGGAGTTGGAAGGTCATGTTGTAGCTGAACAGGACACTGGTTAGGTTACTTGTGGAATGCTGCATGCAATTCTGGTCTCCCTGCTATAGAAAGGATGTTGTGAAACTCAAAGGGTTCAGAAAAGATTTACAAGGATGTTACCAGGATTGAAGGTTTTGAGGGATAGGGAGAGGTTGAATAGGCTTGGACTTTTTCCCTTGGAGTGGCAGATGCTGAGGAGTGACCTTGTAGAGGTTAATAAAATAATGATTAGCATGATAGGATAAGAGTCAGAGCCATAGCCAGAGAGATGTACAGCATGGAAACAGACCCTTCGGTCCAAACTGTCCATGCTGGCCAGCTATCCTAAACCAATCTAGTCCCACCTGCCAGCACCCGGCCCATATCCCTCCAAACCCTCCCTGTTCATATATCCATCCAAATGCCTCTTAAATGTTGCAATTGTACATGCCTCCACCACTTCCTCTGGCAGCTCATTCCAAACACATACCACCCTCTGAAAACGTTGCCCCTTAGGTCTCTTTTATATCTTTCCCCTCTCACTCTAAACATATGCCCTCTAGATCTGAAATCCCTGACTCCAGGGAAAAGACTTTGCCTATTTACTCTATCCATGCCCCATATAATTTTGAAGACCTCTGTAAGGTCAGCCCTCAGCCTCAGACGCTCCAGGGAAAACAGCCCAGCCTGTTCAACCTCTCCCTATAGGTCAAATCCTCCAACCCTGGCAACATCCTTGTAAATCTTTTCTGAACCCTTTCAAGTTTCACAACATCTTTCCGATAGGAAGGAGACCAGAACTGCACGCAATATTTCAACAGTGGCCTAACCAATGTCTTGCACAGCCGCAACATGACCTCCCAACTCTGACCGATAAAAGAAAACATACCAAACGCTTTTTGCACTATCCTACCTACCTGTTCCACTTTCAAGGAGCTATGAACCTGCACTCCAAGGTCTCTTTGTTCAGCAACACTCCCTAGGACCTTACCATTAAGTTACAAGTCCTGCTAAGATTTGCTTTCCCAAAATGCAGCACCTCGCATTTATCGGAATTAAACTCCATCTGCCACTTCTCAGCCCAGTGGCCCATCTGGTCTAGATCCTGTTGTAAGCGGAGGTAACCCTCTTCGCTGTCCTCCTACACCTCAAATTTTGGTGTTATCTGCAAACTTACTAACTGTACCTCTTATGCTCACATCCAAATCATTTACGTAAATGACAAAAAGTAGAGGACCGAGCACCAATCCTTGTGTCATTCCACTGGTCACATTCCTCCAGCCTGAAAAACAACCCTCCACCACCACCCTCTGTCTACCTTTGAGCCAGTCCTGTATCCAAATGGCTAGTTCTCCCTGTATTCCGTGAGATCTAACCTCGCTAATCAGTCTCCCATGGGGAACCTTGTCGAACACCTTACTGAAGTCCATATAGATCACAGCTACTGCTCTGCCTCATCAATCCTCTGTTACTTCTTCAGAAAACTCAATCAAGCTTGTAAGGCATGATTTCCCACGCACAAAGCCATGTTGACTATCCCTAATCAGTCCTTGCCTTTCTAAATAAATGTACATCCTGTCCCTTAGAATTCCCTCCAACAATTTGCCAACCACTGACGTCAGGCTCACTGATCTATAGTTCCCGGCTTGTACTTACCACCTTTCTTAAACAGTGGCACATCAGCCAACCTCCAGGTCTTCCGGCACCTCACCTGTGACTATCAATGATACAAATATCTCAGCAAGAAGCCCAGCAATCACTTCTCTAGCGTTCCACAGAGTTCTCGGGTACACCTGATCAGGTCCTGGGGATTTATCCACTTTTATGCGTTTCAAGACATCCAGCACTTCCTCCTCTGTAATATGGACATTTTGCAAGGTGTCACCGTCTATTCCCCTATAGTCTATATCTTCCAGATCTTTTTCCACAGTAAATACTGATGCAAAATACTCATTTAGTATCTCCCCCATTTTCTGCAGCTCCACACAAAGGCCGCCTTGCTGATCTTTGAGGGTCTCTATTCTCTCCGTGGTTACCCTTTTGTCCTTCATGTATTTGTAAAAACCTTTTGGATTTTTCTTAATACTATTTGCCAAAGCTATCTCATGTCCCCTTTTTGCCCTCCTGATTTCCCTCTTAAGTATACTCCTAGGATTCACTATCTATCCTGTCTATACCTTACATATGCTTCCTTCTTTACCTTCACCAAACCCTCAATTTCTTTAGTCATCTAGCATTCCCTATACCTACCAGTCTTTCCTTTCACCCCAACAGTAATATACTGTCTCTGGATTCTCGTTATCTCATTTCTGAAGGCTTCCCATTTTCCAGCCGTCCCTTTACCTGCGAACATCTGCCCCCAATCAGCTTTTGAAAGTTCTTGCCGAATACCGTCAAAATTGGCCTTCCTCCAATTTAGAATTTCAATTTTTAGATCTGGTCTATCCTTTTCCACCACTATTTTAAATCTAATAGAATTATGGTCACTGGCTCCTAAGTGCTCCTCCACTGACACCTCAGTCACTTACCCTGCCTTATTTCCCAAGAGTAGGTCAGGTTTTGCACCTTCTGTAGTAGGTACATCCACATAATGAATCAGAAAAGTTTCTTGTACACACTTAAATTCATCTCCATCAAAACCCTTAATGCTATGGCAGTCCCAGTCTATGTCTGGAAAATTAAAATCCCCTACCATAACCACCCTGTTATTCTTACAGATAGCCGAGATCTCCTTACAAGTTTGTTTCTCAATTTCCCTCTGACTATTAGGGGGTCTATAATACAATCCCAATAAGGTGATCGTCCCTTTCTTATTTCTCAATTCCATCCAAATAACTTCCCTGGATGGATTTCCAGGAATATCCTACCTCAGCACAGCTGTAATGCTATCCCTTATCAAAAATGCCACTCCCCCTCCTCTCTTGCCTCCCTTTCTATCCTTCCTGTAGCATTTGTATCCTGGAACAAATTAGAGAAGGATCTTCTCCCGAGGATGGAGGACTCCAAAACTAGACGGCATAGGTTTAAGGTGAGAGGGGCAAGATTTAAACAAAGGCACCTCATGGGTAACCTTTTCACACAGAGGCTGGTGCATCTATGGAATGAGCTGCCAAAGGAAGTGGTGGAGGCTGGTACAATTACAACATTTAAAAGGCATCTGGATCGGCATATGAATAAATTAGATTAGATTCCCTTCAGTATGGAAATAGGCCTTTCGGCCCAACAAGTCCACACCAACCATCTGAAGGGTAACCCACCTAGACCCATTCCCCTACCCGATATTTTACCCCTCACTAACATACCTAACATTATGGGCAATTTAGCATGGCCAATTCACCTAACCTGCACATCTTTGGATTGTGGGAGGAAAGCTGCACAGACATGGGGAGAATGTGCATGGTCCATACAGACAGTCACCTAACGTGGGACTTGAACCCAGACCCCTGATGCTGTGAGGCAACAGTGCTAACCACTGAGCTACTGTGCGGAAGGGTTTAAGAGGGATATGTACCAAGTGCTGGCAATTGGGAGTAGACTTATTTCGGATGTCTAGTCAGCATGGATGAATTGGACCGAAGGGTCTGTTTCCATGTTGTATCTCTCAATGACTCTATAACATGTACTGTGGAGCAGATATTAGGATAGGGGCTAACAGCATCAGCCTATGAATGCTGCCGCCTGCAACCAGGCACACAGTATGCCAACACTGCATGCCTGGATAGAATCAAAAGACACACAACACTAGGTTATAGTCCAACAGGTTTATTTGGAAGCACTAGCTTTCGGAGGGCTGCTCCTTTATCAGGTGGTTGTCCATATCTATGCCAGTCATGATTTTATAAACATCTACAAGGTCACCCCTCAGCCTCTGTCACTCCAAGGAAAATAGCCCAAGTCCATCCAACCACCTAATGAAGGAGCAGTGCTTCCAAATAAACCTGTTGGACTATAACCCAGTGTTGTGATTTTTAAGTTTTTACACCCCAGTCCAACACTGGCACTTCCAAATCATGCCTGGCTAGATGCCATCTCTTGCCTCTAATCTGCACACGCTGTTGTAGGCAGATCCCTCTTCTGACTACTATACCTACCATAAACAATGAGGAGAGAGATTGAAACCAAGAACAACATAGTATGCAAAAAAGGAAGAAAGGAGCACACATCATTGAAATGAATCATAAAGAGAAAAAAAGGCAACCAACAGATAAGCAGAAAATAAAAAGCAGAGAACGACAGGCAAAAAAAGTGTCATAGAAGATAGCACAGACCAGTTTAATAAAAGCACATAGTGTGATTTGTATAAAATGTCACAATATAAATAATGTATTTCTTCTCAAAATAGCTCCTTCACACCAACTGCTTCACTAACCAGCACAATTCAATTCCCGCCCCATCATCCTCTTCCTCCCTGTGCTCTCTTCACCAACCCCAGAGCATCAATGTGGACTTCACCAGTTTCCTAATTTCCCCTCACCACCTTCTCTCCCTCCCCCCCCACCCCTTCTCTCCCTCTTCCACCCCCCCCCCCCCAGTTCCAACCTTCCAGCTCAGCACTGTCCTCATGACCTGTCCTACTTGCCAATCTCCCTTCCGACCTATCTGCTCCACCCTTCTTCCTGGCCTATCTTCATCCCCACCCACATCCACCTGTTGTACTCTTGGCTACCTTCTCCCCAGCCCCACTCCCCTCCCATTTATCTCTCCATCCTGGAGGCTCCCTGCCTTCATTCCTGATGAAGGGCTTTTGCCCGAAACATCGATTTTCCTGCTCCTCGGATGCTGCCTGACAGGCTGTGCTTTTCCAGCACCACTGTAACCGACACTCTGATTTCCAGCATCTGCAGTCCTCACTTTTGCCTCTCTTCACTCTTGTTATGTCCTGCTCTGTCTCGGATATTCCTGTCTTTGATGGAAAGGATGGAGAATAAAAACCCAGTTTGATGGTAGCAGATTAAATAGTACAATTTTTAAAAAAAGTTTAATTGACAGGGGTGTGTGGAAAATAACTTAGTTTTGTGTAGAAGAGAGTACATGGTTGGCCAATCTTTCAGATTTTGTGGAATTAGGTAGCTACTCCGAGCTAAGAGGCACAACTGTTTTTGTGGCTTTAAGTAGATAATTTCTCAAGTTGTTAACACATAGTTTGTCTTGAACTCTTTTAGAATTGATCAACAACTCAGCAAGGGTTGCTACTCTTATCCAAAAATAGATTAAAAAAAAACTTTGAGTACACAAAATCCATGCAGGTTAAACCAGTTCAAAAACAGTATAACAGCAAATGGGAACAATGAGTCCATTTTGACTGTTCTACTGCAAATACGTGAGAGCTACAGGTAGGATACCTCTGCAGTGAAACCTCCAGAATTTAGAACTGCTGTGCCATTTACACATACATTGTACAAGTTGCCAGCAAAGCACTTTATTTAAGGAGAAGCAAACTTTGAGAATGATAAGATGGCAAATTAATATTGCAAATTGATCATCTGAAACCAATGACAAAGTGAATATCTTCTACATGACCGAAAACATCAAGAGCTCAGTTAGGCATAAATACCCAATGGCTAAAAAAGTGCTGTACAAATGTAATTGTAAGTTGTCAAATATTTTAAATACATGTCTATTTCAATGAACTACAGCAGACCTTGAATTCAGTCCATGCTCTTTCAACATCCTCGACAATACTCGAAAACTGAGCTGTGTTTACAAATTAACTTCCCCAAGAAAGATGTACAGAAATACCAAATGAAGAACTGTTGCAGCGCGAACTAAACGCCATGAAAATAATACATGTTTAGAAAATTTATATTAGCTCACATTCAGTTCATAGTCCTCCCCCTTCACCCCATCCCAATTCAAAAGAGGTAATGAGAAACAAAATCAGATAGTAAAATAATCTATGAACGTATTTTGATGGTAACAAGAAACCTGAAGTATTTTGAGTTGTTGACAATAGTCTGTCGACAAAGTTGCAGAATTTACCAACCACTCCAATCCCCAATCTGAACAGAGCTCAGGGCTTGACGAAAGGTAGTTCCCTTTCTCAAGCTTGAATCCAACCTTCAAATTAATGATTAAATCATAAGACCATAAGACATAGGAGCGGAAGTAAGGCCATTCGGCCTATCGAGTCCACTCCGCCATTCAATCATGGGCATTTCAACTCCACTTACCCGCATTCTCCCCGTAGTCCTTAATTCCTTGTGACATCAAGAATTTATCAATTTCTGCCTTGAAGACATTTAGCATCCCAGCCTCCACTGCACTCCGCGGCAATGAATTCCACAGGCCCACCACTCTCTGGCTGAAGAAATGTCTCCGCATTTCTGTTCTGAATTTACCCCCTCTAATTCTAAGGCTGTGTCCACGGGTCCTAGTCTCCTCGCCTAACGGAAACAATTTCCTAGCGTCCACCCTTTCCAAGCCATGTATTATCTTGTAAGTTTCTATTAGATCTCCCCTTAATCTTCTAAACTCCAATGAATACAATCCCAGGATCCTCAGCCGATCCTCATATGTTAGACCTTGGTCATGGTATCAGAATAAAGGCAAGGCAGCAGCTGAACCTGCCACCGTTTACAGAGTGGACTGTCTGGAGAAAATCATCAATCAAGCCCAAAGAGAAACTGCCAAAGCTCTTAGTTTTAAATTTAGCAAATAAAAGAAAAGGTTACTGTCTACAACAAGGCACAAGTGCAATTGCCATCAACACAACACAAATTCCCTTCCATAATATTCGAGGTTCTAAATCGAAGCAGTAGTACATGTATTTGCTGGCTAAGATTGGCTTCTTTCGTAATGGTGTATTAGCAAGGAGCTGGTGTGGAGTCAGCCTGAATAAGTCTGACCGTCAATGTGGCAGGAACATTGGTGGCAATCGTGGAATTCCAGACTGATACAGCACGGTTTTAAAAAGCTAAATGGTACTCTTTGAAACTTTAATACACTCTGTGAAACCCTGTCTATGTACTTTGTGTTAGAAGCAAATATTTATGTAACAAGTCCCACTGACGATATGGCACATGATCAATTGTTTTTTTTTGAACGAATGACGAGTGCATGATTTATTGTCACGCGTATTTTATAATGGGGAAAAAAAACAGTAAAATACACAGTGAAAAGCTTTTCTACTGTTGCCATGATCTGGAACTATTTTGAAAAGTTTTAAAGAAAAAGGCATAGCTGAAGAAAGTCGAGCAGTCCTGAGCCAGCCTGTGTCCCCATCTTTCCTCCACTGTCTCACTACCGTCTAAATCAGACCCTACTAACAGGGAAGTCACCACTCTGCAATGCCACCTTCAGTGCAGGGACAAAGCTTGTCTGCTACTGCCTCACTGCCGCCTGCACTGGACCCACCTACACTAGAGTTGCATCTCCCATCCCCGGCCCACGTCAACGTCATTGTGATGTCCATCCGACACCACTTCGCCACTGCCAGTGCTGGACTCGACTAACGATGAAGTCGCTGATACTCAGGCACTACCTTTCATTGCCAGGCCTACCCCACCGGCATCATCTCCACCAACTGAGTCTGATACCAGATCCTGTGCTCCCCAAATAAAGTGGGGGCTCACTTACCAACTCCGCAAGGTCCACTTAAGTCTGCACTGCATACCTTGCCAGCACCGATACGGTCTGAGCTCAGGACAAGAGGTAAATAAAGAGGAAATTGAATAGAATAGCAATTTCTAGCCACTAGTATTTATGAAAATACAGTGAGAGGTGTATAAGTCGTCATAATTTAGCACCATTTTCATTACAGAAATGATGAAGAAATAATTGAGACAAGGACACAAAGAAAAAGAAAAGCAGTCAGAGTAGATAAAGCCCCAGCTCAAGAACTCTCGTGCACGACCAACTTGATGATTTTAAATGAACTGTTTCACTAACTTACCTTCACTTCACTTGTGCTGACTCTGCCTTATCTCTCCATTTTTGTCCAGAACTAAACAATTATCATTTTACAACTATATAACCCTGCCGAAATCTCCAAATATATCTTGTTGCACACCAAAAATAAATTATGCTAAGTTATTTGTTCTTTAAATTCTTAACAGATCTGAACAGACAGGATAAGATTCAGCAACTGTTTCAAAGTTAATGAAATGCATACATTTTTGGTAAAACTGAAGGTACTTCCATTATGCAATGTCACCACAAGGGGCAATTCATTCAATTGGTACCCATCATTGAAGCAGAACAAGCATTATGTGAGAAATTAATTAGACTACTTGCAGTTTGAAACAATGCTCTATTTGAAATCAAAAATAAAGAGGGTTCTTGACCATGTAACAGCTTTAGTCTATCTCCTCAGTTGCATTTTTAAATCTTAAAATTGGTTCACGTGATTGAAAAATGCTGTTAAGAGGGTCCAATTTCACTGTTGTTTTACACAGACAAAAACTTCACATTTTATTTAATGAGTTTTTAATCTGGTACCCTCCTCAAAAAGTCAAAACTATGACAATTTATCTGTAAGGAAGTAGTTTTGCTATTTTATATTTTTCAAGAAAACAGCAAGATCAGTACAATTGTTACCACTAAAAATCTGGGCCAATGATGACAGAGTCAACCTTTATGGATTGTCACTCCATTGAAAATGACAGCAACAGCAAGGGAGTCTTCACATGCCCAGATTCACATCGAAATCCAACAATAGCAATCAGCGATTCTTTACCTGCCCAGATTGTCTGATGTTGAGGCACCTCCAGAGTGCAATGGAAAATGAAATGAATCAATGTGAACTTTCATTCTTATATTGTTGTCTTACTTGTAAAATCCTTGAAGTCACACTTTGTTGAATGAGGTGTACTATTTCTTAATTTGAAGATTATTGTTAAACATCCTCACTGGCCATGGAAAGCTAAGTTAATAGTTGTGAAATATCAATAAAAAATGTAAAATGTTTACAACAAGTGAAACATTTGCTTTTTGTCCTCCATTTTAATCCAATCCAGAATTGCTTCACCTTTTGAAAATCTAGATTGAAAAGGGAGATAGTCAATGCTTTTTATTTGCTGTTTTGCCAAGTGTAAATGCTCCATTATGCTCACCACTTGCTGCTCACATTCATGTTCTGGCATGGCAACATTGCATCTTGACTGGATTTCCGATTTAAACTGCCAACAGGGAAAGGGAAAATCATGCCAGAAATCACTAGATAGGTTGCTAACCTTGATGAAAACTGGCAACAGGTGCCATTGCTCCATCATTGACAAGGAAATCACAACCATCTAGAATTCCTAAACAGGGGTGAATGTTCCGTTTGAGCCCCTTTGATGGCTCAGTTTGATTCTCTAAGCAGTTGTTGAGCCATTCAGAACTGAAAGTTTGCACAAGTTGTTTCCCAATGTGTGTTCCGTTAACTGGAGCAACTCATTTAGCTACGAACATTCCAGGCTGTGGAAAGCATATTTATTATGGCTTTTTGTGTGTGATGTATTGTATTAATGTATGTATCAATTTTTTAAAAACAAACAATTTGTTACTAATATGTCTATTATCTGGGTCAGTTTAAGTCCTGCAGCAAATAGAAATTATTCCTCTTGTGTTGTGGCTTTGTGTTTAACAACGCAGCACTGATTTGAGGGGAATTAAAATTAGGTTTTATTGTCACAAGTACAGGGATACAGGAGTACAGTGAAAAGTGTACTAAGTCACTATTCTCCGGCACCATCTCAGGTACAAAAGGTACTTGGGTACAAAATCTTAGGTATAATACAGGAAATAAAGACAAAGTTAGAAGTTTGACCATGGGTGTGGGTCCAGGTTCTTCCATCCTTCACCAGCAGGTTCTTCCAGCACAAGTCCCCCTGCTGCATTGCTGCCGCAAAACCGTGTTGCCATTCTTTGATGATGTTGCCACTATGATACCACAATGGACAACAATGGACAATACTGTTGAACTCATGTAATTGTGTTTCTTTGTAAGTCTGAATACCCGATGTCAACAGAAATAAAGATAACATACCACATTATTGCGACACATAATAAAGGGGTTCAAGAGAATGGAAAAGTAACTCCCGACAATTAAGCTTTTCTAGTTTTTGAGAAAAGCCCTAGGAGGAATCTTCAAAAGCAAAAAGAAGTTACCGGTGTAGAGGAAAACTAATCAATGCATTGACATTAGGCACTTTATTTCATTATAGGATCAATGGATGGTAAAGCAAGAATGGGAATCCTGGTTGCTTTCTATTGTCCCTTCCCAAGGCTAATGAAACACTCCAAAGTTGGCATAAAAAAAGCACACTTTGGGGATTAATCTTGAAAGCCTCTTGTGGTTGGTATTGAGGCTCTTGCCTTTCTGGATGTGTAGAGATGATTTAGATTTTGATGTACACGGGACAACTTTAAAGTTTTCAGATACCATAAAACTTGGAAGAGCTGTAAACTGTAAGGACAGTGTAGAACTTCAAAATTACAGTGAGTGGGTAGTAAAGTGGGTGGATAAGTAGCAGATGTGATTCAATGCTGAGATGTGAGAGGTGATGCACTTTAGTGCAAAGAACATAGCAGACAGCATAAAATAGAGGTATCACTCGGTGTGCAGGAGTAAGCAGACCCATGTACATGGTTCAGGACAAGGACAAAATGTTCAAAACTCCACAATTAACACAGGAGAAGAACAGCGTCCTTCTGTACCGCTAACAATTTTGTGACTCAGTTCCACCATGAACAGTATGATTTTCAACTGAGCTGTAACATAAGCAATGGCTATCAACAGGACAGCTGATAATATTACATGAAATGACATCAAGTTGACACTCCATGCAAGAGGACCTCAGACTCTGTCCATTCAACAATCACTCCTTGCTGTGTATATTAACTGATCAAAAACAATCCTGATTACCAAGCCTGGCTTCATGACCATCTCTAAACACACAAGCCACAAATGAAGCCCGAGTTTCCACTCTCTCACTTAGGCAACCCCATTGTCTTATAACCGAAGGTTATTTTTTCAGAATCTTATTACTGCAAACCAACAGAGGGCAGCAGAACCAAACCAATAACAGACAAAGGAAGCCTAAATAGCCAATTCACAAGGAAATTGTGAAAAACAATTCAGTGTAGGAAAAATCCCTCGGTGAATCAACATACATGCCACCCGACTCTATCAGATTACAACAAACCTCATTCAGAGGGCAATAATTTCTACCTGCAAATTGTCATTTTTAAAAATGGATTTAATTTATCCTTAAATATTTGTACAGTTGGTAATCATTTCAATACAATGCAATCTTTAACAAGCAGAAATAACAGGAAAGATGTTCTTTCAAATCATTTGAGTTTTAATATTAACACCTAAAAGTGAGGAATTTAGCTCCCTTCACTAGTTTTAAGGCAGATCTTTTTACTTCAGCCTACACCATCCATATATCCTTTAACTCGGAACATCCAAAAATATCATTCACTGCATAAATATGCTCCAGGACTGAGCATCCACACGTCTCTGGTAAAAAAAATCTAAAGGTTCAGCACTGAGTGAGGAAATCTCTCCTCAGCTCAGGCTCAGACGGAGACTCTGATGCACTAGTCCCTGACTCCTTAGCCAGGGGAAATATTTTCATGGAATAAAAATCTTCACAGGGTAGGTACTATGTTGCAATGTGATCACTTCTCACTTCTCCTTCAAAATCCAGGGAATACACACCTAGCTTATCCTCACAGGACAAAGCTCTCATCATCGGAAGCAGTCTGGTGAATCTGCATTGCAGTGCATTCCATCCCAAGAAAGTTTAACACCAACTGAGATAAGGGGATCAAAACTATACGAAGAACTCAAAGTATGGTCTCAAAAAGCCTCTACATCATTGTCAGTCTATTTTAACTTTAGAGACCTACCGGTTTTGGGACACTCTACACCAGCTGCTTTCATTCTACGTTTAATCCCCATCACTTCCAATGAGGGATCGATCCTTCCAAGGCTTTCTGAACAATTTTAACCTTCCAATAGCTCTATGCCATGAACAAGCAGTGTTCTCGGTGGCTCCTTGAAGCTAGCGAACAGAACTTAAGGAGACAAATTATGCTCACGAAACAAGCCAAGAATTTTCACTTAGTGCAAGAGAATACTTTAGGAACGTAGACAGTTTGCAAGTGGAAATCATTTCTTGACATTTACATAGCATTAACCTTAATTAAGTGCATATCATTAAAACCATAGCAAAAGCCATCCACTGTGTATGTTTTAGGGTTTGCCAAAGGATTGGTATTCTCACTTTTGTCTAACTTGAAAAATTGTCAGACTTGGCAAAGACTAAACATCTGTGCATAAGATGCTATCAAAATATTTTCATACAATGGCAAGGATGTGAATCAGGTTAGTCAGTCAGTCACACAGACATTAATCCAGCACTTGATCAGATGTTAGCATTCTACCTAAGATAAAAACTACCATTTATACCAGACTATCAGAACTGGAAAAACATTCATTAAAGTATGTTTGGCACGTGAATATAGCCACTCCTGCTAGTGCTTAATTCATCAGAAATAGACATTACAATTTGTGTGTAATAAACGGTCCCTTGACTCAATGAGCCCTGCAATTATGGAAATATGTTAGAATGCAGCTCATATTTAAAGTCAAAATGAGGACCACGTACAGTGCCACCAATTGCAATATTTGTAAAGGAAAACCTACTACAGTTTAATGCTACACTAGCAAAGGACAGCCATTAAAACATCATAATGCTTACAAATGAATCTTTATAACTTTCTCCAGTAGCTATAAACATGCTCCTGACTCCTATCTGAATGTGAATTGACTGTGCAATTATATCACCCATTCTATCTCCTAAATTACATCCTCTGCCTATAAGTCATCTTCAGCCACAGTTTAAATTCAACATTTTCTTCATCACATTTTAAGCAAAATTTTATAAGGAGATGATTAATGAATTCCTAAGTTATATGCTATTAGCACGCTTGAACACATTGATGCAGATAGATGGATAATGGGCTTAAGAAAGCTGGCTTGATATTTGGTATGTTCACTGATGGTTATCAACCACTTTACTACATGGAACGTGTAATAACAAATCACAGACCTCACATTTTTTATCTAAGTGATTGTTCTTCATGTGTCCATTTTCAAAATTGACTCTCATTAAAGAAAGTGAAATGATAATTGCAATACTCAGATAGGGACCAAGACGAAGTCCTAAATGCAAACTTTGAGCTCAAAAACAAGAGTTTGAGACCTCCATGAAGTTTCTTTTCTTAAGAAAAAGGATCAAGCCATTTGGCCCATCGAGTTCACGCTGACCCTCAAAAAAGCATCTTATCCGGATTCGTCCCCCTACCCTGTCCCTGTAAAGTGCTTGCCAATAGTCAAATTATCCAGTTTGAATTTTATCAGTTAAAAGCTTCTGTGGCGCAGAATCGATCCCTCAGGACCAGGAGAACTTGAATCAAGTCCCACCTGCTTCAGAGGTGTGTAGTAACATTTCTGAACAGTTTGAGATTTCTAATCAACCTATGTTTTGTGCTTATGTTTTAGGTGCAAGGATTCCATAGGTGAGTTTTTAAAAATTAAGTTTCTTGAATAAGATAAAGTGGACTGGTGAATGGTTCTGTGTGGTTTTCTTTAAATATCATTTCCATTACATAAATACCACAGACAGCTGCTGAACATGATGCTGTCTAGTTTATATGGACTTCAGTAGGGCGTTCAACAAGGTTCCTCATGGTAGATGGGTTAACAAGGTTAGATCACCTGAAATAAAGGGAGAACTAGCCTTCTGGATACAAAGTGGCTCAAAAGGTGAGAGATAGTGGGTGGTGGTGGTGGTGGTGGTGGAGGGTTGCTTTTTGGACTGGAGGTCTATGGACCAAGGAGTGGTAGATGGGGGTTAATTTAGATAAGTGAGAGATGCTGCATTTTGGCAGGGCAAACTAGGGCAGGACTTATACACTTAAATGGTAAGGTCCTGGGGAGTCTATCAGGGAGAACTTGGGGTGCAGATTCATAGCTCCTTGAAAGTGGAGTGTAGTGAAGGTGGCATTTGTTGGTCAGTGCACTGACTATAGTAGTTGGGACACATTGTGGATGTACAGTACGTTGGTTCAGCCACTTTTGGAATACTGTGTGCAATTCTGGTCTCCCTGCTATAGGAAAGATGTTGTGAAACTTGAAAGGGTTCACAAAAAGGTTTACAAGGATGTTGCCAAGTTTGGAGGGTTTGAGCTATAGGGAGAGGCTGAATAGGCTGGGGCTATTGAATTGAATTGAATTTATTGTCATGTGTATCGAGGCACAGCTTTGTCTTGCTAGCAATACAGGCAGATCACGTAGTTAAATAGCATAAATAAGTAAATAATCGGTAAACAGCGGCAAAAGCCAAAACACAGGTACAGGTGAATGCTAAGAGTTTGAGAGTCCATTCAACATTCTAACAACGTTAGGGTAGAAACTGTTTCAAAACAGGCTGGTGCGTGTGTTCAGGCTTCTGCATCTTCTCCCTGATGGTAGAGGTTGTAGAAAGGTATTGCCAGATTCGGATGGATCTTTGAGAATGCTGGCGGCCTTTCATAGAGATGTACAGCATGGAAACAGAACCTTCGATCCAACCTGTCCATGTCGACCAGATATCCCAACCCAATCTAGTCCCACCTGCCAGCACCCGGCCCATATCCCACCAAACCTTTCTATTCATATACCCATCCAGATGCCTCTTCAATGTTGCAATTGTACCAGCCCCCACCACATCCTCTGGCAGCTCATTCCATACACGTACCACCCTCTGCCTGAAAAAGTTGCCCCTTGGGTCTCTTTTACATCTTTCCCCTCACCCTAAACCTATGCCCTCTACTTCTGGACTCCCTGACCAAGGGAAAAGACTTTGTCTATTTATCCTATCCATGCCCCTCATAATTTTGTAAACCTCTATAAAGTCACCCCTCAGCCTCTGATGCTCCAGGAAAAACAGTCCCAGCCTGTTCAGCCTCTCCCTGTAGTTCAGACAGCAGGCCTGGTAGATGGATTCCATAGATGGGAGGTTGGCCTTTGTGATTGTCCAGGCTGAGTTCACCACCCTCTATAACAGTCTCTGATCTTGAATGGTACAGTTGCCATGCCAGGTAGTGCTACATCCAGACAGAATGGTCTCGATGGCGCACCTATAAAAGTTGGCAAGGGTATTCACCATCATGCCAAATTTCCTCAGCCCTCTGAGGAAGGGAGGGAGGCAGGAGTAACATCCCGCCGAAAGTCAATAATGAGTTCCTTGGTTTTGCTGGCATTGAGAGCTAGGTTGTTCTCAGTGCACCATTTTTCCAGGTCTTCCGCCTCCCTTCTGTAGTTTGTTTCGTCGCCAGCTGAGATTCGACTATGGTGGTGTCATCAGCGAACTTGTAAATGGCATTAGTCTGGTATTTGGCGATGCAGTCATGGGTATACAGTGAGTACAGTATGGGCTGAAAATGTGTTGCTGGAAAAGCGCAGCAGGTCAGGCAGCATCCAAGGAACAGGAGAATTGACGTTTCGGGCATAAGCCGGGGTTGAGTAGGCACCCCAAGGAGGCTCCAGTGTTGAGTGTTAGTGAGGATGAAATATTGTCCCTAATTTATTTGGTGAAATATCATCTCTGGAGCGTCAGAAGCTGAGGGGTGACTTTATAGAGAGTTACAAATCATGAGGGGCATGGATAGGGTGAACAACCAAGGTCATTTTCCTCAGATAGGAGAGTTCAAAATTAGAGGGCTTAGGTTTAAGGGAGGAAGGCAAAGATTTAAAAAGGGATGGAAGGGGCAACTTTATTTTTTTACGCAGAGGGTGCTGCATGTATGAAATTATCTGCCAGAAGGTGGAGGCTGGTACAATTACAAGCTGAATGGGTAGATGAACAGGAAGGGTTTGGAGGGATATGGGCCAAATACTAGCAGATAATAGATTAATGTAGAATATCTGGTCATCATTGACATGCTGTACAACTTTATGACTATATGCTTATTCTTGCAGTAAATGCATTTGTAGCTTTAAAAGGAAAACTGCATCACATACCAGTCTTAAATCGGAAGTGTTCAATAATGCAAATTACTTTTTAAAGCAAAAACTACAGCCCTAATTGTGTTGGTTCATGGAAGATTTTATATTTTGATGACACAAAAACAAACTTGAGCTATGCAAATATTTCAGAAATTGTGATCAAATTTGAGCAGGTTATATGCTTAATTCACCAACTGCCCCCTGAAAACTCTCAGCCATATAGTTGGGATGATTCCATTGATGAGAAAAGTTTATAATATGTTAGCGTACAGCACAAAACCCTATCACAATGAGTTTGTGGGAAGTATGGCTCTCATACACTGAAATATTCATCTAATTGGTGCCTCACCATATAAGCAAGAGTGTTATGAAAACTATACTCACTTCTCCTAAACATGTTCTAGCAATCACAACAGTGTCCACATGTATTGCCCCCACCAGTGTGTGTGTGTGTGTGTGTGTGTGTGTGTGTGTGTGTGAGTGAGAGAGAGAGAGAAAATATAGTTCCCCAATCAGCAGCAGTTGCATGTCACAGCTAACATGTGGACATATTGCATAAATCTGACAATTGAGTGACACCTCATTTGGTGAGAGTCTCATATGTGGATAGGTACCCTTTTAAACTAAACTGAACAATCAGTTTTACTCACATTGTTTTGTTCCTTAAACGCATTAGATTATCAACATCTAAATTGTGCAACTTTCCCATTAAGAACCCAGTTATAGGAATTGTCTTGATCATACAATTCAGCCCCTTGAATAATGCCCTAAGAAAAGAAATGCAGGATGTGGCTATAAATTAGTTTCCCATTACATAGAACATGGTAGCATAGTCCCAGGCCAATATGAAGAATTATTTAGGATGGAACAGAGGAGAAAAGTCTTCATTGAAAACAATAGTGAACCCTTGGAATTCTCTGCTGCAAAGGTTTGTAGATGTTCCATCATTGAGTAGATGCAGATACTTAATCTCTCAGGAATAAAAGGATATGGGGGCAGACAGGAAAATACAGTTGAGGCAGAAGATCAGCCATGACCACCTTGAATAGTGAAGCAAGTTCAATGGACGAAGGTGTTTGCTCCCAAAGACAAGATGATAAGGGCAATCGTAACAGGGGTATTTTATGGACAGTTCTTATACCTTCCACACCATTTTAATTATCCTTTAGACATGACTTAATCCACCTTCACTCAAATTTGATGGGGTACCTTCCCACCTCCATGTATTCTCTCTGTGGTTCCCAATCTTTGGTCTTCTACTTTTGATCTAATCTGCCTTTGATGACCTTATCCAGAAAAATGGTTAGTTTTCTCGCACACTGCCAGCTCTATTTCACCACCACTTCTCTTCACTCCTCTGAATTGTCAGACTGCTTGTTCAATAACAAATTAAAACATTAGCTAAAACTACAACTCCTTTCTTGATTCACCCGATCCATCTTTCCTCCTGCTAATTGCCAACCCTATTCTCATGTTTCAGGTGGAGATGAATTTCTGGCCAAATATTCATTCCATCAGTAAGTCTGTCGATTTCACATCTCTGTAACATTGGCAGACTCTGCTCATTACTGCTCAAATCCACATCTCTGCCCATCTTACTCGAAAAAAAACTTAAATTATTTCAGCAAACTTCTGGTCAGCATCTCACATTCTAATCTCTAAAAGGTGGTCCAAAACCCTTCTTGTGCATAGCCTGACCTGCACTAAGCCTTATTTAATTAATCACCCCTGTGCATACTTACCTTTATTGTCTACTTCTGGGTTCTGAGGAAGGGTCAATTGACGTGAAAGGTTAACTCTGATTTCTCTCCACAATGCTGCCAGACCTGCTAAGTTTTTCCAGCAATTTCTGTTTTTGGTTAATGTCTACTTGTTCAGTAATACCTTGATGTTAAAATTCTCATAATTGGTCTTCAAATCCCTCCAGGGGCTTGCTTCACTAATCTTCACAATTATCTTGGAGTTGTGAAAGTGGAGACGTTATAATGCTTCAAGTCCAGTGTGACTTGAAGAATTGGACTGGATTTGAAATGTTAACACTGTTTATCTCTTTCCACAGGTGCTGCCAAACCCAGTTTTCTCCAGGACTTGCAACTTTTTGTTGTTTCAGCTTTCTAGCAACCGCAGTATTTTGCTTTTACTGGAGGTGACCGTGCTCCTTGACTTCTGGCCTCATGAACATGACCAATTTTAATCCTTCTAACATTAGTAGATACGCCATTGGCAACCAAGGCCCCCAGCTCTGGGGCTCCCTCTATAATTTTCTTTGCCTCTAAGAGATTTGGGGTGTCAGTGGTTAGCACTGCTGCCTCACAGCACCAGGGACCCAGGTTTGAGTCCTACCTCACGTGACTGTGTAGAGTTTGCATGTCCTCCCAGGTGTGTGCATAGGTTTACGCCGGTTTCCTCCCACAGTCCAAAGATATACAGGTTAGGTGAATTGACCATGCTAAATTGCCCATAGTGTTCAGGGATGTGTAGGATAGGTGCGTGAGTCAGGGCCAAATGCAGGGGAATAGGTCTGGGTGGGATACTCTTTGGAGGGTCGTTGTAGACTTGTTGGGCCAAAGAGCCTGTTTCCACACAGTAGGTATTCTAATTTTAAAAATCCTGAATACTGGTCTCTTCGACCAAGCTATCGGTGAGCTGGCCTAATACCGCCTAAGTAGCTTAATGTCAAATTTTGCTTTAAATATTCCTGAAGCATATCAGGGTACTTTATTATGAGTGGGAGAATGTCCAGACTTTCTGATATCTAGACAGACAGTCATTAGTTCAGCGCAGATGGGAATTACAAACAGAATCCTTATGGAATCTCTGTTACAGGAAGAAAACGAGGACTGCAGATGCTGGAGATCAGAATCGAAGAGTGTGGTGCTGGAAAAGCACAGCAGGTCAGGCAGCATCCGAGGAGCAGGAGAATCGACATTTTGAGCATAATTCTTGATGAAGGGCTTATGCTCGAAATATCGATTCTCCTGCTTGTCAGATGCGCCCTGACCGGCTGTGCTTTTCCAGTACCACTCTCTTCAAATCTCTGCTTCCTTGGGGTCTTCATTTACAGCTTGAAACATCCAATAGTCATCATTTAAATGAGAGAATTAGGACAGGCTCACAGAAAATAATTTAATCATTATTCAGAAAAATGAAGACTATAAAATATATACTCTAAATAGTTGAACTCCTGAGGAACTAATCGACCTCTCAGACCTCCAGTTACACCGTCCCTAGACTAATCATACCACCAGACCCTGGACCAACAACAATCCTGCTCAAACCCCCCAGGAGCCTTCCAAAACCCCACCCCATCCCAATCTGCCTTTTGCCCCCCCACAACATCCAAGATCCACCGCAATTCCCCCCATTCCAGACACAAACTGCCACTGTCCTTACTCGTACACCACCGCCACACCTCCACTCACATTGGGCGCCAACCCCTTCCATTATTCCAGACCTCACACCACCCTCCTTCCTTTCTAATCCCATTCTGCTTCTCTCTTGCCCCTGCTATCACCAACCCGACCTCTATCCCAATAGGTGCTTTTCTCCACCATCCCCAATCACCCCATTTGCAGCTTAGTGCTACCCAGCAAGTACCCTATTTAGTACACTGCCCCCAGGCACCCTATTCCTGACCCCTTAGGCACCTCATCCCAACTGGCACAACAACCCCATATCCATCTGGAACCTAAGGCTCACACCCACCGTATGTCAGAAATCACATGACAGCAGGTTACAGTCCAACAGGTTTATTTGAAATCACAAGCTTCCTGAGCTCTGCTCCTTCATCAGGTGAAGTGCAGGGAAGGACACAGGTGCAGCCAGTTTTGTCCATCCAGTCCAAAACCAGCACCTCGACATCACTCTATGTCATCATCGGTGGAACCTCACAGACTAGGATGAATCTCCCCCATTCAGGGGGAGTCTGTAGGTGGCTGTACAGACTGACGTGGATACCGCAAACTCTGTTACACTTGGGGCATGTGGTGTCAGCAGAAGGGTGGGTGGGGCATCATACTCCTTTTGCCTGATGTTGTACATCACCTTACGTACTTACTGCCAGATAGCTGCTGTCAAACTTTCAGACTCCAGCAAGTGACTGTTGTGAAAAGGGGGATTGAGTTTCCCCCGACAGCCCTGGGAGAAAAAAAAAGGATTCAGAATGGAAGTACAGCTCTGCATTTCTGAAGGAGCCCTGATCAGAATCTCTCGTCAGAAATGGGGAGCTGTCTTGTTTTGTTTTTAGAAAAAAAGGGCAGAATGGCGATCTGTATGAGATTGCCAATCCTTGGAAAATCTGCCCCATTTTTGATAGCAGACTCTGGTTTTGAACAACAAGATAACTTAAAACATGAAAGCTGGAATGTTATTGACCAGCAATTTGAAACTCCTGGAGTATTCTTAAGACACACAAATCAGTGACACTGTTTCATTTGTTTGCTAGGCAGTCACTGATTAAATTTCAACTATACAGTTCATTATACAAAGTGGCAATTAAGGTTAGCTTATCTGAAAGAGACTCTAATGGCAAGGTAGCATATCTTTACCCAATAATTTAAGCTTTTTTTTTGGTACAGACACATTGAGCTCATTTGAAAGCTCATACAGCATTTTCAGCTGTATTTTGTTCTATTGTCAGAATTTACAATTTTCTTGGTCATGTTAATCTTGGGACTACTGTGGAATACAATGGGCTTCTGAACATATGGCAATTACTGCACAAATTCACAGCAGAAGCAATTTTTAACCAGCTTCAGCCAAAAGCATAAAACACTCTTAATTGTCCTAATCACTAATGCTGCCCCTGAAACCTGGGATATAAAGCTATTTCCAATGGATCACTATAGAAGAGTTACATCACACGATGTATTCGCCGAGCAACATTCTATCAATTAATCTTACAATGAGTCATACAAAAGCAGAGAGAGTCATAGAAAAATTAATTCAGGATTGATATACAGAGAATTGATTTTGTTTTGGATTAGCAGCTATATTCTTCCTCTCTCAAACTAATAATAAACAAAAATAATTACTGCACTCAATGGCCATCATTAGCTTTACATCAGGGAAAAATTATCCACTGTGTCTACTGGCAGATTCTTCTATTGGACACGAGAATCAACACTGCATATACCAACATATATAAAGACATGTATCCTCTTCACAACTTACTTCCTTTTGCATTTGTGTCCTCAAATTTAAGCAACCATACATCTAATCCCTTCATCCAAATCATTGATACAGATTGTACAGCATGGAGTCAACATCCTTGTGGTACTCAACTGATTCCATCTCAGTCATCCAAAAACGACCCATTTATGCCCACACTGTTTCCTGTCACTCCCTACACTTATTTTGTATAGTAATCCTTGATGTGGTACTTTGTCAAATGTCTTTTGGAAATCCAAGTACACCTACAGTCCCCCTTTACATCTTCTACAAAAATGCTCAAGTCAGAAATATGAATAGTTCTGAATTGATATATCATCTTTCTCAATAGGGTCACCATGATTTTATGTAGCCCAAATTCCTTGGAGTTGCTGCGATCATTCTGCACAGGCAGATGCAAGCAGCCATTCTACATACAAAGATCTCTCAACCAGCAAAGTGAATGATCAGTTAATCCATTTTAGTTGAGGAAAGAATGTTGGCCAAGTCCCGGAACGTCACATTTTTCTTGGAAATAAGCCACAGAAAAAAAACTTAAGTCAACAAACTGAGCCACCAAATTAGTGCATAGGGTTTTGGTTTATCAGCCTTTTCAAAATATATCACCTTCAACTATGCAGGAAATCCCCACCACTGCACTGAACTGAACTGTGTAAATGAGATTATATGCTCAAGACTGGAGCTAAACTTAGATTTATATTTACTGAATGAGTGACAAGTGTTTTATCAATTCAGCAAACCTGTGGCAAAACTGAAAAGCAGAGAATCACACCAGACCACATTTAACAGATGGCAAGGTGTAATAGAAGTACTGGTTAGGGAAAAAATGGCAAATTTAAAGCCATCAGGAGGTCAGTGATGGTTAAGGCTCAGCTACGCAGAAGGTGGAAAAAGGGACACAGAGCACCAGCATGTCAGGTTGTCACCACCACAGATGCTAACCGCATGTGGCCACTTGCCAATTCAATCTCTAAATAAAATACTATAGATGCTGGAAATCTGAAATAAAAGCAGGAGAAAAAAAATGGCAATGTTAATGTCAGCAGGCAGCTTCTGTGATGAGAGAAAAGTTAGCAGTTTCTCTGTGACCTTTAATTAGAAAGGAGTTAACTTGGTTTCTTTCTCCACAGATGCTGCCAGACTTAGCAACTAGATCAAGAATTTTCTGATTTTTACATCAATGCTATATGCCCATTATGTATTAAACCATTTAAAAATGATAATTCAAGCCATATCTTCCATTTTCCTTCTACTGAATTCTCTTTCGCAGGTAATGTTAAGTATTGAAAGAATGATTTTTCAATGCTCAGAGCTATGACAATTTCACACAGTCACAGCCAAAAAGCTGAGTGAACATCTATCACCTAATGAGGTCTTATATTTAGCCTGCTGGTTTTAAAACACAGCTTCACTACTAAATATTTTATTAATATTCAGAAGCAGAAACATTAATTACTGCCACCCTCAGGGTCATAATTCTCCCTATGTTCATGAATACCTGGGATGCAAAAAATAAAAGTCAATATGCTTAAGATCATACATGTATAGGATATTTTTCAATTAAAAAGGATCAAGTTGATACAACTCCAATCACAATCTCAGGATGTTCCAATTAGTATTGATCCATACATTCTTTAGGTAATAGGAGGAATCTAAAGAACAGTCTGTCGTAACATCCCCTACACTTCAGAAGTGAATCATTGGTTGTGAAGTGCTTGGAGAATGTCTGGTGGTCATGAAAAGTGCAATATAACTGCACCTCCTTACTTATCCAAAGGACAACGGAAAATCAACTTGGCTCTTTCCTCAGTGGATATCCAGGCATGAGCTTGCATGAAGGACCACTGGAAAAGGTGTGTAGGCCAAAACCCTAGGTGATGCCCCCATGCTATAGCTCAGAAAGAGTTTATAAGTGCCTCTTTATCCACAAGGAGGGTATTTCTCAAAGAAATCCTGTCTTCTGCTGTGCTTTATGGTAAAAACTTCCAACTCCTTTCTAAATTAGAATTCATAGAAATAGGATTCTGACAAAGTCATCCAGACTCAAAACGTTAGCTTACTCTCTCTCCTGACCCACTGTGATTTCCAACATTTCTTGTTTTCAGTTCATTGGAACAGGTGTAGGCCTTTCAGTCCCTTGAACCTGTTTCAACATTCAATCAAACAATGTTTTATCTGTTGTCTAACTCCGTATACTAGCTTTGGCCCACTTGCCTTAATAAATTTATCTCAGATTTAAAATTAACAACAGATCTTGCATCCACTGCTGTTTCCAGAAAGGAATTCCAGACATCACCTTTTGCTTCCTAACATTTCTCCAGAATCCTGCTCTGGCCCTAATCTTCAGACTATGCCCCTAGTTCTAGAATCCCCAGTCAGTGGTAATATTATATCTTTATCTACCATGTCCTTTCCTGTTAATATCTTGAAAACTTTGATCAAATCATCCCTTAATCTTCTCACCTCAAGACAAAACAAGTCTAATGTGTGAGATCTCAATTAAACCCACGAAGTCCAGATATCATTCTTGGAAACCCATGATATACTCCCTCCAAAGCCAATAAGGTGTGATTAGTGAACCTTCCTAAGGTGTGGAACCCAGATCTGGTGACACTGCTTCAAGGTGGGGCCTAACCAGGGTTTTGTCAAGACTGCAGTATAACTTCGGCATCCTTACATTCCAGTAATATAACGGATTATGCACTGTGTTGTACTGAAAATAGAGACAGGCTGTAAGCAGAAGGGATTACATTCAGCTGGGCCAAACATCACAAACTTCACTCTGTACTTGGTCGAACACGAAGTTTGACGAGCTAAATGTAATATCCTCAGAAGCAGGACGTGAGACAATATGCAGGTCATTGAAGCAAACAGCAGGCATCCTACTGAATACAGACAAGTACTGGCTTTTCACTGTTCCACATCTCTGGTCATTGCAGTCAGCCTTTGATGGAGGCCAAGATTTTAGGACAAAAAAAAAGCAAAGAGGAGCAACATTCAGACATGTTTAAGTTTACTCAATTTTAAGTAAAACAATCAAGTTTAATGTTTAAGATTAAAAGTTCAAATTCCAAACCTCCAGAAATGGGGAAAGATATTAACTTGTGCCTTCTGCTCCAAGGTTACACTATATTATCCCACTATCTTTTTTTTCCTTTATAGAACTAAAAGCACATTCAAATATCTGATGCACAAGAGTTTGTTAGCTGACAACTATAAATTTGCATTCCTTTATGAAGTGATTTTTGCATACAAATGTATTTCAGCTGCTGGGAACTGAATACTGTCTAGTTTTATTATCTAGTTTTGGCATCAAGCTTTCCCAGGTCAGATACTGCATTGCAAAGACAGTTTAATATTTTCTCTAATTGGTCCACATATCTTAACCCATCCTCAGAAGAGTAGGTAAGTAATTGTTTCTCCACTACCTGTCTTAAATGGATCTTTCCGCAAAGCTACCAATTTAGTGTCAGTTGGTGTTGCTGATGAGACCAGTATCTGTTGCCTGTCTCAAAACGGCCAGAGGCAGGCAAGAATTGCCACACTGCAGTTGGTTGGGAGTCCTGCGAGGACAGTAGGTTTCCTTCCCTGCAAAACATTAGTTAACTAGATAGGTTTTTAAACACCTGACAGTAGTTACATGGTCACAATTAGACAAGCAAGATTTTATTTATTAATAAAATTTCACCATTTTTCATATTGGGATTCAATCCCATGTCACCAGAGCCATTAGCTTGCATCTCTAGTCTACAATTAGAATGCCATCTTGGGATTGTTTTATGCTCATCTGTTTCAAATTGAATCATTTCTTGTCATGTGTATACATTATAAAATACAGGGAAAAGTGTATACCATCACAATGCATAGGTGCCATTCACATTCAGTTATCTTTCCTTATTTTTTTTTTTAAGTTAAAGAGCCTCCATTCTTTCCTTCTCTGCTGCTTCAGTCCCATTTCATGCTTCTCAGCCAACACCATGCTGCTGACAGAATCCTGCTCTGGGCTACACCAGTCCATGCCATGCTGCCAAGGCCCAATTCCACGTGGAAGAGAGTGTGCTTCACAGGCCAGCTGACTCTGTAGCTTCAGTCGCTCCAAAATCCATAGAGGCCACCCTCCTGCCAAAGAACTATCTTTATCAGGCACGTTTGAGTGAAAACTAAAGAAAACTAAGAAGGGGAGAAAGAAAAAGCAGAACAGGAGAAGCCCAAGCACAGATCCCCGGACGATGCCTACTCTGCTACCGCCATCTTGATAATTACCCAAGAATGCACAGTTGCAGTATGAAACATTTCCAGTAATAAGTCAAGGGTGGTTTCAAATCCAGGTCACAATGTACAAAAGTGGCTGGAATTCCATTAATATAGCTAAGAAATAAAAACATGTTTTACAAATAATAGAAAGCACAACATTAAATCTCAACCTAATCTTACAGTTCAGCAGACTTTCTAATGAGCTGCTCGAATTATAGTCTTGTGGCACTGGCATCAAACCATGAGATACAGGAGCATGTTCCACTATTTGATGGAGAGTTGATATGTTTCTCAACCCCATTCTCTTGCCTTCTCCTCATAACCCTGGATTCCCTTATTAATCAAGAACCTCTCTCTGTCTAAATTACACTCAAATGACTTGGCCTTCACAGCCTTCTGCAGGAATGAGTTCCATAGATCCACCACCCTCTGGCTGAAGAAATTCTTCCTTATCTCTCAGTTCTAAAAGGGTTGTCCCTTCACTCTGAGGTTGTGCCCTCAAGTCCTAGTCTCTCCTGCTAGTGGAAACATCTTCTCCATATCCACTCTATCCAGGCCTCAGTATTCTATTAGTTTCAATCAGCTCCCCCCCCCCATCAAGTACAGACCCAGAGTCCTCAACCACTCCTCATATGACAAGTCCTTCATCCCTGGGATCATTCTTGCAAACCTTTTTGGACCCCCCTCCAAGGCCAGCACATCCTTTCTTCAGTACAAAAACTGTTCACAATATTCCAAATGTAGTCTGATCAGATCTTTATAGAGCATCAGCAGTACATCCCTGTTCTTGTAATCTCACCCTCTCAAAATGAATGCACCCTCTCAATGGCCTGCCTAACTGCCAGCTGAACCTGCATGTTAACCTAACAAGAACCCTGAATGAGGGATTCCAAGCTTTTTTTTTTGAGAGTCAGATTTTCAAAGCCTTTCTCTATTTTAGAAATTAGTCCATACCTCTGCTTCCTACCAAAGTGCAAATCTCACACTTTCTGCCATTATATTCCAAATGCTACTTTGCCTACTCTCCTACCCTGTCTAAGTCATTATGCATTCTCCCAGCTTCCACAACACTACCTGTACCCCCCACCTATCTTTGTGCCATCTGCAAACTTAACAATAATGTCCTCCATTCCTTTGTCTAGATTGTTAATGTTTAACATTAATGTAGGTGATGGCCGAGCAGAACCATCACTAGATTATCAACCCAGAGACTCCGGTATTGATCTGGGGACCTGGGTTCAAATCCTGACCTGGCAGATGGTGGACTTTAAATTCAATAATAATCTGGAATTAAATCGACAATGGTTTCATGTTCGTCAATAGACTCTTCAGGAAAAACTCATCTGGTTCACTAATGTTCTTTGGGGAATATCCTTACCTGATTTGGCCTATGCGTGACACCAGACCCCAAGGCAAAATGTGGTTGACTTAACAGCCCTCTGGGCAATTAGGGATGGGCAATAAATACTTTCATAGCTAGTGATGCTCACATCCCATGAATGAATTAAATAAGCATGAATAGTTGTGGTCCCAACATGGACACCTACAGAACTCTACTAGTTATTAGCTGCTATTCCTTCCCAAACCAGTTCATTTTAAGATCAAGGCCGGAGATCAATTTTCTTCATTTTGAACAGAAATAACATTGCAAATTAAAACCCAGGGGTTTATATTTTGGATAATGAGAAAAAGGAACAAATCTCATTGAAAATATGATGCCAGGCAAATCAGTTTGGAAAAGCTCCAATCAGCATGGCATATAAACAAGTTGACAACTTGATGTCAAGCATATGAGCTGTGCATGGCAAAAATGACTGTGCAAAGGGATAAATGTGCTAAGTTTAACTTCATTACGGATTTAAGTGAATTGATGAGAATTAGGAAGAAGGGAATGAGTCATCAGGCAAGATTTTAACATCCAGTAAATTGCTGAGGTCTCTTACAGTGACTAGTTATAATTTCATAGCAGAACGGAGATTTGTTATGTTACACAGACTTAAGTTTTATTGATTTTTCCTGCAACCATGAACAAGTTCTAATATATGGAGTTACCATTGCCTGTCATTTTAAAGCAACAGTTATGCTTGACCATGCTAGACTCTGCTAAAGCTCCAGCCGAAGCAAATACCTTCTATAGGACAGCTTGCTGAATATTAGCTGCCTGTCAGGAGTCCTTAAAAAAGTTATTGAGCATTTAAAATCAGAAGGAAATTATTACTGATGGGGGCATCTGATAATTTGTCAGTTTTACCTATATATTTACATCTGGTGAAGTTTAGGAGACTTGAGGTTTTTGGGGGTCACGTAGCAGAATCATTGGTCAAATTAAATAAACTGAAGCTTATTATTGCAGAGGGCAGGATCTTTGTGCTGAGAACATAAACAAGAGCAGGAATAGGCCATTTAGCCCATCAAGCCAGCATCACTACTGAAAAGATCATGGTTGGTGTTCCCAAAGTTTCAACTCCCCTTTTGTGCCAGCTTCCCATAGTCTGATATTTCAGCATTCAGTTCTTTCAGCAATCTGTCCAACAACTAAATTAAAACAGAACTGTGGATGCTGGAAATCTGAAACAAAGAAAAATTGGTGGTGAAACTTAGTGGATCTGGTAACATTTGTGAAGAGAAAGCAGAGTTAACATTTCAAGTCCAATGGCTCTTCTTCAAAAACTTTCTGCACAATGGTCTCCAGAGGAAGGGTTACTGGACTGGAAATAAACACTGTTTTCTCTCCACAGATGCTGCCAGACCAGCTGAATTTTACCACCAACCTCCCTTTGTTATCCTCAATAACTCACTGGGTTAGAGAATTCCAGGCATTCACTACCCTCAGAGGAAACTCCTTAAGCATCTCAGTTGTACAAGTGTCCATTTATTCTGTAATTATATCCCTAGTTTGAGATTCCGCCACTAAAGGGAACATCGTCTCAGCATCTACCCAGTCAAGCCCCTTCCGAATCTTGTATTTTACAGTATAGTCACCCTCATTCTAATAAATTCTTGTGAATGAAGGCCTAGCCTGTTTAGCTGTTCTTGATCAGTCAACTCCTTCCACACAGGGATCAGCATAGTGAATATTTTTTTGAGCAGAGTCTGATGACAGTATTTTTTCCTTAAACATGGGGATTATTGTTTCCTGCTGTCCCATCCAAGACCAATCTTCCATTCATCTAGGAAGGCCTTGCCATCTGGAAGTTACTGCCAAACTATTTTCCCCTTTTTACTCTCTACCCTCAGAAGTCACCTAGAATAAACTAACTCCTTCAAACAGGCTGCTGGTTCGTTGATCTTTCTCGCCCCTATAATCCTTCATTTATTTTCCCCCTCAATGTTTCCCTCTAAGTGTATATGATACTCTGGGGAGTACATGCAGTGGGTGGTTGTTGGTGATTAATGCGTAGATAATGTCTACTGCTGGGTTTTTGGCTTGGGTTACAACTGTTACAGTATTTCAAGTCATGTCATATTTTGCCTGAGACCAGCAAGTGCGTTGTCTCCCACAGATTCTATTTCAAGTTAAATATTATCAGCTTAAATTTTATTTTAAAAAACAGATTCTTGCCTTTCAACGTTCTCCCCATGCTGACCTACCAGAGTATTAAATCATCTGAGCACTGAACCTCAGATTTTCTTTCATTAGCTGAACAAATCTACCTTCACATCTGAGCTTGGATGGCTAATGTGGTCTAGCAAGTTAACTTAAAGGATATTGCAGCCCACCCTCATCTAATATCATGCACATGGCACTTTGACAGCTGCAGCTACACGGTTCCCCACGTTTTAACTCCCCTTTTGTGCCAGCTTCCCATAGTCTGACATTTCAACATTCAGCAATCTATCCTCAACAACTAAATTAAAACAGAACTGTGGATGCTGGAAATCTGGAACAGAAAGAAAAAAAATTGGTGGTGAAACTTAGCGGGTCTGGCAACATCTGTGAAGAGAAAGCAGAGTTAACATTTCAAGCGATAGCGTCACAGTCAGACAGCATGGAAATGGAAACTTTGGTCCAACCACTCCATGCCAACCATAATCCCAAACTAAACTTGTCCCACCTGCTTGCTACTGGCCCATGTCCCTCTAAACCATTCCTATTCATGCATCTATCCAAATGTCTTTTAAATGCTGTAATCGTACCCACATTCACCACTTCCTTAGGAAGTTCATTCCACATGCAAACCATCCTCTAAAAAATGTTAGTGTTGTTTGTAAAATCTCTCTCTTCTCACCTTAAAAACGTGCCCCCTTGTCTTGAAATCCCCACCCTACCATTAACTCCATCTATACCCCTCATTATTTTATAAACTTCTATCTGATCGCCTCCCAGCCTCCAAATTTCAAAGAATTATGTACCTACACCCCAGGTCCCTGTCATACGACACTACCCAAGGCCTGACCAGGACTTGTATAAGGCCTACCCCTTGTTTGTTGCACCAAACTACAATACCTTACATTTATCCAGATTGAACTCTATCTGCCATTTTTTCAGCACATTGACCCATTTAATCAAGATCCCATTGTAATCTTTAAAAACTTCTTCACTGTCGACTATGCCACCAATTTTGATGTCACCTGCAAACCTACTAACAATGCTTTCTATATTCTCACTCATTTGTATAAAATGACAAATAAAAAAGTGGATCCAGAACCAATCCCTACAGAACACTGCTGGTCACAGGCCTAGAGTCTGAAAAGCAACCCTCCACTATTCCACTTTTTTTTTGAGAAAACAGGTACTGCCAAAATGTCTTCAATACAAACCACCGATAAAAACACCTCAAACCAGAAGTTTAACAGAATGAAACGGCTGCAGAATGCTCAGAGAACTAATCGATGACGCCAACCACAATGACTTGTTGGCAGGAGACAGAGTATAATTATGTATTCAGTTGGAAAGCTCACCTAGGGTCCTCTGTGACCTAATTCTTTAGGTTAGATTCCTTAGAGTGTGGAATCTGGCCCTTTGGCCCAACAAGTCCACACCGACCCGCCGAAGCGCAACCCACCCAGATCCATTCCCCTACATTTACCCCTTCACCTAACACTACGGGCAATTTAGCATGGCCAATTCACCTAACCTGCACATTTTTGGACTGTGGGAGGAAATCGGAGCACCTGGAGGAAACCCACGCAGTTACTGGGAGAATGTGCAAACTCCACACAGTCTAGTTAGCCTGGCATGTGGAACATTGGCAAAGGCTTTACTAAAATCCAACTAAACATCAATCTTTTTGGTAACTGCCTCAAAAAATTTAATCAAGTTTAAGAGACAATTTTACTCACACAAAGCCATGCTGATGATCCCTAATCAATTTTTGCTTCTCTAAATGTCCATAATTCCTATCTTTTATAATCACCTCCAACAATTTACCCTCAACTGAAGTCAGACTCACTAGTCTATAGTGCCTGTTTCTCCTAACAACCTTTCTTAAAGATAGAATATTGATCACCCTCCAGTAATCAGGCACCTCACTTGTAGTTATAGTTAATGCAAATATTTCTGCAAAAGGTCTCACAATTACCTCCTATACTTCCCAAAATGTTCTGGGATATGCGAGATCAGGCCCCAGAGATTTACCCACCTTTATATTCTTTAAGACCTTCCGAACTTCCTCTTCTGTAATGCAAGATATTTTTAAAACATCAAAGTTTATTTCTCTGTATTCTCTAGATTCCATTTCTTTCTTCACAGTAAAAGCTGACATGAAGTGTTCATTTACTATCTCTCCTATCTCCTGAGGTTCAACAAAGATGTCCTTGATCTTGAAGAGGCTCTAACCTCTCTCTAGTTACCCTCTTACCCTGAATGCAGCTATTTCATTCGCAAGCAAAGGAATCTTGATTGACCACCCTAAATGGGCCTAACATGGAAATGAATAGTTGGAAACACAAGTGATTTATTGGTAGCGGTTAACAGAAGATTGCCTATTACCAGGTGGTGATTTGGTGGTTGGAGTATCCATTTGCTTGTGTAAGGTAGCACTTGCAGATAGAAAAGAAATGGAGCCTTGGCTGAAGGGCCCATGTAGTGCAGTGGTAGTGTCTATAACTCAGAGTCAATAGGCCTGGGTTAAAGTCCCATTTACCTAACATCTCTGAACAGGTTGATTAGCAATTATAAAGAGGAATCATGGCTGCATTTCTCACTTTATACTGGTGCGGACAAAATAGAATGAAAGTTCAGCAGAGCTGGTATAGAATTACATAAATATTACTAATACTAGTAATCTATGATCATATAGTGGAGGGACAGGTAGTGTTGAAGAGGCAAGGAGACTCCTAGCCTGTCCAAGGTTTTCTACAGAGTCAGTAAAGAGGCAGACAAATACAATGTAGGAAAAAAGTGTGAGGTAGGAAGAATAGAGGTGGGAACCATCTAAATGAGGAAAGGCTTCAGGAATGAGGCACAAAACAAAAAAAGGACTTGGGAGTCCTAGTTCATGGTTCTCTCAAGGTTAACTGCCAACTTAACCTGCATGTTCAGAAGGCAAATTCAATATTAGCATTCATTTCAAGAGGGCTGGAATACAAGAACAGAAATGTACAGCTAATGTTGTGTTGGCAATATTGCACACAGTTTTGGGCCCTGTACCTAAGAAATGACACATTGACTGGGGAGGAGGTTTTGAAGAATTATCCTGGTGATGAAGGTTTGTCATATGAGGAGTGGTTTTCATGCTACATGGTTTTATGGCATGAGAACGGACCTCAGTATCCCCACTCAGAGGCAGGTGGAGAGGAAAGCTCTAACAAGGATTTCTGTTAGTGAATTATCACCAATCACTCCTGTTTTGGTTTCCCAAATGTACAATGATCTTAATGCTCAATCATACACTAAGTTGACCCTGAGGAACAGACTGGAATGGAGGGACCTACAAGGCCATCAGTGCCTCTGGACTAATTGACCATCATGCCTTCACGAGCATAAAAAGGGCAAAAAAGTCTAACATGAATGAAAAGCTAATTAATATACTTCTACCTTTTTTTTAATTATTCATGCATGGGATGAGGGAGTCACTGGCTGACTCAGCATTTATTGCCATCCCTAATTGCCAACAGAACAGTTAAGATTCAACCACATTGCTGTGAATCTAAAGGCCAAACCAGGTAGGGATAGTAGTTTCCTTCCCTAATGGACTCACATGGGTCCTTCAGACAATGGACAATGGACAATGGACAATGGATCCATGATCCTCATTAAATTCTTAATTCCAGAGTTATTATTGAATTCAAATTCAGTCTGTGGTAGTGGGATTCGAACTAGAGTCCCCAGAACAATACCTAGCTCTGGATTAACAGTCCAAATAAGCTGTTGCCTCCCCGACTTAGTAAGCACCATTGTTCTACACAGCACGGTAGCTCAGTGGTTAGCACTGCTGCCTTACGGCGCCAAAGGACTGGGTTTGATTCCACCCTTGGGTTGCCGTTGGTGTGGAGTTTGCACATTCCCTCCAAATCGGTGTGGATTTCCTCTGGGAGCTCCAGTTTCCTCCCACAGTCCAAAGATGGGCAGGTTAGGTGGATTGGCCATGTTACATTTCCCATAGTGTGTAGGTTAGGTGAGTGAGCCATGAGAAATGCAGCATTACATGGATGGGATGAGTCTGGGTGGGATGTGTTTTGGAGGATCAGTGTGGACTCGATTGGTTAAATGGCCGACTTCTACACTAAATGGATTTTGTGAAAAACACAATGACAATTAAAATGAATAATTCCTTCAAATAATGTTGCTGCATAAGTTTCACTATCGAAAATAAATGAAGCTATACTGTGAACAAATTATTACACACTAACACGTCCAACACTATTCATGGGAAAAAGAAAACATGACAAAAGAATATATTTTTTGCTTTACACATACAAAATTCAGTGCTCACATAAAAATGATTTATTTTTAAGGATGTAACTGAGAGTAAGTATAATAACAAAAATGGATGTGAGATTTTCAACACAATAATCAGAAGCCAGGAAGCGTGGAAGATTGTGCAAGCAATAATTTGAAGCACATTCCAGAGAGAAGTGCACTCTGAATCATTTTGCTGCATTGGCAATCACTAGGATGCAATTACTCCCCTTCTTGACATACATTAATGCTGAAATAATGACAACATTTCAAGAGCGCTCCTGACAGTGCAGATGTGAAGTTCAAAATGCAGCCTAAATACTGTAATTCTTCCTAACAGTTCACATCCATCTCAGTGGGTTAACATCCCCTAACCTAGAAGCATAACCTCAACTAGCAGCACATAATCTTTGCTGTGCAGGAAATGAACGCCAATTGAAAAATTGCATATCATGACAGTAGCGACAATCAGGAATTTAATAATCACATCAACTGTCACCACAAATCAGTGGACAGGCATTGGAAACTAATATTTTCATAATCATGTGTCAAAATACTCTGAAGTATAAAGTTCTGTAATACTGGCATGAAAAAGTTGCTGGAGTGTAAATCTGCATCATTTCAGCTGTCAGGCTCAAATCCAATTGCTTGAAAATATGTGTTTCACAAATGCATTTTAATTTTGCTCTTCCTGACTAACCAGTTTAAAAACGTTTGTGGTAATTTAACAGAAAATCAGTTAAGTTCGTAAGTCGTAATGACAGTGATGAACATTTCTGAACGAGACAAGATCTATATCAAGTACCAACTAAGTGACAATACAAGCAATCATCAACCCTAGATACTTAGTTATACCAAAAAGTACAGTTTTACAATCATTACAGAATACTGTTCACAATTCCTTTTGCCAATTGGCAGCCCACGCAAAACTACTAACAAAATATAACAGTTCAGTGCTCTTGCATTCATATTTGCTGACAGAATAAAAATATCCTGCAATCATTTGCAAGTCAAATTCTTTGGAAACAAGACAGACCAATTATCCTTCAATAGCAACAAATTCAAGGTCAGTTTTGCAATGAATTTGCAGATAGCCCAGGTACCACAGTAAAACAATGACATAATGCTACAGCAATGAGCACAGAACATATCATCATAGTTGGACACTTGTCCAGCCTCTCCACTGAAATGCATCCCTGCTATTGGGAGTCACATCTTTGGTCACTGAGACTACAAGTTTTCAAATTTGTCCATTTTGAATCTCTAAATCTCATTAGCTTTTAAGACTCTACTTAATTATACCTCTTTCACCAAGTGTCAAATGCACTGCTGCAATATTTTCTTTGGATTATCTATATGCTTTGCCTTGGAATTTTTTGTTGTCCATTTAGAGGAGCTATATAGACACATCCTATTGTTATGGTCAGCAATCATTTGAAAAAGCTCAATGCAATTTGCACCAATAATGAAGTGGGCCTTGATGCATGGTCTAACTTTGACTATATCACAAGGTCTCATCACTGGATTTAAATGAAAAAAAAATGGGGGAAAATAGAACTCTGAAGGAGGACATCCTGAGTCAATTGGACTTCTAACATTGCATCTCTGGTAAGGTGGGGAAAACACAGCCACTAATTTATGCACTACAAGGTCTTCCAAACTGGAACTTGAATAGCTGACCAGGTAATCTTTTTTGGTGATCTATGTCAAGAGATAAATGTTGGCAAGGACAATGAAAGTTGTCCGGTCACTCTTCAAATAGTGCTATCCTTTATATCTATCCAAGCATTTATCCAGATGGCTTCAGTTTAATGTCTTGGCTAAAAGAACGTACCTCTGATAATGCAGCATTCTCACAAACGGACCACTTGACAAAATAAACAACCAAGTTCCTCTTGGAGGCAACTTTAGTATGCTCATTATGCATGCTGTCATCATGAAGCCATAAGCTGCAACTTTAACTGCGTTTGGCAATTCTGTTCTGATATAAACTTGGATTTATACAACTCATTTAAGCTAACAAATTGTACTAGCTTGCTCACAGAAGAGCAAATAAGGTTGATAATCTCTGGAGTTTTGAAGAATGAGAGGTAACGTCATTGAAATATTCAAAATTATGTCGAGGCTTGATCGAGTTGGTACTGAAAAAAGTTGTTTAATCTGAATGGGAAAGAAGAATGAATACAGAGGTACAGGTTTCAGAATAATGAGTCAATAACTTAGGATGAAGAGGAGGAGAAGTTTCTTCACTAAAGGGTTGTTGGGAAATCTTTGGAATTCTCTACCAAAGAGTATTCTGGATGAGGGGTTGTAAAATTCATGCAGGCATATAAAGCTCTGAATCAGAACACTCAACCTCGAAAATCTTAACAATTCAAAGTTGTTAAAGCAAATTGACAACAGTAACAGTAATTATTTCATAAGTAAGGGCAAAGTGCCCAAGATTTAAAACATGACGAAATGTGTGCTAAAGTCCAAATAATCCATTGTACAAGTCACTTGTTATTTTCAGCTGGAGTATTCTGGGTAAAACACTTTAGAAAAGATGTCAAGGGCTTGGAAAGGATATAGTGAATGCTTACCAACATGACAGCAGAAATGAAGAGTTTTGGTTTTGTGGAGATATCAGAGGAGCTGAAATTGTTTTGCTTCAAGTAATGGGGTTAAAAAAAACTTGGAGGCAAACCAATGACATGCAGGAATATGGAATTAGCAGAAGTAGGCCACAGACCCTCGAGCCCACTCTGTCATTCAGTACCATCGAGTCTATGATAATTACTCCACATCCCCATCACCCTTTCACAAGAATTTTTACATAAAAAGATTGTTAAAACAAAAATTGCCCAATTCTCTCAAAAGGCCAGCACAGGAATGTTGTGTCAAATGGCCTCATTCTGTGAATATGACATACATGGAATCTTTCCATCCAATTGTTCCGAAGGTGCCGGAAGTGCTTCAATTTAATCAAAAGCAAAAATAAAAAAAGAAATATTTTCATTAGGCTAATTTTTCAAAAATGAGCAACCATGAATGACTATAGAGAATTGTTGTGCATTAAATGTAATTCCCTGCAAAAAGTAATTTTGATGATATTCTCTGTGTTGAAAAATGTGGTGCTGGAAAAACACAGCAGGCCAGGCAGCATCCGAGGAGCAGGAGAATCGACGCTTCGGGCACAAGCCCTTCCTCAGGAATGAATCATGTTTTTCCAGCACCACATTTTTCAACTCTGGTCTCCAGCATCTGCAGTCCTCACTTTCTCCTAGTTGATATTCTCTTTGCACTAACAGAAGCACAGTAAATTTTATTATAAATTGGTGATAACTGAAGATTAGATTTACTTATGCACCAAAACTGCCTCACTGTCGTCTCCGTAACATTATCCATTTTCATCTAAAACCTTCATTTGATGACTTTGTTAATTCTAGACTCAACTATTCGAACAGACTCTCATCCACCAACCTCCATGAAATATAGTTCCTCTAAAGTTCTGCAGCAAAGTCCGAACTAACACCATGACTCATTTGCCCATTATCTCATGCAATTACTGATATATATTGGTTCACAGTCATGTCTTAATTTTATCATTTGCATCCTAGGTTTGAAATCCCTCCATGGCATCATCACCTCCTCATGTCTGTAATCTCCAACAGCCCAAGCTCCTCAGAAATCCCTGTTCTTCTCTTCTGGACTCTGCATCCCAAAAACCCTTCCCCTGGAGTAAGCTTTAGTCACCTCTCCTGATATTTCCTTTTGGCTCAGTGGTCAGTTGTCTTTTTTCTGCCATAAGACTCCTATGGAGTCCCTTGTTACTTCAATGTGCTTATGCCACGATGTCACAACAATCAACTTTGCAATACAACACAACCAACGTTTGTGCTGGATTCTTCTTGAAACATTCAAGCCTTACATGAGGAGTCTGTAAGTGTTCCTATAGTACATACCTTAATTGTTTGCAAGCATACATTGTGGAAACATTGTGCTGAAAAGGTTACACTAGACCATTTCCTTACTATTAATTACATAGCAGAGAATGGAAATGACTTACAGCTAAAAGGTCAAAGCATTTTAATTACAGTTAAGTATCACATAAAATGGCTTTGAAGAGATCTGTGACTAAGTAATATCACTATGGCATTAGTGTAATAATTATACCTCCCAAGAACATTCCTGCCCCTATATTTCTAGTAAACCACTATCATTACAGAACCAGCTGTGCATCTAAAATCTGTTGGTTCTGCAGAAACTGGCAAGTAGTACGTTTTCGGTTCTTGAAAATGAGCTAACACTACACTGTTAATAAATTGTACATGTTTTGTTGCACAATACTGATATACATAATATTAATTCTGCAGTTAATATAACAGCTACATACAAATTTTTTTACAGCAAGCAAAGTTCAAAAGTAAATAAAAGCTACAAGGCTACGAAGCTGGTCACTGAATGTATGATCCCACAAACACATTGAAGTCTAACATGTTATTCAGGGAATTTTTAATACTTACAAATATACAATATAGGTGTCATGGTTGAAGTTCTAAGAAAGACATGCTTGCATTTAATTTTTAAAAATGCAAAACATTGCCATTTTGAGAAGAAATCATTTCTTTTCCCCAGACATCTCATTCCTTCTCGATGCTGGTAGGAAGTGGAACTTGGGTGCTACGTTTGGACAGAATCTACTACTCTGCACCAATTTTATCAATACATGTTTACAGTGCCTCAGAATGACTAAATACAGTCATGGAGTCAGAGATGTATAGCACGGAAACAGACCCTTTCGGTCCAACTTGTCTATGCTGAGCAGATATCGCAACCTAGTTTAGTCCAATTTGCCAGCACTTGTCCCAAATCCTTCTTAACGCTTCCTATTCATTTACCCATCCAGATGCCTCTTAAATGTTGTAACTGTACCAGCCTCCACCACTTCCTCTGGCAGCTCATTCCATACACGTGAAAAAGTTGCCCCTCTCACCTATGCCCTCTAGTTTTGGACTCCCCAACCCCAGGGAAAGACTATTTATCCTATCCATGCCCCTCATGATTTTATAAACCTCTATAAGGTCACCCCTCAGCCTCTGACGCTCCAGGGAAAAACAGCCTCAGCCTATTCAGCCTCCCCCTATAGTTCAAATCCTCCAACCCTGGCAACATCCTTGTAAATCTTTTCTGAACGCTTTCAAGTTTCACAATACCCTTCCAATAGGAAGGAGATCAGAATTGCATGAACTATTCCAAAAGTGGCCTAACCAATGTCCTGGACAGGCGGAACATGACCTCCCAACTCCTATACTCAATACTATGACCAAACACCTACCAAATGCACAGTATCAAGTATACATTCAATTAAAAAAAAAGTATTCAGTCAATGCATAATTTGAGCCAAATGTCGTTAATGTTGCTACAGCAGCAGGTTTCTAAGTGGCTTTGCCAAAAGCCCCTATTAATAGTGTCAACACTGCTACTTCACCTAATGACTGAACCAAACACAGTGAAGTTCAGACATTGGTACGTCTATGTATTGCTGCATTCAGTACATCCAACATCATAGTGGTAATGCTACTGGACAATTAGCAAACTAACTAGTACCAGCAGCCTTGGTAATGCTCCAGAATCAGGTTCACTACAGTTGGGGAATTTAAATTCAGTTAAATCCTAGTCTGGTATAAAATGCTAATTTCATTAGTAATAATCATAAAAATTTCTCACAATTAAAAACACTCATGGTTCACCTGGTCCCATTGCTTGGTCTGGCTTACATGTGACTTCATATTCTCTGAAACGGTCTAGCAAGCAAATCAGTTCAAGAGCAATTTGGGACGGAAAATAAATGCTGCCTTTGTCAGCAATGATCATAACTCAAGAGCTAATAAAAATAAAAGAGCGTGGGCGTCTGGTGATCTGGACATTCGATCATCCAAAGGGTGACCACGGTTCCTTGTGAGCATGTAGTTTTTTTTGTTCTTTCCCTAAAGGGCCTCAAAGTCAATTTTGTCAGAGGATTTCCTGAGCAGACTGTCAAAGTTGTTTGGCAGAACGCTGCATAATCACAACTTTTCCACAAGCACCAAGATGTAGTGTGGCTGCCATTGACAACGGCATTATCAGTCAGATCTTTCACGCATGCCCAGTCTTTGTGCCATTACACATTGCACCCAAGGCGACTACATGTGATGAAAATTGCACATCTCCTTCTGGAATATGCCTTTACAAAAGGAGGTCTGGAGAAAGATGAGATGGTTTTTCTCCAGTTTCGTCCCAAACAGCTCTGTTACGCAGGGCTCGGAGTTCTACAAGCTGTTCCCTTGGACGCACACTGAGGCAAGCATCATCCATGCCTGGTGCACCACCAACCTAGTGAAAGTCAGTCTTTGGCCAGCCCTCGAAATTTGTTAATCTTCATGTCCTAAGTGTTGTCCTTAACCAATCGTTGCAGATGAATGGATTTCAAGGTCCAGAACTCTGTGCTAAATGATGCACTAAATCTAGGGGGCAGTGCTGCCAAGGTAGAGTAGGGAATGTTCTGAAAGTCCTTTCAACCATAACATGCTAAGAGGCTAGTAACTCAAAGCCTCAGAGCTTATATTAGAACACGTACACTGTGTTACATTTAGGAAATTGCCCAATTTTGCATCTAGAATAAGGCACCTTTAGAGTTCAAAGCACTCAACTGAGAAATGAGATTTGTTTTGCTGTATTTTATGTAATATTCAATTTGAATTTATTTGTAATGTGCTTATAGCTATGTACAATTGATATATTTTATGCTTAAAATGTATTTCTACAAAAAAAAAAGGACTGCTTTAACATTTGTCAAATTTACTCTTCAACCCAAACCCTAAAAAAATGACCAAAGCCTCTTTTGTCAGGGCTATGTCCCACTGGTAACAGTGTTTATTTCTATACACTTTACCTTGGACCCTGTGCAGCTGAAGAAAGAAACTTTTAATTTAAAGCAAAAATTCACTTAAGAAAACAGATATTTCAGGAGGTATTATTTATGCCACTACAAAATTTCCTGATGTATTTGTATCTCTTCAAACTGGGCAGCACGGTGGTGAAGTGCTTAGCACTGCTGCCTCACAGCACCAGACACCCGGGTTCAATTCCCACCTCAGGCGACTGACTGTATGGAGTTTGCACATTCTCCCAGTGTCTGCGTGGGTTTCCTCCAGGTGTTCCAGTTTCCTCCCACCGTCCAAAAATGTGCAGTTTAGGTGAATTGGCCATGCTAAATTACCCCTTCACCTAACACTACGGGCAATGTAGAGGAATGGGTCTGGGTGGGTTTCTCTTCGGAGGGTCGGTGTGGACTTGTTGGGCCGAAGGGCCTGTTTCCACACTAAGTAATCTAATCTAAAAACAGTCCTGCCTCGTTTTCTCTCTTCCCCACCAGTGGAATAAATTGTACAAAATGAAAATGATTACACAGTAACAAGTCCTGATGAAACAGAATTTCACACATCAGTAAACACATGATTTACTGAAAAGGGTTTTTATTTGAAGCCATGTTTGGCAGCGCATGAATTACTGTTGCTGACTCACGATTCACTGCAAAACCCCCAGGATGTGAAACTCCTGTTTTCACAAGCAAATGCCTAATGGCTGGGAGAATTGTTAAGAAGCTGGGTTGTTTAGTTCCTCCCAAAAGAAAGTGAATAGTTGTATAGTGCTATGGTGAAAAATCCAAATGGAACTTCTGCAAACAATCTGCACCTTTGAGCCTGGCCAAAGTCACTGGCTTGGGAAAAACACAGAGGGAGCACTGTCAGGATAGACATTCTTTTGGTCAGATTGTCACACTAAAGTCCCCTTCTGCCTTCTCAAGTGGGTATTTTAAAAAAAAAACCATGTCACAATTTTAAAAGCAGCAGCATTCTCTCCAGTATCCTGGCCAACATTTATTGCTCAACCAACATCACTGCAGCAGTCAACAAAAACAGAAAATGGTGTGGAAATACTCAGATCTAGTAGCATTGCTGGAGGGAAAAAGAGAATTAACAGTTTTGGTCAAAAGGCCACAAATAAGAAGGAGTATTAACTGCTTCTCTCTTCACAGACACTGCCAGTTCTGTTGAGTATTTCCAGCATTTCCTGATTTTATTGCAGTTGTCTAGCATCCACTGTACTTCACATTTGTGTCACTAGTGCAGTTACCCTGTAGCCTGCTCTTTTACTGATAGTTGTAGGATTTGTTAAATTAATTTCCATGTTTATCAACATTGCAATAGTAACAGCAGTTAAAACAATTGTTGTAAAGACTGCATTTTTTTCCTTTTCTTATTTTCAATTGTGGACTGAATTGGGAAAAACACTTATTTAAAAAGCAACAATCAAGGAAGGATTTTTCTTCAATTGATTTTCAACAATAAACACTTAAAAAGAACTATGATTGAATGAGGAAGGATGCAATTGCTCTGGACATAATGCAGAGAAGATTTATTAGAACATTGCCAAGGCTGGAGAATTATATCTTTGAGGAGAGGTAGAGATTATTTTCCTTGGAACAGAAAAGTCTGAGGAGCTGACACGATTGGAGGTATACAAAACTCTTGAGGTGTAGAAATAGACAGGAGTAACTTGTTTCCCTTAACAGGCAGTTCAAAAGTCAGCAGTCAAAGATTCAAGCTAAGTGGCAGAAGGTTTAGAGGGGATGCAAGGGAAAGTTATGGTTTTGTTTTAACACAGAGGGTGGTGGGTGTCTGAAAATTCTCTGCTGAGTTGAGTCTTGGAGGCAGAGATCTTGAACTCTTTTAAAAGGAAGTACCTGGATCTGCACCTTAAGAGCTGTAAGATGCAGCGCTTTGGGCTAGGTGAAGGAAAATGGGATTCAAAAGAGCAACTTTGTGTCTTTGGGTCAGATGGCAGAATGACCCCCTTCTGTGCAGTATCATTTCTATGGTTCGATAGAATCTGCTTCCAGTACAGCTCTGATCCTAACCAGAATGAAAGAAGTTACTTTTCTAACAGGTTTGCAGCAAAGGAATAAGGGTGCAGAAAAACAAAACATAAAAGTCTGCAATTGGGAAGAGATATTAAACAACAAAAGCTGTAATGAAACCACTCCATTTAGTTTTTGTAACAGGTAGGAAAGCAAAAGATGCATAAGGTAAAGTGAGGATATCATCCATCCAAAAACAAAGCAAAAAGGATTACGAAAATAACAAGTCAAAAGGACAGCTCAAAAACCATAAAAATGTGCAAAACAAAATGGTGGCACAGATAACGATCTAATAATTTCATGATTCCATATTGAGACAAGGAATTTGTTTGCAGAATGTCAAATCCACACAGCATCCAGATACAACTTTTGCTTCTTCCATTATTCATTACCACTCCTTCTGGCTTTCGTATTAAAGCTTTTGTCATTGTATCACTCCTAGTGTCCAGCCGATTTGCTCTTCTTCCAATTACAGTTGCTGAAAAACCATGACACTTCTAAGCTCCATTAGTTTGATGAAATATCGCGAACCTGAAACGTTAACCTGTTTCACTCACCATCCCGTTGGCCAGGGCATGGGAGAGAATCCTGCGGCTGCTTTTAAAGGAAACACCCAATTCACCATTTTTAAAATGTCCGCGTGCAAAGGCAGCATGACCTGTTGAGCATTTCAAGTACTTTGTTTTGTAGATCAGCAGTATTTAAATTGCAGTATTGTTAAATTAACTACTGCTTTTTTTTTCCTCAGAATACCCACCTTGGAGAAATTCTACTCTTCTCTTTGATGGGGTTTCTATGTGTTTTATTCAACCATGGGATGTAGGCATCACTGGCTAGACCTGCAATTATCAGCCATTTCTAACTGTCCAGAGGGAATTTCAGAGTATAACACATTTCTCTGGTTCTAGAATCACACATCGGCCAAACCAGTTAAGGATAGCCGAATTCCTTCCCTAAAGGAGGTTAATGAACCAGTGATTATGTGGTCAGCATGAGACTAGTTATTTTTAATTCGAGCTTTTATTGCATGCAAATTTCATCATTTGCCACAACACGATTCACATCAATGTCCTTAGAACATTAGCTTAGGGCTCTGGATTGCTAGTTTCCATAACATTACATGGTATTTACTTTTAAATCTTATTCGCTTTCCTTGCTGTCTAAGTTCTCTTTCTGTGCTTGATGAGATATTGATAGAAACTCACTTCCACAGCCATATCTCCTTTGTCAGTAATGGTCTCTGGCTCTAACTCATTCCACGTGGAACTCAAATTCCACCCTTAAGCATCCTGAATACACACGCAATTACTGATATCTCCAAAACATTCAGAATTTCCAAACTGCTGCTCTTGACACATCACAATGCACACCATCAATGCCAGCTCCCATCTAAGAGTTCTCTCAACCTATTCTATTTCAAGTTGTCCTGGTCCAGGGTTTTAGTTTATCCTTCATCTCATCTGGCTTCTCAACAAAGACATGTCAGTCTGCTTGTCAAGAGCGAAGGCTTGCAAAGTTTAATAATCCATTCTCCAGAATCTTATTTCCTTCAAATCTCACCCCTTGTTGAATATTCTCAACCCTGAACAACTGTCATAGAAACGTACAGGACGGAAACAGATCCTTCGGTCCAAATTGTCCATGCTGACCAGATACCCTAAATTAATCTAGTTCAATTTGCCAGAATTTGGCCCATAAAACTTACCTATTCATATAGCCATCCAGATGCCTTTTAGGTGTTGTAATTGTATCAGCCTCCACCAGTTCCTCTGGCAGCTCATTCCATACACGCACCACCCATGCGTGAAAAATTTGCCCCTTTGATCCCTCTTAAATATTTCCCCCCTCACGCTAGACCCATGCCCTCTAGTTCTGGACACCACACCCCCGGGGAAGAGACATTGCCTACTTTCCTAATTCATGTCCTTCGTGATCTTAAAAGCCTCTAAATTCATAAGATATAGGACAGAATTAGGCCATTTGGCCCATCAAGTCTGTTCCATCACTCAATCATAGCTGATGTGCTTCATAAAAGGGTGATAAGGTTACCCCTCAGCCTCCGATGCTCCAGGGAAAATAGCCCCAGTGTATTCAGCCACTCCTTAAAACTCAAACCTTCCAATGCTGGCAACATGCTTGTTAATCTTTTTTGAACCCTTTCAAATTTCATAACATCCTTCCTGTAGCAGGGAGACCAGAATTACACACAGCATTCCAATAGTGGTCTTCCCAATATTCTGTCCAGCCACAACACGACCTCCCAACTCCTATATTCAATGCACTGACCAAAGGCAAGCATACTAAACACCTTCTTCACTACCCTATCTACCTATGACTCCACTTTCAAGGAAGTAGGAACCTGCCCTCAAAGGTCTCTGAACAGCAACACTCCTCAATTCTCTCATTAAAAGATACAAGTCCTGCCCGGATTTGTCTTTCCAAAATGTAGCACCTCACATTTACCTAAATTAAACTCCATCTGCCCTCCTCGGCACATTGCCCCTTTTAATCAAGATCCTGTTGTACTGAGGTAACCTTTTTTCACTGTCCACTATATTTTCAATCTTGGTATCATTTGCAAACTTGCTATCTACTATATTCACATCCAAATCACCAATCCTTGTGGCACACCACTGGTCACAGGCCTCCAGTCTGAAAAAGGAATCCTCCACTACCACCCTCTGTCTTCTACCTTCAAGCCAGCTCTGTATCCAAATGGCTAGTTCTCACTTTATTCTGTGTGATCTAACCTTGCTAACCAATCTACCATGAGGAACCTTGTCGAACGCCTGAAGTCCATATAGACCACGATTACAACTCTGCCCTCATCAATCCTCTTTGTTACTTCTTCAAAAAATTCAATCAAGTTCGTGAGACACTATTTCCCAAGGATAAAGCCATGTTGGCTATCCCAAATCAGACCGGTTTTTCCAAATACAGGCAAGTCTTAAATTGCTTAGGATTCCCTCCACAACTTGCCCCCCACCGATGTCAGGCTCACTGGTCTATAGTTCCGTCTTTCCTTACCATCTTTCTTAAACAGTAGCACACATTAGCCAACCTCCAGTCTTACAGCACCTTACCTGTGTCTATCGATGATACAAATATCTCAGCAAGGGGTCCAGCAATCTCTTCCCTAGCCTCCCACAGAGTTCTGGGGTACACCTTATCAGGTTCCTGGGGGTTTATCCACCTTTAAGCGTTCTCAGACATCCAGCACCACCTCCTCTGTAGTATGGACATTTTTCAAGATGTTGCTATTTATTTCTCTACCTGTCCTTAGCAATAGATTCTGGTTAACCTTTTCAAACTTAATACATTTTGGGCTCAGCATAACACCATGCTCTTCTTCCTTACCTTGAAATGCACAATGGCATTTTTGAACGGGAGACTTCACTTCCCCACCATTTCCTCTCTATACCACCCCCAACATAACTCCCATGGGTCTTTTTATCCATCTCTAATATTTCCCCTCCCTCCACCTGGACCTCCCTCCCCCCCCCCCCCCCCCCAGATGGGGAGATGTACTTCCAGCATGTACAGTTTTAATTTCAGATTTCCATCATCTGTGGTATGATGATTTTGTCTAATTTTGAACGTAAATCTCATATTCGCTCTCCAAATTCAGCAAAAATGTTTCAGAGGCCATGCCAGGTCAGTATGTGCCTGTACTACATGAATCATTACCTCAACTCTACCCAAATGTCATGTCCAAAAGTGTCCATTGTAAGTTACTTTACAATAATTTTACAACCAAGGAAACAAAGTGGTGCTCAGTCCACACACTCTCAATATTAATAATCAGACAGCCATCTGGAGTGTGGTGTTAAGTACATGCACTCAAGTGTATTGGTACCCCTTTTGCTACCAACCTCGATGTGACTCATGGTGACACATAACTGGCAGAATAACTTAACTTTCTTGGCTGCACATTGCAATTTACAAACATTCAACTACAGTGAGTTACAAAGGAGACAACTAGATTATAGCTCACTGTCTAAATGTCAGTCCTCACTGCAGGAGCAATGATTTGGCCTGATCTCACTGCATGCTATAAACCCTCATCTCATGTATCCATCAAATTGCATTGCTGGATCTCATGGTGGTGTTTAACATAGTATTACAACCTGGACATTTCTTCCAGACCGGACTAGAAAACGTGACTGATGAAAGATGTTTGTTTGATCAGAGTGGGTAGCAATGGCTGAGCATCAAATGACTTCAAGTTCATGTGAAAAAATTAAGAGTTAATTTTGTGGTAAGTGCAGCTTGTTTAACAAAAGATTAAGAATAAGAGGTCTCCCTTTTAAGGCAGAGAATGAGGAAAATTTGTTTTTTTATTCTCAGAGGATCTATAGAGTGTGGAATTCCCTTCCCCAGAATGTCGGAAAGGCTAGGTATTTAAAATTTACTCAAGGCCAAGTTGCATTTTTGAGAGACAAACAAATCAAATGTTATGGGTGTTCAGAAAAGCAGAGTCAAGTCCATAACCAGATTAGGCATGGTCATGAATGGTAGTGCAGATATAAGCAGTCAAAAGGCTTACTCATACTCAAGGTTTTTTTTTAAAAACATGCTTTTGAACAACTAAATGATTTGTTTAGTTTGTGTGAACTAACCGCTTCTGCACTGTGGCCTCAGGTTATCATATGGTCATAGACAACAGGACAAAACAAAATGACTGAAGAGCAGAGACATGCAAGAATTTTGTAGTGAATCATCCAGTAGATTACAAGTAGCACTGAATCTAAATTAAGTAGTGTTTCAGAGAAGAAAAAGAGAGACACAGACTTTGGGACAGATAAATTAAACAAAAATGACAGGAACAGGAAAATTAAATGAGGTGGTTCAGAGCCTTTTTGCTTGATTTCTCTACAGTTGGCAGTGCAGTTCAATTTTCCAGTTTGCTTCACCATTGTGTCAAGCTTCAGTTCTATAAAAACTAATTAGAATAAACATACAACATTAGCAAGATTAAAATGAGGTTAGTTTAAAAACAAACTGTAATCAAACATCTCAAGAGACAATCACCTTATAAAGCAAGAGGGTGTCTCAGTTGACAGGTTGCTCAAAAGTAAGACATCAATACAGTATTCTCCTGAAGACTAAATACATTTACAGTTAAAAATGCAAGCATCTAGACAAGACCTATCAATCTGCACAGCATGGACCTATTACAACCAAGAACAGACCTGAAATATTCTTCATTGCTGAACACCATCATAGGAAGCAAAAGGATGAAAAAAGTAGTAATTATAATGCAGAGTCAGAACCACACCTGTTCCCTCCTTCCTCCTGGAGTGAGGCAAGTTTAAGCAACATTCAAATTAAGGCTGTGCTTTTCTGCAATTTTTCCCTGCTTTTTCCTTTTAGAAATTAAACTGGAGCTGAATTGACTGACCTCAACTGGAGTAGCAAATGGCCTTGAACTGTGCAAGGTGTTGAAGGCCAGTGGAACTGCTGCTTCACCCAGAGAGGTTAAGGAGCAGCAACTACATGAGCTTTTAAATGCAATTTTTGATTTTAAATTTTTTTTTAACACCTTCAACCAAATAGCAACAGACAGGATTAGCGGAGGCAGGTTTAATTGAGGCATTCAAGGTGGCATTAGGTGCTTACTGAAATAGAAACAAAAATTCAGGTTTTTGTGGAAAAGACAGGAGAGTGGTGTTAAATCAGAATGCGTATTCAGAGTTGGTGCAGACATGGATCGGTCAAATGACCTCCTGCTCCATTACAATTCGGAGACTGTCATTTTAAGTAAGTCTGTAAAACTGCGTACTTCAGAGGTTTGTCAATTTTACAGCCTCTCCAAGGAACTGCACAGATATCAAACAGAGGAATGCCCTAAAGACCATTTGTGCACACAGGCTCAACAGCATCAGGCAACAGCACTGAACCGCAGGAGCGGAGTTCCGTCGTGTACCCCCTTGTGTGCATTCACATATATGCGTGGAGAGGGAGAGGCAGAGGGAGAGAGAGAGAGAGCGCCCGCACGCGAGAGAGAGAGACAGACAGACAGACAGACAGACACACACACACCTGGCTTCGGTGATGCAATATAGACCTAAGGAAATTCAATCACTTCGGCTGAAATCTCCAATAATCCATTGGGAAGTCTGCCAATTCTTATGCTGAATTTGAGAACACAATTACAAAACATTCAGGTTATTAAACGAATAAGAACCCATTTGTATACTGCATGTTTCAGAAAACTAACAAAGGATGCATTAAAAAATCTAATATTCAGGAATTTGAGCAATTTCAACCTGCAATCTAGAAAACACCAGGTGGTTTCACATATTACTAAATAAATATTGAACATGAATAATGAATACTTGCATTCATAGTTATTTTCACAACCACAGCATGCCTCAAAGTGTCGTACATTCAGTGAAGTATTTTCAGTGTAAGCAGGGTTGCAATGCAAAAAGGCTGCCAATTTATCTGCAGCAAAATCCCACAAACACACGAAGCTAATGACCAGATCACCTGCTTTTTTGATTTGTTTGAGGAATAAATATTTGCTAGATCACCAAGGATAACTTCCTTGCACTTGTTCAAAAGCAGTGTCTCAAGATCTTGTATATTGTCTCAGCTGACAAATGGTACCTGCAACAGTGCAGCTCTCCCACAGTATTGCACTGGAGTGCCAGCCTTGCTTTGATTTTTTTCTTTCTGCCCTGCCCTGTCCTGATGTAGACTTCAATCCACACAGACATGTGGGCCACCAACTAAATCAAAAAGAAATCACATCCTCTTCTGTGTGTGGGGAGCAGGGTCCCATTTCCCTGGCTGTTTGGATTAGATGCAAGGATGCACTTGTGATGCAAACTCCAAAGTTCAGAGATTAAAAAGGTGCCTACATAAAAACAAGTTCCATTCCCAATTTCTTTCCACACACCATCTGCTGATTATTGTTCAAATCCAGCCTTGGTTGACTGTGTGGAGTTTGCACATTCTCCTAGTGTCTGTGTGGGTTTCCTCCAGGTGCTCCAGTTTCCTCCCACAGTCCAAAAGTTAGATGGAGTGGCTGTGCTAAGTCACCCAGTGTCCAGAGGTGTGCAGATTAGGTGGGTTAATCAGGGTAAATACAGGGATAGGTGGTGGGATTAGTCCGAGTGGGATGCTCTTCAGAGGGTCAGTGCAGACTCAATGAGCCAATTAGCCTCTACCTGCACTGTAAGGATTCTATGATTCAAGCATTATTCTGGACTTTGAATCAAAGTCAATTGAACATGACAGGGTTAAAGCAAGACCAAACAAATCAAACAATCCAACCTTTGTGAAAAATACTTTCACAACCACTGTTCTAAATAAGTCATTTGGATTTAAATAGCAATGTTCATAAATGGAAACAAAGCATGCCATTCACTTCCAAGACTAAATTAATTTAAAAATGGATGCAGTGGATGTGGAAAAAGCACAGCAGGTCAAGTGGCATCAGAGAAGGGGAGACGATGTTTCAGGTCGGTATCTGAAATGTCGACTCCCCTTCTGACCTGCTGTGCTCTTTCCACATCCACTCGGACTCTCCAGCATCTGTAGTTCTCACCATTTCCACTACATTAATTGCAAATACAACCAAAGGAAAACTCTGGCCTCCATACCATAAAATGGATAGAGGGGCACAGGAGAATGCACAAAGAAAAATCAGAAGAATTGTTACCATGGAAGGGCAGATCAAGGTGGGGTACTTAAGAAAAGCAAAAGCTGGGACTGATCTAATTGGCTGTTAGAATTATTTAAAAAAGGGGTCTGATAAGAATGGCATTGAGCAGACATTTATACTTGTAGGGGAGAACAAAACTGGAACCATTAAAAAAATTGTTACTAATAAAGTCTTGTAGGGACTTCAGACCAAAAAGTGAGGTAACAATGAATAAGTTGATACTACATAGAAGAGGTGTAAAATACAGTGACAGTTAGGGGAAGCATGAGGGAGAGTTTTACTAAGTCCCCAAGTTATCTGTCAGATAGACTCAAGAGAAAAAAAAAGACCATGTTACTGTGCTTATTAAGAGTTTGAATTTGTAACAAATAGAATTAACCACAAATAAATAACTATTAACTGCCAACATGCAACTCCAGAAATTAAAACTGTAACCCCCTTCCAAAGTCCCTCCAATACACACACAAAAGAAAATTAATGCAATGGTGGAGAGGGGAAAAACAGGATTCAAAGGGTTGTTCAGTTTGTTTCAAGTCCTTCTGTTTTCTGATCTTTTTGTTCAGGTTCCCGTATTTGTTTACAGGAGGCACAGAGCAACTAGCTCATAAATAGATGCAAGTAAATAAACTGGCTTTCTTCACGTTTCACCTGTTTTACTGAAGACAGTGACACACACACACACACACACACACACACACCATCTGCCCTTTTAGCAGTCTGAAGGCTCTGACAATATCATTTACACACATAGTTCAGCTACCAGCAGCCAATCAGATAGTTGTCAGGCTAAAGGCCTTTAGCATCCATAACTAGTCACCACTCTACAATCAACCTGTTGCCAGCCAAATGTAATTTTGTATACACGCCAAATGCCAGCCAGTCTACAAAACAGCTTCCATCACTGCATCAGGAGAGCAGTATAAAGCAGGACCTCCATTTAGTTTCAGGAACTTGTTTTTATTTAGAAAAAGTGCTGCATCTCCTTCCACAATCCTGGAGTTTTAAAACTGCCTTACTTATGTTTCAAACTTGAAATGAAATAAATTGTATTGGCTTTACACTCTCCAAGTTGTTTCCTCCAAAAGTGTTCCCACTTCACATTCTTAAAGTTTCCCACAGCTGCTAATGAGCGAGCGTTTAGCTACATTTTTTCAGATCCGCAATGCAATGACAATTTAAAGATATCAAACAGAATATTTCAACAAAAATCATGTTTGAATGTTTATCTGGAGCAGAAAAATTACTGACATCTTTCATCCATAGTTCTCTATGAACATTGCAATATTGTGCAGGTTACTAAATGTTTACAGTGGTCAAGACATTCACACGGAGAATCCACTTCTCTACAATTACTAAACGCTCTGCATTAATACACCATACTTTCCTCGGCTTGCAGTTTTTCAAGAATTTGGTACAACTGCAAACCATCTGTTACAATAAGAATTCCAGTTACCATCCATAATATTATATGGTAATAAATGTACTGAGGTGTTCTAATTTACTCACTCTCCCTCTAATATTAGACGTCTTAAAACTGCTTATACAGTGCTATAAAATGGTTTTCCAAATTCCCTATCTCACTCCTCCAGTTGTCACAAACAGAGCCAGTTAAATTACCTTGGTTTGTTTTTCCAACAGGATTTTAAACTTTGGCTATAACCTCCTTTCTTAATAATCTCCTTTACTTCTTCCCCCCTCCCAAGATGAGGCTATCACTGATAAGGCTATTTCTAAATGCCTTTGAGCAGAGTACTTTGCTAACCCATTTAAAAGGGCTCAAGAGTCGATCACATTAACATGGATCTATAGTCACATTTAGGCCAGATCAGATAAATGTTTATGATCACAGCTGACAATATGACCAGACAAGTCAGATCCCAGACTGCAATCTGGCTTGATTGATCATATTTTGGTTTGATTTAATGAGGTGCTACCTCACTGAAACACACACATGCAATGTTGCAGATCTAGTCTGAACAGTAAAAAAAGTTAAGCAGATTTTGAACCAGATGGTAAAAATACAGTGCCATCAATTTAAGGTATGCTGCTCCCATACCTTAAAGGATTAACTTAATTGTTTCTTTCACAGGCATGCCTGAGAATTTGGTACCCTCTTCCTTAAGTCAGTCCACAACCGAGCATACATTTTCTTACTTTCAAAACACCCTTCAAAGTTCTAACGAGACATCTCTGGTCTGGAATGTTCAAACTAAAATCCTTACACTTAATTTAAATCCTGACCATTCTAAGTGATCTTCTTTCTGGAGATATTTCTTCAAAAGGGGAAATGGCTTAGTGGTATTATTGCTGGACTATTAATCCAGAGACCCAGGTTTGAATCCTTACTTTGCAGATAATGGGAAAACAAACAAATTGCTGGAAATGCTCAGCAAGTTGGCAGCATCTGTGCAGAAAAATCACGAGTTAAATGACTCAGGTCAGGTGACCTCTCTTCAGATTTGGGTTGTTTCAGAAGGGTCACTCGACCCGAAGAGTTCACTCTGATTTCTCTCCCACTGATGCCCTTAACCCTTCAGGTTGAGCGACCCTTCTGGAGGGTCTAAACGAACCAAATCTGGGGAAGGGTCACCCGAGCTGAGTCATTAAGTCTGATTTTTCTCAAAAAAAGATGGTGCCAAATCTGCTGAGCTTTTCCAGCATTTTCTGTTTTTGTTTCTGATTTACAGCATTCAGTTCACTCGTGTCCTTTAGGGAAGGAAACTGCCGTCCTTCCCTCGCCTGGACTACATGTGACTCTTAAACTGCCCTCACGGCAATTCGGGATGGATAATAAATCCTGGCCTGGGATGGCTTCATTCCATAACTGAATTTAAAAAAAAAGGAACAGTTTCACACATCCAACTCTCACCAGGATCTCTGAAGTAGTGGTTTTGCACTGAAGAAGAAGAAAAAAAAGATTCTTCCATATTATACATTACATCATGCAAGGATGGTGCATTTCTTTAGCTTAGAAACAATATTCATGAATCAAATGAGTTTTTATGACAATTGATGATAGTTTTATGGTCCCTATTGTTAAGATCAACTTTTAATTTCAGATTTTATTAATTGAATTGCATCTGCTGGTATAGTTGGATTTAACCTTGGCGGCACGGTGGCACAGTGGTTAGCACTGCTGCCTCACAGCGCCAGAGACCCGGGTTCAACTCCCGCCTCAGGCGACTCTCTGTGTGGAGTTTGCACATTCTCCCAGTGGCTGCGTGGGTTTCCTCCGGGTGCTCCGGTTTCCTCCCACAATCCAAAAATGTGCAGGTTAGGTGAATTGGCCATGCTAAATTGCCCGTAGTGTTAGGTGAAGGGGTAAACGTAGGAGTATGGGTCTGGGTGGTATACGCTTCGGCGGGTCAGTGTGGACTTCTAGGGCGGAAGGGCCTGTTTCCACACTAAGTAATCTAATCTAATCTAAACCTAGTGTCCCCAGCTTGTGCGTAAGAATTATCACTAGTTAAAGCTTGATAAACACTTAGTCATACAGGCCCTTCAGACCAACTTGTCCATGCCAGCCAGAGATTTCCTAAACTAGCTAGGATAGTGAAGGCGGTGTTTGGTATGCTCTCTTTTATTGGTCAGAGTATTGAGTGCAGGAGTTGGGAGGTCATGTTGCGGCTGTACAGGGCATTGGTTCGGCCACCGTTGGAATATTGCGTGCAATTCTGATCTCTTTCCTATCGGAAAGATGTTGTGAAACTTGAGAGGGTTCAGAAAAGATTGACAAGGATATTGCCAGGGTTGGAGGATTTGAGCTATAGGGAGAGGCTGAACAGGCTGGGGCTATTTTCCTTGGAGTGTCGGAGGCTGAGGGATGACCTTATAGACCTTTACAAAATTATGAGGGGCATGGATAAGGTAAATAGGCAAAGCCTTTTCCCTAGGGTCAGGGAGTCCAGAACTAGAGGGCATAGGTTTAGGGTGAGAGGGGAAAGATATAAAAAGAGATCTAAGAGGCAACTTTTTCACACAGAGGCTGGTACGGGTATGGAATAAGCTGCCAGAGGAAGTGGAGGAGGCTGGTACAAGTGCAACATTTAAGAGGCATTTGGATGGGTATATGAATAGGAAGGGTTTGGAGGGATGTGGGCTGGGTGTTGGCAGTTGGGACTAGATTGGGTTGGGATCTCTGGTCGGCATGGAAGGGTCTGTTTCCATGCTGTACATCTCTATGACATGTATAACTAGTCCCACCAACCCACACTTGACCCATATGCCTCTAAACCTTTCCTATCCATGTACCTGCCCAAATGTCTTTTAAACATTGTTACTGTACCTGCATCCACCACTTCCTCTGGCAGTTCATTCCACATACACACCATCCTATACATGAAAAAAAATTGCCTCAGGTCCCTTTTAAATTTTTCCCCCTCACCTTAAAACTATGCCCTTCAGTTTTGAACTCCCCTACCCTCGGGAAAAGACCTTTGGCTATTCACCTTGTCTATGCTCAGGATTTTATAAACTACTGAAGGTCACCTCTCAACCTCCTACACTCCAGTGAAAAAGCCTCAGCTGATCCAGTCTCTCCTTATAACTCAAATCCTCCAGTCCTGATAACATCCTTGTGAATCGCTTTCTGCATGCTTTCCAATTTCATAATATCCTTCCTATAGAAAGGCAACTAGAACAAGAAGAAATAGAAGGTTGATGACGATGACATAGGGGGTTAGAAGAGGGTAATATAGGGTATTAGCTTAACCATGGACCAGTTGGACTTAATGTCCTGCGTAATGACCTTCCCCTTACTGAGGACGAACGATCAGTCCTTAGCAAAGGCCTTACCTTTATCCCCCTCCGTTCACACATCAATGAATTTAATATGCATCATGATTTCGAATACTTCTTCTGCTGCCTCCAAGCTTACATGCACACTCAGGACTCCCGCCCACCTTCCGAAGACCCCTTCACTTGCCTCCAACACAGTCCATCCACCCTATGCTAGCTTATTACCCGCCCTCGATCTCTTCATTCCCAACTGTCGCCGAGACATTAACTGCCGCAAACTGTCTACCCCCCCTCCTCCACTCCAACCTCTCATCCTCTCAATGCACAGTCCTCCACTCCCTCTGCTCCAATCCCAACCTCATCATCAAACCAGCAGATAAAGGGGGTGCAGTGGTAGTTTGGCACACTGACCTCTACACCGCTGAAGCCAGACGCCAACTCGAAGACACTTCCTCCTACAACACCCAAGACCATGACCCCACTCCCCATCACCAAACCATCATCTCCCAGATCATACACAACATCATCTCAGGAGATCTCCCAGCCACTGCTTCCAACCTCAGTCCAGGAACCCCGCACCGCCCGATTCTACCTCCTTCAAGATCCACAAGCCTGACCACCCTGGCTGACCTATTGTCTCATCATCCTCCTGCCCCACCAAACTTACCTCGATACTGTCCTATCCCCTCTAGTCCAGGAACTCCCCACATATGTTCGAGACACCACCCACACCCTCCACCTCCTCCATGACTTCCGTTTCCCCGGCCCCCAACGCCTCACCTTCACCATGGATATCCAATCCTTCTACACCTCCATCCGCCATGACCAGGGCCTCCAAGCCCTCCGTTTTTTCCTCTCCATACGTCCCCAACAGTACCCTTCCACCGACACTCTCATTCGTTTGGCCGAACTTGTCCTCACCCTTCACAATTTCTCCTTTGAATCCTCCCACTTCCTCCAGACCAAAGGGGTAGCCATGGGCACACGTATGGGCCCCAGCTAGGCCTGTCTCTTTGTTGGCTACGTAGAGCAGTTGATCTTCCGTAATTACACCGGCACCACTCCCCACCTCTTCCGCCGCTACATTGATGACTGCATCGCCGCCACCTTGTGCTCCCGAGAGGAGGTTGAGCAGTTCATCAACTTCAACACATTCCACCCCAACCTTAAATTCACCTGGACCATCTCTGACACCTCCCTCCCCATCTCCATTAATGACGACCGACTTGACACTGACATTTTTTACAAACCCACCGACTCCCACAACTAACTGGATTACACCTCTTCCCACCCTACCTCCTGCAAAAATGCCATCCCATATTCCCAATTCCTCTGCCTCCGCTGTATCTGCTCCCAGGAGGACCAGTTCACCACAGAACACACCAGATGGCCTCCTTCTTTAGAGATCACAATTTCCCTTCTCACTTGGTTGAAGATGCCCTCCAATGCATCTCATCCACATTCTGCACCTCTGCCCTCAAACCCCACCCCTCCAACTGTAACAAGGACAGAACACCCCCCTGCCCCCCACTTTCCACCCTACCAACCTTCGCATTAACCATATCATCCGCTAACATTTCCGCCACCTCCAAACAGACCCCACCACCAGAGATATATTTCCCTCCCTACCCCTTTCTGCTTTTTGCAAAGACTGTTCCTTCTGTGACTACCTGGTCAGGTCCATGCCCCCCCCCCGCCCGAACAACCCACCCTCCCGTCCTGGCACCCTCCCCTGCCACCACAGGAATTGCAAAACCTGCACCCACACCACCTCCCTCACTTCCATCCAAGGCCCCAAAGGAGCCTTCCACATCCAAAGTTTCACCTGCACATCCAATGTCATTTATTGTATCTGTTGCTCCTGATGCTGTCTCCTCTACATTTGGGAGACTGGACGCCCCCACGCAGAGCGCTTTAGGGAACATCTCCGGGACATGCGCACCAATCAACCCCACCACCCCGTGGCCCAACATTTCAACTCCCCCTCCCACTCTGCCGAGGACATGCAGGTCCTGGGCCGCCTCCATCACCGCTCCTTCACCACCCGAGGAGCCTGGAGGAAGAACGCCTCATCTTCTGCCTTGGAATACTTCAACTCCAGGGCATCAATGTGGATTTCACCAGTTTCCTCATTTCCCCTCCCCCCAACTTACCCCAGTTCCAACCTTCCAGCTCAGCACTGTCCCCATGACCTGTCCTACCTGCCAATCTCTCTTCCCACCTATCCACTCCACCCTCTCCTCTGACCTATCACCTCCATCCCCACCCCCATTCACCTATCGTACTCTTTGCTACCTTCTCCCCAGCCCCACCCCACCCATTTACCTCTCCACCCCGGAGGCTCCCTGCCTCTATTCCGGATGAAGGGCTTTTGTCTGAAATGTTTCCTGCTCCTCGGATGCTGCCTGACCTGCTGTGCTTTTCCAGCACCACTCTGATCTAAAAACTCTGGTTTCCAGCATCCGCAGTCCTCACTTTTGCCTAAAATTCCAGTTTGTTCACATTGGACTGAAATGGGAAAGGGCTTGTTAGAAACTAAAGAATTATTAAAAAGCAGGCTAACACATTTTAAGCCCTTTTACATTGCTGCTGGGTTTTTGTGGGGTGTGGGTGGGGGTGTGGGCAGGGTATGCAATTCAGGAGGGTTGGAAGTTGGGAGTTGGGGTTGGAGGAGAGAGATTACCAGAGACAGATTTGTTCAGTCAGTGCGTATAAAGGGAGATTTGGCCAGGAAATGATGGAGTGGAGTAGGTGATTGATAGGTGGCTCAAAAATGTGTGGTGATTGTGAATGATAGGGAGGGAAATCACTGAGTAGCTAGAAAGGAAATCAAAGTTTTTCTCCAGGTAAAAAAAAAAATCTAAAGCCGGTTTCCTTTCCCTCACTAGTTGATATAATAAGTATGAACTATTTGCACTGTGCCTCCTGCAAGCAAATGGAAATATCTGGAGATGACAGCGCAAGGAGCTGCAAGTCCTAGAAAGCCAAAAGGATCTGTGGGAACCCTGTCAACAGGGACCATTGAACTGCTCTCCCATTGAAGAGTGGCAAAAGACAATTTAATTTTGATTAATATGAAGTGTTGCATTTTGGGAAGGCAATCAGGGCAGTAATTATACAGTTAATGGTCGGGCCCTGGAAAGTATTCCTGAACAAAGGGACCTAAGGATGCTGTGCATAGATCCTTGAAAGTGGAATCGCAGGTAGACAGGGTGGTGAAGGCGGCATATGCTACACTTATCTTCATTGGTCAGACCATTGAGTACAGGGGTTGGGAGGTCTTGTTGCGGGTGTACAGGACATTTGTCAGACCACTTTTGGAATACTGCGTTCAATTTTGTTTCCTTGCTATAGGAAGGGGGTTGTTAAAACTTGAAAGGGTTCAGAAAAGAGTTACAAGGTTATTGCCATGGATTGGAGGGTTTGAGCTATAGGGAGAGGATGAATAGGCTGGGGCTAGTTTCCCTGGAGTATCAGAGGCTGAGGGGTGACCTTCGAGGTTTATGAAGTCATGAGGGCATGGATAGGGTGAATAGCCAAGGTCTTTTCCCCAGAGTGTGGGGGAATCCAGAAAAGGAGGGAATAGGTAGAGGGTGAGGGGGGAAAAGATTTAAAAGGGACTCAAGGGGCAACTTTTTCATACAGAGGATGGTGCATGTATGGAACTAGCTGGCAGAGGTAGTAGTAGAGATAGATACATTTAAAAAGGCATCTGGATGGGTATATGAATAGGAAGGGTTTAGAGGGATGTAGGCCAAATGCGGGCAAATGGGACTAGATCAGTTTAGGATATCTGGTCTGCATGGACGAGTTGGATGAAAAAGGTCTGCTTTTGTACTGTATTAATTTTTGATGGTTTGGCTCTGCCTGATTGCATACGCAGACATTGGGATGGTTTAGATGGGAGTTAGAATTTAATGATTAGAATTCTAAGTCAAAGTTTGCAATTCTTTTGTGAAGTTAAAATCTATGAATTGAAATAAATTGGTTTTCTTGTTCGATTCAGAAATTTGGTCTGGCCTTTCTATCAACCTGACTTTAACACGACAGGTAAATTGAGGACTTCACACACTGAAAATCTTTAACTTCTGTGATGGCTCTAAGAATACTGGGGCTTGACTTCCTGCATGCTACACCAGTAAGGTGTGATACTTTTTGTGTATATTCTACATAATTCTCCCACTATGCCTACCAGGATGACCTTAGATTGTACATTTTTGTGTTGTTCTAACTGCCATATAATTAATAGCACATAGAGGCACTGGAGAAGATGACCGACAAGTTAAGGGATGAGTAGCCAAAGCCATCTCACACTCAAACAGCTGAAGAATACGTCTTAAAAATTTGGTAATGTTTTGAAAGACAGATGGAGTATACCCACTCACTACAAAGGCTATCAATACGATTGCCAGCTATAAATCAAAACAGGAAATTTAGAAGACAGCTTTCTTTGATCGAAACAAGTCCAAAAGAGACATCCTTCCGAGACAGATTACCTATATTAGGTATTAAGTAGTTAATTTTTCACATTAAAATAACAAATGCAGAAAAATTTCACAAAACATGTTAATAAAGAATGATCTCGAAAAAAACAAAATAGGTAAGACATGACCAAGATTATAAAGTCAGCAGTTCCAGATATTACTCTGAGGATAGTGGGCCACACGGTGACACAGTGGTTAGCACTGCTGCCTCACAGCACCAATTCCTGCCTCAGGCGACTGACTGTGTGGAGTTTGCACATTCTCCCAGTGTCTGCGTGGGTTTCCTCCGGGTGCTCCAGTTTCCTCCCACAATCCAAAAATACGCAGTTTAGGTGAATTGGCCATGCTAAATTGTCCATAGTGTTAGATGCAGGGGTAAATGTAGGGGAATGGCTCTGGGTGGGTTGTGCTTTGGTGGGTCGGTGTGGGCTTGTTGGGCTGAAGGGCCTGTTTCCACACTAAGTAATCTAACCTAATCTAAATGGCAATCAGGATCCTCTAAATGTTCTGATGGGCTCTACATGCCATCTAAAATCGTTTAGTTTTACCCTTGGTTTCCAACAAGGAACTTTAGAAGACTACTTTCTTTTATCGAAGAGTCCAAAAGTGACCTCCTTCCAAGAGACAGCGCTGAGAATGTAAAAGTTGTAGGAAGATTTTGAGGCAAATGGAACAGATGCATTTGAAGTTAGTTCAGAAAGAAAATAAAAGATTTGAATTAAGTAGCACTTTTCACAACTACCCAGAGTGTCCAAACACTGCAAGTTACTTTTGAGGTGTAGTTACTGTTGCAAAGAGAAACACGGCAGCTAATATGTGTACAAAAAACAGCAGTATGATAAGGTGTATGAGGAAGAGAGAAGTAGAAGATTTTGCTGGGGAAAAAAAACCCCACTGAAATGAGTGCATATTGTTCCTGGTAGAATACATTCTATGAGTAATATTTTAAAATCACGTGTATTGGAGATTCAATGATCTCCTAATTTGAGATTTTGTTGTGATCTCAGCTCCAACGGAATTTGTTCACTCTTATGATTGGACAGTTTTGTTGCGTAACAGGGTTGAAAGGAAGACAAAGAAAACAAAATAACTTGATGCATCTCAGTCATTTCACAAACCATCTCATTGTACTTCTATAGCATCTTCAATTAACAATACATTCCTGATACTAGGAGATATTATAAACACAAAATGTAATTCTGCACAGCGTCAGGAAATATTAGGGCAGGTAATCAAAACTGAAATAATCCCACATAGGCCAATATCCTGTCATCAAGTCACCCGTTATTTACACATAGTACATGACACTGACCCAGCTAGCTCAGAGCTGGCTACTAGAGTGAGCAGAACACATGTCTGCCAGGACTCCAATTAGTTGAAGTTAACAGCCCCACTCAGGGAACTCATATTCCTAGATCTACCTGGCTGATCTTGTTCCAATCACTACAAAAACCTCAGTCAGGAGGTAAATTTTATAGATTGCCTTCAAAGGAGTAACCAGAAATAGTGACGTTAAAAATCACACAACACCAGGTTATAGTCCAACAGGTTTAATTGGAAGCGCTAGCTTTCGGGGCACTGCTCCTTCATCAGACAACCACCTGATGAAGGAGCAGTGCTCCGAAAGCTAGTGCTTCCAATTAAACCTGTTGGACTATAACCTGGTGTTGTGTGATTTTTAACTTTGTGCACCCCAGTCCAACACCGGCATCTCCAAATCAGAAAGAGAGACACAGGAAAGTCTAAGAGAACAATTCCAGTGCTCAGGGCCTGACTGAGGCCACTGAAAAGGACGGTCAATTTTTTTAAAAATTTGTTTTATTCACTCACAGGATGGGGGGGGGGGGGGGGGGGGGGGGGGTCACTGGCTAGACCAGCATGTTCATCCCTAATTGCCCCAAGGGCAGTTGAGTCAACTACATTGCTATGGGTTTGGAATCACATGTAGACCAGACCAGGTAAGGATGGTGGTTTATTTTCCTAAAAGAGCATTAGTGAACCAGTGTTGGGTTTTTCCAACAATCCAATAGCTGGATTGATTAAAAATTGAGAATGCCCGGAAGACCAGATTTATGAGACCACATATCTCAGAGGGTTGTAGGTGGTTACTGAGAATAAGCAGGCCAAACCATTACGAGATTCACAAAAGATGAGAAGTTTAAAAACATGAGACATTGTTTAGCTAGGGACCAATGGAGGGTCAGCAGACATGTATGTGTGACGAGTGAACTAAGCACCACACAGCAGAGCTTTGAATTGTGTTGATGAAGGGTAGAATGTGGGAGATCAGCCAGGAGGCTGTTAGAATAAGCAAGTCTGAACATAAAGGCATGCTTGAGGGCTTCAGCAGAACAGCTGCAGCGAGGGTGGTAGTTGCTATACGTAGAAGGTGGAAGTAGGCAGCCTTAATGACAATGACTATATGCTTGAAAGTTCACCTCAAATACAACATAAATACAGGCCAGTTGGCCCAACAAGTTCACGTTTATATGTCTCCACCACTCTAGCAATAGACTTGATCCTGAGAGAAAATATCGTTGCCATATCCCTTATTTCTCCTGTTCTGCTTAAAAATGTTGACAGTCTCTGCTTCAATCGTCAACTCTGGAATTGCTTTCCACAATCGTGTTCAAAACAATGTTGCTTTTTTTCCATTTGAAATGGTTTACCTTTAATTTATATCCTCATCTCTAAAATGACTGGAGTAAGTCTGTTTTAACCCATTCCTTCATAAATTTTAAAACACCTTTTTCAAATCACACCTGAATCTCTTATGATTTAAGGAAAGCAGCCATTTTTCCATGTCACTTTTTCATATTTGCATTTCCTCATATCAGACAGGATCAGGGTAGAACTGGGATTCTCTCTCAATATCGCAACATTACATTTATAGAATCTTCATTCATATAGAATTCCCAATGTGAGCTTCCTAAAATTTTGGAAAGATTTACTGTTTTGTCTCAACTTATATGTTCTATTCATTCTGCCATAAATATCTATTTACCAATTTTCTTTTAAATAGCCTCACCTACTCAGTACTCAAGGTTTTCAATGTCTGTAGATGTAAACTTGCAAATCCCACTGCTCTATGTCAACATTCACTCTTCTCCAAAACTGTATTGTTACCCAGTTTGGCAAAAAAGGTAATTTGGCATACAGACAAAACAAAATTAAATTCTCCTTGTACTATTCTGATGATGAAGGAACAAGAGACTACAAAAAGCATTGATAGCAGCAAGGAAATTGCCCCAGAAAACAGTACCATATAATTATTTATTTTTTAAGACGTTAATTACCTCGAGCCCTACCAGTACGGATAATTTAAATATACTAATTAATGCTCCCTGACACATCTAATTGCTAGTTCTTGTACAAAAATAGCAAAAACGTTAATCGTAAGTAAGTTTAAGTCTGTGGTTACACTATAGACTAAGTTGTAGATGACTGTTCCAGTCAAATTAGTGCCTCTAGCAAAGACTTGCCTGATCAGATTATTCCATAACCTCAGGTGGAAAGAATGCGCATCAAGTGCTGCATTGTTGTGACACTAGATTTTAACCTTGGGGATACCATTATACATTGCCAGCACACAGTTAGAAAAAGGTCGTGCATAACCAAAAAAATTTGGTCATAGTTAAAGCAGCAAAACCCTGGAAACATGGGAGGAACAGAAAATAAAACTTGCATTTCAAGCAGCCCACCACAACTTGAACATGAGTGAAGAAGGAGAAAAAACAATTCAGTCTTGGCAATTTACAGGATTCTTTATTAATCCTAAAATTATTAAAAGTTTATCTGTAGTCAGTATTAAATAGCTATTGCTTAACAATAGTGAAGTAATAATGCAGAAAACTTTCACAAAAAAGTGAACTTATGGGCTGTTAATGACATGAAAAGTGGTCCAGAAAGAAATTACATAAACCTTTATTAAGGTAAGACATGACCAAGGTTTTAAAAGAAGCAGCACAAGTTCCAGACATTATCCTAAGAAATGGCAGAGGATCCAGTCTAATGTCATTGTGTGTCCCACATGCCATCTGATCCATTTAGTTTTACTCTTCGTTTCCATCAAGGGACTTTCAAAAGTTCAGCAAACTGATAACCATCGCTTTTTGAAACCGTTGGTGGCTTATTATGAAGGTAAAGGGGAATCCTAAAAATACAGTGACCAAACATTTTCTATTTATCCTCTTTATAGCCCTAGTTTTTCATTCCAACAATCACCACTATAATTTTCATTGGAAATATAAGAATGTCCAACTCTTGTCCATTGACTTATTTTCTCCTGCAAAGGTCTTATCAAACTTATTTGCAAGCTCCGGACTCTCTTTCTCTCCCACTCCAATTCCACCCTTTTTTAATAAGGTGAAAGTGAGGATTGCTGCAGCACTAGGACTATCCCAATGTAAAGTTAGTCTGTTCACATCTGAGGAACTTGAGATGATCGAGATATATTTAACATGAACCCACACAAATGGATGGATAAGCTACAATTGTCACCCTGATGAGATGTAAACTGGCAGGTAGTGTACAAAGGTCTCAATGAGGCAGTGGTGACTCCAACATTACTAGGATTGACAATGAGTAATAGCAATGACTGTGTATGAGTAAACCAAGCATATTCAGCTTCACCCTCTACATCTTCAGATGGATTGGTCTACATTTTATTTACTGCTTTAATCATATTTTAAAGGCCATCCTAGTTGTCACAGGTGAGGACAAGGATCGATGGTTAATATTTTAAAGACTAAACTGTCCTTTTAAACTTTAGCAAATTAAATGTTTGAGAAGCTTAATGCAAGTCATTTAAAAGTACTCAGATAATGCTTCTTAATGTCATAACACAATTCACCTACTACATAACAGGTCCAGTGCACACATAAATCTCTTTTTTATTCTTCACTACCATCATTAATACTCAGCCAGGCTGTATAATCACATCAATAGCTATTACATGGTGGAATGATCCTGACATTCTAAGACAAACTGAAATCAGAAATCTAATTCTGCTATCACTGTAATGCTTCATCTCAAAACAAGTGTTATCATAAAAACAAAATTAACTTATTATAAAGACTAGTACAGCAACACCCAGAGGCTGAAAACTACAATGACCTTTGACAACCCTGCTCAGTTTCTGGAAACGTGTATGTGGCATCCAATCCATTCTGCAACCATTCCATAATCAGGTCACCTTGCAGTGACTTAGAGGAGATTTCAAGGTCAGAGCAATGAAAATCCTCCGTAAAGCAACAGTGGCAATCTTGTTTAGTTATTTGACTCAGATTTAAAGACAATTTAATGTACAAATGTCATTGTTTTTTTAACAACTCTGCCATGGAACACAATGCAAAAGCAGTTTCCTTCTTCTTGAAACAATGTTAAAGCTTTTAACAATCCAATCAAAATGGGAGCAGTGCACATGATCTGATGTTATCAAACTTGCAGCGAATCTAGGAGGCTATCAAATGCCGAACTGAAAGATAAAGTGCACTCTCAAGTTTCCATAGAGTTTCATAGGAACAGCACAAAGTCAAGACAGATTAGATCGCAGTGTTACTGAGGTAGAGAATTAAAATGACAGGTAACAGCTACCTCAAGTATCATGCTTCTGGACTGAATGGAGACTTACACAATGTGGCTTTTGTCTCCCAATTGTAGAAGAGACGGTGTTGTGACCAGCAAATATAGTCTGAGACTGAAAGTACTTTACTGTTTCAATTACAAGCAATGTTTGGGGCCATAGTTCTGGGAAGGTAAGCTGGGGTGGTAAAAGGTCAGGTGCTGCATCGGAAAGAATAGGAGTGGTGATCAAAGAGTGGATTAGAATTTTGTAGATCCCTCCTGTAGAGGTAGTGAAAGAAAGGGTGCTCAATGGGGATCCTATCATTGTTTGGAGATGAAAGGGAAGAACTGCAGAATAAGGATTGACACAGTGGAAAGACGTGTTCTGTTATCGTGAGGAATTGAATCCTTGTGTGCAGAGAAAGGAAGATATATTAGAGGCACTGGTATGGAAGTGATAGCATTTCAACATTCACAACAAAAAGTGGGAGAATCGAATGACATCCTTACTGGATGTGCAGAAGTACATCGCAGGTAGCTATGGAAGTCGATGAGATTTGTGAACAGCCTACCTCCAGAAGCGGAGATGAATGAAAGATGCTTATTGGAAGCAAAAGTCATTACATTTTCCAGTTGGGGTGGAAGCAGGAAAAACTGTGATCCAGAAATAACTTGGCACATTTCCCTGAAAGTGCATACACTAGTGTCATACATAATATGCTAGAATTTGAGAATCTTTTGCTATCCGATCCTGTGGGACAGCTACATTCTTCTATTCTGTGCAATGGTTTTGAATCATCACTCTGATTAGGGCTTATGATGTTGCATGAATGTTACTGGTGGTAACTGCTTCAGGAATAAAAAGGACTTGATTTTTTCTCCAACTTCAAGAAGATCAGACATATCTTTAGCATAAGTAGCAGAAGTTTTGCTGCTTCTATCTAGTTCTTTGCTGTTTAAAGTTTGGAAACAGTGCTGCCTTTGTTCATCTGTTGAGATGAACTTGGACAGCACAAAACCACAAAAAGCTTTGAATCAAAGTCATTGTGAGTGTTGAGTAGCAGGCTTGCTGACTTTGAATTCTGTGGTAGAGTCAAAGACCATACAGATGATTACTGACCAGGCTCTACAGTTCATCTATCATGATTTCATAAAAGAAACATACTGAGTTCATTAAATATCATGACAATTCCAGGTTGATTCTTGACTTGGACTAAGTCAACTTAATCCAGTAGGGGTTGAAATAAGGGGTGGAATAATTAGCCTCATCACTCTGGGCCAGCAAGAAGAAATTTAATCAGAAATCTGCTTCTGAGCACTTTCCTGTGACCCCTGTTCCATATACTGCAGGTGAAGACAGAAGGACGCGAGACTATGATGCAACCCAAGAACACACAACCTAACACACCCATAAAAGCACTGAGAAACTCTAATCTAGGCAGCAAGTGAATACAGGCAGGTGATATTCAAATGATTAGCCTCAAATGATTCTAGACAAAGCTGCAACACATCCATAACATTATTTCTCCTCCAAATTTCCACAGCATGAAATGCATCTAATGCAAGATTGGGTAACTTAGTAATGAAAGAAATTCCACTTTGTGTCATTTCATGTCTGCTGTTCCTTCCAGTCCCACTGACCTGTGGCTCTGTGTTTCATTTCTTTCCCCCCACACCTACAAGATTATATCACACCAGACAATACATCAGCTACGCCAGAGGTTCAAATGTTGTTAAAGGCTTCAATTAAAGAGAAAGTTGAGAATCCCAAAGTTTCCAGCTCAAAATTTGCAGAAAGCATTTCACACCCTCATGATTACTCAACAGTATCATAGGTCATTGACTTGTGCACCATCTCTGAAGCCTTCAAAGTTTCTTCCAAAAAAAGAGAGTGATGGCACCTCTGCCAAGTATTGAATGAGAACTGCTGATGTGGGTCATTGCAATTTGAAAGTGTGGGGAAAAACTGGCAATTTGCATTAAAATTAATATGGCACAGTTTAATGAATTTATTATACAATGAAGCCTTTCAATCACAATCAAATCATTTTAAAACTGTCACATTTATTGTCTTTGACATCCGGCACAAAAAAAAAGAGTTCACTGAATTAGTTTTGAGTCTCCTTGGCATGGGCATCATTATAAAAATCCCACTTTGGATCAGATATAGAGGTGGCACGGTGGCTTAGCGGTTAGCAATGCTGCCTCACAGCACCAGGGATCAGGGTTTGATTCCACCCTCTGGTGACTGTGCAAACTCCACACAGACAGACATTCTCCCTATGGTTGCGTGAATTTTGTCTGGGTTCTCCAGTTTCTTCCTCCAGTGTGAAGATGTGCAGGTCAGGTGGATTGGCCATGCTAAATTGCCCATATAGTGTCCAGGATGTGCAGACTACGTGGATTAGGCATGGGAACTAGAAGGGTTGGGAGTCGAGTGTGGGTGGGTGGATCTTTGGAGCATCTGTGCACATGATGGGTCAAATGGCCTGCTTCCACACTGTAGGGATTCTATGATTCTGCTTTTACTTTCAGAATCACCCTCCTCTCCGTCCAATAGATCTGATGACATGGGGTTCTACTGGTATCGCACAATTTAAAAGAATTAAACCACACAGTACATTAAAGCAAGGGATCACACATATTTCCACTCTCAAGATATCTCTCTGCCAATCATTTCCCTATCCCTTTCAGCTTGACCATGATCTTTGAATGGCTGTTCAAGCACACACCCAAAAGGATGAACTGCAGACATGAATACCCAAAATGCAATTATACTATGGACTCTCTCTTCACAGGCACCTCAAATTTCCTTCAACAAGATATGGGATTTAAGCATATTCCACACATTCATTACATAGGCCATCAGGACACCTATTCCATACAAAATCAAATCCACAACTTCACTTCATCCATTAAATCATTGCCATGGAAAAGCACAAAAACTCCCAAACAGAACTCTATTTTTAGTACAATTTTACATTTGTTGGAGGGTCGGTGCTGATGGACTATTGATAATGACATAACTTTCAAGGCTTATTAGCCATGTGCGGGAAAGTGGGACTGGTGTAGATTTAGAGTAATTTTATCAGACTTGATGTGCATCTAGACTGTGATTCTATGAAAATTACCATGGGCTTTCAATTTTGTTCCAGTCACACAGGCAATTACCACTGCGAATCATGCCCGATCACATCCAGCCATTTCACTAAAACCATATCCAAACTTTTCAATTCCTTAGCTTGGCTATTGCGCACAAAATGCATGGTCATTTCATTCATATTGTTGATTTACCTTCATAGATACAGCATTTGCACTTTTTTCTGCTGTCTTTTCCAGAAGCATTGGGAAATGGTAGTTTTGGCAGAGATCCTTTAAAGTCACTGTGCAATCTTGGTCTTTTGTTGTAACTCTAGACTGGTTCATTCCATAAAGTGGTTAGAATAACTTACTGTTGCACTGAAATCTTTGTTGGACCGAGGGTCTGATTTTGCCCATTTAAGTATACATGCACAAACTGCACGTTTTTGATGACTATGTAATCATTCTGATGAGTTCTCAGGACCTGTTTCAATACATGCTTCCAGACCAAGCCACAGCTGCTCTCTATTTTAAATGGGCATTTGGTTTTGGATGTCATCTTCAAAGGTAGATTCTTTCTTCTACCATTCCCTCAGTTTTTCACCAGCACCAAATATCCTCACTGCAGTGAAGTTACTTGATGAGTTAACAAAAGATATAACTTTGAGCATGAAATTATCTTCATAATCCATGCTTTTGCTGCAGGCCCTATTTCGGTTTGCCACTTTGCTTGTCATGTGCAGTTTGGTTTTAAAGTCCTCTACATCATCTTCACTACACAACTGGTAATGTCTGCTTGATTGCAATGTGCTGGTTGGATAAGCAAAATTTTCTAGGGTGAAAATGGAGGCCAATATTAAAGCCACTAGTGGCCTTCAGTAGAAGGTAAAACATTCTAATTCTTCTTAAAGCTAAAATCAAGATTAAAATCTGGTTTGATGAATTTAAGTTTCATTTTAAAACTGCTCCACTGAATTATTATAAGGAAATTTCTAGATTATCTGAAGCAATCATGGACCTGAGCCTTTTGATATACATCCATTAACTGATGTTGCTGTTTCTCCACTTCCTTACAAGCTTTGCCTCACGTTTTCCTAATTTTTGCTCCTTCTAATCTATTGTATTTGCTATTCATAGAGCTATACAGTGTAGAAACAGACCTTTCAGTCCAACTTAGCTACACCAACCAGACATCCCAATCTGACCTAGTCCCATTTGATAGCATTTGGCCCATAGCCCTCCAAACTTTTCCTTATACCCATGCAGATGCCTTTCAAATCGTAATTGTATCCGTCTCCACCAATTCCTCTGCAGCTCATTCCATACACACACCACCTTGTGAATGCCACAATATCCTTGTAAATCTTTTCAGCACCCTCTCAAGATTATCACCCTTCCTATAGAAAGGCGATCAGAATTACATGCAGATCTCTAAAAGCAGTCTCATCTATGTCTTGTACAATCACACCATAACGTTTCAACTCTGATATTCAATGATCTGAACAAAGGCAGCAAGTGTGGCAAATGCCTTCTTCACCACCCGGTCTACCGAGAGCTTCACTTTCAAGGAACTGTTCACCTGCACCCCTGGTCATCTTGTTCAGCAACATTCCCCAGAGCCTTACTATTAACTGTAAAGTGCTGTCCTAATTTGCCTTATTACAATACAACACCTTATATTTATCTAAAACTACACCCTCTCTGCCAGCTCATTGGCCCATCTGATCAAGGTCCCGTTGTACTGAGAATCTTCTTCACTGTCCACTACACCACCAATTTTAGTGTTATTTGCAAACTTACTAGGGATGCCTCTTATGGACACATCCAAATTATTTTATAAGTGACCCAGCACCAATCCTTGCGGCAACCAGTGCTCAGAGGCCTCCAGACTGAATAGGAACCCTCTATCACACACATTTGATTTATTGTTGTCACATTTACTGGAGTACAGCGAAAAGCTTTGTTTTTGTGAGCAGCACAGGCAGATCATAACAAAACATACAGATCATAGTTTAGACAGAGCGAGGCATAAAGACTTGAAATTTGAGAGGTACATTCAGCAGGCTAATAACCGTAGGGAAGCAGCTATTCTTGAATCTGTTGGTACGTGTTCAAGCTTCCGTATCTTCCAACCTGTTCCATCAGACAGAAGAGAGTATTACTCTGTCTCCTACCTTCATGCCAATTTTGTATCCAATAAACTGCCATCCTCGGGATCCCATTTCATCTAACGTTACTAACCAGCCTACCATATGGAATCTTGTTGAATGCATTGCTGAAGTCCATATAGAAGTGTCTTTCACCCTGTCATCATTTCTCTTTTTCAAAAAACTCAAACAAACTATTTCCCATCGTCAACCTGGCTTTGTGTATCTCTAATCAGTCCTTGCCTTTCCAAATGCATATAAATCCTGTCCCTCAGAATCCCATTCAACAACTTGCCCACCACTGACATAAGGCTCACCAGTCTACACTTCTTTGGCTTTTCCTTATAGCCTTTCTTAAACAATGGCACCACCCTACCCAACCTCCTGTCTTCTGCCACCTCACCCATGGCTGTCAATGATGCAGATATCTCAGCAAAAAAAAAAAAGGGGCCTAGCTATCTCTTCTTGAGCTTCCCGCAATATTCTGGGAAACACCTGATCAGGTCCTGGGGATTTATCTACCATTTTGCATTTTAAGAGCTCCAGCACCACCTCTTTTGTCATATGAACCCTTTTCTACTCGTCACTATTTATTTCCCCAAGTTCCTAGCTTCCATGTTCACAATGTAGTCTCCTCCAGATTAATAAAACTAAATGCAGACTGGCTGGCCATTAAGTAAAATACCTTGGCTTTGTCTGTAAAAATGGTTGACCTTCTAGTAGCTTGCCATTTTAATACATTCTTGAGCTCATTGTTGACCTAGGCCTGCTGCAGTGTTCCAGCAAAGCCAATACTAACTGAAGAAAAAACACTTCATTTTCTGCTTAGGTATTTTTCAGCTTTGGAGACAACATATAGAACAACAACTCAACATAAACAATGCTCACCATGATAGATAGCCCCATCTCACAAATGTTTTGTTTGCATGGATTGCTTTCAGCAAATCCAACCCATTTTTAGCTACTCACACCTACCACTACCATCTATTTTGCATCATTTTCCCTCTAGTACTGCACTTTTGCCTTTTGCTCTGGACACACCCTCTCACTTTGTGAACAGCGAGAAAACCATCTTCTAGCCTGATTCATAGTAATTAAGATGAGTAGGCCATTTGGCTCTTCAAGCCTGCACCACCATGCAATATGATCCTGCCTGATCATCCAACATCATTCCCACATTCTTCCTATATGCTTTAATCTCCTTAGCCACAAGAACTATACCTAACACTTGCCTGAAAAAAAAAAGTGCAATTTCACAGGCTCACTACTCTCCTGGTTAAGAAGTTTCTCATCAGTCCTAAATGGCATACCCTTACTCATAAACTTAAACTGTGATCTTGCGTCCTGGAATCCCTGGTCTTTGGGAACATCCTTCCTGCATCTATTTGTACTAGACCTTTCCAGATTTCTACAAGAACCCCTCCTCTCCCCATTGGAAATTCCTTGTTCTGCTCCCTTCATCGCCACATCATCCTGCAATTATGAAGTAGGATTAGACTTGAAATGTGGATTTTCCCTCTCTGCACAGGTGTTTCCATATCTGCTGAGTTTAGCCAACATTGTGTTTTTATTTCAGATCTCCACTACTTTACTTTTACCATAATTATTTTTTAAAAATTCACTCCTGAAATATAGGCATCACTGGCTGGGCCAGCACTTATTGTCCATCCTGAGTTGCCTGGAGAGTGTGGTAGTGAGCTGCATTTTTAAGCCACTGAGTCCTCCTGGTGGGGACAGACAAAATGCCATTTGGGAAGGAATTCCAGGAATATCATGGAAGAAAGAATAGATTAGGGAATGAGGGATATCTGGCACAGAAACAGGTCAAAGTATTTTCTTCAAATTCCTGATTGCCCCACACCAAAAAAAAAAGTGAAGTTTGGACTCCTATTGAAACTTACTCACTTCAGCAAACCATGCCCTCACGTGGCTATCTGGGTCCTGCTAGCAGTCTAGACTTCTAAATTAAAGGTGGTAAAAACAATGACTGCAGATGCTGGAAACCAGATTCTGGATTAGTGGTGCTGGAAGAGCACAGCAGTTCAGGCAGCATCCAAGGAGCTTCAAAATCGACATTTCGAGCAAAAGCCAAATTAAGGTGCCTATTTCCTGAAACAGACAGGCACTTCAGCCACTCATTGAAGGGTCCTTTGGGCATGCTGGTGTTGAAAACTGATTTCAACTTGTTACTGCTCAGCCAATTTGAGATGATCCAAGTTAATAATCCAACCCAATGAGTTTGATAAACTTTATTTGACACATATCCAAATTAGAATTAGACTGTTAATATTTAACAACTTAAAATTGAAAATTAAACACCTGTATTCAATGCTTATAAAATGTAATATTCTTCACTGCAACAAAAATGCAGATTTTGGTTAATGCTCATGGAGGATATTGAAATTACAGAATCTTTGGACAAAACAGAGCAAGATGCTACAGAACATTCTCAGTAGACAGGCCGGAGGCTGCAATAACACAGCAAGCCAGGCAGCATCAGGAGGTGGAGAAGTCGACGTTTCAGGTGTAACCCTTCTTCCGGGCTGGAAAAGGGTTACACCTGAAACGTCGACTTCTCCACCTCCTGATGCTGCCTGGCTTGCTATGTTCTTCTAGCCTCCAGTCTGTCTATTTTGGATTCCAGCATATGCAGTTTTAAAAAAAAAAAATCTTGAACAAAACATTCTCAGGACATCCCAATATTTCACAGTAAATAGACTTTCTGAAATTGTAACTTCCATTACTTAGTTAACAAGACAGCTCCATTCAGAGTGACATGCCCACAAATGAAGAGGTCAACTAATGCATGCATTCAATGCTAGTGGTTGACGAAGGAATACAGATAAGGATTCCAATATAATCTCAGGTTTTAAAGTTCACTTTTTCACTACAGTTCCCACAAATTTGAATGAGATACAGTGATAGAAAAGTTATGAAAATCTGCAAGGGATCACTTCATTTTCCTGAACAGAATGTGCATTCAAGATAATTCGACTTCGCAGGCATACGGCTGGGGCATCGGACTCTTTGAAGTTGAATTATCATGATACAACCTTAGATTAGAGATAGCATTTTAAAAACAAAATCACTGCTTTTTGATGTTAATGTCTAGACAGCTGGAACTCTGGTGGCTGCATTGTAAAGCAAAGGCTTATTATGTTATCACTGAATAATGTTTACTTGCAGTTACCTTCAGGTCTATGTTTCAAAAGGCAAACTGTTGTGAGGAACCATGCAGGAAATACGAAGAAAGAAAGTTCATTCTTCTAGAGTAATTCAATTCTTCTCAGAAGTAAGAGTACAACAACTAACACTGGCCAGAAAACATGCTGCAGATACAATTGTGGACAGAACCATGCTGGAGACAGGACATTCATTCAATTGGCACTGTGCACCATGGCAAAGGTTAAGTTGTTGAAAGTGTCATTTGTACCTGAAGGATTGCCCTCGTCAATGACCTATAAAGCTGATAATGTCAATACTGTATAAAATAGGTTGTTTAACCATTTCTTAAATGGTGGCTTATCAGTGCATGCAGGTGAGAGGAAAGTAATTGATGTGAATGACTGTACTCAAGGGCACATCACATATTAATCCAGCAGCAGAAAACCAAGGAATCTGAGTTTAGAAAGAGATGTACCTTTTCAAGAAAAGGTAATCACAGTGAATACTGACAGAGTCTTCTGGCATCATTTCATGTCATTCAATTTGATGTTTATATAGAAATGATGTGGTACAAGGATAATAACAGTCAATGACTTGGTTTCAGGGAGACACAATAGGTAATCTAACAAAAAAAGTGTAACACAAGTATTCGAAATTACAATTCCAAACCAAATTATGAAAAAAAGGGAGGAGGAGGCCATTCAACCCCTCAAGCCTGTTCCACCGTTAGTATGATTATGGCTAATCAGTGAATGCCATAATCCTGCCATTCCCCTCACATCCCTGGATACATTTAGCTGCAACAGCTATAGTTACCTCCTTTTTGAAAACAGAAGGTTTTGGCTTCAACCACTTTGTGGTTGTGAATTCCACAGGCTCACCACTCTCTTGATGAAGTGGTTTAACCTCATCTCAGTCCTAAAGATTTACCTCTTATCCTTAAATGATAATGCCATCAGGTACATCTTTCCTGCATCTAACCTGTTCAATCCTGTTAGAATTTTATAGGTTTCCATACGATCAATCCTCATAGCATAACCTACAGATTGTCTCCTCATAGGTCAATCCTGTCATCCCAGGAATCAATTTGGTAAACCTTCAGTGCACTCTCTCGATCACAAGAGCGTCTTTCCTCAAATAAGGAGACCAAAACTGCAAACAATATGAGAAAGGGTCACCAGACTGATTTCTCTGCACAGATGCTGCCAGACATGCTGAGGTTTCTAGCAACTTCTGTTTTTGTTTCAGATTTAATATTCCAGGTGTGGCCTCACCAATGCAATGTTAAATATATCAAGGCATTTGAATCAAAGTCTGGATTCATAATGTTGAATTGTCTCCTGGAGATTTCATGTCTCCTAGAGAATCAAGGAATATGGAGGAGATGGGGGAGTGGGTATTGCAGCCCAAGATCAACCATGTTCATACTGGAATGGCAGAGCAAGCTCGATGGTCCAGATGATCTATTATTGCTTCTGTTCCATGTTCACAAAAGCCCAACAACTTTGTTTTTTTTTTAAAAAGGGAAAGACCTTTGTCTGACCCTAAAACTATAAACTAACTCAAATGTTCTCTGAAGGGTCCAGTATCACACCTTCTCATGGAAACTGGAATGAATACCAAATGTTAACATTGTCACTGACAGCCGCAACTCAAAGAAAGATTTTTAAAACATTTTTAAACATGAAATTTTAAAAGGCAGTATTGTAATACAGCACAAGATATTATATGGCAACAAATTTATCCATGAAGCACAAGTAATATTAAGCATTCATATTTATTTTATTTTAGTTTATGGGAATTCAACCAAAGTGACCAAATTCAAATTCAGAAGCAACCCTGGAACACATTACTATTTTAAGAATCATTGACCTAAAGCACACTGAACCATTTCAAAAGCACTCCTTTCATAAGCGCATGAATAAAGATCTTGATCAATAAGTACGTACAACAGATCTGTTAGATGTCATCTCCATTAAGATGATGCCTGACTCAACAATGCAACGACATGCTTTGAGGGGTAGCACAATGTGTCATCACACTATAGAGTTCTGTAAACAATACTCAATAAATACTTAAAAGTTGCACTGGGAGGAGATTGTGGAGTTGAAGAAAGAGCACAAAATGAGAGTATTGAACTAAAGGTTAAAAATTCAAAATCCAATTTTAAATTTCTCATACATCTCACCACATTGTGAAACCCAGACAGAAACAAAAACTAATGGACAGAAACATCACTGTCCCTATTTTGTTCATCAAGATTAACACAAATTGATATATCAGATGCCCTGATCCAACTAAGGCTGTACTAATGAATGTCAAACAAAGCAAGTTAACTTGAAGAAAAGGAAAATAATAAATTTACTGTCACATATGAAAATGCTATACTGAGTTTCTATGTTAACCAATAATGTTTTACTCCAGTTCTATGTGACATTTGGAGGAAGGTTATCAATTTCACTGTAAAATGAAAATTATTATTAAGAGCTGTTCATACTTAAGCAATTTCATGCAAATAGATAATTGTTGTCCAGATTATACCCATTATGTACCAAATAAAAATTAAATAACTATACTCAATTCATTGAAAGGACAACGTGCAGAACGATAAAGTTCAACTTTTAAGATAGAAATGTGTACAAGGCAAAAAAGGTATACTTCAAAGATTAGATTCCTTCTATCATTAGGTTTAACCTGTATTGTAATACATGACTAACGGTAAGCTTGTATTGTAACTGGTTGCTTGAATGTATAGTGCACAGAATCCATACACAAGACAGATGTCACAGGAAGTCACAGTTACCTCCCCGACTAATCACTTGATAAATGACATAGCTCTACACAAACCAGAAAATGTCCCAAACTTAACCTTCAGCAGGCTTTCATTTAGCTCAATTCATGATAATGCCTAAGCTTCAGTTAATGCTCCTGTTTTGAAAAGGAGACACAAAACATCTCAGGGGTCCTAGCCCTGAGCAGTACCCATTTATTCCTGTTTAAGAATGTCTGGGTGGATGCTCAAGTCAAGTAAAATGAGATCTGGCAATATCCCCAAATGGTCAAATAGCCTAACAACATTATTTAGCATGATCCATCCATGGAAAGTGGCTGGCTTCAAAAGATCTGGGAGTGCAGCTGCAGAATTACATCTCAACACAAATGATCATCTTCAGAAGCGATTGGGGAAATATTAGAAACAGACAACATGAAGGTAATTTAAACAAAGTCTAACAAGTAACAGTGAAGATGTTGTAAGACTTGAAAGGGTTCAAAAAGGATTTACAAGGATGTTACCAGTGTTGGAGGGCTTGAGTTATCAGGAGAGGCCAAATAGGCTGAGGTTGTTTTCCCTGGAGCGAAGGCAGAGGGTTGACCTTTTACAGGTTTATAAAATAATGAGAAGCATGAATAGGGTAAATAGACAAGGTCTTTTCCCTGGGGTAGGAGAGTCCAGAACTAGAGGGCATAAGTTTAGGGTGAGGGGGAAAGATTTAAAAAGGGACCTAAGGGGCAACTTTTTCCACACAGAGGATGGTGCGTGTATGGAATGAGCTGCCAGAGGAAGTGGTGGAGGCTGGTACAATTACAACATTTAAAAGGCATCTGAATTTGTATATGATTAAGAAAGGTTTAGAGAGATATGGGCCAAGTGCTGACAAATGGGATTGGTTTAATTTAGGATATCTGGCTGGCATGGACGAGTTGGACCAAAGGGTCTGTTTCCGTGCTGTCCATCTCTATGATTCTAAATAAATAAAAACTTTTGCATTAACTAAATAGATTATGCACAGAAGTCAACTCTGCATGCAAAGGATTGTGTAAAATCCTCAAATGTAACTTCTTTTTAGTGGTTACCTCAGGCATTTGTCTGCTGACAGGAGTCAAAGATCAAACTCAATAGGAGGACGCTGAGTGCTGAAGGCAACAAGATTGATCCCTGCAGAAATGGACTGCTTAATTATTCATTCCCAGCTTTCAATGTGAATGGACATTCTTGCTCATTTACTTCTACAAATTATTCAAAGCCACGCACACCTGAAACCACCTGTCAGTTGAAAACCCATCAACACAGGAGTAATCCCTGGGTGATGTACACGTGGAATTGGAAACCACAAATTGTTACAAAGGCATGTGCTACACAGCAGTACAGGTCAACACAACCCCAAGGGATATGCTGTATTCTGAGCAGAGACCTTGACAGCATACAGGGCAAGTGATATCAAATAGTTTTGACAACAGAATAATAAATAACCATTTGCTTCCTCACATCTCATTATAATGGTCATTTGCATGGTAACAACAGTGAAGCTGAATTCCACAAGTCTCGCTGAAAATAAAATGAAGTTCACACTTACTACGCAGTTGTTCTGAGGCATAATAATACACATCTTCATATCCCTCATGGTAATCCTCCTCTGGTCTATACTTCTTGCTTTTCCTTCTCCTCGACCTTCTCATTTGTTTCATAAGGTACAAAAATCGGTCCATGCTTATACTTGTACCTTGTCAACCTGTTCACTGTCGAGGCGTTTAGCAGCAGCAGCACCACCACTCAACACAAAACTGACAGAGCAGGAACTGTGGGCAACATGAAATAGACTGAAGGTGGCTGCACACTACAGCGTTTTTCAAACTACAGTACTCTGAGCAGTTTTAAACAAAGCTGATAATACCTGTCAGTTAGGGCCAAGGGGGGAATTTGAAGATGGAAGCTATCAAACTTAAACCATTAAACGGAATGGAGAAACAATCTGACATTGCCTAAAAGGGAAGAACAAAGTTCAAAAGAACTACTACGGTGAAGGCAAGGAATCCCAATCCTTAGATTGCTCTATCCAATGCCTCTCCTACTTATTTCATCACTAAGGGGGTGGGCGTGCATTCATTTCCACCGACTGCACCAAAATAAAAAAAAGACAAATCAAACGTTACACAAGTTGATAATTAAGTCCTTCCACTTAGCGCACACAGTGAACTGCATTGCGAGATGCTGAGTAGCAGCAGACTTCATCTGCCAAAGAGGCTTTCAATTTTACAACAGGAGAACACACACACACACAGCGAGCTAAATGGTTCAATCCACTCAGCACACTCGCAGCCAAGTGTCTATGTGTTAATTAGAGCGGTAAGGAGGAGGCTCAGCAGCTGTTTAAATTGACAGCTTAGCCCACTGGACGTGTGTGTTCAAATTGCGATTTGTTTGCAATGTTCAAGGTATTACCATGAAGCCACAACATGTTCATCAACAGAGGCAAGACAATTAAGAAGGTTCAGGATACTTGAGTGTTTGATCTTCCAACCGAGTTTCCAAGCAACAAACAGAGGCACACAGCCAAGGACAATAGATTCTTACTGTTTGAATTCTCAGTAGCCTGAACGATTTTTTTTGGGGAGGAGGTGTTCATGATCAATCTAGACAGAAGTTAAATGCTGTTTTTACTTAAAAAATAAAAATGCTTCAGGATAACACATTAATTACATATGCATAGATAAGCCAGGAATCGAAAAGGAATGCAAAATAAATTACATTCCTTTGTCAGTCAGTAAGGCACCGTTTGCATAGAATCATCAAACAGTGATTGAGTGCACTCTTTTGTTTTACTGACCCGGACTTCTGTGACCGAACCAGCGACTGTCAGCATCCGGAGGTTTCGGATTGCAGTTAATCAAACCATTTCTCAATGAGGATTGCTGAGTAAGGTATTCTGCTGTGCTGTGATCCAAGTCTACCAGCAAGTCATTTCATCTTCAAATGAAATGTGCTTTGAAGTCATCCTGAGGATCAAGTAGACTTTTTTTTTATAACTGCAGCTATCCTTTGCCTTTTTTTAAAAAAACAATGAGACAGTAGGGAATCAGGAGGCGTTATGAAATGATTTTAAAATTACATTTAAATAGAAATGTGAATGCTCGCTTGGATAGGCTCCCAAAAGTTATTAGGAACATCTTGTATACAACCTGAAAACCGATTTAAACAAACAATAAATATATTGAATTTTCTTCCTGCCAAGTATCCTAACACAGCTATGTTATTGGTCGTGTATTCAGAGACGTGGTTTGATTGCTGTGGAGTCACACATCATAGGAACAGACTTTTCAGTCTAACTCTTCCAGGCCAAGCAGGTTTCCCAAACTGAACTAGTCCCATTTGCCTCAGTTTGGCCAGTCTCCCTCTCAGCCTTTCCTATTCATGTCTCCAACATCCTGTACAATTGCAATGTAATGTCCCAATTGTTATACTCAATGGACTGAGGAATGAAGGCAAGTGTGTCAAATGCATGTCTATCTGTGACATAACTTTCAGGGAACTATGTACCTGAACCCCTAGGTCTCTGTTTGGCAACATTCCCCAGGGCCCTACCATTAACTGTGTAAGTCCAGCCCTTGTTTGTCTTAACAAAATACAACACCTCACATCATCCCATATTAAAGTCTGTCTACCACTCCTTGGCCCAATTGATGAAGATCCCCTTGTAATCTTAGATAACCTGTCCATTATACCACCAATGTTGGTGTCATCCTCAGAACATATTCCATCCTAGTAGTTGGAAAGTTTATATCCTAGTCATTAAATGAATTAGAATGAAAAGTCAGCATAATGGTGACTACATGATTCCAGTAAGAAACCATCCTGGTAATGTCCGTTCTTGAAGGAGATCGTCTGATCTCACCCTGCCTAACCTAAGCAACTCTGAGTGTCCTTTGAAATGTCCCATACCAAACTGTGGGAGGAAAAAAAAGATTAAAATTGAATGAATTAGTTGCATCGACATAGCACAACATTCAGACATGATGCTGTAATGTCACAAAATTGTTTCAGTGCACAAAAAGGCCATTTGTCCCATCATGTCTGCACCAGCTCTCTGAATGAACATTATGACTTGGTGTTATTCTCCTCTCTTTTCCCTTTAAACTTGCACATTATTTGAAAAGAAACAATTACCACCATCCCACTTGCATATTTTAATTGAACCTATTCTCCCCACCCCTTTCCAGGCAGTGCATTGCAGATCCTAACTACTCAAGAATATGAAAAAGTCATCACTTTTACTTCTTTCACGAAGTAGTTTGAATACTTGCCTTCTTGTACTTCATCTTTAAATGAGTGGGAATAGTTTCTTCCTGTCTACTTTATCCAGACTTCTCATGATTTTGAAAAATTCTATAAAATCTCCTCTGAACCTTCTCTTCTCCAAAGAAAGCAGTCCCAACTTTTCAATCTATCTTCATAAATTGAAGTTTCTCATTCCTGAAGCTCTTTGACACTCTCCATTGTGTTTATATTTTTCTTAAAGTGGACCTCCCAAAACTATATAATACGCCAGTTGATATTGAACTTGAGTCATATACAAATTCAGCATAACTTCCTTGCTATTGTACTTAGCCATCAATAAATATTTTATCAACTGCTCTCTCCATCTGTCCTGCCATCTTAATAGTTTATGCACATATACACTCAGGTCACTCTATTCCTGCACATCCTTTTTAAAAAATCCTTTAGTTATGTTATCTTTCTCTGTTCTTTCTATCAAAATGTAAAACATCACACTGCTCTACATTGAACTTCATGGGACACCTATACAACCAGGAGAAAGTGAGGACTGCAGATGCTGGAGATCAGAGCTGAAAATGTGTTGCTGGAAAAGCGCAGCAGGTCAGGCAGCATCCAAGGAACAGGAGAATCAACGTTTCAGGCATAAGCCCTTCTTCAGGAATCATTCCTGAAGAAGGGCTTATGCCCGAAACGTCGATTCTCCTGTTCCTTGGATGCTGCCTGACTTGCTGCACTTTTCCAGCAACACATTTTCACACCTATTCAACCACTCTACTAACTTGTCAATGAACTCATAGTTTACAATGCTTCCAAGGTTTGTATCATTTTCAAACTTTAAAATAGTCACCTGCAAGATCTAGATGATTAATATCAGGAAAACCAAGGGTCCCAATACCAAGTCTTGGGGAACACAGTGCATACCTTGATCCAGCCAGACAAACATCCGTTAATGATTACTCTGTGTTCTATCACGCATCTAATTTTATATCTGTGCTCCTACTGCTTTTTATTCTAAGTGCTATAATTTTGCTTTCCAGTCTGTTCTGTGGTACTGTGTCAAATGTCTTTTGGCAATCCACGTATGCCATATCAACAGCATTGTCCCCAACAGCCTCTCTTAACCATTCAAGAAACTCCAGCAATTTAGTTATACACTATTTTACCCAGAAATTCATGTTGACTCTCCTTATTTGACCCATGTTGGTTCACATGATACTAATTCTATTCCAAATTCCCTTAGTATAGTGGTCAAACTCAGGGTGCTGTGATTTACGCTAAGGTGCAATAGTCTTAAAGGAGATTAAAGCAGTGATTCTTTCACCCATAAGGTAGTGGGTATCTCAAATTCACTGCCTGAAACATCGTCAGAGGCAGAAACCATTACAATGTTTAAGAAGCATTTAGATGAATACTTGAAATGACATGGTACAAGACTATGGGTCATGTGCTGAGAATTGGGAGTATGGTAGATCGGTGCTTGATGACCAGTGTGAATATGATGGGTAAAAGGGCCCGTTTCTGTACTATAATACTCTAGGACTCAGATTGCACAGTAACTAAATCTTCATAAAGTCTGGAGGCATAGTCAAAGGTTCATGGCCTGTGTCAAATATGACCATGGGAAACCCCTTGCTGATTAACATTTACCACCTTTCCTTTGCTGATGAGTCATGTACTCCATGTCCTCTGGAGTTTAAAATAATGAGAGAATCTCACTGAAACAGTCAAGGTTCTGAAGGAATGGATATTGTAGCTACCAAGAGGTTACTTCCCTGTCTGGAGACAAAGTGCTACTGTCTCAGGTTAAATGCCACTCATTGGGGCTCTTATGACACAGTGGCAGTTTACCTACCTTTGACCCAGGAAGCCGACATTGTTTAGAAAATATCTGAAAGGATACTCATGTTGGACTGAGATGATGTGAATTTTCTTTCCTCAAATGGTTGTCCATCTTGGGAATTTCTACTCCAGAAGATTCTAGCAGTACGTTCAGCATGCGGATTCAAGATGGGAAAGTAAGATCTTTGGTCTTTCCAGGCCTCAAGATACAGGTAGGAAAGTGAAGGTAAATTCGAACAACATTTCTCACATTAAATAATGGAGAAGGCTTGACGGGCCGCATGACTAACTCCTACTACTACTTCTCATGTTGGATACCACCTGGAAGAAGATTGAAAGCAACAAGGACCCAGAATGAATCCACAGCCAAGAACTGTTTGATGGTTATGGCTGACTGATCTGGCCAAGTCCTGAAATATCTGCCAGTCTAAGTCTGCAGCAGATGACAAGAGAACCAATGGATCAACTAGATGTGTCCTCACCAATCTACCATCAGAAATGCATCCATTTGACATGCTGTGCAGCACTGTGACTATGATAAATGAGATAGGTTCAGTTCAGACCTACAGCTTACAACAGGACTGTCAGAATGTAGGAGGGCATCAGCAACAGCAGAATTGACTTCAACCAGAATCTGTAACTTCATGGCTGGGGTTATTCCTCTACCAATTTCACCAGACCAGGATGTCGATCTTTGCTCAATGAGGACAGTAGGAGGAGAGCAATCAGGAGAAGCACCAAACATCTAATCTCAAAAATGTGATGCCAACCTGATGAAGCTACAATACACAACTATGTACAGATATTGGCAACATGGTATAGACAGAGCTCATAGAATCTGAGTTGTACAGCAAGAAAACAGATCCTTCTGTCCACTTGTCCATTCCGACCAGATATCCTAAATTAACCTAGGGCTTTTTGCAGCATTTGGCCAGTAATCCTCAGCCTTTTCTATTCATGTACCAATCCAGATGTCTTTTAAATGTTATAATTGTACCAGCCTCCACCATTTCCTCGAGCAGCTCATCCCATGCACGCAGCATCCTGTGTGAAAAAGTTACCCCTTTTATATCTTTCCCCCTCACCTTACAAGAAGGCAGCTCTCGAGGACCTGGGATGTGGAGGTACATCAGGGTCCAATAACCTGGGCCCTGGGCTTCAGGGGGACATTGTGCTCAGGTTAACAGCCTGTACCAAGAACAGCACCAAGGATGTAAATTTCAGACTCTGGCCCTGCAGCTTGCCACCATCTTTGAGAGCAAATAGCAATGCCAGCCTTGCCAACGGGGCCCAAAATCTCACAGATTAATAAAATAAAAATTTACAAAAAATTTCACATGTAAACTTCAAAAATAACCAGTCAGCCAAAGTCTGTATTACACTTCTTAGGAAGGCGTGAAGATTTTAATGAAATATAAATTTCAAAATGCTTTATTTGAACAGAGACAATCCATCCTTTTCAGTGTTTAAATAATTGCTATAAATCTATAAGTAAAACCAAGTAACACTTCCAAGTTTCATTTCACGCTTGGTGAGCAAATATTAACTAACTACTGACACTGTCAGTCTCTTATCTTTTTTACTGAAATCTAAGAGACAACATTATGTTTTTGACCTTGAATTTCTTTCCAGATGGATGGTCTAGTTACTTTTACAAACTGCAAGAAATTCCTATTCAATCCGATCAGTATTGACTAGCTTTTTTGTTCCAAAGGCCTTTCTATTCCTTGCTGAAGCTATGAGATGGATGTTCTACATTTAGTAGCTAATTTTAAAGTAAACTGCTGTATCAATGTGTGTCAATAATGGCAAACTCCCCAGTGTAAGAAGTTAAAAATAAACCAAAGTAATGATTATTCTTCTGCTTATTAAATGGCAATTTCTGATAAATAAGATACAAAATATCAAAAGAATGGTATTGCATTGTTATTGAAATAAGATATCTTGTTTTAAGATTCAGCCTTAGTAGTCAACACGAATCACAATACCTTATATTTTATACGGCAGTTTAAGTAAATATCCCACGATGATGTAAAAGGAAATAGGAATAAATCAATGCCAAAATAAATGGGGACTTAGGATGGGATGAACAAAACTTGGTTAAACATGTGCATTTGTAACAAGGAGAGAAAATGAGTGGGATTTAGGGACAGGATGTAACTGAGCATGACAATCAATCAGTCGTGGGGGTGCAGGGATTGGGTGTCATACAAAAACTCATAATTAAAGTACAGAGTTCAAGGGAAAGGTTTGTCATGCTCAAGTTAGTTATAGATGGAAGGAGACGCAAGTCCTTTAAAGGATTTAAATAAAAGGAATAAGAATTTTACATACAAGGGATTAGGGAACCAAGTACCTAAATAAGTCAGGAGAACAGAAATGATGGGAGAGGAGGACTTGTTGCAGGATAGCATACGAGCGGCAGGATTGGATACGAGCAGGAGGAGTTTGGATGAGCTGATGTTTATGGAAGGAACACACTCCTATTTCCATCCCCCGACAAATGCATGTCTGTTTTCTGTCTCTGCTTCTGTAGCCAGCATTCTAACTGAGCTCAATTACAAAAATACATCGGTTGTTCTCCCTTTCATTGTCAAGATTTAATTTGATTTATTGTTGTCACATGTACTTAAGTATAGGGAAAAGTGTTGTTTTGAATGTAGTATGGAAGAATATAACATACAAGAACAAATGATCATTGGGTGATTGAATACAGCAATGCATACAAAGTTATGGGTGCACAGGAGGTGGACTAAAGCAAGATCAACATTAGATTTGAAATTTGAGAGGGTCTATTCAGCAGATTAATAACAGTAAAGGAGAAGCTGTTCTTAAACTTGTTAGTATATGTGTTTAAGCTTTAGTATCTTCTACCTGATGGAAGATATTGGAAGAGATTATAACTGGGGTGAGAGGTGTATCTGATGCTGTTCACTGCCTTTCCACAGCAATGAGTAATGTAGATGGAGTCAATGAATGGAAGGTTGACATGTATGATGGTCTGGGCTGTGTTCACAACTTTCTGTAAATTTGTACAGTCTTGGGCAGAGCAGTTGTCATACCAAACCTTGATACATTCAGATAGAATGCTTTTTATGGTACATCTGTCAAAGTTGGTGAGGGTCCTCAAGGACATGCTGAATTTCCTCAGCCTCCTGAGGAAGCAGAGACATTGTCGTGCCTTCTTGACAGTCACATTTACGTGGGTGGCCCAGGACAGATTGTTGGTTATTGTCACTCCGAGGAACCTGACTCTCTTGACCCTCTCCACCTCAGCTCCATTGATGTAGATAGGGGCACTTTCTCCTCTCTTCCTCCTGAAGTTGGTGATCAGCTCTTTAGTTTTGTTGACATTGAGGGAGAGATTGTTATTTTTGCACCACAACACCAAACATTCTATCTCCTTCCTGTGTTCTGTTCCATCATCATTTGATATTTGGCCGACAATATTGGTCTCATCAGTCAACTTGTAGATGGAGTTTGGCTAAAGTTTGTCCACAAATGTACACGGAACATAGGAGGGAGCTCAGCACGCATCCTTGTGGGGCATAGGTGTTGTGAATTATCATGAGGAGGTCCATCTTTACTGGTTGCAATCTACATTCCACTACAAGAAAGATGAACTCAGGATCCATTGACATAAGAATTGGGAAAACTAATCTCCAAACAGTTCATGGAGAACACAATTGATACACCATTACACTGTTCATGAGGATATTTTAATTTCCATTTATGTTTATTTCTCAATCAAATAGGTGCACAACCTTATACTATTCCAAAGAAATATTTCATTAGATCTATTTGCAATTAAGCAAACAGGGTATTTTGCAAGTTTGTCGGTAAACTGTCCCGCAACACAATTACAGTAAATTTTCAATTACGAGGAATAGCAGCATTGATAACTGGAGTGTAATATACACGAATGTACCCCAGGATCAGCATTTGGATTACAGCACTTATTGGATATAAATTTCAGTGAATTATGTTGAATACATTATGCAGAGACAAGTTATTCAGTCAAGCCAGTTAGAATGGCATTTGTGCTCAACTGGAGTCTCTTTCCATTTCTTTGGCATCTAAGTGTCCCCTTACAACAATCTTATCCCTTCTCCCTTATATGCTTCTCCAGTATCGCCCTTAAATATATCCACTCTGCTCACCTTAACCGCTCTCTGTGGTGTTCAGTTCCACATTCTCACCACTTTCTGGGTAATGATGTTTCTTTTGAATTCCTGATTTGATTTCTTCAAGACTATCGGATACCAGAGGTCTCTAATTCTGTTGTTCTACACAAATAGAAACATTGGCTATCTACTCTATCAAATATCTATAAAAGGCCTCCACTACATGATGACTTTTCAGGAGCAGACAGACCCCAGCCTGTTTATTTTTTTTTCCCTGGTGGATACAACTTCACATTCTGCTATCATCAGTGAATTATTTTCCTCACAAAGTTCAGTGCCTGGATATCAGTTCCTTATAACAGAAACCTGAACAGAATTCAGCATTCCAGGTATGGTTCAACCAACATTGATATGATTTTACTTTATTACAAAGTGACAAAAAAACATTAGGAGTTGAGATAAACAGCCTTCTAACTAAAGTCCATGTACTAACTTGGTATGACCAGGTTAGAAAGGGTGGATTGGCTCCCCTCTTTTAAAACCCCTCTCAGAGACTCAGTCAAAACAAATATTTTATTTAATTTTAGCATTCAGCTATGACACTTCAATTAAAATGTAGTGCTCATCAAAATTAAGAAACCAATTAAAAACGTTTTGATTGGAAGACAACTTTTATTACCTACTCACCTCAAAAACAGAGAAAAGCATGACATCATACAGAAATGTAAGCAATAAGTTTCAAGAAAAAAGTGTCCTATTCAGACAGGAATAATAAAGACAACACAGCATATAATTTCTTAAGTGTTCTTCAGACATTAGATTTTTCAACCCGTGAACAAGTTATTTAATCGTTGACTGGTATCTGCAGTGGTGGCAGAATTTGTAGATATTTAAGTTCTTGTTGACTGATGGTTTCCCCGGTTGCATTTCCATGAGATGTTGTCCTTCAAGGTGAGAGGGAAAAAGGGAGAGAGAGAAGGAGGGTATGAGTGAGAGAGAGGAGAGAAAGATGATTTCTCTACACTACATTGGACAAACACGCAGAAAACTAGCCACCAGGATACATGAACATCAACTAGCCACAAAACGACATGACCCACTCTCACTAGTACCCCTACGTGCGGATGAGGAAGAACACCACTTTGACTGGGACAACACATCCATCCTAGCACGAGCCAAACAGAGACACCCACAAGAATTCCTAGAAGCATGGCATTCCAACTGGAACTCTATCAATAAACACATTGACTTTGATCCAATTTACCACCCCCGGAGATAAAGAACAGGAAATGACATCACTATAGGAAATTATGTCACCACAGAAAATGACATCACCAACCCAAGGAAACTCAAACATAAATAGAAAATGGGCTACACCATCAGTGCTTCATTTGGAGGCTCACTGAAGATGTTACCTAGTATGGTGATGAAATGTCTGAAAATGAACCTTCCAGCTTAGCGAGCAAACCTACATCCAGAACCTCAACTTGAGCTACAAATCTTCTCAAAACTCGCTTGAAAAATGATTTGTTTATATTCCCAAATTTGGCTCCACTGTCTGTCCAAGCTGGCTCAATAGCATGTGAGCCTTTCATCTTTGAATGTGAAATTACGATACAAGTGTGAAATGGTGCCAATTTCTTAATACTGACTCTTTTGCCTAGTTTTCATGTCTTTAAGTTAAATGGAATTTTAGTGCAGATGGTATCATTTATTCTGCATTGTTCTCATGCACTTGCCTCAATCTATGGTCAGCCATTTTATGTCAGTATTTGTCTTTATTAAAACCATGTTAGTCCATAAAAGGTCTCCGGTAGAACAATCAAGTTAAAACTTGACTAAAGAAAACATAAAACTATTATTTTTCTTTATGATATTTGTATCAAAGTTTAACTTCTTTCTTTATGATGATGGTATCAACTTGATATCACTATTGTAAAAAAAAATTAAAACTTGATACCACTATCATTAAAAAAATGTTTTTGTTTTCCTTAGTCTATCCTTTACATCTGGGGTCAGGTCCAGCAAAGTGAGGGATGGCTCATACCAAAATAAAGCGGTTCATGATGGAATTCAATGGGCATCTATGTTTTACAGATGAGGCAAATGCAAAAGAACATCCACCAGTCTTTTCTTTTTATAGGTGCTAGTTAATCTTTGTATACCTTTAATTTTAGATTTTGTTCATTTGCAGTGTTTTTATTTGATCTCCAGCAGGTCATGGAAAGTTTAGTGCTGTGTTTCTGGGATGACTGGAACCTGAATAGAAGACGTTGAAATTAATTTTACACACAGTATTTACACCAAGCAAATTTACATCATTGATGTTTGGGTCTAGAACACTACTGAACTCAGTTGACAAAAGAAGCAGAAATGAAACAAACTGCTACAATTTTAAAATGTACCTTTTAATAAATGTTATAATTTTAATAATTTTGAACAAATAAGAGTGAATTAATGTTGTACCACACCATTTTCTTTCAAAGAAACATATAGATTTTTAGCTGCAAAACAGTATTTTGACTTCTGTGAAATGGGCTGGAAGAAATGAAAATTGATCCTCTTAATTAGATTACCTATGTCTGTCAAATAACACAAACTCCTGAGGAGGTTGATCCAGGTGTCAAGTAGAAGGGCTCTAAGGTGTTCATGTACAAAAAGTAATTCAACTACACCGAATTTCAAACTGGCACAAAGTTATTAAAGCAAATGAAATATATGGTGTTTGAACAAATATGCCATCTTCATTATTCTAACTAAACTACTTTACAATTCACCTGCACAAGCAAGATATTTCCTGACGTGATTTTGAAACAAGGCAGCAGCTGGATTGAATCAAAAATATTTACAATGTACATTTAAAATATTAAATTTACAAGATGCCAAATGACAATAAAAAGAGTTGGCAAACTATTTAAATTCCTATGTATTGCTAGGTACTTCTCCAATTGAAACTGGATGGTGAAACATTGCATGCTTTAAAATAAAATAGTCACCAGCGATGTGCTCAAAAGCAATTATGGGTGGAGAGAAGGATATTTAACATATTCCCAACATTTTAATTCAAAATAAAACAATAAGTTATGAAGTCTTAGTCCTCAACAACATAGGCTGAGTATCGTAATTACATAATGGAAATTAATATTGTTCAATATTATTGTGAATGGAATATAAATTGTGTAAATAGTGAGTGTCAGAGTTAATCAAAGGACAAAGTTACTTGTTAGCACTATGAAGATTTGAAGACAATATGAACAAGAGTAATAATTTAGTGATAAACAAAGTAATTCATCTTAGATAACTCAAATGTTCCTAATTCAAATTAAGAATATATTGCACTCTAAAATTTGGACTCAAAATGTCAGACAGGAAATTACATGTCCACAGTGGTTGGATCTACCTGTATTAAATCATTAAATTAGTGCTTCCTAAACTGTTTAAGAATTTTCTGTCAAACGAACGAAGGACACAGATTATCAGGTGCAGGGATGTTGAGGTAGGGTGGGTAAGGAAAGCATGAAGGTTTTCTCCAGCAAAACTCTGAAACCGGCTGAAATCAGGCAATTTCACATATGAACTGAATAGAAAATAATGATTTGCAATTGAACAGTTTGAAATAGCTCTTCACAGTCAACAAAGTGAACAACTGAATTTCACACTAGTTGTTGGACATCCTCTGTCTTTAACAGCAAAATGTTGCTGTGTAACATTAAAGAATCAATGGAAACATTTCATTAAGCGCAAAATAAACAAAAAAAAGGAGCAACAGATACAAAGATTATTGAGCAAAGCACTGGAAAAATACAGTACACCAAATCTTACTGTACACATCTTAATATCATGAATTTAATTATTTTCTATTGCCCCTTGCTCCCAACTCAAACTGTCTAGTGACACCACACTTGCATTAAGTAGGAATGAAATATACAGTTCTGTAATTAAAATGATGCTGAGAGCAGTCAAAACCCCAGGTGACATCATCGCCAATAGTTCTAAGTTATAAAATAAAACTGAAAGATAATCATGGAGTCGACCTGTATACAGTTTCAAAATCTCCTATGAGATTTCTCTGTGCATGCACATTTAATTAAACACCAAAGCAAAAGCTGAAAAAACCTTGAAATATACTTGAATGAACAAAAAATGCTTCAAAACAGATCTGATTTGAAGATGCCGGTGTTGGACTGGTGTGTACAAAGTTAAAAATTACACAACACCAGGTTATAGTCCAACAGGTTTACTTGGAAGCACTAGCTTTAGGAGCACTGCTCCTTCATCAGGTGATTGTGTGTCACCTGATGAAGGAGCAGCGCTCCGAAAGCTTAGTGCTTCCAAATAAACATATTGGACTATAACTGGTGTTGTATGATTTTTAACTCAAAACAGATGGATCAAGTAAAGATGCTATACTTGGAATTTGGAATACCCATGCACACATCAATTTCAAGAATCTCTACAGCAAAGCAAAATGAAGTGGCTTATTTTCTTGCTGAAGGTTAGCCAAATTGAGAGCTGATTTGCAGGGAGGCAACTCTGTGCAGTTAAATACAACGCAGTTTGCCAGCCCATGTGTTCTTGTTGCTGTTAATTCATGGGCTTGTAAAGTTTTCTGGGGTTAGGTAAATACATTTGTCATGATGACAGACCAGAACTCCATATTACTTGCTGGCACACTGAACCTTCGGACAAGGCATGAGTTTATTTAAAAACACAAAAGGACTATAAATAAAGCCTGGCTGGTAATGTAAATTTGAAGTTATAATTTCAAGATATAAAAAGATTCTCTCTGTGAACCCCTGGAATGTTACACATTGAAGCGTGCTAATGAAACTGCAAAGAACAAAATATCAAAGGGCAGAGGTACAAAGCCATCCAATTATCTCCTGTCAGCAGTTAGAACATCTCTTTTGGATTATGTTGCTGACTGAGGACATGAGTTGAAAGTCATGCTTGTATTTTATTCTTCTAGGAATATAGTAAAGTGGGGTTAAAATATGATTGCAACACCTGATTTGAGTGGCCCAATGTGCTATGGAAGCACTACTGTAAAGGTCATAGCTAGTGGATATCAATTTAACACCCCTGCAGTGCAGGTAAAATTTAAATATTCATATATCTTTTTGATAGCCACAAGCCAACCACCATCAAAAGAAAAAAGTAGAATAGAATTCAGCTAACTTGCAAAGCCACTAATCTTAAAGTCCCAACTTAATGACCAACATTAATGTTATCAGTATCAACCAATTAACCACAACATCCTACGATCTCTCTTCTCAGAACCCTTGAAGGAGATTGTCATTACCTGGCACTTGTGTGGTATGAATTTACTTACCACTCTTCAGCACAAGCCTGGATATTGTCCAGGTCTTACTGCATTTCGAATGGGATAGTCTCAGTATCTGAGGAGCTGCGAATAGTGGTGAACACTGTGCAATCAGCTGCAAACATTCCCAGATATTCCCTTACGTTGCCTCCTCCTCCTGTGAGTTGTTTACTTGTCCATCATTGTTACGACTAGATATGGCTGGACTGCAGATCTTTTGGTCCATTAGGTGTAGAATTACTTAACCCTGCCTTTCATTTGCTTCTTATGATGTTTGACAAGTAAGTAGTCCAATGTTGCAGCTTCACCAAGTTAACACCTCGCTTTTAGGTATGTCAGATGCTACTCCTGACAGGTTCTCCTGCACTCTTCATTGAGCTAGGATTGATCCTATTGTTTAATGGTAATGGTGGAGTGGGGGATAAGACAGGCCACAAGATTGCAGATTATGATCAAGTACAATTCAGCTGCTAATGATCCACAGTGCTTCATAGAAGACACATTTTGAGCTGTTAGATTCATTCCAAATCAACCCATTTAACACAGTGTTAGTACTACACAACATGTGCAGAGTATCCTCAGTGTGAAACACAGAAAATATCAGTCAGCCATTCAGCTCTTTGAGCCAGTCCACCATTAAATAGGATTCATGGCTCATTATTAAACTCAGTATCTTGTTCTAGATTTTTCCCCATATCCTTTGACGACTTTAGTCCCAAGAACACATAACTCCTTCTTGAAAACATTCAATGTTTTGACATCAACCACCTTTAGTGGCAGAGAATTCCACAGGCTCGCTACTCTCTGGGTGAAAAAATTTCTCATCTCAATAGCCTTCCTCATTCCTTAGACTATGACCCGAGTTCTGGACTCCGCAGTCCTCAGGAACATCCTTCCTGCATTTACCCTGTCTAATTCTGTCAGAACATTGTAGGAGTCTATGGGATATCCCCCTCTCCAGTAAATACTGTCCTAACCAATCCAGTCTCTCTCCATACATCAGTCTTGCCTTCACCGAAAACAGTGTGATGAACCTTTATTGTACTCCCGCCATAACCAGAATGTCCTTCCTCAGATAAGGAGACCAAAACTGTTCAAAATACTCCAGAGGTAATCTCACCAAGGCCCTGTATAATTGCAGCTGGATATCTCTGCTCCTGTAGTTGAATTCTCTCGATAAGAAAGCAAATGGTATGTTGACCTTCATCGCTGCCTGCTGCACACTTCCAGCAACTTGTGTACAAGGACACCCAGGTCTCATCACACCTTCTCCTCTCCCAATCTATTGCTATTCAGATAATGATCTGTCTTCCTGTTTCATTACCAAAGTGGATAATTAGGGTGAAAGGAAAAGCTGGTAGGTGTAAGGAATGTTGGTTGATGAAAGAAATTTAGGGTTTGGTTAAGAAAATTAAGGAAGCATATGTCAGGTAGGATAGATCGAATGAATCCTTAGAGGAGTATAAAGTCGGAGTATACTTAAGAGGGAAATCAGGAAGGCAAAAAGGGGACATGAGATAGCTTTGGCAAATAGAAGTAAGGATAATCCAAAGGGTTTTTACAAATACATGAAGGACAAAAGGGTAACGAGGGAGAGAATAGGGCCCCTCAAAGATAAGCAAGGCAGCCTTTGTGTGGAGCTGCAGGAGATGAGACAGATACTAAACGAGTATTTTGCATCAGTTGTTACTGTGGAAAAGGACAGGGAAATTATAGAATGTAGGGAAATAGATGGTGACTTCTTGGAAAATGTCCATATTATAGAGAAGGAAGCGCTGAATGTCTTGAAATGCATAAAAGTAGATAAATCCCCAGGACCTGATCAGGTGTACCCTAGAACTCTGTGGGAAGCTAGGCAAGTGATTGCTGGGTCTCTTGCTGAGATATTTGTATCATCGGTAGTCACAGGTGAGGTGCCAGGAAACTGGAGGTTGGCTAACATGCTGCCACTGTTTAAGAAGGGTGGTAAGGACAAGCCAGGGAACCATAGACCAGTGAGCCTGAAGTCAGTGGTGGACAAATTGTTGGAGGGAATCCTGAGGGACAGGATGTACATGTATTTGGAAAGGCAAGGACTGACTAGGGACAGTCAACATGGCTTTGGTGTGGGAAATCATGTCTCCCAAACTTGATTAAGTTTTTTGAAAAAGTAACTAAGAGGATTGATGAGGGTAGAGCAGTAGACATGATCTATATGGACTTCGTTCGACAAGGTTCCTCACAGGAGACTGGTTAGCAAGGTTAGATCTCATGGAAAACGGGGAGAACTAGCCATTTGGATACAGAAGAGGCTCAAAGGTAGAACACAGAGGGTGGTGGTCAAGGGTTGTTTTTCAGATTGGAGGCCTGTAATCAGTGGTGTGCCACAAGGATTGGTGCTGGTCCACTACTTTTCATCGTTTATATAAATGATTTGGATGTGAGCATAAGAGTTATATAAGTAAGTTTGCAGATGACACAAAAATTGGAGGTATAGTGGACTGTGAAGAAGGTTACCTCAGATTACAATGGGATCTTGATCAGATGGGCCAATGGGCTGAGAAGTGGCAGCTGGAGTTTAATTTAGTTAAATGTGAGGTCCTCGTTTTGGGAAAGCAAATTTAAGCAGGACTTATACACTTAATAGCAAGGTCCTGGCGAGTGTTACTGAACAAAGAAACCTTGGAGTGCAGGTTCATGATTCCTTGAAAGTAGAGTTGCAGATAGATAGGATAGTGAAGAAGGCATTTGGTATGCTTTCTTTAATTGGTCAGAGTATTAAGTGCAGGAGTTGGGAGGTCATGTTGTCGCCGTACCGGACATTGTTTAGGACACTGTTGGAATATTGCGTACAATTCTGGTCTCCTTCCTATCAGAAAGATGTTGTGAAACTTGAAAGGGTTCGGAAAAGATTTACAAGGATGTTGCCAGGGTTGGAGGATTTGAGGGAGAGGTTGAATCGGCTGGGGCTGTTTTCCCTGGAGTGTCGGAAGCTGAGGGATGACCTTATAGAGGTTTAGAATCATGAGGGGCATAGATAGGGTAAAAAGACAAAATCTTTTCCTTGGGCTGAGGGAGTCCAGTACTAGAGGGCATGGTTTAGGGTGAGAAGAGAAAAGGGACCTAAGGAAAAACGTTTTCACACAGAGGGTGGTACATGTGTGCAAGTGGCGGAGGCAAGTACAATTGGATCATTTAAAAGGAATCTGGATGGGTATATAAATAGGAAGGGTTTGGAGGGATATGGGCTGAGTACTGGCAAGTGGGACTGGATGGGGTTGGGCTATCTGGTCGGTATGGATGAGTTGGACCGAAGGGTTGATTTCTGCGCTGTTTCTATGACACTAACTTCACATTTATTGACTTTATACTTCATCTACCATGCATTTGCCCACTCACTGAACTGGTCCAAATCAACTGAAACATCTCTACATCCTCCTCATAGTTCGCCCTCTCACCCAGATTTTCATTGTCTACAAACCAGGAGGGTGGGGGTTGAGGGCTGGCATGGGGTGGGTTGCTTTTCAGAAGGTTGGTGCAGACTCGATGGGTCAAATGGCCTCTTTCTTTACTGTATTGATTCCATATAGACCTGATTAGAGCTTCAATAATGGACATCTGGAAAATTTGGCTCAAATTTGATTTACACCAGAAACTTCAAAGATTTCAAAGAAGATTGGCAATGTAGGATGTAGTTAGCAAGGACAGAAAGATTGAAGATTTTTTTTCAGGAGAGCGGAGATTCAATAGATTTGAAAGAGAGAGAACAGTACAGAATAAGATAAAATCCTCAACTTCGTCACTTTACATGGGAGCCAGGAATGGTTGGTCAGCAGTTTAATGAAAATAGGTTTGTGGGAACAAGGTAAACAGAGCCAGGATGGATTGCTGACAGGGCATTTTGCCGGGGCTCTTGGGGAAGGTTTACTCAACTTGGGAGGGTGTGGGGCAACCAGGAAAGAATGTCAGGCAGTAATAGCAATGTTAATGCTGGGAGACACAGCTAATAATGAAATAGAGAAAAGTATTTAACAGACGGAGTCAGAGTAAGAACAAAAATAATGACATCTAAATCAGGGTTACACTGAAGGTACAGAGTATAGTTAATAAGATGAGGGAGTCACAGGCACAGATTATCTTGTAGGATTATGATATTGAGACGATAACAGACTTTAGGAAGGGCAGATCTAGAGAGTAAACAATCCTGGTAACAAGGCATTCAGAACAGGTAAGATAGAGTGAAGAAAAGAAAACAGGCGGCAATTTTAGTTAAGTAGAGTACTGGAGAAAGTGAATGAGTTCAAGGGCAGAATCTATTTGGCCAAAACTAAGGAATAAGAAGGGTCCAATTTCGTTGCTCAGTGTAATATATACTTTGCCAGCTAGTGTGAAGGATATAGAGAACAAATTTGCAAGAAAATTATAGGCAAGAATGGAAAAGTTCTATTGGGAGTTTTATTACCCAGAACTGTAACCCGCACTTCAGGTGAGGTCTAAACAGTTTTATGTTGAAACTTTATTGCTGGAACAGCACAGCAGGTCAGGCAGCATCCAGGGAACAGGAGATTCGACGTTTCGGGCACAGGCCCTTCTTCAGGAATGAGCAGAGAGTGTCAGAAAGTGTCAGAGAGTGTCAGAGAGTGTCAGAGAGTGTCGAACACTCTCTGCTCATTCCTGAAGAAGGGCCTGTGCCCGAAACGTCGAATCTCCTGTTCCCTGGATGCTGCCTGACCTGCTGTGCTGTTCCAGCAATAAAGTTTCAACTTTGATCTCCAGCATCTGCAGACCTCAGTTTCTCCCCTAAACAGTTTTATATAAGCTCATTATAAACTGACTGCTTTTGTTTTCAATGCCCCAGTTAAAGTCGAGAATACTGCACACTTTATTAACAGTTCTCTCTTCCTGTCCTGCAACCTTTAATGACTTAGGTACATATACGCACAGGTTCCTACTCCTGCACACTTTTTAGAACAGTACTCTTCATTTTCTGTTGTCTCTCAATGTTCTTTCTATCAAATGTATCACGTCATACTTCTCTGAACTGAACTTCATCGGCCACTCATCCACCCAGTCCATGTTCAATGTCTGTTTGAAGTTTCATTGTTAAAGTTTACAATTCGCACCTTTTCTCAGAGGGCTGAGGGCCTGTCTGCGATTATAAAGAAAGGGAGAGGATAGCCCATGGAAGGATTTAAAAACAAGAATGAAAATGTTAAAATCAAAGCACTGCAGGACCAAAAGCCAATATAGGTCAATGAGAATTGAGTGTGATCAGTGAAAAGGACTTACTGTAAGTAAGGACAGGCACAACACTGTTTTGAATTACCTCCATTTATGGATGAAATAAGGGAAACCAGCCAAGAGTGTGTTAGAATTGTACATTTAGAGGTAATGCAAGCTTGAAAGAGGGTTATAGCTGCAGATGAGCTGACATAGGGTGACGTAGAACAATGTTGCAGAGGTTGAAATACGTAGTTTCATTATTGGTGAAAATGTATGGTCCAAAGTCATCTTGGTAAGTCTAGATTAGTCTCAGACATTTGTCAGGAAGAGGGATGGAGTCAGTAGCAAGTTTAGGGCTGAGACTGAAAACAATAGGTTCAGTCTTGCCAATATTTAAAATCAGGTAAAACATCTGTTTATTCAGTACTGGATGCTGGATAAGCTGTCTGATCATTTGACAACAGTGAACAAGGTAGAATGCTGAGCTAATGACTGGACATCACCGACATGTGAAAACAGAGAGAGATAGGGAGAGATAATATATGCAACATAGAAATGGTTAACAATATACAATCTTTCAGGGCTCTCACTGCCACGCAGGGTAGGCGTTCTAGGTGCTGTGTAGAAAGTGTCATTCAAGATTATACCCAGGAGTCCTCATATTTGGTTTGGACTCACTGACCTTACATCAAGTGCAATTTTGGCTATGACTGGCAGCAATGAAAAATAATGAAACTGAGGAGCAAGGAAAGGAGGAACAAGGTGATCCTGTACATTGCAAGATAGAGCTACAAGGTGGATAATATAAAGTGGCATCTCCAGAAACAGCACAACGTGACAGTCTAGAAAGAAATATTTTGACCTGTACTACAAGTGCTTCTTAAGGTAGATGATTTCTAATCAACCCTTTTCAGAGATGGTATTGCACACCCCTGGAACAATGCTTCTTCCACTTTAACTGTTGTTCCCTGATAAATAAGGTAGCTGATTTTCTGGTGGAGTGGCTCTTATTGCCTATACAAGAAGATGGATTGGAGTATAGAAAAAGAAAATACTTTTTTTATTTGCTCTGGGAGCTGTTACTTATTACAGAAAACAAGCAGAAGTACTCAGATTCCTCAAACATGTTACAATTAAATTGACTACACTGGTACAGGGAGGACACTATACAATATAGATATGCACAAGGCTAGCAGATAAATTTCTGGAAAACATTACGGATAAAGATGCAAATTGAAATTAGTGAGGAGATCAGGATGCCATGAACTAGTTAATTTTCTAGATCTTTTAATCTTCTTCTTAAGTCACATTTACTGAAACAACATTGTCATCAGTGATTTCTTTTGTACCAGTTACTTTTGTGACACTTCAACAGTCTTGTGTGGTATTTTTCTGTTGGGAAGATGATACTTTCTATGTGGGTTATGCTTTTGAAAATGGCAATTTTATTTAATGACAGACTTCCGAGCCAGAAACAAGAAGTAAAGCAGAACTGCAAGCAGCAATGTTAAAAAAGATTATGCAATACCTCCAAAGGCTCCATAGAATTTGTAAATGTATGTCAACATTATTATTAGCAGTGCTAGACTCAACCACAACAAGTATTCTTTAAAATTCTTGGAATTTAATTTCACACTGCAACCCCCCTCAGAGTATAAACAGATGTTACTATAGCAACCAATTCATAACATTTCTGCTTGGATTAGGAAACCTACACAACAAGGGGGCACAGAAAGTGGTTCTGAAGCCTCCAGCACAATTGCTTTCTGATCAGACATGTGTTGATCTTTTAAAAGATTAGAGACACAGATCAGGTTTCTTAATGAAGGAAATTTAGAGTGATAACAAACTGCGTAATTTAGCAGGCCAAAGACAGACATGCTTTGATTCTGAAAATGTTTATCTTCTATTTGATTAACCAAGTCACATTTTCATCATTTTCTTCTGGGTGTTTCCCAGATTATTCAGTAATAATTTTAGTTAATTATTGAAAATGACACTGGGCGAAACAGTCTCCAGCAAAGACAGCACATTTCAAATTTATTCTTATGTGGAAGAATGATTAATAACTGACAAACACGCTCAGGCTAGGGAAAAAGTGGGGGATACATAGAAAATTTACATGCCACAAGCCACTATCAGTATAATTATAGATGGACTTTTCTGCTGTGCAACACGCCTCCACTTCCTACACCAATAGCCATCTGACCTTGAATCTCCATGCAGCCATCTCTCTTCAATGAGATGAAATGAAACCCTCACAATCTCATCTTAATCAGTTTTATATAACAGTGGTGGAGACCAATAACAGGCCAGAAAAATTAATAGGATCCTGCTCCTATTTCTCTTCCTCATCTCTGTATCATGCATCTTTGGCTTACATTGTCCTCCTCACTGATTCCCACACTCGGAAAACAACACCTCAGCTTTGATAATGTTTATAGTGCTTTAATTATCATGAATTCTAAATAACTGTGGAAACCCACCACATGTTTGCAAGTAAAGAGCTTCAGAGATGGGAAATTGGAATGGTTGACAAGGCAGGTTGGAGAGAAGGGTAGAGGGCTTGAAACCTGCAAAATGATCTTGGTGAAGATGGTGGCTGGGATTAATAAGACAGTTTCTGGATCAGTGGTGCTGGAAGAGCACAGCAATTCAGGCAGCATCCGAGGACAGGCAAAATCGACGTTTCGGGCAAAAGCCCTTCGTCAGGAAGAAGGGCTTTTGCCCGAAACGTCGATTTTGCCTGTCCTCGGATGCTGCCTGAATTGCTGTGCTCTTCCAGCACCACTGATCCAGAATCTGGTTTCCAGCATCTGCAGTCATTGTTTTTACCTCGTTAATAAGACAGTGCCAAGTACATCAAGTTCAATAAGATGTCAGGACGCAATATGACTAAAGTTGTAAGTGTGCTTTGCTGGGCTCGTTCCATTATTCCATGAGTCAAAAAAATAAAAATACTTTTTTCAAGAACGCCAATTAAATAGCTTCTCTGCATCAAGTTTTAAACAAGATGTGTCAACCAGTGTACTTCATAACACAATAATTGTTTTTTAAATCAAAATAAACCCATTCAATGATGCTGCAATACTTGACTAACATACAGAGTTAGATTCATAAAAGCATAAATGCTTATTCCTCTAAATATCTCCAAAATACATCAATCACACATACCCTCTTCATGTTAAAAAAAAAGAACAAAATAACTTGTTGCAGAAATTCACTGAGAAAAGAACTTTTGGTGAATGTTTTATTCTTGTTGAGAAAAGGATAAAATGTAGGCTCAGAATGAGGAAGGGTCACCGGACCCAAAATGTTAACTCTGATTTCTCTCCACAGAAGCTGTCAGACCTGCTGAGCTTTTCCAGCAATTTCTGTTTTTCTTTTTGATTTCCAGCATGCACAGCTCTTTTGGTTTCTATTGCTCTGATATTCTATCATGTATGTTCTCACTCCCTTAATCAGCATGGTTGTCTCTGAAATCTTGCAAACACAGGAAATTTAATCTTGACAACTTTCTTCAATCACTTTTTCCAACGAGTTCAGGTTTTACTCTGAACTCAAGAGGACTTTATTTTCAGAATGAGAGAGATCAGCTGGACAGTTTGATCTTAGCAGGCTTTCCTTCATCTAAGCAAAATGAAAGACGCTCAAAGATAGCCACTATTCAAAACAGTCAGCAGGAGTCCACAAGCAAGCAAGCAGTTATTACCAGGAACAAAAAACAGAAACTGCTGGAGAAATTTCCAGCATTTGCAGTCCTTTGGTTTTTTTTCAGTTGTTATCTGGCATATGATTTACAGGAAACCTTATTGAATAAAAACTCCAATGTCCATAATGAACTTTCAATGACCTGTTTTAAAGAAACCACTCCAAGTGGTTCCTGAAAATTTGAAATGTATTTCTTTTTCGCAGTCATTCGAAACACAAGTCGTTCGTCTAATATTAAATAAAAATAGCTGTAACAGGTAAACATATGTGGCACGGTGGCTCAGTGGTTAGCACTGCTGTCTCACAGCACCAGAGTCCCTGGTTCGATTCCAGCCTTGGGCGACTGTCTGTGTGGGGTTTGCACATTCTCCCAGTGTCTGCATGGGTTTCCTCCGGGTGCTCTGGTTTCCTTCCACAGTCCAAAGATGTGCAGGTCAGGTGAATTGGCCATGCTAAATTGTCCATAGTGTTAGGTGCATCAGTCAGAGGGAAATGAGTCTGGGTGGGTTGCTCTTCAGACGGTCAGTGTGGACGTGTTGGGCCGAAGGCCCTGTTTCCACACCGTAGAGAATCTAATCTAATCATTTAGAATAAGGAGGGAGTGACAGAAAAAATGATAGAGTTGGTCTAATACAGACAAAGATGGACAAAAGGTAAAATGTGATGGTAACAAGGTCATATATAGAAAGTGCAAATTTTAATGGGAAAAGGGCAGGGGATGAGATTGGAAACATGATAGACAAGGTGTCAATTAGAAGATCAATGCAGTAAAATGTGAAAATCGAAAGGCAGTGGGACAATGTTTGGGTTATGAAGGAGTGCAAAGAGAATTGTTCTTGACAAAAGCCTAAGGAGTGAATCAGAGAAACAGAAATTAGCATCGAAAATTAGAAAGAAGATAGAAGAAATGGGATGACGATGAGACATCCCAGGTTGCAGGAGAACTGTAGGGATATAATTATAACATTCAAGTACAAAGGCAAATTAAAGACAAGACTATAAGTGGCAGAACATACAAGGCAACTGTTAAATAGATAACAGAGATGGGAATTATGGAAGTAGCTCAAATGAATCAACTGGCAAGGAGAGGGATACAAAGGGATGGATAAGAGGAAATGAGGATCAAGTAGGAAATGTCAAAAGCAAAGCTCAGTAATGACCAAGAGGCAGAACAAGCAACATGAAGCGATAAGTTGCAACTTCTTGATGCATCTACAACTGTAAAAAAGTTATATTATGTCTCAGAAATAACCTATTAACCGCACTATAAATAAGTTTTCATTTCCCCTAATTTCCCTGTCAATTCACTATATCATCCTCATTTTTTTCTAATATTTGTCTGTTTATACTAAAAGCTGTTATAAATTTTATTTTTAATCTCCATTTCTAGCAGGCAAATCTACATTACAACAACCAAGGGTGAGAAGAAATTTCTCCATTTCTTCATATGTTTTAACGATAATGTGAAACTTCTGTTCTCCTGTTACTGATTCACCAAATAGCAGAATTAGTTTCCTACAATTTATTTTACAAAATTGCTTTCTCAATTTGAATAGCTGTCAGACCTCTTCTTAACATTTAAAATGGGGGAATATTTCCCTTTTGTAAGCATCCAACAATAGATTATTTGTTGAGAGACATTTGCAAATTAACAAGATGTCTAAATTTATAGCTCCATGTCAGAGGAAGTCCAATTGCGACACAGGAATTAAAGCCTCTCATTCACTGGTGTCATCCTAATAAGTCTGCTCCTCATTGTCTCTATTCTTTTCACATTCTAAGTTATGGTATACAACACTGCTGCCTCTTAAATAACTTGCATTCGTTTAATATCATCTCTTTGTCCTTTTTACTTTGTGACTGGCTTTGTAAAGCCTCTGAAGTCATTCACATCTAAAAGTTTACTCAACGTTAAAAGAAACGGCTATACAAACTTGTTCTTCCAGTATTTAACAATTTGTGCATCTGAACTCTGCTTCTTCAATCCTTTTCAAGTCGTAGCTTCTTATTAGATTAGATTACTTATAGTGTGGAAACAGCCCTTCGGCCCAACAAGTCCACACTGACCCTCCGAACAGCAACCCACCCAGACCCATTCCCCTACATTTACCCCTTCACCTAACACTACGAGCAATTCACCTAACCTGCACATCTTTGGACTGTGGGAGGGAACCTGAGCACCTGGAGGAAACCCACGCAGACACGGGGAGATTGTGCAAACTCCACACAGACAGTTGCCCGAGGCGGGAATTGAACCCGGGTCTCTGGCACTGTGAGGCAGCAGTGCTAACCACTGTGCCACCGTGCTGCCAAACTGCACCACCACACATTTCTCTTAATACATCTCTTATTATTCCTTTGTGAAATTTCATCTGATATCTACTTGCCCAATCCATTAATCTGCCCTACAGTGTCCATCCTTTATTCACACACACACATGACCGATACACAAGTTAAGACCATTAGTGGTCCTAGTGACTCAATGACCACCAGTTTCCACTCCTCCATTCTGTAAAATGTTAACCATTTTCCTGCATTATGTACAAAGTTGCTTTTATTGACACCTGCCTTAACCAACTATAGAAAATCTATATATGCAAGAGTCTGTGTTTCTTTAATCAATACACTATTCTTATCTCAAATGGTTCAACTAAACTTGTTCAGTATGACTTGACTTTCATTGATCTATGTTGGTTGCATTTAATTAATCAACTCCCTTCTTGGGAAGTGTTAATTTTATCTTGTTCTATAGCCTCTAAAAGTTTGCTCAACATTACTATTAGGATGCCTTTATCCTTGATTTCCTTTTTGATTGGTTCTCATTCGTATCAGTAAACTTCCAGTCCTCTGGTTTTGCAGTACATCTGTCACACATTATTTATTACGCATGAAAAGTTTTGCTTCACAGTAAGATGTTCTGCAGCAGATTTTTAAAAAAAAAAATTTTCTTTTCAAGAACTAACAGGGCAGAGGTGGAACTTGTCAAAAAGTTGCAGTAAAAGGTTGTGTCTGTGCGTGTATGTGTCTGTGTGCATATGCGCGCTATTTGGAGATTTACCCAACAAAGGCAGCAGCAGTTTTACTGTTGGTGTCCACTCCTGTTGCCCGTGGTTGATGGAGGCAGGGGCACAAGGGGGAGGGACTCAAGGGGTGGGACGGCCAGGGACAGGGGCGCGGACGGGGGTCAGACAGTGGGTAGAGATGGATGGGGTGGACTGGACGGTGTTGGGGGTGTTGGGGGGGGTGTTGGGGGGGGGTGTTGGGGGTGCGGTGTTGGGGGGGCGGGGGGGTGTTGGGTGTTGGACGGGGTTGGGAGCGGTGTTGGACGGGGTTGGGGGCGGTGTTGGACGGGGTTGGGGGGGGGGGGGGTGTTGGATAGGGTTGGGGGGGGGTGTTGGATGGTGTTGAGGGGGCCAGGCTGGGGGTGTTGGATGGGGTTGGGTGCTCGCGCAGTGTGCTGCAGTCTCCCCTCCTGAACGGGAAACAGACTTAACAGAAAACTCTGAGTCCCAGAGGAGAGGCATTGAATCGATTAACCAAATAATCAATTATCCGAACGAAATAGTGCCCGCCCATCTTGTTCGGATAATCGAGGCTCCTCTGTACATGTTATAATGAAATGATCATTAAAAGCAAGACATTACTTTCCAACTAACCGAGAGCTAAGTGATCTCCAATTCATTGGTATTCTGCTAAAATAAACCAAAATTTCACGCAGTTCAAGAAAATCACTTAAGACTGCCATAGCTACAAATCTTGTGGTCAAAAAATATTTATTCAGGACTGAAAGATATACTCAGAGTGGAGAATGGCAAAGAAACAAGATTTGAAATTTATTTGTGGGAGTAAACTAATCTTGTATTGAGAACCAATTTTGTGCTTCAACAGAATATTAAACATATGGCCATCCTAGAGCTTAGACTCACTTCAAGATTAATAGAAACTGAAGATAAAGGCACAAAAGACACAATTTAACTTAAAACCTCATTATACAGATTTGCCTGTTTTGCCCTTCATTTGTTCTTTCCCCTCCCTGTGCGATAATGTTATATCTTAACAATCACACTCACTGCATAATACAAATCACTTCTTATAAATGGCTAATTACAAGTTTCTATTTTGTTGCACTGTCATTGAAAATGGCATGATTATTGTACTTTAAAGAAAATCACACGCTGAGTTTTCTTTAGCCTACCAACCCAGGAAATGGATAGCAATGCCACTGAGCCAGAATACGTCAATCTAATCTGGATCAAAATTTGAAATCAATTTGAATTACAGCGGTAAAAAGAGATTAATTTGGCACAGCTCCTGGTAACTTTGGAATGGCTTTGAATCTTGGTGAGTTTCAATCTGTTGCTGATGGGAAACTGTACATTTGAGTAAACTGCAATATTCACATGGTTCCTGTTGAATTCACTAAGTGCAAGAGAGCTGGGAAACATTTTAATGGATTACATATCTATTTGCACATGTATTAACAGAAGTGTTTGAACAGAATCAGTCCACTAGAAATTCCCACGAAGCAATTCATTGTATCATAACAGTGTCAATAAAGTTTATGAAAATCCACACTACAACCAATATGCCTTAATCTGTGGAATTCCTTTGTGTTCAAAGTGAGGAATGCTAGCAGGGGAATTCTCCATTAGGGAGCCCAGAGTCAATGCATGCCAGACTCTATGCCCCATATCTGGAAAAGCACTCACTACCCAAGCAATGACGCTTGTTTCAAACCTGACAACTTTACTGCTTTCTTTAACAATAATCAAAGCTGACTGCTGCTATCTATTCATTTCAATTTGAAGATTTTTCCATCTGTTTTAAAACCGTAATATCAATCTCAGTCTTTAACTTCACATGCACATTTTGTTGACTGTACATTATTCTTTACGGATTCAATGGGTATTGCTGCCAAATCCCTTTTAAGAATTTCTTTTCACATGTTTGCTACAAAAAATGCCATATTTACTGATTTGGAGATGCCAGCGTTGGAGTGGGGTGTACAAAGTTAAAAATCACACAACACCAAGTTATAGTCCAACATGTTTATTTGGAAGGTTGATCAGATGGTTGTAAGAAGCAGTGCTCCGAAAGCTAGTGCTTCCAAATAAACCTGTTGGACTATAATCTGGTGTTGTGCGATTTTTAACTTTAGCCATATTTACCATCTCACCAAGACTGAGTGTCCACCATTAAAGTTTATTTTACTACTCTTCTAATTATTTTAGTTTCCCAAACATTTCCCACAAGAAAAAAATCCAAATCCTCATTCACTTCACCTCACAGATTTGCAGGAGCAGTGTCAGTAAAAAGAATAAATCTCACGTTCGTGTAATCTCCCAATGATGGAAATCTTTTGTTGGCCTGAATAATATATTCGTTGCTATCCTCAATGCCAACACTTCAAAACTGGCATCTGGCCTTGTTTGGGTGCTCAACCAATTCAAATGTCCAATTATAAGCTTAACCTTTTAAGCCCCTTCAAAGAGTGGCAAATGCACATTATTAGTGGAAACTTCTAATGGTGATTAACACACTCTGGGGACAAGAGCAGGTTTGTGGGTTGGATAGGCATTCTCTGTGATCTTTCTTTAACTGGCATACACAGAAAAAAGATCATGGAAACTTAACTTGTGCTGAGTACAATATACATTTAATATAATTTGTGTTTAAAATTCCACAATGGTTTAATGCTGGTGATGTCGATTTCTGACAAATTAAACTGAAAAAAGCCCTTGTAACAGATTAAAAACTCTACACTACTGTGCTGTTAATTACTATATTAGGCTACAACCCATTGATTTATAGCATAGCACAATGCCAAACCAATGCTCTAAAATTGAAGCTCAATTACTTAAACTAGAAGAGGAACATTTAATATGGCAGTCAATGCTATGGTTGCGAAATAATTCATTTCCAGAGGTATGCAAGGGCAGCGGCTTTGTGTAACAACTCCAACCTCTCTGCAGGAAGAAATAAATCAAACCCACTCTACTGCTTCGAATCACTAAAGTACAGACTTTTTAATTTAGACAATTAAATTATTCCTTTCATTTACTCAAATGCATTAAAAAGCACCTGCACAATAGTTTTAAACCTGTTTATATCTATTCCTGATGTGCCCAGCTCATCATGCCATAGTGGGGCTGGGCTATAAATAATTTATTCTACAGACCACTTTGCCAATGAGATTCAGCATTAAGATCACACTGATCAATCTTGCTGCGTCCTTCCTTTGCTGGATTCAACATACTCTCCTCAAAATTTTGTACATCACTTGAACACAGCACTGGTGAGAGGCTAAACATTAAACAGTTAAATTTCCCGTAGCTCCACCATTTCAAAATGTTAAAAGATTATCACAAGTATAACTATTGTGTTTTGCCAAGTTCTCTGCTACAAAGATTTCACCAGTATCCTCATCTCCCCTCCTCCCCCGTTATTCCAGATCCAACCCTCCAACTCGGCACCTCCCTCTTGAACTGTCCTACCTGTCCATCTTCCTTCCCACGCTCTGCTCCACCCTAACACCACCGCTCGCCACCTGCATCTGCTTAGCCCCAACTTCCTCCCATTTATCTATCATCCCCCTTAGCCGTCCCTCTATATTCCTGATGAAGAGCTTATGCTAAGCACATCGATTCTCCTGCTCCTCCCATGCTGCTTGACCCGCTGTGCTTTCCCAGCACCACATTTTTTTACTTTGATCTCCAGCATCTGCAGTCCTCACTTTCTCCTACAAAGGGGAAGGCAAACAGTTGACATCTGACAACTTAAACAACTCAGTCCTGAATAGGTCATAAAAGGGAAAGGAAGAAATCATCCATTAGCTTATCCACACCCCTGCCTACCCATCTGAATTTTCTTTTCTCACTTCCTTACTACAGGGCAAGAATTATAGCTGGGGTAAGGGAAATTATGATGCGGTGAGGCATGACTTAGGATGTGTGGCTTGGAAAAGTAGACTCCAAGGCAAGAGTGTAAATGATATGTGGAACTTGTTCAAGGGGCAACTATTGAGTGTCCTTGATAATTATGTACCGGTCAGGCAGGTAGGAAAGGGTCGTGCGAGGGAGCCGTGGTTTAATAAGGAATTGGAATCCCTTGTTAAATGGAAGAGGGCGGCCTATCTCAAGATGAGACGTGAAGGTTCAATTGGGGCGATTGAGAGTTATAGGGTAGCCAGGAAGGACCTGAAGAGAGAGCTAAAAGCAGCAAGGAGGGGACATGAAAGGTCCTTAGTAGATAGGATTAGGGAAAACCCTAAGGCTTTCTATAGGTATGTTAGGAATAAAAGAATGACTAGGGTAGGAATAGGTCCAGTCAAGGATAGTAGGGGGAAGTTGCGTGTGGAGGCGGAAGAGATTGGGGAGACACTGAATGAATACTTTTCTTCAGTATTCACTCAGGAACAGGGCATTGTTGTCGATGAGAATACTGAGGCACAAATAAGTAGAATGGATGGCTTTGAGGTATGTAGAGAAGAGGTGTTGGAAATCCTGGAAAAGGTGAAAATAGATAAGTCCCCTGGGCCTGATGGCATTTATCCTAGGATTCTCTGGGAAGCAAGGGAGGAGATTGCAGAGCCATTGGCCTTGATTTTTATGTCCTCTTTGTCTACAGGAGTAGTCCCAGAAGACTGGAGGATAGCAAATGTGGTTCCCTTGTTCAAAAAGGGGAGTAGGGATAGCCCTAGTAACTATAGGCCGGTGAGTCTCACTTCTGTTGTGGGCAAAGTCTTAGAGAGAATTGTAAGGGATAGGATATATGCACATCTAGATAGGAATAATGTGATCAAGGATAGTCAGCATGGTTTTGTGAAGGGCAAGTCGTGCCTCACAAACCTTATTGAATTCTTTGAAAAGGTGACGAAGGAGGTTGATGAGGGGAAAGCGGTAGATGTGGTATATATGGATTTTAGTAAGGCGTTTGATAAGGTTCCCCATGGTAGGCTACTGCAGAAAATACGGAGATATGGCATTGAGGGTGAGTTGGAGGTTTGGATTAGGAATTGGCTGGATGGAAGAAGACAGAGGGTAGTAGTTGATGGCAAAGTTTCTTCATGGAGTGCCGTCACTAGCGGTGTTCCGCAAGGATCTGTTTTGGGACCATTGCTGTTTGTCATTTTTATAAATGACCTGGAAGAGGGGTTAGAAGGTTGGGTGAGCAAGTTTGCGGATGACACGAAAGTCGGAGGAGTTGTTGACAGTGAGGAAGGATGTGGCAGGTTACAGCAGGATATAGAGAAGCTGCAGAGCTGGGCAGAAAGGTGGCAGATGGAATTCAATGTAGCTAAGTGCGAGGTGATTCACTTTGGGAAGAATAACAAAAAGATGGGGTACTGGGCTAATGGTCGGATACTTGGTAGTGTGGATGAGCAGAGGGATCTTGGTGTCCATGTACACAGATCTCTGAAAGTTGCCACCCAGGTAAATAGTGCGGTGAGGAAGGCATATGGCGTACTGGCTTTTATTGGTAGAGGAATTGAGTTCCGGAGTCCTGAGGTCATGATGCAGTTGTATAAGACTCTGGTACGGCCGCATCTGGAATATTGTGTGCAGTTTTGGTCGCCATACTATAGGAAGGATGTGGAGGCATTGGAACGGGTGCAGAGGAGGTTTACCAGGATGTTGCCTGGTATGGAAGGAAAATCGTATGAGGAAAGACTGAGGCACTTGGGGCTGTTTTCACTAGAGAAAAGAAGGTTTAGGGGTGACTTGATTGAGGTGTACAAGATGATTAGGGGGTTAGATAGGGTCGACAGTATGAACCTTTTCCCGCGTATTGAGTCGGGTATTACAAGGGGGCATAGCTTTAAATTAAGGGGGAGTAGATATAGGACTGATGTTAGGGGTAGGTTCTTCACTCAGCGAGTCGTTAGTTCATGGAATGCCCTGCCAGTAACAGTGGTGGACTCTCCCTCTTTATGGGCATTTAAGAGGGCATTGGATAGGTATATGGAGGATAGTGGGTTAGTGTAGTTTAGGTGGGCTTGGATCGGCGCAACATCGAGGGCCCAAGGGCCTGTACTGCGCTGTATTCTTCTATGTTCTATAACAATGAACAACGGAAGTAGCTACCAGAAAGGCTGCACCTTTGTACTTGACATAAGTACTGATTTTCTATGTAAGATCGCTAATAACTTATGGGTGGCATTGGCCTCATGGCATTATTGCTAGACTATTAATCCAGTGACCCCCCCCCCCCCCGCCCATCCAGTGATAATCTGAGGACCCAGGTTCAAATCCCTCCATGGTGAATGGTGGAATTTGGATTCAATTAAAAATCTGGAATTAAGAGTGTAATGATGACGATGAAATTTTTGTCAATTGTCAGGAAAACTCATCTGGTCCATTAGTGTCCTTCAGGAAAGGAAAATCAGCCATGGCTTACATGTGACTCCAGACCCAAAGCAATGTGGTTGACTCTTAACTGCCGTCTGGGTAATTAGGGGTGGACAATAAATGCTGGCCTAGCCAGTAACGCCCTCATCCTGTGAATGAATAAAAACAATGGTTGGCATCAGACCATGAATACCACAGAAGACCACTTCATTATCAATGTGTGTTGAAGCACAATCCACATGACTCCACTAATAATTCAACATGCTATCTGGATACATTTGACCCGCTCCTCAGCTGATCCACCACTCCTTTAACTAGTGTCAAAACACTACCCTCTAATTTGTAAGTAAAATATGTTGAGATTCTGCCATTCCAGCAATTGATGGAGGTCAAAGAGCAGATTCTCTGCATCAGCTATTATACAGAGCAATGACGTGAAAATGTGCCACAAGATAACTTAAAATGTGCAGGCACAGATAAAAGAAATGTCACCTTGAATGAAAGGATCAACTGCATATTAGACAAGTTTGCTTATGATACAAATTTAGATGGGAAATAGAGTTGTAAGGAGGATACCAAGAGGCTGCAGAGAGATATCGAGAGGTTAAATGAGTGGAGAAAAAAATAGGGAAATGAACTATAATGCGGGAAGGTACTTGGTGGATTGTGTGTGTCCACCTGCCTTCCACTAAATGGGGCGCTTAAAATATAGCCTTGAAGGTTAAATGAATGGGAAAAAAAATGAGATGTAGTATAATGTGCAAAAAAAGAGCGACATTGACAGGAAGAATAGAAAATTAGACTATAATTTAAAAAGAGAGAAAGAAGGATCTAGGCATTATTATCCATGACTCTTAAAAATGCAGCCATGCAGGCCCAACAAGTAATTAGAAAGGCAAATGGAATGTTGACCTTCAAAACTTTAAACTAAATGGGGGAGGGGAGCTCTGTTGTAGGGGAAATTAGAAAACTCGAATTTGAGGAGGAGGTTGAGTCAAGAGTTAGGAAGGCAAATGCAACGATGGCATTTATTTTGAGTGGACTTAATATAAAAGCAAGAACGCACTTCTGAGGCTCTAGAAGGCGCTCGTCAGATTATAACTGGAGTACTGTTTGCAGTTTTGGGCCCCATATCTCTGGAAGGATGTGCTGGCCTTGGAGCGTGTTCAGAGGAGGTTCATGAGAATGGTCCCAGGAATGAAAAGTTTAACATTTGAGGAACTTTTGAGGACTCCGGGTTTATACTTGATGGAGTTTAGAAGGATGAGTGGAGGATCGAATTGAAACATACAGAATACTGAATGGCCAGGACAGAGTGGATGTTGGGAAGATGTTTCCATTGGTAGGAGAGACTAGGACCCGAGGGTACAGTCTTAGAGTAAAGGGAAGACCTTTTAGAATGGAGATAAGGAGAAACATCTCCAGTCAGAGAGTGGTGAATCTATGAAATTCTTTGCCACTGAAGGCTGCGGAGGCCAGGCCATTGAGCTGAGATATGGGTTCTTGAGTATCAAGTGGATCAAGGATTACAGGGAGAAAGTGGGAAAATGGGGTTGAGAAACTTATCAGCCATGATTGAATGGCGGAGCAGATGCAATGGGCAATTTTTGATCCTATGTCTTATGGTCTTAAGATGGATGGACTATAAAAGGCATAATGTCTTACTAACATTGCACAGTGCATTGGTGAAACTGCACTTGTATTACTGTACAGTAGTGGTCTCCTTACTTAAGGAGGAATTTATTTGCATTTCAAACAATTCAGCTAAGGTTCATTAGTCTGATTCTTGGGATGAAGAAGTTCTTATTTTTTAAACTCTAATGCATATTGTGCCAATCTCTCCTCCTGTGAGGTGATTGTCTTGAAGTAAATGAAGATTCTGAGTAGACATGACAACATACAAGCTGGGTACACACATCCCCTTACGGGGGGAATATAGAAGTAAGCGACACAGTCGATAAATAAGGGGTCTTCATTTTAAAATGGACATGAGAAGGAAATTCTTGTCAGAGGGTCATTAATCTTTGGAATTCTCTTCGAGAGAGAGCTGCGTCATTGAATACATTCAAGGCTGTATTAGATAGATTTTTGATCACTAAGGGAATTAGATAAAGTGGAGTTAAAGACACAATCAGCCAACACCCTATTGAATGGCAGAGCAGGCTCATTGGTCTAAATGTCCTAATCCTGCACCTACTTCTCATGATCTTTACCAAATAAAATGCAATAAACATAAATGGAAACAAACAGCCCAACATTCATACACTATTTCAATAATATGGAATTTTCCAAGTTCAGAATTTTGATAAATCCTGGGAATATTTGAACCAACCCTCAGGGTAGCCCAATTAGGTTATGATACACAAAAACTGAATCCCTTCAAATCAAATCTATGTTACACTTTTGATGGCTTCCCTTGCAAATATACATCTGTTCAAGAATAATTAGCATTAAATCTTAGCTGATGAACTAATTAGGAGAGACAGTAAAGAACGTCCATGATAAGAAACTATTATTAGAAACCATTTAAAACTTTACAAATATCAGAAAAATCTGTCACTATATACTAATATGATGCTTCTATTCCATGGTTTATAAAAATCAATTGTTTAATTATGATTCACTACGTGTCTAGTCCACAATATGCCTGCGATTTCATAAAAAAAAGTGCCTCAACAAAGTTAATCAAAAAGTACAACAAACCTCCTTTTCCATGTTCAAGAAAGTTCAAGTAAATATGAAAGAGGACTTTTCCCCAGTATATCAAATCATTTCAATTTGTACTTGGATCACAGGCAACCACAGTGATTTATAGAGATGGATGGGATAATGTAGTTACTCATACGCTGTGTCATCTTCTTGCCCTTACAGGCTATTGTGAGAAAAGGTCACCTCCAGCCAGGAGGATAGCCAGAGCAGACTGTGAGCACTGCTCCACTCATTCTATCAAATTAGTTGATGGCACACTTTGATTGTCTGTTAGGAGTGTGTTGTAAATTCAGGAAGCTGAAGTTAGCACTTCAAGAACTTCCTTTCTATACCCATTGAAACCCAAGATCTCCTCCCCTTTGCACACATCTCCTTCTTTTGAACCTGCAACCCTCGTTTTCCTCTTTACATTTGTATCTCCACACCAGCAACTCCTTTTCGATCTCCCGATCTTCCATTCTCTTTAGCCCAACAATTTGGAGCAGTTAGCCAGACAGCCTCCCAGGCCTGCTTCACCATTCAAAACAAGTCAGAGTCATAGAGATGTACAGCATGGAAACAGACCCTTCGGCCCAACCTGTCCATGCCGACCAGATATCCCAACCCAATCTAGTTCCACCTGCCAGCACCCGGCCCATATCCCTCCAAACCCTTCCTATTCATATACCCATCCAAATGTCTCTTAAATGTTGCAATTGTACCAGCCTCCACCACTTCCTCTGGCAGCTCATTCCATACACATACCACACTCTGCGTGAAAAAGTTGCCCCTTAGGTCTCTTTTATATCTTTTCCCTCTCACCCTAAGCCTATGCCCTCTAGTTCTGGACTCCTCGCCCCCAGGGAAAAGACTTTGTCTATTTATCCTATCCATGCCCCTCATAATTTTGTAAACCTCTATAAGGTCACCCCTCAGCTTCCGACGCTCCAGGGAAAACAGCCCCAGCCTGTTCAGCCTCTCCCTATAACTCAGATCCTCCAACCCTGGCAACATCCTTGTAAATCTTTTCTGAACCCTTTCAAGTTTCACAACATCTTTCCGATAGGAAGGAGACCAGAATTGCACGCAATATACCAACAGTGGCCTAACCAATGTCCTGTACAGCTGCAACATGATCTCCTAACTCCTGTACTCAATACTCTGACCAATAAAGGAAAGCATACCAAACGCCTTCTTCACTATCCTAGCTACCTGCCACTCCACTTTCAAGGAGCTATGAACCTGCACTCCAAGGTCTCTTTCTTCAGCAACACTCCCTAGGACCTTACCATTAAGTGTAAAGTCCTGCTAAGATTTGCTTTCCCAAAATGCAGCACCTCGCATTTATCTGAATTAAACTCCATCTGCCACTTCTCAGCCCATTGGCCCATCTGGACCAGATCCTGTTGTAAGCTGAGGTAACCCTCTTCGCTGTCCACTACACCTCCAATTTTGGTGTCTTCTGCAAACTTACTAACTGTACCTCTTATGCTCGCATCCAAATCATTTATGTAAATGACAAAAAGTAGAGGGCCCAGCACCGATCCTTGTGGCACTCCACTGGTCACAGGCCTCCAGTCTGAAAAACAACCCTCCACCACCACCCTCTGTCTTCTACCTTTGAGCCAGTTCTGTATCCAAATGGCTCGTTCTCCCTGTATTCCATGAGATCTAACCTTGCTAATCAGTCTCCCATGGGGGAACCTTGTCGAACGCCTTAATGAAGTCCATATAGATCACATCTACTGCTCTGTCCTCATCAATCTTCTTTGTTACTTCATCAAACAACTCAATCAAGTTTGTGAGACATGATTTCCCACGCACAAAGCCATGTTGACTATCCCAGATCAGTCCTTGCCTTTCCAAATAAATGTACATCCTGTCCCTCAGGATTCCCTCCAACAACTTGCCCACCACCGAGGTCAGGCTCACTGGTCTATAGTTCCCTGGCTTGTCCTTACCACCCTTCTTAAACAGTGGCACCACGTTTGCCAACCTCCAGTCTTCTGGCACTTCACCTGTGACTATCGATGATACAAATATCTCAGCAAGAGGCCCAGCAATCAGTTCTCCAGCTTCCCACAGAGTTCTCGGGTACACCTGATCAGGTCTTGGGGATTTATCCACCTTTATCCGTTTCAAGACATCCAGTACTTCCTCCTCTGTAATCTGGACATTTTGCAAGATGTCACCATCTATTTCCCTACAGACTATATCTTCCATATCCTTTTCCACAGTAAATACTGATGCAAAATATTCATTTAGTATCTATCCCATTTTCTGTGGCTCCACACAAAGGCCGCCTTGCTGATCCAAAGGCATGTGGATGGGTGTATGAATAGGAAGGGCTCTGAGGGATATGGTAAAAACAATGACTGCAGATGCTGGTACCAGATTCTGGATTAGAGTGGTGCTGGAAAAGCACAGCAGTTCAGACAGCATCCAAGGAGCAGGAAAAACAACGTTTCGGGCAAAAGCCCTTTATCAGGAATACAGGCAGAGTGCCTGAAGGGTGGAGAGATAAATGAGAGGAGGGTGGGGGTGGGGAGAAAGTAGCATAGAGTACAATGGATGAGTGGGGGTGGGGATGAAAGTGATAGGTCAGGGAGGGTGGTGGAGTGGATAGGTGGAAAAGAAGATAGGCAGGTAGGACAAGTCATGGGGACAGTGCTGAGCTGGGAGTTTGGAACTGGGGTGAGGTGGGGGAAAGGGAAATGAGGAAACTGGTGAAGTCCACATTGATGCCCTGGGGTTGAAGTGTTCCGAGGCGGAAGATCAGGCGTTCTTCCTCCAGGCGTCTGGTGGTGAGGGAGTGGCGGTGAAGGAGGCCCAGGACCTCCATGTCCTTGGCAGAGTGGGAGGGGGAATTGAAATGTTGGGCCACGGGGCGGTGTGGTTGATTGGTGCGGGTGTCCCAGAGATGTTCCCTAAAGGGCTCTGCTGGGAGGCATCCAGTCTCCCCAATGTAGAGGAGACCACATCGGGAGCAACAGATACAATAAATGATATTGGTGGATGTGCAGGTAAAACTCTGATGGATGTGGAAGGCTCCTTTAGGGCCTAGGATGGAGGTGAGAGAGGAGGTGTGGGCTCAGGTTTTGCAATTCCTGCGGTGGCAGGAAAAGGTGCCAGGACGGGAGGGTGGGTTGTTGGGGGGCGTGGACCTGACCAGGTAGTCACGGAGGGAACGGTCTTTGCGGAAGGTGGAAAGGGGTGGGGAGGGAAATATATCCCTGGTGGTGGGGACTTTTTGGAGGTGGCAGAAATGTCGGCGAATGATTTGGTTTATGCGAAGGTTGGTAGGGTGGAAGGTGAGCACCAGGGGCGTTCTGTCCTTGTTACGGTTGGAGGGGCGGGGTCTGAGGGCAGAGGTGTGGGATGTGGACGAGATGCGTTGGAGGGCATTTTTAACCACATGGGAAGGGAAATTGCGGTCTCTAAAGAAGGAGGCCATCTGGTTTGTTCTGTGGTGGAACTGGTCCTCCTGGGAGCAGATACGGCGGAGGCAGAGGAATTGGGAATACGGGACGGCATTTTTGCAGGAGGTAAGGTGGGAAGAGGTGTAATCCAGGTAGCTGTGGGAGTCGGTGGGTTTGTAAAAAATGTCAGTGTCAAGTCGGTCGTCATTAATGGAGATGGAGAGGTCCAGGAAGGGAAGGGAGGTGTCAGAGATGGTCCAGGTAAATTTAAGGTCAGGGTGGAATGTGTTGGTGAAGTTGATGAATTGCTCAACCTCCTCACGGGTGCACGAGGTGGCGCCAATGCAGTCATCAATGTAGCGAAGGAAGAGGTGGGGAGTGGTGCCGGTGTAATTACGAAGATGGACTGTTCTATGTAGCCAAAGAGACAGGCATAGCTGGGGTCCATACGGATGCCCATGGCTACTCATTTGGTCTGGAGGAAGTGCTTATCTTCTTTTCCACCGAACTACTCCACCCTCCTCTCTGACCTATCACCTTCATCCCCACTCCCATTCACCTATTGTACTCTATGCAACTTCCTCCCTACCCCCACCCTCCTCTCATTTATCTCTCCACCCTTCAGTCACTCTGCCTGTATTCCTGATGAAGGGCTTTTGCCCGAAACATTGATTCTCTTGCTCCTTGGATGCTGTCTGAATGCTGTGCTTTTCCAGCACCATTCAAATCCAGAATCTGAGGGATATGGGCCGGGTGCTGGCAGGTGGGACTAGATTGGGTTGGGATATCTGGTCGGCATGGACATGTTGAACCAAAGGGTCCGTTTCTGTGCTATACATCTCTATGACTCTAAGTCAATAATCTTTGGCCTTAATTCCCCAACTCACTCAATATATTCAAGGAAGAAGCATCCCCAAACTGTCTGGAGTAGAGAATTCTGAAAATTTCCAACAACCCTTTAAGAGAAGGGATTTCCTCTCTGTTCAGTCCTGAATAATCAGCTGCTGCCCTGAAAGCTCTCTTTCTTTCAGCATTTTTGCTCTGCATCTCCCAGCTTTTTTTCTTGCATTAATTTCTGGGATGTGGGGAATGCTGGATGGCCAGCATATTGTCTGCCCCTAGTTGCCCTTAAAAAGGTAGACATACAGCTGCCTTCTTGAACTGCTGCAGTCCACCTGCTGGCAGTTGACGCACAATGCCGTCAGGGAGAGAATTCCAGGACCCAAAAGAGAAAATGCTGGAAAATCTCAGCAGGTCTGGCAGCATCTGTAAGGAGAGAAAAGAACTGACATTTCGAATATAACTGACTCTTTGTCAAAGCTAAAAAAAGGGAGAAATAGGGAGGAATTTATACTCGGCTGAGAGAAGGTGAGTCATGGCTCCAGAAGCAAAGGTAGCAATAAAGAGGTGATAATGACAGTGCATAGAGAGATTAGGAGCTGTGAATGACCAAGGCTGAAGCCAGTGCTATGTGACAAAATACGTGGGGAATGGGGGGGGGAAATGGGTGAAGCAGAGACAAAATGGAAAACAGGGGAGAAGGGTGGCAAAGGGGGAAGAGGAGAGGAAAAAGGTGATAAGAGAGTGGGGAGCGAGAGAAAAAGAGAGACGATCAAGAAATATGAGGTACAGAACAGTGAAAAAAATTTATTAAAGAAAGATAAATAAAATAAATGAAATAAAATTACAGAGCAGAATGAAAACAGAGGGGTCGAGATGGGATAATCATCTGAAGTTTAGATTAGATTAGATTACATTACATTACAGTGTGGAGACAGGCCCTTCGGCCCAACAAGTCCACACTGACCCGCTGAAGCGCAACCCACCCATAACGCTACATTTACACCTTACGTAACACTACGGGCAATTTAGCATGGCCAATTCACCTGACCTGCACATTTTTGGACTGTGGGAGGAAACCGGAGCACCCGGAGGAAACCCACGCAGAGACGGGGAGAACGTGCAAACTCCACACAGTCAGTCGCCTGAGGCGGGAATTGAACCCGGGTCTCTGGCGCTGTGAGGCAGCAGTGCTAACCACTGTGCCACTGTGCCGCCCATTGAAGTTGTTGAATTCAATGTTGAGACCGGCAGGCTGTAACGTGCCTAGTCGGAAGATGAGCCGCTGTTCCTCCAGTTTGCGTTGAGCTTCACTGGAACATTGCAGCAGGCCAAGGACAGACATGTGGGCATGGGAGCAGGATTGTGTGTTGAAGTGGCAAGCCATGGGATTGCATACAGACTGAAGGTGCTCAGGTGCTCTCGACCCCTCTGTTTTCATTCTGCTCCGCAAAACGAGTAAAGTTAGGGTTTGGGCTACTTCCTTGAAATATTTTGAGGGAGTCTGACCTGGTCCATAATAGCCACCATGTGATCCATCATCAGCGTCTTCCTTTCTCCCCCTTGCATTAGTCATAAATCACATTCCTCAGGATTTCCATTCTCCCATGCATTCCAATTCTCTTATCCATACAATTGCATCAAAGTAATGGTACAAGGAAGCCTGTGGTGCTGCTGTAAAATGCCAATGGTCAAAAAGGACTGAGTCAGCTACAATGGCAGTCAAGGTAGCATCAAGTGAAGAGCAGAAGGGTTGTATCAAAAGGAGCAAGGCTGGGAATGTAACATTGAGGCCAAGAAGAATACAAAATGGTATCAAAACAGAAGGTGGGACTTCAAGCTGGGCTCGAGGAGGTGTGACTGAATAGCCTCAAATGGAAAAGTTGTGAAAACTAAATGCAAAAGCTCAGGAAAGCCAAATCTGGATGTATATCAGCATGTGTTGCTTATGACTCCTGAGGTCAAGTGTAAGGAACTCTCTCGGAATGTTAAAATACTAATTAAATCACGATACAACTGCTTATAAAAGAAAATAGAGCTATACTTGATGACAGGCAATCTCACTGTTGACATAAAAAGCATGACCCCAAGACTGAGTCAATGGAAATCAAGTTCAATGATCAGGAAGACTGCTCACAAGTATAAGCCTTTTAATAAAATACAGTTAATCTCCACTGATGGTGCCAAAGTTTCAAGACCAGTGCTCCTGATGTGCTATCAGAGATTTCAATAATGTGGCATACGTTCAAACAAACAAGCTGCATGAAATAAAAATATAAGGGTGTCACAATTCCCAGAGACTAATAGCTTTAAAAAAAGTTTGAATTTATGGTGACTGACTAGAAGGATCATATAGGTGAAAGTGAAGACTGCAGATGCTGGAGATCAGAGTCAAGATTAGAGTGGTGTTGGAAAAGCACAGCAGGTCAGGCAGCATCTGAGGAGCAGGAAAATTGATGTTTCGGGCAGGAGCCCTTCGTCAGGAATGAGGTTGGGAGCCTCGGGTTGGAGAGATAAATGGGAGGGGATGGGGCTGGTAGCTAAGAGTGCAATAGGTGGATGAAGGTGGGATAAAGGTGATAGGTCATAGAGGAGGGTGGAGCGGATAGGTGGGAAGGGAGATTGGCAGCTAGGTCAGGTCATGAGGGCGGTGCTGAGCTGGAGGGTTGGAACTGGGATAAGGTGGGGGAAGGGGATATGAGGATCATATGACAACTTCAGGGTTTAATATATTACTGTAGTTAACTAAAAGCATGGTCACAACATTACTCAGCAATCGATACCCCAAACTACAAAAAAATTATTAAATAAAAACCGAAGGAACTGTGGATGATGGAAATTAGAAACAAAAAGAGAAGTTCTTGGAAAAGTTCAACAAGTCTGGCAGCATCTGAGGAGGGAAATCAGAGTTAACATTTTGAGTCCAGTAACTCTTCTTCTGAAAATTATTCTGGATTAACTTTTCAAAACACTGAAAAATACCCCTCCATGGTCATGCTGCATTCTGTCCCTTAAGAGGACAACAGATGCTGGAGATCAGAGCTGAAAATGTGTTGCTGGAAAAGCGCAGCAGGTCAGGCAGCATTCAAGGAATAGGAGAATCGACGTTTCGGGCATAAGCCTTTTCTCATTCCTGAAGAAGGGCTTATGTCCGAAACGTCGATTCTCCTATTCCTTGGATGTTGCCTGATCTGCTGCGCTTTTCCAGCAACACATTTTCAGCCCTTAAGAGGACACTTCAGTATCTGGAAACCAGTCCGGAGGTATTCTCAGGTTAGGGTGACTTGCTTCCTTTCGCCTATTTCAGCCAGGTAACGGGTGGCATGGTGGCTCAACTGTTAATACTGCTGCCTCACAGTGACAGAGAGTCGGGTTTGATTCCACCCTTGGGCGACTGTCTGTGTGGGGTTTGCACATTGTCAGCATGGGTTTCTTCTCACAGTCTAAAGATGTGCAGGTTAAGTGGATTGGCCATGCTAAATTGCCCATAGAGTGCAGGCTAGGTGGGTTAGTCATGGGAAATGCACATGTACAGGGGACAGGGTAGAGTGGTGGGTCAGGGTGGGATGCTACTCAGAGGGTCAGTGTGGACTTGAAAGGCTGGAGTGGCCTGCTTCTACACTGTAGGGGTTCTATGATTCCAGGTAACTTCCACTCCCTGACTGACTTTGATGGTGAGGATTACTCTGAAGATTCTTCCCTCTCGCCAAAGCCAGGTAAATCTTACAGCCCCATTTATGTCCTATGAATTTTAAAAGGCATCGCATAGTCTTTCCTGCTTGGCACTGTAAAATGAAATGAACATTGTACACAGCAGTACAGCTAAAACACCTGAAGAATTTTGCAACATGAACAGCAAGTGGGATTGCGTGGTGCACTAGCTGTGTATGATAATGCTGCTTTTTGAAGCAGTGAGCAGTATACTTTGAGACAGAGTGGCATATGAGCCAGACATGAAAGTTCTGTCTGACAACAGCCCCTGATTAGATGACATGTAGTTTTCTCTAAGTGCAAGGACAGCCAGAGACATCCAGAACAGAAAATGTCTCTCTCCATGTGGATGCAAAAGACAGGAAATGATGTTGTGAAATCAAAGATGAGTGGTTAATAGTCAAATCAGTCAGGTGTTCCAGCACAGTAAGTCAAAGGTAAACTCCATGATCAGTCTCGTGCTGTGGACACACTCATTTGGCACTTAGGTAATCAGGGTCAGGGGTTCTTTACTTCTACAGCCCAGGAGGTAGACCATTATCAGACCTCAAGGCCCAAGTAACCTCTCCAGGGAGTCACAGGAAATCAAGTGGAGAGCTGCACTCAGATCAGTCAGGGGTCTGGTCTGTCTTCAGCTCAGTGATTTCTGTCCAAGTTGATCAAGAGGGTGTGCCACATTCAGTCCTGGTGGTCTATCCAAGGAATGCTAAAGGAGGGGTGTGTCAGCGACCACGGTTGAAGGAGCAAATTTGGAGAATTCAGTGGCAGCATGGTTTTGAGGTTAGCTAAGTGACAGGAAACAATGGTGAATAGATGCCTTTCAGACTGGATTAAGTGACAAAGTGAGTCAGTACCAGAACCTCTCCTTGATCAATATTAATGGCTTCGATCTGGATTTATCGGGCACAACTCAGATTTAATTGAGTTCTTTGGCAATGTGACACAGGCATCGGATGAGGGTGGTGCTGTCTGGGTTGTACATTCAGACTTGCAGAAAGCATTTGATATGGTGCCACTTGACAGGTCAGTTAGCAAATTAGAAATGTTTGTGATTGATGGGTCTTTGGCTGCATGGATTAGAAGTTGCTGAAAGGTAGGAAACAGAGGGCAGGTATGGATAAGCATTTCTCAGACCGGAGAATAGTTCAAAGTGATGCTCTCCAGGGATCAATGTTGGGACCCTTACTTTTTCTGACTTATGTAAATGGTTTGGAGATAGATGTTGAGGGCAAAACCTCTAAATGTGCAGATGATATTAAACTAGGGAGAAGAGTGAATTGTGAGAATGTTGCTCAGCGACTTCAGAGAGACATTGACACGTTTGCCAAATGGGCAGACACATGGCAGATGAAATTCAGTGCAGAGAAATGTGAAGTAATGCATTATGGTCGAGCAAGCATGCAGAGATAATACAGGCTCAATGGGACAACTTTGTGAATAGTATAGCAGCAAAGAGACCTCAGAGTTCAAGTGCACAATTCTTTCAAGTTAGCCAGGCAAATTGAAACAGTTGTTAAGATGGCTCATGGGATTCTTGGCATAGAGTATAATAGAGTATAAAAACAAGGAAGTGATGCCAGACCACAACAATTCATTGGTCAGACTATGTTTGGAGTCCTGCGTTCAGTTCCGGGCTTTATTTAAGGAAGAATGTTAAAGCCCTGGAAAGAGTGCACAAGAGATTTACGAGAATGATACTAGAAAGCAGGACTTCAGATACCTAAGGAAAGACTAGAGAAATTGAGTTTGTTCATCATGGAGTGGACAACATTAACATTGAATGTTTAAAATTATGAACAATGTTGACAGGTAATGTCGATATTCTGATTCGACTAGTTGATACGTCAGTGATAATGGGTCACAATTTCAAGATTGTCACCAAGAGAGCTAGAAAAAAAGAGATGAGGAAAAATTTTACTCAGAATAGTTAGGATTCAAGCCCTGCCTGAGAGTGTAGTGGAGGCAGATTCCATTCAAAGTTTCAAAAAAAGAGCTCAATAGACATTTGAAAGTGATGAATTTATAGGGCTACGGAGAGGGGATGGCCAATGGGACTAGCTGGGTAGTTCTTTCAGGAGCCGAGACAGACACTAAGAGTGAATAGTCTCAATCTATACTGTAAACTTCTATGGTTCTATGTCATGAAGCTTGGAAAAATAGCAAGTTGTGAGAAAGAAAAACAGTGATAGATTGCATGAGAACATAGACAAGTGGAACAGGAGGACATGTGGCAAATTAAATTAAAGTGCAGAGGCGTGAAGTGGCACATGCTGGTAGGAATAATGTCAACAGAAATAAAATAACAATAAGATTCTAAAAGGATTGCAGGCACCTGGGGTGTGCACAAATCATTGATGTTAGGGGGCAGTTTGAGAAAGTGGTTTAGAAGACAGTATGGTGGCTCAGTGATTTGCACTGTTACCTCACACCTTCACTGACTCGGGTTCAACTCCAGCCTCGGATAACTGCCTGCGTAGACTTTGCACATGCCCAATGTTTGCGTGGATTTCCTCTGGGTGCTCCGGTTTCCTTCCATAAACCAAAATTTTGCAGGTTAGATGGATTAGCCATGCTAAATTGACTATAAATTGTGTAGGTTAGGTGGACTAGCCATGGGAAATGCAGACAGGATGGGGGGGCGGTGAGTCTGGGTAGGATGCTCTTCGAAAAGATGGTGTGAATTGGTTGGGCCGAATGTCCTGTTTCCACACTGTAGGGATTCTATGGAAGACATGTGGATCCTGAGTTTTATAAATAGGAGCAGATAACGAAAGCAAGATATGATGCACCTCCATAAAACACTGGTTCAATATCAAGTGGAGTACTATACCTAAATTCTCAGCACTGTTCTACATGAAAGCTATGAATAATTTAGGGAACATGCATAAGAAAATTGGGAACAGGTCCATGGATGAGAGATGTACGATGTGTGAATAGGCTAAAGAGAACCTAAGACAAAAGCAGATTCAATAGGTGTATACCAAACCAGGAAGACACTTGCCAGAGTAGATAGCGAGAAACTGTTCCTATTGGCAAAAGGACAGAAAATGATGGGACATCAATTTAAAGTGATTGAAAAAAGAACCAATACTGACATGAAAAATAACTTTGGTCTGAACACGGATAACAAAGACGAATTCTGGAGTGTTGGTGACAGCAACGGCCGTCCACAGCATTTAACTGGAATATGGTATCAAGCAAATGGAATTCAGCGGAGAACCTCCCCATGGTTGGAGTCAGTGAGCAGAAGAAGATGGCTGCGTTTGTTGTAGGCTAATCATCTGACCCCTTGGATATCATTGCAGAAATTCAAGGTAGTGCTTCAGAAAACAAGTCATTACTGCCCATGCACAGCAAACCCAGGTTTGTACTGATCAGCACAAGTACATTACAAGAGTTAGTAATGACCATCACTCCATGACATTTAATAGCATTGCCATTGCTGCACCCGTCCTCCATCATGAACATCTTTGAGTGGGTTGGGCGTTACACTTTGGTGGTGGTGTTTGTACTGAATGGGAAACCTGGCTGCAAGAGTGGGTCAGAAGCTGGGTATTTTGTGTAAGTAGCGGACAGCTTCACCTCACCACCATTTACAAGCTCAAGTGAGGAATGTGATGCAGCACTCACCAACATCTTCCAAACTGGTGACTTCAACCTTCTAGAAGAATAAGAACAGAAGCATGGGAACAACTTTGCCTGCAAATTCCCTCAAAAGTTCACAGTATCCAGATCTGGAAACATATCACAGTTTTTTCGTCAGCATTAAGGTCAAAATCTCATAGTTCTTGACCTAATAGGCTATGGATGCAGCACCACACAGAATACAACAGTGCAGGCTGGCAGCTCACCACCATTGCAAGGATAATTAAAAATGGACAATAAATGCTGGACTCATCAAGGAATGAATCACAAATATCCTAACCTAAAATGAGGTGAGAGGGAACAAGATTAATTGCACAAAGGCATTCGGATGCACTACAGTTCTCATTTTGAAATCATATATTGCAACCTTATTTCTATATAATATTTTGAATTTACTCACAAATGAACACAATGTCTCATGATGCATTTAATATGAAATTGGACTTTTATTTTATTTGTTCATGGAATGTGAGCATCGCTAGCTGGGCCAGCATTTATTGCTCACCCCGAATCAACCACATTGATGCAGATCTGGAATCAATGTATGCAAGACTAGGTAAAGCTGGTAGATTTCCTTCCCTAAAGGACATTAGTAACTGGTTATTTTATTGATTAAAAACTGGGAGAATTAAATGATGTCATGGATAATGAGTCAATGAATAGGTCATGTAGAAATAATGAAATGAATATATGCAATTAGAAATGGGCTTGAGGTTGTTCAAAGTTTTCTGTAAGTGTAGAAGTTTAGGTAAAAGAAAATGAATAAAATTTGTGAAAAATAACCATACAGAAAAATATTGCATGCATTATGTAAATAAATTGAGGATTTCTTTTCTAAGATATAGACAAACATGGAAAAGAATTAAATGTAGTTTTGCCTGCAGATATTATAGAAGCTTGAAGTAAATCTGACCTTTTTTTGGGTGCTGGAACGGTTTTATGGACCAGGCCAGACTCCCTCAAAACATTTCAAGAAGGTAGCCCAAATTCTAACTTTTCTAGTTGTCTTGAGCAGGCATATGGTGGATATTCCCAGAGAGATGCAGCTGATCAAAATGCCTCGGTTTTAAACAAACCAAAATGTATTTATAACATTACCAAATGAAACAAACAAAAGAGAACAGAATATAGAATAACTTAAACTATGTGGAATTCCAACTTAACGATGCTGTCCCAAATTCCTGCAACAATACCCTAAACACCCTTGGCAAATGAATCAAACACAGCGTCTTACAGGAGAGGGAGAGAAAGAGAGAGAGCATAGAGAGAGCAGAGAGATTCAGCATGTAACACCTTCCACATGGCTGTTTCTTTGACCAGCAGCCTCAAAAAAAACCTGACTGCTAAAACCAAAATAAACCAGAGAAAAGCTGAGCTGGGAGCACTGGCTACTCCCCTTTCATTGTACAAGTTTTCGTTTAATCTTGAAAGCTTCTTCAAGTAGACAAATGAAGACAAAACAGAACCCCTGTCTTTCTGACCCTTCTGGAAAAAACCCAAGGACAATCCTACTCTATTAAAGGAGCAGCATTGTCACAATGGAAAGGTTAGATATAAGACATTTGCAGGGTGTAAAGGATGAACTTACATTAAAATAAAGGAGTGGTACAAGACAATGCTAAAAGAAGAAAAAGTTGCAGTGGAACTGAAGTTTAAAAACATCAGACTTTTTTTTAATGTGATAGTGGGAGTGGGACCAAAAGATAGAGAAAAAGCAGCAAAGGAATTTCAAACTAAACAGCTAAGCTGTGGTTCAATTCAGACAACTGGACTTGTAATTTTAAAAAGAAAATACAGCTGGACCATCAATAAAACAGGAATTAGAAAGGAAAGAGTAAAAGGTGTATGTAACAGAAACAGGAGGGCAATTTTTTAACTTGTTTTAAAGAAAGCAAGTACATAGGTATAAAGACAGGGAGATAAAAAGTACAAAAATCAAAAAACTTCAAAAGCTTTTTGTACATCTGTTGTTATTGTGATGCATAAACCTCTTTTCAACTTCTATCTCATTTCCTTTCTGGCAGCCTTGTGTGTATTTGCTGAAGCATCCTTGTGTCAGGCATTTTCAGAACTTGGTCATATGGATCCGTCTAAACTAGTTAATACTTCTAGTCAGTGGTGGTGTCTACACTCTTTAAAGCAAAATTTTGGATTCACTTTGTTTGTAAAATTGAACTACTCACTTCACCAACCCGCTAAACCATTAGCCAGGGGTAAGGGATCTTCTCTTTTACTTTCAAATTGACATCTGCCAAAGCTGACACTTTAGTCATGTCAGACAGAACTAGTGTTACACGGTCTCAATATAGATAGTTTGATGTGAAAACTACTTATTGGTAGGAATTTATTTACAGGTTGGATTTGTAGCCATTTGCAACAGGAACATTTCGGCATAAAATATAATGCTCTTATATTGTCTCCCTTTGTTCAATTTTTGTCTGATTTCTACTTCTGTGAAATATCCTACAAATCTTTTTTTAATGTTTAAGGGCATTTTATAAATGTAAGTTATTGTAAAATGGTGGTATTTAATTTTTAAAAATCACTAACAAAGGATTTAGCACACAGATGTCAAGTGCCTAGAAGATGTGATTTAATTTTAGATCAGAGTTTAAGTGCATTCCACTTCAAGTGGAGATGATGTCAACTCATTTAATCATTAAGAGATTGTCCATGTCTACTACATTTAAGATGGGTAATACATTCGAGAACACTGTAAGAGCAGAGGAGGTTCTCCTGCTTTCAGCCTTGCAACACCACTCCTCCTTACCTCCCATTCTAAATATGGTCCCTGCACCTCCATTTGTTTACTACCTTTCTGACTTTTAATGTTCTTCTTGATTGTTCTACAAATCTCTCCACTCTTGCTAATATGTATTTCAACATAATCAATTTCTGATTTCTTTAAGGCATTTGTACGGATGTGTGCAGAAACAAAATGGTGGCTGAAAAGCAAGTATTGGAGCAATTCCATTTGTTGGTTTTGTGCTACTTGCTCATATAAATGGATTACCTACATGTGTTTGTTGCTTGTTCATTTGTACTCTTCCATTGCTTACAATTTGAAGGAATTTGTATACTTGTATGGTTGTCGGCAATTAATATTATTATGCAACTTTTATTTCAGTCTTTCAGAACCTTTTGGTTTATGACTGGAATTCCATTGCAACAGATTCTGGCCCTGTTTCTCTGTTTTATATGCTTTCTAAGATTGAGAGGTGTTCTGTTATATTCAAAATAAATGTGCCACAAATTCATCACTGTCATTTTGATGAGTAAGATGCATTCAGATGTTCTGTTTAATCATTAGTCTGCTTAAATTGCATATGGCCTCACTAGTATTTTATGGTATTCCCTAGGTATGTCCTCCCTCCTATTGCTTTGTGCTTTACAGTTATGAGTTCAATATTTCAACATGTCACCTTATATGTCTTGACTTCAATTTGGGCATAATCATTTTGTTCAATTAAATAAAAATGATCTTTTTAACGTAATGGTTTGGCCATGATTTTGGTGACTGTCTTTCTGCATAAATATTTTTTTCAAGATTTATACATTCAGGAAGCAGTGTTCATGAATTAGACAAAAATTTTTGACCTATTTTTCTAAAGCTGCTTTGTAAGCTACTGATTAAAGTTGCCAGTGTCAGCAATATGAAGGGTTTGCAAGCTAAGTAATATAACCCAAAGTTTCTTTTTCACTGCTATTCCCATCCTTGACCACTGCCTTCCTTCCAGAGTTCAGTTTTTTTAAAGATATATAATCCAGAAGGTAAGACTTTACATAGACCTAAACTAAATTGCTGTTTATCAGGGTCAGTTCCATAATGCAACAAGTCAACAAACCCTTTTTTTGTGTGTGCAAGGGTGATAGCTTCCAGGGCAATAATCAAAAAGGAATCTGCCTTATTTGTCAAGAATGGAATGTTTGATTAAGGAAAACATGCAATGATAGAGCCAAAGGAGCTGTCAAGTGTGCAATTCTCACTTTGGGCACACAGGTTTCCCTGTGAACCTGGCAGGGTTTCAGAGGGCACTATGCCAGAAAATCAGTTTCAAAGATGTCAAGTTTAAATAGTCCCTGAGTTGATTCAACAGACTGAGAAAAGCTTTGTGAATGTTGAAACACAGCTGGTATGCTGGCCAGCACACAAGATATGGGAGGTCAGATTTTTTTTCTTCACAACCTAACAGGTTTTCCATAGAATTATGACTTTATTGATCCATCATCCACAAATATCAATGTTCTATCTCCCTTTCCCCTATCACTGTACCGCATTGGAAGACACAACGCACAAATCTGATGTAATATGATATGAAGTATAATTCCTCAAGTTTTGACAAATTCAATGTCCACAATGTACATGGTCTTTTTGGGAGATGATGACGGTGATGTTGGATACATTTATTAAGATACAATGACTATGATTTCTAACCCACTTTCAGAATTTCTAACCATTTGCAAAAATACCTCTGTCACACGCATCATCTGTTGCCATGGAATTCATAAAAATTTACTCTAAAAAGTTGGCAAAAATAATGCTCAAATTATTGATAAGTTTAGGACAAGTCACTGAGCTGCACTATTCAAGATTTCGAGGTCAGGTTAAAATGCCAATCATAAACTAAAAAGACAACAATTTCATACACAGTATTTGCACTGATCAAAATCAATTCAAAATGATCAAAATTGAAATGGTGCAAGAAAGGGAGCATTGTTAAACATGGCAGAGAGAGATACTTTGTGCCTTACTGACTCACTAGATCATGTCTCAATGAAGCAATGTACAAAAAAAACTTCAGGAGACAGAGGCATTTGCAGGAGGTCATGCTTTTTACCCAGTAATTTGTTTATCCTGTATTATGCCAGATCTTTTGATCCCAGGCACAGAAAGAAATTTAGGTGCCTGGAAAAGATCTGCATGTTATCTCACTTGTTGGAAATAATAAGGTGCACTTTCCTATAAACAGGTTGCATGTGAAAAGCAGGACTGTAGTCATTAAGGAAGGTACTTTTAAATTAGTTGCACCAATAATGTAGTTAGTGACCTGCATATACAATCTGGCCATTGGGGGCCCTCTTGTGGGGGAAAAAGGTGGTGTTGTGTAGTATGCCTGAACTGGAAGGTTGTGTGTAATAATAGCTCTCAACATGTTGATAAGAAATTAGGTTGATAAATAAGAAGAAAAAATATAAATGGTCTTTTAAGGGCTCTTGTGGCACAGTATCCTTACCTTTGAGGCAGAAGGCTTGGATTCAAGTCCCACTTACTCCAGAGATGTGTCATTAATCTCTGAACATAATTATATTTGATTAGAAAATAGATATAAACTGGATTTTTGAATTGCACTTGATGGGCTCTGAATGTAAATTGAATAATTTGAAACTCAGATGATTAATTGGTGGTGGTTACCAGATGAAAAATAATCATGGGTGATTGATGGTTGTGTGTGATTGCACTTGCAGATATAGAAATACAAATACAAAAACTGGCTTTTACAGGGGACGTTTGTGGTGCAGTGTTAGTAGGCGAAAGTGGGCACTGCAGATGCTGGAGATGAGAGTCAAGATTGGAGCAGTGCTGGAAAAACACAGCAGGTCAGGCAGCATTCGAGGAGCAGGAAAGCCAATGTTTCAGGCCGGAGCCTTTATCAGGAATGAGGCTGGGAGCCTTGGGGGTGAGAGATAAATAGAAGGGGGTGGGGCTTGGGGGGAAGGTAGCTGAGAGTGCGGTAGGTGGATGGGGGTGAAGGTGATAGGTCGGAGACTAGGGTGGAGCGGATAGCTGGAAAGGAGGATCGACAGGTGGGACAGGTCATAAGGACAGTGCTGAGGTGGAAGGTTGGAACTGGGGTAAAGTTGGGGGAGGGGAAATGAGGAAACTGGTGAAACCACATTGATGCCTGGGGTTGAAGGGTTCCGAGGCAGAAGATAAGGCTTTCTTCCTCCAGGTGTCGGGTAATAAGGGAGTGACAATGGAGGAGGCCCAGGACCTGTGTGTCCTTGGCAGAGTGGGAGGGGGAGTTGAAATGTTCATCCACGGGGCGGTGGGGTTGATTGGTGTGGGTGTCCCGGAGATGTTCCCTGAAGCACTCTGCGAGTAGGCGGCCCTTCTCCCCAATGTAGAGGAGACTGCATCGGAAGGAACGGATACAATAAATAACGTGGGTGGAAGTGCAGGTGAAACTTTGATGGATGTGGAAGGCTCCTTTGGGCCCTTGGATGGAGGTGAGGGGGGAGGTGTGGGCGCAGGTTTTGCAATTCCTGCGGTGGCAGGGGAAGGTGGCTTGTTAGGGGGGCGTGGACCTGACCAGGTAGTCACGGAGGGAACTGTCTTTACAGAACACAGATAGGGGTGGGCAGGGAAGTATATCTCTGGTGGTGGGGTCAGTTTATAGGTGGCGGAAATGTCGGTGGATGATGTGATATATATGGAGGTTGGTGGGGTGAAGGTGAGGACTATTCTTTGTGTCCCTACCTCTGGACGAGGTAGAAGTAACACTTGTTTGAGAAGTGTGTTATAACACCCCTGTACTTATATTTAGAGGGAGGTATCTTGAGGGCTGTTCTGGTGCAGTTGTAGTATCGTACCTATAAGCCAGGAGGCCTGGGTTCAAGTCCCATATGCTCCAGAAATGTATCATAACATATCTGAATTGGCTGATTAGAAGTACATCTAAAGTGGCTTCCAGACATTGACCTGCCCTAATCAAAACTAGAATCAAAAACATGAAAGCACCTCCAAACAGTACTTTGCACTAACCAGCAGAGGGGTAATAGTCAATGTTATTCTGAACATGCAGAAAAGAAGCATGAGTTTGAAAGAGGTGATTGGGTCCATCCTACCCATCCCACCTAACTATCATGCTTTGTGTCACAACAGATGCACTCCCTCATTCGGGTTGAGGGTCTCTTTCACTAATGCTCCACTTCAAGGAAAACCTTTTTAAAAAAAATAATTTTTAAAAAATTGTGCGGAAATTATTGGAAACATTCACTGGGTTAGCCAGTCTCTGCAGACAGAACAGATGAGTTACTGACCCAATTCTTCCAGCTAAAGTAACCATTTTCAACACTTAGAATCATGCAATGGATGCAAAATAAAAGGAAGCCATTCGTCCTGTCAAATGTGTGCTGGTACAGCATTTGATCTCATGCTACTCCACCAAGTGGTTGTCTGTAATTAATGCACAAATCAGCTTTGAAAGCAATAGGGATAAAGAGAAATGCCATGATTTCTGAATTGACAACTGTGATCAATTTCTTTTTCTTTACGCAAGTGACCATTTGCAGTAAAATTGCATGTTATTTTTAAAAATCTGCTTGGTTTGCAATTTAAGCTTGGAACATTCTACAAAATGTATGGATTTGTATTGACAGTTCGAGTACATATTTAACAAAACACTAATTATTATTGGATATTAAATCAACCACTTGAATCCAGAAATAGATAAACAGTTTGTATTTATATACTGTCTTTAATATTGTAAAACATCCAAAGGCTTTTCACAGGAGACTTGTAAAATACTATTTGACTCAAATTACAAGGAGATATTAGGGCAGATGACCAAAAATGTAGTCAAGTGGATAGATCAGTTTTAAAATTACAAGGAAGAGGCAGATAAACAGGAGGAAATATCAGAGCTTACAATTTAGTAGCTGAAGGCAGGTGCTGATGGAGCAATTAAGTTAGGGTTGCTAAAGGGATCACAATTGGAGGAGTGCAGGTAACACAGATGGATTTGGGGTTGGATGACATTACAGAGATGGGGAAGGGCAAGTTCATGGAGAGATTGGAAAACAACGATGAGAATTTAAAACTGAGAAATTGTTCAACAGGGATTGTAGGTAGGGATGATGGGGGAAACACCTTTGAATAACAGCTGGAACAGGGGTAGTCGAGTTTTGGATGACCTTAAATTTCTCCTGGATGGAAATTTGAGAGTTTTGGCTGGGACTGTATTAGAATAATCAAGTCTAGAAATTATAAAGGCATGAAATGGGGGATTAGCAGATGAATCGTGGCTATCAGAGAGTCATACAGCACGGAAACCAACCCCTTGGTCCAACCAGTCAATGCCAAACATAATCCCAAACTAAACTAGTTCACCCTGCCTGCTCTGGGTCCTTATCCCTCCAAACCTTTCCTATTCATGTACTTATCCAAATGTCTTTTAAATGCTGAAATTGTACCCACACCAACCACTTCCTCCAGATGTTCATCTCCCATGCAAACTACCGTGTACAAAATTGGTGTCTCATGTCCTTTTTAAATGTCTCTCATCTTCTTGAAATCCCCATTATAGGGAAAGATAACTACCATTAACTCCATCCATACCCATCATTATTTTATAAACTTCTATAAGGTCACCTTTCAACATCCTAAGCTCCAGTGAAAAAAGTCCCAGCCTATCCAACCTCTCCTTATAACTCAAGCATTCCATACCCAACAACAACCTGGTAAATGAGATTCAATAGACAATAGGTGCAGGAGTAGGCCATTCTGCCCTTTGAGCCAGCACCACCATTCTCAATCAGTATCCTGTTCCTGCCTTATCCCCATAACCCTTGATTCCACTATCCTCAAGAGCTCTATCCAACTCTTTCTTGAAAGTATCCAGAGACTTGGCCTCCACAGCCTTCTGGGGCAGAGCATTCCACACACCCACAACTCTCTGGTGAAGAAGATTCAGGAGATATTTTGAAAGTGAAGATAGGAGCTGTTAATGATTTCATGAAAATGCAGTCAATAGACCATCTCTGGGTCAAATATAGCCATGGGATTTGTAAATAGTTTGGTCTTACCTCAGACAATTGCCAGGGAGAGGGTCAGTAGCTAGGGAAGAAGTTTGGTGTGGGGACCAAAGATGATAGATTCTGTATTCCAAATATTTAGTTGAAGGCACCTTCAGGACATCAAACAAGCGACCTGATAGCTTGGAGACAGTGGAGGAGCCAAATGGCTGCTGAAGACATTGGGGTGTGTCTGTGTGTCATCAGTATTCAGAGGGAAACTGATGACGTGTCTTCAGATGACGCTGCCAAGGAACAATTCGTAAGATATAAATAGGAGAGGGCTGGGGTAGATCCTTGGGGAACATCAAAATCTAAGACACAGAAAAAGAAAAGCCATTACAAATGACCATCTAGCAAGAAAGAATCAAATCAGAATAGAAACAGCTATGTACAGTCCCAGCCAGATGGATGGCTATGGAGAAGTCAACTCTGCCAAAGGCTGTCAAACAGATGAGAAGGACAAGAGGGGATAGGAGTTTATTGTTGGCAGATTCATATAGGATGAGATCAACATCTGTAATATGGCAGGAGAAGAAACCCAATTGCAGAGATTCAAATCAAAGATGGGCATGGATTTAAGAGAATAATAAATGTAGAGACATGAAGGGAGATAGAGCTAGGAGACAGGACAGGATAGTTTGCAAGGAACAACTTAAGCTGTTCTGTGTCAAACGCTCTTAAGGCAATTGAGTAAATATTTTGAATTTATTCCTACTTTTCCTTTGTCTCTTTCTTACTCCTTCGATCTAACTCTAGTTAGATTCATTTTTTTGGAGTGAATATTTTACAAGTTACATCAGTACAGTAAAAAAAAAAGATTTAAAACCTCATGTATACTTCACTACATTGTAAAGTAGTGAGGGAAAATTCCCACTATTAAAAACCAGTTGATCGCTATGAAATTTAATGGAAATCTTGCTGCAACTTCAAAAATGTAAAATGCATATTCTGGAACACTATTATCAACCTTGGAGTGCCCTCTACTGGAAGTTTAGGGCTTGGTGAGCAAACAACAGCTGTGCTGACACAACTTCCCTGAAGTCAATATTATTTGTGTTTTAACAGATAAATATTAATCTAGTCAATAAGTAGAGGAAACAGCTATTGTAAACAGTTAGCACAACCTTAAAGAGGTTTATAAAATCATGAGGGGCATGGATAGGATAAGTAGTCAAGGTCTTTTCTCTGGGGTGGGGGACCCAGGACTAGAGGGCATAGGTTTAGGGTGAGAGGCGAAAGATATAAAAGGGACCTCTGGGGCAACTTTTTCACACAGAGGGTGGTGTGTGTGTGAGCTGCCAGAGGAAGTGATGGAGGCTGGTACAATTGCAACATTTAAGAGGCATCTGGATGGGTATAAGAATAGGAGAAAGTGAGGACTGCAGATGCTGGAGATCAGAGCTGAAAATGTGTTGCTGGAAAAGCGCAGCAGGTCAGGCAGCATCCAAGGAACAGGAGAATCGACGTTTCGGGCATAAGCCCTTCTTCAGGAATGAGAAAAGTCCACAGTCCCACAGTCTAAAGATGTGCAGGTTAGGTGAATTGGCCATGCTAAATTGCCTGTAGTGTTAGGAGCATTAGTCAGGGGTAAATGTAGGGGAATGGGTCTGGGTGGGTTGCTCTTTGGAGGTTCGGTGTGGACTTGTTGGGACGAAGGGCCTGTTTCCATGCTGTAGGAAATCTAATCTATATCTCAAACTATTTGCCCAACCACATCAATAGGTTTCTCAATCTGCAAAGTTCGTCTCTCATCTTCTTTCAACACCGTATGAAACAATGTGACAACACATTAATGACTTGAAATGCAATCCCACAAATCAAACTAATACAGTTGATTTAATATTATGTAGTCTATTATAGAGTACAAGTTATATCTGCAGCTATCAAAACTAGGTAAAAACAATGACTGCAGATGCTGGAAACCAGATTCTGGATCAGTGGTGCTGGAAGAGCACAGCAATTCAGGCAGCATCCGAGGACAGGCAAAATCGACGTTTGATGAAGGGCTTTTGCCCGAAACGTCGATTTTGCCTGTCCTCGGATGCTGCCTGAATTGCTGTGCTCTTCCAGCACCACTGATCCAGAGCTATCAAAACTAGCATGCTGCAACAGTGCTGGTAATTTTCTCAGCTTTATCAAAATTCAATACTGAACTGGTAGCAGCATGATAGTACAGTATGTAAAAAAAAATGCTGTGCTGTCCCTAATTAACTAAACATGCTGAATACCTTTCTATTGTCTTTCAAGCAGAGAAAATGTCACTGTTATCGATATGTAGCAGAGAATAAAATTTCTGCTTTTATTTCAAACACACAGGACCGAACTTCTTGTTTTTAAAAATTAAACCTTTCTAGTACACAGGCAGAAAATAAATGGAAACAACAGGACCTCTCAGTCATATTGAGGTGCAGCGTAAGTATGCAACTTTTATTGTATGCAACACCACAACCAACTTTATCCAAGTGCCTGTTCTTGCCTGACTCCATTTTATTACATTGTTCAATAATGGGTTAGGATTATTTTGTCATTCATGGAATGAGGTTGTCATCTTGATTTACTGCCCCACCCTAAATGTCCAGAGGGCAATTAAGAGTCAACCACATTGCTGTGGGTCTGGAGTCACATGTCGGCCAGACCAGGTAAGGTCAGCAGATTTCCTTCCCTAAAAGGACATTAGTGAACCAGATAGGTTTTTCTGACAATTGACAATGGTTTCATTTAGAATTCAAATTCCACTGTCTGCCATCATGGGATTCGAATCCAGGTCCTCAGAACATTACCAGAGTCTCTGCACTAGCAGTCCAATGATAATACCACCAGGCTGTTGCCTCCTCTATGATTCAACTTACAGGCTTTCTGCTGCTTTCACAAGGGTGAGCATGGAATGAAAGGAAAGTGTATAATTATCTTGCAGTTCATATTACGGTTAGCCTTCACCTAAACACTGGATACTAATTCAATCATGGTGGTTTACATCAGCATCCTAAAATAGATGCAAAGCTGAACTAATTTTTGGGACAGAGAAAGCTTAAAATTGTCCTGCATTTCTGCCAAATACCTTCATTGTTATCACACTACATTGCTCAACGAAAATCAAAATGCCATTAAAATTTCTCTCCAATTGTAAAATTGTACCATCCAGCCTTGCATTCACTGATGGTCATTCTTTTCTGCCTCTTACGTACCTTATAAAGGTAATTTGATATGGACAAGTTCTTTATTTTTTTCTTCAGGTGTCTCTTACTCTCTGCATACAAATCTTATACAATAGTTAATTTTGTTTTTCTCTCCATATGCATCTTACTTCTGCATATGTCTAACATGCTTCCTTCTCCATCACTAGTCATGGAGACTGGCTTGAAGCCTTCTGCATCAGATTGCTATGGCTGGTTTCTCCTGTTCCCCCATTTTTGTTGTCTCCGTCCTCCACCTTAACTCATGGGCTCACATGGAAATTTGTAGTAAAAGCTAGACTACTTTCTAGCCTATTTTGGCTCTGAACCCACTTTTGTTTTGTTGATCTGACAGTAAAAGCCACGCCACCTTGCCACTGGTTAGAATAGCAAAAGACCGAACAAGGTATTCAGAAGCTGATCTCCATATTTTACGAAGTCTGTCAGCTTCTACTGAATACCTCCTTGCCGGTGAAGAAGAGATTAATTTTTGACACCAAGTAGGGTTTTTTGGTGGGGTAATGGGTGGATGGGTGGGAGGGGTGTGTTGAAGGTGGAGGTTGGGGTTCACCATCCCACAGGCAATTTAATTACGTGAACAACTCAGCAGGTCTGGCTGCATCTGTGGAGAAAGAAACAGAGTTAATGCTTCAGGTTCTTTACATTTCAGAGCTTCGGGCCAGTTTTTATTGATCCTTCACTGACTCTCTGGGAACTTCACTGAGGAGACAACAGCAAAACAAAGTGCATACCTGAAATCTAAACAGTTTAATAACTGTGTGCATTGGAACAAAGGAGCAGGAGTAGTTGCAGACTGGATTAAATCTATTCCTGGTAGTTCCTTCCCCACCTTCCCAAGGCTCTGGCCATTAGAACTCATCCATCCTTGTGATATACTACCTTCCTACACCGACGAAAGCAAATGAAAAGAGTTACACAATTACCTAATGCTTGACTGTCAGTCAAACAACCGATCATTCCTCTCCCCCATCCAACCTAACTTTAAATATTTCTATTTTTGGGGAAGAGAGATGTATAAATAAAATTTAAATATCCCATGGTTTTTCTCCAGATGGTACACACAATCTTTTATTCAAGGAAACCCAGCAACTTGAGGAGTGCACTATTCAATCGGATCGTAGCTGATCTGGTTGTGGTTTTAACTGTCTGCTACATATAACTGCGACGGCCTTATCTGTCAAAAATCTATCCAATTCAGTCTTGAATAAATTCAATGACCCAACTTCCACTCATTTCTGGGGAAAAGAAGTCCAAACAAAAACAGCACTCTGGAAAAATGTGTGCCTACACCAGTCATCAAGCACTGTCCTACCCCAGCCTATTTTTCAGCATGTTGTCCATTGCTTTGTATGTAATGGGCTTCAAGTGATCAGTTCAAATGTCTCGATGGTCCCCATTTCTACCACCCTTTCAGGCAGTATGTTCCATATATCCACCATCCATGAGATGAAAAATTCTTTACTATTTTCCCTCTAACCTTCTTCCCCCTACCTTAAATCTATGTCCTTGGCTATTGATCCCTCTAAAGGAGAATTTTTTTTTCCTATTTAACCCATCTATGTCCTCTTAAATTTGTACACCTCAATTAAACCCCGCCTTAGCCTTCTCTTTGATGAGGATACTGCAATCCTTCTTGAATCTACAGCTTTATTTCCCCTACCATCAACTATACTGCCAACTTAGTAGCATCTAAAAACTTTTAAATCAAGTACCCTTCATTTAAGTTTAAATCATTGACAATAGATCCCGAAAAGCAAGGTATCTAGTACCGGATTTTATGCGATTTCACTGGAAACAATCTACTAGTCACACAAAAACTCAACCAACGTTACCCTTGACTTCCTGCTACTGAGTTAGTTTTGGGTCCACTTTTACTATGGATCCCATTGGCTTGACCTTTGTGATCAGTCTGACATTTCTTAAATTCCTTGCTAAAATTTACGTAGACAGAATCAAATGCATGACTTTCCAATCTGATGGAACTTCTCCAGAACATAGTAAATTTGGGAAAATTGGAAACAATGCTCCCACCTACTGCATGAGCAACCTCTTTTAAGACCTTGAAAATGTTATCTGTTCAGACCCAGAAACTTGTCATCTCACAGCTCCATCAGTTTACTCGACACCACTTGCCTAATAACTGTAATTAAATCAATTTTCACTTCCACATCCTGATTTAGTTGGTACTTTTAAATTAGTAAGTATTTCTGTGACCTGATTTGAAGAGACAGAGACAATCACTTATTAGCATTAATAGAATACTGGCTGGTTAGCAAAAAGCATAAAAAAGCCTTCTTCTGATTAGCAGGATGTGACAAGTGGAATTCCCAGGAGTCTGTGCTGGGGCCTCAGCTTTTTAAGAGTTTAAATCTTTACATGGGGGAAGCAAAGGCAAGAACAGCTACATGTACAGATGATACAAAGACATGCCGAAAAATATATTGTGGAGCGGTCATAAGGAGCATGCAGAAGTATATAGATAGGTAGAATAAGTGGACAAAAATGCAGTGCATTGGTAATGTCCCTACCCCTGGACTGGCAGACCCATATTCAAGTCCCACCTGCTCCAAAGGTATGTAATAACATCTCTGAACAGGTTGATTAAAAAAATGTTAATTTTTTTTAAAAATTGGGCAAAAATCTAGCAGAAGGAGTATCACATGGGACAATGTGAGGTTGTTCACATTGGCATGAAGAATGAAATATGTAGAGTATTACTTAAAACAGTGAATGACAGCATAATGCTAAGGTGCAGAAGGATCCAGCAAGTAATGAAGGCAAGTGGAATACTCTTTGACAATAATATCTTCACTTTAATAAATGTAAGCCATATTATGAATTATGATCCTGTCAGATGTAGCTACTGGACAAGTCAGATCCCAGAATGAAATCTTGCTTAATAGATCATTTAAAAAAATGTTGTGGCAATTTTGCACACAAGGCTGCAGATTTGGGTTTAATGAAAGAACAGAAGTTTTGTACACAAAAGAAAAATAAACCAAACCAAGCTATCTACACTAAACCACTTAAAACATTTCAACCATGCAGCAAAATGAAATTCCATCTACCCTCCCCTCAACACTATCACTTTAGAGTTAATCAAAATGCAGGGCAATTTTCACTTCTCCGTCAAATTTGTAGATTGATTTAACTGCTTTGTTTCAGTTCCAGTCCTGTGAAGGTATTTTATTTGACTCACTCAACTGAGATCTTAGACTCTCAGCTTTGAATAATCAATTGCAGATTTCTAATCAAACAGTCCTACTCTGGAAGCTTTGCAAATTGAAACCCATGCATTGAAGTAACTTATTCCCTTAACTACTCTAAACAAGGTCTTTTTCAAGGAGAAATCATTCATGCATCTAATTTTAGTAAGGTCTTCTTCAAATTTTACTCAGAAACCTTTTACTGTTTTTTTTTTGCTTATCCTAGCTTCTGCTAATCTAATGACTTAATGTAGTTTTCTTTTCCAATTATACACTCCAACTGTACAAAGTACCATATTTGATCCTGGAGGGCCAAACTGTTTTGGAATTATTGGTTTGGAAAGACTGGTCAAGTTAACTTTTAAACTCCTGCTCAAAAAAAAGGGCCAACATTCATTTTCCCCGATTTTGAAATCCAAATTTAAATAATAAATTAATATGTATATGTCACATCTTACATCACATATTCTTCAGTTCTACAGACTACTGGTGAGGTCATATCCTGTATAGTCTCTGCAATTTGTGTTTCCTTCTTTAAGGAAGGATGGGTTAATGCATTGAATATGGTTCAATGAAGGCTTATTTGATTGACACGGGGAATGAGCTGTTGTGTAATTAGTTTGGAATGCTCTGCCTAAAAAGACAGTGGAGGGAGGATCCTTTAATATTTTTAAAGATTGATTCTTGTTAGGTAAGGGAATTGGAGGTCAATCAGGGGTAGTTGGGAATGTGGAATTCAAAACATAAACAGATCACCCATGATTTTATAGAATGGTAGGGCAGGCCTGAGGGGCTAAATGGTCTACTTCTACTCTTCATTCTGATGCTTGTAACTGAGGTTATTCACCATATCAGCATACTGAAACTGTTTAAATGTAATAGCAAATTGCGTCAACCAACAATTACCAGCAACTCAATCAATTACTATCAAAGTTTACGCGAGGAACCAAAATTGTTTAGTCACCGGTTCGTATACATCAGGGAATGAACACTGCAGAACAGCTTGATAATCACATTTTGTGTATTTGCACATGCACTTTATTGTTACAACTCCACAGAGTGTGCTACCATCAGTTACACCACTATAAATTAAATATAATGCCTGGACTACAGAATATTTCTCACAAAACTAGCAAACTTCAGTCACAGATGAGCTGCAGCAAAATAAAAATGGGCGGCACGGTGGCACAGTGGTTAGCACTGCTGCCTCACGGCGCCAGAGACCCAGGTTCAATTCCCGCCTCAGGCGACTGACTGTGTGGAGTTTGCACGTTCTCCCCGTGTCTGCGTGGGTTTCCTCCGGGTGCTCCGGTTTCCTCCCACAGTCCAAAGATGTGCAGGGTCAGGTGAATTGGCCATACTAAATTGCCCGTAGTGTTAGGTAAGGGGTAAATATAGGGGTATGGGTGGGTTTCGCTTCGGCGGGTCGGTGTGGACTTGTTGGGCCGAAGGGCCTGTTTCCACACTGTAATCTAATCTAATCTAAAAATCAAGCAGGGAAATCAGTCACAGCAGCAGATTTTTGACTAAGTGGTTTTCCAATCTGCAACATAAAACAGACATTTACTTCAAATAATAAATCGGGACAATATGCTGTATGCAAAATCTGCGCTATTCAGTAATTTCACTTTTTGTTTCACAGAAATTGTCATGCTAGTAAAATTTCTGACAAATTAATGAACTGAATTAAACCACTATTGATAAATGCTGCAAAAAATCTTTTATTTTTGACAGTTTAAAATAGCACATTCTTCAACAAACATGAAAATTCTCCACTTACTGATCTGTTAAATTTGCAGTTGTTTTAAAGAAAAATGCTTTTATTGGTGCTTTATTGTTTGGGTGGGGTTGGAGCTAATTACAGAATTCTTTTCCTGGAGGAGAGATGGTTAACACTGTTAATTCATCTCCTGGTGATCAACTCTTGTTAAACAGTCAATAAAACTCTGATTCACAGAGGGCCTTGGTCATCAATTGCTAAAGACAGCAACAGAAAACAGAACAGAATTCTGTTTGGAAGCATTGATTGACAGCTTTTGTCAGCATCCACTTAATCAACAACTTTCACTAAATAATTCCTCTCTGCCTGAAATTGTTGACTACTGCAAGAAGTACAATTTCATGGATGCTGGAAGCACTTTAGCACATTCCCAGAAAGATCACGATCACTCTTCACAAGCTGAGCTAGTGTTGGCAGTCTATTTCTCTGAGGGCATTGAAACGAAGCACAATTCAGTTCTCAATCAATAACCATGAGTGCAGTTTTCTAGTGTAAATCAACACTTGGGACTGAGAGGTTTGTTTCCTTCCATAGCAATGGCAAAGACCAATTCGAATAATCAAAAAGTCTCCCAATTGCTAACAAAGAAGTATTTCTGGAATGGTCAGAGACACTGGATGTTTTGATGGAGAAGTGAGCAAGTAGTGCAGGCTCAAAGGGCTGAATGGCCTACTCCTGCACCTATTTTCTAAGACTGGCAAGCTCCATATTTCTCCTCCTCCTAGATATAAATGCTTCCAGCGTGACAGTTGAATTGATGCCATCACATGGACCAATCCACATATAAAGAAAGACTTCAAGAATAGACCACCACGTGGGCTGGAGTCCGTAGTCAGTAACACAGCCCAGCTTTGAAATGACTCTCAGCCTTCAAACATTACACATTTGCTTCTCAATTAAGCACCCAAGTCAAATTCTTTTCATTATGATTGCAACATACAGCACATGGAAAGAATTAAATTCATTAGATTTAATTCCTTCCATTAAATATAAGTACCTTAAATTGAGGAAATAGTCAATAGAACAATGACTTCAGAAAAAAAATGAGAAATGGAAGAAAATTTGCATTTCTTTAGAACCTTTCACAAACGTAGGGCATGTCACAGGTGTTTAATGTTGAAAAGGTGTGTGGTTACTGTGGTGACATCATGAAGTACAACAGCAGATTGCTGTTGCTGGAACCTTCAGAGAGCAGCAATAATTAGGTGGCTAGGAAACCTGCTTTCTTGTGGTGTTGGCTGAGGTGTGAATATTCACCAGATTCCGGGAGAATTATCTAGGCCTTGGGACTTTTAATAATCACTGAAATGGAAAAGATTGCCTTCAAATCGCATTGGAAATTCAGAACCTCAGCAGGTCAGTATTCCCTTCGAAATGCACCAGACCCCATCATCCCTAGATGACATGTTCAATTCTTTAGAGTAGGCCTTAAACCCACAGGCTTCAGACAGAGGTGTGACTTCAAGCACTAAGCCAAACTGGCAAGAACTGTAATGCTACATAGGATGGCTGATGAAAATTAAGTAAAATCAGGTCATTCACCTGACTGTGAAGATCACAATATAGTTATTCATGAAAGTGATAGTTAAGATGAAACAAATTCATCTCTCACTTCCCCAGTATTTAGACTTTTGAATGGACATCTAAAATCTTCATGTTCATTTCTGTCTCTGTACCTTCTCTGGTATATTGTATTCTGCAGTCTGTTCTACTCCCTGATGCACTTTGTATGGTATGATCTGCCTGCATAATAAGTAAAACAACACTTTTCACTGTATCTTGGTACATGTGACAACAATAAATCAAATCAATTTATTGGCAATGTTGGTAGAACCTTGGACTCTGAATCAGGAGACTGTGGGTTCAAGAACTTGAGCACAAAAATCTAGACAAATCCTAGTGCAGTGCTGATTGAATGTTGCACTGTCAAGAGGTCATAGAGTCATACAGCATGGAAAGAGAGCCTTTGGTTTAACCAGCCCATGCTGAACATAATCCCAAATTAAACTGGTGCCATCGACTCGTGCTTGGCCCATCTCCATGCAAACCTTTCCTATTCATGTACTTATCCAAATGCCTTGAACATAACTGTACCCATATCCTCTAGAAGTTCATTGCACACATGAACCACTCTGTGTAAAACATTTGCCCCTCTTGTCTTTTTTAAAAAAATCTTTCACCTTAAACTCAATCCCTCTAGTCTTGAAATCATTCATCCTAGGGAAAAGACACCTACCATTAACCTTGCCTATACCCCTCATGATTTTAGAAGACTTTACAAGGTCATTCTCAGCCTCCTATATTCCAAAAGAAAAAGACCTCGCCTATCCAGCCCTTTCTTTTTAACTCAAATCTTCCACATACGGCAACATTTAATAAATCTCATCTGAACCCTCTATAGCTTAATAATATCCTGGTAAGGTGGTTTAACTGAGGTCTCACCTGCTCTCACTTGTAAAGAGTTCCTTGACTCCTGATTGGTTGCACATTGCAGGAACCCACAGCCACAAAAATAGTTCATAACAGTTATCAAATTTCTTGTTGTGATATTATGTAGCCATCCTGGTAAATTCCTGCTTTAAAATGGTTCTCTAATTGCTCTCCACAGTTTTTAAAAAGGCACAAATAAAAAGACAGTCCTTATAAAACCATGACCCTAGAATCAGGTAGAAGATCTGGTCCTCAAATATGGCTTTCCCTTATTTGACAGAAAGCACATTGGATGTAATGATAAATTCAGACAATTATCTTCCCTTTTTTGAGAGGAGCCTCCCAAGATATGTCCGTGTTTTCCAGGAAATCAGGTCGGTCTTGCAAGAGATCCTACCCGTGGTGTGCAGTTGTCAGAATCTCTTGTGCAGCAAAAACCAATTTGAGAAACTATCAGAGTCCAGTCCATTATCATAAGACTAAGTTTTGTGTTAAATAGAGAGAAGTGAAGCTGGTCCATTGCTGATTAAGGGTTCATCCCACCAACACTACAATCACCACCATCCACCAACAAACTACTGCTAACTAGGACATGCACAGTGTTACCTTCTTTTGGAAATCCTGCTGCAAAAATGGCATATCGTAGCTCAAATGCTGTAGGAAATTATGGTGAAAGCAATTGCAGTCTCAGTTTGCAATAACAGCATCTTGCTCTCGGTTTTACCATTCAATGGCATGAAAACTGTAGTTATGCAGCAGACACAAAGTAAACTCACTCGAACGTTAGAGTGAGTCATTCCAAGTCTAAGTGCATATCACAATGTGACCAACCTCTGGTACAGAAAGTTAAACATTACAAGTGTGCCGCCTCATTGCTTCTGGTTTTAACGGCCAGAGTTTTAAAAAAACTTAATAGGCAACGAATTTTAATTCATATTTATATGTCCATGCTGGCCCCAACACTGCTTTCTCCCCATCTTCAGTCTGACTGTTTAATGACTGCTTGCCCTGTTCACTCAGGATCCAGGTGTCTAGTTGCCCTCCCACTGTGATGTTATCAACCCTCACTTTCAGCAAGTTGGCACAAAAAAATTGCAACTTACATTAGCAAATTGAACCATCAGCAGATCGCAAGAGATGTCTTGGCAAAGCAAATTATGGCTCAATGCATTCAGGTTTTAAGGGAGACTTGAATAATAAAGTACATAGCCTGTAAAATACCGATTTTGAACAATATATGCTGACAGCACAAAGTAATCACTGACAGCAACCAAATACTGACAGTTCGTACCTATGGTTGAAAATAGTTGATGTCAATACTGCCTGTAAAGAAGTCCAGGAAAAGTATTTCAGTCCTCATCAGTATCTCAAAAACAGAAAACCCAAAAACAATATTCCATTCTATAAAAGTAACAAGTGTTATGATTATTATTATTATTATTAATAATAATAATAATAATAATAAAGAGCACAGACTAGCTACCATAGTTGATGCCTATGATTTCCACAACAGTGGAAAAGGAGATCTAATGATGATGTAGTAAAATTCCCTTGATTAAACAAAATAAGTCTTGGGTCTCTCTGATTGCCCTAAGAGCTTTATTGCAGGAATTTTTAAAATAGCGAGTTGTTTCCCTCAATGTAATATTGGCTAAAAGGTTAAATGCCTACATGTTTATTACACTACTTGATCCAAGAGATATATCTACAGAAATGTAACTAAAAAGATGTTTTCATTACAGAATCTCTTACCCAGGACTACAACTTGTTGTGCATGTTGGCTGTTAAGAAAATTAGAAACCACCAGTTTCTGCTGGTCCATCTACAGCAACATTTTTGCTTAAAGGCTTTCAAGTTTTCCTTGAGTGGTTTGCTGTCAGAGAAACAGAATGCTTGCTTGACACCTGTCTGCCCAAATGCATAACTATACAAATCACTTATTTATATCTAGCTCTTTTAACTTAGGAAAATGTTGTCACTAAGTCCAGATGCAGAATTGGAAAGAAATGTCATTGACCTTTGGGAGGATATACTCAGAGGGGTGTCTAAAAGCTTGATTCTGGCAACAAAACAAGCCTGTTGATCCTGCAGCAATAAAACCTGCAGGTTGTTGAAAAGGGATATGATAAGTTATCTTTCATCTTGGACTCTTGGGGACAAGAATGTCAATTTCAAATGGTCACAACTATTCATACTATAGAGGTTGCTTATTGGTTGGTAAGTTGACCCATTCTCCATGGCATTGCCTCAAACAAAGTAGTGGGGAACTATCGGCTCTCCAAGGACCGAGGCAGTTCAGAAAGGTTGCAAAGCTTGAACATACTGATTTGTTTGCAAAGAACTGGTCCCAGTGTTCAAATGCATGCCATTTCTAGTAAGCATACATGGAGCACATAATGAGTTCAACCAATTATCTAAAACTGGTTGTTCATGTTGCTATTAGCATACTCAGGATTGCTCAGCAAGTGCTTCATGTTGTGAAAGCGCATCTAACAGAAGATGTTCTATTTTCAGATTTGTATGTGTAGAGTGACTGACTGTGATGTATGACTCTCAAATAGCATGTTACTTCATTTTTTTGTGAGAAACATACTACAGGCCATACTCAGCCAGTCCTCACTTACAAAACCCAACATGAAACAACTAATAGATGTGATTCCATGAATGACTAGCACATGCTAAACAATTCTAAGTGTACAAATTGTTTCACGAACAAATAATTTAAGATGAACAATTCTGCTTATAATCTACTTTACTAATGCTTTATTTGTTAACCATTCCCAGAATCCTGATCTCTAGAATCAAAAAGAATATCTTCAAGCTTTAGGCCTTTTTTGAATTGCTTAGGAACATGGGGATCCTAGAATTCCCTTTTCCACTCTCCATGGTTCCTCAGCCAGAGTCGCCTTGCCAAACAAATAGCATCCCTTTCCTTTGTGGTGTAAACTATGATTACGTGAAATTTAGCATTCTAACCACCACCATGAGGGAGCAGCACTATGGTACAAAGAACAGTTTGCTAATTGAGAAAAGATTGCGTATCACTTTTCTGTGATTTTCAAGTTCTGTCATTAAAAACTGTGATTAACATCAAACTTTAATACAGATTGACTCAAATTATTGTTCTGTATTGTGCAATATTAAATTAAATGATATGCAGTTAATATAACTTGTATCCTGCCTCCAAAGCCATATTCAAGTTATTGGGCTTATTATCAATGTAAACTACCATTGTTGAAGGATTTCCAATTATCCACAAGAGCACTCTACCTTTGAATAGTTGAGAGAGAACCTATTCGTTCTACAAGCTTGAGCTAAATCTATAATAGAGCAGCAGTATTCCACGATAGTGAACGTTTAAGGTAGTTACATAACTTTTTCATATTTTTAGCCTCAAACTGGTCCCCAAGTTTTATTTATTGGATTGCAATATGTACACTAATAATGATTCCAGCTTTCACATTAGACTATTTTAGCAGTATAATACCTTAACATTAAGTTCCTTTTCAGTGTATGGGTCACTTCTTAACTTAGATGATGATTATAATTCTCAATTAGCAAACTGTTCTTTGTACCATAGTGCTTCTCCCTCATGGTGGTGGTTTAACCTGAGGGTCACCACGTCTCAGGCAAGAGGAGATAAAGGGAGTCCTTCATGGTAACCTCAGTCAGTGCAAGAATTGAACCCATGCTGTGGCATCACTCTACATTTTAAACCAGCCATTCAGGCGCTGAGATAACTGACCCCTTTAGAAAACAATAATTCAATCAAACCAAGACAATATGCTTTTGTAGAAATTAATTATATTTGACTAATTTATTTGAGCTCTTTGAGGATAGATAAAGGGGGATATGCAGATGTGGGGCATTTGAATTTCAAAAAGAACTTTCAATAATGATGCCATATTAAAAAAAAAGTTTACTGTGCAAGATAGGTGCTCATGGTGTTGGGATTGATATATTAGCATGGATTAAGCATTGGCTAACTATCAGGAAAAAGAGGGGGGTAAAAGGATAATTTTCTGGTTGGCAAATTGTAGCTATTGGAATGTGGTTCAGTGCTGCAGTCTTTATTACTTATGAGCATTTATTTAGATGACAGTATCGAATGTACTGCAGACAAATTTCCTGAGAATTAAAGGATAGATATGGAATAAAGTTGTGAGGAAGATATTAAGAGTGCACTAAAGAATGTAGGTAGGTTAAGTGGGTAAAAAATTAACAGACGGAGCACAGTGTGAGAAAATGTGTGGTTACCCCCTTTGACACAAAGGGTCGCAAAGCATGTTACTATTAAATTGAAGAGACACCAAAGAATGCTGTAATATAGAAGTATCTTTGTACATGAATCACAAAAATCAAAATGCAGATGCAGCAAGTAATTCGGTAGAAAAACGAAATGTTAACCTTTATTGCAAGGGGAATGAATTGAGACTACACTTTAAGCTCTGTGTACACCTTTTGTCACCTTATTTGTACTGGATGCAGTCCAGGAAATATTCACAAAGTTGATTACTGGGATGAAGCTGTTGTCTTACAAGGAAAGAATGAGCAAGTTAAGCCAACACATTGCAATTGAAAAGAATGCCAATTTATCTTATTGAAACATAAAAGACTCTGAGGGGACTTGACAGGCAAGATGTTGAGAGGATATTCCCCTTCTTATGGAAATCTAGAATTAGATGGCAACCTAAATAAGGTTCTCCTATTTAAGTCAGAGATGAGACTTTTCTTTTCCCCCCTTCAGAAGGTTATCAATCTTTGAAATTCTCCCCACAGGGAGCAATGATGGCTGGCTTATTGAATGTATTCCAGACTGAGGTAGATTTTTGTTTTACAAAGGAGCCAAGGATCATAAGGACACAGAGGAAAGTAGAGAGGCCACAAGCAGATCAGAATTGCTCTGATCGAATTGGAATGAGTGACCTCCTCCAGCTTCTATTTCTTGTGATTATAAACAGAGCAAATTTACCTCAGAAAAGCAGCAGGGCAGAAAGCTCAAACAAGAATCCAATTTGATGGAATTAATATAAAAACAAAGTGTCTTGGACAGGAGTTGACAGCTTATCGGTTGATAATCATGGATGGAGATGTTCTCCAAAGTTACACTGGCCCATACCATATCTAAAAGTCACTATTTTTAGTTTTTAGATAGCCAATAAATCTCAGCGGCACAGTGGCTCAGTGGTTAGCACTGCTGCCTCACAGCACCAGGGTCCCAGGTTTGATTCCAGCCTTGGGTGACTGCCTGTGTGGAGTTTGCATATTCTCCCCATGTCTGTGTGGGTTTCCTCTGGGTGCTCCGGTTTCCTCCCACAGTCCAAAGACCTGCAGAGCAGGTGGAATGGCCATGCTATATTGCCCATAGTGTTAGGTACATTAGTCAGAGGGGAAATGGGTCTGGGTGTGTTGCTCTTCAGAGGGTCTGTGTGGACTGGTTGGGCTGAAGGCCTGTTTCCACACTGTAGGGAATCTAATCACCTCAGTAAAAATCAACTTTTAGTGGGTGGCACAGTGGTTAGCACTGCTGCCTCACAGCGCCAGAGACCCGGGTTCAATCCCCGCCTCAGGCGACTGACTGTGTGGAGTTTGCACGTTCTCCCCGTGTCTGCGTGGGTTTCCTCCGGGTGCTCCGGTTTCCTCCCACCATCCAAAGATGTGCAGGGTCAGGTGAATTGGCCATACTAAATTGCCTGTAGTGTTAGGTAAGGGGTAAATGTAGGGGTATGGGTGGGTTTCGCTTCGGCGGGTCGGTGTGGACTTGTTAGGCCGAAGGGCCTGTTTCCACACTGTAATCTAATCTAATCTAATCTAAATGGAAAGACTTAATTACTCAGCAGTGTGCCCCTGAATTGATTGATTATTTGAATCATTGAAACTATTTGAATAGTTTTTGAAAGTTACTTTTGATTTTGTTTTTACTACCTGTTCAAGCAGCAGGATTAATCTGAATGAGCAGCGAAACTTATGGTGGAAAGAGGAAAAAAGAATTCATTAAAATTAAAAAATAATAAACCTTGGACAGGATAGCATTTGCAGCAAGTAATTTAGTTTAGGAAAAGTATTTGAATTAATCCAGTTTATTAATTGTTGCCTGGGAGTCGGCCATGTTATTAGGACAGGGCACAAGCAAAGAAGAAAGGGTTAAAACAAAATGGTCACATCCTAGAGTGATGATCACACAAGTCAGTGAAATGATAACACCCCAAGGTGTACAATAGGCTTTTGTAAAAATTCTTTTCCATAACTTACACAGTTAATGGTAGGGCCTTGGGTAGTGTTGTCACACAGAGAGACCTAGGGGTTCAGGTACAGAGTTCTTTGTATATTGCATCACTAGTGGTTAAGAAGGCATTTAGCATGCTTGCCTTCATTGCTCAGACCTTGAGTATATGAGTTGGGACATCTTGTTAAAGTTGTCAGGATGTTGTTGGGGCCACTTTAGGAATACTGTGTACAGTTCTGGTCACCCTGCTGTAGGAAGGATGTTATGAAATTGGAGCGAATTCAGAAAAGATTGACCAGGATGTTGCCAGGACTGGAGGATTTGAGGTATAACGAGAGGCTGGGACCTTTTTCTGCCTGGAGTGTAAGAAGTTGAGGGGTGACCTTATAGACGTCTATAAAGTCATGAAGGGCAGAGATAAAGGCAAATAGCAAAGGCATTTTCCCTAGGGTAGGGGAGTTTAAAACTAGGGGGTATAAATTTAAGGTGAGAGGATAAAGATTTAAAAGGGATCAGAGGGGCAAATATTTCACACAGAGGATGGTAGAATGTGGAATAAACTGCCAGAGGAAGTGGTAGATGCAGGTACAGTTGCAACATTTGAAAGACATTTGGAAATGAACATGAATAGGAAAGCTTTTGAGGAGTATGGGCCAAATGCAGGCAAGTGGGACTAGTTTAGTTTGGGTAACTTGGTCAGCATGGAAGAGCTGATCCAATTCCATACTGTTTGACTCTTAGACGCTACAAAAGGCCAGGTATACCATTCTATGGCATTAAACCATCGTACTGGGACAATAAACAGATAGGATACTCCAATAAGAAAAGATTAGGGAGCCCATCAAAACAAGATTGAAAAGACAGCAGCTGGCTGCTTATACCACCCCACTTCCTGTACACATGCCTTGGGTGTTAATTTACTGTCTAAACATCATTGATGACATTTGAACATGGCTGGATAAATGGAATCACACATAATTTAGAGGTGGTTGTTACATGAAAATAATCTAACAGCCATGTAAAACAGTTCAAATCAAAGTTTTGTTACAGCGCAGGAAGGTCCATTTTTTCCCATGGGAAGAGTGGATCTCCTTGCAAATACATGAATAAGCTCTGGAGGAGCTTTCAAGAGTCCCCATCTTGACTGTGGGTCAAGATAATTTAAAGAGATCTTCCTTTTAATGCTAATGAAAAATTGCTATATTTAATTCAAGTCTTTGAAGAAACTAAAGGGAAAACATTTCAGTACTGAATTGTCAGTAATGAAAACAAAACAATGATTTAGGCAGATATGACACTGATGAATGTAAAAAATTAAGTTGTCAAAATTAACTACCTTACCAACACCATGTGACATTAATCTTTACACGCACAGTAGGAAAACTGAAGAGATGAACTCCATATTCAAGTTGCCCCGAGTCAGTAAACATGCTGCCAAAGCAATACTGTCACTGGTGAGTGCTTTCTGCAGGTCTGATGTATTTACAGCACATGACATGTTATCAGATAATATTAGTATTAGCATTTCCAGCTAAAACTTTTGCGTCAATACAAAGGAGGAACATTACAATTTATATCATTCATCAGTTTGTGATGCAACTGTATTAAAAACAAAATCATGGAAGTAAACCCTACTAGAAATACACTCCGCGTAATCTCAAAATATTTCACTTTGTATTCACAAATGGCACAGAAATACAGTTCAGCTTTCGATGAAATTAAATGCATGAACTCTGAACTATTTCATCCTAAGTACCACACAGACACAAAACTAGAAAATTCTCGCTAGAAGGTTTATAAACTCTCCTGAGGCTGTTAGATGCAATTCTTCTACTTGTGCCATAGGCTTACATTTCAGTGCAAGTACTATATGAGACACTTTATGAAACTATCTTCAAAACAATTGAACTTTAATGAGAACTATGAAACTTCAATACTTGATGCAACACAGGAAAAGGTTATTTTGAATAATATGCTGATTGTCACAGCCGAAGTAAAATCAGCAAGAATGTCAACTATGACAATTAGATTTTCTTACCATAATAATGCAGTCCATGTTTTGGTCATACAACACAATTTTACAGTAGCCACATGAGATAGGAGAGAGACCATTTGACCAAACCTATCATGGTCATGGTAGGAGTCATGGCCCTTTGGATAAGATGTCAGAGGAATCATACTCTAAATATTCCCTTTAGGAATCTGGAAACAAATTAATGGTAAGTCAAAATTTTCTCTCTCCACCGTTCTTGTTGTAAACAACCAATTTTTAAAAATAGTTTTGTAAGGCATAAGTTCAGTTTTGTAAGGCAGGGTAAAACTTCCCATTAGATACCCTGGACTAGAACCCTCTGAACTTTGTGGAATCCACATTTGAACTAAGAGTCATGGAGCTCTCTGGCTGAGACAGATGAGGCAATATGTAAGCATAGGGACAGCTGTCTGGAACAGGGGTTTAGCTTGTAAAGCTAAAAGAAGAACCCCACAAATGCCTCAACTAAAAGACAATGAATGCCAGCCTGCAGACATTCTGGAACCTACAAAATTACAAAAAGGCACAGTCGCTCAGCAGTTAACACGGCTGCCTCATGGCACCACGGACCTGGGTTTGACTGTCAGTGTGGAGCTTGCACATTTTCCCTATGTCTTTGTGGGTTTCCTCCGGATGCTCCGGCAATGCAAAGACATATAAGTTAGATGAATTTGCCATGCTAAATTGCCCATTGTTTTGAGGGATGTGTAGGTTAGGTGCATTAATCAGGGGTAAATGTGGAGTAATAGGATAAGGGGTTGGGTCTGGGTGAGTTACTCTTCAGAGGGTTGGTGTGGACTTGTTGGGCCAAATGGTCTGTTCCCACACCGTAAGGATTCTATGAAACCATTCAACTTTTAATCATTTGCTCCGACGCAGAAATATTAAACATTCCACACCATTGTATAACATACAAACCTGTTTGTCTCGAATGGGAAGGCCTTCAGACTATCAGCAAAACCTTAACCTACACACATCTAAGAGAAATGTTGGATATTCAGAACTATTGGAAACCCACTCACTTTAATTGGAGAACCATTCACACCTCATCTAATATTCAGATAGGTCATTCAGCCCAGAGAAGTGGAACTGCAGAATCGAGATTGTGGTGCTGGAAAAGCACAGCAGGTCAGCCAGCATCCGAGGAGCAGGAGAACTGACCTTTTGGGCAAAAGCCCTTAATCAGGAATGAGGCTGTGAGCCAAGGGGGTGGAGAGTTAAATGGAAAGGGGGTGGAGCTAGGGAGGAAGGTAGATGAGAGTGCAATAGGTAAACGGAGGGGGGGGGGTAATGGTGATAGATCAGAGAGGAGGGTGGAGCCAATAGTTGGGAAGGAAGATGGATAGGTCATGAGGATGGTGCCAAGTTGGCAGGTCAGATCTGTGATAAGGTGTGGGGAGAGGAAATGAGGAAACTGGTGAAATCCACATTGATTTCAACCGTGTGGTTGGAGGGTCCCAAGACGGAAGATGATGTGTTCTTCCTCTAGGCGTCGGGTGGTTAGGGTGTAGCAATGGAGGTGCCCCAGGACCTGTATGTCCTTGGTGAATTGGAAGGGAGAGTTGAAGTATTCGGCCACGAGGCGGTGGGGTTGGTTGGTGCAGGTGTCCCAGAGAATTCTCTGAAGCACTCTGTAAGTAGGCGTCCTGTCTCCCCAATGTAGAGGAGACCCCATTGGGAGCAATGGATATAGTAAATGACATGTGTGGAAGTGCAGGTGAAACTTTGGTGGTTGAGGAAGGCTCCTTTGGGGTCTTGAATGGAGGTGAGGGGGGAGGCATGGGCGCAGGTTTTGCAATTCCTGTGGTGGCAGGGGAAAGTGCCGGGTGGGGAGGGTGGGTTGAACAACAGCTCACTGATCAAATCCAGATTTGGCAGGAGACAAGGGAAAGGGACAGTCAGTATAACTGGAGAATCCTGAGTGGGCGATAAGGGAACGGGACAGTCAGTATAACTGGGGAATCCTGAGTGGGCGATAAGGGAAAGGGACAGTCAGTATAACTGGGGAATCCCGAGTGGGCAATAAGGGAAAGGGACAGTCAGTATAACTGGGTGATCTCTGGGGTTTGTTCGGCAAGAGGTTCAGTCAGCATCAAGAGAATCAGCTAAAGCCAGTCGCAGACTCAGGAAAAGGAGAGTGAATAATCTTCTGAGAAACGAACCTCCCAACTATTGACAAGAAATGATTAGAGAGCCGTGGCACCGGCTGGGGACAGCACCAGCGACATCCACCACTGTCCATACCAACAAAAGCCACTTCAGGGGTGAGCATAAAGGTCATCACACCCTCTGTCCCAACTCAGTACGAGCTGATACAATGATACAAGGCACTCCCCACTGAAGGGAAACAGGATAGGTCCCTGGGATTCAGGTTTACTCTCTTTTTTCCTTGCCAGTGATTAACAGTTCTCTGCAATTCAAAACTCACTGTACCAAGTCGGGGCTGCAAGAGTTAATTGGAGTATTAGTAGCTGTCAGACAAGTCTCATTTTACTTGATGCACAGCATTATTTTTTTCTAAATATTTATTTTATTGTCAGGGATTATATATAATCTCCATTTTGCTTGTCTTATTAAATTAAAGTTTCCTTTGCCTTTAAAGTATTTGCCTCCTGTGTTTTTCACCAGACCACATTTCACCATATAAGCCCAGTGTCAAAACCAGGGAGCTGTTGTACAATAAACCAACCAACACCCCCCACACAGCAGGCCCCCATTTCATTCCTGATTTCACTTGTGTAGTGATCTCCCTATTCCAGGCTCCTCCTCTTCTCCATGGTGATCTGCTTCACTGTAGTCAACTTCAAAGAGCAACTTCAGAGAAAAAATCATTTAATGGTACCTTTTCTGATCCCACAAGTTAACTCTTAAGGCAGCGGAATTCAAAGAAGAAATCACTTACAGTTGCCTACTGTTTGCTAGTTCGCTGTTGCTCAGAGGAAGCAGTGTTGGTGCCCAGGAAGCATTTAACATGGTGCTGAACTACCTGTTAATGCTTTATTGCCATAGAGTGGTGATGACTAGAAACAATGATGAGCTTATAGGGATGAGAAATTGAAATATGGTACTTACAGATTATTTTCAACATAGTTACTTCTGAAAGGTCAGAAAAACAAATTGCCTAAAATTACACAATGCCTGAATTTTCAGAGAATTGATTCTGGGGAAAATCTGAGATCAAGGATTCAATTGGCCAGTCATTTTGTTAGCCTCTTAATTCTCACCATCATTATTGCTGTAGGTATAGAGGCTCCCAGGAGTTCGGTGTTTCTAAATACTGTAATATTCCTACAGCAACAGTTTACTCAAACTGGAACCAGGATGGAAATTGCCATATTCTTTTCACAACCAATGTACACAGATGGACACTAAATGAGGTAGCTTATATGAATACTATATTTCTGCCTGACTTATAACATCCAAGGCTAACATTTAAACTTCCAATCATTGTTTTGCGATATAAAGGAGATATTGAATGTGAATTAAATTTACTTTCAAATTATTTAACAAGTTATGGGAGACAAGATTTTTTTAAAAAATCTTATTTTCTCAGGGGTTCCTCACCATCCATCTCCCCTCACCAGAAACTACTCAGATGATCTTTTGTATGGTTTTGGACAAGCTAGTTTGCACTGGATGATGCTGAGAATGGAAACCAAGGCCTCAAAAGTAAAGGTTTAAAATTGTGTAAATTATTACATCTAGTTTTCTCTTGATTTGGAGTCATCAAATTGATGTCTTTCAATTGAAGTTTCAAATTCACTTTGGGATTTAGCATAAAATGCATTATACTCCAACACAATCTGCAACCTCATGGCCTGGTATATACCCCACCCTACCATTACCATCAAGCCAGGAAGGGGAGTTCAAGAAGGGGAGTAGGGATAACCCTAGTAACTATAGGCTGGTGAGTCTCACTTCTGTTGTGGGCAAAGTCTTAGAGAGAATTGTAAGGGATAGGATTTATGAACATCTGAATAGGAATAATGTGATCAAGGATAGTCAGCATGGTTTTGTGAAGGGCAGGTCGTGCCTCACAAACCTGATTGAATTCTTTGAGAAGGTGACTAAGGAGGTAGACGAGGGTAAAGCGGTAGCTGTGATGTATCTGGATTTTAGTAAGGCGTTTGATAAGGTTCCCCATGGTAGGCTACTGCAAAAAATACGGAGGTATGGCATTGAGGGTGAGTTGGAGGTTTGGATTAGGAATTGGCTGGCTGGAAGAAGACAGAGGGTAGTAGTTGATGGTAAAGGTTCATCTTGGAGTGCAGTTATGAGCAGTGTTCTGCAAGGATTAGTTTTGGGACCAATGCTGTTTGTCATTTTTATAAATGACCTGGAGGAGGGGCTAGAAGGTTGGGTGAGCAAGTTTGCGGATGATACGAAAGTCGGTGGAGTTGTTGACAGTGAGGAAGGATGTGTCAGGTTACAGCAGGATATAGATTAGTTGCAGAGCTGGGCAGAAAGCTGGCAAATGGAGTTCAATGTAGATTAGATTAGATTAGATTACAGTGTGGAAACAGGCCCTTCGGCCCAACAAGTCCACACCGACCCGCCGAAGTGAAACCCACCCATACCCCTATATTTACCCCTTACCTAACACTACGGGCAATTTAGTATGGCCAATTCACCTGACCCTGCACATCTTTGGACTGTGGGAGGAAACCGGAGCACCCGGAGGAAACCCACGCAGACACGGGGAGAACGTGCAAACTCCACACAGTCAGTCGCCTGAGGCGGGAATTGAACCCGGGTCTCTGGCGCTGTGAGGCAGCAGTGCTAACCACTGTGCCACCGTGCCGCCCATGTAGGTAAGTATGAGGTGATTCACTTTTGTAAGAGTAACAAAATGACAGGGTACTGGGCTAATGGTCGGATACTTGGTAGTGTGGATGAGCAGAGGGATCTTGGTGTCCGTGTACACAAATCTCTGAAAGTTGCCACCCAGGTAAATAGTGCGGTGAAGAAGGCATATGGCGTACTGGCTTTTATTGGTAGAGGAATTGAGTTCCGGAGCCCTGAGGTCATGTTGCAGTTGTATAAGACTCTGGTGCAGCCGCATCTGGAGTATTGTGGGCAGTTTTGGTCCCCATACTATAGGAAGGATGTGGAGGCACTGGAACGGGTGCAGAGGAGGTTTACCAGGATGTTGCCTGGTATGGTAGGAAGATCCTATGAGGAAACGCTGAGGCACTTGGGGCTGTTTTCATTGGAGAAAAGAAGGTTTAGGGGTGACTTGATAGAGGTGTACAAGATGATTAGGGGTTTAGATAGGGTCGACCATGAGAACCTTTTTCCACGTATGGAGTCAGCTATTATGAGGGGGCATAGCTTTAAATTAAGGGGTGGTAGGTATAGGACAGATGTTAGGGGTAGATTCTTTACTCAGCGAGTCATGAGTTCATGGAATGCCCTGCCAGTAGCAGTGGTGGACTCTCCCTCTTTATGGGCATTTAAACAGGCATTGGATAGGCATATGGAGGATAGTGGATCAATGGTGCTGGAAGAGCACAGCAATTCAGGCAGCATCGAGGAGCTTCAGCTGAAGCTCCTCGATGCTGCCTGAATTGCTGTGCTCTTCCAGCACCATTGATCCAGAATCTGGTTTCCAGCATTTGCAGTCATTGTTTTTACCTATATGGAGGATAGTGGACTAGTATAGGTTAGGTGGGCTTGGATCGGCGCAACATCGAGGGCCAAAGGACCTGTACTGCGCTGTATTTTTCTATGTTCTATGTTCTATCAACCTTGCTTTATTGGAGACTGCAGGAGAGCTTGCCAAGAGCAACACCAGGAATATCTGAAAATGAGTTATCAACCTGGTGAAGTTACCAAAAGGACTGCATGCATATAAAACAGCATTACTGGCACATGATAGTCTGTCATTTTCTTCTTTAAAAAGATGACTGGTTATTTAGTCTTGCTGCTGACTCAAGATGTTCTGCATCTGGTATTACAATCTCATGACAGTAAGGCCTTGCATGCCCTGGAATCCATGTGTGATGTTGATTAAAAGTGAGAATAATCTTCAGCAAGCAATAAACATTTTCACCTCCAGAATATCTCTCTTTGAGCTCTCAAACCTTATCACACAAATGTTTAACTGAGAGAAAGCAAATGAGCAAAAAAATTCACATCTCCAAAACATATTTTAACCCTTCTCTCAGTTTGACTTTTTGCATATTTCTCAGTGTTTGGTTGCTGCTCCAATTCTGGTACTGCTGAAATCTATTACTCTTTCATTAAGAAAGGATCTCTCAGTGTTTGTATTGATACTGTTCTCCTGTTTAAATACTTCTGTCCTCCAATTGTGTTTCCTGTGTTTTTATTCCAGATCATGGCAAACAATCAGCTTTGTGTTGCAGCCAGTGGTATTTATCAGGATCGTTGGGACCGATAACACAACCAATGAGGTGTGATTTACAGGCAAATACGGTATAGTTGGACTGTTCTATGAGCTTGCTTGAAGGGAAGGTCAGATTGGAATTGTGTTGGAGAATCACCTGACCAGATAGAACTACTGCACATTGAGGAAAAAGCATGATAGACTTGCATTTATACAGCACCTTCCAAGCTCACAGGACATGCTTAAGCATTTTTCAATTAATGGGGTGCTTTTAAATGTAGCTGTTGTTGTATTGTGGGAAATGTTGCAAGTAATTTGGGCACAGCAAGCTCCCAGGGTCAGATTTGCAACCAGATAATCTAGTTTTAATGATATTGATAGAGGGATAATAGTTCGCTCAGCTCCCTTGATCTTCTTTGAAAGAATACCACTGGATCTGTGCATCCATCTGAGAGGAAGATGGGGTTTAAAATCTGACCAGACACCTGTGACAGTGCGGCGTTCCACACCACTGCATGTTCTTGAATTTTGTGCTAAATTTCAGGAATCCTAAAGTCATATCACATGGAGCCAATTGAGCCCAACTCTTTGTTGAGCAATCAAGTTAGTCCCATTCCCTTGCTCTACCCCTAACACCTAAAAAGGACAAACCATAAACAAACTGACAAGGACTAATATTCAGTTATGGTTAGGCACCTGTTCTTGATCAGAACAGACATCACGGACCAAAGAGCCTTCTTATGTGCTATAGACTTCTATGATGAGGAGAGAATTTGACAATGGGTTGGAAGGCAAATCAGAGCAGGACTTATACACTTAATAGTAAGGTCCTGAAGAGTGTTGCTGAACAAAGAGACCTTGGAGTGCAGGTTCATAGCTCCTTGAAAGTGGAGTTGCAGGTAGATAGGTATGCTTTCCTTTATTGGTCAGAGTATTGAGTATAGGAGTTAGAAGATCATGTTGTGGCTATACAGGACATTGGTTAGGCCATTTTTGGAATATTGTGTACAATTCTGGTATCCCTCCTATGGGAAGAATGTTTTGAAACTTGAAAGTGTTCAGGAAAGATTTACAAGAGGATGTTGCCAGGGTTGGAGGATTTGACCTATAGGGAGAGGTTGAATAGGCTGGGGCTGTTTTCCCTGGAGTGTCGGAAGTGGAGGGGTGACCTTATAGGAGGTTTATAAAATCATGAGGGGCATGGATAAGGTAAATAGACAGGATCTTTTCCTTGGGGTGGGGGAGTCCAGAACAAGAGGGCATGGGTGTAGGGCGAGAGAGGAAAAATATAAAACAGACCTAAGGGGCAACATTTTCACGCAAAGGGTGGTGCCAGTGTGGAATAAGCTGCCAGAGGAAGTGGTGGAGGCAGAACTACAGCATTTAACAGACATCTGGATGGGTATATGAATAGAAAGGGTTTAGAGGGATACTCCACCATTGCTGCTGGAGGAGTTTGAGCCAAAGAAGTGAGCCACCAATAAGCTTCCAGAGTGCTGTCACAAATAGTCAATATTTGAGGAAAGGCATCTGCTGGAAGCCCCAAACTTGGTCCCTCCAAAGGAGCAGCCGTAGCTAAGAACTTAGGTTTTTCACACGCTCACATTTTTACTGCATCACTGTGGAGCTCAACAAGTGAGACTGTATTTCGGTACCTTAAATAATTACTCAAAAACAAGAAAATACCAACATAAGAAGGCTTAACTGTTTATTATGCACTGCTTTTGAGGCATCATATTGATTGCAAAAACTACGATTAAGCCTTCAGAGTTCTTTTCTTTGAATCTGCCAGATCGTTAATTCAAACTGAAGGATCATGAGAAGAAGCAGCAATCATTTCTTCTTGGTGAGAACTTCAACACATCAAACAAAGATTGCTGGGAAAATTGGTCAGTTACAGGGCATAGACATTAATTTTATATATTTTATTTAAATGATTTCCCACAGGTTCTGTAAGTTAACTCCATTCCAGCGAGCAACTTGTCAGCACTGAGGTGAAGCATTGCAGCCAGGTAGATCAAGAACAGCATTGAGGCGATGATACAGACCTGCTTGATATTAGTCCAATCGGGAAATGGTCAGTGGTGGAGTCATTTGCATTACCACAACTTCCATGCTGTCGTGGTGCACGCGAAGGATGGTGACAAACTTCTTGGTGCAACCAAAGCGGAGAAAGACATTCCATAATGCTTCCCGACTGACGATTGTAAAGTCAAAGAAAGCTGTGTACAGGGGTCAGTTCTTTTCTCTGTATTTCTCCTGCAGCTGTTGCAGTGAAAATCATGTCTGTTGTGCCCCTCCGTGGCCGAAAGCCACACTGCGACTCCAGGAGAAGTTCCTCAGGGAAGAAAATGATTGAGGAGGACCTCGGTGGTGTTTTCTGATGATCAACAGTAAAAAGATTCCCCTGTTACCACAGTCGGATTTGTTCCCTTTGTTGAAAGTACTCACGACCGTGGCTTCTCAAAGCCCTCCCAGGATGCTCTCCCTCATCCAGATATGGCAGACCAAGTGCATGGAGCTGCAGCAGGAGCCCTTTGCCTCCATATTTCAATTCCTCAGCAGGGATACCGCCTACTCCAGCAACTTTGTTCGAAAGCTGGCAGGCGGCCTTCTCTACTTTGTGTAAGGCTGGGGTGTGAGTGAGCTCACACCTTGTACTATGCTGCGGGATGTGTTCAAGAATGCTCTGGTCAATGACAGAGCTCTGGTTGAGAAGATGGCTGAGGTGCTCCGCCAGCGTTTTTATCATGGCTTTTTTACCTTTGATAAGAGTCTGACGCTTTCAAGCCAAAATCAAAGTCACCCCAAGCAGTGTCACTGAGCTGCAGGTTTATGAGGGACATAGATAGGGTAAATAGGCAAAGTCTTTTCCCTGGGGTCGGGGAGTCCAGAACTAGAGGGCATAGGTTTAGGGTGAGAGGGGAAAGATATAAAAGAGACCTAAGGGGCAACTTTTTCACGCAGAGGATGGTATGTGTATGGAATGAGCTGCCAGAGGAAGTGGTGGAGTCTGGTACAATTGCAACATTTAAGAGACATTTGGATGGGTATATGAATAGGAAGGGTTTGGAGGGATATGGGCCAGGTGCTGGCAGGTGGGACCAGATTGGATTGGGATATCTGGTTGGCATGGACGGGTTGGACCGAAGGATCTGCTTCCATGCTGTACATCTCTACGAGTCTATGACTCTAATCACCGAGGATGTACTCCAGACCATCATCAAGACCTTTACAGAGAGAGGTAGGAGAGCATGGTCTCACCCTGAACATCCTTCTTCAACCTGGCCTGGCGTTGTGGAGCAAATCCCCAATCATTAAAGCCCACAGGGAAGCCTTACAGAACATTGACCATTTTCAGCACGCCGGAGGTGTCTTGTCTGCCAAAGCAGCTATTGATGAAGAGATCCAGTATTGGCTCCAATGCACTGGCGCAGCCTTTGGCCACCTGAAGTAAAGGGTATCCGTGAACAACAACATCAAATCCGACACCAAGATTGTGATTTACAGAGTTGTGATGGCTCTCGCCCTCCGATATGGCTCTGGAACAGCACTACTTAACCCTGCCTGCACAAGATCCCATAAATCTGCTGGGAAGAAAGACACGCCAACACCAGTGTCCTTGACCTGGCCAATATCCCCAGCATTGAGGTACTGACCACACTTGATCGGCTCCAATGGGCTGGGCATGTCGTCCACATGACCAGCATGAGACTTTGCAAGCAGGTGCTCTCCTCCCAGCTCCGAAACAGCAAGCAAGCCCCAGGTGGACAGAGGAAACTCTTCAGGGATACCCTCAAGACCTCACTGATGGAATGCAGCATTCCCACAGACACCTGGAAATCACTGGTCCCAAACCGTCTAAAGTGGAGGAGCAGCATCAAGGAACATGGTTAGCACCTTGAGATTTGCCATCGGGAAAAAAATAGAAGCCATGCAAAAAGGGAAAGGAGCACGCTGCCACACCAATGCTCCACACACCCTTTACCATGACCACCTTCTGCCACAAGTGTAACAGAATCTACGGCAGCCATATTGGTTTGTACAGCCACCTACGGACTCATCCTAAGAGTGTGAGAGAGTCACCCTCGTCAGCAAGGGACCACCAATGGTTATGATGATCTTATTTCAATCAAATTATGCTTTTTCCTTGCTGATTGTCCTACATAATTTGTGGCATTTATGCAAACCAACTAAAATTCAGACCAACCATACGACCAACATATAGAATAGTAATTTGAAAATTGTTGGGTTGCAGACGGCGACACACACAGAAAAAGAGCGAGAAATGGATGAGAACAATGTGATAAATAATACTTCCATATGCAGTTTTCAATCTTGCTGTTACAAGAACAGGATCTTGTACAATAGCTAGGACTGTGGCTGGAATACAAACGCTTATCCTATCGTAACCAGCAGGTTCAGTACAGTGTAGAGGTACCATGACATTGCAAACATATTCCATTGTACAATGTCTGTTGGAATTAATATGAACAGCGAAGAAATTGAATGCAAAGAAAAAGAGCTGCTGAGCCAAGAATTTTAAAGTTTAGCTAATTCATTCTAAAAATGCGATCAAAGAAAGGATATATTGACATTTTCCATAAAACTGAATGAGTAATGAAATACCTTTTTAAAACACATGTCTTTAACTCCCCTCCATTCCTGTGGATGCATTATTTCTCTACTGTCAGGCTACCTGCTCCCAATGCCTCTCTGTAACTATAGCAGCTATCCATAATGGGAAGCATGGCAATTAATTGCTTCATTAAATAGGCAGATCCAATCAATATAAATGAAATGCCAACTATCCAGTTCAGCTGTAGTAGCCCTGGGGTTATTGCAATGGACCTGCAATCCAGAGATTATGATTCCAAATCGTATTGTGCTCAATTTGATTCAAATTAAATGGATTAATTTGTGGACTGGTATCAGCAAATAATCAGGCATACTTGTGAACTTTCTACAGGGTGGATAATCTATCATTACTACCTCCTCTGGCCTGTATCCCCTCTAATCACGTGGATAACTCTAAATTTTCCTTCAATGAAAAGTTTCCTTGATCTCCTTCTGCCAATCTCTGAACCAAGGTCTGACGAGAAACAAAGCTTAAAGGTCAAGTAAGAATCAGGTCTAAACTCCAACCTCCCAGACATTAATTTCCAGTTTTCTCCCACACAATAATTTTGAAATGCTGTTCTACGGTAGAGTGCTGTGTTTAGCTATATTGCAGAGAATTTTGCAACCCAATTCTACCAAAGTCTAAAAGCCACAAACATAAATGAATAATAGGATAAACGATAGTCATGATTCAGTAATAAATTTCTGAAAGTTAAAAAGAACAGCACTGCTCATATACCCACAGCAGAAAGGCCACATTGTTTAAAGAAGAGACACACCAACTCTACCACCTTTTCAACAGAAATTAATTACGGTGGCACAGTGGCTCAGTGGTTAGCACTGCTGCCTCACAGCACCAGGGTCCCAGGTTCGATTCCAGCCTTGGGCGACTGTACAAACTCCATACAGACATTCTCCCCATGTCTGCGTGGGCTTGCTCCGGTTTCCTCCCACAGTCCAAAGATGTGCAGGTCAGGTGAATTGGCCATGCTAAATTGCCCATAGTGTTAGGTGCATTAGTCAGAGGGAAATGGGTCTGGGGGTGTTACTCTTCAGAGGGTCAGTGTGGACTGGTTGGGCCGAAGGGCCTATTTCTACACTGTAGGGAATCTAATCTAATCATAAATGTTGAAATACCAACAATGATCAAATCCCATGAGTGTATTAAACAATCCATTCAATGCTCCGTTCAAACTAATATCCATGATTCAAACTTGGGTACTTAATGACTTTTGGAATCTATTCCAAACTTTTCAATGGATTACCCTAGCTCTGTCCTTACTCTAAAGTTTGAAAGAAATGTACAGTTGACATCGTTAATATTCTGCAGGAAATACTTATTTCTTATGACAGTACTTTCTCTTTTCTAAAAAGTAAATTACATTGGCCATAAATTGACGTAATTTGACAGATGTCAACTTCAATGCACGATGAAAAGGCAGCTTTAAACTTGCTATGCATTAACCCTTATGTGGCACAATGAATTAACAAAGCTGTCCATTAACTTATGTTTGAGACATCAAATTGCAACATCATCTGCCTGCTCAGGTCAACATAAAAAGGTCTAACAACACTATTTCCAGAAACAGTTTAGGACATTCTTCTGGTATCCTGGAAAACATCTTAAATCAACACCAATTGATAATCTGATCATTCACCTCATTGTTGTTTGTGGGATTTTACCAAATTGGTTTCTGTGCTTATCGACAAAACAATAACAGCTACACTTCAGGAGGTAAGTCAGTGGCTTTTGATACTGAGTCCACTTCTGTGTTCACTTATCATTTTCTGACAAATAAAAAAGAGATTATTCTTATATTTTGTTACTAGTATTTACCTCAAAAAGTATTGGTCCATTTTTGGCACATAATTAACAAGGGTAATGGAGTAATCAAAGCTCAGTGATCAGAATCAAATATAAAAGAAAAACTGCCAGAGATTGAAAATAACATTGATCATGTCAACATATGGTTTGCGTGTAGAAAACATGTTTATCATTAGAGATATTCCAAGGTTCTTCACAGAAACATAAATCAGACAAAATGGACAAAGGGATGACTATAATCTTGGCAAGTGTAAGTTGCTAACAAATGTTTCTAAACACAGATTGGTGAAAAGATCCAGAAATAATGCCAGAATCTGGAGCCTATTAAATATCATTCCTGGTTAACTTTTTCTTTTTAGATTAGATTTTAGATTACTTACAGTGTGGAAACAGGCCCTTCGGCCCAACAAGTCCACACCGACCTGCCGAAGCGCAACCCACCCAGACCCATTCCCCTACATTTACCCCTTCACCAATTTAGAATGGCCAATTCACCTAACCTGCACATTTTTGGATTGTGGGAGGAAACCAGAGCACCCGGAGGAAACCCCCGCAGACACAGGGAGAATGTGCAAATTCCACACAGAGAGTCGCCTGAGGCGGGAATTGAACCCAGGTCTCTGGCGCTGTGAGGCAGCAGTGCTAACCACTGTGCCATCATGCTGCCCATTCCTAACTGTACGAATATTGAACTGCAGGGAATGTTGTAGTTAGAAGGGAAAGATATCCAGTGCAGTGCTGGATTGAAACACTGCCACTTTATCTTAAAAGGGAACAACTGTTCCACTAAGTAAATGACTAAACTTGGATCGTGGAAGACAAACAAATGACCATGATAGAGAGGAGACTGGCTCCATTACAGAGAGGATCCTATAGGTCATGTTGCATAAGATGCAAAGGAGTGTCATCAGAAATTTGTATCAATGGATCTCCCTCCTCAGATGGTTGCAGCATTGACTGAACTGGAAGTAGTCTTCAAGCAGATTAATGAGGTGGATTAGTGAGGAGGATGACAATTCAGACAAGAAAGCTTCTACATGCCGAAAGTAGGCAAAACTAATCCAACATTTATGCGTGTCAAGTTAATTGGTATGGTATATTGAAACAACTCAAACACCTCAAATCTAACATTCCTGATGAGATAAAGCCAGCCCTATTCTCAAAATTACAATGGCCACTGACTGAACGTCATACTTTTCATCTTTCAAGAAAAACATACAATGTGTTAGCTCATTTATAAAAATCATAGATCCACCAAATTACTCAATAAACATTCATGTTTTTGGGTCAGGTCCATTTAATGGGAAGCTAAACGTACATCAATGGGAAAGGAATGCTTACAACATTGATATAGTTAGAACTGGAGATGTGGGAGTAGGCTGTTGCGAAACATAATCACCAATGTGAATCAGCTAGACCAAATGGCCTTATCTGCTTGCTTTACATTTTAAGAGAGGCTTAAAATATGTTTTGAGAAACAGAATGGCCATGTTTGTTGCTCTATCACCTTGTGAAACTTCAAAATGGATTATGGTTGCAGTTTTAACAAGTCTGCATCACTTCACATGACTGAAGTAGGAGAAAGTGGAGCATTTTACTCTTATTCTTTAACTGCTCAAAACAGTGGGGCCAGGACATGTCAAGGAGAGGAGATAGCAGAAGGTGATTAGTTCCAATGTGTACAACGAACAGGAAGGGAAAAAGGATGAGATTCTGAAGGGAGAATATAGAAAGTTAGGCAGGAGTTTAAAAAGGAGGTCCTTGAGGGTAGTAATATCTGTATTACTGCTGGAGCTATGAGCTAATGAGGGTAGAAATACAAGGATAGAGCAGATGAATGCATGGCTGAGGAGCTGGTGCAGGAAAGAAGGGTTCACAGTCTTGGATCATTGGAATCTCTTCTGGTGTAGAAGTGACCTGTACAAGGAGGATGTATTGCACCTGAATTGGATTTAAAGTAGTAAGTTTGGGGGGGATCCCAGAGAAATAGTGAGGAAAGAGATCAATCTGAGATTGGTACATTGGGAAAGGAAGCAAGTCAAACAGTCAGGGCAGGAAGGATCAAAGCAGAGAATAAGGTCAGACTGATAAATTAAACTGCATTTATTTCAATGCAAGAGGCCTAACAGGGAAGGCAGAGGAACTCAGGGTATGGTTAGGAATATGGGACTGGGATATCATAGTATTTACAGAAACATGGCTCAGGGATGGACAGGATTGGCAACTTAATGTTCCAGGATACAAATGCCAAAAGGAAGGACAGAAAGGGGGGGGGGGGGGGCAAGAGAGGAGGGGTAGTGGCGTTTATTCTCCCAGGGAGAATATTCCTGGGAATACATCCACAGAAGTTTGTTGGGTGGAACTGAGAAATCGTAAATGGATGATCATTTTATTGGGATTGTATTATAAACCCTTAATAGTCAGCAGGAAGTTGAGAAACAAATGTATAAGGAGATTTCGGTTATCTGTAAGAATAATAGGGTGTTTATCATAGGGGATTTTTAACTTTCCAAACATAGACTGGGACTGCCATAGTGTTAAGGGTTTAGATGGAGAGGAATTTCTTAAGTGCATACAAGAAAATTTTCTGATTTAGAATGTGGATGTACCTACTGGAGAAGGTGCAAAACTTGACTTACTCTTGGGAAATAAGGCAGGGCAGGTGACTGAGGTGTCAGTGGGGGAGCGCGTTGGGGCCAGTGACCATAATTCCATTGGCTTTCAAATAGTGATGGAAAAGGATAGACTAGATCTAAAAGTTCATGTTCTAAATTGGAGGAAAGCTAATTTTGACAGTATTAGGCATGAATTTTCAAAAGCTGACTGGGGGCGGATATTTGCAGATAAAGGGACGGCTTCAAAAATGAGATAACGAGAGAACAGAGAAAGTATATTCCTGTTAGGCAGAAAGGAAAGGCTGGTAGGTGAAGGGAATGCTGGATACTAGAGAAATTGAGGGTTTGGTTAAGAAAAGCAAGGAAGCATACGTAAGGTACAGATAGGATAGATCAAGTGAATCCTTAGAAGAGTATAAAGGCAGTAGGAGTACACTTAAGGGGGAAATCAGGAGGGCAAAAAAATGAGGGCTTTAGCAAATAGGGTTAAGGAGAATCCAAAGGGCTTTTATAAATACAATAAGGACAAAAGGGTAACTAGGGAGACAATAGGGCCCCTCAAAGATCTGCAAGGCAGCCTTTGTGTGGAGCCGCAGGAGATGGGGAGATACTAAATGAATATTTTGCATCAAATGTTTACTGTGGAGAAGGACATGGAAGATATAGAACGTGGGGAAATATATGGTGACATCTTGAAAAATGTCCACATTACAGAGGAGGTGGTGCTGGATGTCTTGAAACACATAAAAGTGTACACTAGGACTCTGTGGGAAGCTGGGGAAGTGATGCTGGGCCCCTTGCTGAGATATTTGTATCATTGAATGTGACAGCTGAAGTGCCAGAGGACGGCTAATGTGGTGCTACTAATTAAGAAAGGTAGTAAGGAAAAGCCAGGGAACTATAGACCAGTGAGCCTGACATCAGTGGTGGACAAGTTGTTGGAGCGAATCCGGAGGGATAGGACTTGCATGTATTTGGAAAAGCAAGGACACATTTGGGACAGTCAGCATGGCTTTGTGTGTGGGAAATCATGTCTCATAAACTTGATTGAGTTTTCTGAAGAAGTAACAAAGAGGATTGATGAGGGCAGAGCGGTAGACATGGTCTATATGGACTTCAGTAAGGCGTTCAACAAGGTTCCCCATGGGAGACTAGTTAGCAAGGTTAGATCTCATGGAATACAGGGAGAACTATCCATTTGGATACAGAACTGACTTGAAGGTAGAAGACAGGGGATGGTGGTGCAGGGTTGCTTTTCAGACTGGAAGCCTGTGACCAGTGGTGTGCCACAATGATCAATGCTGGGTCCATTATTTTTCATCATTTATAAAATGATTTGAATATGAACATAGGAGGTATAGTTAGTAAGTTTGCAGATGACACCAAAAGTGAAGGTGCAGTGAACAGCGAAGAAGGTTACCTCAGATTACAATGGGATCTTGATCAGATGGATCAATGGGTGAGGAGTGGCAGGTGGAGTTTAATTTAGATAAATGCGAGGTGCTGCATTTTGGAAAAACAAATCAGAGCAAGACTGATACACTTAATAGTAAGGTCCTGGGGAGTGTTGTTGAACAAAGAGACCTTGGAGTGGAGGTTCATAGCTCCTAGAAAGTAGAGTTTCAAGTAGATAGGATAGTGAAGAAAGCGTTTAGCATGCTTTCCATTATTGGTCATAGCATTGAGTATACGAGTTTTGGGAGGTCATGTTGCGGCTGTACAGACATTGGTTTGGCCACTTTTGGAATATTGCGTGCAGTTCTGGGCTCCTTCCTATCGGAAGGTGTGTGAAATTTGACAGTAGAGATGGGAGATGCTTCCAAAAATTCCTTCAAATTTTGGAAAAGATTCAAGCTGACAGATACAAAGATAGGTCGGAAACTAAGTTGTGAAGAAGATATAAAGAGTCTGCAAAGTCTGATAGGTTAGAGGGTTGGACAAAAATTGCAGATGTGACAAAAACAAAGTGTGAGAGTGTCCATTTTGGTGGGAAGATTAAATAAGTAGGATATTAGTTAGATGGAGACTGAAACTGCAACATGTTGCAGTAAAAAGGGATCTGGTTTACAAGGAAGTCTAAAGTTAATAAGTACAGGCAGGAAATTGTAGAACAGTCCATAATCAGATTAATTATCAGCTTGGAAAATGTGGAACAGGCTTGATTGGCCAAATAGCTTACTCCTCCTGCTATTTCTTATGATCTGCACCCATGAATCTAAGCTGTCCATTTCCACCATGATACAGCATCATCAAGATACCATAGTATCAGTACAGAACTTCAATCCCCATCTTACCATGTCTGATGTGCTCTTATGCAGATTCAAGGTCATGCTATGGGCATACTCAATGGCAGGGAAGAGGAGAAACCATGAAACACCACTGAAAGTAACTACTGCCAAGATAGAAAGAGAGTAGGCTGAACCATTCCAACTTCAGATATGGCCCATTAAGTTTAAAAGAACCTACACGAAGAAATATCATTAGCATAATCCCAAGAGCCAGTCGTAAAAATTCAGTAACGAACAAGCTCATTTGTTACTTCCTGTACTGTAACATCAAGGTGGAATTCTAGATTCTATGAAACAAAACTCTGATATAAAATACTGCTAGACAAAAAACATTGAGTAAGCTAATTATGTGCATTAATTATTTGATTTTACATATTTATGTTCCACTTTTTATGGGGAACTAACTTACAAATATGTAGACTACCATAGCAGGAGGTTTAGGTTGGATGAAATGTAGACTAGGAGTAAGCATGATATTTAGTAGAACAATGAATAGAGGACATGTACTCAGTGCCACATGTAATGCTATGACAGTGCAAACAATTAAAACTGATCTACATTGGACAATGCCAGCGTTGCCTTGCTAGTGAAATGGCAACTTTTAACATCAGGCTGTGTGTCCACCTCCTTGGGACTTTGTCTGACCCCATTCTTGTTTGTTTTCTTCGAAGAGAAGATCAATATTATACAACTTGGAGGTATTTTTGGTTACCTTTACCAAGCTGTAAAGTGGGCGTCCTCACACTTTCCAACCAACAATGCCTTGGTTTCAGCATGCAAATGGTACACTCTACTTGTACCCTTGTATGGGCACTTACTTCATTATGAAGCATTTAACTTTGGGTACATCTTTTCTTGAGGGTCCCACTAAATAAGGTGAGTGCATCAAAGCTGTAGTTGCTACATTCATGCATTCTAGAAACTTCCAAAATATTGAGTGCATCAGCATGTTGCTTATCTGCGGTAAACCTCAGATGATTAGTAAGCCATAGATTCAGTGGCAGAGCAGTCGTCTGTAATGGATTCACACTGACTGCACTGGCATGAGAGCGCACAGAAGCTCCAGTCCAGCCTGAGTGTTCAAAGCTAGGTGTGTCATCCCAGCATGCAAGCATTACACGTGGCTTGTACATGGACTTTTCAAATGACCTTCAACTGCACTTTTAATAATCAATGTATCACAAAATACATGTATTGGTCACAAACCCGGATGTTCTGAAAGGTTTCACATATACTGCAATTTAAATCTCATCTTCATAGTCTACATATCCGAAGAAAATACCAGACTAGTGGATGTAAAGTAACATGTTGGTAATGGTACTTACTCTCATGCTCTAACACCTTTGTAAGAGAGACAATGGTTTTTTATTAAGTTGGATTGCTTTCATACCAATATTTTGCACACTTTGCAAATTAATTAACTTTACACTTTGGTCACAAAGTATAGCTTCCTCATACTGGTCTGATGAACAATTACTTGAGTTCTCTTGAATTAAGAAATGTGCCAAATCATCTCACGTCAATAGCAGAAATTACTTTCTTAGAGAATGAGGGAAATTGAAAACTGAATACATTGAAAATATTCAGCTGATACACATGGAGAAACAATGGTAAAATTTTAGGTCCATTGGTCACAGACCGGAACATCAATGTTTTTCTTTCCCCATTTATGCCATCAGCTCTGCTGAGTATTACCAACATTTTCAGCTTTTACCTGATTTCAGCACCTGCAGTATTTTACTCTTGTACGACAATTCCTACCTTAGTTAAAACTCCATGAGTAGCAGTTAGGGAACATTGATGCTAACCTATAATGCTGGAAAACAGCAATAGAGAAGACAAAAGCACCCATTAAAAGAAAATTGAAATCCAAAAACAAGTATTATATAATTGAAAAAAACTTAGTAAAGGGCCTATAGTTTTACAGTAGCTGAATTCAAAGTTTTTTTTATTAAATTGGATTTCATTTCTTTTCTGGTGTCTTGGGATCACATTTTGCAATTCAATTATTGTTTGGAATCAGAAATTCTATGGGTCATACAAATAACACATGAAAAGAATTAGTTATGATGGGACAAGAGCTGAACCTGAAGCTATAACTAATATTGCAACAAATGTATTATATAGGGGAAATAAATTGAAGTACATAAAAGGTGAACTCTGAAATTTTCAAAGGATGGGAAGTGCAAAATTTATTCTTTAAGCGTCTGGGCTCTACAGACATGTCCATGCATAGTTTCTAATGTACAGGTTTATTATTATTCTTCCAGCAATTCTTTTTGGTCTCCTTCCCATCCTTCTTTCTACAACCTACTTTTGAAAACCCATGTTTGGTGTCAAGTAGCCAAAGGTTGTTTCTTCTCACATTGTACCCCAGTCTGTTCAATCCTGATGGTACTCTCTACTGTCGTCCCTGGCTCTACACCCATGTACCACCCAAGAGGAGAATTAGGGCATACAACTCTGAAATTACCTCCTTAGAACGTTATGACCAACATACATCCCAGAGTATTTCATAGCCAAAGAAATATAATGTATGATTGTGAAACATGCCAACTGATTTGTACACAGTCATATGTATAGCAGTTGGTAAACAACTTGATAATCTGTTTTAATGTTAGTTGAGGAACAAATGTTGATCAGAGTTCTGGGAGGAGACTGTTCTTCCAATAATGCTATGAATTTTTACATGCAGCTGACTGGGTTCAAGATAAATATTTCATGAGAAACTGGCACTTCCAAGAATATTCAAACATTGTGGTGCGAGAAAAGCACAGCCGGTCAGGCAGCATCCGAGGAGCAAGAGAGTCGACATTTTGAGCATGAGCTCTTCATCAGGAATGTGCAGGAGGCCCAAGGGGACAGAGATAAATGGGAGGGAAGTGGGGTGGGGAGACGTGGCAAGGTGGCTGGGAATGTGATAGGTAGATGAAGGTGGTGGGGGGGCGATGGTGATAGGTCAAATGCAGGACCTATCACCATCACCCCCCCCGACCTTCGTCTACCTAGTGCATTGCCAGCTACCTTCCCCCCAGTCCCAAACCCACTCCCATTTATCTCTCAGCACCTTTGGGCCTCCCCCTACATTCTTGATGAAGAGCTTATGTTTGAAACATCGAATCTCTTGCTCCTCAGATACTGCCTGACCGGCTGTGCTTTTCCAGCACCACACATTTTAACTCTGATCTCCAGCATTGCAGTCCTCACGTTCTCCTACTTCCAAGCACATTGCCCATTACTGTGCTGATGTGCAAGCCTTGATGATGTGCACTGAATAGTGCTGCAATCTATAACTTTCTGACTAGTCCTGGGACAGTGTTTCACCTCAGTTGGTACTTCATGCTAATAATTAGTCACATCATTCCATGGACTCCTAAAACGTTTCAACTCACATGGCGATTTGGTTTGGAAATTTATCATCAACAGATAACAGAATTACATATCCTAGAGCCTCATTTCAACTGAGACACAAGTGTCAGGTCATGGGCTACAATAAAGAAAAATAGACTAACATTAACAGATGAAAGAATCAGAATAATTTTAAGTTGACGCCAGCATTGTAAATCATAGAAGATAGATAATTTTATGTACAATACATTGGCCAGGTAAGATTTCCTCCAACACTGCCTCTCCCAGAGATACACAGACACTGGCTCCTTCACTGACCTTTCTTAATTGAACATTAAAAATCCCCATCTACTTAATTGCTTCACAGCTCCAAGACTTCTTTCCAGCACAGAAAACTGGAATGCCATAAGACTGCCCGTTTGCTGGTATGTAACTGTTGAAGTAAAATCCGTGGCTCTATATGTATTTTTCATAAAAAGTTCAAATTTGTAAACATTGCATTAATGAAGTCATGTAGATATCTAGTCATTTAGCTTAATCCAAATGCTCTTTGAAATGATATTTGAACTCATTGTGCAAAATTAGTTTTTGCCCACTTTTTAAAAAATCTTCACAGAATTAAATCCCCGTGTTAGGGAACTGGAGCTGGAGTTGGATGAACTTAGGATCATTCGGGAGGCAGAGGGGATCATAGATCGGAGCTTTAGGGAAGTAGTAACTCCAAAGATGGCAGATAGATGGGTGACAGTGAGGGGGACTGGGAGGAAGCAGCCAGTGCAGGGACCCCCTGCAGCCGTTCCCCTCAAGAACAAGTATACCGTTTTGGATACTTGTGGGGGGGAACGACTTACCAGGGGCAAGTAATGGAGCTCAGGCCTCTGGCACGGAGCCTGTCCCCGTTACTCAGAAGGGAAGGGTGGAGAAGAGCAGAGCAATAGTAATTGGGGACTCGATAGTTCGGGGCACAGATAGGCGGTTTTGTGGGAACGAGAGAGACTCACGTTTGGTATGTTGCCTCCCAGGTGCAAGGGTACGTGATGTCTCTGATCGTGTTTTCCGGGTCCTTAAGGGGGAGGGGGAGCAGCCCAAAGTCGTGGTCCACATTGGCACCAATGACATAGGTAGGAGGAGCGCTGAGGATGTTAGGCAGGCTTTCAGGGAGCTAGGTTGGAAGCTCAGAGTTAGAACGAACAGAGTTGTTGTCTCTGGTTTGTTACCCGTGCCACGTGATAGAGAGTCGAGGAATAGGGAGAGAGAACAGTTAAATGCGTGGCTACAGAGATGGTGCAGGAGGGAGGGATTCCGGTATTTGGATAACTGGGGTTCTTTCTGGGGAAGGTGGGACCTCTATAAACAGGATGGTCTGCACCTGAACCTGAGGGGCACCAGTATCCTTGGTGGGAGGTTTGCTAGTGCTCTTGGGGGGGGGTTTAAACTAACTCTGCAGGGGCATGGGAACCCAGACTGTAGCTTTAGGGTGCAGGACCTGGAATGTAGGGAGGTTAGGAACATGGCATCAATTTCAAAGGAGGGTGCCCGTAAACAGGAAAGTGGCTTGAAGTGTGTATACTTCAATGCAAGAAGTATACGAAATAAGGTAGGTGAACTTGCAGCGTGGGTTGGTACCTGGGACTTCGATGTTGTGTCTATTACGGAGACATGGGTAGAACAGGGACAAGATTGGCTGTTGCAGGTCCCAGGGTTTAAATGTTTTAGTAGGGTCAGAGGTGGGGGTAAAAGAGGGGGAGGTGTGGCATTGCTTGTCAAAGATAGTATTACAGCTGTGGAAAGGACGATGGATGAAGACTCGCCATCTGAGGTAGTTTGGGCTGAGGTTAGGAATAGGAAAGGTGAGCTCACCCTGTTAGGAGTTTTTTACAGGCCTCCTAATAGTCCTAGAGATGTAGAAGAAAGGATTGCGAGGATGATTCAAGAGAAGAGTGAAAGTAATAGGGTGGTTGTTATGGGGGACTTTAACTTTCCAGATATTGACTGGGAAAGCTACAGCTCGAGTTCGTTAGATGGGTCAGTGTTTGTCCAATGTGTGCAGGAGGGTTTCCTGACAAATATGTAGATAGGCCAACAAGAGGTGAGGCCATACTGGATTTGGTTCTGGGTAATGAACCAGGCCAGGTGCTAGAATTAGAGGTAGGTGAGCACTTTGGGGACAGTGACCACAATTCGGTGACTTTTACTCTAGTGATGGAGAGGGATAAGTGTGCACTACAGGGCAAGAGTTATAGCTGGGGGCAGGGAAATTATGATGCGGTGAGGCATGACTTAGGATGTGTGGCTTGGAAAAGTAAGCTTCAAGGCAAGGTCGTAATTGATATGTGGAGCTTGTTCAAGGAGCAACTATTGAGTGTCCTTGATAAGTATGTACCCGTCAGGCAGGGAGGAAAGGGTCGTGTGAGGGAGCCGTGGTTTAATAAGGAATTGGAATCCCTTGTTAAATAGAAGAGGGCGGCCTATGTAAAGATGAGGCGTGAAGGTTCAATTGGGGCAATTGAGAGTTATAAGGAAGCCAGGAGGGACCTGAAGAGAGAGCTAAGAGCAGCAAGGAGGGGACATGAAAGGTCCTTAGTTGGTAGGATTAGGGAAAACCCTAAGGCTTTCTATAGGTATGTCAGGAATAAAAGAATGACTAGGGTAGGAATAGGTCCAGTCAAGGATAATAGTGGGAAGTTGCGTGTGGAGGCTGAAGAGATTGGGGAGACACTGAATGAATACTTTTCGTCAGTATTCACTCAGGAACAGGACATTATTGTCAATGTGAATACTGAGTCACAATTAAGTAGAATGGATGGCTTTGAGGTATGTAGAGAAGAGGTGTTGGAAATTCTGGATAGGGTGAAAATAGATAAGTCCCCTGGGCCTGATGGCATTTATCCTAGGATTCTCTGGGAAGCAAGGGAGGAGATTGCAGAGCCATTGGCCTTGATTTTTATGTCCTCGTTGTCTACAGGAGTAGTGCCAGAAGATTGGAGGCTAGCAAATGTGGTTCCCTTGTTCAAGAAGGGGAGTAGGGATAACCCTAGTAACTATAGGCCGGTGAGTCTCACTTCTGTTGTGGGCGAAGTCTTAGAGAGAATTGTAAGGGATAGGATTTATGAACATCTGGATAGGAATAATGTGATCAAGGATAGTCAGCATGGTTTTGTGAAGGGCAGGTCGTGCCTCACAAATCTTATTGAATTCTTTGAGAAGGTGACTAAGGAGGTGGACGAGGGGAAAGCGGTAGATGTGGTGTATATGGATTTTAGTAAGGCGTTTGATAAGGTTCCCCATGGTAGGCTACTTCAAAAAATACGGAGTTATGGCATTGAGGGGGAGTTGGAGGTTTGGATTAGGAGTTGGCTGGCCGGAAGAAGACAGAGGGTAGTAGTTGATGGCAAAGGTTCATCTTGGAGTGCCGTCACTAGCGGTGTTCTGCAAGGATCTGTTTTGGGACCATTGCTGTTTGTCATTTTTATAAATGACCTGGAGGAGGGGTTAGAAGGTTGGGTGAGCAAGTTTGCAGATGATACGAAAGTCGGAGGAGTTGTAGACAGTGAGGAAGGACGTGGCAGGTTACAGCGGGATATAGATAAGCTGCAGAACTGGGCAGAAAGGTGGCAAATGGGAGTTCAATGTAGCTAAGTGTGAGGTGATTCACTTTGGTAAGAGTAACAAAAAGATGGGGTACTGGGCTAATGGTCAGATACTTGGTAGTGTGGATGAGCAGAGGGATCTTGGTGTCCATGTACACAGATCTTTGAAAGTTGCCACCCAGGTAAATAGTGCGGTGAAGAAGGCATATGGCGTACTAGCTTTTATTGGTAGAGGAATTGAGTTCCGGAGCCCTGAGGTCATGTTGCAGTTGTATAAGACTCTGGTGCGGCCGCATCTGGAGTATTGTGTGCAGTTTTGGTCGCCATAGGAAGGATGTGGAGGCACTGGAACGGGTGCAGAGGCGGTTTACCAGGATGTTGCCTGGTATGGCAGAAAGATCGTATGAGGAAAGGCTGAGGCACTTGGGGTTGTTTTCATTGGAGAAAAGAAGGTTTAGGGGTGACTTGATAGAGGTGTACAAGATGATTAGGGGTTTAGATAGGGTCGACAGTGAGAATCTTTTTCCACGTATGGAGTCAGCTATTACAAGGGGGCATAGCTTTAAATTTAGGGGTGGTAGGTATAGGACAGATGTTAGGGGTAGGTTCTTTACTCAGCGAGTCGTGAGTTCGTGGAATGCCCTGCCAGTAGCAGTGGTGGACTCTCCCTCATTATGGGCATTTAAGCGTGCATTGGATAGGCATATGGAGGATAGTGGGCTAGTGTAGGTTAGGTGGGCTTACTGCGCTGTATTCTTCTATGTTCTATGTTCTAAAAACACATTCACCTCTACTTTAAAATCCAAATGATAATATCACATGCCTTCATCAGAACTTGTAAACTCCCTGCTCCCTACTGAAAAGCCTGAAACTTCTCCAGCAATTGAACATCTTGTCATTATCACAGCTATTTATGGGTGTTTGCTGTGTGTACTGGGGCTACTACATTCTCTCCAGTTAAGTGCCTAAGAGTCCCAGGAGAGGGGACATGCAGAGTGCACCCAAGCAGAGTTGTTTTCGGTAGTTCTTGACGTCAACCAGATTAAACAAGCTGAGCTGAAAAACTGGGAGCTCAAAATAAAGCTGAACTCTCAAGTTGACAAATCCTAGCTTGTGTTTTTAAAAAATTGCTCTTTTTGGTCAGGGTTGTTGACAGCTGATAAGCGGCTGCTTTTAACTTTCAGGTGGTTTTGTGGCTCGGACTGATTTTTTTTTTTTAAAAACCTGCCAGAAAATCTCAGAGTTGTCCAAAAGGACAAAAGGACAAGCTGTATCAGAACACTATTCCAACGAGCCACCACACACTGCAGCACAGACGAACTTCAGAAAACAGAGGAGAACCACCTATACAATGTATTCAAGAAGAAAGGATACTCAAAAAATACAGTCCGCAGATTCCTCAAGAACAAAGACAAGCAGACCAGACATAGCCAGAAACCCGAACCACCTTACCATACATCAAAGAAGTTTCAGAAATGACAGCCTGACTACTAGGACCACTTGGAATCCTAGTAGCACACAAACCCACCAACACTCTCAAACAAAAACTAACAAACTGAAAAGACCCAGTACAACCCATGGACAAAACCAACGTCATCTACAAAATTCCATGCAAGGACTGCCACAAACACTACGTAGGACAAACAGGAAGAAAGTTAGCCACCAGGATACAAGAACACCAGCTAGCCACACGACCCTCTCTCACTCGTAGCCCTAAACACAGATGAAGCAAAAACCACCATTTCGACTGGGACAACACATCTATCCTGGGACAGGTTAAGCAAAGACATGCCAGAGAATTCCTAGAGGCCTGGCACTCCAACCACAATGCCATAAACAAACACATAGATCTAGATACCGTCTATCAACCCCTCAGAAAACGAACAGGAAATGACATCACCACAAACCCCAGGAACCCTATCCAGGAGAAAGATATAAATAGAATGCAGGAGACAACAGCTTCGCGTCACTTGGAGGTCGCCACTGATGATGTTACTTAGCCAGGTAATGAAACATCTGGATATCAAACCTACAGCTCAGCGAGCAAACATACACTCTTGTCCAAAAGGTTTGAGCTTCAAATCAGGCAAAACAAAACCTGTTGAACCATTTGTTTTTGATCTAATGAAAATGTTCTTCTCATAATGAGAATTATAATTTTCAGCTCCCAGGCCGAGGAGTGTACAGAAGGAGTCAGTCTGAGAGCTTGTTTCTGATCACTGTTCTGTGTTCAATATGTCAGGTGTCTATCTTTACGTGGTTTGTGTGCTTAAACATAGGGTAAGGAATACAATTAATAAAGCAGCACTTCCCACTAACAGGCTCTCCGTGAACGTTAGTCAGATTTTCAACCAAGTGAACATGCCTATGTCAATAAAGATTCCTATAATCATTTTGGAGTCAATTGAATCTTGTGTGTGCGTGTGCACATATGCCTATGTGCGCACATGCGAGAGTGTTTTGTGAAGGGGGTAATTTTTCTTCAGGTTAATAGCACTAAATTAAACACTATTACAGGACTTAATTTTATTTAAAATTTAAGTCCGCATATAAAAAGTTGTGGGCTCTTGTGATGCAGTGGTAGTGTTGCTATCTCTAAACCAGGAGGCACAGGATCAAATCCCACCTGTTGCAAAGGTGCATGGAGACATACAGCATGAAACCAAGACCCTTTAGTCCAACTAGTCCATGACAAATCATTATCCCAAAATAATTTAATCCCACTGCACTTGGTCTATATCCCTCCAAACATTTCCTATTCATGTCTTATCTAAATACCTTTTAAATTCAATTGTACCTGCATCCACCACTTCCTCTGACAGTTTATTCCACACTCTAACCACTCTGTGTGTAAAAAAAGAAAATTGCCCCTCAAGTCCTTTTTAAAAATCTTTCTCCTCTCACCTTACAAGTATGCACCTAGTTTTGAACTCCCCCACCCGAGGGCAAAGACCCCTTCTCTATGCTCATGATTTTATAAAGCTCAATAAGTCACAGCCTTTCCAGTCTATTTTTATATCTCAAATCCTCCATTGTGTAATAATATCTGAGCAGGTTGATTAGAAAATATCTGTAAACATTTGTTTAAATGATCACAATAAAGTAGGTCTAATTTTGAAGACATGCTGTGTTGACATTCTCAAAAGCTCATAAAATAAATGCAAGCAACTAAAAACCAGAGTGTTGATTCACTTCTGCCCGTTTTATTAGTCTTGCATCGGCTGGATCCTCAATTTTCACGAAAAGCTCACTCAAAGACAGAGTTTTCCAAATCTCTTCAATCTCCTAGCTTCAAACCACCCTGGTTAAAATCCAGCAGAAGGTGGTCACATTGTGGCATTAAAATGAGTTTGAGGAGAGGATCCAATATAAAATTAGCAAAAAAATAAAATCCATTGACACTCAGTGAAACAGCTTTCAGGGCTTTTACCATAAAAAGGCCTTTATCAAAACCCAACCACATCGTTGAAAACTACTTTGAGAATGGTTTTCTTTCAAGGACTTTCTGTTCAAGTTTATTCTGTATTAACTGCATTTCTTTTCATTTCAATTTACCTGTTTCTCCCTCTTCAAACAATTAGCTTTTCTAAAATATGATTTTCACATTTATTTTGTACAAATATAACTCATCAGAACATAACCTGTGGGGGATTAGCTGTAAATTCAACAGGCATAGCACAATTTGTTTGACAGCTTCAGACGAAAGGGGAAAACAATTTACTTCTTCAGTTAAGGTCGTACTGAACTTTTGAACTATGAATCATTCTTCTCTTTAAAAAATTGAGATCAATAATTAAATACACATTTTTCTGAGTAGGTGCTTGAGTGATAAATGCTGGGGATAGAGTCAGTAATGCAAAAGAGTCAATGCATTTTATAGTATTTTGTGAGTCAGCATTTGATAAGTAGTCAAACATAAGGTTCTATCACAAAACAATTCGACTCAGTCACTAAATGTAGTGATTTCTTTGCAGCCACTTTGTTAACTTCAACTGAGTGTTCTGTGATTAATTATTCCATACAGTGCAAGCATCAGGTTTCCAATTCATCGTGGGGCTCTCGAGATGTGTGTTAGTGCCTCTACCTTTGGGTCAGGAGAACCAGGCTCAAGTCCCACCTGTCATAACATTTCTAAATTGATCAATTCAAAAAAATGCTTTTCTGCCCTTCCAATTCTCCACTGCTCCAGACATTTAGCCAATGCATGCAGATGCAATGAAAGAAACATAAAACTTGCAAACCTTTCATGATACCCCAATTTGCTTTACAGTCAATTAATTAACTTTGGAGTTCTCGCCACTCATAAAATATAGGCAATGTTATTAAACAGGAGAGCAGGCTTACTTCCACTTCTGATATTCATGATCATATACTGTTCTGCATGGATGAGTTAAGCTTGGCTAATCCCTAATTATCTTGCTGAGGGGTGAGTCGTAACTGGGTTTTTTTTTCTGTTGCTCATGGAATTTTAGTGCGAGCAGAGTTTGTGGTGTAATTGTCAGAACAAGAGTAGATTATGGCCACATGATGAACCAGTAATTCATTTTATACTGCAGACAATTTTCAATGGTCTTTATCATTGACTTCAATTTTAACCTTTTGTCTATTGTAGTGATTGTAACAAGGTCAGCCAGGTGGATCTCATAGAATGAGTTCCCTAATTGGACCAGGTTAATGGTCCCATTCAGGGAGCCCTGGCTCTGAGGAAGCCAGACCTTTGACAAGGACTCCCCACGAGTAAATAAAGGGTGACTTGGTGTTATGGACTAGGCCAGTCCACTCAAGACATTCTTAAGCAGGTAGCCCAACCATAACATTGCAATTTATTTCGGTAAGTGTACAGTGAAAATTACCTGGAGTAAGTTAACGAGGTTGATTACCAAGTTTTAAAACAGACAAAAATGTATTTACAAAATTACACGATGAAACACAAAGAACAGAATAAAGAACCCCTACAGAACTCAGTCTATCCAAACTAGACTTAAGTATGCTGTTCCAAATATACACAACAGTCTCAATTAGCAAATCCCGTCAAAAACCAGTAAAAATGGAACAAATGCTTACAGGTTGAAGTTAGAAGGGCAGAAGGAGAGAGAGAAAAAGAGGGAGAGAGAAAGAGAAAGCAAGTGAGAGAGCAAAAAAGAGAGATTCACAGCCTGTTTCCACACAGCTGAACATCTAACTAGTTCTGGACTGAACTGCTCAGCTAGAGAACTAATAAACCGCCCCCCCCCCCCCACTTTCATTATACAGGTCACTTCTAAAACATGACCACTTTGACCTGAAGTCTCATCTATTTACATATAAACAAAAGGCTTTTCAACATCCTTTTTCACCTTTGTACCAAACTAGCCACCTCAGAGCCAGTAGAATTTTATGACCCCTTTGAAAAAATCAAGGATACAGTATCCTTGAGAAAAGGAACAGCTTTTAGAATAAAGGGACCAGCTTTGTGACATTGGTGATGGAATACTGACCTCTGAGGAATTATTTCACCAATCATTCCACCTTAACTGGCTCCCAGAATTCTTATTGATTCTGAACAATGCGACAAAGTTGCATTGCATGGTATATACTAATAATACATTATAGTGGGAACCAACAGTCAGTCATTCATCAGACTCACTGATTGAATTGAATTGAATTGAATGTCACGTGTACCTAGGCACAGTGAAAAGCTTTGTCTTGCGAGCAATACAGGCAGATCACAGAGTTAAGTAGTATAGAAAAGTAAATAATAGGTAAACAGCAGCAATAACAAAAACAGGTACAGGTGAATGTTCAGAGTTTGAGAGTCCATTCAGTATTCTAACAACAGTTGGGTAGAAACTGTTATGAAACCAGTTGGTGCGTATGTTCAGGCTTCTGTACCTTCTCCCCGATGGTTCAGGTTATAGAAAAGCATTGCCAGGGTGGGATGGATCTTTGAGAATGCTGGCGACCTGTCCTTGACGGCGGGCCTGATAGATGGATTCTATAGATGGGCAATTAGCCTTTGTGATTGTCCGGGCCAAGTTCACCACTCTGTAACTGTCTCGAATCTTGAATGGTGCAGTTGCCATAGGAGGTAGTGATACATCCAGACAGAATGCTCTTGATGGCACACCTATAAAAGTTGGCAAGGGTATTCGCCATCGTGCCAAATTTCCTCAGCTGCCTGAGGAAGAAGAGACGTTGTCTGGCCTTTGTAACCAGTGCCCATGACCACTCCCAGGAGCTTGACAGCCTCCACCCGTTCCACCTCTGCGCTGTTAATGTGTAGGGGGGCATGAGTTATATCCCGCCAAATGTCAATAATGAGTTCCTTGGTTTGGCCGGCATTGAGAGCTAGGTTGTTCTCAGTGCACCATTTTTCCAGGTCTTCCACCTCTCATCTGTAGTCTATTTCGTCGCGATCTGAGATTATGGTGGTGTCATCAGCAAACTTGTAAATGGTACTGGTCTGGTATTTGGCGACGCAGTCATGGGTGTACAGTAGGGGGCTGAGTATGCACCCTTGGGGGGCTCCAGTGTTGAATGTTATTGAGGATGAAATATTGTCCCCAATCTTTGCTGATTGTGGCCTGTGGGTCAAGAATCTGAGGGTCCAGTTGCAGAGAATGGGGCTTAGTCAGAGATCACTAAGTTTAGTAATCAGTCTCAAGGGGATAAGAGCATTGAAGGCTGAACTGTAGTCAATGAGTAGGATTCTTACGTAGCTGTTCCGAGTGTCAAGATGTTCTAGCAAGGAGTGAAGGGCAAGTGATATGGCATCTGACGTGGATCTGTTGGTCCGATAGGTAAATTGGAGTGGGTCGAGAGTAGCGGGGAGGCTGGAGTTGATTAATGTCATGACCAGCCTTTCAAAGCACTTCATGACTACTGAAGTTAGGGCAACTGGTGTGTAGTCATTGAGACATGCTGCATGAGCCTTCTTAGACCCAGGGATGATGTTGGCCCTCTTGAAACAGGCAGGAACATTGGCAGGGAGAGGTTGAAGATGTCCAAGAAGACCTCTGCCAGTTGATCCGCGCGTGCTGAGTGCATGGCCTGGTACTCCGTCTGGTCCCATCACTTTCCTTGGATTCACATGAAGGAAAACTGATCTGACCTTTGATGCAGTCAGGACTTGTCGGAATAGGTGTTGAAAACACGGATACAATTGTGAACCAGTCAGTATTCTCTATCTGTTAAAAACTGTATTTTGCAGAGCCATATCTGGGGCCTTCAACGTTTCTTAATCAGTGCAAACAGAAGTTGGTCATTCCACTGTGTTGCTATGAAATCATTTTATGTTTCTGAACATTATTGACATATTAGAACCCAATTACACCTTCCATGGAAACAATCTTGTTGAATAATTTCATGCAATGAGGCAGAATGGTTGAGATCCTGGTCAGTTTACCTGGGTTGCACAAATGAAACTTTTCTCAAAATATAATTCAGTTACCATGCTCATATGATGCAATGTCTGGAATATGTAATGAGGCCTGAGGCAGTCATTGAAATCAGTCTTATAAAGGGAAAATGAGAAATATTCATACCAAATTAAGATTTAGCATGACACAGTTGTTCTCCCTAATTTATTACTTGTTGCACATAAACAAACATGACCACTGTAGCTCTAAACATTAATGACCCATGCTGCAAGATAATTTCATGATATCTATTATCAGTTGCCAATAAAGGATCTTTTCTCTGATTGTTTGGTGAATTGATAAGTAAATCTTGAAAGAGGAAAAATTAAGTGTACAATTGATGGGGAGAATGAAGGTGGTTGGGTGGGAGGGGGGAGGAGAAGAGAAGAGGGTGAATAAAATGCCCTTAACTGTAGAAGCACCAGAGTCCACGATTCCTCTTCCTGGCCCTGCCTACATTTCAAATGTACTTGATTGACTGTAAAGCAGTTTGAGATGCCCGGTGGTCTTGAAAAGTGCTATATACAGTAAATGCAAGTGTCTGCTTTCTTGCCAGACCCAGAATCATCACATTTGAGTTTATCCATACGTAATAGGTGTGTTATTGGGAAAGTATTTCAGAGAACTGAATTTAATCCTATCATAACTTTTCATTTAAATTCAGATTTCTTCACAGTATGACATACTGCATGAAAATAAGCAAGCACAACTGATCACTGAAATTTAGAATATTGTTGCCTTGGACATTAATCTCTAAGAGGGAACAGATAAGGCACCAAATTCAAGTGTGAGGGGGGAAAATATCCACCTTATGGAAGATGCGCTAGATTATCAGGAGACAAGGCAAAATGAAGAATTCTTCAAGTGTAACTCCATTTAATAGACTAAATGAAATAATCTACAGGTCTGGAAGAACAAGACGGAAAAGACAAGCGATTTTCTGTCAGAATGGTTTTGAAGCAATTTGCATAAATGACTACATGGAAATAGCAGTTCAATCCATGATGCAGTGGAATCCATACCTTTAGGAAGAATTTTTTTTCAACGATTATAAATAAATAGATACTTGAAACAAACTGTCTGCATATTCAAATTCAGAAAAAATACTCACATTAGGACATGCTTACTTGCTCTTTTCCATTGGTCAGAAAAATATTGCTGATAATGTGAGATCAATATTATGCACCTATTTACTGGCAAACATCATATTCCATCAGTGAATGCAATTTATGTGAGATACAATTAAATTATTTAAAAGTTTACATTTGTTTCAGTGTTAACAACCTAAGGTTGAATAAAGGTCTCGGATAACTTTCTGCAGTAGTGCTGTGATTTATTTGGGGGAAAAAAAGGACATCCACTTTGAACTGCTGCAAAAATGAGAAAGGCTTTTAAAATGAAAGTAGAATCCAGCCAATGTGGCAGAATTCCAGGACAGATGAATAAAACGTTTCACAGTGAAAAGAAATATGAACTTATAAAATACCAGTTTGGGCCAAAGATTCAACAGCAACGTTTACTGGGGAGGATGGAAAATCAGGTGGGACATCTTTACCAAGCCATAAAGTGCATCTTTCCCTCTGAACCTGATAGGGGGGGGTTAGGGGAGAACAAGTGTTTAAACTTACTGGACTGAAAGCTACCTCAAAAAATGTACAGTATACCCATATATTAAATTTTAATCTAAAAGTTGTGCATAATTTTAACTGTTTATTATCTTTGTTCTTAAGTTTGAAGAGTAAAATTTTCATTTAAGTCTGTAAAGAACATGTCTCAAAAGTGAATGGATAAATTTTAAGAAACTTGGTACCCAGGTAAGTACAACCCAAGGAAGGAGGATTCAGTTTTGAAAATGTCATCCAGATCATTGATTTTTTTTTGGAGTCTGTTAACATTAGGAGATGGGGTGAATGGTGTTATTTTAAAATATGTTTTCAGCTGTTCAGAAATTTCTGGATTGTCCCAGCTGCTGTGGTAAAATGTATCCCTGGTATCAAAATGTGAGCAAAGTTTTCAGAACAGCTTGTTGCACTTGGCCAGGCCTAAAACCTCCTCAATGAGAAGGAAATGCTAAATGAAAACCTGAACTTCTTCAGCTTTTTAAGTTACAAAGCAGCAATCGAGTAGGAAAATGCCTCAAGCAAGAGCTGCTTCATTATAATAACTGAGTTAACATAACATGGTGTAGGTATGTACTGAAGGCCTTCTTCCCTTACTGATCAGTGCGCCTGAATAAATAACATATTTATAAACATAATTTTATCTCATTTGGAAACAGGAAGCTGCAAACATTACCAGGTCAATGTCTTATTATCTTGGGATCCCTCCGATTGGTGATCGAGCCGCTGGCGGAGTCCAATGTAAAAAGCAATGGCGAAAGGGGACAGCCCAGTCGGCTATGCCTCAAGATACTAAAATTGCTTGACTGCACGCCATTGGAGTCTACATTAGAGTGGTGTTGGAAAAGCACAGCCGGTCAGGCAGCATCCAAGGAGCAGATAAATCGATGTTTCGGGCAAAAGCCCTTCATCAGCACACCATTGGAGAGGACTGCAGGAAGAGGGTCACTGTAGAGTACGTTTACCCATCTTATAAAGGCTTTGCCCAAGCCAAAAGCAATCTATACAGTATAAAAAATGTACAGCCACTCGATTCAGTCAAATAGAATCATAGAGATGTACAGCACGGAAACAGACCCTTCGGTCTCACTCATCCATGCTGACCAGATATACTACCCAATCTAGTCCCACCTGTCAGCACCCGGCCAATATCCCTACAAGTCCTTCCTATTCATATACTCATCCAGATGCCTTTTAAATGTTGCAATTGTACTTGCCTCCACCACTTCCTTTGGCAGCCCATTCCATACACGTACCACCCTCTGCATGAAAAAGTTGCCCCTTAGGTCTCTTTAAATCTTTCCCCTCTCACCCTAAACCTATGCCCTCTAGTTCTGGACTCTGCCACACTATGGAAAAGACTTTGTCTATTTACCCTATCCATGCCCCTCATGATTTTATAAACCTCTATAAGGTCACAACTCAACCTCCAAGACTCCAAGGAAAACAGCCCCAGCCTCAGCCTCTCCCAATAGCTCAAATCCTCCAACCCTGGCAACATCCTGATAAACCTTTTCTGAACCCTTTCAAGTTTCACAACATCTTTCCGATAGGAAGGAGACCAGAATTGCATGCAATATTCCAACAGTGGCCTAACCAATGTTCTGTACAGCCACAACATGACCTCCCAACTCCTGTACTCAATACTCTGACCAATAAAGGAAAGCATACCAAACAACCTATTCACTGTTCTATCTACCTGCGACTCCACTTTCAAGGAGCTATGAACCTGCACTCCAAGGTCTCTTTGTTCAGCAACACTCCCTCAGACCTTACCATTAAGTGTATAAGTCCTGCTAAGATTTGCTTTCCCAAAATGCAGCACCTCGCATTTATCGGAATTAAACTCCATCTGCCACTCCTCAGTCCATTGGCCCATCTGATCAAGATCCTATTGTACTCTGAGGTAACCTTCTTCACTGTCTACTCAACCTCCAATTTTGGTGTCATCTGCAAACTTACTAACTATAGCTCCGATGTTCACATCCAAATCATTTTATAAATGACGAAAAGTAGTGGACCCAGCACCCATCCTTGTGGCACTCCACTGGTCACAGGCCTCCAGTCTGAAAAACAACCCTCCACCACCACCCTCTGTCTTCTACCTTTGAGACAGCTCTTTATCCAAATGGCTCGTTCTCCCTGAATTCCATGAGATCTAACCTTGTTAACCAATCTCCCGCGAGGAATCTTGTCGAACACCGAACTGAAGTCCATATAGATCACATGTACCGCTCTGCCCTCATCAATACTCTTTGTTACTTCTTCAAAAAATATTGATATCAAATCTGACAATATGCTTATACATTCCTTATAAAATTCACTGGGAAATCCATCAGAACCGGGTGCCTTTCCACACTGAAGCTTCTTCACAGCCTCCTGCATGTCTTGCTCGGAGAAAGGGGGCATTGAGAAAAGACACTTGTTCGGGGGTCACACCCGGTAGCTCCAGACTCTTGAAAGAAAACTCTATTCTGGCCCGCCCATCCTCACAACCTTCAGATTGGTATAATTCAGAGTAAAATCTCTAAAACGCCACATTGAATCTCAGGTTAGGTTTCCAGCACCTTCCCTAATTGACGTAATGCATTGAGTGGCACTCTTTTTCCTGGCAAGATATGCTAAGTACTTACATGGTTTGTTCCCATGCTCAAACAGCTTTTGTTTTGCAAAAATAAGCTCCTTATTTGCTATCTGCGTGAGCACAGAGTTCAATGCAGACCAAAGCACTGTGATTCTCTGTAGGTTGGCCAACGAGGGCCTGTCAAAGTAGGCCTTGCAGCTGCCTTCAACTGTGCTTCGAGGACATGTTGCTGCCCACCCTTCTGCCGTTTCGTACTGGCAGAGTAGGCGATAACTAACCCCCTGACATAGGCTTTGGCAATTTCCCAAAGAACGGATTGGCTACTAACCGAACATGAATTAAAGTCTAGGAACACCCTGAATTCATTAGAGAAATACTCCACAAACTTACTATCCTTAAGGATAAAGGGATCCATTCGCCAGGGTTCCCGGCCTGCTCCAGCATTCTTAATCTTAACCAACAAGTACGCTGGAGCATGATCGGAGATGGTAATATTATCTATCATACAAGATGCCACTAAATCCAGGATTGCCACGGAGGTCAGATAAAAGAAAAATCAATCCTGGTGTGGCACCTATGGGGATTGGAAAAAAAAAGTAAAATCCCTGCCTTTCGGGTGGAGACACCTCCAGACGTCCACCAACCCTAAATCCACACACATATCCACTAATTGTTTGGTTTGTATCGGGGGCCCTTTGGGCAATCTGACTACCACGGTATCCATTAGGCAATTAAAACCTCCCCCATGATGATATGCCGAGAGTCGAGACTGATCAATTTAGAGAACGCATCTACCAGAAACCCGAGGGGATGGGCCAGAGGGCAGCAGACATTTAAAACACCATAATCTTTACTGTTTATCAGGGCTTTGAGGATTACAAACCTCCAGTGTGTCTTTAACACACTCTCTTAACTTAAATGGGAAGATTCCTCCTAACCAAAATAGTCCCTCCCCCTATTCCTGGTATTGAAGGATGAAAGTCATTCTGCTGTAACTTCAAATGCTCCCTATCATCCAAGTGTGTCTCCTGAATAAAGCAATATCTACCTTTTCCCTTCTAAGACTCAAGAGCACATTTTGCCTCTTAATTGGTGACTGGCTCCCCTTGATGTTCCAGGTATACCATTTAAACAAGTCATTAGCTATTACCTTTAGATTCCAGAGAGGAGGAACTCGAATTACAAATTGCCGAGCATTAGTAACAGAAAATCTACAGAATATAAAAACTACACAAACTAAAACCACAACAGTTAGGAAACCTACACAACTATCAAAAGGCCATGTACAACAAAAAACAACAAAAAAAGACAACATATAAAGCACCAATGAAACAGGATATGGAATTCACCCCCTGCCCAAAGAGGGCACCCATGTACCCCAAATCCCAACATCCCATCCTGCTGCTAATACAGCAACCAAGACATTTAAATATCTGAATCAGATGTAAACTGCCCGTAAATAGGCACCTAGCCATCCCAACTATTTTCTCACCTCCTAGCTATAGCCACGCCACAAACGCAAGCAATTAAGCAAGTAAATGCACAAAAAAAATCATAGTGAACAAAGAAGTTTAAAATGAATAGTAAGTTAGTCAGTCCCCTACCCTTCCCTTGGTATAGCCTCAATTCCAAGTTAAAAGTAAATAGCCCAGTCACCCCTGAGCATAGTTTTAACCAGATTGTTACCAAAAAGAGGAAAAGAAAATCCTGACAGGACATTGTCTTTTTTTTAAAAAAAGGAAAAACAGAGACATATCCAAACAATGCTATTATTTGTACATACCAGATTGTTCAGACTAAGTTAGTTTGTCCACAAAGTCTCTTGTCTTCTGTGACGAGTCAAAGAAGTGCATGGATCCATTAAAGGTAATCCAAAGCACTGCTGGATACCTCAGAGAGTACTGGATCCTGAGCTCCCTCAGTCTTTTCTTAAAGCCATCATAGGTTTTCCTTTTCCAGGTCACTGCTGCTGAGAAGTTTTGGAAAACATGATCCGAGAGCCCTCGTAAACTAAGGCCTTTGGATCCTTCCCCTGGATACTGGAAGCTTCTACGATTCTCCGCTTATCTCAATAATTATGGAACCGCATGGGGATAAGGTGGGGACATTGGGCCAAGCCTGACCTCCATACAGTGACCTGGTGAGCCCTCTCAACCTTCAGACTTCCCATTCCAGCCTCCAAGTTAAGGAATTTCGACAACCAGTCCACAATAAATTCCACTGGTCGCTCACCTACCTTACCTTCCGGCAGACCAATTATCCGAGTATTTTTTTCCTTGCCCCCATTCTAGAGATCAATCTGGTCAAGCAAATTACAGACCTGCATCTCCAGAACCTGGCTCTTATCCTTGGAGGAATCGATATCAGCTTCTACCACAGTGACTCTGCATTCTACCTCATCCGTCCTTTTCCTGAGGTCTCCCAGCTGCTATTCATGCTTCTGCATGATAGCGATCGGGGCCAACTTCTCTTCAATTTGCTTACCCAGAATCTCACAAGATTTTGGGGCTCCAATACCAGGGCCTGGTGAGAAAAAGAGTCCAAGGATCCTATAGGCTGGGCCACGGCCCTGGCCTCAGGCGACCCAGTTCCCTTCTTCGGCATCCCTGGATGATGAAAACGCACGTAAGTAATTTTTAACAGTTTCCTAGGGCTCCGCAATGTTTCCAGAGTCCTGGGATATCGCAATGACCTGGGTAGGGTGGGTTAGGGTTTTGTGCTGCTTGCGATTGAGTGTGGAGCTCTGCAACATGATCTTTCTGGATCGCCTCCATCTTGGATCCCCCCCAGTGTTCATGTTTTGAAGGTTGATTTTTTTTAATAGTTGCCTTTTGCCCCCAAGCAACGTTCCTTCTTCTTTTGAAGAGGAGCTTTTGAATCCAGAGGAGATGGTCTGCTTTTTATCTCTCCAGGTAGCTTTTACTGTCTCAAATTATCCTGTGGTTAGGAACAGAGCCAGCACAGTCAGACTGAACCTAACTCGGTTCTCAGTCAGTATCCACAGCTCTTGCTATCACCAAGAGTTCTGAGCAGACCAATGACCTAGAGCAGCAACTGTGGGTAATTTCCCTTCCTTAAGCAAGAGGTATTGAGCAAATGAGCAAGAGTAGGCTATTCAGCCTCTCAATTCTGCTCTGCTTTCTAATAAAGGTCATGACTGACCTGTGTCACAACTTTATTCAACTCTGTATGAAGAATTGTACCCTAATTTCTCCCCCCAAAATGATCCGACACTTACCGTATTCTATCCTAGATTCCGCCAACAGCAGAAAATTAATTCATTTCAAAAATCCAGTACAGCACAGGCCAAGAATGAAATGTTATTGATCCATGTCATTCAAGCACAGATGGAATAACCTCACAAAGCAATTGTTTAAGCACTGACAACAACCTTCATAATAGCCTGGAATGGTTTCCTTGCGAATACAGCGTGAAACAAACATTCTAGTCCCCCAAGAGTCAACAAAACCAAATCGCTGAAGCAAAATATTTCAGATGCTGAAACGAACAGAAAATGCTGCAAATACTTCCTAGGACTTTTGATTGAACTCCTCAATCCTTTGTTTCTCTTGCTACAGATAACCTGAGCTTTTCCAGACTTTGACATTCTGTTTGTGGTTTATTAAATCGCAGTTTTGGGTTCAAATCCAGGGATTTCCCCACCCTTAACAGCACTGTAGGCATACAATACGACAGGGACAGCAGCAATTCAAACTGACAGTTTACCAGTTGTTTCCAAGAGCAATTTGGGATCTTGCATTTACAAATGAACATTTAATGCATGAATAGTGAAAACATTGAAACAATCCATTGCAAGGGGATCATGAAATAATAATCATGATTTGGAGATGCCGGTGTTGGACTGGGGTGTACAAAGTTACAAATCACACAACACAAGGTTATAGTCCAATAGGTTTAATTGGAAGCACCCTAGCTTTCGGAGCGTTGCTCCTTCATCAGGTGGTTGGGGAGAATAAGATCATAGGACACAGAATTTATAGCAAAGGTTTACAGTGTGATGTGACTGAAAAGATGTATTGAACAAACCTAGAGTGCTGTTTAGTCTTTCATCTTTTAGAATGGGTTGCAGGTTTCAGTGCATTAATATGTAAATTCCAGAACTTCTTATAAGTCACCTTCTCGAGATAACTTAAGGTCCAGAAGTTCTTTTATTTCAAGAATGACTTAAAAGTAGTTCTGGGATTTACATAATAATGAACTGAAACCTGCAACAGATTCAGCACATCTGGCAGAAGAAAGCAGAGTTAACATTTTGAGTCCAGTGAACCTTCATCAGAACTGACAGCAGCTAGATTCCAGCTCGCTGGGACACTTAGTGCAAGCTCAAAGAACATCTCATTTTCTGCTTTCAAGCCCGATTCCATCCTTCCATGTTTTTATGTCTATTGAAACCATTCTATATTTCTATAAATAGAACTGAAAACTAAATGTACCAGTATTCATGTAGAGATGGAAGAATGTGCGCAAACATAATTGCTGTTTCCAGTGATATATGGTCACACAATCTCGCAATTTGCATTTCTAAAGCATACAATAGCACAATTACCCCGAGAATCACAGTAACTTCCTTTGACTTATTTCATGGGCGTACAGTTCTTTTCAGCGTCAGCTATTAAGATGGAATTCAAAAACTCAAAGCAACCATGAAATCTCAGCATCTCATAAAAGCTTGGCGACAGAAGACTCTAAGTGGATAGAAACACCTAGAGTTGCAACTACTTCTGCAAGATCACTACAAATTCTGGACTGCCTGTGATTTTGAGGATTCAATTAACGAGGTCAGATTTGGCTCAGTGGTCAAAACGTTTGCAGCTGAACACTGTTCAGGCCCAATCCAGAGATCTGAGCACAAATACAGGTTGACATTTCAGTCCAAAACTGAGGAAGTGGTGCATATTTAAAAGGTGTCATTTGTAGGAGTAAATTAACACACACTATAGAATAGTACAGTACAGAAGCAGCCGTTGCACTCATTAAAGCTGTGCTGGCTCTTGTGAAGAGCAATGTTGTTAGTGTGTAAATCACCTGGCTTGATTATATCCTGTAATTGTTTTCTCGTAGAAGTATTTTTCAAAATTGTGCTTGATAGGTACTACTGAATCATACCACTATCTTGTCAGGCAGTACATTCCATACTGCTGCTTCCAAATCTTTTATTTTGTTCTTTTATTCAAGTGGATATAATTCACTTATTAGGAGAAAGTGAGGACTGCAGATGCTGGAAATCAGAGTCGAGAGTGTGGTGCTGGAAAAGGGTTGGAGAAGGGCTTTTGCCCAAAATGTCGCTTCTCCTGCCTCTCGGATGCTGCCTGACCTACCATGCTTTTCCAGCACCACACTCGCGATATCATTCATTTATTGCCTATCCCTAGTTGCCCTTAAGAAAACAGAAGTGAGCCATCTACTTCATTTGCTGCTGTCCATTTGTTTTGTCAATCACCTCAAATTTGAACCCTTGGGTTATCAATTTTTCAACCACTGGAAATGGTTTGTCTAAGCTTGTGACTTTAAACCTGTTGAATCTTCTGTGTCTGTAGTTAAACATAAAAACAATGAGATTGCATAATATATATAAAAATTGAATGGATCTTGGAATATTGCAAGTCCTGAATCTGGAACTGGATTGGAGATTTGCAGCTGCTGCCATACATTTGTAACAGACTTGTCTAATAAAGGTGTTGGCTTGTCTTTATATTTTGTTTGTGCTTCCCCCTTCTGGAAGCATTGACTAATACTAGGTATGGTTCCACAGCTATCAACCACCTTCCAGTAAGTAACCTGCCTCAGCAACTAATCTTTCAGAGTCTCCTCAATGGGAAGCTGTTCATTTATTGAAAGCATCATGCATGTGCCTGGTCCACTGCTCAACCAAGGTTAACGTACACCTTCCAGTAGGCAGTCAAGTTTGAGTGCTGAGCATTTTAAAGCCTACTATAATCACTCACTCTGTGCAATCACAGCTGACTAATACTAATTTGCAGAATTACTGCATGCAATCCATACAATTTTACTGATTAAGCAATGGGATTTCTAAAAATAAATAAAAACAAATTGTCAGAGAAACAAGTTTGGCAACATCTATAGGAAGAAAGCAGAGCTAACATTTTGGATCTAATGACTCTTCGGTGGAAGTGCTAGCAGTTAGGAAAATGTGGTATTTATGCTAAAGTTGAAGTTTGGGGTGGGTGGGGTAGATAGATGAAGCACACAGCGAGACACTGAACAAGAGGTGAAAGGGCGAGGTAAATAAGGAGATTCGCAACAGTGTGACAGGACAAGGGTTCTGAGTAATCGAAGATGGAGGACAGGAAAAATTTCTGACTTTAACAGCTGCTCCTTTATTGAGGTATTTTAGGTGTTGGAGGTGATTTCCTCAAATTCCAGGAACAGCAATTACTGTTTTATATGCTGTTGCATTGTTTTGGAACTTGGGGGAAAAAAAAGTCAAAATAGCAGCAGTTGTAAAAGGGAGAAGAACAAACAAAGGAAGTACATGGTGAGGGCAGTGCAGGAGAGAGACAGAAAGAAACTGACACAGCAATGAACCTGCAGAGTTACTGCCTTTGCTGTTTGAATTCATGTATCGCTGGACATCGGAGTGCGTCTGGGAAAATTAACAAACAGTGAAATTCACAACTGATCTTGGAGGAACTGTTAGGCGAAGTTCACAGCACAGAAGAAGATAAGTGTATTGTTTTTAAATGTGACCTACAGAAAGTCTGCAGTAGTAAGTAGAGTGGGTTCTTTCTTGATTATATGTTTTTTGAGATATGTCTCTTGATTAAACTTAAAATGTAAGCCATAACTATTAACTTAACCTGGGGCAGTGTTTGGTAGAGAAATAAGACGGTGTTATTTTCTGGGTCTGTAGATTGTGAAGAAGCAAAAATGGCCTTAAGTAGAGAGTGATATGCATTTCTTGTCAGATGTAGGAGTTCAAAGAGAGTTTAAGGGATACTGCAGATTATATCTGCAATAAATGCTGTTGGTTACGAGTCTTATCAGATCAAATGGATCAGTTGGAGAGACAGATAGAAGCAATGAGGAATTTGCAACAATATGTGATGGATGACAGTTATAGGAAGGTGGGGGGGGGGGGGGGGGAAGTCTCAGATACAGTTACATAGATGGGTTAACTCCAGGAAAGGTAAGAGAGGTAGGTAGCTAGTGCAGGAGCCTTCTGTGGCTATACCCATTTCAAACAAGTGTGCTGTTTTGGAAAATGTAGGGGGTGATGGATTCTCAGGGGAACGTAGCACGAACAGCCAAGTTTCTGGTATTGAGACTGGCTCTAATGCAATGAGGGGTACGTCGGGTTCCAAGAGATCAATTGTGTTAGGGGACTCTCTAGTCTGAGGTACAGACAGACGTTTCTGTGGCCAGCAGCGAAACATCAGAATGGTGTATTGCTTCCCTGGTGCCAGGATCAAGGATGTTTCAGAGAGGGTGCAGAATGTTCTCAAGGGGGAGAGGGGTCAGCAAGGGGTCATTGTCCACATTGGAACCAACGACATAGGAAGGGAAAAGGTTGAGATTCTGAAGGGAGATTACAGAGAGTTAGGCAGGAATTTAAGGAGGTCCTCAAGAGTAGTAATATCTGGATTACTCCCGGTGCTACTAGCTAGTGAGGGCAGGAATAGGAGGATAGAGCAGGTGAATGCATAGCTGAGGAGCTGGTGTACGCGAGAAAGATTCACATTTTTGGACCATTGGAAACTCTTTTGGGGGAGAAGTGACCTGTACAAGAAGAACAGTTTGCACGTAAATTGGAAGGGGACTAATATACTGGCAGTGAGATTTGCTAGACTGCACGGGAGAATTTAAACTAGTAAAGTGGGGAGGGGGGGTGGGACCCAGGGAGATAGTGAAGAAAGAGATCAATCGGAGACTGGTACAGTTGAGAACAGAAGCGAGTCAAACACTCAGGGCAGGCAGGGACACAGTAGTCCTACTAAATTAAACCGCATTTATTTCAATGCAAGGGGCCTAACAGGGAAGGCAGATGAACTCAGGGCATGATGAAGAACATGGGACTGGAATATAATAGCAATTACAGAGACATGGCTCAGGGATGGGCAGGACTGGCAGCTTAATGTTCCAGGATACAAATGCTACAGGAAGGATAGAAAGGGAGGCAAGAGAGGAGGGACGGGGTTGGCATTTTTGATAAGGGATAGCATTACAGCTGTGCTGAGAGAGGATATTCCTGGAAATATATCCAGGGAAGTTATTTGGGTGGAACTAAGAAATAAGAAAGGGATGATCACCTTATTAGGATTCTATTATAGATCCCTTAATAGTCAGAGAGAAATTCAGAAACAAACTTATAAGGAAATCTCAGCTATCTGTAAGAATAACAGGGTGGTTATGATAGGGGATTTTAACTTTCCAAACATAGACTGGGACTGCCATACTTTTAAGGGTTTAGATGAAGAGGAATTTGTTAAGTGTGTACAAGAAAGGTTTTGATTCAGTATGTGGATGTACCTACTAGAGAAGGTGCCAAACTTGACCTACTCTTGGGAAATAAGGCAGGGCAGGTGACTGAGGTGTCAGTGGGGGAGCACTTTGGGGCCAGTGACCATAATTCTATTAGATTTAAAATAATAATGGAAAAGGATAGACCAGATCTAAAAGTTGAAGTTCTAAATTGGAGAAAGGCCAATTTTGACGGTATTCGGCAAGAACTTTCAAAAGCTGATTGGGGGCAGATGTTCACAGGTAAAGGGACGGCTGGAAAATGGGAAGCCTTCAAAAATGAGATAACAAGAATCCAGAGAAAGTATATTCCTGTTAGGGTGAAAGGGAAGGCTGGTAGGTATAAAGAATGCTGGATGACTAAAGAAATTGAGGGTTTGGTTAAGAAAAAGAAGAAAGCATATGTAAGGTATAGGCAGGATAGATCGAGTGAATCCTCAGAAGAGTATAAAGGCAGTAGGAGTATACTTAAAAGAGAAATCACGAGGGCAAAAAGGAGACATGAGATAGCTTTGGCAAACACAATTAAGGAGAATCCAAAGGGTTTTTACAAATACATTACGGACAAAAGGGTAACTAGGGAGAGAATAGAGCTCCTCAAAGATCAGCAAAGCTACCTTTGTGGAGCTGCAGAAAATGGGGGAGATATTAAATGAGTATTTTGCATCAGTATTTACTGTGGTAAAGGATATGGAAGATGTAGAAAGTAGGGAAATAGATGGTGACATCTTGCAAAATGTCCATATTACAGAGGAGGAAGTGCTGGATGTCTTGAAATGCATAAAGGTGGATAAATCCCCAGGATCTGATCAGGTGTACCCAAGAACTCTGTGGGAAGCTAGGGAAGTGATTGCTGGGCCTCTTGCTGAGATATTTGTATCATCGATAGTCACAGGTGAGGTGCCAGAAGACTGGAAGTTGGCTAACGTGGTGCCACTATTTAAGAAAAGTAGTATGGACAAGCCAGGGAACTATGGACCAGTGAGCCTGACGTCGGTGGTGGGTAAGTTGTTGGAGGGAATCCTGAGGGACAGGATGTATTTGGAAAGGCAAGGACTGATTAGGGATAGTCAACATGGCTTTGTCTGTGGGAAATCATGTGTCACAAACTTGATTGAGTTTTTTGAGGAAGTTACAAAGAGGATTGATGAGGGCAGAGCAGTAGATGTGATCTATATGGACTTCAGTAAGGCGTACAACAAGGTTCCCCATGGGAGACTGGTTAGAAAGGTCAGATCTCACAGAATACAGGGAGAACTAACCATGTGGATACAGAACTGGCTCAAAGGAAGAAGACAGAGGGGGGTGGTGAAGAGTTGTTTTTCAGACTGGAGGCCTGTGACCAGTGGAATGCCACAAGGATCTATGCTGGTCCTCTACTTTTTGTCATTTACATAAATGATCTGGATGCGAGCATAAGAGGTATAGTTAGTAAGTTTGCAGATGACACCAAAATTGGACAGTGAAGAGGGTTACCTCAGATTACAACAGGATCTGGACCAGATGGGCCAATGGGCTGAGAAGTGGCAGATGGAGTTTAATTCAGATAAATGTGAGGTGCTTCATTTTGGGAACGCAAATCTTAGCAGGATTTATACACTTAATGGTAAGGTTCTAGGGAGTGTTGCTGAAGAAAGAGACCTTGGAGTGCAGGTTCATAGCTCCTTGAAAGTGGAGTCGCAGGTAGATAGGATAGTGAAGAAAGCGTTTGGTATGCTTTCCTTTATTGGTCAGAGTATTGAGTACAGGAGTTGGGAGGTCATGTTGCGGCTGTACAGGACATTGGTTAGGCCACTGTTGGAATATTGCAAATATATTGGAAAGACGTTGTGAAACATGAAAGGGTTCAGAAAAGGTTTACAAGGATGTTGCCAGGGTTGGAGGATTTGAGCTACGGGGGAGGCTGATCAGGCTGGGGCTGTTTTCCCTGGAGCATCGGAGGTTGAGGGGTGACCTTATAGAGGTTTACAAAGTTATGAAGGGCATTGATAGGGTAAATCGACAAAATCTTTTCCCTGGGGTCGGGGAGTCCAGAACTCGAGGGCATCGGTTTAGGGTGAGAGGGGTAAGATATAAAAGGGACCTAAGGGGCAACTTTTTCACGCGGAGGGTGGTACATGTATGGAATGAGCTGCCAGGGGGAAGTGGTGGAGGCTATGACAATTGCAATATTTAAAAGGCATTTGGATGGGTATATGAAGAGGAAGTGTTTAGCGGGATATGGGCCGGGTGCTGGCTGGTGGGACGAGATTGGGTAGTATATCTCGTCTGCATGGACGGGTTGGACTGAAGAGTCTGTTTCCATGCTGTACATCTCTATGACTCTATGACTCTGTGACAGAAGGCAAGCTGAATAAGTCATAAGAGTAGCACACAACGGGTGAGCTGTACTGAATGCAACCTGAATAATGTGATAGTGAGCCAAGGTGTAGGTGAGAACAGATGACTGTGCTAAAAGCAACCCATGTCACAACAGGGCCGGGTGGAAGAATGGAATCAAGCTCTGAAGTTATTTAACTGGATGGTGAGTTCTAGACACTCGTATTTTTCAAATGAACACAGAGTTCTCCTACTGTTCAAGTCAAGTCTTAATTAGCTGAAATCTGCAACCTAGAGTAGATATCATCCTCAAAATTAAGGGGCAGCCAAAGTTCTTCATGTATCTGAACAGATGGATATGTGACCTGCAGATCTTGGGACACAGTAAGGGACTCCTCTCAATGCTTCACAGAACAAAATAAGCATTTGCTCATTTGCTTATTTTCCTTCCCTTTTCTGCCGCTGCTCCACTTCATCATTAAGGCCTTTGTTCAAAGCACCATGCAGTTTCATGGGCAAGTCACTGCCATTTTGAATGATTGAGAGGAATGTGATGCCAGTCATTAAAGTCAATAATGCAGAACTTCAAAGGTGAGCTTCAGAATGGACGAAGCATTTTCTTTTCGGACCCTGGATCACTGGCCATTTAAAAGGTTGAGAAAACAGGGCCAGTGTGGTGGGAGGCATACAGTTTTTTGCCATTTGGACAGTTTCCAGTCTATTTGATTTTGCAGTTTTGTCTGATTGTCTGTGAACCAGTGTTCAAGGACACTAGCAATTATTCAATGGTCCTCTCATTGGATCTGGATAACATAGCAGAGGCAATGTTGGTGCAATTGTTTCCACTTTTATGTGTCACTGAGAGTCCGAGTCTCGATACAGTACAGGAGTATAGTGATAACTACTACCTTTGTACATTAGGCCTTTGTTTCTTTGTGCAGGTCTTTGTTATCAAACACATTTGATAACAAAGGAGCGGCACGGTGGTTCAGTGGTTCGCACTGCTGCCAAGGACACGGGTTCGATTCCCGCCTCGGGTGACTGTCTGTGTGGAGTTTATACATTCTCCTAGTGTTTGCATCGGTTTCCTCTGGGTGCTCCAGTTTCCACCCACAATTCAAGATGTGCAGGTCAGGTGAATTGGCCAGAGTGTTAGGTACCTTAGTCAGGGATAAATATAAAGTGGGGAAATGGGTCTGAGTGGGTTACTCTTCGGATGGTCGGTGTGGACTTGTTGGGCCGAAGGGCCTGTTTCCATACTGTAGGGAACCAAATCTAAACATACAGCTGCAATTTGTAGATGACTCCTCTTATGATGGACCCCTCATCAATGATGGCCATCTGAGAGAGGTGGCTGCCAAGGTATCATCAAGACCATAATGGTTTGACTTGTCACACACTAGACTAACATTGCTCTGCTGATGCTTTTCTTCACAAGAGGTATACTAGAACAAAATTGATATGTTAAATGTTGCTAAGCTAAAGTAGAAAATACTGCTGCCTGGTACTTATGTTTGGTCAAAACTTTAAAAGCAATTATTAAGCTGGTGACCTATTCATGACAAGACAATTCTTTATCTCAGGTCAGACCATACATAACATGCTTTCAGTAGGAATAAATTCCAAGGCACTGATCAACCCGGAAAGAGGAACTTACAACACATTATTCAGAAAAGCTTGACTTTCATGTTGTATTAGTCTCTTCTAATCTATAATCTACACTTATTACTTTACTAATCGTAGCATCTTTCAGCTCTCCAGTGCGTATTATGTCATAGCTGCAAAATAAGTCATATGATGAATGCTCTCTCTGTTCCTTTCATTCATTTATATGCAAATTACTTTCAGAATAAAAATACACACAGAGTTTAAAATGTGACTTTTGCCATGTGCCCTCAAGTTCAACATCTGTTCCAAGAATCATCTTTGGGTAATGTGATTTACATTTGTCTGTGATTCAAACAAAATGAATTTGAGACTGAAATACGAAACTCAAAATTGATCGGGACAACTAAGTGGCATATTTATTGAAGCTGTTATACTGCTCTTTCCAACCTGTTAAAAAAGTTTCTTATAATGGTGTGATAAAATCAAAAACATTGACTGTATACACACATAACTCGGAGCTGCCCTTTCAGCCTGCTCTATCATTCAGTAAGATCATGGTTTGGTTGGACAGTAACTCCACCGTCCCACTTAATCCCTTAAATTCTCTTTAGAGCCTAAAAATTCAACCACCTTAGGTTTAGAACAATGAACTTCTCATCTCAGTACTAAATTTTCAACCTCTTATCATGAACTCTTTAGCACTGAGATACACACTACCTCCCTTGTTTTTGACTTTCCTCTTGCCATCTGACACTTTGTGCTCCTGATCGTGTGGTAGCTTTCCGTCATGAGTCCTTGAACCCAGGGAATACTCACCCATGTCCAGTTAAGCACGTAGAAATGGTAGGTCTTCCCTACAAACATAATGCACGGAGCTTACTGGCTATCCAGACAGTGGGCAAGACCGTCATGGCCTCCATTAATAACCATCCATCACTGATTTCAAATAACACCAGCTGCAGCAGTGGTTCTGTGACACCTCAGAAAAAAGTAACAGTTTGCCAACCTGAAAATAACATTTATTCCTTCGTTGTTTTTCTGTCCTTTAACTAATTCTTTGTCCATGTTAATGTATTACCATAATCCCATGAACCCCCATTTTAACATGTTTTCTTCTGACCCGAGTGGATGTGTTTTGAAGATTTAAATATGCTATGTTACACTGGTTTCCTGTCATCCACCTTATTAGTGGCTCCCTTAAAAGAACATATAATCAATCTGCTAAACAACTTATTTCATAAAACTGAGCATTTTTAAAAAAAACTCATGGGATGTGGTGCACAATTTATTCGCCCATTGTTAGACATCCTTGACAAGTTGATGGCTAGTTGCTTTCTTGACCCAATGCGGTCCTTAGGGAGTAGAGAACACACTGTGCTGTTAGGAAGGGAGCTCGAGGATTTTGCATCAACCAGTGAAGACTTCATGACATTGTAATTTCCCAACTGCCCTTTTCCTACATCCTTAAGCAAATTCTAATCATTTTCTCTCCAGTTGATGCTAGTGACCTTTAGGTCTCTAGGTTCTCTCTCCCATATTTCTTGGGCAGTGGGGTTACAGTTGCTACCTTTCAATTATTAGCATCATTCTAGAATTTACGAAATCCTACTAAATAAAAGGACAATTGTGAACACTCTCTGTAACCAACATTTCTCAAAGGAATTAATGGCCAGATCCTAAGTAGTTGGCCGCTGTTCATCCCAATACTTTTTCCTGTCCTTTGTCTTTGCCAAAATTCATTACTTAAAAAGTTCCGCACACTCATTATACTCATGTCACTTGATAGCATTATCACTGGCTCCTTCCAGGCAGAGAGGACTGATGTTGTGGTTACCAGCTAGATTGGAATCATCTTCACTTTCCCATGCCCTCCATGTTTCCCTGACAAACCAAAAATCTGTCCTAGCCTTAAATATGTTCAATGACGGAGCATTCACAATCCCATAAGATAGAGGATTCTAACAGTTCACAATCCATTGTGTGAAGATATTGATCCTCATGTCAGTCCTAAATGTAATTTATTGCAAATCTGAGCACTCTTGTTCTGCATTCCCCAGCCAGTAGGAAGTGTCTCAGTCTCTAACTTTGAGCATCTTCAGAACCAATGAGATAACTTGCTTTACATTCTCCCAGTGTCTGTGTGGCTTTCGTTCGGCTGCTCCGGTTCCCTCCCACAATCCAAAGATGAGAAGGTTAGGTGAATTGGCCATCCCAAATTGCCCATAGTGTTCAGGGATGTGCAAGTTGGGTGCATTAGTCGTAAATGTAAAGTAATAGGATAGGGGAATGGGTCTGGATGGGAAACTCTTCAGAGGGTTGGTGTGGACTTGTTGGGCGAAATGGTCTGTTTCCACACTGTAGGGATTCTATGATTCTTAAACTCCAGACAGCATAAGCTCAATTAAATCAGCTTATCAAAATTGGACAGCCCTCTCCTCCCATGACCAATCTAATGCCAGTAGATGCTTCCTTAAAATCTGGAAGTCAAAACTATGCATAGTATTCTAAGTATAGCCTCCCTACAGCCCTGATTGTACTCCAATTCCCTTGCAATACCAACCATGTCACCTACATTCTGAATTGCTTGCTGCACCTCCTTGCGGTGTTCCGTATATGATTACATTAAAGTTCCTTCAAAAAATGAATATTTCCAAGTTTCATGCATTTTATTTAACATTCTGCTTTTATATTCTTATGACCAAAGTGAACAACCTTAATTTTCCACCCTAAAGTTCATCTGTCACCTTTTGCCCATTCACTGAACCTGTCCATACTGCTATAATGTCAGTACAGACTGATCCCTTTTAAAGCAAAGAAATTCTCACAATGCCAATGGAAATAAACTCAAGGGCAAGATTTCACTTCAAGATTTTTACCGCAAGAAACAAAGTAAAATCAACATATATCAACTAACGAATAGGCAACTCATACAAACTATTAATGTTACTATAGGATGTTGTGAAACTTGAAAGAGTACAAAAAGTTTTCCAAGGATGCTGCCAGGGTTGGAGGGTTTGAGCTATAGGAAGAAGTTGAATAGGCTGGGGCTGTTTTCCCTTAAGCATCAGGAGGCTGAGGGGTGACCTTATAGAGGTTTATGAAATCATGAGGGCATGGATAAAGTAAATAGACAAGATCTTTTCCCTAGGTTGTGGGAGTCCAGAAAGAGACCATAAGACCATAAGACATAGGAGCAGAAGTAAGGCCATTCGGCCCATCGAGTCCACTCCGCCATTCAATCATGGCTGATGGGCATTTCAACTCCACTTACCCACATTCTCCCCGTAGCCCTTAATTCCTTGTGACATCAAGAATTTATCAATTGAAGACATTTAGCGTCCCAGCCTCCACTGCACTCTGCGGCAATGAATTCCACAGGCCCATCACTCTCTGGCTGAAGAAATGTCTCTGCATTTCTGTTCTGAATTTACCCCCTCTAATTCTAAGGCTGTGTCCACAGGTCCTAGTCTCCTCGCCTAACAGAAACAATTTCCTAGCGTCCACCCTCTCCAAGCATGTATTATCTTGTAAGTTTCTATTAGATCTCCCCTTAATCTTCTAAACGCCAATGAATACAATCCCAGGATCCTCAGCTATTCCTCAAATGTTAGACCTACCATTCCAGGGATCATCCGTGTGAATCTCCGCTGGACACGCTCCAGTGCCAGTATGTCCTTCCTGAGGTGTGGGGACCAAAACTGGACACAGTACTCCAAATGGGGCCTAACCAGAGCTTTATAAAGTCTCAGTAGCACAACGGTGCTTTTATATTCCAACCCTCTTGAGATAATTGACAACATTGCATTCGCTTTCTTAATCACGGACTCAACCTGCATGTTTACCTTTAGAGAATCCTCAACTAGCACTCCCAGATCCCTCTGTACTTTGGCTTTACGAATTTTCTCACCGTTTAGAAAGTAGTCCATGCTTGTATTCTTTTTTCCAAAGTGTAAGACCTCACATTTGCTCACATTGAATTCCATCAGCCATTTCCTGGACCACTCTTCCAAACTGTCTAGATCCTTCTGCAGCCTCCCCACTTCCTCAGTACTACCAGCCTGTCCACCTAACTTTATATCATCGGCAAACTTCACTAGAATGTCCCCAGTCCCTTCATCCAGATCATTAATATATAATGTGAACAGCTGCGGCCCCAACACTGAACCCTGCGGGACACCACTTGTCACCGGCTGCCATTCCGAAAAAGCACCTTTTATCTGCCTTCTGTCAGACAGCCAATCCTCAATCCATACCAGTAGCTCACCTCGAACACTATGGGCCCTCACCTTGCTCAGCAGCCTCCCGTGTTGCACCTTATCAAAGGCCTTTTGGAAGTCTAGGTAGACCACATCCAATGGGTTTCCCCGGTCTCATCTACTTGTCACCTCTTCAAAGAACTCCAACAGGTTTGTCAGGCACGACCTCCCCTTACTAAATCCATGTTGACTTGTTCTAATCCGACCCTGCTCTTCCAAGAATTTAGAAACCTCATCCTTAATGATGGATTCTAGAATTTTACCAACAACCGAGGTTAGGCTAATTGGCCTATAATTTTCCATCTTTTGTCTTGATCCTTTCTTGAACAAGGGGGTTACAACAGCGATCTTCCAATCATCCGGGACTTTCCCTGACTCCAGTGACTTTTGAAAGATCTCAACCAACGCCTCCGCTATTTCCTCAGCCACCTCCCTCAGAACTCTAGGATGTAGCCCATCGGGGCCAGAAGATTTATTAAGTTTAAGACTTTTTAGCTTTTCTTGAACTTTCTCTTTTGTAATGGCAACCATACTCAACTCAGCCCCCTGACTCCCTTTAATTCTTGGGATATTACTCATGTCTTCCACTGTGAAGACTGATGCAAAGTACTTATTAAGTCCTCCTGCTATTTCCTTATCTCCCATCACTAGGCTTCCAGCATCAGTTTGAAGTGGCCCAATGTCTACTCTTGCCTGTCGTTTGTTTCTTATGTACTGAAAGACACTTTTACTATCATTTCTAATATTACTGGCTAGCCTACCTTCATATTTGATCCTCTCTTTCCTGATTTCTCTCTTTGTTATCCTCTGTTTGTTTTTGTAGTCTTCCCAATCTTCTAATTTCCCAGTGCTCTTGGCCACTTTATAGGTGCTCTCTTTTTCTGTGATACATTTCCTGACTTTCTTTGTCAGCCATGGCTATCTAATCCCTCCACGGATAATCTTTCTCTTCTTGGGGATGAACCTCTGTACAGTGTCCTCAATTTTACCCACAAACTCCTGTGCATAGGTTTATATCGAGAGGGGAAATATTTAAAAAGGGACCTAAGGGGTAAAGTTTACATGCAGAGGGTGGTGAGAGTATGGAATGAGCTGCCAGAGGAAGTGGTGCAGGCTGGTGCAACTACAACATTTGAAAAGGCATTTGGTTGGGTACATGAATAGAAAGGGTTTAGAGGGTTATGGGCCAAATGCTGGCAAATGGGACTAGATTAATTAAGGATATCTGATTGGCATGGATGAGTTGAACCGAAGAGCCTGTTTCTGTTCTGTATTTCTCTATGACTCTATGTAGTGTAATAAAAACAAAAAGGACATTCACAAAGCCACTCCCTTAGCTCTCACGGGATGTTCACCAGTCTGTTACCATGCCGGATTGAAATTTCCAGTTTCCTCTACCAAGCTTTTCCAGTTCTAATTATTTCCAGCATGTCATAATTTAATAACATAATATCCCTCCATTAAAAATAGCCATGACAATCCAGATGGCTAGAGGTTTCCTTTAGGTTATTTTAAATTGAGGCTTTGGCATTAGATAATTATGTGAATACAATTAGTATGCAAGGGTATGGAGGAAAATGCAGCAGATTGGTATGAGGCAATGATGCTGGTTTGAAGAGATAGTACATGCACAGTTGGCTGTATGGTTTCCTTCTGCACTGTAATATGTCTGTGGTTCTGTGAATCTTTCTTACCTCTTCTTAAAACTTACATTCCTACCTAGCTTTGTACTGACACTGTGTATTCAAATTGTTGAGGTACACAATGAATGAAACCAATTCCAGAATAGAACCTCATGGGTCAACATTGTCCAGTCACATCGAGCAGGACATTTTCCTCATATTCCTGCTCCTTCATCTCCTTCCAGCTTACCTGCCTTTACATCAGTTTGCTATATTTGCCACATAATTATAAACTCTTTACTCTTCTCCATTGTCTCCTGTGAAATACATCATTGCAAAATTCAATTTCTAAAGCATATGTAAAAATTCTAGAATATTAAATAAATCCCATTTTTATTAATTCATTCACTGTAAAGTAGTATCTCTAATATTATATCTGACAAAGCTCTTAAAAGTACTCTCTGACTTATAATGACCAAGAGGATAATAAAAGTCTTTTGGAATAAATCTGGAGGCTGACAAACCTAATTATTAAACTATTACAAAGACTCACTAACTCAGGGCTTTGTAGTTTTAAATGCAGTCTGTGTCAGGCATCATTTTCTACAAAATCAAATATATACAGCACCAAAACTAAAGTTACAAAGAACAATTTGAATTTAAGTTTCCATGCAAACTTATTTGCACAGCTGTAAATAGTCCTCCCTTGAATCAGAACAATGGAGCAATTTCAAGAAGCACAATTAACAAGGTGACATGAAAGAGTGCAAACACTCAACAAAAGTGAACTCATTTGGCAATATGTGCCCAGTGTTTTAAAAAAAAGTCACTCCAATCAGACACAGTGAAAGTGAACATACCCTCATGATTGCAGAGATTCATGTGCTACTGGTGAGGCTATCCAAAGAGGTAACACTACTCTTAGGACAAGTGGACATCAGAACAACAGCCAATAATAGTTTGCACATGTACCATTAGAAGACCTAAATAGTTACAAAATTATGTGCAGATAAAGAAGCTGGAACAAATAAAATGAAAACTGTCTTCTGCATGTGTAATGATTTTCTTTGTAGCTTGCATGCGTGCACATATGTCTTCTTATTTTTGTGAAAAGGAAGATGTTTGGAAAAGATTGTGCTTTATGGCTTTCCATGGTCACGTGATCTTCAATAAGCCTCTTTGCATATAAACATCTGAGATTAGAAGCCATTGCATCCACTGCTTGAAACATGGCCACCAAAGGATCTGGAAATAACTACCAGCAAGAGAGGCAGAAGTGAAGACAGCTAATAATTTTAAAAGGAATTGCATTGGCACTTAAAGGAAATATATTTGCCTATAGGAATAGAGTGAAGCGATTGCTCTACAGCGAGCCAGTGTATGCATGATGGGCTGAATAGCCTGCTTCAGTACTGTAATGACCATGATAAGCCTCACATGTCTGCGGAAGGAACCAATTAAATGTCACTGAAGTTAGAAATACATTAGAGCAAGGCTGAAGATCAAACCTTGATGAGCCTTTCCTTGTCTACAAACTTTATACCACCACACAACCTACCTGACGTTATTGATATAATTCATAGAGAAAGGCAGAAATCCAACCCCACTCTTGATCATTCCGGTTGATGTTTTGACCCATCACTAACTGAGGGCTTCAAAAGCTCTAGACAATTGTAACTGACAGTTTCATAAGTTATTACATTTCTGTTGCACTGGATCATCATGAAATCTGTTATAGATTTCGTTTACAAATACACAGCATTTACGTTACAGATTTTAGTATCCAATATCACATTTTTCTCCTGTGGAAATTTCTTAGTTCTTTGCATCTTCCATCTGAGGGAATACAATAATTGTAGTTATTCTGTGCCAGATTGGTAATTTCATCCTGAAAAAAGTCAGGCAATGAATTCTGTTTGGCTATTTCACCAAGGGAGTCATCACACTCAAACAGAAACCAGTCTTTTCATACTATTTTTTTCTAAGCATGTACACCAAAGAGTCAGGTAGCAGTCAGAAACGTAAGCTCCTCGGCTTATTGAATATTGATACTGACTATCATACAATGACGGCTGCCCTAGTGTAGAACAAATAAATCAGCTTAAATGGAAGCAAAAATCAGGAATGTATGTAGTTCTGAAACACCATGGCATGCAGTTAGCATCATCTCAAAGACTTTCGTGCATATCAGATACTCTGTGCAAAACTCTCAACACAACTCCTTGTACATGAGTAGATAATTAATTGAATTATATCAAGTTAAGACCAAAGCACATTTTTAAGGGTCGGGGAGATGAGAAGCCAGGAAATAAATATCAGCATGCTGGAGAGAACTTAGCTGTCACACTTCAACGGTTACATCGCTTTCTATCCATTAATGCTCATAATGAGCATGCCAATGTGCGTCTGCTGAAATAGTGGATTTTAAGCAAATTAAAGCACTCAGCTTTTCCTATGTGCTACTCAGTTCTGCAGGTGTTATTTCAGCAAAAAATCCTGGAGCACTCAATGCTGCATAGAATATTGCAGCCAAGAAACAGGCCATTCTGTCTATCAAGCCTGTACTAGTGCTTTTCTCTACAAGCTAACATATTGAATTGCACTATGATCATCCTCCCATTCTTGAAAATTTATCTTTCACAAACAAACTTTTATTTCAATTTTGAATAGATTTCACAACTCTGGCTTTTCTGGTGCTCACTTAAAACTTCTCTTAAAATTTTACATACAAACTCTGCTTTCTGCCATCCAACCACCATTCTATCCACATTTCCCCTTAATTCCAAGCATCATTAATATTCCCAATGGTCCCTTGTGAAGCATCTTAAGATCCAAGTAACATTTTGATAATAATTTTCCTGTTGTTATCTGTGTACCTGAAAACATGCTCTAGACAAAGTGGACCCAAACCCAATATATGCATGGGTTCAGATCATTTTCCAAGGGTGAAGGCATTCCCAGGAAATGGCCCACACAAGCTCCTGGAAAATTATGTAAAAAACCCACGCTAGGATTTGCAGAACATTGGTTACTCAATGTTGGACAAACGGCTTCCAGTAAGAGTCCTGCCCTATGGCTAATGGAAGAGTAAGGGACCTAGCTTGTGCCCTCTCATCTTTGCCGTCAGCTTCTCTGCTGATCCTTTATAAGCTCCAGAAACTCTGAAACCTCAAGGGGGAGGTCTGACATGTTGCTCAATTTACCCAGAATCTGGATATTGAGCATTTATTCATCAGGCTGAGTAGCAAATTCCTTTTCCCATCTACCAAATCTCCATTCTACTTCAGCTGATCTGTATTTTGTCTATTAAAGAATTCCTTGCAGTTAACCAAGGAAAACTGCATTTTAAAAATTCAGACCAGATAGTCCCAAATTCTGCAGGTATCCAGGCGTTTGTAATTTCACCCTGTATTTACAAACTCCAATAGTTTTCCAACAATTGATAACTAATTGGCATAAAATTTCCCAACTTAATACAATCTGGTAAACTTCCACTAATTATTTCATAAAGGTCAATATTCAAATCTTAGAAAAATGGTGGTAAAGTATTTATTCAGTATTTCTACTAATGTTTATTCCACTGAAGGCTTATATCATACATTTCATCAAAACCTATTCCTACTTTTACAACCCTCTTCATTACCAGTATGCCAAGAGCAAATAAGCTTCATATTTTCTCTATTTACCTAATAGTGTATCTGCGTCACAACACAGAATGCATTTCACTTTGATTTCAAATTTGGTCCAAATCTCTGTTACCCACATTCTGGAATAAGGGGAGCAAAGAATCCAACCCAACCTAGAACACAAAACAATATCTGATCATTCTTTTACTTTGATATTAAAAAGGGAGTTAAAAGTAAAAACAAACCTGGAGTTGCATGGAAGGCCATGATTTTACTTTGAAAGTTTTTGTCTAAAATGTGAAAGTTAATGAATGAAGAATTAATAACTTCTCCCTAACTTTGAGAGCACAGTTAAAATCCTAGCTTCTGGGTGAACAAGTGTATTCTTTGCCACTTAGTATGGAATATTCTCATGGCACAAACAAGGAAATGAGAAACAACCACAATGTGGTGAAACAAATGGAGCAAATGAAAGTGAAACTTATGTTCATAACAGAAAGAGAAGGATTACATACATATGTGGTGCATTTGGCATAAAAAACAATGAGACTATACAGGCTACACATGGAATTTAAAAGCAAGAGACTCTGGCATTTCTTTATGAAGGAATATAATGTGCTGCCTGGGTCATGGTGTAAGAAGATGGAGTTCAGACACCAGATTGTTTTAAAATTGACAGGATGACGGTACGTTACTTGTACTTAAAAGTGATAAGGTGCCAGGAACAAATAAATGCATTGAAGAATACAGAAGAAGTTGAGTGCAGAAATTGCAGGGAAAATTGGGAGTGATGCCTAAGGCTTGGAGAATTAAAGTGCATCATGATAAGCCCAGCAATTACAGGCCTGTCAGCTTAACCTCGGTGTGGGGATGCTTTTAGAAATGATGGTGAAACAAAAGTGGAAAATTATGGATTGACTAAGTAAATCCACTATCAATTTGTTAAGGAAAAAGACAGTTTTTAACTAATGCACTTGAGTTGTTTGAGGGTTGGATGAGAATAATATGATTTAATGTGACGTATGTTGACTTCCAAAAAGCATTTAATGAAATGCCAACAACAGTCTTGGGACGTATCTATAACTTATGGAATAAAAAATGGACAGTAACAACATGGATACAAAACTGACAGAATGACAGGGAACGAATGGTAATTTTCTTTTCCAGACTAGAGAAGGATAATTGTGGTATTCCCTAAGGATCAATGTTACGAAACCTGGTATAGATCCATGATATAGACTTTTGTGTATAGCACACAAAGTTTGTGGATCATGCAAAATATAGAAGTATTGTGAACCATGATTTAGAGACACAGTGGCATAGTGTAATGTGACTGGACCAGTGAACAAAAGGTCCAGGCTCATCTGGGCTCAACCCCAACCATATCAGCTCATGGAATTTCAACTCCGTTGATATATCGGAAATTAAATCTAGCCTTAGTAATGCACTACACAATTTACTTTGTTCACACATTAACTTTCCCAATGTAAACAAAGCCCCATAGCTCTCAGGAAGTCTCTGCCTAGTTCCATGCTTTAAATGATACCATGGCTACAGAAATACAAATCAACAGTGGAAGCAGGGTAAATGGAGGTTTTGAAAATGCAAATTGGACCACTATCTGAAAAGGAAAAATTTGCAGGGCTGAGGGAAAAGGCAGGGCAATAACACTAAGTGACTTTCTTCTTCAGAAAACCAGTACAGAAATGACAGGCTGAATAGGCCCCCTCTATGCTGTTACCATTCCACAATTCTAACACAAAGACAGAATTGTTGAAGATGAAACTAGCAATAACTAACCAAAATAAAACCTTGGGAGGGAAGGCCACTACTAAAAGTGAGCATTCGTTTTGCCAGCAGTATTTTAGATAATCTACTGCAATCTTAGAACCGCTTTTAAATATGAAGCGTTTTATATTTGAGGACTCGCTTTGAAAGATTGTGGAATAATTGATTTATTTCAATTTGTGGAGACACTTGGATTTTTTTTAAAGCAAGGTCATTGAAAGGTTCACTGTGGACATTAGGTCCCTTTAAAATCAAGACTTCCTAGAAATCATATGATTTACGATAATGTTTTATTTAGCTGAAGGCTCCTGCTGGGGATGTTTGAACAGTATCAGCTTGAAGTTGGCTCTGGTCTTCATTGGGAGGCAAGGGTATAGCTAAATGGAAAGCACTGTTGAGCTGATTTCTCCAATTTCTGAAAATTGTTCTTGAAGTGAGTGCAGGTGAAACCTATTTGGTCTAGGAAGCTCCTTCAATCACATGCAATTTCTCAATATTTTATTCCTGGAGTATGTTGTATCTGCCAAGATTTCTGACTGTGTGTTTCGGGAGCTGTTTATGAGTACCTGACCACTGGACTGGAAGACAACATGAACATTCCACACTGGTGTCTGTTCTCTTGAAGGACGAAACTCGATTAGCCCAAAAAAAAAACAGTTCTTTGTTCAGAAAAATAATCCTGCAAACAAAACATTTTTCCGCCTTTATGTGGTTTGCATGAGCATGTCTTTTGGTTTATTTAAAGAAGGATAAATATTTTTACTTCATTATTACAGGCCAGTTTTGCATCTTCATTGAATAAATTTTGTTTAATATCAAACCAACATGAAAAGAAACCTGGTTGATGGGTATTTTTCATTTAAAACTTGATATAGCTATATTGGGAACTGGAAAATATGTTTGTGGCACATGAATATTGGAACTAGAACAATAAGCTGTTCCTTCAACCTTGATCATATTTTCCAACAGGTTTCCATGGTGTAGCAATATTTAAATTACCGTACAAGTTACACTAATAACAGAGTCTACTGGTACATCATTTGGGTTTGACACAAGATGCAGTAAAACTCCAGTGTGGTGTTAAACATGGTTTTAAAATATGTAATGACATAATGTTACATGAGTATTGAGAGAACCATATTCCTACTTCCTTCAATAAACAAGTAAAAATCTTATAACAAGGCTGATGGGGGAATTTGTGTTATTAAACTAGAAACACTCTTTCAGCTTTGCACAGCAACATTTCCCTTCAAAACCATAATGACTAAAGTTTGCATAGATATGTCTTTATGTAACACAAGACCTCTTTAAATCAAATCTTTCTGCTCGTGTCTCCTTTGTTTTCTCTCTTTAGCGATCATCAATGAGGCCCTTAATCCAGTTTTAGATATGAGCCTTTTTGCCCACAAGAGAATTAAGAATAGTGCAGCCACTACTACTGAAGAACTGGAGAACACAAGTATTTAAAATGGCTTCTCCTTATTCGATCGGTTCCATTTGATTGGCGCAACGCTCAAACTTCCTTCTGAAATTATGCCACCAAATTAACAGCCTACTTGGGTGCAGTGCAGATCAGTTATTTAAGATGGCAAATATTACAAAGCCAGGTAAATCTTTTGTCTACACATCAACTGCAAACCAACTTTATTTTCTACTTCCTTCTTCTCACAAAAGAGACAAGTTCTGACACATTGATCAAAATTTCAGTAATTCAGAAAATGTTTACCTTTGTTTGTTGTTTAGCTATCTTGCATTTGATAGAGCACTAGTGAAATGATACTTGATTCAATCCCAGTGTATCACAGATCAGTAGAAGGATAACAACATCTAAAAAGAGAGTTTTAAAAATGCATTTTTTTTCACCTTTATTCAGACAAAAGATGACTGCTTTCAGTCTTGACCTTACACGATTAGAATCCCAACCACAAGTACACAAAAGCTGTTCGTAAGAAGAAAATTGTGAATTACATTTTAAAGTAACTTATTGTGCCTGTAAATAGACAGTTTTAAAGACAAATTATTCATGTAAACTAAACCAGACAGTTTTTGGCACTCAAAACTCAATATGTGCTGAAGAGTGCTGATGTGTGCTGTTAGGCAGTCTCAAAGTCCACAAGTTACTCGTTACTTATTAGTTGAAAGTTACTTCGAAATGTTCTCATGCTAAACTATATTATACTTTATGCTTTAAACAGTGCGATTTTTGATGCCAACTTTAAATGTTTTGCACAAGCAATTTATCACTAATGCATGAAAGACCAAAACCTGTCCTGCAACAACCTGGTCAGAACTCTTTTGGAATGCTTTGAGCAGTTTTGGGCCCTGTGTCTAAGGAAGAATGTGCTGGCCTTGAAGGGGACCCACAGGATATTTACAAGAATGATCCCAGGGATGAAGGGCTTGTTATGCGATACAGTTGAGTACTCTGGGTCTGTACTCAATGGAGTTTAGAAGGATGGTGGGGGTGGAGTCTGATTGAAACTTACAGAATATTAAGAGTCAAGGGGATGGTGGTGGAAAAGCACAGCAGGTCAGACAACATCAAGGAGCAGGAGAATTGATGTTTTGGACAGAAGCCCTTCATCAGAATACTGAGAGGCCCGGATAGGGTGGACATGAAGAAGATATTTCCACCAGCCCTTTAGAACTGGGATGGTCCTTCAGCAGAGGATGGTTAATCTGTGGAATGCATTGCCATAGAGGGCTGAGGAGGCCAAGTTATTGAATGTCTTGAAAACAGTGCTAGATAGATTCTTGATTAGTAAGGGGATCAAGGGCTACATGGAGAAGGCAGGAGAATGGCGTTGAGAAACATATCAACCAGATATGCGTAAAATGTTGGCAAAATGTTGTAGATTGATGTCAGGTATCTGGTCAGCATGGATGAGTTGGACTGAAGGGTCTGTTTCTGTGCTGTACAGTTCTACAACTCTAAACATCAGAGCATACTTGATGGGCCATCTGGCCTAATACAGCTCTTCTATCTGATAATCTTATAGTCCAACTACCCAAACTGAATAAACTCAGTGAAACTTCAGAAGGTTAAGTCTTAAATGTGCAACTGTACAGAGCATCAGGTATGACATTTCAATGATAAAGGAGGAACTCTTAATTTCTAGCTGAAAACATATTAAATTAGATTAGATTACTTACAGTGTGGAAACAGGCTCTTCGGCCCAACAAGTCCACACCGCCCCGCCGAAGCGCAACCCACCCATACCCTTACGTTTACCCCTTACCTAACACTAAGGGCAATTTAGCATGGCCAATTCACCTGACCTGCACATCTTTGGACTGTGGGAGGAAACCGGAGCACCCGGAGGAAACCCACGCATAAAAGTGCTAAATTTTATATCCAAGTGTCAACACAGTGTTGAATGCAGTAGGGCACTGATCAAGGGTTTTACAAGCAAAAAGAAAAAGGAGGAAGGTTTGTGGGAAGAAGGCAGGACATGTTTTTCCTGGTAATGAATTAAATAAAGTAACCAGTACATTGCCCAAATAACAATTGTTTATTAATTTGGCCTCGGCTCAGATCCGTCAACAAGATGCTTACTTTCGGGCAATCCTTGTATCTATAGCTCACTCTTTGATAAAACCACAATGCTGAAAGTGCCATGATAGCTCTGAATTTATTTATAATTGTCCATGCAACAATAACAAAAGCAGGATGACACTGTTTCTTGTTGAAAATGTTTGCACAAGTACTTACACCTGCTTTACACCAGAACTTTGCCCTGTCCAACTTCTTTATTATTTTTTCATCCGAAATAAGTCCATTTAGCTCATTAACATTATCCAGCCCCACATCCACACAAGTTTGTAGTCATCACAACAGTTCGAAAGCAGCATAAATGGACATTTGAAGCGATCCCCAGCACCTGCAGTCCTCACATTCTCCCATTAAGTCTTGGTGACTATTTCTGATGCGAATAGGATTTGTTTAAAAAAACTATTATTTTTAAAAACTTGTCTTTTAAAAAAAACAAGCTTTCACAACTTGAATTTTCTTAAACATTCTGTGTACAATATGGAATCACTGTTCAGTGAGAATGTTCAGTTTTTCCAAAAAGTCAGATTTCAGCTCATTATCTCGAGGGACTTGATGTTCCCACAAATTTTAAACAAGATTCTCAGAAAATTTACTTAACAGTCTTCTGCTGTTTGTCATAGAGCCCTCTTGTAACTTTGAGCATAAATCAGATCAAGATGACTTTATCCCAATTATCTGCAAGCAGTTTTGTCGCTCAAGTAAATATTTGGTTGTACTTACAATGATGCAGATAGGTTGGCCAATAATAATATTATTTTCAATGAAGCAATGATTACATTTTCAGAATATTGCTGATAAAATTCTAGCTTAATAAATTCTGAACACAATATGACTTAACACTAAAGCACTAATTCCCTTTATGTGTGCTCCAGAGATTGCGTGTTAGGGAACAGCCTCACCTTTCCCATTGTGCATGCCAGATTTTCCATTTGCACTATTGGCGAGAATGAAGACTCCACTTGAGTTGTATTGTCAAAGTATTACACTACTGTGAATGAAAAATTCAATTAATGAAAAAAATTAAATGAAAATTTTTTAAAAAGCATGGAATTACTCGTCAATAATTTTTGCAAAACCCGTCATGCTAAATTTTTAAAACTCAAAATTTTTCCAAAATCAAACTAATTAGCAGTCATGCTGAAATACTGGAATGAAAATGTATTCTGCTAGAAGTCTCTAGCTGGGAAGGAAGGTGTAGAGGAAATTAGTTTTCAATAATTTATTTATGCTGACATTGATCAGCCAAGCATTTCTTCCAAGTAGTCATTACAAATGTACATTTAGCATAAGGTTGGGATTGATTAATGACAAGCGACTGCAGGAATTCTTCTCCATGATGTACCAGTTTGATTAGTTGCCTTGTTGGTGTTAAATCACAAAGAAGGGAAAGGAAAGAAAACTGAAGCTACAAAAACAAAATGCAAAAAGCAAAAAAAAAATTGCAAATATTAGAATTACTCATTGAAACAAGCAGTTAACATTTCAGAGTGGATTTTTGGAAAAATTTCTTATGTTTTCTCCCTTTGTTAAAGTGTGCTCTAGGAGTTCATTTGCAAAAATTTCCATAGTTAAAGTTATAACTTTGTACAAAGTCCCAAAGAAAACTGAAATAATTCCTCCAAATACTGCAAAACCATTACATATTGAATTTTCTCCCACAGTTAATTAAAATCATGAGCACATACACTTCAGTAATCCAGCTACCTACTTAAAAATTAATATATAAATGAATAGTTTAAAAATATAACTGTAAAGTATAAAAATTAAAATAGTCTTTGCCACATTAAATTAGGAACTCACTCCTCTGCCCTATAATTACATGATTGCAGAAAAGCAGCATCAGAAGACGTGCCAAGAAAGAAAGAAATTGCAAATCTTAAAACTTAGCAATGCTCAGGATATCACAAAACATTTCACAGCCAATGAAGTGCTTCTGAATTATAATCATCGTGCAATGTAGAAAGTCAGTCAATCAGCAAACAACATCTCACTTGACAAGCCAAGAGAAAATTTGCCAATTAACTAGCTTTGAGGTGCCAATAGGCAATAAATGTTTGCCAGGGAATTAGAAAAACATCCGTGCTCTCTATAAAGTGCTGTTTTGTGCTACTTTATACTCATTTCAACAAGGACCAAAAAAAAAAGACTTTTGATTCAAAATACTTTGTTCAGTATCACACAGAAGTGTCAGACTAGATCTTTTCTTTCCCCCCAAATCCTGGAAGCAAGGCCTAAATCAGTGATCTCGAGATTCTGGTACTAAAAGATACTACCATTAAGCCCAGATCATAAACTGATCTCTCAAACACGAGATAAGGACATGATCAGGTTCGGCCGTGTTGTCCTGAGGACGAAATCACCTTTAACATTCACCAAGGCTAAGCACCAAATAATAGCAGGGAGCTAAAAGGCAGCAGACAAACTATTACTATACTGTTGGAAAGATGCAAAGAAATCTGCCCTCTTACTGAGATATTTGTATCATAGATAGTCACAGGTAAGGTGCTGGAAGACTGGAGGTTGGCTAACGTGATGTCACTGTTTAAGAAAGGTGGTAAGGACAAGCGAGAGAACTACAGACCAGTGAGCCTGACATCAGTGGTGGGCAAGTTTTTGGAGGGTATCCTGAGGGATATACATGTATTTCTAAAGGCAAGGACTGATTAGGGAGAGTCAACATGGCTTTGTGCGTGGGAAATCATGTCTCACAAACTTGATTGAGATTTTTGAAGTAGTAACAAAGAGATTGATGAGGGCAGAGCGGTAGATGTGATCTATATGGAGTTCAGTAAGGCGTTCGACAAGGATCCCCATGGGAGACTGGTTAGCAAAGTTAGATCTTATAGAATACAGGGAGAACTAGCCATTTGGATAGAGAACTGGCTCAAAAGGTAGAAGGTGATGGTGGAGGGTTGCTTTTCAGACTGGAGGACTGTGACCAGTAGAGTGCCACAAGGATTGGTGCTGGGTCCTCTACTTTTTGTCATTTATATAAATGATTTGGATGTGAACATAAGAGGTACAGTTAGTAAGTTTGCAGGTGACACCAAAATTGGAGGTGTAGTGGATAGCGAAGAAGGTTATCTCAGAGTACAAGATCTTGATTAGATGGGCCAATGGGCTGAGAAGTTGCAGATGGAGTTTAATTCAGATAAATGTGAGGTGCTACAATTTGGGAAAGCAAAACTTAGCAGGACTTATACACTTAATGGTATGGTCCTAGGGAGTGTTGCAGAACAAAGAGACCTTGGAGTGCAAGTTCATAGCTTCTTGAAAATGGAGTCCCAGGTAAATAGACAGTGAAGAAGGCATTTGGTATGCTTTCCTCTATTGGTCAGAGTACTGAGTAGAGGAGTTTGGAATTCTGGTCTCCTTCCTATCGGAAAGATGTTGTGAAACTTGAAAGGGTTCAGAAACTATTTACAAGGATGTTGCTAGAGTTGGAGGATTTGAGCTATAGGGAGAGGTTGAATAGGCTGGGGCCTTTTTCCCTGGAGTGTCGGAGGCTGAGGGGTAACCTTATAGGGATTTATAAAATAATAAGGGGTGTGGATAGGATAAGTAGACAAAGTCTTTTCCCTAGTGAAGGGGGGTCCAGAACTAGAGGGAATAGGTTCAGGGTGAGAGGAGAAAGATATAAAAGAGACCTAATGGGCAACTTTTTCACGCAGAAGGTGGTACGTGTATGGAATGAGCTGCCAGAGGAAGTGGTGGAGGCTGTACAATTGCAACATTTAAAAGGCATCTGGATGGCTATATGAATAGGAAAGGTTTGGAGGGATATGGGGCAGGTGCTGGCAGGTGGGACTAGATTGGGTTGGGATATCTGGTCGGCGTGGAAGAGTTGGACCGAAGGGTCTGCTTTTGTGCTGTACATCTCTATGACTCTATAAATTGGTGAGGATTATAAACACTAGTGCTTATATTAATTGGAAGATAATGTGGAATTCCCATTGCAATCCTAAGTATTCAGACAAAGGCCCACTTTTACATAATAGTCAAAGGCAAGATTACATTGTTGCCTTCCAGCATTACTGTGCAAAGTTTGATCTATACTGACCTGAACAATTTTTTTTGATGTAGTGGACTTTACATAATACTGCATGAGATTTAATAAACATGTTTGGACGACATAGTTTGAGGACATCACATTTGTAAGTTATAGTACTTTCCAAGCATTTTATCACTCCTGGCAAAGCAAGCTGCTTTGCTATTTTGCACCTACGTGTGGTTATGAGATTTAAAAAGATCTTCCTTTCGTGTAATGTTATCTATCCATTTTCTTCAGCCAGAAATTAAAAAATTTCAGTTGAAACATAACATGAAAAAGTTAAGACGATATCACAGACAATTCCAGATAATTTGTACTTCCGTTTGCATTTCTGTTCAGGAATAATTGTTGTGATATCTATTTGATCACATTGTGTATCCAAGTTGCAGAGAATTTATGAAATCATTTAAAAAGAAAATTGGGTAAGAACAGATAAACAGTGACTATATTTCCCATGCAAATTCCAATCAAATGCAATTCCCTCGCTAATGGCATTGTGGGTCGACTGACAGCACATGGGCTGTAGCAGTTCAAAAGAAAGCTCACCACCACCAGCACATTTTCAAGGGCAACTAGGAACAGGCAATAAAAATGCTGACTCGGCCAGCAATGCCTGATGTCCCACATGTGAATTAAAAACAAAAAATACTGTTGTTTTAAAAACCTAGACATGTACACCTCATTCATGTTGACCATTAAGTGAATAATGCTCCATCAAATTACACTTCAACTTTTAACAAATATTGAGCCAAGCAAATTTTAAGGCTTTACAGACATTTATTTCTAACAGCAGGAAGTATGCAGCGAGAAGAATTCAACTTCCTTCTGAAAGAGTCCATTATGAAAAATTAATTGGATCAGTGATATTTCAGTGGATTTAAAATGTGGGTCAGTGAAATAATTAACAGTAATGACATTTCTGTAGTAACTATAATCTAATTTACAAGATAACATGATTAATTGGGGAAGAATAATTACTGGTGACTTACTCAGACCTGTGGAAAGCCTGATCAAATCTCACAACAAAGTGGATAATATCTTTTCCAACATCAAACAGGTAGAGAACAGCAGAATTTCTCTGACCTAAAATGTGTTGGCAAATAATCAGTGAATATGCTCCAAAAAGAATTGCTTATCTATTGTAAATTTGTACAACTCCTCCCTGAAAAAGCATTTCAAATCTTGCTCAAGTTACTCAGATAAGCATTTGAAAATGATAAATTATTGAATAGTTTAATCAGCGTGCCAACATGACAAGTTTTGATTTGATTTTACTACCCCTTAAGCAGTGGAGTACTAACTTGAGCAATATCTACAGGGATGAATACAAAAAAAGATTGAATTTAATCCTTCAAAGCATGCAGTGTGCTTCAATGATCACATACCATAAAGTTTGTTTCTGCCTTGACTGCTAAGAAAATAAACATTTCACAGTAAACTTCAAAACTTACACAAGCCACTTCACAAGCTCTACCTTTAAAGAAGGATATTTGGATCTTCAAGACTTTGCAACTCACTGCTGCCTCAACCTTCATCTGTACCCTTGCTTGGCTTGACTTTACCTTTCTTTTTGTAATATGAGAAAGAACACAGGTATAGCAATTTCTACAACAGTGTGAGGACAAGTGTGGACAGCAACTTCAGAACCAGCTGGAGAGGCAGCAAGGGCAGTTTCTTCATAAAAGGTGGGAGACACATGGGTAACAGCAAAAGAAATCAGCAAAAACTAAATGTCAAGCCACAAGATAGAGAACATTTTAGAAACAATGCAGATGGCGAAAATGTGAAAGAAGAGGAAGAAATTGATTGTGAAAGTACATTGGCAAGAAATTTTTAAAAAAGCAAGAACTTTGAAGAATAAAAAAGGGAGAGTGGGACGCTTAGAGGATAAAATTGGGGATTGGAAAATAAATGGCAGATGATTCAAAACAATTATTTGCAAGAGGGATTGAGTATAGAAGCAAAGAGATTCTTCTGCAGCTGTATAGGGCCCTGGTGAGACCATACCTGGAGTACTGTGTGCAGTTCTGGTCTCCAAATTTGAGGAAAGACATTCTGGCTATTGAGGGAATGCAGCGTAGGTTCACAAGGTCAATTCCTGGAATGGCGGGATTACCTTACACTGAAAGACTGGAGCGACTGGGCTTGTATACCCTTGAGTTTAGAAGACTGAGAGGGGATCTGATTGAGACATATAAAGATTATTAAAAGATTGGACACTCTAGAGGCAGGAAACATGTTTCCGCTGATGGGTGAGTGCCGAACCAGAGGACACAGCTTAAAAGTATGGGGTAGACCATTTAGGACAGAGATGAGGAGAAACTTCTTCACCCAAAGAATGGTGGCTGTGTGGAATGCTCTGCCCCAGAGGGCAGTGGAGGCCCAGTCTCTGGATTCATTTAAGAAGGAGTTGGATAGAGCTCTCAAAGATAGTGGAATCAAGGGTTATGGAGATAAGGCAGGAACAGGATACTGATTAGGAATGATCAGCCATGATTATATTGAATGGCGGTGCAGGCTCGAAGGGCAGAATGGCCTACTCCTGCACCTATTGTCTATTGTCATCAGTCTTTACAGTGGAGCACACTATAAACATCTCAAAACGTAAACAACGCTAATGGGAGGAAACTCATTCGAACAGTTTCGATTGAAGGAAAAGTAGAGCAGACAAATGCGTGGCTGAGGAGATGGTGCAGGGGAGGAGGGTTTACATTGGAATCTCTTCTGGGGTCGAAGTGACCTTACCAAAAGGATGGATTGCACCGGTATTGGAAGGGGACTAACATACTGGCAGGGAGATTTGCTAGAGCTGCTCCAAACTAGTAAGGCGGGGGAGTGGGATCCAGGGAAATAGTGAGCAGAGATCAATCTGACGCGAGTCAAACAATCAGGGTGGGCAGGAACAAAGCAGAGAACAAGGTAGGACGGATTAATTAAAGTGCAATTTCTTAAATGCAAGAGGCCTGAATTGGATTTAAACTAGTAAGTTGGGGGGGGGGTACCCAGAGAAATAGTGAGTTAAGGGGCATGGTGCCAGAGAAATAGTGAGGAAAGAGATCAATCTGAGATTGGGACAGTTGGGAAAGGGAGTAAGTCAAACAAACAGTCAGGGCAGGAAGGATCAAAGCAGAGACCAAGATAGGACTGACAAATGAAACTGCATTTATTTCAATGCAAGAGGGCTAACAGGGAAGGCAAATGAACTCAAGGCACGGTTAGGAATATGGGACTGGGATATCATAGCATTTACAGAAACGTGGCTCAGGGATGGACAGGACTGGCAGCTTAATGTTCCAGGATACTAATGCCAAAAGGAAGGATAGAAAGGGGGGCAACAGAGGAGGGGGGGGGGGGGGGGGGGGGAAGAGTTGTTTTTGAAAAGGGATAGCATTAGAGCTGTACTTAGGGAGAATATCCCTAGGAATATATCCAGGGACATCAGTTGGGTGGAACTGAGAAATAAGAAAGGGATGATAACTTTATTGGGATTGTATTCTAGACCCCCTCATGGTCAGCGGGAAATTGAGAAACACATTTCTAAGGAGGTTTCAGTTATCTGTAAGAATAATAGGGTGGTTATGGTTGGAGATTTTAACTTTCCAAACAAAGACTGGGACTGCCATAGTGTTAAGGGTTTAGATGTGGAGGAATTTGTTAAGTGCGGATAAGAAAACTTTCTGATTCAGTATGTGGATGTACCTCCAAGAGAAGGTGCAAAACCTGACCTTCTCTTGGGAAATAAGGCAGGCCTTCCCCATGAGGTGTCAATGGGGAAGCACTTTGGGGCCAGCAACTATAATTCAATTAGTTTTAAAATAGTGATGAGAAAGGATAGACCATATCTAAAAGTTAAAGTTCTAAATTGAAGGAAGGCTAACATTGACGCTATTAGGCAAGAACCTTCAAAAGCTGATTGGGGGTAGATGTTCTCAGATAAATGGATGGCTGGAAAATGGCCTTCAAAAATGAGATAACGAGACTCCAGAGACAGTATGTTCTTGTTAGGGTGAAAGGGAAGGCTGGTAGGTGTAGGGAATGATGGATGAATAGAGAAGTTAAGATTTTGCTTAAGAAGAGAAGAAAGCATACATCTGGTATTGACAGGAGAGATTGAATGGATCCTTAGAAGAGAATAAAGGCAGTCAGAGTATACTTAAGAGGGAAATCAGGAGGGCAAAAAGGGGACATGAGATAGTTTAAGGAGAATCCAAAGGGATTTCACAAATGCATGAAGGAAAAAAGGGTAACTAGGGAGAGAATAAGGCACCTCAAAGATCAGCAAGGCTGCCTTTGTGTGGAGCCGCAGGAGATGAGAGAGATACTAAATGAATATTTTGCATCAGTGTTTACCATGGAAAAGGACATGGAAGATATAGAATGTGGGGAAATAGATGGTGACATCTTGAAAGGAAGTGCTCAATGTCTTGAAACACATAAAAGTGGATATATCCCCAGGACCTGATCAGATGTTCCCTAGAACTCTGTGGAAAGCCAGGAAAATGATTGCTGGGCCTCTTGCTGAGACATTTGTAGCATCAATAGTCACAGGTGAGGTGCCAGACGACTGGAGGTTGGCTAATGTGCTGCAACTGTTTAAGAAGGGTGGTAAGGAAAAGCCAGGGAACTATAGACCGGTGAGCCTGACATTGGTGGTGGGCAAGTTGTTGGAGGGAATCCTGAGGGACAGGATGTACATATATTTGGAAAGGCAAGGACTGATTAGGGATAGTCAACATGGCTTTGTGCGTGGGAAATCATGTCTCACAAACTAGAAGGCGTTTTTGAAGAAGCAACAAAGAGGATTGATGAGGGCAGAGTGATAGACTTGATCTGTATGGACTTTAGTAAGGCATTCGACAAGGCTCCTCATGGGAGACTTATTCGCAAGGTTAGGTCTCATGGAATACAGGGAGAACGAGCCATTTGGATACAGAACTGGCTCAAAGGTAGAAGACTGAAAGTGGTGATGGAGGGTTGCTTTTCAGACTGGAGGACTATGACCGGTGGAGCACCACAAGGATTGGTGCTGGGTCCTCAACTTTTGTCGTCATTTATATAAATGATTTGGATGTGAACATAGAAGGTATAGTTAGTAAGTTTGCACATGATACCAAAAGTGTAAGTGGAGTAGACAGTGAAGAAGGTTACCTCAGAGTACAATAGGATCTTGATCAGATGGGCCAACGGGCTGAGGAGTGGCAGATGAAGTTTAAATTTAGATAAATGTGGTGCTACATTTTGGAAAAGCAAATCTTAGCAGGACTTGTACACTTAATGGTAAGGTCCTATGGAGTGTTGCTGAACAAAGAAACTTTGGAGTGCAGGTTCATAGTTCCTGAAAAGTAGAGTTGCAGGTAAATAGGATAATGAAGGAGTTTGGTATACTTTCCTTTATTGGTCAGTTCATTGAGTACAGGAGTTGAAGGTCATGGTGCTTTTGTACAGGGCATTGGTTAGGCCACTTTTGGAATATTGTGTGCAATTCTGGTCTCCTTCTTATCGGAAGGATGTTGTGAGACTTGTAAGGGATGCTTAGAAGAACTTAATGAAACCTTGATTTAACATCATCCAAAAGATAGCACCTCCGTCAATGATGAAATGAATCTTCAGGCTCGACCTTTGAGGTGCTCATGCTCTGGAATGAGACATGACCCCTCAACATCTGACTCGGAGGCAAGTGTGTGACATATCCTAATAGTTTCACCTTATTCCCAAAACCTAATAATCACCCCCACCCCCACTTTCCTTTAATGAGCTATCCAGCAATTTAGCAAGCTCAGAGTCAACATGGTTTTGAGAAAGGGAAATAATGTTTGGCAAATTTGCTAGAGTTGATAAAGGGGAACTGATAGACGCAATGCTGTGATTGATTTCATTTTCCTCTTCAGCTGCTTATCTGAATCAGTCCATACAGCATTGAAAAAAAAAAGAGCTGCTGGGAACATTGTCATTCTGCACAACCAATATCCTCGCAAAGCAAGCCAAACCGGGAACCTGGAAACAATTGTAACCACAGAAGTGAATGCTGGTGCATCCATACTTGAAAGCAGCAATATTCTAGATGTTTCATGGATCCAGAGGCCTAACTGCAGAATGATGTCATGAATTACAAGGTGAAGCAATAATGAGTGATGAACCTGAAGCACAAAAAATACTATTTCCACACAGCATGGAAAATGAATTTCTATTCATGCCTGTTAAAGCTCAGAGTGTTTGCCTTACATGTAACCAAAGTATCAAGAAGTAAAAAGAGAAACTTGGAACAATACCACAAAACGACTCATGACAAGTACTTAGCTATCTTTTCCTTCAATGGCATATTTTGGACCAAGAAACTTAATGACCTGAAGGCTGTTTTCAAAACATGGTTTTTCCCTAAACCAAGAACCAAAAAGGTAAAGCCTTCACTGAAGCATCATTTTGTGCTTTCTACCTTCCAAAAAAAAAGTTTAAAAACATCATTTACATGGTGGTGAAGAAATTAAATAAGTAATGACTGTGGACATTATTCTTAACTTCATTGAAGAAAGTCAACGCAGGAATAATCCAAGACATGTTGTTTAGTGCTTCCATTGTGGCAAGATGAGCTAATGTTTGACAAAAGGTGTGTTTCAACAACGACAGCAGAACCTGAAGGACTGAGAATGCTTGTACGTAGCAGTTTGACATAACACTGGCCATTTCAGCAGACATTTAAAGAGTCAGCCACACTGATCTGTCCAGATATGAAGATGGCAGATTTTCCTTTGTTAAAAGACACAAGTGAACCAGATGGGTTTTTTAAAATGACAATCAACAATGGTTTCTTGATTTCACTTTGCATTCCAGACTTATTAACTGAATTCAAAATTCAATCTGCTAGTGGGATTTTAACCCATGTCCCTATCCCATTAAGGCTGGAACACTCATCTCATGACATTCCCACTGCACTGACAGCTTCCCATTCAGTTTGTTACAGGAAGAACTGGACCAAAAACTTGCAATTACACAATGTCTTTAATATGAAAGATTGCAAGATATCCCCAGGACAGTAATAACTAATCGACACCAAGTTGAAAGGGGACATCAGGAAACACTTGGGCAGAGGCAGATTTTAAGAAGCCTTGCAGTCAAGCCTAATTTCAAGATGGAAATAGGTCATATTGAATGAAGTGAACCAGCAAATCTTTTGAGGAAATTGCAACATATAAATATTATTTGTTTCAATGAAAAATATAATGGCAGCTAAGAAGGCATCATTGAAACAGACTGCATAATTTGAATTTAGTAGAGACCAAAAAGGTATCTAATTATCAGGAGTGAGAAGGAGTGTAAATAGAAAATTATTTTAGGTGTTCAATTTCTATTAGATTTATTCTGCAATTACTTCAGTGGAGCCAACTACATCAATTTTAATTAAACTCAAGGAGTCTTTTATTTACTTTCACTGTCTGTGTAAATAATTCGGTGCACAAAACCAAAGCTACACAACTTCAGAATGATCATGCAATAAAACGAATAAAAGCTGCTGCTTTAATCAGCTGGTTTTCACAGCAGCCTGTGGTGAAATAATTATTTCTTACTGCTATTCATTAACCGTAGTGCTGCAGTGATAATGTCTTGGACACCACCCCAATATCAAAGGGCAGTCTAGAATGTGCTTTGGTACAAAAGAATTTTTGCAAAAGGTACTTTTATGTAAACAACAATACTAACATGGTTATTGAGAGGCCCTTGCGAAGGTTGTTGTTTCTGCGAAAATCATAAGGCTGAGTCATGGGGGGTGGGGGGTGGGAGTGAGTGGTGTATGTTAGGCTAGAAAGCTTGCACACAGACAGCTACAAGTAGCTGTATCTTGCTTCTGCAAAAATCGCAAGGCGGTATCATGAGGGTATATACCAAGATATAACTAACCGAAAAGGGAGGTGGTCGACTGGTAGAAACACATATGTTGACATGACAGTTGCAATTGTCACGCACATAGGGAGTTAGTATGAACAAGGTAACCAAATAAGACCCAGTGTTGCATCAGCAAAAGTAATAAGACCCAGCTATCAAGTGGGGGGGTTGCACACCAACAACAGGCCACAGACAGATGTGGTAAGTCGATTAGATTAGCAGCTGCACAGAGCTATACAACTTCAGATTTGAAGTAAAAGGGGAGTACCAAGAGACTCAACTGAACTGGATAAATTGTAACGTAACTTCCTGATCGGGGTGCCTACTTTATGGTCACCCAACTTGCAAGAACGTATGAAAAAAGACTGCTTCAGAATTTGACTCGGACTGAAATTATTGAACAGTGAGCTTTGTTTCTCACATTTATGAATGAAATTACAACTCTAGAAGGTTAAAAATCACAACACCAGGTTATAGTCATGATGAAGGAGTAGCGCTCTGAAAGCTCGTGCTTCCAAATACACCTTTAATCACACAATACCAGGTTATAGTCATGATGAATTATGGTTAAACAGGTGTATTTGGAAGCACGAGCTTTCAGAGCGCTACTCCTTCATCATGACTATAACCTGGTATTGTGTGATTTTTAACTTTGCACACCCCAGTCCAACACTGGCATTTCCAAATCAAAACTTGAGAAGGAATTTTACATTTAAAAAAAGCAAAACAAACTTTAGTGTGCCACCACTCCACTGACAGGTTTTAACAATTAATGTTGGAGAAATAAGGTCTTGTTTTTAAAACAGAAACGAAAAATCACAGACAGCTAAGAGCCTGTAAGCAGTGGTTATTCATGAATTACAATCAGGCAAAGCATTGTTTTATCTGAGAGTGATGCAAGCAGAGATACAGTTAAATCCAAAGACTGTATTTGCACCAAGTTTTAATGAAATCTCACCACAAGTTAGATGTTAATATATTCCACTGCTGTTACTGGGCTGTCACGTATTAGCATGTTTATGTTGTTTTCAAAACAATGATAAATTTATTTTGGGTGACTCTTACACCATCACTAAAATGGCATTGCAATTTAAATTGCAGAGTCCCCAACTAATGAAAGCATAGTTTCTGCGTGTGTCTGATGGAAGGAACAAGAAGTTGATTGAGCAAGATTTGGCTTTCTAAAAACAGTGTTCAAAATTCTTATTAATTTTATGACTGCCAGCTAAGATGGAGGAGAGGGGTGTTCCAGAGCAGAGTCAGCAACAGACTGTTGAATGAAAGGTGCAATCTCTGAACTTCCGTGCTAATCTGAGCATATTTTTTATGTTGGTTTTGTTGCCAATTTCAGAGAGGCGTTAAGAAGGTGAATGTTAAGAGAAAATTAGCAACCCTGTAACCCATCCCCACCATACTGAAACCTGGTTCAAAAGATCAAAATTTAAAATGGAGGCATGAAGCGAACAAAAACAATGATTATTGAAATGTGAGAGAAGGTCAGGATATGGGCAAAGTAGAAATGGAAGTCACGTAGAACTTAACATACAGAAAAAAGCCTACACCAGATTTAAGATTCATACAAATTATCCTCCCACACTAATCCATGTAGTTTGCATTAGTTACTGATCCTTGTCCACTGTTCTCAACTGCTGAAGGCTTTGGGTGAAGCTAGAGAGCTAAGTAAACAGAAATGTTTCTAAAGAGCTGCGCTGAGACCATGTATGCAGCACTGAAAGCTGTTTAATTTTGGAATGAACATCATCTCTGCATTGTTCCAAATCAATATTAAGACATATAGCAAACCAATAAATATGCAAGAAAATTAGTGACAAGAATTTTTGCAAAATGTTTAACTTCACCAGCTCTGGGGCCCAGAACCCATTTTTCTCTGTGAGGAGATCCTTCCATGTTGTGAGACAGATAGATTTCAGGGTTCATAAAAAGGAGTTAAACGGTATGTTGCCTTGCAGTTGGGGGCCAATGAATAAATCATCAACTCATTGATGATACAGCTATATTTGATATGGCAACAAGTGCTTTTGAAAAATATGAAGGCTAGAGTGATGATTCAGCAATGTATACTCCAATAGACTAATTCCAGTGATACAGTGAGCCCATAAAACAACATGCGGTGGCAATCCAGAAATTGGCTTCTACATGTAAATTTGTATGCTAATCAGAGATCAATAATTGAAAACAATCTCAATTCCACAAATTTGGGACTGTCTCCCCATGGAGCATAGTGATTAAACCTTAGAATAAAAAAAGTCTTAACTTTGCCTGTCCAAATCAAATTTGCCACGTTAGATTCAATCAAGCTACACAGGACTGCAGACACGGCCTTCCTCACTAGCTCAACTGCAAGGATGACGCTCAAGGATATTCCAGTAACCCGAACAGCACATGGGCGATCACTGTCACATAACTTCAAAATAAACAGCTTTTCCACAGTCTGGGCATTAAGCCAAAATTCCATATCCAACTCAAAAGGAACAAGTGTAACACATGCTTTAAATCGAACTATTTTACAAAGTTGTACAGATCAAAGGCGACAACTTCAATGGTTTGGCAGATGGTGGAGTCACTTCCTGAGAGTTACATGAAAATACAATCAATCAATAGAAAAAGGTAAAACACCAGGGCCTGTAAAGAATATTCAGTTGTGTTCCCATGTGTCTCACTGTTACTTGTTATCAATATTAGCACAGAGGTATCTATATGGAGTATAATCATTACTATCAGTATTTTTCTCAATTTCTTCTCATTGTTGCAAAAGACACTAAAAGGTTAATGATTTTTTCTGTTAAGCTCCACTACAAAAAAAAGTGTCACCCTAGTCTGATTCAACTCCAATGTCGTTAAAAGCAGAAGCCCATCCAAAGCAATAACTGGGGTCTTCAAGTTTGTATCCAAGACTAAGCACACACTGATATTGTTATGACACGGGTAAACCCTCCTGCTTAATTTAAACCAGCAACACAGAAAAGATTTATCCCATTCAATAATCTGTGAAAATCTGAGAGGCCAAGAACTATTTAAAGCAAAAAATTAACAACTTTATTTCTTAAAATATAACAGAATAATTAACTAACAACTATTTACAACTCCTTCCTCTAATCTATCTTTTTTCATCCCTTCTAATAAATACTAGTCTGATAAAACCCCCCAATTAAGATTTACTGAAAAATTCCAATTTCGAAACCAGGCAGCAGTCAAATCTTCTCATTACATCTTCCTCTGTAGACTTGCTCTCCAGGTCGTTGTTGACGTCTTTCCTCTGTGCAAATTCCTTCTCTAGACAGGTACCTCTCAGTGAGTTCTGACTAGTAGCCTGCCTCTGTTAGCCTTTTGGCAGTTATCCCCCAACTGTTCAATTTTTTTCCCCTGTCTTATAACCCCAAAGCACTGGATTGTATCGTTGGCTTTTAATATTGTTAATATACTAAATTCAAACTTGTTTGGAGTTTGTTTGTTTTGATGGTATAATTTAAACTGATTGGCCTTGTTCAATTTTTTTTTGACTGCAGGCAACCAGCTACCCTAGCTGCTGGACCACACATTACATTATATCTTGTTCAGAACACTTGGTGCTGTCAGGTAGTTCTGCTAGCTTTTAACTCTCCCAAAAAGTTACAGAACACCCACATCTTCATAATATGATCAGTGATATGGGCTTCTCTTCCTTATGTACCAGATTAAATGGTACTGACATGCTCCATACGCATTAATTCTACCAGGTTTACAAAATTTGAGATAGTTGCCATTTGCAGTTCATGCTGAAGTGTCACAGGAATTAAAGCAACTACAAGAGATTGCATTATTGATGAACTAATTCATCATTGTAGATATTAACCTTGTCATCGTACAATGATAAAGTTAAAAATCACAACACCAGATTATCGTCCAACAGGTGTATTTTAAAGTACAAGCTTTTGGAGCGCTGCTCCTTATCAAGGGTCACGGTGGCACAGTGGCCATGGACGGCACGGTGGCTAGCACTGCTGTCTCACAGCGCCAGAGACCCGGGTTCAATTCCCGCCTCAGGCGACTGACTGTGTGGAGTTTGCACATTCTCCCCGTGTCTGCGTGGGTTTCCTCCGGGTGCTCCGGTTTCCTCCCACAATCCAAAGATGTGCAGGTCAGGTGAATTGACCATGCTAAATTGCCCGTAGTGTTAGGTAAGGAGTAAATGTAGGGGTATTGGGTGGGTTGCGCTTCGGCGGGTCGGTGTGGACTTGTTGGGCCGAAGGGCCTGTTTTCACACCGTAATGTAATGTAATGTAAAAAGGGTATGTATCATGGCAGCCAATGATGTTATTGTTCCTGTTGAATATCCACTTCCCACAATGCTGGAACAAAACTGGATGCCTCCAGAATAGCAAAATTGATGAAGCGCTATTGAAAATAAATTCAGTACCTAGCGTATCCCAGAAAATAATTCCCAAGGTTTTGTTAGATGTTGAGGGAATGCTCAACCTAGTTGATATCATCATCTATCAATGGGGCAAAAAGGAACACTTTTCAGCAGAGCTCACTTAATTTGCAAAAACACACGTTTGCAAAAGGAAAATGCATATTTTCAGCACCCAAGATTGAACTGTTCAGATACACAGCAACAGCACTTGGAGTTAAGCCTACACATGACAACATCAAAGCCATTCGTGCACGTCCAGCATGGGAATGTTGGCATAATTCCTTGTTACTACCAACTTGATCGCAAATCCACGCCCAAGAATACAAAATCGCGGTGTGGTGCTAGAAAAGCACATCAGGTCAGGCAGCAGAGGAGCAGGAGCATCAATGTCGATTCTCGACTCTGATCTCCAGCATCTGCAGTCTTCACTTTCTCCAAGAATACAAAGCCTCATTAGAAACTACTGCTCAAACATTTAGAATGGGAGGAGGAAAATGACACAGTAAACAATATTTACAACATCAAAAAGTGAATCCAATATCTCTGCCAGTCCTTGTGCATTTAAACCCACTTCACAACAGATGCATTGGGAATTGCAATTCAAACTATATTCTTCGCATATTGAAGAAAGTGAACAACATATCAACCTGTAACCCAGCAAGATGTTCCCCGACAACCAGGGTTATCTGTTAGATGCCAATATCAAGTAGATCACAATAGGTTAGATCGTAAGCAGGCACATGTTCTTTCCCTTGGATTGATAGTGATCACCTGCTTCTTCAACGTGATCACAAAGAGCCTCAACAAATCTGTCGATCTAATCACAGATTTAAAAGACAAAGATTATTTCTGTAATTAGAAAAAACAGACAAGAAATTACTTGATATATATGATTTCTGTAAATTATTCATCCGCAGGATGTGAGTGTCAGTGGCAGGGCCAGCATTTATTGTCCAGAGGACAGTTAAGAGTCAACCACATTGCTGTGGATCTTGAGCTCCACGTAGATCAAACCAGGTAAAGATGGTAGATTTCATTCCAAAATGATATTCATGAATGAGGTGAATCTTTACGACTATCAACAGCAGTTACATGATCACCATTTTATTCCAGATTGCTCTTAAATTCACATATCATCTGCCAAAGTAGAATTCAAACCACTATTCTCAGTAGATTAACCTGGGGTCCTGGATTACTAGTCAAGTGATACTATCACTACCACACTGCATCCCCCCATTGTTTGATTGACATGGGACTGATGATAGCCCGGTTACTGATCCTGATGAAGGGCTTTTGCCCAAAACGTCGATTTTCCTGCTCCTCGGTTGCTGCCTGACCTGTTATGCTTTTCCAGCATCACTCTGATCTAAACTCTGGTTTCCAGCATCTGCAGTCCTCACTTTTGCCTGGTTACTGATCCTTGGTCATTATGCTTGAATATTTAAGCCTGTGAGTGGAGCGAGAGAGCTAATTCTAAACAGAACATTCTAGAGAAGACCTGAGTAAAGATGATTTGTCAAAATTCCTGGAGGTTCCAAGATATTTTAATGATTTGGAGATGCCGGTGTTGGACTGGGGTGTACAAAGTTAAAAATCACACAACACCAGGTTATAGTCCAACAGGTCTATGGAAGCACTAGCTTTTGGAGCGCTGCTCATTCTCCACAACCACCTGATGAAGGCGCAGCGCTCCAAAAGCTAGTGCTTCCAAATAAACCTGTTGGACTATAACCTGGTGTGGTGTGATTTTTAACTTTATTTAAGTCTGAGAGTGGAGCTAGAGAGTTAATTCTAAACAGAACATTCTAGAGAAGACCTGAGTAAAGATGATGTGTCAAAATTCCTGTAGATTCCAAGATATTTTAAAGTATGGCAAACAAAATTGGTGGGATGGGGAGAGACGGATAATATTAGTTTGCTTACAAAGCATTCACAGCAACCAGAAAAGAAGTATTACAAGAAACTGTAGACATGAATTTTGGCAATCAACAAGAAAATTTAATGGAAGAAAACTAGATGTAGCTGCTATTTAGCCAGGAATAATATGCAGATGGATGATACACAAAAAAAAAGGACAGCAAGCAGAGACTTTATTTACTTATTTGTGGGATGGAGGGCATTGTTTACCAGACTAGCATTTACTGTCCATCCCAAAGAGCAATTGTTAAGAGTCAATCACATTGCTGTAGGTCTGGAGTCACATGTAGTTCAGACCTGATAAGGATGTCAGATTTCCTTCCGTAAAGAAATTGAGGGAACCAAATGGGGTTTTATGAATCAGTGGATTCATGGTAATAATTAGATTCTGAGTTCCAGAGTGTTCATTGAATTCAAATTCCATCATCTGCCATGGGGAGATTCAAACACTATAGCCCATAATAACATCTGGGTTTCTGGATTAACAGTCCAGTGATAATACCACTGGGTCATCACCTCCCCTGTTGTGAAACAAAAAAAAAACTGAATAAGCAATTTAAAGGAGTGACTTGGAAATAGTTTGATTGGGAGTTTCTATTTGTATGAGACTTGGACCTTACAGATGGAGATCAACTTGTTGAAAAGGTTTGAAAGAAAAGGAAATATTTAGCTGGAAAGTAATCGTGAAGTGCTAAGGAGAGTGAATGAGCAAAGACATTTTCTGAACATAATTAGGAATGTTAGAAATGGGGAAAAGTGTTGTTTTTGCAGATATAGAAAAAGCATACAGAAAAGGGGTACAGCAAGAGAACATACAGAAAAGGGGTGCAGGTATTTAGGGAAGAGTATCTCTACTTTTCAGTGTATAATTGTGGCTAATTAAATACTAACTTTGGTGTGTAATTATTATAGCAAATAAGTTCTTTTTAAAAATTATGTTTTCAGCAAAAAGCTGAGATAACCGAAATGCTTGGGCTATATAAAATGATACAAGTTAATGAAATGTCCAAGGATGGAATGTACCAGCAGAATTGATACAAAATGTTAAAACAGATCTTGATGTACTGTCAACAAAATAATGTGTGTGTCAACACTTACAGAGAGGAAGGTTGCCAACCTGGGGAAGGGGGCAATGGGCGTGGAACATAGATGGGCAGAGGCAAAATACTAAGAGAGATTGGGTAATGCAGGAGTCGGGAGAGGTGACCTCATGCAGCTCAAAAGTATAACTGTGTAGTAGTTTGAATAATCATCACTTCAATTGCTTTTTCCAATTGGGGTCCTTTCTTGCGAGATCGTAGAATAAATTGTCTTGTTTCCAGCTTTGGTGGTCTCGTCTAAATTTTATTGAATTTTGTTTCTAACGGGAATGTAATTGGAAAAAAGAAGAGAGGCTGGGGAGGGCATATCTTAGGAGGAAACAGCAAGGACTAAAGGGAAGCTTTAAAGGCAAAAGAAGAAAAGAAAAACTATCAACACTGAATGGCTTACGGAAGTTACTACTAAATTGAAAGACAAGATAGAGAGAGATATTTAAGTACAACTATGAGTTTACGATTTGCCCTTGAACTGAGCTCACATGTTGATAAAATAAAGCTGTTATAGATTTGAAATTAGTTTAATCTCAGCACTGTTCTAAGATATATCATTCATATAAGAAATACAACAAAATGGCAAACAGTTAACAATATTCATCAATTCTTTTCCATCAGAGGGTTGGATCGGGTGGACAGTGATGGTGAGCAGGAGGGAACATAGCTTTAAATTGAGGGGTGATAGATATAGGACGGATAGAGTTATTGAGATATACAGCATGGAAACAGACCATTAGGTCCAACTCGTCCATGCTGACCAGATATCCCAACCTAATTTAGTCTCATTTGCCAGCCCTTGGCCCATATCTCTCTACATCAGAGGCAGTTTCTTTACCCAGAGTAGTACAGGTGAGGAACGCCCTGCCTGCAACTGTAGTAGACTCACCAACTTTAAGGGCATTTAAATGGTCATTGGATAAACGTATGGATGAAAATGGAATAATGTAGGTTAGATAGGCTTCAGATTGTTGCACCGACCTGTGGAACCATCGAGGGCAGAGAGCCTGTACTGTACTGTAATGTTCTATGTAATATTCCTAGCCTCTTAAAAGTACCTGTGCTATTTTCCAGCAAGTGACATAGTTGATCCACTTTGCGAAATAAACATTTATCCTGAACTTACTGGATTAAAGTGATTTTTACAGTTATGAGCTCATTTTGCACTCATAAATGGAAGTAATTCCTCCATATCTATTGCATCAAACTCCTGCATAATTTTCAAGATCATCCTCAGTCTTATCTTTCCTAGAATATACAGGTCCAGCCTGTGGTCTTTTCTGACTGCTGTACCCTTTGGACATATTTTCTCCTTCATAAGTTTCAGCACATCATTTTGGTAATAGTGGAGACCAGAACAAGTTATTAACTAGAAAGATTTGCAACATGAAGTTTAAATGGACTAGAATACTCATTGCCAATAACTGGGAATGCTTGTCGACATTAACTCTCTCCCATGCTGCCAACAGTCTTAGCAGTAACCAATAGTAATCATTCATGAGAAGTACTCCATTGGCTGCAAAGTGCTTTAAGACATTCCAAGGTTCCAAAAGACATTATATACCTGCAATTTCTTTCACTTTTTTCTTTTGCTTGTCAAGTGTATAAACCATAAAATAGATGTCAGCTTTTATTCTTAATCTGTGCTGCATTTGATGATCAACATAGGTAATAAGTCACAGCACCTGTAGACTGCCAAAAATACCGAAATGGTCAGAGGTCAGCGTTTTAGCTTCTATTAATACCCATTGTAGCAAACAAAGCAGAAGCAGGGTGGGGGGTGGGGGGGGGGGGGGGGGGGGGAAACAGCAATAGGCTATTCTGTTTCATTTGTAAATATCATTGAGTGCAATAAGGTACAAATAAAATGTGAAACATCTATTTAGTCCTAAAACAAAAAAAACCTTAGGGCAAGGCAGCCACAGTTATCACCTTGAATGAGAGCTGGAGATTAGCAGCAGTGTTCACTTCCACGCTAACACGTACAGCATCAAGGTGCTCATCATTCCAATTCAGCAGCGTGGATCAGAATGTTATTTCTATCTCCAATACCAAATTCCAAATGCAACAGCTCTATTATTACAACCAGAGACTCCCAGGAGGACAGAAATACTATAGAGACTTCTTCAAAGTATCTTATGACATATTCACATTCCCACTAATGCACAGGAGTTCCTGACTTGTTATCAACCCAAAATGCAGAAGGTTTATGCAGGAGGGTACCAAATCGAGACAGAGATCATCAGGAGTATTGCAGAGGCAAAGTTGAGACATTGCAGAGAGTGCACAAACCTTCCAATGAATCACCAGCTTGAACCCTCAAACCCTCAAGTCCCATATATGGGCAGAATCCACAATGGACTGGCCAGCCATTTCAGAACCGATCAAACCAGAGTAAAGCAAATCATCATCAATCCAGAGGGACTGATGAAGAGCCGCAAGAAGTATCAACTATCTGTGGAAAATCTGTCATACCCGAAAGGAGTCAAGGGAGGGATTGGTTCAACAGGAGATTGAGTAGCGACAGATCTTGAACCAATTTATTGCCTACTTTAAACAACGACTCAAATGAGTTTCAAGAAAACTAGCCTTAAAATCAGTCACAGTGGCTCAGCAAAGAGAACGTGCTTGGGAAATGGGAGAAGATGGATTTCCACCAAATTACAGGTAGTGTCTAAGAAATTAAAAACAATTCTCATAATTTACTCAAGCGCCACATGACTTAAATTGCAAACCTAGATCTAAAACAAATAGATGTTACATATTTATATCCATCCCTTTCTTCCTCTTTGCAGATCCCTGTTTTCATTGCATTTTGTGATTCTGCCTATTGACTGCAAACCAGCAGCATTATTTTTCCAATCACCAATGGATTTTTTTGTAGAATATGGCTATTTGAGAGTCAGACTGAATTAGGCAGGGAAAGGAGATTAATTAGCACATACTTCATTACATTGCATAGATGCCAGTATGTGTAGAAAATGTCATTAAAAAACTCGCAATGATCCAGTATGCTCCTACTGCTTTTTACTATATGAATTAAATTACCTACCAAAATTATATAAAAGATTACGATCGAATTAAAAACACTAAGTCTTGTGAAACTCGACAAATTGGTCAATTACAAGCAATCCTCCCCTACCCAGATTCAGCTGACTTCCTACCGCGGACTGATCTGATGAACTTGATTGAGGTTTCTTGAAGTATCAAGGAGATTTGATGATAGTAGTACATTTGGTGTTGTCCACATGGATTTTAGTATAAAGTCCCACTCAGTTGACTTTGCCATAGGATCCAAGGCAATGATTAAAATTGGATCAAAACTGGGTTTGGCAAAAGGCACAAGATAAGTGCTGGTGTGTGTTTTCATGACTGGAAGGCTGTTTCCTATTGGATTTCACATATCATTTAAGTGCACAGGGAATATTAAGAAGTTTGCAGATGATATACAAGTTTGCCTAATGATTGACACAGGAAGACAGATGTAGATTTGCAAGAGGTATTGCAGAGTGTTCTAGTTGTCAGGTGAAATGAAAGATTATTAGAGAGGGTACAGAGAGATTGGAGAATTTTAGCGATGAAGAAAAGTTGGATAGGTGGTGTTCTTTGGAACAGTGCTGGATGAGGAGTGTTTGAAACGAGTGATGTAAAATTATGTGGGCCCAGAATAAGAGTGGATATAAAGGATCCACAGGAGTTACCTTGGCAAAGCAGTCAATAACAAGTTTCATAGATTTAAAGTAATTGGTACAAGAATTAGGGGGGAATTAAGGAGAAAATCTCTGATGAGCATTTAAAAATAATTGACTGGATGACAGAGGCAAGAACCTCCATACATTTGAAAAGGAATTCACTTGATAAGAGATAATCTAAAAGGCTGAAGACCAAGAGTTACAAAATAAGATTAGGCCAGGGTAGCGCTTTTTCAAGTGGCATGATCGGTGACATATACTCCTTCCAGGAGAAAGTGAGAACTGCAGATGCTGGAAATCAGAGTAGAGAGTGTGGTGGTGGAAAAGCACAACAGGCAGGCAGCATCAGAGGAGCTGGAGAATCGACGTTTCAGGCATAAGCCCTTCGTCACAAATGAGGTTTGTGGAGCAAGGGGGCTGTGAGGTAAATGGGAGGGGGTGGAAGGTAGCTGAGAAAAAGTAATAGGTTGCTGAAGGTGGGACTAAAAGTGCGAGGTTGGAGAGGAGGGTGGAGCAGATAGGTGGGAAGGAAGATGGACAGTTAGGACCATCAAGAGGGCAGTGCTGAGTTGCAAGGTTGGGACTGGGCCTGGACCTGATAAGAGAGTTGCAGAGGGAATAGTCTCTCTGAAACACAGATAGGGGTGGGGAGAGAAATATATCTCTGGTGGTGGGTCTGCCATTTCCACCACCGACAAACAGACCCCACCAATGTGAAATCCAGTGCAGATTTCACCAGTTTCCCCTCACCCCACCTTATCCCAGTCCCAACCTTCCAACTTGGCACCACCCTCTTGAAAGGTCCTAACTGTCTATCTTCCTTCACACCTATCTGCTCCACCCTCCACTCTGACTTATCATTTTCAGCTCCACCTATCAGTTTCCCAGTTATCTTCCCCTCCACCATTTATCTCTCAGCCCCCTTGGCCCACAAGCCTCATTCCTGATGAAGGGCTTATGCCTGAAACATCGATTCTCCTGCTCCTCAGATACTGCCTCACCAGCTGTGCTTTTCCACCACCACACTCTTTGACTCATATACTCTTTCTGTGCTGTTAATGTTTATAATTTGTACTCAAGATGCTAGAAATTCTTCAGTGAGTCACTCATCTCCCAACTCCCGAAAGCCTATCCACCAACTAGAAGACGACAAGTCAAGAGTGAGAGTGCTCTCCACTAGCCTGGACAAGTGCAACTCCAATAACACGTCACAGGGAGAAGGCAACCCCATGTAGCACCTCCAAAATCCATTCCCTTCACCACCTATTCACAGTGGGAGCAATGTATACACATGCACTGCAACAGCTCACTGAAGGTCCTTAAAAAGCATCGTCCAAACAAACAATCTCTACAACCTGGAAGGGATTGGAGCAGCACCACCTGCATATTCTCCTCCAGGCGATACACAGTTCCAAGTTGGAACTATGCCATCATTCATTCATGATAACTGGATCAGATCCCTGGAACGCTCTCATGTGAGATGATATCACACAGACAGAAGCAATTCTAAAAAGCATGGGCAATTAGGAATGGACAATAAATATGGGCCTAACCATTAATGGCCATATCTCAATTTTTTTTAAAAAAATGGTACACAAAGTCTTCTCTAAATCCTTGATGCTTCCATTGATGTAATATTTTCTTTAAAAAGAACAAGTTAGTTTTCTTTAACCACATTCAACAGATATCAAGCAAGGAGGTCATCTTGACAAGATTTACTACAAGTTTAGAAACAGATGCTGAATAAAAACATCAATGTTCAAAATACTTACTTACATTTTTGTGACATCAAGTACTATTGCAATGATATTAGTAATGTAGCAGCATGAATTAGATTAGTATTGACCATCTATATATTTCATCGTTCCCATAAACACTCCATGTCTTAATTGGATAGAAACTAAAAAAAAATTCTCCTATCACATGCAAATAATTAGTTATTGATGTTTGCTTCATGAGTGTAATAAATGTTTGTGTGTATATTTCTGCAGTACATACAAACATCCATTTTCTTAGTTTACGTAAAATATGTTTGTGTGTCTCGAGATAGTAAGTTTTCCTATTTATTTCCAAGTTCTCCTCTCAACAAATCTTGCTGCGCATATGGCTAATTGTGAGCATTCTCTGCCCGACCACATTTGCAAAGTTGATGTCCTCCCCCCACCATTCACTTTCTTCAGGCTGCAACTCTTGCACGTTGTCATGAGCACAGCAGAACAGAATGGTCGAGAGTCCAATGTTGATGTATATGTTGTTGCTCACGAATAGCTTCGAACATGATGTAGAGTAGCTACCAATCATGGCTGTAATCAGCAAACTTTTCAGTCTTTCCACACCCACTATCTTATTTAGCAGCACCAAAAAAAAACAATTGGTTTGGAAATCCCACACAAAACACTGTTTCAGTAAAACACAAAGTGACTCAGAGCCTCATATCAAAAGAATTTGCAAGGGTTCTTTGATATTTTCAAGAAGTTACATGACCTGATTTTATTTATTTTAAAAAGTCTTAAAAAAAAATTACACCTCCTATTGCAACTGAACACACTGTATTCTAAGATATTCATAAAGTCAGAAATCACACAACACTAGGTTATAGTCCAACAGGTTTATTTGAAATCACAAATTTTCAGAGCGCTGTTGCTTCATCAGTTGATGAAGGAGAAGCACTCCAAAAGCTTCTGATTTCAAATAAACCTGTGGTTTCTTAACTTGGTGCCATGTGACTTCTGATTTTGTCCATCCCAATCCAACACCGGCACCTCCACATCATAAGCAACATGAATGTCATAGGATTCTCAACAATTCTGTGCTCATTATAACACAGGAGAGATGACCTCTGAATGTGGAAAGGTCAGTCTGGCAGAGGATGCTCAGAACCAACCGAAATGGACAGAAAGGCCAATGTGCAAATCAAAAGCAGAAGGTCAAAAATCAGGAGTGGTTCTAAGTTCAGTTACATAGTGACTGATAGTAGGCACACAAGGCCCAGCCTTGTCCAGACAACTGAACAGAAGTAGTGAAGGTATAAACAGAAGGAGGAAAACCAGATGTGTGGACAACATTTGACAGTTGGAAACTTGAAAAAGGCCAGAGAAGCAGCAAAATTAGAGCAGCAGCCCCACCAAGTCAGTGGTGAAAACAAATGAATGAGCAAGTCTCCAGTACTTTAAAGAATTTCAAGACTATGGGAGATAAAATATTCACTTTCTGTCATTATTTTGTGGACAATAGTTTTAAACTTCACAAAGTTAGTTATCAAAAGTAAACTAAGCTGGTCATAATATTACATATAATAGATAGCAGAGAGAATAAAAAAAGGTAATGCAGCCCCAGTGGACCCTACTAATGTTTATGGCATGTACAAACCCAACCCTCTACTTAAATATAAACATACGGCAGGTCAGGAGAGTAGGTAAAGTGGCAGATGGAGTACAATATGGGAAAGTGTAAGGTCATGCACTTTGGTAAGAAGAATAGAGGCATGGAATATTTTCAAAATGAAGCCAAAATTCAGAAGTCTGAAGTGCAAAGAGACTTGAGAGCCCTAGTCCAGGATTCTCTCAAAGTAAACTTGCAGGTTGAGTCAATAGTTAGGAAGGCAAATGAAATGTTGGCAGTTATTTTGAGAGGACTTGAATATAAAAGCAGGGATGTACTTCTAAGGTTCTAAAAGGCACTGGTCAGACAGCATTTAAAGAATTGTGCACTGTTTTGGGCTCTATATCTCAGGAAGGATGCACCAGCCCTGGATTGAAAAGCTTAACATACGAGGATTCTGGGTCTATACTCAATGGAGTTGAGAAGAATTGGGGGGGCGGGGGGGGGGATCTGATTGAAACATACAGTATATTAAACAGATTCCTGATGAAGGGCATCTGCCTGAAATGTCGATTCTCCTGCTCCTCAGATACTGCCTGACCTGCTGTGTTTTCCAGTACCACACTTTTCAACTCTGATCTCCAGCATCTGCAGTCCTCATGCTCTCCTAAATACGGAATGACCTGGACAGAGTGGATGTTGAGAAAATATTTCCACTGGTAGTAGAGACTAGGACTCAAGGGCACAGCCTTAGAGTAAAGGGAAGACCTCTTAAAATGGAGAGGAGGAGAAACTTCTTCAGCGAGAGTGGAGAATTTATGGAATTCACTGCCACAGAAGGCTGTGGAGGCCAGGTCATTGAATGTATTTAAGACGGAGATAGGTTCTCGGTTGCCACGGGATCAAGGGTTATGGGGAGAAAGAGGGAGAATGAGGTTGAGAAACTCATCAGCCATGATTGAAATGGCACAGCAGACTTGATGAGCTGAATGGTCCGATTTCTGCTCCTATGTTTTATGGTCCATCATTTCCTCTTATTTCTCTTGCTTCTCCTTACAAACATCCATACTATTCACTTCAATTTATTTTATTCACTTGTAGGTAGACCCACAATGACGTAAGGAGGGAATTTCAGGATTTTGACCCAGTGACATACTGAAGGAATGACAATATTTTTCTTAGTTAGGATGGTGAGTGGCTTGGAGGGGGAGTTACAAGTGGTAGCATTCCAACATCTCTGCTGTTCTTGTCCTTCCTGATAGAAAATGCTATCTAAGGATCTTGAGCGAATACCTGCAGTGCACCTTCTAAGTAGTACATGCTGCTGCTAAGTGTCAGTGGTGGAGAGAATGGATATTTGTGGATATGGTACCAATCAAGGTGGCTGTTTTGTCCTGAATGGTGCCAAGCTTCTTGAGTGTTGTTGGAGCCGTATTCATCCAGGCAAGTAGTGGGGTACACCATCACATTCATGACTTGTGCCTTGTAGACGATGGACAGGCTTTGGGGGAGTCAGGAAACGAGTTAATTGCTGCAGAATTCCTGGCCTCCAATCTGCTTTCATAGCCACGGTATTTTTGTGGTTGGTCCAGTTGAGTTCCTAGTCAATGATAACCCTCAAGATATTGATAGTGCAGAATTCAGTGATGGTAACACCACTGAATGTCAATGGGCAGTAGTTAGAATTACTCCTATTGGAGATAATCACTGCCTGGCATTTGTGTGATACGCATGTTACTTGTCAGTCCAAGTCTGGATATTGTCTAGATCTTGCATTTGAAGATGGACTACTTCAGTGTCTGAGAAGTCGTGAATGATGCTGAAAATTGTGCAAACAACGGTGAACATCCCCACTTCTGATATTATGATAGAGGGATGATCATTGATGAAGTAGCTGAAGATGTTTGTGCCTAGGCAACTCCACTGAGCAAGTCCTGGAGCTGAGATTACGGACCTCCAATAACCACAACTATGTGCCAGGTATGACTCCAACCAGCTGAGGATTCCCCAACCCAGTCCCCACCAAATCCCATTCATTCCAGTTTTGCTTAAGCTCCTGATGCCACATGCTATCAAATACAGTCTTGATGTCAACGGCTATCACTCTCACCTGCACTCTGGAATGCAGCTCCTTTGTCCATATTATAACCAAGGCGAAAATGAGGTCAGGAGCTGAGTGACCTTGGTAGAACCCAGACTGGGTGTCACGGAGCAGGTCATTGCTGAGCAGATGCTGTCCACGTGCATAACATGAGGTCTGAGTAAGGATCACTGGACCTAAAACGTTAACCGATTTCTCTTCACGGATGCTGCCAAACCCACTGAGCTTTTTGAGCAACTTCGGTTTTTGTTTCTGATTAACAGCATCTGCATTTCTTTTGATTAAAATCAAATATTCCTTGAACAATTAAGTTCACATTTATTTATGGCAAGTTTAGAGAAATTTAAAACAGAGTTCTGAAGTTGATGATTTTGCAATGAAAGCTATGTTATCAAATTTATCTGCATTTATCACAACAACTTAAACATGCATAAAACATTTATTATTATTTAAGCTGCTTCACAGAAGCATTATAATGAATGACACTAAGCCACATGATTTGATATTCAGTCAGATGACCAAAAACATGGTCAGAGAGGTAGGTTTTTAGGATTATATTAAAAGAAGGAAAGTGAGATAGTGGTGAAGATGTGTAATTATACTACTTATTTTCCATATAGAAATAATTGTAGACCATTCTGGTAAAGAGGTTTTCAAGACTGATAAGAAATCATGCAGGAAAAAAATCATTTTGAAATAATGCGTAAATAGAGTCCATATGTCAATTCGAACACTACAGTAAAATGCTTGCACTGTGCTCATTTAGAAATAACCATTGCTACTAAAAGTGGAACTGCATGAAAGGCTAAATCAAATTGCCTTTTGGTTGCTCTAACTTAGGATATATTAAAAAAGGGTAATACCATTACCATATATTGATCATGTATTACAAAACCATTGCATTGCACTATTATGGTGGCAGTCTATTTCAAGAGTTGCTTATAATACTGTGAAAATACTCAGGCTGTCACTTACCAACCTAATTACAGGCTTGACAATCAAAATTAAAATCTACTTTGCATCACAATAAAATGTCATAATGATCTTGAAAGTAGATGAGACAGCATCAGAGTGCAGCTGGAACAGAAACACCAGACAGTTTGAAAGATAAGACACAAGAGGTTTCAAGCCCTGAAAATTATAGAAGGCAATAAAGCTCGTTGAAGAGCACTAATATGATGCAACAGAGATCAGTATTTCTTAACCTCAAGCCCAGGTTGTGTGTAATATTGTCAACAGAAATAAAACATTGACTAGAGGAATTTAAATAAAGATTTATGAAGTAGCTATAACTTTTTTCATATTTTCTAAACTACAGATTTCTTCCTTTCCCATACCACAGTTAAAAATGACAACCAAACTGTATCCTGTGGAAATTTTTATATTCACTATAAATTCTGGAGAACTGATTTGGTCGCTAGACAACAGCTATTTATCAATTTTACACAATTATGTTTAGGTCTCTGCCCCTGAAATTCCCACATGTAAATTATCGTGGTAAACAACTTCTTACTTGGCACCTTTAATGTTGTTTTAAAAAATCCCAAGGCATTTCACAGGAATATTTTCAGAGAAAATTTGATGCTGATTCACATGAAAATATAAGGACATGAGTAAAAGTCTGATCAAAGAGGTAAGTTTTAAGGAAGATCATAAAACATATGAGACAACAATATTTTCACTTTTGATTTTATTGAACTGAGAAGTTGGAGCAGTGATTTCACTGATTACCATCAAGCTCTTTTCCACTGGAAGAGCCATTTATTAGCAGCATCTGTTATACTGCTGGTAAACACAATTTCATCCCATAATGTCGAAAAAATGGCAACTTTCACAATGACATAGGTAAATTTACCAAACCAATCATCATATTAGGCTTTTTTTATTTCATGGTCCCAGATGTTTTAAAAGCCTGAAATGTACTCAAATAGACATTTCTGTCATAGATTTCAATTCAGAAGATATGCAGCTAGTTTTATTCAAGATGTTAGTCTGTTCTTTGACAGGTGATAGATAGAGAGTACGCCTCTTACATCCCATGAGGAGCAAGGAATTGTTTTGCAATTTTTCCAGAAAAAAAAAGAGTTGAATTCTCAAGGTTTCCTTTCAGAATAGATAGAAATATTTAATGGACAAACATTGGGCTTCTCAGACAAATCACTGGGATCAGCATTTGTGCTTATGCAATGTTGACGGTTATAAAAGTTCACCAAGAATATACTGCCTATTTAGTTGCTCACCTCTTAAGATGGTTGAATAGTTTAAAATCTCCTCTGTACCATTTGAGGCTACGTGTTACTTTGCTGTTGGAAATTAACCTATAGCTTCTTCCCAAGTGATCAGACATCCTATCTAGAAGTTTAACGCAACCACTCCTTTACATTTCAATTCACCATTCTTTGGAGTCTTTTAATTAACCCCAGTTCTTTTCATCGATTTGTACATCCGCTTAATTGGAACACTCTTCTAATTGCAATTATACCAGTTAGATTCTCCTCTTTCTCCTCAATCATTCCAAACAAAAATTAGAAGGTTAAATAGCATGAAATCATAAGTGATTCGTGAAGATTATTGGCAGAGTCAACCCCAAATGTAATCGCATGCACATGGACTATTGTGTCTGAACTTTTATCAGCTCTGCATCATCTCCTTCCTTACCATCATTTCTCCCCACCATGACAACTTGAAAACTGAAATCTTTCCAGTAAAGCTCACCAACAAATTATATTAACTGAATCCAAGATTAAAGCTACGTTTATAAACATATCATAAAAGATTGAGCTCAAACAACCGTTCAAAGCTCGCAAAACATCAAAATTGACCCCCTGAAATCGTTATTTTTTCTCAACAAAAAGCAAATGCAAATATTACAATACAGAAAAAAACAATAAAAGACTAAAAGAAGTGAAATTTAAGGAGACAGACAGAGGAAGACGGAAAAGAGCACGAGAGTGTATGTGAGAAAGAGAGAGAGAGGATCACAGATTCAGAGAAGACAGGAACAGAGACAGTGAGAGAGTCAGAACAAGGGAGAGCTAAGAACAGAGTCAAAAGAGACAGAGAGAGGGATGGTGAGAGAGATGTGTTCAGTTTGACTGGGATTTCACTCTTGCCTCTGGGGGTTCAGTGGGGAGGTGTTCAGTGATTAGAAGGTGCAGAAACTGCAGGCTGTGGTCCTGCAGCCTGACTTTCAGACAGATGAATCCCTGAGTCAGTGAGTGGCTTCTAGGATCTGACTGTGCACCACCTCATCATTACAGCAGGGATCGAACTGTAAAAATTAACAGGGTTTCTTCATCCTATGGCCTCAGGGCCTAATGGTCAAAGCCCTGAGTGTAGAACTGGCTTGTGAAAAGGTTTTGTTCTTCCACAAGGTTTTATTGGTGGTGTCCAGAGGGGTGGGAGGGGAGTAGAATTTGATAATTTGGTGAAACCTTCTACAGAAATTTCAAACCATTCAGTCTCTGATCTGAACGTTGTATTGGATACAAAATTGGCTTGACAGTAGGAGACAGAGTGGTGGAGGGTTGTGACCAGAGGTGTTCTGCAGGGATTGGCGCTGGGCCCACTTTTGTTTGTCATTTATATAACTGACTTGGATGAGAATTTAGGAGGCATGTTGAATAAGTTTGCAGATGACACCAAAGTTGATGGTATAGTAGACGATGAAGAAGGTTACTGAGATCACAAAGGTATCTTGATCAATTGGGCCAATGGGCTTAGGAGAGGCGGCTGGGGTTTAATTTGAGTTTTGGAAAAACAAACAAGTACAGAACTTATACAGTTAATGATAGAGCCTTGGGTACAGTGTAGAAACAGGTCATTCGATCCAACAAGTCCACATCGACCCACCGAAGAATAATCCACCAAGACCCATTCCTCTACCCTATTATCCTATACTTACCCCTAACTAATGCACCTAACCTACACATCCCTAAACACTATGGACAATTTAGCATGGTCAACTCACATAACCTGCACATCTTTGGATTGTGGGAGGAAACCAGAGGAAACCCATGCAACTCCACACACAATCACCAGGGGCTGGAATTGAACTCGGGTCTCTGGCGCTGTGAGGCAGCAGTGCTAACCACTGAGCCATTGTGCCACCATATGGTAAGGCCACTTTTGAAGTACTGTATACAATTCTGGTCACTCTGCAGTAGGCAAGCAATTATTAAATTGGAGAGGATTCAGAAAAGATTTATCAGGATGTTGCCAGGACTGGAGGTTTTCAATTATAGGGACAGGCTTGAACTTTTTTTACACTAGAGTGCAGAAGGTTGAGGGCCTTATAGAAGTTTACAAAAATCATGAGAAAGCACAGATAAGTTGAATAGTAAAAGGTCTATTGGAGGAGTTCAAAAATAGGGCGTATAATAGGGAGAAAGATTTAAAAAGGGATCTGAGATGTAACATTTTCACACAGAGGGTAGTTCGTGTACAGAATGAACTGCCAGAGGAAGTGGTACATCCATGTAGTTACACTTAAAAGACAATTGTACAGGTAGGTGAATAGGAAAGGTTTAGAGTGATATGGGCCAATGCAGGTAAGTCAGAGTAGTTTAGTTTGGGAAACTTGGTCAGCACGGATGAGTTGGACTGAAAGATTCATGCAGCACAAACAGACCTATTAAGACAATGATTTTAAATGATTTAAAAAAAAACGTTCAGAAAATATAGCATGGCATATTAAGTGAAAAATGAGAGATATTCGGGATGAAAGCAGTCTGAAAAGTCTGGGTTGGGCTCTGTGCCATGCCCTAGGAAAGGTGGGCTCCTACTCCCTCTGCCTTCTCCCCCACCCAATTAGCAACCCATGAAAAAAATTCAATATAAAGCAGGCAGAACACCAAGAACCTTTTAAAATTTGGATTTGGAGGTTCTGGAGTCAAGATGAAGACGAATAAAGGAAAAGGAGCGAGGGAAGTGCAGCAGCGGGGCACTCCCCTACTGTGTCGGGCACACCTGCAATCACTGCTTTGACTCCCATGGTGGCACCTTTGAGTTTTGTGGAGCAGCAGCACCTACTCAGAGTTTGCAAAACTCTGTGCAAAAAAAATCAAAACAGCACTGGAACCGATTACTGCCATGCTGACAAAGTATGAGCAGGAGGTACAGGCATTGGATCGCCGAGTGGAAACGGTCAAGCAAAAGACCGCGGTAACGGAGAACTCAGAGGGATGGATCCAAACCTCGGAAGGCCAGGTTTGGGCCTTGCTGGAGCAGGTCAACGACCTCCAAATCAAGGTCAGAGAGAAAAAAAAAAACTTAGGTTTGGTTGGTCTTCTGGAGCGTGAGAAAGGCGAGAATCAGGCTGAGTTCCTTGAGAAATGGCTCCCGGAGTTGCTGGGGCTGGAGATCGAGTCAGGCCGGGTGAGTGTGAAGCGAGCCCACCGGATCGCGGTGCTTAGGTCCGGGTCCGGGTCAGGTAAGTGCCCTCGCCCGGTCCTAATGCGACTCCAGCACTATAAGTGAAGTAGTTAATAATGGAAACATCCAGAAGACTGGGAAGGGATCCACAGGCTCTAGTATGTAAAGGTTTGAAAATAATGTTTTTTCCAGGATTTTTCTGGGACCCTAACTAAGAATAGGAAGTCTTTTGATGATGTCAAGAAAAAATTAAGAGACTTGAATATTCAATATTCTGAGGTACCTAACAATACCATGTTTGAATTATGGGGGAACATAGAACATAGAAGAATACAGCGCAGTACAGGCCCTTTGGCCCTCGATGTTGCGCCGATCCAAGCCCACCTAACCTACACTAGCCCACTATCCTCCATATGCCTATCCAATGCACGTTTAAATGCCCATAATGAAGGAGAGTCCACCACTGCTACTGGCAGGGCATTCCATGAACTCACGACTCGCTGAGTAAAGAATCTACCCCTAACATCTGTCCTATACCTACCCCCCCTTAATTTAAAGCTATGCCCCCTTGTAATAGCTGACTCCATACGTGGAAAAAGATTCTCACTGTCGACCCTATCTAAACCCCTAATCATCTTGTATTCGGTCCATAACTTTGACTTGCCAGAAAATTTGTGAATTCTCTGAAATTATTGACTTGAGCTGAGGGGTAAAGAGGAAAAGATGTTTGCAGACAATGGCTTATTTTTTTTATCTTCTCTTTCTTTGTTCTAAATTTGGTTTGATTAACATTGTATCCTTTTGGTAATTAACTGTTATGTTACTGTTCTTTTTTTTCCGGAGTGAGAAGTGGTGAATGCGTTGGTGTAAAAATTTATGGGGTTGAGATATGGAGGGGAAGTATCCATTATTAACTTTCATGAGTGTAAATAACATTTTTTTTCCCCATCGCCTGGGTTTGGGCAATGGCCTTAACTGGAAGGTGCCAGGATGGTTATAAGCGTGGGAGTGAATGCCCCTTATACGCAAGGCAAGGGAGATCTCTCAGGATTTGTGGTTTAAGTGTTTATTTGTTTAAGTTAGGAGTAGTGGTTAGTTGATTAGTTTAGCGTTTATAGGAATAGTTTTTGGATTTTATAAGGTCTGTGTTTTTTGCCACTCGCTGCATATTGAATGGGTTTCTTCCTCTTGGGGAACTGTGGGCTGTAGTGTGCGGTCATGGCTAGCAATCTGTTCAGGTGGTCCATCTGGAATATAAAGGGGAGCCATTCCCCCATTAAAAGGAAAAAGGTGCTCTCAAACCTTAAGGAGGAAAGGGTCAACATTGCTCTGCTTCAAGAGACACATGTATCTGATAGGGAACATCTGAAGTTACAGCAGGAGGGATACGAGAGAGTATTCTTCTCCTCCTTCAATTTCAAAAGCAGTGGAGTGGCCAGACTGGTACAAAGGAACCTCCCATTTCAGGTGATAGATCAAATCAAGGATGAATATGGACTGTTCATCATTCTCAAGGCTCTGATACACGGAGAGGAGTGTGGCATTCTGAGCATTTACTGTCCTCCGGCGCATCCTCTCAAATGTTTAGTTGACGCAGTATCTCAATTAATGGCTCTTGGGGTGTGCTGCACGATTGTAGAAGAAGACTTTAAATCGTCTCATGGACCTCCAAACTGACCCCACCACCAAGGATATATTTCCCTCCCCTCCCGTATCAGCGTTCCGGAAAGACCATTCCCCCGCGACTCCCTTGTCAGGTCCACATCCCCGACCAACCCAACCTCCACTCCCGGCACCTTCCCCCGCAACCGCAAGAAATGCAAAACTTGCACCCACACCTCTCCCCTCACTTCCCTCCAAGGCCCCATGGGATCCTTCCATATCCGTTACAAATTCACCTGTACCTTCCCACACATCATTTACTGCATCCGCTGCACCCGATGTAGCCTCCTCTATATTGGGGAGACAGGCCGCCTACTTGCAGAACCTTTCAGAGAACACCTCTGGAACACCCGCTCCAACCAACCCAACCGCCCTGTGGCTGAACACTTTAACTCCCCCTCCCACTCCACCCAGGACATGCAGGACCTTGGATTCCTCCATCGCCAGACCCTGGCCACACAACGCCTGGAGGAAGAGCGCCTCATCTTCCGCCGAGGAACCCTCCAACCACAAGCGATGAATGCAGATTTCTCCAGCTTCCTCATTTCCCCTCCCCCCACCTTATCTCAATCCCAACCCTCGGACTCAGCACCGCCTTCTTGACCTGCAATCTTCATCCTGACCTCTCCGCCTCCGCCCCCACCCCCTCTCCGGCCTATCACCCTCACCTTAACCTCCTTCCACCTATCGCATTCCCAACGCCCCTCCCCCAAGACCCTCCTCCCTACCTTTTATCTCAGCCCGCTTACACATATTCTACTAAACATGCTGACTCCTGTATATCTTTTGCTGGAATCAAATAACGTCAATCGGAAACCATATTTCACTGTAAAATATTAACATTTGTAATTAACAAACTAATAGCTCAATAGGAAAACGGTGAGTGTATTCAAAGTTTAATAGAGACAAATGAAAGCCCTTGCTACTAAACTCAGTTGCATTTAGTCATTTGTTATCTCATGAGCGTGTTCGGAATGCAGATATGTGATCCTTAAAACTTAACAGCTGTGCCTTCTCATTCTAATCAAAAATACACTGGTAACATTTAATATGCATTTACTTGTGACATCACAAGGAAATATTTTGGCTGAGATGTCTGCAGAAGTGAATAATGTATTCAAGTAAGCATTTCTAAAATCAGGTACAAGCGAATGTGTTGGGGATTAGAAAACATAATAGCTTTATATTTTTTCCCCATCATGTCGTTACAATTATGGGATTTAAAAGATTATTTTGGAACTGTTTCTTTAACTTTAAAAAAAGGTAAAACAAAGCAAATCATGTCAGCTGTTTTGAAGGCAACCTGCATGCAAGCCTAGGTGATTGTTAGAGATTAATGTGCTCCAAATTATCGATTTGCATGGAAGAAGGTGAAGTGTTTATAGTTTACGACAATGGCAGCAGCTCAACTATTAACAGTGGATATACCAACAGTCTCCAAAATCATTTTGAGAATGCCAGGGTTGTAAACAGTTTTGTTTTGAATTGTACATTTATTTACAAGATATTACAGAGTTGCGGTCTTGAGGACAGCTAATTAACCTAGCATTTCAACCCAAGTACAATGCTCAACTGATTCACATTGCCATGGAGATAGGAAGATTCTGCGATATTAGAAAACTCACATTAGAAGTTAGTCTGCCAGGATCAGAGAAAGGGAGAGTAGCCATAGGCTGCAAAACACAGTGCCTCACCAAACAGGAATATTCACACTCAGATTAATAAGATTGATCCTATGTGGGTTAAAACCAGGCCAGAAAATTCAGCTAACTTTCAACTGAGAAAGTCCTTTTGGGGAGGGAAGATCCTCACTGTGATGAATAAATAGTCTGGATTTAAAAAGTTCCTAGGCTGAGAAATTAAAAGCTCCCTTTAGAGCGAGAGTGTCACTTTGGACTGGTTCTTGAAGAATTGACTATTGATGTAAAAGAACAGTGTAAAATATATGAAATGCGTTTTCAGTGATACTAAAAGGAGACATCACATTTTCTGTTTTAAAGTACAAGTTACCTACAAAGGTAGGTAACAGAGTTGAGTCTTTTGTTACAGTACAAGTCTTATAACATGAAGTTCTTCATTATCCTTTTAACTGTTAACCAAGTTTTTGTTTTTAAAAGCTATCCACCTCTACAAAAGGTTATAAATAGTATATAAAACATTTGGGGATATTATTAAAAATACAGATCAGACAACAAAGTTACTGATAGCTTGTTGAAAAGTTGGAAACTGTTCTATTTTGCCCATAACATGGTAAACAAATAATGGTAGCTAAATGAAAATCAATAACCCAAATTAAAGAATCAAAATAATGACTTGCTGGATGATTTGTTTTTAAGTAAAGCAGTTCTCTGCAAACAATTATGGTACGCTTTATAGCAATATTGAAAAATATAACCACTACAGACAAAGCATTGCTTGGTTTGATCCTGGGATTTAGCTTTTATACATAGAAGATATTTCAAAACATAAATCACTGAAGCCTTTTGTTTGCACTGGAGATTTGTGAAATTACATCTAAATGGTTATAAGTCATTATTCCTGGCCCTCATATCCTAATCATCATAAAGTTAAAATCATCCAAAACACTCTTGACTCTGTCTTTGCTTACACTAAGTCCTGTTCACCTACCATCTCGTTGCTCACAGACCTGCACCACTCCAGTTTAAAATTAGCATTCCTGTTTTCAAATCCCTCTTGGTCCTGTTACTCCCCATCACTTTGTGAACCCCTCCAATCCCCAACTCCCAGCTTCTTCAGCATCCCTATTTTATTTTGCTCCCTAAAATATCTGGTGGTGGAGTGGGTAGTGTCTTTGCCTTGGAGCCAGAAGTTCCAGAGTTCATTCCTGTTTGATGACCCCTGAAGGTGCTTCCACAATGTGGTGGGAGTGTTTGATGCAGAGTAAGCTACAACGTTTGGCAACAGAGCTGGTGATCTATTCTAGATGAAAATAGCCATAGAAACATGCTTTGTATGAAGTAGATAGAGAAGAGAACGCCATCCAAATATGTACAGGGCAGGTGAATTGGCCTTGCTAAATTGCCCATAGCATTAGGTGCCTTAGTCAGAGGGAAACAGGTCTGGGTGGGTTACTCTTCAGTGTGTTGGTGTGGACTGGTTGGGGCGAAGGGCCTGTTTTCACACTGTAGGGAATCTAATCTTGTTCTTCCTTCAAGATGTTCTATAAACATTCTGAGCAAGCTTTAGATCATTTGTCCTATTCCTCATCTTACATGGCTCCATAGCTAATCTTGCTTTGTTATGTTCATGTGAAGCACTTTAGAAAAGAAGATTACACAAAAAGGTGCTACATAAATACACATCTGTGTATGTAAAATCTCCGGTTTCCCATTATTCATTTTATCCAACTGGGCAATCTTCTGAAGTGATGATTTGGGGACTTCGAAAACTAATCAAAGCAGATGTTTTGGTACTTAATTAGTCAATTATTTAATTTAATACTCAAGCATTTCATTTAATTAAGAAAATAGTATTCACTTTTAAAACATCATTTGCAGCAAATGTGCTTTAATTTAACTTGATTTATTTCCTATTAGCGATGTTGGGCTATAATGACGCTGTTTTGTTTCTCCGGCGTAGGCTAATTAGAGAGAATTTAAGCGTAACTTGACACGAGAAATATACATAGGAACAGGCGAAAGTCAAACGTAACTTCTCAATTCCGCCCCCTCAAGAAATTTCAGTTCATTGGAAGCAAGACGAACACCGACAGTAACCTTTCATCTGCTAAAGGATTCCCAGCAGTGGCATCCATTCTATTCTTTCGTAACTGAGAGTATACCGGTAGGCAGCACAGTCTAGATTAGAGTGGTGCTGGAAAAGCACAGCAGGTCAGGCAGCATCCGAGGAACAGGAAAATCGACATTTGGGGCAAAAGCCCTTCTGCCTGACCTGCTGTGATTTTCCAGCACCACTCTAATCTAGACTCTGGTTTCTAGAATCTGCAGACCTTGTTTTTACCCGGTAAGCAGCACAGATCAAGCAAACATGTTACATTTATACTCGGGTAGACAGTAAAATGAAACAAATCGGCAACTCTGAAATTAGACTAAAACATCAGTAAACATTAAATACTTGAAAAGATATCGACAAAATCATCCCAGTTACATGCACCAACCACAAAACACCATTCACTTTAATATTCAAAGTAACCAGGTGTAGCCACAATAACCATTCAGGAGGCTGTCCCCAGTCATTTAGCCTGGTGGGGAATCAATGCCTATCAGCTGCTGGTTGGCTGTCTGGAAATTGACTCCATGTACAACACAGCACGCCAAATGAACAATCATTTCAAAATTAGGAACGCAGTAAATGCACACTCACAGGCTCTGGAGGACTGGGTTTATAAACTAGTGTTTGCAAAATTAAGTTGTTTGGGAGGTAGGTTTAGGTGCAACTTTAAGAACATCTCCCGTGAAAGGGGCTTGTCTTGCAGAGGAAACGCCAGACTACAAAGAGTAGCTAGCAGCAAACTGCACAAGTAACGTGTGTGGTTAAAGATCGCGATTGGCAGCGCCTTGTTCTCTCTGCCTTCAGCTGACTGCCGAGTGAACGTGTGAGTGAAATGCAATGAGCGGGTTTTCTTTCCCAGCCAGCTCTCCCTCCCCCCCACGCCTTTTTTTTACCTCTGTCGTGGTCAGCTTGCAGACATGAAGGCATGTTCTTCTTCCAGACCGGCATCTTCTAATGGAACTCATTCAAAAAGCTGGCAGTAGGAGCTGTGGAGTTTCGTCGTTGTCAGTCGATGGGAGGGAGAGCGAGGCGGTGAGCTCGGCGCGGTCTCCGCTAAACGGCGGCCTCGCTATCCAGGCAAGGGGCTCTCCCCACTCACCACAGCCAGACACACACACACACACGGATTAAAAGGATTTGCAAACTTTAACGGGAAGAGTAAAAGCGAAGCAACCTTCGGAATCCCACTTTACCAGGATACAAATGTTACATTTTCTGAACACACGGATATTGAGACCTGGCCTTTTTTATATATAAAAAGAAACCCCTCTCTCTTTTACACACACATGCAGCTTTTAATCCTTCTCGTGTACAGACCAGATTCTTCCAAGTGTGAATTCAGGTGGAAACAAAAATCCTTTGGTAATGTATTAAAAATGGACGAGTCGAACTTCTGAGTAGACTGAGGAAAAATGGTGCAGTCCATTCATGAGTTGAAACGGTCACTGGAGTAGTAATCGTTTAGGAACTGCACAGCAAACTTCATATTAACTGGCACTCTCGCCTTTTCTTATTTAATTACAATGGCACCCCGGCTGCGCCCAGAGTCACTAGACAAATATTATCACAGTCAATATTTGCCATCCCAGCTACAATGCAATATTCACACACCTTACCATTGAGCACAATAAGACCATTGACATAAGAGCAGAAATTAGGCCATTCAGCCCACCCAGTCTGCTCCACCATTCAATCATGGCTAACGTTTCTCAACCCCACTCTTCCCCATTACCCTACATCCCCTTGGCAATCAAGAACCAATCTATCTCAGTCTTAAAAATACTCAATGACCAGGCCTCCACAGCCTTCTGTGGCATTGAATTCCATAGATTCACCACTCTCTGGCTGAAGCAGTTTTTCCTTAGCTCCATTGTCTTCCCTTTTACGGTAAGGCTGTGCTAGTCACTCCTACAAATGGAAACATCTTCTCAACATGCACTCTGAACAGGCCATTCAGAATTCAATAAGTTTCAATTAGATTTCCCCCTCATCCTTCTGAACTCCATCAAGTACTGACCCAGAGTCATAGAGATGTACAGCATAGAAACAGACCCTTCGGTCCGACTCGTCCACGCCGACCAGGTATCCCAACCAAATCTAGTCCCACCTGCCAGCACCCAGCCCATATCCCTCAAAACCCTTCCTATTCATATACCCATCCAAATGCCTTTTAATTGTTGCAATTGTCCCAGCCACCACCACATCCTCTGGCAGCCCATTCCATACACGTACCACCCTCTGCGTGAAAAAGTTGCCCCTTAGGTCTCTTTTATATCTTTCCCCTCTCACCCTAAACCTATGCCCTCGAGATCTGGACTCCCTGACCCCAGGGAAAAGACTTTGTCTATTTATCCTATCCATGTTCCTCATAATTTTGTAAACCTCTATAAGGTCACCCCTCAGCCTCTGACGCTCCAGGGAAAACAGCCCCAGCCTGTTCAGCCTATCCCTGTAGCTCAGATCCTCCAACTCTGGCAACATCCTTGTAAATCTTTTCTGAACCCTTTCAGGCTTTACAACATCTTTGCGATAGGAAGGAGACCAGAATTGCACGCAATATTCCAACAGTGGCCTAACCAATGTCCTGTACAGCCACAACATGACCTCCCAACTCCTGTAATCAATACTCTGACCAATAAAGGAAAGCATATATACCTGCGAATCCACTTTCACGGAGCTATGAACCTGCACTCCAAGGTCTCTTTGTTCAGCAACACTACCTAGGACCTTACCATTAAGTGTATAAGTCCTACGAAGATTTGCTTTCCCAAAATGCAGCACCTCGCATTTATCTGATTAAACCCCATCGGCCACTTCTCAGCTTATTTGCCCATCTGGTCAAGATCCTGTTGTAATCTGAGGTAACCCTCTTTGCTGTCCACTACACCTCCAATTTTGGTGTCATCTACAAACTGACTAACTGTGAAAAAGTGAGGACTGCAGAAGCTGGAGATCAGAGCTGAAAAATGTGTTGCTGGAAAAGCGCAGCAGGTCAGGCAGCATCCAAGGAGCAGGAGAATCGATGTTTCGGGCATAAGCCCATTCCTGAAGAAGGGCTTATGCCCAAAACATCGATTCTCCTGCTCCTTGGATGCTGCCTGACCTGCTGCGCTTTTCCAGCAACACATTTTTCAAACTTACTAACTGCACCTCTTGTGCTCACATCCAAATCATTTATGTAAATGACAAAAAGTAGAGGGCCCAGCACTGATCCTTGTGGCTCTCCACTGGTCACAGGCCTCCAGTCTGAAAAACAACCCTCCACCACCACCCTCTGTCTCCTACCTTTGAGCCAGTTCTGTATCCAAATGGCTAGTTCTCCCTGTATTCCATGAGATCTAACCTTGCTCTTCAGTCTCCCATGGGGAACCTTGTCGAACACCTTACTGAAGTCCATACAGATCACATCTACTGCTCTGCCCTCATCAATCTTCTTTGTTACTTCTTCAAAAAACTCAATCAAGTTTGTGAGACATGATTTCCCACGCACAAAGCCATGTTGACTATCCCGAATCTGTCCTTGCCTTTCCAAATACATGTCCATCCTGTCCCTCAGGATTCCCTCCAACAACTTGCCCACCACCGAGGTCAGGCTATAGTTCCCTGGCTTGTCTTTACCGCTCTTCTTAAACAGTGAGACCACGTTTGCCAACCTCCAGTCTTCCGGCACCTCACCTGTGACTATCAATGATACAAATATCTCAGCAAGAGGCCCAGCAATCACTTCGCTAGCTTCCTACAGAGTTCTTGGATACACCTGATCAGGTCCTGGGGATTTATCCACCGTTAACCATTTCAAGACTTCCTCCTCTGTAATCTGGACATGTTGCAAGATATCACTATCTATTTTCCTACAGTCTATATCTTCCATATCCTTTTCCACAGTAAATACTGATGCAAAATATTCATTTAGTATCTCCCCCATTTTCTGTGGCTCCACACAAAGGCTGCCTTGCTGATCTTTGAGGGGCCCTATTCTCTCCCTAGTTACCCTTTTGTCCTTAATGTATTTGTAAAAACCCTTGGGATTCTCCTTAATTCTATTAGACAAAGCTATCTCATGTCCCCATTTTGCCCTCCTGATTTCCCTCTTATGTATACTCCTACTTTCTTTATACTCTTCTAAGGAGTCACTTGCCTCAAACATTCCTCATATGTGATGCCCCTGAAGGGTCAACTGGCTACAAACAAGAAATTGGGCAGTAAAGATTGCACCAATAGCAAGCTTGAACATTCCAAAGTTTGTGAGATGCAGTCACTATTAGAGCAAATTTCACACCAACACCAAGCTCCCACAAAATTACAATGTGATGAAAAGATTTCCTGTTTTTAGTGATGTTGATTGAAGGGTGGATATTGGCCTGGGTACAGGGGTGAAATGCAGCATTTCCCACACTGTAGCACTCTCTCTACCAGAGAGTGGAGTGCCAGCAGATTGTTGCACTCCAAACTCTGGAGGAGGAGTTGAAATTGAATCATACAATCCCTACAGTGTGGAAGTAGGCCATTCAGCCTATCAAGTCCACAATGACCATGTAACGAGCATCCCACCTAGACTCACCACTATAATCACCCTTCTCTCATGGCTAATCCACCAAGCCTCTGCATCCCTGGACACAATGGACAATTTAGTATTACCAATCAACTTAACTTGCACATCTTTTTAATGTAGGATGAAATCAGAGCGTCTGGAGGAAACCTACAAAGACACAGGGAGAATGTGCAAACTCCACAGGGAAGGATGTGGTGGAAAGGTGGAACTTTTTCAAAGAGCAGATACGACGTGTCCATGATATGTATGTACCTATCAGGCAGGAAAGAAATGGTCGTGTGAGGGAGCCTTGGTTGACGAGAGAGGTTGAATGTCTGGTAAAGAGGAAGAAGGAGGCTTACATAAGGTTGAGGAAACAGGATTCAGACAGAGCAGTGGAGGGATACAGGATAGCCAGAATGGATTAGGAGAGCTAAGAGAGGGCATGAAAAATCGTTGGCGGATAGGATCAAGGATAACCCCAAGGCATTTTATGCGTATGTGAGAAACCTGAGAATGACGAGAACGAGGGTAGGTCCGATCAAGGACAGTAGTGGGAGACTGTGTATTGAGTCGGAAGAGAGAGGAGAGGTCTTGAACAAGTACTTCTCTTCAGTATTTACGAACGAGAGGGACCGTATTGTAGAAGAGGAGAGTGTGAAATGGACTGGTAAGCTAGAAGAGATACCTGTTAGGAAGGAAGATGTGTTGGACATTTTGAACAACTTGAGGATAGACAAGTCCCCCGGGCCTGACGGGATATATCCTAGGATTATGTGGGAAGCAAGAGAGGAAATTGCAGTACCGTTGGCAATGATCTTCTCGTCTTCACTGGCAACGGGGGTGGTACCAGGGGACTGGAGAGTAGCGAATGTTGTGCCCCTGTTCAAAAAAGGGAATAGGGATAACCCCGGGAATTACAGGCCGGTTAGTCTTACTTCTGTGGTAGGCAAAGTAATGGAAAGGGTACTGAGGGATAGGATTTATGAGTATCTGGAAAGACACTGCTTGATTAGGGACAGCCAGCACGGATTTGTGAAGGGTAGGTCTTGCCTTACAAGTCTTATTGAATTCTTTGAGGAGGTGACCAAGCATGTGGATGAGGGTAGAGCAGTGGATGTAGTGTACATGGATTTTAGTAAGGCATTTGATAAGGTTCCCCATGGTAGGCTTATGCGGAAAGTCAGGAGGCATGGGATAGAGGGAAATTTGGCCAATTGGATAGAAAACTGGCTAACCGGTCGAAGGCAGAGAGTGGTGGTAGATGGTAAATATTCAGCCTGGAGCCCAGTTACAAGTGGAGTTCCGCAGGGATCAGTTCTGGGTCCTCTGCTGTTTGTAATTTTTATTAATGACTTAGATGAGGGAGTCGAAGGGTGGGTCAGTAAATTTGCAGATGATACGAAGATAGGTGGAGTTGTGGACAGTGAGGAGGGCTGTTGTCGGCTGCAGAGGGACTTAGATATGATGCAGAGCTGGGCTGAGGAGTGGCAGATGGAGTTCAACCCTGCCAAGTGTGAGGTTGTCCATTTTGGAAGAACAAATAAGAATGCGGAATACAGGGTTAATGGTAGGGTTCTTAGTCAGGTGGAGGAACAGAGGGATCTTGGGGTCTATGTACATAGATCTTTGAAGGTTGCCACTCAGGTGGATAGAGTTTGTAAGAAGGCCTATGGAGTATTATCGTTCATTAGCAGAGGGATTGAATTCAAGAGTCGTGAAGTGATGTTGCAGCTGTACAGGACTTTGGTTAGGCCACAGTTGGAGTACTGTGTGCAGTTCTGGTCGCCTCACTTTAGGAAAGATGTGGAAGCTTTGGAGAGGGTGCAGAGAAGATTTACCAGGATGTTGCCTGGAATGGAGAGGAAGTCGTACGAGGATAGGTTGAGAGTTCTCGGCCTTTTCTCGTTGAAACGGCGAAGGATGAGGGGTGACTTGATAGAGGTTTATAAGATGATCAGAGGAATAGATAGAGTAGACAGTCAGAAACTTTTTCCCCGGGTACAACAGAGTGTTACAAGGGGACATAAATTTAAGGTGAAGGGTGGAAGGTATAGGGGAGATGTCAGGGGTAGGTTCTTTACCCAGAGAGTGGTGGGGGCATGGAATGCGCTGCCTGTGGGAGTGGTAGAGTCGGAATCATTGGCGACCTTTAAGCGGCATTTGGATAGGTACATGGATGGGTACTTAATCTAGGTTAGAAGTTCGGCACAACATCGTGGGCCGAAGGGCCTGTTCTGTGCTGTATTGTTCTATGTTCTATGTTCCACACAGACAGTTGATCGAGGATGGGGTCAAACCTGGATTCCTGACACTGATGCCTCACAGTCTGTAAGAAGATAACCAACTTGTGAAGCCTTGATCCTTGTTTCAAAAGCTGGAACAATAGAAGCAGCCTGAATGGGTGTGATTAAGCTCTCACCCACAAAACCAGGGATTTTTTAGTTTTGTAGTTTTCAGCAGCAGTTGCTGTTGGAGTCTTGAAGAAGTAAAAGCTATTTTTTCCCTCGTAATTACAGTCAAAAGCTGGGGGTTCTCTTCCTTGGCTGCTGGATTGCATGTGAGGCAAAACCTTTTTTCTGAATTTGCCTTTTGCCAAGGGTGTGTTTATGGGTTGTACCATATTGGAACAGTTAATTAGTAATGGTTACTGTATCTATTATTTTGTTAAGTTTTCCACAGAGTTAAGAAATTCCAAGATCTTCTTTCTTTTGTTGTATTTTAACTGTATTGTTTGAATAAATTATGTTTTCTTTAATGTCAAGTAGTTTCACCAATAGAATTGCATCTGGAACACAGTACCTGACATTTACCTTTAAAATAAGAAAACATTTGGGTCTAGGCTACTTCCTTAACATTTTGAGGGGTCTGGTCTTGTTCCCTCTCAATTATCACTACTCCAAGGAACCTGTTGATCATACCTTCTACATTTAAGTCCAAATCATTTAATGTACACCATTAGTAGTGAGGGCTTCAGCACTAAAACCCACGGAGCCCAACTAGAAACAGACTTATAATCACAGATACATCCTTCCAAGATTACCCTCTCCTTCGCAATTCTCAGCTAATTTTGGATCCAAAGTGCTATTTTGCCTTAGATCCGATTGGCTCCTATGTTCTTGAACAGTCTGCCATGAGGGACCTTATTGAAAGCCTTGATGAATGTAGATATTTTCTAATCAACCTATTCAGAGTTATTATGACCCATCTGGAGCAGGTGGGACTTGGAGTCCACTAAGGACACTATAACAGTATCACCAGAGTTCTGTTAATGTCCAGGTTATTTGTCTCTGCACAATCATTATACATGGACACAGCCATGCATAAGGTAACGTGTAAATATTAAAATAAAATACAGCATATTACCAGCATTCTGCCACTATTCAGACTTAGGTATTCTGAATTCTCCCCCCTGGATAATGCAAGTATTGTTTCCTCATTTGTAGTGACATTTTTCTGGTCACAGCGTCAGATTATTTGTTAGGTCTAGTTTTGAACAGAAGAGTGGGAATTGTAACAGACTGGTTAGTAGAAATGAAGTTCCTTTGCAAAATTAATTCAATCTTTCTTCATGATATATATATATATATAAATAATTTAATTTGTCTGTTGCTATTTTCAGTTTTGATCTGTTACTCACTACATTCTTGCCAGTATTTTGCCTGATAACATGTATTTTATAATTTGGAGATGCCGGTGTTGGACTGGGGTGTACAAAGTTAAAAATCACACAACACCAGGTTATAGTCCAACAGGTTTAATTGGAAGCACACTAGCTTTCGGAGCGATGCTCCTTCATCAGGTGGTACTGGAGCGCTCCACTACCACCTGATGGAGTGTCGCTCCGAAAGCTAGTGTGCTTCCAATTAAACCTGTTGGACTATAACCTGGTGTTGTGTGATTTTTAACTATGTATTTTATAATAAGTATGATTTTGGATGATAGCTTCAACAACTGCTACCTTGCTTCAGGTTTAAATGTGAATTGCATTTGTGCTGTACATTAATATTCATTTAATTGTTTGGTTCTGTAAATTGTACATTTGTTTTCAAGCTATCCTGCCAGGTCCCTCAAATGGGTATTTCTGTTTGGCTTTGAGTTACATATTCAAATATTAAGGGACTGTCAGTAACTATCCATTGCACCACACAGCACCCCCCCCCCCCCCGCCCCAATCCACCCTTGTTTCTTTCAACAAAGCTTGACAATTATTCAGGGTCTGGATAAGTTTTACTTTCAGAACCTTGAAGTTGAACTGTTTGCAGCAAATCGCACAATCCACAGCTGCATTTCTAAATCTTTCAGTGTCTTTACAAGTTAAATGGCTCATTTGCTGCTTAAGAAATGTTGAAGTATAGCAGGACTGATCTCTTTTTTTTGTTCCCTAGAATGAAATTACAACCTTAGGAATGATTTGATTATGATGCATTCTGGTGAGTTCTTCAGGATACCTGCAATTATGAGGAAAACCAATCATTCTCCTGCATTTCCTTTCAAACAAAGGCCATTCAGATCACACACAAAGTATTTTGACACATTTCAGTGTCCTTCAATGAATGCATCATATATAATTGCATACAGCAAACTATAGCTCACCTTTTATATAGAATTCTGCCTAATGAATATTAGCTTATAGAATTCAATCTGGGAAAAGAAATTACTAAATAATTTCTGAAGATCACACATTCCTGGAGTTACTATCTCCATTTTGAAGTATGTACTCTATTTAAATCAATATATTTTTTAGTTATTCAATAACATCATTTCTTTCATACATACGTAATGAGTGTTCAAAAGGAGCATTAAATCTAGCATATAAGAAAGTCTAGGGAAAGTGCTTGGGTTGTGTTCGGTCAGGTTCACATATTCCATCAAGTGACCCATTGCCTGTACAGTTTCTTTATTGAAACTCGCTGCAAGCTACATGCCCCAGTCACTGCTTCATTTCTATCCCAAATATCTCCGTTTTCTGACACAAAAAATTGCATGCACTATTATTTACACTTTGAGTTACACAAGTTACAGTCTGCACATGACACATGCTTGAGCAGTTTGATTTTTTTTTGTCAGTCTCTGCACATGCATTGCATACAAATGGCTGAACATTACTAAATCCAAGTTGTGTTGAGTTCTTTAGAGGGATTTCGACCATGAGGTCTAGCAAGTTTTTTTCATCATAATTTACCAAACTCACCTCATTACCTAATCTGATCCTATAGCATTCATCATGTCTAATTATGGTGTCACATTACCATGTGCTGTTCCCATAAAAACTCAGCAGATATGCCAGGATTCACTGGCATCAATTATACCAATGCCAAGCACTGTCAATCTGCAGCTGCCCTGCACAATTCCTGACATTTGTCCCAGACATTGCAGAGAGGGGGGAAATTGTGAGCAAGGATCTGGAAGTATTGCTAGATGGGACCTCCTCTTCTGCCAGGACAAGCAGTGGAAACCACAACACCATACCATGTCAACCTATCTGAGGTAACCCAGTAATTTGAAGCTGTCTTAACCATCTGGATGAATACATAAGCACCATTGGAAGAAGGTCAATGATCTTCTAACTTCACCAGCATAAGTCCTACCATACATTCTCTCCAATTCACATGCTATTTACTATATTAACAGCTGCCATACTCATCTCCCATCAAGGCTCATGCTCTACCACTTTCACGAATGCCTGTGACATCTTCTTTTGCATGTTGTTGTCCATCCCAACACCTGACACCACCAACCCTTAGTACAGCTCAATCTCTGGCTTTGAACACCTTTCAACCTGTGCTAAAAGTAACAGTTGCGCTACCCATTTTGTTTGACTTTAATATCTGCCTTTCTCTCATTCCAAAGGCAATAAAACTCCAGCAAGCCAGAATGAGTAAGGAAGGGCGGTGGGTTGCCTGACATTTGGGTCCTCACCACTGATGTGGAAAGCATCCTGATTCTGACCAGCCCAAGTAGCTGAATGTTTCCAAGCTTTTGGACTAGTATCAGAGGCTGACCTTGACTTACAGTGCTGAGACTCCTTGCATTCTGGGTGACTTGACTGAAGACTGCTGACAACCATGACAAGCTTCTTTTCTTTGTGTCTGTGCTAAATGGCAAGGCAAGACAAAGATAATATGAGCCTTTATCTCTGGTTTGAGGGGGCGAAACAGAAAAAGATAAGGTAATGCAAGGCAAGAATTCTGAGAGCATCCAGGTTCACTTTGAAAGTGAGCACTATGATAGGAGTCTAGATCCTGGAGATGTAACATGATCCAGTCCATCAGCTGGGTGTATGTCCCTGAGCTAAGTGTCCTTGTTGCAGCATTATAATGACAGTTGCTGCTATAGCCCAAGGTGCTGCATTGAAGTGCAGAAGCATACTCTATGTGGATTGGAGATATATCATGAGAATTTGTAGGGGCTGGCACATATTGGATGCCAATGCTCATGGATGTGGGATGCATGTAGCTGGTACCTATGGATCGTGCCATGAGATGTTGACGCTTGGTGTCCAATATGGAGATCCTTTGGAGCAATCAGTGAGCTGAATTCACCAAGTATCTGCTTTGGTTTCCATATTGAATGCTGAGCTTCCTTTCTGAGTTTGTTAAGATAGGAAGCTGAATATTAATGAGGCAAGTTAAGCTGTCAACAAGGTGTTCTATGAGTTACAATCCCCCTTAATTACTGAGTGAGTAACTTGCCTCACTGCTTGTGAAAAAGCATAAAAGCTGTTACAAATTGCTCTTGACGTCAAGATCAGCTTCATTGGACTTCTCATCTGATTCTGCGATAAACACGCCGTGGCTCATGTCACTCAGACCCCTACCCATGGTCTTTAAATTGTACCCGTCTCTTAATAATACACATTTACATTGTTATTGGCTGTTCAGCTGAGTGATGTTCTTTCCCTGGTCGTTCCCATGTCATTTGCATTGTTGTGGTATCTGTTGTTCCATTTTGATTGTTGAGATGCTGTGGACCTCAACTGATAGTTATCTATGCTCTGTGCAAACTGTGAGTTCACACTTTCCTGTTCAACCACCTGCAGCCTTTCCCATTGTCTGTATGTACTTATGGTTGTAATGTTATTTCTGGTCATCATTTCCACCACAAACAAATAAGGTGGCAGGTGCTGTACATAGGGGCTAGTTGCTATTTGGACTGACTTTTGCTGAGACCATTAAAGGTTTGCACTTTGACTGACTCTTCAATGCTCAACTCTGGAAATGGGAATTTGGTAATGAAATTTTACTTTCTGTCATTTTACCTTTATATTGTCATTCATCCCTGCTATGATTTCTGGTTTCAGTGGCTTTTTGCTATTGGAAGAGTAGCTTGGGCATGGTGTGACATTAGTGTTGTATTGGACTGCTTTCCATGTCTTCTGTGGATGTGTTTCTCCACTTGAAGACTGCATTTTATGAATCTGTGTTGGGTTAGTTTGATTTCTTTATCATTCTTTTGATGATTTTCATTGCCTGGGGATTGTATGGAGATGTATGATGTTGAATTTCCCAATCTTTTCTGAAGCAGCTGAATTCATCACTCATGGACTGAGAGCCAATGTCACTCATCACAAAGTCAGGCAAGTAGGAACAGCTGAAGTTCTCTCCACATTCTACAATTTCACTGGTAGTCATTGAAGTCCACTGGTCTATCTCCCAGCAGTTAGAATAGTAGTCTATGGTGGCAAGATAATCAGTTCCTATAAGAGTGAAGCAGTTTATTTCCACTTTCATTCCTGGTCTGCCTCATCATTGACTCTCTGACTTGCTTAGCTTGGTATTCATTACAAACACTGCCCTAGTTGATGTGATCTTTGATTTTGTTGCTAATGTTTGGCTGGTAGAGTATATCTCTTGCTTTTCTCAGACTTGAACCAATTCCTTGATGCACTTTTATATTTCAACTTTCATATCCTTTGGGATTCTGACCCTGTTTCCTTTGCACAATCTTGAGCTATCATTTAATCTCTGCACATCCATTATGATTCTATGACTACAGGAGTGTTCTTGATGCTTGCAGGCCATCATTATTTCTTGCAGCAATCGGAGACTTGCACCTTATTGGGTAATTTGTTTGATTTGAGCAAGATAATTCAATGATTTCCAGAGCATATTGAGCCATTGCTTTTAATTGGACCTGGATGATTTTACACTCTGTTGTAACAGTCTCTCTCATGCTGCGCTCTCTCAATAGCATATTAGCAATGAACATCTGTTTCATTTGCTTGTATGTGTGGAAACTGATTCAGAACTCTGATCTTCCCACGTGAGGTATACCTTCTTTTGTGTGATGTCCATTGGAGTATTTGCATCCCACCCTTTTCCATGATCATTCTTTCCCTTTGGTCTGGAATGTGATTTAGCAAAGCCTGGTCGGTTCTGCCATAAATATGCTCTACTTGCTGATTGACAAAGTCAGCATCCTACACGTATTGATTGCTTTCCTGAGAGTGTGTTTCCCTTTCTTAAAAGAAACGCTCTTATTGTCTGATCGCTTATTGCCTGATAGAATATGGTCTTTAATCAGATAGTCTTTAGTTGTGCAAATTCACAGGATTCTGTGAGCTGTGTTAATGCAGTCGCCTATTGATCCATGGATCCATGGTCCGAATTTTGAAAATGTTCATAAGTTATATTGTATTCACTTGGTGTTAGAAGCTTGTCTTCAAGGCTTTCAAAATTTCTCTTTTCTTGAGAGAGATTGAAACAATCTCTCTCCAACAATTATGTAAGTTCACTATTCGTAACCACCGTAGCTTAGCTTCAGTAGATATGTCACTAATTTGTAAATTTGCATATTTGTGAGTGGAAAACCTAACAGTTCTCTTTCATTTCAACCAGTGCTGAAATGCCAAAAGTTGTAACCCTTATGTCCAGTTCAGTATTTCAGTTGTGGCTTGCTTCTTTATTGCTTTTCAGTATTGTCCAGTCGCTTCTTTTCGCAGCTTTTGCATATCTGAACTTCTTTGTGATTCTCTTTTAGCGTAACTCTTTAATATTCAATCTCAGCTCCACTTCTGCTGCCATGCTTCGTGTTCAACCCAATACCATGCTGCCTGTACAATCTTTTAGTGATGGATGCTCCAGTCAGTGTTTTATATGTGATGACAGTAAGCTAGGACACACATTGATATTGTATTTCTATCCAAAACACTCAGAATTCTTGACTAGGTTAGAATTAACTCAGCCACTGTCCCTCTCCTTTATCACTATCCTGTGAACCCTTTGGAAAGTATACAACCAACAACACAGGAAGAAGACAGGATCAGAATTTACTCTGATTTTGCTGCTTTCACTTTCTCGGCTTCCACATGAAAAATGACCAAATGAATGAAATATTGACCCCTGTGGACCTACGCCCCAATATCATCAGTTTTACACATTAGGAAATGGGGTGGAGGGAAAAATAATTAAAGAACAAAAACAATACAACTATATTAGAAAATAGTGAGGATGAGGCAGCCCTCTCACCCATTTCTAGCCCTATCCCACCACCAGGAGTTCCTGAAAGGACTTGCCATTCACTGGATATCTATTGATATTTTGGTGCCTGTGGCATCTTTAAAAAGCCACTGTGCACCCAGATGAGCACTGGCATTGTAAAGCTGTCTTGCTTGTTGAAGGACTGAGTTTCTAAAGATGTCTGAGAAGTGGAAAATAGCTCTGTGATTGTCCGACAGGGAGTTGGAGCTCCTGGTGGGCTGGGTAGGCCAGAGGTGAGAAGTCCTCTTCCTAGATGACTGGCAGAGGAGGCCACACTACAGACCCTGGCAGCCTGGTCCTGGTCACCACCCAGGTTAGTGGTGTATATGTTGTCCTTAGGAATTATTTTTATCATGCAAAGAAGTTTGATGCTCAAGTTATGAAGTCACCTTTTCCAAGCTTGGAAGTGTTTAACAGTATTTGTGAAATTAATTCACTTTTAAAAACCTAATTATACCAAGATGTGACATTATCAAAATTAACAGTGTGAAAGAAGAGGTTCTCACAAATTCAAGAATGCAATGGAGATTTCAGTCTCTGGGAACCTTTATGGAATAGCAAAGTCTCAATGACTGTGCCTTTGCGTTATCTGCCTTATTCAGCATACGTCTACAGTCTAGAAATTATCAGTTTCAGCACAGCAATGGCAGAAAATACTGACAGTTTTTGCCATCACTACGAGCACAGAATTCAGGCCTGATACTTGTTACAATCAAAATGGCTGGGCATGGAAGGTTAAAAACAATGCAGCATTTATACAAAGTTGTACATTATAAACATGCATCTCCAAGTAAATTCCTGGTTAATTGTAACTAACTGAATACAATTAACACCCAATTTATAAACAGTTAATAACAGGGCTCTTTGATCACACAACATTGCCCTTTGATGTGAAGGACACTGCTTGTCCCTGGCCACTTGGGTGTTTTCTTTCCTTTCTGGTGGTGGAAATCGAATAAAGATTCGTGCACTGTGTGTCTCTCACTGTGTCCCACACCTGCACACACACAACATGAGTGCGGAGGAAAAATAAGTACTACCGCAGTTAGGTGGTAGTATGGGGGAAAAAAAAGAAAAAAATATACAGGAGTGTCAGAGGGAAAAAAAAAGTGAAAAAAATAATAATAACAGGGCTCTTGTGGTGTAGTGGTAATATCCCACTTCTGTACCAGGAGAGCCAGAGTTCAAGTCCCACCTGCTTCAGAGATGTGTAACATTAGAAAATATCTAAACAGTTCCAAAAATATACATAGTGCATATATAAAAACTGAAATACAGAAGGAATTTGGGGCAAAGCTATGTTTTTGGCTTCAGTATCTGGCATTGCACCTTTACCTATTATACCAGGAGATAAAACATTGTGCCAGTGTTGGCACTCACAATGCACATTTTGTTTTATGATTAAATGATCAATTAAAGCAAAGGCAGTCACCATTTAATTTATCCAGCAGTTGTCCACGTGATTGTCCCTTATTAATTATTGCTTCTTGAGGTTTCCCAACCACCTGACTGCCTACAGTAGCTGGCTTGTCCTGACATTCCTTTTTAAACAAGGAGGGGGTGGGTATGGGGGGAATTATTGCTTGCAATTCTCCAGACTTCTGACACTTTCCTGAGTCCAAGGCAAATGATATAAATATTATATAGATGCCTCTGCAATTTTAGTTTTTACCTCCCCTGACACCCTCACTTGCATCTGGTCCCGGTACCTTGTCAGGTTTAAGGACAGGCAGCCTTGATCAATTTTAAACCCTTCTAGTGACAGGAGTTCCTCCTTTTATGCCATGGTCTGGATGGCATCTTCATTGGTAAAGGCAGATGCCACATATTAATTTAGTACTGCCCACTACCTCCATGTATAAATCCCTTAGAGGTCTCTAATAAACTCCGCTGTTCCATTCACCGCACTTTTATTTTTTGATTCCTGTGAGAAGATTTTGGAAATCAGTCTCTTCTCATATTCCATGTTTGAGAGAGGGTGTGGCATAGTCTTTTCACTTTCTGTACTTTCAGCCTCAACGACGCCAGAATTTGAAAAGCTACATTAGAAGGGCAATTTTTGAAAACATTCCAGATAACATCACAGGCAGAACATAAGTACATCAAGTGGACAGGAAGCCAGCACAAGTTGAGTGTCATCCTGAGGACCTCATCCCTTTTTGGGATGTCATTGACACGAACATGGACAATAACCTCTGCTGTCTTAGCTCCTTCTTCAGAATGCCCAACAACCTCACAGTGACATTTTTGAGTCTGGCATAGGGAGGCAACATACCATCCCAAAATCTTCCCTGTGCTCACAGAAATGTCTGCATGTTCTCTTTACAATAGAATTCCCTAACACTATTAACTGTTGTGCACATACTGCACCTAGTTCAAATCATAAGGACAGCTATTCACTTGTTCAGAATCAACCTGCCTGGTTTGAAATCTAAATAAGGCCCGTCAGTTAACAGTCAATCATCATTAACTGCTGCACTCTCCACAGCAGCTAGAGTCTATTTGCTGATCAACCAGCATTTTCATCAAAAATATATTTCCTTTTTATTTGTATTGTTCTTGTGAATTGTCCTGATGAGTGCAATACAAAAGTTTTTACCAAATGTGTCTTTTTGAAATAATTTCTGTATTCTCTTGTGCATAGCTGAGGGAGTAACTCAGAGATGACTGCTTTCGAGGTCCCACTGGCTTGTTTTTGATCCAGCTTCCTATGTTCTGTCTGCAGGGTCACATCCCATTTTCCACCGATGTTGTTGGTTCTGACTACAACTGCTGGCGGTTCACCCTTGCCCCTCGGGGACATTCCTGACCAAAGAGGCAATATATCTTCCTGGATTCACATCTGTGACTTCAGAAACATCTATCTGTTCCATTTTTAAAATCAAATCATCTATCAGAGTGGGTTTTCAAGTCTTTCTTTTACCTAGGCAGATGAACACTCAGGTTGTCATGGACTTGGCTTTGGCAGCATTTACCAGATGAAACATCAGTATCCAGAACTGAATTGTGGATGGAGAGGGTGATGCATTTGGGCATCTCCTGTACAACCTACCTATTCTTTTTCAACTGCTCATTCCCTCTCTTCCTGCATAATCTTAAACTGCAGAGTGACCACATCTGGAGACATGCAATTGATGTAGTTCTTAGCCTCATGGATGCTGCAACAACACCAGCTGCCAGTTATGAAACCTGGAGCTCAAGGTGCTGCAATAGATGGCTCTCCCTGCACAAATGGTTATCCAGGAAGCATATATTCTTGAGGGTAAAGAGCTTTACTAATTCTTTATTTATTAGTTAACCTTGCTACTGCTAAAATAATCCTTACCAATACTAATAAATCAATAATGACATTCATGCAGATCTGATGGATCAGGTCTTCAAATTGGAAATCAGGCTGGTAACTATTATATCAAATAGACAGGGTGGTGAAGAAGGCAATTGGTACATTTGCTTTTATTGGTTAGTGCACTGAGTATAGGAATTGTGAGGTCATATTGCATCAGTACAGGACATTGGTTGGGCCACTTTTGGAATACTGTGTTCAATAATTCTGGTCTCTCTGTTATAGGAAAGATGCTGTAAAACTTGAAAGAGTGCAAAAAGATTTACAAAGATGTTGCCGGGGTTGGAGGGTTTCAGCCACAAGGAGAGGCTAAATAGGCTTGTGCTATTTTCCCTCGAGTTTCATGAGGTTGAGGGGTGACCTTACAGAGGTTTATAAAATCATGCGGTGCATAGATAGGATGAACAGCCAAGGTGTTTTTCGCATTGGAGAGGAGTTCTACATTAGAGGGCATAGGTTTAGGGTGAGAGGAGAAAGATATAAAAGGGATCTAAGGGACAACTTCTTCACTCAGCATGGTGCACGTATGGAACAAATTGCCAGAGGTAGTGGTGGAGTCTGGTACAATTAAAAGTCATCTTGATGAGTACATGAATAGGAATGGTTTAGAGGGATATGGGCCAAATGCCTGCAAATGGAATTGATTAATTTCGGATATGTGGTTGGCATGGATGAGTTGGACATAAGGGTCTGCTTCTGTTCTATACAACTCTGTGACTCTATCTGCAGTTCTTTCAGTTTTTTGCAGTTTATTAGACCTCAGTAATATTCACAGGTAACAGATTACTTAACTATTTTAGGGTGATCTACTGTACTTATTGCTACATTGTCAGTTTATTTGACTCAAAATATTAAACTCTGATTTCTGTCCACAGATGCTGCCAGACCTGTTGAGCTTTTCCAGCAATTTTTGTTGTTTCCACTCATGAGATCAAGGTAACCCAGGAAACCCACAATTTAATTGCAAAAACCATCTTGATATCCCAGTAATTGAGTGAACAACATTGAAATAGACAATTTATCTACAGTTAAATATGGAAGTTGATAGATTGGAGACAGCTTTCCAAAATGTTGTCAATTTCCCTGCATCCCCACTCCTGAACCCACACATTTCTGCAGTAAAATTCAGCCCTTTGGAGGTAGTTCAGTTGATATATTTGGATGAAGTGTTACAACTAGAACAATTTACTAGATGTGTACAAAATATCTCAGCAACTATATGAATAATATAATTCTTATGTAAAATGTGCTCCTTTTAGCTGCCAGTCCTGGTATATTTTTTTCCCATGAACTCATTATAGTTGTATGCAAGGACATTCTAATATGAAAAATAATTTATACTTGCCAAATAAATTTAAAAAGCTCTCGAACTGAAGTCATACTTTGTCTAGAAAAATATAGATACTTGTCTGGTAAGTTGCAGTACACAATTTTATACATGTTTCTGGTTGAATGCTGAATATCATTTGAATATAAATATGATAGGTAAATAAGATTTATGTCATGATAATACAGTTCCCATGGTTTATTCATGCTTATGAATTTTGTTCTTGGATGATAACTGTTTTATTGTGGATAATTTGGCAGATAGATGTACCTGGCAATATACTAACATTGCAGAAGTAATATCGCTAGGAAGGTTAATACTCTCTTGTGAAACCATTATGGAAACCATAAAGATGTATAGCAATTGCTTTCTTTTAAAAAAAGTTCATTTCCAAATTTAAGCCTTCCTAAATTGTTTACTATTATGAAGAAGATGTCAATTATATTTTCATAATGGATTCAGTACTGGAATGAAATTGAGGAAACAATATTCAGAAGACATACTGATTTTTTTTCTCATAAGCCACACATGCAATTTGCATCTCACTGTTAACCTATTTTTAGCATGAATGCAATGAAAATGGGAGAAAATAAAAATGCCACCGTTTGTGATTTTTAGAATGGTCATGGATTTCTGAACCCAGCAGAAATTAATGTTCTACGACCTATTTGACATGTACTTGGAAAGGGGACTTCACAGGACTATGGGCGAAGGGCAGAGGAATGGGTTTAATTAGATGGATCATTGAAAGAACAAATATTGGTATGGCAGGACAAACTGACTATTCCTTTATTGTATGCTTCTATGACTTCTAGGAAACTGATGCTTTTTAAATGATTTGGAGACGCTGGTGTTGGACTGGGGTGTACAAAGTTAAAAATCACACAACACCAGGTTATAGTCCAACAGGTTTAATTGGAAGCACTCGCTTTTGGAGCGCCGCTCTTTTCCACAACCACCTGATGAAGGAGCGGCGCTCCGAAAGCTAGTGCTTTCAATTAAACCTGTTGGACTATAACCTGGTGTTGTGTGATTTTTTAAAGCTTTTTAAATGAACTCTCAGTGAGTGTGAACAAAATAAAATCTGTAGTGGTACAGAATGGAAGAAAGGGCTACCAAATTAGGCTACTGAAGAATGCTTGGAAGACATTATGACATGACTTTCTTGGTAATTTATTTTGTTGTTGAATGACTGCTGTCCTTGGCTTCGCATACACCATCTCACCCATGATCAATCCATCTACAGAGTCAAAGATTAAAGAGTGGTTGTGGGGAAGAAGGCAGGAAAATGGAACTAAGGCTACAATCCAGTCAACCATAATCTTAATAAATGGCAAAGAAGTTTCAAGGATTTGAATGAAATACAGCTGTTCTTATTTCTTATGATCTTACAGTTATCTTTACATTGCTTGCCCTATTTTTATGGTATTCTTGCAGCTCAGTTGAATGGGTAGCCAAAAGGTTTCCTGCTTCCTTCTGATCATTGAGTGCCTGTCAATGTTTGTTCAGTGATGGCCCTATCACTCCTCCAGCGCAACAGCTCAATTTGATGTATGTTTGAAATGAAAACTCACCCACGCCCATACTCTACTATTTCCTTTCAATGAGGAACAATAAAACTGAGTCAGAATACTTCAGAAAAACGAATAAGGAAAAGACCATACGGAATCTATTTGGCAAATGTAAAAGTTAGTGAAACGTGTTAGTGTTCAACATTCTGGGTTCAAAGTTCATAGGAATGACCCATCTTTCAGGCATTAACTCAAGCATTAACTCCTTACATATTACAATTGTGAGTCCTGTTTTAAGCCTTCTCTGGGGCATTGGCTTTCATGAAAGTAAGAACAGATTATTTGCAGTGTGCAAGCATATATTATATACATACATATATCTAAACCAAAATGAAAAGAATTGAAAGCTTTTACAGCATCCGGTTCCATTACAATATGTTTACAGTATTCCAAAATAAATCAACTTGTATTGTTCAGAGCAATACATAATGCTCACAGTCAAGATAACAAAGTAGGGAATATCTTTGCTACATAGCTATGGAAAACCAATGGAATTTCAACTCCATATCATTGAATATGACTGATTGCTTAAGGGCAATAAATACAGTTCAAGACCAAATAAGGTTAAAATATGCTGAACAAGAACAAGTTGCTCACTTGAAAGAGTGAGAATGGGCATTTAACACAGCAACAACAAGAAAATCTCTCACACAAGTTGTGAAATGTTGCAGAACAAATCCTTCCAGTGGCTTGTCCTGATCTGTAAATTAAAATTGCACACTTTCCATAATGGCATACCTGATTACTTTGCCAGTTTTAAACCTTAAATAAGAGATTTGATTGTATGTCTTGGGCAGGAATATAGCTAGCAAGCAGGCAGCCTGTTCAGAAGCATTGACAAGTCTAAATTTAATCACTTTTAACACGAGGCTTGTTAGAATGCCACGAGGTTGGAAGCAATAATAGGTGTACATTGAACGTGTGGGGCAGGAGACTGTGTGTGGCCAGAAACAATAGTCCCTGGTATTACAGTAAGTGATCAGAAGAGAAGGAGATCTGACAGGTCATGATAGGGACAGGGAAGGGGGTATATGAAACCTTGCTTGCTCCACCTGAGAACAATCTCTGACTACCTCACTGAAGCAACAGTGTTGTGCTCTGATATTTTCCGATTGCATTGGAATGTGCCTGGATGTGAATGCAGACAAGTTTGTTTCCTGAACTTGGGATAAGATCTATGTTTCTGCTAACACAAGGCCCATTTCAGTGGATTTCAATTCAGCTAATCAGGATTTCAGGCCTGCCTGCTTCATTACACACTCAGTTCGTAACACAACCATAACAAACATCCCTTAAATGTTTTGACAGCTTCCTACTTCTGTATGCTGCCTGCCAACTGAAGGCAATGCATATGTCTCCTGCAGGAGGAATTATCAGAAAATCATCTTGTTGCAGTTGAAACAGCTCAACTTAAACCTGTTAGCAGTAACCTTACTCAAGGTAATGAATTGGAGATGCCGGTGTTGGACTGGAGTGTACAAAGTTAAAAATCACACAACACCAGGTTATAGTCCAACAGGTTTAATTGGAAGCACCAGCTTTCGGAGCAACGCTCCTTCACCAGGTGGTTGGGGAGGACATAAACACATGAACACATATGCATATACATTTGTTGGGTGAATTTGTACTTGCAGAGTTACATTGTACTTTGCTCAAAAACTGCATGAATTCATGTAAGACTCTGTTAACTCATGTTTTAGATTAGAATCGGTCTAAACATTATGGCATGGACAGAGAACACAGAGGGCTAACACCAATTGTTACAGTTAACCTGAGAAGTAACTTTTTAAAAAAGTGTTGTGATTTACATATGAAGGAAGTGAAACTATCATGGTATTCGAACAGATGAAAGACTCAACAAACAATTTTTCAATGTATAATTTCAGTTACATCACACTGTAAACTTTTGCTATAAATTCTGCGTCTTACAATAAAGTCCTCCACAACCACCTGATGAAGGAACGGCTCTCCGAAAGCTAGTGCTTCCAATTAAACCGTTGGACTATAACCTCATGTTGTGTGATTTTTGACAAGGTAATGAAAACATTAACTAAAGGATCCCCATTGTTTTCAAATATTGACAGCCAAGCTGTTCTGTTCATTCTTCATTGATGTATAGGAAGTTCTTCGTGGAGAGCTAAAGTCCCTTGGGAATTACTGGCTCGTGCTGGATACATTGTGGCGAAAGTGAGGACTGCAGATGCTGGAGATCAGAGTCAAGGTTAGAGTAGTGCTGAAAAAGCACAGCAGGTCAGGCAGATCCGAGGAGCAGGAAACACTGCAGGATACATTGTGACTGCTGCCAGGATATTATGCATTCGTTATTGTGATGTATTGTAAATGACGATGTAAGGTAAAGGTAAATAGAATGATGGTCCTTGCGTAATTATTTACTGGAATACTTGACATCTTGCCCTCCTGAATGCTCTGATGGCAGTGTAGTGGAAAATGTTTGAGATGGCATCCACTACCACCTAAAAAGACCCTAGTCCATATAAATTCAAAGTCACTGAGATCTTTCTGGCCGCTGGCAACATCATTCCTGCTCTCGTGTGAGACTCCAGGCTGGGTTACAATGATATCACAATTACCACCTCCCAATTGATAAAAATTAACATACTGCAGAACCTGTAATTTAGAAATTGGAAAAATACTGGGAATACAGAGCATATCTGGCAAAACCTATGGAGAGAGAAACAGTTAATGTTTCAAATTGAATATGACCCTTCTTCAAAACTGAACTCATTGTTAAATCTGAATCATATTAGACATGTTTGCTGGGTCAAGTGGATGTAGAAGTGTTATGGTTAGATGACCAGCATAGAAATGGCTACAAGACAGGTTAAGAGCTACAATCAAACATTGTAGGAATTTTGGTCATAGAGTCATAGAGATGTACAGCATGGAAACTGACCGTTTGGTCCAACTCATTCATGCCAACCAGATATCCCAACCCAATCTAGTCCCACCTGCCAGCACCTGGCCAATATCCCTCCAAACACTTCCTATTCATATACCCATCCAGATGCCTCTTAAATGTTGCAATTGTACCAGCCTCCACCACTTCCTCTGGCAATCCATTCCACACACACACCATCCTCTGTGTAAAAATGTTGCCCCTTAGGTATCTTTTATATCTTTCCCCTCTCACCCTGAACCTATGCCTTCTGGGAAAAGACCTTGTCTATTTACCCTATCAATTCCCCTCATGATTTTGTAAACCTCTATAAGGTCACCCCTCAACCTCTGATGTTACAGGGAAAACAGCCCTCACCTATTCTACCTCTCCCTATAGCTCAAATACTCCAACCCTGGCAACATCCTTGTAAATCTTTTCTGAACACTTTCAAGTTTCACAACATCCATCCAATAGGAAGGAGACCAGAATTGCACGCAATATTCCAACAGTGGCCTAACCAATGTTCTGTACAGCCGCAACATGACCTCTCAACTCCTGTACTCAATACTTTGACCAATAAAGGAAGCATACCAAATGCCTTCTTCACTATCTTATCTACCTGCGACTCTACTTTCAAGAAGCTATGAACCTGCATGCAAAGTCTCTTTGTTCAGCAACACTACCTAAGACCTTACCATTAAGTATATAAGTCCTGCTAACATTTGTTTCCCAAAATGCAGCACCTCACATTTATCTAAATTAAACTCCATCTGCCACTTCTCTGCCCATTGGCTTATCAGATCAAGATCCTGTTGTAATCTGAGGTAATCCTCTTTGCTATCCACTATACTTCCAATTTTGATGTCATCTGCAAACTTACTAACTATACCTCCTATGTTCATATCCACATATTTATATAAATGATGAAAAATAGTGGACCCAGCACCAATCCTTATGACATTCCACTGATCACAGGCCTCCAGTCTGAAAAACAACCCTTCACCACCACCTCTGTCTTCTACCTTTGAGCCAGTTCTGTATCCAAATGGCTAGTTCTCCCTGAATTCCGTGAGATCTAACCGTGCTCATCAGTCTCCCATGGGAACCTTGTCGAATGCCTTACTGAAGTCCATATTGTTCACATTTACCACTCTGCCCTCATCAATCCTCCTTATTACTTCTTCAAAAAACTCAATGAAGTTTGTGACACATGATTTCCCATGCACAAAGCCATGTTGACTATCCCTAATCAGTCCTTGCCTTTCCGAATACATGTACATCCTATCCCTCAGGATTCCCTCCAACAACCTGCCCACCACCGACATCAGGCTCACTGGTCTATAGTTCCCTGGCTTCTCCTTACTACCTTTCTTAAACAGTGGCACCACGTTAGCCAACCTCCAGTCTTCCGGCACCTCACCTGTGACTATCAAGGATGCAAATATCTCAGTAAGAGGCCCAGCAATCACTTCTCTCGCTTCCCACAGGGTTCTTGGGTACACCTGATCAGGTCCTGGGGATTTATCCACCTTTATGCGCTTCAAGACATCCAGCACTTCCTCCTCTGTAATATGGACATTTTGCAAAATGTCACCATCTATTTCCCTACATTCTATATCTTCTATGTCTTCTATGTCCATTTCCACAGTAAACACTCATGCAAAATATTGGTTTAGTATCTCCACTATCTCCTGCGGCTTCACGCAAAGGCTGCATTGCTGATCTTTGAGGGGCCCTCTCCCTAGTTACCTTTTTGTCCTTAATGTATTTGTAAAAACCCTTTGGATTCTCCTTAACTCTATTTGCCAAAGCTATCTCATGTCCCAGGGAGATAGTGAGGAAAGAGATCAATCTGAGACTGGTACAGTTGAGAAAAGAAGCTCTCCTGATTTCCCTCTTAAGTATACTCCTATTGCCTTTATACTCTTCTAAGGATTCACTTGATCTTTCCCGTCTATAGCTGACATATGCTTCCTTCTTTTTCTGAATCAAACCCTCAATTTCTTTAATCATCCAGCATTCCCTACACCTACCAGCCATTCCTTTCACCCCAACAGGAAAATACTGTCTCTGGACTCTCATCTCATTTCTGAAGGCTTCCCATTTTCCAGCTGTTCCTTTACCTGCAAACATCTGCTATTTAAATCTAATAGAATTATAGTGGCTGGCCCCAAAGTGCTCCCCTACTGACACCTCAGTCACTTGCTCTGCCTTATTTCCCAAGAATAGGTCAAGTTTTGCACCTTCTCTAGTAGGTACATCCACACACTGAATCAGAAAATTTTCTTGTACACGCTTAACAAATTTCCTCTCCATCTAAACTCTTAACAGTGTGGCAGTTCCAGTCTACGTTTGGGAAGTTAATATCCCCTATCATAACCACCCTATTATTCTTATAGTTAATGAAATCTTCTTACAAATTTGTTTCTCAATTTCCTCTGAATATTAGGGGGTCTATAATACAATCTCAATAAGGTGATTATCCCTTTCTTATTTCCCAGTTCAACCCAAATATCTTCCCTGGATGTATTTCCAGGAAGATCCTCCCTCAGCACAGCTGTAATGCTATCCCTCATCAAATAGCACTCCCCCCTCCCCCTCCCCCCCCCCCCTTTTGCCTCCATTTCTGTCCTTCTTGTAGCATTTGTATTCTGGAACATTAAGCTGCCAGTTCTGTCCATCCCTGAGCAATGTTTCTGTAATTGCTATGATATTCCAGTCCCATGTTCCTAACCATGCCCTGAGTTCATCTGCCTTCCCTGTTTGGCCTCTTGCATTGAAATAAATGAAGTTTAATTTATCAGTCCTACCTTGTTCTCTGCTTTGTCCCTGCCTGCTCTGACTTTTTTATTTGTTTCTTTTCTCAACTGTACCAGGCTCAGATTGATCTCTTTCCTCACTAACTCCCAGGGTCCCATCCCTCCCACCTTACTAGTTTAGACCTTCCGGAGCAGCTCTTGCAAATCTCCCTGCCAGCATATTAGTCCCCTTCCAATTTAGGTACAATCCGTCCTTCTTGTACAGATCACTTCTACCCCAGAAGAGATTCCAATGATCCACAAATGTGAATCCTTCTCCCATACACCAGTCCCTTAGCCATGCATTCATCTGCTCTATTCTCCTATTCTTACCCTTACTAGCTTGTAGCACTGGGAGTAATCGGTGGACCCTTTTTAAAATTCCTGCCTAACTCACTGTATTCTCCCTTCGGAATCTCAACCTTTTCCCTTCCTTTGTCGTTGGTTCCGATGTATACAATGACCTCCCCTGGGCCCTCTCACCCTAGAGAATATTCTGCACCTTCTCTGAGACATGCATGATCCTGGCACCAGGGAAGCAACATGCCATTCTGAATTTTCGCTGTTGGCCACAGAAACGTCTCTGTGTGCCTCGGACTAGAGAGTCCCCTAACACAATTGATCGCTTGGAACCCAATGTACCCCTCATTGCATTAGAGCCAGTCTCAATACCAGAAACTTGGCCGTTTGTGCTACATTCCCCTAAGAATCCATCACCTCCTACATCTTCCAGAATAGGATACTTGTTTGAAATGGGGATAGCCACAGAAGACTCCTGTACTAACTGCCTACCTCTCTTACCTTTCCTGGAGTTAATGCATCTATGTGATTGTATCTGTGACTTTTCACCCTTCCTATAACTGCCATCCATCCAACCCCCTTACTTTTGTAAATTCCTCATTGCCTCTAACTGTCACTCTAAATATTCCATTCGATTTGATAGGATTCGCAACCAATGGCATTTATTGCAGATATAATCCTCAGTAACACGTAAACTCTCCCTAAACTCCCATATCCAACAAGAAGAGCATATCACTCTACTAAGGGCTATTTTTGCTTCTTCCAATCTGCAGACCCAGAAAATTGTCCCAACTTATTCTTCTACAAAACACTGCTCCAGGCTAACTTAATGCTTATGGCTTATATTTTTAATCAAGAGACATATCTCCATAAAACATATAATCAAGAAAGAACCCACTCTGTTCACTACTGCAGACACCCCCAAGGCCGCTCTTCAAACTATTCACTTATCTGTGCTGTGACCTCTCCCAAACAGGTTCCTCCAAGATCAGTTGTGAATTTCACTATTTGTTAAGTTTCCCAGATGCACGCCAATGACCAGCGATACATGAATTCAACAGCAAAGACAGTAACTGCGTAGGTTCACTGCTGTGTCAGTTAACAGTGTGGGTTTCTTTCTCTCTCTCCCTCTCTCCTGCACTGACCTCACCATGTGCTGCCTTTGTTTGGTCCTCTCTCTTTAGGAAGTGCTGTTGTTTTCACTGTGTTCTTTCTCCAAAGTTCCAAAACAATGCAACAGCTTTTACAACAGTAATTGCTGCTCTTGGAATTCAAGGAAATCACCTCCAATACCTAAAATACCTCAAAAAAGGAGCAACCTGTTACAGCCAGAAATTTTTCCCATCCTCCATCTTGGGTCAAGCTAGTTTAAACTCTGATCTCGGATAAAACTGCATCACGGACATTTTGTGACTTGTCCTGTGAGCTGTCACTTGCAGTTTCCCGTGTTGTTGCCATAGTGTTAAAGGTTTAGATGGAGAGGAATTTGTTAAGTGTGTACAAGAAAATTTTCTGATCCAATATGTGGATGTACCTACTAGAGAAGGTGCAAGACTTGACCTAATCTTGGAAAATAAGGCAGGGCAGGTGACTGAGGTGTCAGTGGGAGAGCACTTTAGGGCCAGTGACCATAATTCTATTAGATTTAAAATAGTGATGGAAAAGGATAGTCCAGATCTAAAAGTTGAAGTTCTAAATTGGAGAAAGGCCAATTTTGACGGTATTAGGCAAGAACTTTCAAAAGCTGTTTGGGGGCAGATGTTCACAGGTAAAGGGACAGCTGGAAAATGGGAAGCCTTCAGAAATGAGATAACGAGAATCCAGAGAAAATATATTCCTGTCAGGGTGAAAGGAAAGGCTGGTAGATATAGGGAATGCTGGATGACTAAAGAAATTGAGGGTTTGGTTAAGAAAAAGAAGGAAGCATAAGTAAGGTATGGACAGGATAGATCGAGTGAATCCTTAGAGGAGTACAAAGGCGGGAGGAGTATACTTAAGTGGGAAATCAGGAGGGCAAAAAGGGAACATGAGATAGCTTTGGCAAATAGAATTAAGGAGAATCCCAAGGGTTTTTACAAATACATTAAGGACAAAAGGGTAGCTAGGGAGAAAATAGGGCCCCTCAAAGATCAGCAAGGCGGCCTTTGTGTGGAGCCGCAGAAAATGGAGGAGATACTAAATTAGTACTTTGCATCAGTATTTACTGTGGAAAAGGATATGGAAGATATAGACTGTAGAGAAATAGATGGTGACATCTTGCAAAATGTCCATATTACAGAGGAGGAAGTGCTGGATGTCTTGAAACTCACAAAGGTGGATAAATCCCTAGGACCTGATCAGGTGTACCCTAGAACTCTGTGAGAAGCTAGAGAAGTGATTGCTTGGGCCTCTTGCTGAGATATTTGTATCCTTGATAGTCACAGGTGCGGTGCTGGAAGATGGAGGGTGGCTAACGTGGTGCCACTGTTGAAGAAGGGTGGTAAGGACAAGCCAGGGAACTATAGCCCAGTGAGCCTGATGTCAGTGGTGGGAAAGTTGTTGGAGGGAATCCTGAGGGACAGGATGTACATGTATTTGGAAAGGCAAGGACCGATTTGGGATAGTCAACATGGCTTTGTGCGTGAGAAATCATTTGTCACAAACTTGATTGAGTTTTTTGAGGAAGTTACAAAGAGGATTGATGAGGGCAGAGCGATAGATGTGATCTATATGGATTTCAGTAAGGCGTTCGACAAGGTTCCCCATGGGAGATTGATTAGCAAGGTTAGATCTCACGGAATACAGGGAGAACTAGCCATCTGGATACAGAACAGGCTCAAAGGTAAAAGACAGAGGGTGGTGGTGGAGGGTTGCTTTTCAGACTGGAGGCCTGTGACCAGTGGAGAGCCACAAGGATTGGTGTTGGGTCCTCTACTTTTTGTCATTTACATAAATGATTTGGATGTGAGCATAAGAGGTACAGTTAGTAAGTTTGCAGATGATACCAAAATTGGAGGTGTAGTGGACAGCGAAGAGGGTTCCCTCAGATTACAACAGTATCTGGACCAGATGGGCCAATGGGCAGAGAAGTGGCAGATGGAGTTTAATTCAGATAAATGCGAGGTGCTGCATTTTGGGAAAGCAAACCTTAGCAGGACATATACGCTTAATGGTAAGGTCCTAGGTAGTGTTGCTGAACAAAGAGACCTTGGATTGCAAGTTCATAGCTCCTTGAAAGCGGAGTTGCAGGTAGAAAGGATAGTGAAGAAGGCATTTGGTATGCTTTCCTTTATTGGTCAGAGTATTGAGTACAGGAGTTGGGAAGTCATGTTGCGGCTATACAGGACATTGGTTAGGCCACTGTTGGAATATTGTGTGAAATTCTGGTCTCCTTCCTTTCGGAAAGATGTTGTGATGCTTGAAAGGGTTCAGAAAATATTGACAAAGATGTTGCCAGGGTGAAGGATTTGAGCTATAGGGAGAGGCTGAACAGGCTGGGGCTGTTTTCCCTGGAGCATCAGAGGCTGAGGGGTGATCTTATAGAGGTTTACAAAATTTTGAGGGGCATGGATAGGATAAAAAGACAAAGTTTTTTTTCCTGGGGTTGGGAAGTCCAGTACTAGAGGACATAGGTTTAGGGTGAGAGGGGAAAGATATAAAAGATACCTAAGGGGCAACATTTTCACACAGAGGGTGTGGAATGAGCTGCCAGAGGAAATGGTGGAGGCTGGTAGAATTGCAACATTTAAGAGGCATTTGGATCGGTGTATGAATAGGAGGGGTTTGGAGGGATATGGGCCGGGTGCTAGCAGGTGGGACTAGATTGGGTTGGGATATCTGGTCAGCATGGACGAGTTGGACCGAAGGCTCTGTTTCCATGCTGTACATCTCTATGACTCTTTGACCAAATAATGAGGTGAGATTAGAGAGGTGCTGGTAAAGCACAGAAGGTCAGGCAGCATCCGAGGAGCAGGAAAATCGATGTTTCGGGCAAAAGCTGTTCATCAAGAAGGTACAAGTTACAAAAGCCCTTTAGCAGCTCACAGGACAAGTCACAAAATGTCCGTGATGCAGTTTATTCGAGGTTAGAGTTTAAGCTAGCTTGACCCAAGATGGAGGACGGGAAAAATTTCTGGCTGTAACAGGCTGCTCCTTTTATGAGATATTTTGGGTGTTGGAGGTGATTTCCTCGAATTCCTGATAAAGGGCTTTTCCCAAAACGTTGACTTTCCTGCTCCTCGGATGCTGCCTGACCTGCTGTTCTTTCTCAGCACCACTCTAATCTTGACTGATCTCCAGCATCTGCAGTCCACACTTTCACCAAATAATGAGATGTCATGGTGGTCTGCTTTTCATAATGACAACATATTACCTTATATGCAGCCTGGAATTTGGCTGTCCATGTCTTGGTATACAGATTTGGGAGATATTTACCAACAAACTCCATTGGCTTGGATCAACAGTGTGGTCAGGTTTGGTCAATCATTGGCTGAGTGTCAGAGATGTTTTGAGAAGGATGTGCACACTTCGGGATAAAAGTTAGTTGAACAAAGGATTTTGCAGGAGTGAGACCAACACTTGAGAAGAATGTGCCCTTGACAAGAAAGTTATTTACAGAGAGGACAAAGAACTGCAAGGCAAGATCTACACTGAAAGGAAAATTGGCCACTTCACTCGAATCAGGGTAGTATTTGTTTCAAGCTAAACAAATACAATTAAAGTTACAGTTAAAATTAAATGTGGGTTAAATTTTGGTAGGTTAAAGTGAAATTGAATTAAATGAGCTAAAGTTGAAGTTTAGTAATATGAAGTAAGAAGTAAATGTTGCAACAAATGTGTGTTTTACATTGATTACTGGTACTTAAAGAGTTAAAATAATGAAGTGTTTGTTTAATTAAATCTGATTCAGTTCCCTGCATTTTGTCTGCTACACATCGGAAGATGACTATCACCTGATGAAGGAGTGTCACTCCGAAAGCTAGTGTGCTTCCAATTAAACCTGTTGGACTATAACCTGGTGTTGTGTGATTTTTAACTTTGTACACCCCAGTCCAACACCGGCATCTCCAAATCATGTCTCTCCATAGGTCTTTTCCTCGTTTCTCTATTTTGTGATATTATTACAGATCAAGAGGTACTGCTATCACAGCCCTTGTACCCTTTTATTTTATTCTTTCACAATATTGGCTGAACCAATATTTATTGTCTGTCCCTTACTGTACTTGAGAAATTGGTGGTAGTCTCAGCATTGCTGATAAATTGAGTGCTGTTGGGAAGGAAATTCCAGGATTTTGACCCAGTGACACTGAAGAAATGGTAATATATTTCCAAATCAGGATGGTGAGTGGTTTGGAGAAGAACATGCAAGTGACGCTGTTCCAATATATTTTCTGTCCTTGTCCTTCTAGGTTTTTGATATTTCAGGTTTGGAATGTCACAGAGTGCTATATTATCTCTAATTTTAAGCATCAGTTCTCCAAAACACCTTCAAAAATAGAGCAGAGTTGATCCTCGAAACATCTGAGCTGTAAGTTTATGTAAAGCACTTCATGTATGGCAATTTTTGGGTCTTTATATTTTACCCTGTTCAGGTGGAAATGATTAATAGTTAATTTTGCAGGGTCCTATGCAAACTTCATCTAGGCTTCAGAAACTGCTATCTCATCATCAGAAAGTCTAGGCGGTAGTTATATAACCAGTCCATTTCAATTCATAGTGTAGTCTCCTCTACATTGGGGAAACGAGGCACGGGCGAAGTGACCACTTTGCAGAACACCTACATTCTGTTTGCAAAAATAACCCTGAGCTTCCAATTGCCTGCCACTTCAACACAACATTTGTGTTCGCTGGTGCACATCTCTGTCTCAGGCTTGTTGCAGTACTCCAGTGAAGTTCAGCACAAGCTGATAGAACAGTAGCTCATTTTCTGCATGGCAACCCTGCTGCCATTGGGACTTAATATCGAGTTCAATAATTTTAGGGCTTGAGCATCTTTCCCTATTGCTTTCCCCAACCCTCACACACCAGGCCCTGGCATTGCATGACCTGCTACTACATACTATCCATTGTCAGCTCCTAATAGTCCCCATTAGCAAGTATTCATTCCCCAGAATAACCTTTAACCACACTTTTGTCTGTTTTTCTCTCTCTCTTTCGGCTCTAGCTCTACGTCTCTCAGCCCATCCTTTGTACAAAAAACATCCTTTTCCTCGCTATCATCAGTTCTGAAGAACAGTCACTGGGCCTGAAATTAGATTAGATTCTCTACCGTGTGGAAACAGGCCCTTTGGTTCAACAAGTCCACTACCGATCCTCCAAAGAGTAACCCACCCAGACCCATTTTCCTCTGACTAATGAACCTAACACTATGGGCAATTTAACATGGCCAATTCACCTAATCGGCACATCTTTGGACTGTGGGAGGAAACCCACACAAACACGGAGAGAACGTGCAAACTCCACACAGACAGTTGCCCGAGGCTGGAATTGAACCTGGGACCCTGGTGCTGTGAGGCAGCAGTGCTAACCACTGAGCCACCGTGCCACCCCTTAATGTTAACTCTGTTTCTCTCCACTGATGCAGCCACACCTGCTGAGGTTTTCCAGCAATTGCTTTTTTTTGGTTCAGATAACTCCAGGATTTTGATAGTGGGGGATCCAGTGATGTTAACATTATTGATTGTCATAGGGAGTTGATTAAATTCGCTCTTTTTGGAGATGGTCATTGCATGCCATTTGTCTGGTGAGAATGTTACCTGCCATTTTCATGATACTATCAGAATGATACAGCAACAGTGATATTGGTTTCACTTTTAATTTGGTTGTTGTGCCAGTTGTAACATTATTTCATGTCAAGTATGTAGTGCAGCTCACAATTGCTGGCCATAAAGCAGTCATTCTGCTGATGCAAAACACCATATAATAAGGACAAACAACTCAGATTTTTTCTATATCACATTGCGTGGCTGATTCACCATCGTTTCTGGAAAAATACACCTTCGAGATTGTCAGGATTTATTTCAAGCTCAGGCCAACTAAAATAACCAATAGCCAACAGGTTTATGAGAAAGATATTATTTTACTTTAAAACAATTGTGTTTCTTTTAAACCTCAGCTTCAATGGAAAATAGGAGGTTCCTGTTATTTACACAATCTCCCTAGTTATCAGAAATACTTTGGTATCTCAAAATACAGATGAGATTATTTCTCATTATCACCATTTACAGTTTATCCAGAGCATGTGTGTCAGCATTTATAAAGAGAACAGATCGATTAACATTCTGACTGGGAGATTTATCCTTAAAACAGTTTTAAGGCTATTGTACTGACTGAATCTTCACTGTTTGATGAGAGACCTGTCACAAAGGAAATATGGCTCTGCATTCCTGAAGGAGGTCTGATCAGAATCTTCAGTCAGAAATATGGAGCCCTTTCTTTGCGTGAAAAGGGACGACTGGGTTGGCAATCTCAGAAAATTAGGCCCAATGTGGCGAGAAGAGCTGGTCAGATCTTAGGAATTCGGCAGTAACTCAATTCTTTTCTCCCCAAAGCATGTCTGCTGTCTACAAGCTCAAGTCAGGATTGCAGGGGGATACTCTCCATCTATACATTTCAGCATAGCTCCATCAACACTCTTTAAGCTCAATACCATCCAGGACAGAGCACCACATCAACCACCTTCAACATTTACTCCCTTTACTGCTGAAGCAACTGTTTGTGCCATCGGCAAGATGCACTGCAGCAATTCACTGTGCCTCCTTTAAGAAAAATCTTAAAATCCTTGAACTCTATCACCTATAAGGCCAAGGGCACCAGATGCACAGGAACATTGCCATCTGCAAGTTCTCTTCCAAGCTCCACACCATTCTTACCTGGAACTCTGTAATTGTTCCTCCACTGTCAGCTGGCTATCATCCTGGACTTCCTTTCTTAACAGCACTGTGAGTGTGCTTGCATCATATTGACTGCAGCAGTTGAAGAAGGCAGCTCACCATCACCTTTTCAACGGATATTAGGAATGAGTAATAAATGCAGATTCAGCTGACAGTACACACATCCCATGAAAGAATAACAAAATAGTCAATGCTGGAATGGCACAGGAGTTTTGGTTGCATCCAAGTGGGATTGATTACCAATAACAAGAAATTTGTATTGGGTTTTATTTTGATTTTGTCCATAATCTATATTTTCAGCTGAACCTTTTAGTTATCTTAGAATGAATGGCACTATTATTGCCATGTAATCTTGCTCACAGACTTTCTATGTGCTTCTGCATTGGAACTTACTGTGACTAGAAAGCCATTTCCAACAGGGCAACCAAAATCTGTGTAAGGAGAACAAACATCTGAGTATCTCCTTAACCAATCAGGATGAAGACATTCTTTTCAGACATGCAGGACTGATGCAAGAACTGTTGTGTTTTCTGAAGGCAAATACCACTGTCAGTATGATATGGTCTAAATGCTTCTCTATATGTTAGTCCATGTAATATATGGCACAAAGACTGAGATCTTGCTGAGACAGATGACTTGAAGTTTATTAACAACATTGGTTACACTGCTCATGAAGAAGGGTTACTAGACCCAAAACATTAACTCAGCTTTCTCCCCACAGCTGCTACCAAATGAGGAAAAGGTAGCAAGCTGTCTCCTCCAAGTTAATAAAATAAACTGCTTGTAAGGCCATGTTTTTTAAGTTGGAGCAATTGAAGCAGCATGAGTGGATGGACTCAAGCTCCCACAGAACTATGGTTTTAGTTCAGCTTTCAGCAATTGCTGGGGGAGAAGCTGGATGTGGAAGCTCTTATTCCTCTCTCTAAAAGCTGGGGTTCTCTTCCTGCTGCGAGAAGATCGATTTTACTGAATTTGCCTTTGCCAAGGGTGTGTTTGTCCAATGTTACTATTGGAACTGTTGTGGTTTAGTAGCTAAATCATTATTCTGTCAAGTTTTCCAATAACGTTGTTATTCCAATGCTTATTTCTTTTGATTGTATTTTAACTATAAAGAATAAAATGTGGAGAAAGTGAGGACTGCAGATGCTGGAGATCAGAGTTGAGAGTGTGGCGCTGGAAAAGTACAGCACATCAGGCAGCATCTGAGGAGCAGGTGAATTGTCGTTTTGGGTCTAAGCCCTTCATCAGGAATGAGGCTTGTGGGCCGGAGAGTGGGGGGGGGGGGGGGGGGGGGGTGGATGCTGAGAGATAAATTGGGGGGGGGGGGAGACAGGGGAAGAGCTGGGGGTATAGGTAGCTGAGAATGCAATAGGTAGATGAAAGTAGTGGAGAAGGTGATAAGTTGTAGAGGAGGGTGGAGCAGACAGATGGGAAAGACAATGTACTGATCAAGAGGGCGGTGCCGAGTTGGAAGCTTGGGGCTGGGATAAGATTGGGGGAGGGGCAATGAGGAAACTGATGAAATCCACATTGATCCCATGTGGTTGGAGAGTCCCAAGGCAGAAGATGAGGTGTTCTTCCTGCAGGCATTTGGTAGTTTGAGTTTGGCAATGGAGGAGGCCCAGGACCTGCATGTCCTTGGTGGATTGGGAGGAAGAGTTGCAGTGTTCGGCCAAAGGGACGGTAGTGTTGCTTCATGTGGGTGTCCAGAGATGTTCTCTGAAACGATTCACAAGTAGGCGTGTTGTCTCCCCGATGTAGAGGAGACCATTTTGGGTGCAACAGGTATTGGACAGTATTCACTAAATAATCATGACTGCACTGAGAATTGCAACAGAAACCATTTTGATTACCAGTCAGGATGAATGTATGATAAATTTTCATATACAAGAAGTTACATTTATTCAAACTCAGTGCCTTTTTCTTTGATGGCAACAAAAGACTCTGTCCAAACATTGCATCTTTTTCACTGAGTAAAGTGAGACAGGTAATCCAATGTTGAGTCTCCACAGCAATGCCCTGACCAATCATAGTTGACAGGTATGGTTTGAATTTGATCAGTTAAGTAAGACAAATTAACAGTTCCTGCTGCATCTCCATGTCAACAATAGATCAACTGATCAGAACCTTCTCCTCATGTTGTCTGCATTATTGTTTATTTTCTAAATTAATTTTATTGTGCTTTAGTCCTGATGTGTGTAGGTCCCATTTCTCTTCTTAACAATATTTAAGTTTTCTAGGTAGTGCTTCTTTTGGATAAAAAATGTTCCATTGTTAAGACTGTGGATATAAATACATGAGTGTATAAAGACTGTCATCTGTTGTTTCACACTCCTTCCTCACATACATTGGGATAGATCACGACTTTGACTTAAACAGAAACAAAAATCACAAGAGATGTAACTCCAGCTGCAGGCAGTTGTTAACCATTTTGTTCTGATGCACCAAGATTTCTCAGGTTTTCTTTCTGCAAACTCATTGGTCTGCAGTTCCATACTCCTCTTCTTTGCACTTGTAAACTCAATCATGTTGTTTGTCATTATCCTACTATATGTCAAAAAGAAACCATCCATCTTCCAGAAAAATGAATTACTGGCACAGATGCCTGCACATTAAGTCAATCACCTCACTCTTTTGACATTACATCAACAGCTGCTGCTGTTTCTCCTGCTACCAGAGTGCCAAGGCAGAATTACAAATCAACCCCTGCTTGTGAACATGCTATCATGAGAACAAAATTAAATTCAGAAATGTTATTTTGCATTAGCCACACTAGGCAAATTCTCAAGCCATTGCAGCTTTATTAGTGTTAGATGTCCAGGGCACAGTGAGATAGAATCAGATAGTTGATAACTTAGGAATAAAATTCAATGTGTGAAATTTAGAATAGACAGGAGAAACTTTTTATTTAATGAATGTTAAGGGAGTGAAATTCTCCTCCAGATTTAAAGATTGAGGCAGAAAATGGTCAACATTCAAAATTGGAGTAGGTAAGATAAAAGACAAGAGGCAGAAGGAGAATGGGAGCTGGTGGATGAAAGTGGTTAGGATTGTTGTTTACACAGAGAGTAATCACTGAAAAAGATTGATTGGAGTGAATAATTTTTTCATATTAGAATTTCTATGAAGTTATGTTATACACATGGTGTAAGTAGATTGCATAACCTGTTATTAATGCATACAGCACTACAAAACCTTAGTTTATGTTTTATTAACATAAGTAGACAATAATATTGTGCAAGACCTCAAGGTCAATATGTCAGTATACCTTTAAGAGTCATTTCATGACATCATCACTATCATGTGACCTGAGGGTATAACATCTCATACTCCAACTTGCCCTGAATCACTTGAAGCAAGCATCATGCTTTGTTATATTATAATAGTTTAATGTTAGCTCAGGCACTATTGTGCCTGTAACTGTTATGCTTGTAGTGTTGGATCAGCTGTAACAAGTTTCTGTTGAATTCTTCAATGTAAAAATATTTATGTTTGTATTATGGGAGGTAACATAAGCATGACCTCATCATGTTAAAAAACACCCTGTTGTGGGTAAGTTCACATTATGGGACCAGTGGTGAAGTGCATATACAAAATGACTCCAATACCTGAGAGAAAACAATTTGGAAAATTAATTAAAATGCAAAGAGCCAACAGCTTTGGACAGTAGAGAATTTTGGACAATGAAAAAATGTTTTAGCATTAGCAGCATTAGTTTCTATGAGTGCAGATATTCATACAGATTTGTAGATAGGGCATAGAACACCAAGAAGCCACAGTTTATGTATTTTTGATTTGAATGTAAGTTCTCTCAAGTTAAAAAATATTGTAAGACTGCCTTACTTAAAAATAAAAATGTCTGAAATTACAAATTCAATAAAAACTAAAGGCTAATGACTTGTACTGAAGTATTATAAGTACTCTGCATTTCTATCTCTTGTTATGGACGTGGCCAGACCATTCAAAACATTCTTAAGCAGGCAGCCCAGACTGTAACTTTGCTATTTGTTTCGGCAAATGTCAAGTGAAAATGACCCGGAGTAAGTTAGCTAGGTTGACTACCAGGTTTTAAAAACAGACAAAAATTTATTCACAAAACTATGGAATGAAACACAAAAAGCAGAATATAGAATACCCACAGAACTCAGTCTATTCAAACTAGACTTAGTCATGCTGTTCTGAAAGTACACAACAGTACCAATAAACAAACTCCTTAAACACAGAGTAAAAATGAAATTAGAAGGACAGAAGAGAGAGAAGTTCCAGTCTCAACTGATTGACTCCAGCAGCCTCTCCTCCACACACACTGCTGCTGAACTGAACTGCACAGCTAGAGAGCTAGCCATGTCCCTCTTGATTGTCCAGGTTACTTCTAAAACATAAAAGCTTTGGCCTGATTTATGTATAAACAAAAATCCTCTCAGTAAACCCTGTCATATCTGTATCACTTCAGCTGACTCGGAGCGTGGGCTGTTTTATGACCCCTCTGAAAAAAGATCAAGGACTCAGTAACCTTGAGAAGAAGGAACAGCTTTTCGAAAAAGGACCAGCTTTGTGACAGCTGAACAGGAAAGGCTATTAATGTAATTTTTAAAAAGTGGTTCAGGAAGTACAACTTCAAAGTGCTCTAGATAAAAAGTTTAGCGTAAAACTATTAAGGTAGTAATTTTCTTCATTGAAAGGCTTACTTGTGTCCAGACATTGTGCTAGTTCTACCACTTTCTTTCTCCAAAATAGCACGAAGTAGAAAACCTACCTGATATTATCATAAGAATCTGATATCCTCTTCCTTAACTCATCATATAACCAACCTAAACTTTTCTCAGCTTCAAATAACCCCTCTAAGATTTTAACCAAACACTTCTCATCTAGAACTTTTAAACTAAATTCATTCTACCAGAATAATCTATTTTTAACAATTCTAAGCTGTCCTCTCCCTTTCTTAGAAGCAAATTTTAAAAACTCACTTGTGGGATGTGGGCTTCGCTGGTTGGCCAGCAGTTATTGCATGTCCCTAGTTGCATTTGAGAAGGTGATGGTGAGCTACCTTCTTGAAGTGCTGCAGTCTACGTGCTATAGGTAGATCCACAATGCTGTTAAGGACAGATTCTAGGGTGTTGACCCAGTGATAGTGAAGAAATGGCAATATATTTCCAAGTTAGGATGGTGAGTGGCTTGGAGGGGAACTTGCAGGTTGTGGTGTTCCCATGCCTCTGCCGCCCTTGTCCTTCTCAGTGGAAGTGATTGCGGATTTGGAAGGTGCTGTTTAAGGATTACTGATGAATTTCTGCAGCGCATCTTGCAGATAGTACAATGCTGTTCCTGAGCCTTGGATGCTTGTGGATGTGGGCCTAATCAAGTGGGCTGATTTGTGCTGGATGAGGTCAAGCTTCTTGAATGCTGCTGAGCTGCACTCACCCAAGTAAGGAGCAGTCCATCCCCCTCCAGACTTATGTCTTGTAGATGGTGGGCTTTGGGGAGTCAGGAGGTGAGTTAATTGCTTTAGTATCCCTAGCCTCTGACTTGCTCTTGTCACCACTATAGAAACATGGTGAGTTCAGAGTCAAAAGTGTGGAGCTGGAAAAGCATAACAGGTCAGGCAGCATCCAAGGAGCAGGAAAGTCCTCCACATCCCTGATGAAGGGTGTATGCTTGAAACGTTGACTCTCCCGTCCTGCCTGACCTGCTGTGCTTTTCCAGCGCCACACTTTTGACTCTGATGACCAGCTTCTACAGTCCTCACTTTCTCCATATGATGAGTTCAGTTGAGTGTCTAGTCATAGGTAACCTCTATGATGTTGAATTTGGGGGATTTAGAGATCGTAACACCACTGAATGTCAGTGGGGAGTGGTTAGATTGTCTCTTATTGGAAATGGTGATGGCCTGACATTTGTGTGGTGTGAATGTTAATTACCACTTGTCAGTGCACTCCTTTACACATTCAGCTTCAGCTAAGCATTCAGCAGAACTGACCAAGAGGAAACGAAAAAGATATATTTGTTCTAAGATATAGATATTTCCCCTAAACTACTAAACTAAATCACTATAACTACAGAAGTACTTATAAGTTCATCATTAAATATATAAAATCCAAATTCCATCAGTTCAAATTCTAGATCCAAACTCAAAAATAATTTAGATTAATATATATGTATATAAAAATACATATAAATCACACACCTCAGATCAAACTGTTGTAAGCATGCTGCTCTGTTGTAAAATAATAGCTTAACATTAGTTCCAATGCTTATGTGCCTGTGAGTACAGGGGTATACTGTTTCTCCATAATGGTCAGCTGCAATAGAAGTCTGTTGGGTTTTTCAATACCACAGTATTCAGCTTCTTATGTTATTGGAGGCATCCAGTAAAATGCCTTGTTGGAGGTAAACTCACACCAAATACTGAATATTATATGAATTTATGGAATGTAATGCAAAAAGGAGTTACAGGCCACTTTTGATGGTATTAGGCAAGAACTTTCATTGATAGTCACAGGTGAGGTGCCAGAAGACTGAAGGTTGACTAATGTGGTGCCACTGTTTAAGAAAGGTGGTAAGTACAAGCCAGGGAACTACAGAGCCTGACGTTGGTGGTGGGCAAGTTTTTGGAGAGAATCCTGAGGGACAAGATGCACATGTATTTGGAAAGGCAAGGACTGCTTAGGGATAGTCAACATGGCTTTGTGCATTGGAAATCATGTCTCACAAATTTGACTGAGTTTTTTGAAGAAGTAACAAAGAAGATTGATGAGGGCAGAGCAGTCTATGTAATCTATATGGACTTCAGTTAGGCGTTCAACAAGGTTCCCTGGGGAGACTAGTTAGCAAAGTTAGATCTCATGGAATACAAGGAGAACTCACCAATTGGATACAGAACAGGCTCAAAGGTAGAAGACAGAGGGTGGTAGTGGAGGGCTGTTTTTCAAACTGGAGGCCTGTGACCAGTGGAGTGCCACAAGGATCGATGCTGGGTCTACTACTTTTCATTATTTATATAAATGATTTGGAGGTGAGCATAAGAAGTATAGTTAATAAGTTATACAGTCATTGAGTCATAGAGATGTACAGCATGGAAACAGACCCTTCGGTCCAACCCGTCCATGCTGACCAGATATCCGAACCCAATCTAGTCCTACCTGCTAGCACCCGGCCCATATCCCTCCAAACCCTTCCTATTCATATATCCACCCAAAAGCCTTTTAAATGCTGTATTTATACCAGCCACCACCACTTCCTCTGGCAGCTCATTCCATACAAGTACCATCCTTTGTGTGAAAAAGTTGCCCCTTAGGACTCTTTTGTATCTTTCCCCTCTCACCCTAAACCTATGCCCTCTAGTTCTGGACTCCCCGACCCCAGGGAAAAGACTTTGTCTATTTACCCTATCCATGCCCCTCATGATTTTACAAACCTCTGTAAGGTCACCCCTCAGTCTCCGACGCTCCAGGAAAAACAGCCCCAGCCTGTTCAGCGTCTCCCTATAGCTCAAATCCTCCAGCCCTGGCAACATCCTTGTAAATCTTTTCTGAACCCTTTCAAGTTTCACAACATCTTTCCGATAGGAAGGAGACCAGAATTGCACACAATATTCCAACAGTGGCCTAACCAATGCCGGAACATGACCTCCCAACTCCTGTACTCAATACTCTGACCAATAAAAGAAAGCATACCAAACACCTTCTTCACTATCCTATCTATCTGCGACTCCACTTTCAAGGAGCTATGAACCTGCACTCCAAGGTCTCTTTGTTCAGCAACACTCTCTAGGACCTTACCATTAAGTGTATAAGTCCTGCTAAGATTTGCTTTCCCAAAATGCAGCACCACACATTTTTTGAACTAAACTCCATCTGCCACCTCTCAGCCCATTAGCCCATCGGGTCAAGATCCTGTTGTAATCTGAGGTAACCTTCTTCGCTGTCCACTACACCTCCAATTTTGGAGTTTGCAGATGACATGCTGAGGCATGGATAGGATAAATAGACAAAGTCTTTTCCCTGGGGTTGGTGAGTCCAGAACTAGTGGGCATAGGTTTTGGGTGAGAGGGGAAAGATACAAAAGATACTTAAGGGGCAACTTTTTCACTCAGAGGGTGGTAGGTGTATGGAAAGAGCTGCCAGAGGAAGTGATGGAGGTTAGTACAATTGCAACATTTAAAAGGCAACTGGGTGGGTATATGATTAGGAAGTGTTTGGAGGGATATGGGCCGGGTGCTGGCAGGTGGGATTGTCTGGATTGGTTTGGAATATCTGGTTGGCATGGACAAGTTGGACCGAAGGGTCTGTTTGCATGCTGTACATCTCTATGACTCTGTACATTGTATGACGCTGTTATGAGTGAGATGCTTTGGGGTTGCTGCATGTTCAAGTTCTGAATGTCAAGTTTATTTTATAAAGGAGCCCTGGGTAACTCATTAACCAAACTGTTTAACTTACATGCAGAGTCTATTATGTTTTGTCTCCAAATTGTTCAACTCTTGGAAATGTAGATATGTGGAGAGACAATTTTACAGGCATTGGCAACCTGCAACATTACAACATAAAATGCTGCAGATATTCAACATGTCTGGCAGCTGCTGTGCAGAGAGAAATAGAATTTGCCTTTCTTTCAAGATGCTGCCAGACGTGTAAAATGTTATCAGCATTTTCTGTTTTTATTTCACATCACCAGCATCTGCAGTAGTTTGCTTTTGCATCACTGGTGATTTTCCAGTGGTTTTTTTTCAGCGTTCTGATTAAATGTAATCAAAACGGAGACATTTACATCTCATCCAGCATCCATGTACATGTTGATTAAAAGCTGGCGGCTTATTTAAATTTTCTCTGCTTTTAACCACATTGCCGATACCTTGGCCGAGTTGAGGTAATTCAGTGTACTTTAAGGATTAAGTTAATACATAACATATTTTACATACATCAAAAGCTTGTACAGATGAAGGAGCTAGCAATGATAGAGTGGGCTGAGGCAATGAAGATATTGAAAAGAAGGATGGGATTTTTAAAAACAAATTTCTGCTTGACTTGGAGCTATTATGGTTGGAGAATAAAGGAGTGAAAGATGAGTTGAATCTGGCATGAATTAAAACATGGACAACAGCTTTTTGGATTATCTCAGACTATAGAGTGTGGAATGTGGGAAAGCAGCCAAGTCTCTGCTGGATCCATCAAATCTTATAAAAGCATAAATGCATGTTTCAGCAACAAATCAGCTATGACAGGACAAAGTCAACTAATATTGCACATGTGCGAAGAGACGGTCTCAAAAATCACAAATAATTGGTCAGAAGCAGATCATGTATAATATAAATTTCACAAATAAATTGATTTAATTTTAGATTTGCTAGGAAGTGAGACTAAGAACTAAATACAAGGACATAGTGAGGACTGCAGATGCTGGAGACCAGAATCGAGAGTGTGTTGCTGGAAAAGCACAGCTGGTCAGACAACATCCTAGGAACAGGAGAATCAACATTTCGAGCATAAGCCCTTCATCAGGAATGAGGCTTGTGGGTCAAGGGGGCTGAAACAGAGATCCCAGATTCCTTATCCCAGATCCAACCTGCCAACTCAGCACCACCCTCTTGACCTGTCCTACCTGTCCATCTTCCTTCCCACCTATCCACTCCACCCTCCTCTCCGACCTATAACCTTCACCCCGACCTTCATCTGCCTATCGCACTCTCAGCTACCTATCCCCAAGCCCCACCCCCTCCCATTTATCTCTCTACCCTCTTGGCCCACAAGCCTCATTTCTGATGAAGAGCTTATGCTTGAAGTGTCAATTCTCCTGCTTCTCAGATGCTGACTGGCCAGCTGTGCTTTTCCACTGCCATATTCTTGGCACTAAATATATGGATTTTAATCTTCCCAATGTTAAAGTGGAGGATGTTTATGCTTATCTATGCTGGATGTTAGATAAGCAGCCTGATACTTTAACAAAAGTGCAGGAATTGCAACAAGTTTGGGTTGTCTGCCACATCAGAAAATGAATGGTTCCACTGAGTGGATAATAAATAAATTATATTAATTAAATTCTGCTTTATCTCCTTTGATAGGAAATGGAGGGGTTGTAATGTTTCATTTGTAAAACATATGCATTCAAATTTAGTTATTTTTAAAACATCTGAAAAAATGCACAAGGGGTGATTTTAATCCTATCCACTGTGCGTGAAAAAGCTGGGAGAGAAGCTTAGATTAGATTAGATTACTTACAGTGTGGAAACAGGCCCTTCGGCCCAACAAGTCCACACCGACCTGCCGAAGCACAACCCACCCAGACCCATTCCCCTACATTTACCCCTGCACCTAACACTAGGGGCAATTTAGCATGGCCAATTCACCTGACCTGCACATTTTTGGACTGTGGGAGGAAACCGGAGCACCCGGAGGAAACCCACGCAGACACGGGAAGAATGTGCAAACTCCACACAGTCAGTTGCATGAGGCGGGAATTGAACCCGGGTCTCTGGTGCTGTGAGGCAACAGTGCTAACCACTGTGCCATTGTGCCGCCCACAAAGATCAATTAGATAACTTACACACCACCACAGTGCTGTCAAGAATTTTAACCTTTTTTTTAAGCAGGCAGCCGGACAACTCATTGAGCATGGTGGGCCTTTTTTTTCAAATGTACAGTTCAAGATCCAATACTGCAATTTCAACTACTAGCTGGAACAGGAGTTTCTTTTTGTCAGAGACAGCAGGAAGAGAATCAAGTGCCAAAATAAGCTAACCAAGCTGAGTTCTTCCTCTTTATTTTTAAAATAAACATCCCTTCTGAGGCCAGGTAAAATGAAAGGACTATTAAAAAATTCTCTGTTATAGCATAGGAATCTAACTATTGCAATAATGAAAGAAGAGAGAGCTTTCTCCCTTAGAGCCAGTCATTGCAAGAGTTTAGGTCTGCAGGAGAGTGGAAAACATTGGCAAAAGAAAATAATGCTAAATGGTTTCTGTTACCACTCGTTTAGAATCTAAGATATTCTTACAGGTGGAAGAATTATCTAAACGGGACTATAAATTCCTCACTCACTCATAAGGTTGATGTTATGTCTCCACCTTCTGGTCTGAGACATTAGTGTTAAAAAGTGCTAGCAGATCTATATCAAAAACAGAACTTACTGGAGAAACTCAGCAGGTCTGGCAGCACCTGTGGAGAGAAAAACAGAATTAATGTTTTGAATTCAGTGACCCCAGGTCAGAACTGACAGCAGCGGGGAAATGGCAGTATTTCTGCTCATAATGGGAGGTGGGAGGAAGGCGTATTGAGTAGACAGCGAAATAGTCCTATTCAGGTATTCATCCAAATGTCTTTTAAACGTTGTAATTGAACTGCCATCCACCACTTCCTCAGGAAGTTCATTCCACATACGAACAATCCTCTGTATAAAATATTTGCCTCTTCTGTCCTTATTAAATCTCTCTCCTCCTCGCTTAAAAATGTGTCCCCTAGTCTTGAAATTCCCCATGAGGGAAAAGTCAATTACCATCAACTCTATCTATACCGCTCATTATTTTATAAACTTCTTTTGTCACCTCTCAACTTCCTATGCTCTAGTGAAAAATGTCCCAATCCATCCAGCCTTTTCTTTTATAACTCAAACATTCCATACCTGGCAACATCCTGGTAAAGCTCTTCTGAACCCTCTTCAGCTTGGCTATATCCTTCCTGTAACTGGGCGACCAGAAGTGGACACAGTATTCCAGAAGAGGCCTCACCAATGTTCTATACAACCTCAACATAACACCCCAAAGGTACATTTATACCCAAAGGTTGTCTGTCTTCCCACCTGCTGTTTTGTAGCACCATTTTGAATACAACGTTACTCAGGTTTACAATGCATTTTAAATCTACAATTAACTTCAATATCAATGGACTACATAGGAAAATAAAGGTCAGGTTTCTCTGCTTCACTTGACACAAAATCTATCTAGAAGCCTGTGCCGATGGAATGTCAGGTCAGATCAGCAATGTGCTAGGTTGTGATGCAGACTGTTCCAGGTGAATAGATTTTATTTGATTCTAAGTGTCAAGGCTCACATAAGTGACAGGCATGGTGCAAATATTTATAGCAGGTTGGTAAGAACTTTGGAAAATATAATTGTTATGAAGAGAAAAACAAAAACAAAAGCCACATTTACAGCCAAAGTGACTAATTCTGATGTTTTTCTTAAACTTGTCTTTCAATAATAATATTGTTAAACTTTACAGTTTGAAGATACTATCTAATTACCTGATAAATAGAACAATTCACACCTAATTAAATTTGCAATTCTGTGGGGTTTTCCTTAACACTTTGATTTACAATGTAAATTTGTAGCACGGGCATATGTGATGTTACTGTTAGTGTCAGTTGTTCCACTGATAGTACTCTAACCCGTGAGCTGGAAGGCACTGGCTGCAAGTCCACCTCCTCCAAGTACAGTTCTGATAAAGGGTCACTGGAACTGAAACGTTAACTCTGATTTCTCTCCTCAGATGCTACCAGATCTGCTCAGCTTTTTCAGCAATTTCTGTTTTTGTTTGTGACTGCTTCGCTATGTTATACCAATTGTATGTTGTGTAGCCAACCAGCGATTCTTGAAGGTAGTTTGTCCGTCTTAAGAGTAAATTATAATAAATGAGAAAACGTTGCTGCTGAATATCTTTGCTATAATTCTAAAAAATGGGAAATCAGGGCATAAAGGAGACTCCAGATTATAGGTGTGGTCCTGGAGGCTTCGTTGGGTGAAGGTGAATAAGTGAGATGATCCATGGTTTCATAGGGCCCAGGAAGCTCAATTGGCAACCCCAGAGGGAACAGGTGACCAAGGCAGTCAATTCTCAGCTGCTGTTTCACCATAATCCTGGATTTTCCTTCCTAACAGCATTGAAGGTGCACCTACATTACAAGAGTTCTAGAAGGCACCTACTGCCATCTTTCAGGGACAATAAGGGATGGGCAATAAATGTTAGCCGAACCAAAAATGTCCAAATCCTTTGAATAAGTTTTTAAAAAGATATTTATGGGTCCTTATTTGTTTATTACTGGCCACATGCCTCAGCAGTTGTTGTAACCAAGTAGTTTGAAATGTAGCCAACAAATACAACACTTGATCTGTCCAAATTAGAAAATGTGACAAATGATCAATTAATTTGCTTCTTTAGCCAGAATATCAGAAAAAAAGTCTTCTTCTCTTTCAGTTTTGCTAGGGTGTGGTTCTCTTATGTAAACATGAACACAAAAACGTAGTTCAATTTCTAATTCAAGAACCTAGTACCACTGCAATGCACACTGTCTCAGTAGGGCACTGATTTTTAGAGTAGATTAGTCCTTGGGGGACTAGTCCTTTGTCTCTGATTTCCACCACCCGCAGTTATTTTGATTTTTATACAGCTCAGCTGTCAGCTGAGAACAGAGGCAGCCAGTGTCATTCAATGGTAGCAAGTAGCACAGCAGCTGCTTGGTCAAAAACTACTGTCGATGAAATGAGTTGGTGGCATCACTCCTATGTGTTGCCACTATCCACCAGAAGTGGCATGGGCAAATTGCAAGTAATGGCCCCAACACTTGAATATCACTATAATCCAGTTTTTAGTTCCTTGTCTTTGTGGCCCATTTAGGTATGTGTTATGGTGTCCATGCAAAGGAATTTAAGCCCATTATCACCATCATAGCCATGAACCACAGCATCCTCACTTTGCTCTGTCTGACTGCAAGAGTTGGCAATGTTTTACAAATACCTTCTTCATTAAATGCAGTCATAGCAACTGATTTACACAGAGATAAGTGAAGTACTCCTGAAAGATCCAAGCTGGATATGGAGTCTTATTGAGGGCCATTCTTCCCTCCTCCTCTTCTTCCTGTGAGAATTCTCTATCGGTGCTTCATTTTTCTCAAATGCTGTAGTTAGGAGGAACTGCTGCTAACAATTTAATGACTGGGAGAAACCTTGCAGTCACAAGTGATGTCTCTTCCGTCTCAGGATCACTCTGTTACAGACTTCATCAGCTCCTCAATATATTCAGCACGTCCACAAAGTCAATATGGCCAATAGAAATTAACTAGCAAGTCCACTCCAGCTTTATGATGATTCCTTTGAATACTTCTGGTGTGGCCATGAGGCAAGGTTCTTCATACTAGTATTTCCTAAGGCAATGAAGTCAAAAAATGGCAGCACTGCCTTCAAGTCTGTGATCATTGAGTTGAAATAGACATTTCCATTTTTCATACATCTATTCTTGTGAGACACAAAATAGTTAGGAATTCATGAGCTTGATTTCTCAACATTCTACACTCTGAGTTTTTATCTTGCTATCTCAGAGAAAGGCTAATGAGATTCCAGGAACTTTGCTGCAGGAGGGGATTAAAATCAGTAAGTGAGTCATCTTTAATTCACTTTAATTCATTTCCAAGTACCTTGCTCAGAGACAGCTAGACAGATTCTTGGAATCAGATCAACCTTCTGCATATTGAAAATGCATCATAAATAAATGTAATGAATGGAATCAGCAGACTTAATAAAAGATCTGGAAATGATTATTGGCTAATTATCATCAGGATCTGGAAAATGTGACAAAACAATGAAACAATGGTGATATAACAATAAAATATGTACCTCTTGAGGTTATGCATTTACAAGACCATTCTTGTTTCAATTCTGATTACCACACCACAGAAACATTGAAAAAGTTTAAGGAAGGTCATGAAGATTTCTCCCAAAAGTAAATCGAATAACTTGTGAAAAAATATAAAAGGAACTTAAATGCTAAAGTACTAAAGTTCTTGGTTTTCTGTCTGCAAGAATGTGATTGGTTGCTTAGCTTGTCGTCATCACTACTGCTCACATTTGTGGAGATCCTTTTGATTGGTGTCAGATTTAAACTTCTATTGGGAAGTCTGTGTGACAGAGATCATGAACTCTGTGTGAGCAGATTCCTGCAAGGCCAGTAATGAGTTCCAGTGTCTTGCAAGTGACCTCAAAATCTGGACCAAATTGTCACATGTATTACAAATGTATATAACATAACATAAAGCACGATTAGATCAGATTAATTGTCCAAAATACTGTATAATTACTATCAAATGTTACTTTGTGCTACAAACTCTAAATAGCAGATGAAATGAAGTGTTGTTTTTAAATTAGTTTTCTACTGTTTTACTAATTTATTATTTAATAAATCTTTCAAACAATTAGTAGATTTTTTTACGCATAATACTGAACAAGTGCGCATTTGTTGAGCTATAGTTCTCTTTAACTGGCACAGTTAGTTTCGTTCCAAAAAAAAGCATCAAATTACCCAATTCTAAAATGCTAACAATTCATGCAAATAATATTTGACAACTATCTGAACCCAAAGTTAGTACTTTCCCAACAGCTTATCAATGGAGACTTCCTACATCTCTGCAATACTGATGCAAGTATTACAATCTAACTCATAGGTTGTAATAGAATTAGTAAAATTTCAAACCAATATTCTGATTGGGAATTGTCCATTTAGTTTACAATAAAGCAAGTTGCTGCAAAGAATATTGAGAAGTTCATGTTTCAAAATAAAAATGGCACCATGCAGACTGTGTTATTAGTTGCTAAAATGATGTGATGTTATTATCATTACCATGAACAGTATTTTACCATTTTATTGTTAGCCTCTTGTGTCTACTTTAATCTTTTTCCAGAAAGATTGTTGAGCTTGTTGCCTCCCTGAGACAACAGGAGCTAATTATGAACACACAGGACAAGATTCCATTTTCTCTTCAACCTATATTTATTTAGCTGGAAAACTTCAGCAAGTCTGGCAGCATCTGTGGTAAAAAAAATCAGTGTTAACATTTCGGGTTCAGTGCCCCTTTTTCAGAACTCAACTATTCTGACTGATAATTCTGCCTCTGATCCAACCCACCCAGACTAAAACACTGACTCCTAAGCAACACCCTTACTCCTGACTGGTACATACTCCATACTCTGGATGTAGTTTTGCTCGCTGGGCTGGAAGGTTCATTTTCAGACATTTCATCACCATACTAGGTAACATCATCAGTGAGCCTCTGGACAAAACACTGCTGATGATTCCTGCTTTCTATTTATATGTTTGGATTTCTTTGGGTTGGTGATGTCATTTCCTATGTCGATGTCACTTCCTGTGTTTTCTTCTCAGGAACTGATAAATGGGGTCTAACTCAATGTCTTTATTGATAGAGTTCCAGTTGGATTCTAGCTGGAACTCTACCAACAAACACATTTCACTCCCTGAAAAAAAAACAGGAATTTACATCACCATAGGAAATGACATCACCAACCTAAAGAAACCCAAATATATAAACAGAAAGCAGGAATCATCAGTAGTGCTTCATTCGGAGGCTCACCTGAAGATGTTACCTAGTATGGTGACGAAACGTCTGAAAGTGAACCTCCCAGCTCAGCAAGCAAACCTACATCTAGAACCTCAACCTGAGCTACAAATCTTCTCAAAACTTGCTAACTCCACACTCTGATCTTCATACCTATTTTCACTCTTGTTTCAGAAACACTGATTCATGATTTTTAAAAAATTTGATTATTTCAACATTTCCCATTCTACCCCCTATATTTCTGATAATATAAATCCTTTGCAGCTCAATACTTAACTTACAGCAAGTTCATTTCACCTATTACTCCTGGACTTCAATTAAGCAATGTCCTGATTTAAAGTTCTCATCTTTGTTTTCAAATTCCTCTTACTAGCTCCATAATCTCCTCCAGCCTCACAATTCTTCGTAGAACGTGATCTCACCTATTTCTCCCCATACTGATTTTAACCGTACTGTGTTTTCAATTCCCTAGGCTCTAAGCACCAGAGTTCTGTTTTTACTCCTGCATCTGTCTACCTCACTTTCTTCCTTTTGACACTCTCCTGTTTGATTGAGTGCCATATTTTGTTTTATAATGCTCGTGTGAAACATCGTGAAATGCCCATTTTGTTAAAGCTGCTGAAAATTTGTTGCTGAAAATAAAACTAAGTCAAGCAATATGACAAGCGACAACTAATTACACGGTTCACCAACATCAATATTTGGACGTCAATGTTAATTCCAATAATGTGAAGCAAGTTTCTATTTTCATAAAATACTGTTTGGTGACTTTAGCAGTAGGAAATATTTATTGCTTTTGTGAGTGGACTGTACATTTCAAAATGTTGCTCCTGTAATTGTTTAAATTGCCACCGCAGTAATGCACAATTAACTGAACGTCTGTCTGAAATATAAAATCAAGATTCTAATACTTATTCAAACATGTGGTATTTTGAGGAGGCTTGACATGATACATCTTTCTGCTAATGATGAAATCTTGAAATAGAATTGGTTATTAATAAGGGAATACTCACTTAAACTGAGAGCTGAAAGGATTGCTTCTCCCAAAGAGCAGCAAATATCTGCAGTTCTCTGTTCCAATGAGTTGTGGAGGCTAAATCTCTGAATCCATTTAAAGAAGAGGTAGATAAGATTTTTGAAATTTTGGGAGTTGAGGGCTATAATAAGCTGGCATGACATTGCAGCTGAGGCCTGAGGCAGATTAACCATGATCTTTTTGAATGGTGGGGCAGACATTAGGTCCAGGATGGCCTACTCTTGCTTCTTTTTCTTATGTTCCTAATCACAATACAACTCTTACCCATGAAACTGAATACTTATGAAATCTGTTCCTCTACTTGTAGCCGGTCAGCTGCTTTGTGAAACAGAGTCACTACAGCAACCTGGATAAGGGACAAAAATACAATCTATCATCTGAAATCCAAAGTAGGACAAAGAAAGCAAACTTTGCAGTTGCATAACTATTGCCAAATTTCCTGATGTAATGTTTACATCTACAGAAAATAACCAATGATAGAATGACCTCATTGGTGGGTCTGCTTCATTGGTCAGCAGTGATATTTGTGCTTATTGTGAGAACTATTAAATCAATTCAACTTTTGTTTATTCATTCATGGAATGTGGCCATCATTGGCTGGATCAGCATTTATTACCCATTCTAATTGTCCTTAAGAAGCTGGTAGTAAGCTGCCTTCTTAAACTGCTGGGGTACTTGTGGTTAGGGGCATCCACAATTCTAGTCTAGTCAAATTCAGAAAATCCATCTACCTTTGAAGCAATGTTAGGTTTAATCAAGATAGCTATATCTCCCATTACATAGCGAAGCTATTATAAACTTGTCATGCTAATCAACCTGAAACCTCGCAAATAGTTTTAAAAAATGTTTCCGTTGTAATGCTGATGGAAGCCCATTCATTTAGGAGTAATATATTTGGTCTGACTTTTAGTATTGCTCGTGTGGAATAGATCTTGATGCTAGTTTTGTGATGGACATATCACATGGTATGTTTAAACTTTTGCATTGATGTTTCTGGTTTGAAACCTATTACAACTCTTCCATAAAACACTTTCACTTGGGACATTAAGTAATACTACAATTCATAATTCTGTCAATGTTGCAACTGTGATTGGACACTGTAGTAACTATAATGAAGTCAGTCAGGTGGATGTCATAGAACACGAGTTTCCTGGCTAACAGATGTAAACAGGATTATCAGAGGTTTCATTGACTCTGATAGCTAGCTCTGAGGAAGCCATGTATATAGTCAAGTACTATATACATGGAAGTAAAGGGTGACTTGGTGACGGGATCCCAGCCTCTAAGAAGATATTTCAGTGGAGACAAGAGAAAAAAAAATACGCTCCAGAAGAAATTTGCTGACAACGGTCGTCTTCGAATTGGAGTAAGCATTTCCACCAATTTGCTTGACTCATTTGATCCTGCCGTCGAAGACTGGGCCCAGTTTGTGAAAAGCATGTGTTACCCTTTCCGGGTAATCAGGACATCAGGACAGATAAAAAGCAGATGTGGATACACTCTGCTCCATTTTTGAAGAGGTTTTGAAGAGCTGCTATTTAAAATTAGGGATAATACAGCATTCTAAACCTGAAATATCAAACAGCTAGAAGGTCATGGGCAGAAAGTTGGTTGGAACACCACCCACCACTTGCAAGTTCCTCTCCAAACCACTCATCATCTCGATTTGGAAATACATTACCATTCCTCCAGTGTCATTTGGTCAAAATGCTGGAACTCCCTTCCTAATAACATAGTCTATCAACACTGCATAGATTACAGCAGTTCAACAAGGCATTTCATCAAGTGCAATTTGGGACAGGTAATAAATGCTGTTCCAGCCAGCAACACTCACATGTTGTGAAAGCATAAATTAAAAAAAAAGGTGCAGAGATTGTACTGGCATCACCTCTTGATCTGCAACAAAGTGGATGGAGGACAGTCTTTGGGCTGTCAGGAGGTGAGTTACTTGCAGTAGGATTCCCAGCTTTGCACAACTTTTTGTAACTTGCGTAACTCTGCAGTAGTGTAAAACAAGTTACAGCAACTTTGAAGTCTCCGCAGCTCTCCTGTTTTTATTTCCATCATCTTAAAATTGCCAAATTAAAACATACATAAAGCAAAGTTCAAATAAGGTTAGAATAGAAGTGCTGTGAACTATTTCTTCTGAAAAAAGTAAATATATTTTCATGCAAAAAAGTAATACCACTTGTAATACTAACTGAGGTACACAGAAAAAATATTAAGGTGGGAATAAGCACAAAAAAAAATTCCAGAAGTGTCCCTCAAAATAAACATGTTGAAATTTAAAATTAAAACAAGAAATTACACAAGTGGGGACATGACTATACTTTGCAAATTGAAATAACTGCACAGAGGCTGGTATCCGTCACCAAGTCACCCTTTATCGACTTGTGCACAGAACACTGGGTATGGCCAGTCAGCTTGGTGTCAGTGTCCTGAACTGAGGACATTCTAAACCTGATTACATTTTTCTTCTCCCTTTTTTCAAATTTTATTTTTTTTAAACACCCCCACACTGCCGCCTAACCACGGTAGTTCTCATATTTTCCCCAGCACCCATGTTGCGTGTGTATAGGTGTGAGACACAGTGAAAGACAACAGGTTTACACATCTTTAATCAATTTCCACCACCAGGAACAAAGGAAACATCAGAGTGGCCAGTGACAAGCAGTGCACCCTTCTCATCAAAAAGCAATGCTACGTGGTGAAAAAAAGTGAAGGGGAGGATCCCCTGATTACATATATTTTATTAAACAAATTACAAACAAACAGTTTACAAAAAACATTTACAGCTGTACATAAGAGACAGCAATGTTACAAGGGAGAGGAGCAGCAAAGCTAGGCCCCAAACCCTACCATTCAACCATTTTACAGGGAGAGGAGGACAAACCTCAAATCCCAGTTCCACATATGACAAGACAGTGACAATGACATTTGTACATTAGACAATACCGTTACATACAAAAGTACAGACAATACAGACCCAGCAAGCCCCCGCCCCTCCCACCTTCCGACCACTCTAAGGCAGCCTGCCCCTACCCATCCCCTGATTACTTTTTTTTTATTTTAACCCCCACACTGCCACCTAAGTGCGGTAGTGCTTATTTTATCATCCCCTGATTACTTTTTTTGTGTGTGCAGGTGTGAGACACAGTGAACTCCCTCCTGTGTATTTTTTTTTCTTTTTTTTCTTTACCCCCACACTACCACCTAAGTGCGGTAGTGCTTATTTTATCATCCCCTGATTACATTATTTTATTAAACAAATTACAAACCAGTTTACAAAAAACATTTACAGCTGTACATAAGAGACAGCAATGTTACAAGGGAGAGGAGCAGCAAAGCTAGGCCCCAAACCCTACCATTCAACCATTTTACAGGGAGAGGAGGACAAACCTCAAATCCCAGTTCCACATATGACAAGACAGTGACAATGACATTTGTACATTAGACAATACCGTTACATACAAAAGTACAGACAATACAGACCCAGCAAGCCCCCGCCCCTCCCACCTTCCGACCACTCTAAGGCAGCCCGCCCCTACCCATCCCCTGATTACTTTTTTTTTATTTTAACCCCCACACTGCCACCTAAGTGCGGTAGTGCTTATTTTATCATCCCCTGATTACTTTTTTTGTGTGTGCAGGTGTGAGACACAGTGAACTCCCTCCTGTGTATTTTTTCTTTTTTTTCTTTTTTTTCTTTACCCCCACACTACCACCTAAGTGCGGTAGTGCTTATTTTATCATCCCCTGATTACTTTTTTTGTGTGTGCAGGTGTGAGACACAGTGAACTCCCTCCTGTGTATTTTTTCTTTTTTTTCTTTTTTTTCTTTACCCCCACACTACCACCTAAGTGCGGTAGTGCTTATTTTATCATCCCCTGATTACATTGGTCAGCAGGGTTTTCCTGATTGGCTCAGGTTGACAACCCCAATCAAGTACCTTGTAGTCAATGAGATCCACTTGGTTCCAATGACTATATCCCTTCCTCACATGACCAGGGATATCGGCCTGGTTGTTCTCCTGTAGCTTTTCCTGTGATGTTTTCACCCAAGGTGCGGCTCCTCTGACTCAGACTCTGACATGGGTGGCAATGTACCAGACTGTAGCCTGCTTCTTGTGGCCAGAGCATCTTGGGAGAGTCACCTCCTCTGCTTCTGGCAGTAATGGTATCGAGGCTGCATATGTCTCAGACTCTGAGGTTCCCTTGACACTAGATGGAGGGGGAAAACCTACAGTTTCCTACAGGCCTTCTGCATGTTCTGAGGGCTCAGGGATGTTTTGCTCCTATTTGCGAGGTAACAGCTTTCAGATGATACACATATTTGTTCAGGACCACTTCACCTACCCACACTTTGTAAGTCATGGAACCTGAATTCTTGTCAACCTTGCCTTGTACCCAACGTAGGGATATTTCCATATTCCAGCACCAAACTTCATTCCCAAATTAAAATCTCTCTCCTCATTAAGAGGAGGCACATAACCAGTATTGGCATTCTTGCAGCCGTTTCACTCCCTGATTTAATGCAGCTCCATTTGTTAGAACAGTATTTCAACGAGCCACCACACACTGCAGCACAGAGAAACTATGAAGGGCAGAGGAAAATCACTTATATAGTGTATTCAAAAAGAATGGGTATCCAATGAACACTGTCTGCCAATTTTTCAGCAACAAACCCAAACAAGCTGACAGGACATGTCCAGAAACCCTAGCCACTCTCCCCTACATCAAAGACAGCTCGGAAATGATTGCCAGACTACTCAGATCTCTTGGCATCATGGTAGCCCACAAACCCACCAACACACTAAACCAACAGCTAATGAACTTGAAAGACACTATACAGACTAAAAACAAACTAATTTCATTTACAAAATACCTTGCAAGAACTGTAACAAACACAACATTGGACAAACAGGCAGAAAACTAGCCACCTGAATACATGAGCTGAAAATGTGTTGCTGGAAAAGCGCAGCAGGTCAGGTAGCATCCAAGGAGCAGGAGAATCGACGTTTTGGGCATGAGCCCTTCTTCAGGTCATGCCCGAAACGTCGATTCTTCTGCTCCTTGGATGCTGCCTAACCTGCTGTGCTTTTCCAGCAACACATTTGCAGCTCTGATCTCCAGCATCTGCAATCCTCACTTTCTACCTGAATCCATGAACATAACTAGCCACAAAATGACATGACCCACTCTCACTACTATCTTTACATACAGATAAGGAAGGACACCACTTTGACTGGGACAACACATCCATCCTGGGACAAGCCAACAGAGACAGGTGTGAGAATTCCTAGAAGAAAGTGAGGACTGCAGATGCTGGAGATTAGAGTCGAGAGTGTGTTGCTGGAAAAGCAGAGCACGTCAGGCAGCATCCAAAGAGCAGAAGAATCGCGTTTCAGGCACAAGCCCTTCATCAGGAATGACGCTTGTGGGTCGTGGTTGAGAGATAAATGTGAGGGTGCTGGGGTTGGGGGGAAGGTACTTGGGAAAGTGATAGGTGGTTGAAGGTGAAGGAGAAGATGATAGGTTGGGGGGGCGGGGGGAGTGATGGACAGGCCCGAGGGCGGTGCCGAGTTGGAGGCTTGGGACTGAGATAATGTGGGGGGAGGGGAAATGAGGAAGCTATTGAAATCCACATTTACCCCGTGTGGTTGCAGAGTCCCAAGGTGGAATATGGGGCATTCTTCCTCCAGGCATTGGGTGGTAACAGTTTGGCGGTGGAGGAGGCCCAGGACCTGCATGTTCTTGACGGAGTGGGAGGGAGCATTGAAGTGTTCAGCCACAGGGTGGAAGTGTTGGTGGGTACGGTGTCCCAGAGATGTTAATTCCTAGAAGCATGGCACTCCAACTGGAACTCCATCAACAAACACATTGACTTGGATCCCATTTACCAATTCCTTATTAAAAAAGAACAGGAAATGACATCACCACAGGAAATGACATCGCCAAACCCAAGGAAACCTAATCACATAAATAAAAAGCGGGCCATATTACTAGTGCTTCACTGGACGCTCACTGACGATGTTACCTAGTATGGTGATGAAAGGTCTGAAAATGAGCTTTCCTGCTCAGCGAGCAAAGTTACATCCTTAATCAAACTATGTTTTTCCAAATAGTCATAAATCCTACCTCTCAGGATCATTTCCAGTACCTTAAATTACCACAGACATAGGGATTTACATTTATTAGTCGTACTCCCGTGGAGAGTGAGGACGCAAAGATTGTATTACCAGAAACATGGCAATCTTATTCTTTGCTTCTTTTCGGAACCTCAGATATATCTGGAGATTTATCTATCTCGATGCTTCCCAGAATTTCCAATTCCTTAATATGTTCAGACCTATTACCCTGTCCAGGGTGTACAGCATTGCCTTAGCTTTCCTTGATTATTTTCTACATCTGTTCGTTTATAAAGAACGGTTGGCTAGATGCAGAATACTGGGTTCAATCCCCTCACCAGTTCACGGACAGAGGGTTGCTACGTTGCTTGATGTACAATGGTATTAATTTGAAACTCAAAGTGGTGATATTGGTGAGACTTGAACTGGGATCTCCCGATGCAGAGGTAGTGACATTCTGACGGCGCCATTGGGCCGCCCGCGGGTGAACTCACCTGAAGTTGACTCCACCTTCACGAGCCGGGAAGTGGGAGGGGAAGCAATGTGCTGGAGCGCACTGCGCAGCCGCGGTGAACTCTGCTGGGTGAGGGTGAGTGGGAGGGGCCTCAGCTCCAGGGAGACACACGGCGGCGGAGGCCTCGCTTCGGACAGAGAGAATCTCCCCCCCCCCCCTCCCTCACACCCAAGGGAACAGCCGGCTGAGTGCAGCCCGTCTCCTCCCTCCCTCTCCCCTCCACCCGGGGTGAGATACGGCGCAGAGAGTGAGGTGGAGCCGGGGGCTGGGAGCCGTGGAACCACAACGGGCGGCGGCAGCGGTAGCGCGGGAGTGAAGGCCTCAAGATGGCGAGTGCCTCCTACCACATCTCCAACCTGCTGGAGAAGATGACTTCCAGCGACAAGGACTTCAGGTAACTCCCTCCTCCTCTCTGTCTCGGGATGCAGCTCCGGCGGGCTCCATCTCTCTGAAGTTTGCGCGGGCACAGCGGAGTCCGGGAGAGCTCCTGGCTCAATGAACGCCGCCTCCCATTCCATGTGCCCTGGAAGGATTCACAATGTGAAGGCCTCCTCCTTCTCCTCTGTCCCTTCCCTTCGTCCCAAGCCTTCAGAGGTTAGCGGAGGGAGCCGGCCCCGCGCTTTGCTTGAATAAGCTCCAGTGCCTCGGTAGGCAGTGCACATGTTCCCTGTTTGGAGCCTGACTGTTTTTGAATGCCAATTTGCAGTGATCCGTGTCTCCGAGAGGGTGATGAGGATAAGTGTTTACTCACAGTCGTCGATCTGAGCTCTTACAGGCTCCACCAACTGCGGCAAATTTAAGGTTTTGAAAGCCGCATCGAGAATTTGAAGCTCTCCCAAATCAATTGAAAGTCACCGGTACCATAACATTCAATCATCTAATTATAACAAAGCTTGTGACGAAACAGCCATGATTGTTTTTACATGTTTAAAAGCAACGTGTTTTGTATTTCCCAGCAGTTTTGCCTTCTTTCTCCTCCTGAACCTCCCCCAATCCTATTGCAGGCTGCATGGATACTTGTCACTTTGCGTTCTCTCGCCCAAAAAGAAAATTTATTGCGGTGTAAACTAGCACTAAAGTGTTACTTCAATATTTGACTGTGCATAGTTTTGCATCTAGTCAAATCTTGTAAACTGTTGTACACAGACTTCAGGAGAGGTTGCAGTTATGAGTTGGAGTCCCTAACTTTGGTGCTGAGGTCACAAATAGTACCTGAACTTACACTGACTGAAGTATCGAAATAGCATCAGATGATTAAGGGTTTTTTTTTTAAAAAGAATGTTATCCTGGAGATATGACAGTTTTTGGATTTTAACTCTTGGAAATGTGGTGAGCGTTTTGCAATGGTTGGTAAAGGTTCTCCCACAGTAGTGCTGAATAAGAAGAAATATAATTTCAACCCAGCAGGAAGGGAGAGATGATCTGTATTAAGTGATGCATTTTTGTAGGGAAAGGGAGTCAAGATAAACCACATGAAATAATTTTTAAGATGATCAAAGGGTGACCAGAGCCTTCAGGAACACAAATCTTTAAAGGAAGCATGATGAGTTGACAATGCTGTTAAACCAGTCATGATCGGTGCAAAGATAAAATTATGCGCAAAGCTTATAAATCATTATTGGGGCCTTAGCTGGAGTGTTGTACCTAACTTTGGGCAGTATTCTTTTGGATGAATGTCAAGTGGGTGCTGAGAATCACCACAAGGGGTAAAGTTTACTTGATCTTGTTATAAAGTCATGCAGATGTACAGAACAGAAACAGACCCTTTGGTCCAATTTGTCCATGCCGACGAGATACCCCAAGCTAATTTAGTCCTATTTGCCAGCACTCGGCCCATATTCCTCAAAATCCTTCCTGTTCACATACCAATCCAGGTAGATGTCTTTTAAATGCTGTAATTATACCCTTAGGTCCTTTTTAAATTTTTCCTATCTCACCCTAAACCTATGCTGTCTAGTCCTAGACTCCCCCACCCCAGGGAAAAGAACTTGTCTATGGCAATCCATCTGTCACAGGTACATTTATTCATAACAGTTTTAGTAAGAGAGACCACCTTACAGATCTTGTGGGGAGACTGCATATGTACACAGTGAGAGCACCCTCCATCATGGTGTGTGGTGTTACTAATGTCTTAAATGGGATAGATTCAGAACAGGTCAAGTGATACAATCCAAGAAATGCTGAAGAACATCAGTAATGCTGAGTTGTTTTCTAGAAGGTGGCCTGACATTTTTCCCACCGTACCATTACCAACAATACAAAGGTCTATTGTGAGAAATGTACCTATATTGAGGTATTTCCTCCTTTTCCACAGCATGAAAAATCCTGACATGCATTTTGCTCAATTGTCTACTTCCTGAGGAATTCCTGAGCCACAGTTTTACCTTTAGACCTTACAGGCGAACCTCTGAAATTGCACGACACATCCAAGGAAAACGTCAAAGGCAGTGTCAAGAATGCTTCATTGCATTCATCAACCTAACCAAAGTATTTCCCTCAGTAAATCATGAGGTTTTGTGTTCCAAATTTTTAGGTTTGAGATAAGTCCTTATGATCCTGAAAATACTTCATTATGATGTGACTGCAACTCTCTTGAGTGGAAGTCTGCAACAATTGACTTCAAAATCTGTACTGGGGTAAGCCGCACTGTTGTAGCCCTCTTAGACATACAATCAACCTGTCACAGGCTTTTCACCTCAAAGATCTGGTGCCACAACAATACTATTTGGGGGTAAATTTCTTTGACCTCAATGCCAGAACTGAACTAACCACCATAAAAATAACATGATTTACAGTTTGTACATCCTGCCATATTATTACCCACTCTGCACTAGATTTGCAATGTACTTTAAATATCTTAAATTCTGCATGCAAGTAATGTGACCTGTCCTTGTCATCAAAACAAACTACTCAGCGAAACGTTCTATGTGCCATAAGTGTTGATGGGAGACTCTGGAATATGTTGAGCACTGGAACCTAGACTCTGGAATATGTTGAGCACTGGATCCTTGACAGGCGTTGCAGTAGCAGTTGTTGCTACAGCTCTGTCCTGCAGTCAGACTAGGACTGTGTATCAGTATTATACTATTGAAGTAATTTCATGAGCAATGTCTTTGCATCTTTCCAGACTGAATGGAAGGACTATCACACAAATGCAGGTGTCTTCCTTGTATGCAGCTCCAGAAATGTTTGTGTAAATCTCCTGTAATATCACCTTTGGTGGGCCAGCTGTCTTCCACTTCAAGTCTTGTTTTTCAAGTGACCAGAGTCTCAGAGAAGACAAATATTTGTTTTCAAAGGCATTCACATGCTCTTCTGAGAGCACAGCAGCATTGACCATAAAGCTGTGCTGCACTTTGAGTCACAACATCTTAATGAGGAGACAGAGTGGTGGCAAAGAAGGAAACAAATCAAAGCAGATCAGACTAAGCTCATGGGGCTATATGCCCTTTGTGCCCATAGATCTGAGAGTTGAGAATTGGCCTGTTGAATTATGAAGACTTATGGCTGAAATTTGCAACACTGAGTAGATCGTGTAGAATCAGGGAACAGCTGTTCACGAAGGCAACCCAGTTATTCCCTAATGCAGTGCTATACACAAGAATTACATGATGCTGTCATTAATGGATCAGATCAGAGCTCTGCAGTTCTGTACATTTAGCTGTAACTGTTAGGTTATTTAATTGTCAACTAATGGGACGATGTTCCTAATTTTTGATGATGGAACCCAGCATTTGAGTGCAAAAGACGAGGCTGAAACATTTTCAATTGTATTCAGCTAGAAGTGAATGGTCATTGATGCATCTCAGCCTCCTCTTTGTCTCTACTGCCAAAGAGGCTAGTCTTCAAATAATTTGATCCACTCTGTGATATGAAAGAGCAGCTTAATCTGCTGGATATAGCAGAAACTTTGGGGTCTGACAACATTGATTGCTGTATGTACTTGCATTATGGAGTGGAGGTACACCAAAGGCTTGTTATATTGTTCCTGGAATGAAAAGATTTAGCTAAGATGAATAAATGAGTAAATTGGGTTCATAATCTCTGGAGTTTAGAAGAATAAGAGATCTTATTAAAACATTGAAGGTTTTTAAATGACTTGCCAGAATAGACAGAGATTCGTTATCCAAAACATGAAGCTATAGTCTCTGAATAAAGGGTTGATCATTTTGGGTTTCAGATCAGCAATTTCCTCACTTGGTTGTGAATTTTTGGATTGTCTGCTTATAGAATTGTGAATATTCCGTCATTGAGGCAACAAATTTAATAAATATATTCAATGAATTGTGGTAGCCAACCAAAGTGGAGTTAAGGAAGAAGATCAGTCATAATGAGTGAGGATACTTGTTTGAGGTCTCCTCCACTTTCTTCTGTCATTTAATTGTTTTCCTATCTACAAGATACAAGTTAGATGAGAGATGGAATGTTATTGAGTCTGAATGTATGCTGTCCTGATAAAGCCAATAAGGTTCCGTTATCCAAGGCAAAGGAACATACTCGATCGGCACCCCTTAAAAACCTTAAACATTCAGTAACTTCACCACCAGCACATAGGCATGTACCATCTACAAGCCACATTGCAGCAATTCGGAAAAGCTTCTTGACTTCTTCTACCTAGAAAGATTGAGGTAGTACGTCTATGAAAATGCCACCACCTGCTAATTGCCCTCTAAGTCATATGCCTGATTTGGACCCATAATGCTAATTTTTTATTGTCACTGGATCTTAACTGACAACTGCCTTCCTACCAGCATTGTGGCTGCATCTACATTCTGTGGACTTTGAGTCAAGAGTGCAGGTTAGGACCATCTCAAAGACAGTTAGGGATGGATAATTAATATTGGCTGTGGTAACAGCCAAATCTCTTGAACAAATAATAAATATAAAGGTCTGTGTGAGTGGTTGGCATCCAGGGTAAGACACCTCTGTTAAATGGAGGGGATAGAGAAGCTAAGTGGAGATTTAAGAGGTGTTCAGAAACATATGTGGTTTTGGTGGCGTTGATGGGGAAAATGGTTTATTTTAGGAGGAACTTTGGTTACCAGAAGAGATTCCAGATAATTCCAATTGAAGAGGGAGAGAAGAAGAAATGTTTCTTGAAGAGAGTATTTGTACTGCAGTACTTGGAAAATTGTTAGCAGATTAAAGAGTAACTTTCAAAAGGGAATTGGATACTTAAAAGGGAAAGAACAGTTGAGTGGGACCAACTAGATGGGTTAAAAATTAACTTGTCAAATTGCATCCTTCTCTGCGCTTGGTGTTGAGATTGGTCACGAGAATACACTGGAGGGGTTGCTCATCAAATGCACCTTTATTGGCAAATTCGTTAAATTGCTCTGTATTATCTGCACCTGCAGCAGAAGCTGGACGGGGTTAACACATGGCAAGGAAAGTTCACAAGACAAATGCCAAAAAATGACCATTTCTGACAAACCTATGTATCATCTCCAGATCTCAAAAGTCTTGTGATCACTGAAAAGTTTGCTTTAAGGTACAAGGGCTGGCATGTGCTACAGAATATTTGACCTGCTCTGGTTGAGTGTCTGATTACTGGGGATCCCCAGGATTTGGTTGGTGGTAATGCCATTGAATGTCAGGATGTTAGTTAGGTTTTTTGTTGGTGATGGTCATTGCTTAGCATGTGTCTTATGAATGCTCCTTGTCACGTGTCAACCCTGTCGAGCTCTTGCTACATGTGAATGCACACTGCTCATTATCAAAGGACTTGCTAATCGAGCTGAACATTCGTGGTCAGCCAATGTTGCTATTTCTGGTCTTATTGTGGGAAGCAGTGACTGGGGCTGAAGGTGATTGGTCTTGAGGCACCATCTGAAAGGATTTCTGCAGTGGTGTCTTGAAACAGATTATTGACCTCCAAGTACAGCGATCATCCTTTGTACTTCTGGATTTCCCTTGATTTCCAAAGACAGCAGTTTAACATGGCACCTAGGTGTCACATGTCAAATGTTGCTTTGATGTCAAGGGCAGTCACTTTCTTCAGCTTTTGTTCATACTTCGATCAAGGCTATATTCAGATAAGGGAGAGAACTAGGAAGTCTGTGGGAAGGAATTGCATTTCAGTTGCTAGGTCAAATGTATTTCTTTGATAATGTTAGAATCTTTGTATTTTATTTGAACTGGTACATAATCGGCTTTATGCTTTGAGATACCCGAGGTTTTATTTCTCGATTGACAAGAGTAATATAACCAAATCATTATCTTTATATAGGTTCTTGCTATTCGTGAAATAATGCAGTTGGTCACCCGTTTTGTGTCATTGCAAAAATAAGCATGTACTGTTGAGTAATTACTAACAGTGGATTAATACAAAACTCGTAACAAAATTAATTTCATTTGTATAATTTCCAGATTTATGGCAACCAATGACTTGATGACAGAATTGCAGAAAGACTCTATTAAGTTGGATGATGACAGTGAACGAAAAGTGGTTAAGATGATCTTGAAGTTACTGGAAGACAAGAATGGTGAAGTGCAGAACCTTGCTGTTAAATGGTAAACAAAAAATTCATCTGCTTGTAGAATAAATTGGTGCAGATGTAGATTTATTATAATTACTGTTTCACCTGTACTTACCAATTAAGTATGGAAGCATGTCAGAATTATTTTGCTCCCAGTACTTAAAGTACTGCAACTTTATTTTTTTATATATTGTTATCATCTCCCTCACTTGAGAGCATTGGCTTTTGGGTTATGATTCAGGTTGTCATTGTCATTCAGTACCAAGTGTGTATGTACAGGCCATATTTTATGCAAGACTTTTAGAGAGGAGCCCTTTATGTTCTGATTGGCATGGAGGGATTGTATTCTGAATGTAAAGTGAGATCATGGCCTACCCCAGATGTTTCCTTACACTAATTGGTAATTCTGACCCTGACATTCCTTCTGAAGAAGGCAGGTTCTTCAGCTTTACCTGTATCATTCTGAACCTTTGAAATAGGTGCTGCAAAATACCAGATGATGATGAATAATTGTTGAAAATGGCCAACTTGTATCTTTGAAACAATACAGGTTTTTGCCTGGAAAATGTAGGAGGTGGAGCAATATAATCGCTAAATAATTTTCTGAAGGTTATAACACAAAGCTCATTACTTCATGGAAAACATCAAAATCAAACTACTTAGCATACCTGTCAAATTCATTTTCTTTCTAAAACACTAGTTGTTTATTTTAAAAAAGCTAGTGTTTCATTATTTTTGCTGTATTTCCCATTGTTTCTATTCGCAAATTATTTTCTTTCCTTTACATCGTAACCTGTCCTATGTGCACTTGACAACAGATACATGCTAACAGGGCACTTGTCCAAACTGTTGTACCTCTGGAATAGCAAGCTGAAAATCAAGCTCCCTTAGTCCCAGGGTGAGCAGAACAATTAAAGATTTTAAAAAGTATGCAAGATTCTCCAATTTACCTGAACCATCAGCATATAACTCTACTAGTTAAAACTCTAAACCCCATTATAATTACCCTTTTATACCCATGCAGACGGTTGAGGTGAAAACACATGGGTGAAGGAGAATACTGGGAAAGCAGTTCAGTGGTTCCTGTTCACAAGGTTTGCTGAGATAATTCAGCTTCTTGATCTTGTTTGCAGGAGGTTCGGGTTTCACACTTACAAAGGCCTCTGACTTAATTAAAAGTCACAGATGTATGGCAACTACTGAGGGGAAAAAAACTTGTTTCCTTCAGGTTTACATTTCTTTTACTGCAGAGAAAATTGATACAGCTTCTCTGTAACTTGTTCACTACCCTAAGGCGTTCAGCTACCTGGGAGCCAGCTACACAATCATTGACAGACAGAAGGCCTTTGGTTTATGGACTAGTGACCAGTTATTGATGACAGTCGGTTCCTTGCTACTGGCTGAATCTCCATGTATACACTACTTGTGGCTCCAGCTCATCTGCACGTTTCCCCCACCTCATGAGTAGTAACCTAAACAATACAATGAGTGTCGGGTTACTTGTTTTCAAAAGATGTGGTAATCCCTCATTTAATGCATGGTTTTTAAAAGTTCCATTTCTCATTTCAGTCCACTATCTCAACCAAAGGCCCAAAAAAAAAGTATTTACAAAACAACAGCAGTACTCCCATTGCATCTACTTTTGCTAAGACCCTAAGTTTGGATTTTCCCTCCCTAAATACCTCAGTTTCTGCCGCCACCCCACAACCTTTTAAGACACTGCTTAAGCCAATCTCAGACTAACATTTTTATATTGACCCTATTGTGTCTGCATGTGGCTGAGCATCAAACTTTGTTTGTGTTCTGGTGAATGTTCTATCACTTTTAAGAGTACTTTATAAATAAGTTTTATTATTACATAAAATTTTGGCTCCTTAAATCTATGCCCTCTGATTGATGATCTAGGTTAAAATAATTGGAAGAAGAACCAGAGGAGATGAGGAAATGTTTTCATTTGACACAATAAGTTATTTTGATCTGGGCTGCATTGACTGAGAGTGAGTAGAAGCAGATTCAATAGTAATACACAAGAAGAGGTTTGGGTAAATATGTGCAGGGGAAAAAAATTCAGTGATAAGGAGAGAGAGTATGGAGTTTGATTAATTTGCCAGTATTGCCACAGAGCTGATAGAACATTTGCTTCAATTGTCATGGCCACTCTAATGCTGAAATGTTAGTATATTAAGTAGTTTCAGATTGATTGTGGGCATGTGTTTGTGCAATTACTGCATTGTGTACCAGAGTTTCCAGAGTACAAGTATGCATTTAAACTGTTATCAGAACTAGGACCTAGCAGCTAGTGCATATTTCAAACTGTTTCTAACGATAGAAACAGACCACTTTCCGTAGAGAAAGTTACTTGGCTGCTGACTGCAAAATTCAAGTCATTTAATTCAAGCTTTTTATACATTTTATGTCGAACAGAATAACTGATTAGCGCATACACATATGCTGAAATATTATAAACTTAATTAAAATTCTACTTCTTGAAATGGGAACATATGAAATACGAATGTAAAATGTATTGATGCAAGGTTGGTCAATTACTATCACTTCAGTACACCATTTCAATCCAGTTATATCACATTACAAGGCATAATAGGAGATTTTAACAGTGATGTCACAGCTTACAAAGGGAGGTTCTTTTCAATTTTGTGATTTCTGAAGGTTTCTGTTTTGAGACCATGCACCCATTAGAAGAGCAGGACATCATTGACAGCAACTTCTAGATTTTTGTTTGTAATTCCATGTTCATGTCAGAAGTTGCTGTCAGTTTCCCAGTGTGGGGATCTCCAATACTGAGCTAATAGCTGTAATAACAGCCACAGAATTTGGACCACCATTTTTGATATCCAACTCTGTTGTTTTATTGCAAAATTTGTTGACACACAAAGATGAGTAAGATCTCTGTGAATGTCTGAGTGACTGCTTAGGAGTCTTAATAAAGCGATTTAACTATGTATATACGTTATAAGGGATATAGTAATATCAGTTGGCCTGAATAATGGTGAGTCATATTTAATGTGCATATTGAGTTTAATTACATTATATATAGTATTATGCTTTGACTCAGCACAACAAAACATTCACCTGTACTTGTTTAATTGAACAAGCATAGAAATATAATTTACTGATCTACGTCTAATGTGCTGTTAAAATAATGATTGCACAATATGGCTGTACAGTACATTTTGTGTTGCGTGTAATGATGAGCCAACTTGCCATCGGCAATCTTATACATGTACATGTAAATATACTTGTAATTTTAAAAAAACTTTTCACTTTTAGCCATAGTATTTTACAATACAGAAGAAAGCCAAATGACCTGTTAAGGATATACTGGAAGCTACACAGATTTTATAGTGATAGCTTGTGTATGCTTGGAGGAACTTATGGCAGGAATGTGTTTGATTTAGTGTTTGACAAACCTTTATAGTCATTACTATAGGCACAATTGCTTTAGAAGTAAAATTATCAGTTTGGTCAATCAGTTCAAGTTCACCAATAGCAATAATCACAGACATCATAAGGAAATAGTAAACAGGTTGTGGAAAGTGCAATCTCTCTAATAGATGTGTTATGAAAATGTGTATGCAGCAGATTTAAATATTAATTTATCAGGAATTTAGTTTTGAATGTCTCATGATAGCTCTGTTTAAGCATGTCTTTCATACTTATCCTTCAGCCTTGGTCCATTGGTCAGTAAAGTGAAGGAATATCAGGTGGAAACAATTGTGGATACATTGTGTACCAATATGTTGTCAGATAAGGAGCAACTGAGGGATATTTCCAGTATTGGACTGAAAACCGTCATTGGAGAGTTACCTCCAGCTTCTAGTGGTAAGTTTATATTTTGAAGGCGGAGGGGGGGGGGAGAAATTGTCATTATAAGGACACTGGAAAGTATTCTCTGACAAGATAATCAAGAAAGAAAAATAGGGTTTTTTAAAAAAAAGAGTAGCTGGAATATAAACAAAGTTTTAAAAGTATGTTTTTTAAAAAGTAATTTATGGAGAGAGCTGGCAAATTAATAGTAGGAAGTAATGTTTGAACATATATTGTGCATCTCTCTTCAGTGTAACAATATAAATAATATCCCACAAATTATGAAATCAGATGGAAGGAAGGAATGTAGGAAATGGTATTGAAAACTTAATAGAATTAAAAGTTGTGTTCCTCTGGTCTTGATGGACTTCATCCTAAAGTTTAAGAAGAAGTGACGTGAGGAGTTGTGATGGCTTTAATCCTCTAAAATCACGTAGATTCTGGAAATTTCCCATCACATTTGAAAGTAGCAGATGTAAGTCCAACATTCAAAAAAGGATAAAGCAGGAAACTACATATAGTTTACCATCTGTTATCTGGAAAATGCTTGAACCTATTATTAAGGAGGTTAAAACACTGCACTAAGAAAATATCAGTGCATTATGCAAAGTTGACATGATTTTGAGCAAGTGAAATTGTATTTGAATCATTCTTTAGAATTTTTGAAGGAAGCAATGTTCTACTTGACTTAAAAAGGAACCTGTGAATGTGATGTTCTTAGATTTCCAGATGTCATTTGACAACAAAGGTTAAAAACTGAAAGAACTGTGGATGCTATAAATCAGAAATTAAAGCAGAAATTGCTCGAAAAGCTCTGAGGAAGGGTCACCGGACACGAAATGTTAACTCTGATTTCTCTTCACTGATGCTGCTTGACCTGCAGAGCTTTTTCAGCAACTTCTGTTTTGTTTCTGACAATGAAAGTTATTGCACAACAGAAGAGGTCATGATATAGGGGACTTGCATATTAGTATGGACAGAAGGTTTGCTAGTTAGTGGAAAATGGTAGGTATATTGGAATGAGAAGAAAAAAAAGCAAAGAACTGCAAATGCTGGAGATCAGAAGCTGGAAAACCTCTGCAGGTCCGGCATGATCTATGGAGAGAAAACAAAGTTAATATTTTGGGTCCAGTGACCCTTTCACAGGATGAGAAGAGGTTGTCTTAGGGGTAAAGTTTGGACACATTGTATCTGTATTTTCCAGTGCTGAGAAGAACGAGAGTTGATCTTATTGAAACATTTAAAATTCTGAGAGGCTTTACAAGCTGGATGTTGTAAGAGAGACTAGAACTAGGGAGCACAGTTCAAAAATAAGGATTTTATTATTTAAGACAGAAAAATTGGTGAGTGTCATGTATAGTTCTCTTCCCCAGAGAGCATTAGAGGCAGAGTCGCTGAATATTTTTTGAAGGCAGAGCTATAAAAAGGAGCCAAGAAAATACATTGGGGTCAGAATCCGTTTCAGGTGACAGACTGCTTTCTCCAGGTCCTAACTCGTATGTTTGCTCATATGAAAGGGTACATAACAAATTTGTGACCCTTCACTTTAATTATTTGTCAGTGGATGATTATGTTAGCATTTAAATTAGCAATCTCTCAATTGGATCTGTGTTAATTGCTGAGTGAAAAAATTAACATATTTTTCTGTATATTAGCAGAAGTCCAACAGCAAAATAATTAACCATTGTTTAATAATCTTAGAATTATGGATGGCAGCTCTTGATAGTTGAATTTGGACACGTTTAGTGAATAAATTTAATTGACAATGTAAATATGTGAAAATGGTTGATGATTTATGTTACAATAATTTAACATTAACTGGATTATAAATTTGCAGTTAAGATCTGTGTCTGAGATTGAAATAAATTGCTTCATTTAATTTCTGACTGGGTTCTTTAGATTGCTGACGAGTTAACAACAGTAAAATATTAGTCTGAATATTTTGACGTCTTTGCTTGTAGAGTTATGACACAAGATGAGGAAAAATCTTTCACCCAAAGGGTGTTGGGAATCTGGAACTCACTGCCTTAAGGAGGATAGAGGCAGAAGTCTTCATTACCCATTCCAGAAGTATTTAGAAGTATTTAATGCCAAACGACATACAAGGCTGGGAAATGGGATTCAAATAGTTATTGGTTTTGGTGTGAATTTGATGGACTGAAGAGACTTTTCTGTTTTGTAGATCTCTGACTCTTATGACCGTTTGGCTTGTCAAATCCATTATTGCTGTCTATTGAATAATCCAATCTGTTCCATCCTTGTGGCCTTGCAAATTTACATATAGATTGGACATCAAATTTTCTTTAGAAATCATTGATCACCTGTTTCCACCACCCTTGGAAGCAGCATTTCAAGTCATTGTGGACAGAAGTTAGTTCTGAGTGAAAGAAGATCTTAGATAATTAGAAACCTATCACAAGGAGATGTATATAATAAAAGATAATTAGATGAAAGCGTGTGACTGAGAAGTGGGCTTAAAAAAGTTTAAAATTACGACCAGTACTTGATTCACTTTCCATCATGTCTTCCTTATTCAGTTTTTCTGTTTAAAATTTTTTTACATTTAATTGTAGCTATCTTAAAGATACTTTGTTGACCAATGAACTAACTCACCCATTTTTCTCATTTTTGCAAGTTCCAGGTCACCTCTGGCTAAAAAGCAATTTTAAGCTGTATTGTGCCATTTAATTTGAAAAGATGTGACAGTGATGTGACAGTGAAAAACTATTTTTGCATCCAACTGTGTTGTGGAGCCATATGGCATGGAAACAGCCCCTCTGGTCTAACCAGTCTATGCCAAATATGATCCCCAAACTAAACTAGTCCCACCTGTCTGCTCTTGGGCCATATCCCTTCAAATCTATCCAAATGTCTTTTAAACGTTGCAATTGTACCCGCATCCACTAATTTCTTAGGAAATTCATTCCACATGTGAACCACTGTCTTTAAAAAGTTTGCCTCTCATGCTTTTTCTATTTCCCTTTCCTCTCACCTTAAGAATGTCACCCCAATCTTGAAATCCCCCATCCTAGGGAAAAAGACAACTACCGTTAACTCTTTACCCCTTATTGTTTTATAAACTTCTATCTGATTGCCTCTCAACCTCCTACGCTCCATTGAAAATGGTCCCAGTCTATCTACCTTTTTTTTAAAAAAATAACTCAAACCTTCCATACCTGGCAACATCCTGGTAAATCTCTTCTGAACCCTCTTCAGCTTATTAATATCCTTTTTTGTAACTGGGCGACAAGAACTGGACACAGTCTTTCAGAAGAGGCCTCACCAATGTCCTGTGCAACCTCAACATGACTTCCCAACTCCTATACTCAAAGGACTCCGCAATGAAGGCAAGCTTGCCAAAAACTTTTTTTTAACCACCCTATCTATATGTGACACAAACTTCAAAAAAAATGTGCCTGCACCCCTAGGTCCCTTTGTTCTATAACATTACCCAAACATCTTTCAATGACTGGGTGTATTTTAAAACACATTCTTGTTATTTATCTGAGATCTGTTCAAATTTGTATTTGTTTACTAGGATCTGCTTTAGCAGCTAACGTTTGCAAAAAGATCACAGGCCGCCTCACTAGTGCAATTGCGAAACAGGAGGATGTCTCTGTTCAATTGGAAGCACTAGACATCATGGCAGATATGCTAAGCAGGTAATCGAGTTTTTGTTGGAGGCCAAAAGAGCAAAATTCACCCAGCACATACTCTAGCAATAAACAGGGAAAATAGACTGAGCATAACCTAATTATGTCAACGAGATTAAGGCAAAAGCACAGTTGTGAGAATTGTGCTGAAGTTCACAACAGTACTTATGAGGCTTTTGTCTGAATTACACATTTAATTTTCTGCCTTACAAATCTCTATACAGTAAATCCTCTCGGCAAAATCGCTAATTGAGAATTCATCTATCTGTGGCAAAAAAATCAACATTGGACAAAAATTGCGTATCCACCATTTTTTTTAACCACTTTAACCTATTTTAACGAGCTTTGTACTCATGAATTTAATCTTTCATGGGGCTTCTCAGAAACAGAACCCTTGTGAATATGTCAGTTTAATTAGTCCAGTGTAACATGACGTGTGAAATTGCCATGGGGCAGGGAAAATGTGCAGAAAAAAAAGTGGATGGTGTTGTTTGGGACTCAGCACAACAGCAAGTTTTACTAAGCTTTGCAGAAAACTAACCATTTTGAATTGTAGATCAGTAACCTTAAATGAGCTTGTGATTAAAATCAAAATTGATAAGTAGTGATAAAATAATGAAATGTAGCACGGAGGCTTAATTTGATGAAAGGGAGAATTTGTAAAATGAAACAATCTGAAAGGATTAAAATATAATTTATAGCAAGAAAACTGTACAGGCGAAGCTGGTAACCTTTTGCTATTTCCTTTCTGTATTTTCCCAACGCTTCTAACTTGTACTCACAACAGAAGTGCAGTTTATTGAAGAGATCCTGTGTGACCTAATACCGTGGCTTTACTTTTAGCAAGGATTCTGACTCTGAGGTGTCCAGTCACATTCAATCCAACAGCTGGTAGCTTTACATGACTGCTTCTTGAACCAAACACACACATGTTCGAACTTGCTGTTCTTTGAATATCACAATTGTTATTGTGATGACATATCAGTAGGTTAAAACTAACCTATGTCCTGACAGTTCATGCATGTTAAGTACTGTTAATGTAATAACTGCTCCTTAACTATGGTATATAACACCCAAACCTCCTCTGTGATATAAGCCACCGCATCCTGTCATTCCAGTCAATGGTAGGGGGAGAAATAGTGACATAGTGATGGTGTCACTGAACTAGAAATCCAGATGACGGGTTAATATTGAAGGGGTGTGTGTTAAAATCCCACAATGGTCATGAAATTTAAATTCCATTCATAATTTGAAATGTACAGCTAGACTTAGTAATGTTGACAGTGATAAACCATCATTGCTGTAAAAAGCCTGTCTGATTCACTAATGTCCTTGGGTGAAGGAGATTTGTGGACCTTACCTGATATAACTGACATTCTTGGCTGACTTCTGAAATGGCCTAACAAGCCATGTTCAGGGGCAATTGGGGACGTGTACCAATGCTCACATCCCATTAACCCATAAAATAATCAGACCACTATTTTTGTAAGGTATAGAGTTAATAAAAATAGTGTATTCAAAATAAGAGCCATGGGGTTTTTATAGCATAAAAACAGTGCTAGTCATCCAGTATCTATTCTAATCTGATTTTCCAGCATGTGACCTGTATCCTTGAATGCTCATGTGTTTCAAGTGGTCATCTAAATACTTCTAAAATGTCTTGAGGGTTCCTTACTCTACCATACTTTGAGATGGAATTCCAGATGACCGCCACCCTTTTGGATTAAAAAAGTTGTCTTCAAATGCTCTCTAAATCTCCTTTTTTTTTTTACCTAAGAACTGTGCCCTGAATGGTGACATCACATCTATTCTATGGTGTGGCAACCAGAAATATGCACAACTCCTAGCTGTAGCCTAAAATAACAAGACTAACATCATCCCATTCATTCTTCTTTGGAGCATATTTCTTGCCTTTTAAGACTTTGAGATGTAAGTCTTAGAGTACTACACATGACACAGTAATTGGAAATATTTCTGTTGACTTCACAAGTAAATTGAATTTGAAAATGTTGGTTGTCTGTCTGGAGCATATGTATTGAAGAATAAAACAAACGGTGGTTTTGAAATAAAATCAGAAAATTTTGAAGTAACTTAGTGGCTCTGGCAGCAGAAGTTGCGAAGAGTGTTTGGACTCCAAACATCAACTCTATTTGTCTATCCACAGATGCTGCCAGACGTGCTCAGTTTTTCAAGTGCTTTCTGTTTTTAAATGCATGGAAAACTTAAGCAAAAAGCTTGACAGTGTTGATTTTAAAAAAGGCCAACAATAAAGTGGAATGCAATATCTATAGAGTGATGAACATACATGTGTACCTTATCCTCTATATGCGTTAATGTTTGCATCTTGTATTGTTCTAATGTTGACTAATTGATTTAAACATTGTAGCTTGGTCCATTTTTGAAACTTTCATTTTAACTTCACTTATTCCAAGATTGTTCCCTTTGTGGTGCAGGGCAAAAAGGACCGTTACTATTGTAATATGTTGACCAGTAGTTAGCTTTTTTGTCAGACCTGCTGCATTCTAGAATTAAAAGCTAACTTAAATTCTGTTTAAACAAAGATAGTCATTTTAAGTTCGAACTATAATTGGAATTTTGCATTTTATTTTTCTAGGCAAGGAGGTCTGCTGGTTAATTTCCATCCATCAATTTTAAACTGCCTTCTTCCTCAGCTTACCAGTCCCCGACTTGCTGTTCGAAAGAGAACTATTATTGCTCTTGGTCACCTTGTTATGAGTTGTGGAAACTTGGTCTTTGTTGATCTAATTGAGCATTTGTTGACCGAGCTTGCCAAAAATGAATCCATGTCTACAACCAGGACTTATATTCAGTGTATTGCTGCTATTAGCAGGCAGGCAGGGCACCGAATAGGTAATGTAAATTTGCATTTGGAGTCCCTTTTAAAATGTTTTTGCTAATTTTTTTAACGCTTTTAAGCAATTATTTGAGAGAATTTTTGAATTGTTATTGATTTGTTCTTTAGGTGAATACCTCGAGAAAATCATTCCATTAGTCGTTAAGTTCTGCAGTGTGGAGGATGATGAACTGAGAGAATATTGCATTCAAGCCTTTGAGTCATTCGTAAGAAGGTAAGGTGCAATGTCGGTTTCATTTTAACTTAAAAAGAAGTTGCAGGGAAAAGGTCATTGATTCAATAAACCTTTGCCTAAGTACAAAATGTGTGCTACTAAATAAATCCATTTCTGGAATTAAGGATTGTGTTTGACCTGTTTTGTCTATCTGTGAGCAGGAAATACATCACACAGTTTGTATCCTTGACTAGCTGAACCGGTATTTTCTGAACACTTCGGTGTTGGAACTAGATTTTATTACTTCGCAAGCTTAAGTGGAATATTTATTCAATGACTATGTTTCGTAGGTGCCCAAAGGAAGTTTTTCTTCATGTCACAACCATTATTAACCTGTGCCTGAGGTATTTAACATATGATCCCAATTACAATTATGATGATGATGAAGATGATGCTGCGATGGAATCTGAAGGTGGAGATGATGATGATCAAGGTACAGAACCTGGAATTAATACACTCTTATTTTATATAAAGTTGTTAATGGGGTAAACGTATGTAAACAAATATATATCAACTTGGATTATTTGGAGAGTATACTTTTGTTCTTGTAGAAGAGTTACTACTTGTTAGTTAACAGCTATAAATCTATCATTCTGGAAAAGGTACTTAGAATCATAGAATCCCTATAGTTTAGAAACAGGTCATTTTGGCCTATTGAATCCACACTGACCCTCTGATGCGCATCCCACCCAGACCCACACCCCCTAACCTATCCCTCTAACTCTGCATTTGCTATGGCTTATCTACATAGCCTGCACATCCCTGAACACTGGCAATTTAGCATGGCCAATCCACCTAACCTGCACATCTTTGGACTGTGGGAGGAAACCGAAGGACCCAGAGGAAACCCATGCAGACAGTCCCCTAGGGATGGAATTGAACCTGGATCTCTGGCGCTGTCGAGCAGTGGTGCTAGCTATTGAGCCTCCTTGATGATGTTGATATTTACCCCGTCCTTCGATAACTCAACAATATTAGTGATATATTAGATATGAAACAATGAGAGTCACTGGGTTATTTTAACAGTTGGTGCCTTGTCTCATATGACTTTCATTTGTGTGCTGTTTTCCAGCATAGTAAGTCCTAAGTGAATTTCTTTTTATTTAGTTGTTTAATCTATGATCACTTTTGTTTGAAAGGCACTCAGTTTTTAATATCGTTTACTTGACTAGGGAGCGATGATGAGTACAGTGATGATGATGATGTGAGCTGGAAGGTACGACGTGCTGCTGCCAAGTGTTTAGATGGTGTTGTCAGCACTCGCCATGAAATGCTACCAGAATTTTATAAAACAGTATCGCCTGCGCTGATTGCCAGATTCAAGGAGCGTGAAGAAAATGTTAAAGCTGATGTTTTCCATGCATATCTCTCGCTGCTCAAACAGACCAGGCCTGCTCAGAGCTGGCACCTTGACCCAGATGCAATGGAACAAGAAGAGACCCCTTTAGTTATGCTGCAGAATCAAGTACGTTTGACAGTGGCTTATGCTATTACAGCGGTTATCTTTTTGTGACTTTATTACAAATTCTCTTGCCAACCTGTATTGATGTTGTGCTTGGGTTCATTGCCTTTTCACACCTATTGTTCTGTCATCAAAATCCTGCAATAATTTTAAATTTATACACTTTTCCCATGGATGTCTATATTGTTCCATATGTGAGCCCCCTTAACGTTAACTCATTCTTTTACTTTTAGTTTGTTTTTATGTAAAATTAGATAGAAGACCATGAGCAGCAGTCTAGGTTTGTTGACAAGTTTCGTACATTGTGTGGTCAGTGTGTGTTGAATGCAAAAAGTATGTTTTTCTCATTTGGATGAAAAATATGCTCTCTTATTTGAAAAAAAAATTACAGATTGTATTTAATTCTTTAGAAGTTTTATATAGTGTTAAAACTGATTGTTATTGGGGGGTGAGATTAGAATTCTGGTCCTTAAATAATTTTTCTCTGCATTTGAGCTCAGTTTGAAAGACCAGAGTGCTTTTTCCTTCTAAAAGATGATTGTACAGTGGAGGTTGGTTAATAATTTGTGGTTTATTATATAATACTTGGATCCAAAAAGTGAAATTTTATTATAACTAAATAGCATTAATAAGTTGATCCTTATTTTTCTACTATTTTAATTAGCAAGATGAAGGTTTAAAGTGATATTTACCTCTTTGGGAGCAGTGAGACCGCATTCTCCTAAGTGAATATGTGGTTCATTTGAAATGCTACGATGTTGAAGCTGGGTATTTGATTGAACATTTTATCTTTTCTGTTACTGCTTTCAGATTTTTTTTTCTCAGTCAGTTATATGGTATTCAAGTCGCTAAAGAGTGTGGCATGAAAGCATAATTCTGAGCCTGCTTAAATCCCTTTCTTTAAAGGTTCCCAACATTGTTAAAGCTTTACACAAGCAAATGAAAGAGAAAAGTGTGAAGACCCGTCAGTGTTGCTTTCACATGTTAACTGAGCTGGTGAATGTGTTGCCTGGTGCTTTGACTCAGCATGTGCCAGTTCTTGTTCCGGGTAAGTATTGATGTTTTTTCATCAGTTTTGCTGCAGTCTGTGATTTTTGTAAGCTGATGCAGTAAATGTGTTTATTTAAAGCTATGAGATAGAGTTGGGAAATTTTTTATCTATGGCATGGGGAGACAGTGGCACAGTGACTATTTCACTGGAATAGTAATTCAGAGTGTGGGTACAAATTACTACAAAGTAGCTGATGAGGTTTAAATTCAATGGAATTGATAGTTAGTCTCTAATAATGATGAGCGTGAAACTTTGATTTTGTGAAAACAAAACTGGTTCACTTAAGTCTGTTATGAGAGGAGATCTGCATTCCTTATCTGGTTTGGCCTGTAAAGAACGACAGATTCACAGTTGTTGATTCATAACTGCCCTCAAAATGGCCGAGGAGAAAGTGAGGTCTGCAGATGCTGGAGATCAGAGATGGAAATGTGTTGCTGGAAAAGCGCAGCAGGTCAGGCAGCATCTAGGGTTTTTAAGGAAGCATCTAGGGTTTCCTGAAGAAGGGCTAATGCCCGAAACGTCGATTCTCCTGTTCCCTAGATGCTGCCTGACCTGCTGCGCTTTTCCAGCAACACATTTCCATCTCAAAATGGCCGAATAAACCAATTAGTTCTGGGGCATTTAGGGATTGGCAACAAACCTATTTTAGTAGTGATGCTCAGATCCCTTGAAAGAATAGACCAAAAAAATTTTCAGAATTTGGCATTTGTGACTTTAGAAGTCTAAGTTGTTTAGTAATCAGCCAGTTCTATGTCCAATGAATGACAACCTGACAGTTTCAAACTGTCCCTGTCTCTCTCTGTGTCTGTCTGTCTGTCTCTTTCTCTCTCTCCCCCTCTCTGTCTGTGTCTCTCCCTCTCTCTCTGTCTGTCTGTGTCTGTCTCTGTCTCTCTCTGCCACTACCCCTCCCCACCACCTCCCACTCCAATCTCTCTTCCTTTAAGATACTCCTCAGCCTAACTCCTGGACCAAGGTTTGGGTCACCAATGCAATTTTCTTTGTATATGATCCAGTATCAAATTTAACTTGATAATCCGCAAATTACGAGCTTTAAACTTTTTGCAGAGTTATAGGTGCTATCTAATACCTTGTTCTAATATGTGGTAGTTTAGAAATGCAGAAATAGTATATTAATAGCTTTTACTCAAATTCATTTTTCACTAACCACCACTCTTTATGAGTACTTTGACCAGAACTCAACAATTAGGCCAAGGCTTATGCTGTCAAAATCGGGCAGACAGAAAAATTGTCATGAAAAGGCAAATTAGTGCAAAGCAGAATTAGGCTGGGTCAGCAAAGGAAGGAAGAATAGAAAACTTTTTTTTACATCTGGGATTAAATTTCTTACAAAGAAAAAGGAGAGAATGAGAGCGAGACTCCCAAGCTGAGTCTCTAACCTCAACTTTACAAACGCTATGTCTATTTCCATCTCTGTAACACTATCCAACTTTGCTGTCTCAGCTCTTTTACACTGAAACATTCATATCTTTGTTACCTCTGCACTTGATTATTCCAATGCACTTCAGCAATGGCTGTTCACTTTTCTATGTCTTCTCTCAGTCAATTCTGACTCTCTCTCTCTCTCTCTCTGTCTGTCTCTCTCTCTCTGTCTGTCTCTCTCTCTCTCTGTCTCTCTCTCTCTCTGTCTCTCTCTCTCTCTGTCTCTCTCTCTCTCTGTCTCTCTCTCTCTCTGTCTCTCTCTCTCTCTGTCTCTCTCTGTCTCTCTCTCTCTCTGTCTCTCTCTCTCTCTGTCTCTCTCTCTCTCTGTCTCTCTCTCTCTCTGTCTCTCTCTGTCTCTCTCTGTCTCTCTCTGTCTCTCTCTGTCTCTCTCTGTCTCTCTCTGTGTCTCTCTGTGTCTCTCTCTGTGTCTCTCTCTGTGTCTCTCTCTGTGTCTCTCTCTGTGTCTCTCTCTGTGTCTCTCTCTGTGTCTCTCTGTGTCTCTCTCTGTGTCTCTCTCTGTCTGTCTTTCCCCCTCTCTCCCCCTTTCTCCATTTCTTTCCCTCACACTTTCACCTTCTCTCGCGCACCTGCAATCTTTTGCTCTTGTGCTCGCTCTTGAGCTCTCCCACCCCCTACTTGACTTACATTGGGGGTTCTAGGTCAATCAACACATTGATATTAAATTTCTCATCCTTGTTTTCAAACAACTTTATACCTCCATAATCGCTATCCTCACAACCTTCTGAGTTAAAATTGCTCAACCATTGGTGACTGTGCCTCAGTTACCTAGGCACCCTGCTCTGAAATTTGTTCCTTACGCCTCTTGGATTCTATCTCACTTTACGCCTTTAAGGTCCTCCTTAAATTTAGCTTTTTTGGCCAGTTGACTGATGGATGACCAAATGACTGATTTTCCAGTCAGCTTTGGAGTAGGAATCCATGCTGCTGACCTTGTTTAAAACTACAGCATTACCTTTTTATGCCGAAGCATTTGGACTTATTGTGTCCAGCTTCAGCTTCAATTCATCAATGAACTGGTTTGGGCATCGCTGAAACTTGGAGGCCATTACCAACCTCAATATCACTGGACATCTTGGTGCTCAATGCTATTGTGTTTGGAAGATCTCGGTGATCAGCTGTGTGTGTGGCTTGGCTAGCACGCTTTTTAATGGTCCTAGGATATTCCGTAAGGTGCTTTACAAATGTATGTTTTTGAAGCGATGCAGCACAAGCTATTTTAAAGCAGGTTATGCAACAATATGTAAGGAGAAGCCAGTTAAAAATTGGCATCATATAACAGTTGAAGAAACAGGAAATCTAAAATGGGGTACAGCCACTGAATCTGTAATTACTATTCCCCTTTCTCTCCAAGCTATGTGTTAATGTTAGACCCCATAAAGTCTAATAGATTTACAAAATGTTTCTAAGTTAAACTTTAAGCACACTATATTAATGTTTGTATTGCGTCCTGTTATTGACACTAGCAAATCTGTATTGTCAGTAGCAAATCATTAAATCAAGGTTGACTTCAAAAAACAATATAGCCAGTGTACTCTCAAAGTAGTAAATATCCATTGTTTAAAAAATGTTGATATTTGTACATTTGTTTCTTAGAACAACTATTTCTATCTTTTGTAGAATTATATTGGGAGAGCTGCTTGATATTATAACAGAAAATATAATTTGGGTTGTTCATAAATAAAAAAAAAATTCCAAACTGCTGTCACTTTTTGTTTTTGTTTCTTGCAGGGATAATCTTTTCCTTGAATGATAAATCCAGCTCATCCAATCTAAAGATCGATGCTCTCTCATGTTTGTATGTTATCCTTTGTAACCACTCGCCTCAGGTCTTCCATCCTCATGTAGAAGCTTTAGTTCCACCAGTTGTGGCTTGCGTGGGTGATCCATTTTACAAGATTACTTCAGAAGCACTTCTTGTAACTCAGCAGCTTGTAAAAGTACTTAGACCTGTAGATCACTTATATTCGTTTGATGCTTCCCCATACATTAATGACTTATTTACATGTACTGTCAAGCGTTTGAAAGCTGCAGACATTGATCAAGAGGTGAAGGAGAGAGCTATTTCTTGCATGGGACAGATCATTTGTAACCTTGGGGACCATTTAGGCAGTGATTTACCCAGCACACTGCAGATTTTCTTGGAGAGGCTGAAGAATGAAATTACTAGACTTACAACAGTTAAAGCTTTGACGTTAATTGCTGGATCTTCTCTCAAGATTGACCTACGACCAGTGCTGAGTGAGGGAGTACCAATTTTAGCCTCATTCTTGAGGAAAAACCAGCGAGCATTGAAACTGAGTACCCTTTCTGCTTTGGATATCTTGATCAAGAACTATAGTGACAGCCTGACACCTGCCATGATTGAAGCAGTCCTAGTGGAGCTTCCACCTCTTATTAGTGAAAGTGACATGCATGTGTCACAGATGGCCATAAGCTTTCTTACAACTTTGGCCAAGGTGCACCCATCTTCTCTTTCGAAAGTCAGTGGCTCAATTCTTACTGAGCTTATTGGGCTGGTACGGTCCCCACTACTTCAAGGAGGAGCTCTTAGTGCGATGTTATATTTCTTCCAAGCTCTTGTTGGGACTGGAACTGCAAATCTTGGTTATATGGAGTTGTTGCGAATGCTGACTGGTCCAGTTTATTCCCAAAGCAGTGCATTGACTCACAAGCAGTCCTATTACTCAATTGCAAAGTGTGTCGCAGCACTTACCCGAGCCTGCCCCAGAGAAGGACCAGCTGTGGTTGGGCAGTTTATCCAGGATGTGAAGAATTCTCGATCCACAGATTCTATCCGTCTCTTGGCTTTGCTCTCTCTCGGAGAGGTTGGTCATCATATAGACTTAAGTGGACAAACTGAGCTTAAATCTGTAATCTTAGAAGCTTTCTCTTCCTCTAGTGAGGAGGTCAAATCTGCAGCATCCTATGCCCTTGGAAGCATTAGTGTTGGAAACCTTCCTGAGTATCTGCCTTTTGTTCTGCAAGAAATAACAAGTCAACCCAAAAGACAATATCTCCTGTTACATTCTCTAAAAGAAATTATTAGCTCTTCGTCAGTTGGAGGTCTCAAACCATATGTAGAAAACATTTGGAATTTGCTGCTGAAACATTGTGAGTGTGCAGAAGAGGGAACTCGAAATGTTGTTGCCGAATGCCTGGGCAAACTTACTTTGATAGATCCAGAGACGTTACTACCACGGCTTAAAGGATACTTGGAATCAGGTACATTACATGTAGCATATGTAAAATATGTTTGATATAAAACTTCTATATCTCATACGGTATTTGCTTATAGTATCAATTTTTGCTAAGTAGTATCTTCAAGTGAAAGAATAAAATTTTGAATAATCTGTAATTATTATTTGTTGATATTATAAAAACAAACTATTGCTCTGCATGGTTATGTGGAAAGCCATCAATACCACCTCGCTATAATAATTCAGTTCTTATACTGTGGGGATAATGAGTGAACAGTTTTCAAAGGAAAAGTTTTATGTTAAAGAAAATGAGGAGAGAGCCGTAGAGGAAAAATGAATAGAAAGGGGAAGTTAATGACTAAATCTGCCACAAACTATTCGCTCAATGCTGATTTCAACCATCTCAGACTGAAACAAACCATTTGCAGCCTTGCTGTTGTATTTAACCCTGATGTGTGTTTCTGACTGCATACTCATGTCATCGCTAAGATGTAACTGCCCGTTACTATATCTGCAGTTTGTCTGACTCTTCTCTGCACCTTGATCCCTTGCTCAGCTTATCTGTTGAAACCCTCCTCTATGCTGTTGCAACTTCAAGGCTTGGCCATTCCAAGCAACACCTGTCCTACTTACCTCCTTCCATCCTCCGTAAATTTGAGAACACCTAAAACACTGCAGATGTCCAAACTCTTTCCTGAAGAAGGGCTTATGCCCGAAACGTCGATTCTCCTGTTCCCTGGATGCTGCCTGACCTGCTGCGCTTTTCCAGCAACACATTTTCAGCTCCAAACTCTCACCACGTCCTGTTCCTTAATCTTTTCTTTACTGACCTACATTAGCTACTGATTAAGAAATGCCTTCATTTTAAAAATTATAATTCTTTTTTAAAATCTTTCCATGGCCATGAGTTCAGCTGTTCAGCTCTACAATTCCCTACTCACCTAATTCTGACCATCCCTAGTTTATATTGCTCTGTGATTGGCAACTACACCTTCAGCTGCCAAGGTTCTAGAGCCTAGAATTCTTTCTCCAAACCTCTTTGATTTTTTACTGATCTTTATTCTTTCAGGGCACTTAAAATCATTCCATTTGGCCGTCTGCCTTAATATTTCATGTGGCTTAGCTTGGTGTCAAATTCTGCTTGACAACATTCCTGCATATAACCTTAGGATATATTTTAGTATCTTAAAATGTCTACAGAACAACCTCCATTATCCAAATGAGATAGGCGGGGCGTATTTTGTTCGGATAACTGATCTGATCATAAACAAAGGAAGTATTCTCCGATGTAAATGGAACCCCGTGACGCGCGCACACAGCCAGAAGCACCAGTCAAATTGATCAAATCAAAACAAGGGCATTTATGACGGCACATAATTTTGAAAATGGTTAAAATAGATTGAATTGTTCCATGAATTCAATGAAAGTATTTTAAAAAAAAAAGTTAAAATGAATCATCAGAGCTTCCCAGATAACTCCGAACATTTGCAAGTGTAGTCCTGCCCCTTTAACATAAAGACATAGTTTGAGGTACTAAGAGTATAAGGTCTCTACGTGTGCTACAGTAAACTTTTGAGAGTTTTAATTGTATTTTTTATACGAAGTACCGAGATGCTAAATTGAGTTTGTCCTGCATCTTTGGAAATTGGCTTCCCATTTTGAACACAAACCATTATATCTATGCTGGGAATACTGGAAACGGCTTTTGTGGTCACATTGTTATAACTTTTTTCATTCTCAATGATAACCAGGTTTTGACAATAATGGTGATGATATTTGCATTGTCAACATATCCCCACTAACACTCTACTGATTTAGCTTGACATTTGTCAATCATCCATTGGGAAGGTGATTTTCTTTGTGATGGTTATTTGCATCTCTTGCACATTATCACAGAACATGGGGAATTTACTGAAAATCCTGTGATCTTTCGCTGCACCCCATTTTTAAAAAGTAGTACCAAGATGCTAAATTGAATTTGTCATGCATTGCTGGAAATCGGCTTTCCATTTCGAGCACAAACAATTGTATCTATGCTAGCAATACTGGTTGATGAACATGGAAAGTAATGTCCCCAGAAACAAAAAGTGAAAATATTTCACAAGCAGAACTAATACGGAATGTGTGGAGCTACAATCCATTTGTAAAATTCTTTCCTGTTCGAGGGTATTTGCATTGTAGAGTTGATTAGCATTTTAAGGCTTTATGAAATGAAAACCACTCTCTAAAAATGTTAGAGCAAAATAACATTTGGCGCAATGGAAAGTAAATGATTATCTTTGCAATAAATCTTGGTACAGTACATTGTTTTCAGGTCACGGACAATTTCTTAGCAGCTGCAATAGTGGGTAATTTATAAATCAGATACTTCAGTTGTTTAAATAAACACATCTCAACAAACTATCTTATAGTTCGGTACCATTCCTGTTGGTTGTAACAGAAAGGAAGAAAGAAAGAAAACAAATGACAGAGGCAGAGCAGGAGAAACGTTGCTGAGTTCACAGGTGAACAGTTTTTCTTAGAAAGAGAGTTTCTGCAGGTAGTGACAGATTCCAGTTTCTGATCTCAAACTTTAAGACCTTGAGATCTTGTTCGGATCATCCAAAATGTGGATAATTGATGATCAGACAACAGAGGTTATTCTGTATATAAATACAGAAATTTGTGTAATAAGTGGAAATAACTTGCTTATCACCGCTTCAAAGACTTCAAAATGGGAATTAAGCCAGTGTAAATAGGTCTTCACTTGCAAGATTAAAATTTCTTTACTCTGTTTAGATTGCTTACTTGGCATTTGGTCAAGACTTTGGTTGAAATTTGTATATGACGCTTTTTATGTATACAGTCATATTTTGTCTGCACAAGTTCAAGTTTTCATTTCAAAAAGATTACTGATCTCAAATGCAGAAATCTTAAAGGGAATGAATTGGAATATGTATTCTGCCAAGTCCTTTGTGTTTTAACCTTGCCATTTCCTCTGTAGGTTCATCTTATGCTCGAAGCTCTGTGGTTACAGCTGTGAAGTTTACAATTTCTGATCACCCGCAACCGATAGATCCTCTATTAAAGAACTGCATAGGTAAACTTGCTTCTGTTGATTCACAAATCCTTTAGATAGTGAAATGTTTTGTGAAGTTAGTGATAATGTTTTATTTAAATTACACGTTCAGGTGATTTTCTGAAAACATTGGAAGATCCAGATCTCAATGTGAGAAGAGTGGCTTTAGTTACCTTCAATTCAGCTGCACATAATAAACCATCGCTAATCAGGGACCTCTTGGATACTGTTCTTCCTCATCTATATAATGAAACAAAAGTTAGGAAGGAATTAATAAGAGAGGTTTGTATGCAAAATATATTTTTGTCTGAAAATGCTCAGTGGATTTAAATATTTTTCACTTTAATTATATTTCATCTCTCTCCTTTTATGTAAGGTGGAAATGGGACCGTTCAAGCATACTGTAGATGATGGCCTAGATATTAGGAAGGCAGCTTTTGAATGCATGTACACACTTCTGGATAGCTGTCTTGACAGATTAGATATTTTTGAATTCCTGAACCATGTTGAAGATGGACTAAAGGACCATTATGACATCAAGGTAAATAATATGGATTATATTGTTCAGTATCGATTAGTTAGATTTTAATTAGCTCAGGGCCACATCATGTGGGTTTGCACTTTGTCCAAACCTTAGTTTTCTGCATTTAGTGCAAGGTATTTTAAAGTGAGATGTGCTGAAGTCTGTGTTTATATTATGGAAAACATGAATGCTTGTAATTAATATATTATTATAGGCAACTAATTTACTGTCTAAGCTTTTTAATCTAACAGATGTTGACCTTCTTGATGTTAGTACGGTTATCCACTCTTTGTCCAAGTGCAGTTCTACAGAGATTGGACAGGCTGGTGGAACCTCTGCGTGCTACCTGTACAACTAAGGTATATGTTTGAAATTTCTGTATATAATTTGTGATTGTACCAAGGATACATTTGCTACCAGACATACTTTTAGATTTTTGAGTTATCTACTGAGGTATTTGAATATAATCAGATTCTGACCTGATTTATAGGTACAGTCTGTACAGTAAGGAAGTAGAGTTTAGCCCCTTGAGCCTACGCTGCCATTCAGTAAGATTATGACCTCGCTCCACTTTCCTGGCTATTGCCTATAACTCTTGATTGTCTTGCAGGTCAAAAATCTGAGTGAACCAACCACCGTATCTCCCTAGAGTAGAGGATTCCAAAGGAGACCAGAAATCTGTACTCATTTGGCTATTAATTTGGAGAACTTTTATTCTGAAACTATGCTCCCTTGTTCTGGATAACCCCACTAGGGGAAAGATTAACTCAGCATCTCTGCTATCTAGGCCCCTCAAATGTTTTTTTTAAACTTCAGTATCTGCTCGACCTCTTCCTCATGAGGCAACCCATCATGTTGGGAATCGATTGAGTGAATCATCTTTGAGTTGACTTCAATACAAGTATATCCCTCCTTGAATAAGGAAATCAAAACTGTACACTTCTCTAGCTACAGTTTCATTAATGCCTGTAATTATATGACATGATTCCCCTCTATCTTCATACTCAAAATTCCCTTACAAAAAGGGCCAACATTCAATTTGCCTTCATAAGTTTTTGAGTTTTTGTGCATCATATATGAGGGCTGTCAGATCCTATACTGCAGATTTTGCAATCCTGCTATTTAAATATTTAACTTGCTATTCTTATCAACACAGACAACCTCATGCTTTTCCATGTTGTACCTAACTGCTAAGTTTATGTTCTAATTCTATTTATGTGTCTTTGCAGTATTTTTATATCCTCCTGGCAACTTGTTTTTCTACCAGTCTTTGCATAAAGAAGTTTGGCTGCTATACAGTCAGTCCTTCATCCAAGTCTTAATAGAGATTGCAACAGATTGAGGTTCCTGCGCTGTTTCCTGTGGCATTCCAATCATTACTGTTTGCCAACATTAAATGATGCAAATTTATCTTGACTGTTTCTTATTTAACTAATCCAATAATCCAATATCCACTCTCTCGTATTACCCCTAAAATTGAGCGCTCCCCTCATGTCATGCCACTTATGTTGCACTATGCTAAAGGTGCTTTGACAATGTTCTCATTTAATATTAGCGTTTGGAGGTAACCACTAAATTTCTGATTTTTAACAGAAGAAGAGACCTCGTTATATGAATAAGCATTTTTGTTAGAAATGATTTAATTGATTTACTTCGGATAAGTATTTTCCTAGCTCATAATGAAAGGTCACATTAACACACACATCTTATTCAAAGTCTTAAACAAAACTGTGTCCACTGTCCCTATGCAGTATTATCCCAGTTGATGCTTTTACTGGACTATTCTGATCCCAGACTGAGATATATATCTTTTTTTAAAAAAAATTAACATGGCAGTCTTTCGCCGAACCATTAGCACATAAGAAATAACAAAAAAAGCTAAGCCACTTTCTAAATATAACACTTTGCAAGATATCAAAACACACCATAAAACTAAATCCTATATACTCCTCAACAGCATCATTTTATAGTTGGTCGAAATCGAAAGAAAATTTCCTTCCCAGTCAAACCTGTAGGCTGGACTTAACTATTCTTCTTGGGTCTGGTCCTGGAGCTGTTGACTCCTCTATCAGTTGAGAGCTTAGGCTATCTTTTAATAATCTGTAGGGTCCCAACCAAACACTCCTGGTTTGGAAGTTTCACAGACTGCTCTCATTCACTGAGGGAGCTTATTTCCTTAATTGCTGTAAACAATCTAGGCACTTCTGACTTAATTTAGGTCACCTTTAAAGTGCTTCTAAATTTTCCAATCTCTGTTTTTCTAAACAAACATCAATTCTTGATTATTCTAAACCCAAAGTAAGCTCATGTCTTTTAATGTTTTCTCTGTCCTGTCATAAACCCCTGCAATACAGACAAACTTTCATTAACACCCCAGAAGGTACATACTGATTTAAAACTTTGGTTCCAGAAAGACTGACCTAGTTTAGTTTTTAAGCCCTTTCACTAAAATTGACCAACGTTCATGTGCCACTAGTTTAAAATCGCTTTTTTTTAAAAACCTTCTAACTTTTACAGAAGAAATATATATTTATTTTAACCTTTCATCACACCTGCACCCAGTAGTATTAAAATGATATCTTTAGTCATTTGGAAATTCAATTTCTTGTCATATTGCACTTGAGCACCATATTGGTATCTTGTTTACAAATATTTTAGAAATTGGTACCAAAATGCTAAATTTCTAATGTTTGGTAAAATGCTAGCATGATTTTTTTTCACCTTTTTAAAAAATAAACCAGTGCAATAGTCTGCTAAGGATTATTCTACATTTTAAAGTTTCAGAAAAGTTGCAATCTTATTGATAGTAGGCAATCAAAGTTCAAAGACTGAAACCTGAACACTAGTTTAACTGTGGTGCACTGCATGCTTAACAGCATTACAAAATATGTGCTGTTTTTGACTTACAAATTACTCAGTATGATTTGAATAGTATGGGATCGTATTTGCAGCTAAGTTTTGGCAACTAAAATTGGGACATTTGAAACATAGACTTGATTGATTATTAATTTAAAATATGTATTGTACAATGAGCAGAATGGAACTAGCTACCAAATGTTCAGCAGAGTTTTTAAGCATTTGTTAATAAAGCAGACGTTTTGACTTTGCACATACTGGAATTGTTACACTAATAGGCTTCTTTCAGATTTTTCCAGTTATTTTACCAATTTGTCTGTTTAAAGAAATCCAACACTTTTTTTACAGCTATGATGTCCAGAATTGCATAATTATCAATCAATTGTCTAGAATGTGAAAAGAGTACTGAAACTTTTATTACCTGCTCTTTTCCCTCATCTCTTCAATTGACACAATATTGTAGATTTCTTTGCCTATGAAATTCTATAAAACGTCCTTTAAAATTGATTTTTTAAAAACCTTTCTGAAAATTTTTTATGGTTTGCTTTGTTAGGTAAAAGCCAACTCTGTTAAACAAGAGTTTGAGAAACAAGATGAACTGAAACGATCGGCGATGAGAGCAGTTGCAGCACTACTGACTATTCCAGAAGCAGAGAAAAGTCCACTTATGAGTGAGTTTCAATCTCAGATAAGCTCCAACCCTGAGTTGGCAGCCATCTTTGAGAGCATCCAAAAGGACTCATCTTCAACAAGCTTGGAGTCAATGGACACTACCTAAACCTTTTCTTCCAAAGAAGGAATCTTTCATTCTTGTGTTGATGTTATGCACTGAAATTTCAGTCATTACGCAAGCAAAAAGAAAATCTGTACTTTGAGCTTTAAGCTTATGAATTAATTTTTACTTTGGAAATTCTAGTTTTTGTTTATTGTTGCTTTTTTTAGTAGTTAATCCTGAATGTCCATGTAGTTCAGTGGAAAATATAGTGTAAATTACACAGAACATTTTTGTTATACGACATCCAATTTAGCAGTATTTAAAAAGGTGACACATTTGTAGTAGTAGATTGTGTATAGGTATGCAATAAGGATTTTGGTGTGCTGAATGAACTTGGAATATAAATGTTAAATTTTACTCCCAGGATCATTTTCTTTTAGGAAACTTCATGCCATTCACCTTTTATTATGTGAATTTTGTAATGAAAAAGGAGAAAAAAAGTCTGTTTGTCTGTCTGCTGTTTCTGTTTCAGCTTGCTAAACAATAGTTAAAGAACTCTGCTTTGTGAGATTTATTAGATTAAAATGGTTGGCACAGTTCTTAAATCATAGATTGGTACTTCCAATTTCTTGGAATGGCAAATTATTTCCATGGATGCATTGATACTGCATGGGACATTCCAATATGTATGTTCTGTAAAATGTATTTTGTTTGGAATACAAAGCTTGAATTTAAAAGATGATTTTACTCTGTGCACCGCTTATGCCTTGCTAGTTTTTGTTCCATTGATCTTACTTACATTTAACTACCTTTTTCAAGTAAAGGTAGAATAAATCTATATTAAAAAATATTTTAAATTGGGTCCAATTTAGATTAACTGGAGTGTACTGAAACAGAAAAGTTTGGGTGCTCCCTAAGTTGGTAAAACAAAAATACTTCTAAGCTATTTTGTATATCACTAAAAAGCTGTTGTGCAAAGAAAAGCACCCTGAATTTTTGAATGGTGGTATCTGCCAACGCTGTTTCCTTTAGAGTAGAATGACTCCCTTTAATTGGAGCCCTGTGTTCAGGGATGCTGTAATAAAGTTTGTTTCGTGATCAGTGGGTTCATAAATGTGTCGGTGTTACTTGACTCAAAATTAGTACAAATAACAGCGAACCCTTGCATGGCACTTTGCAGATGACGTAACATCCCATGAGGCTTTACAGTGGATTTGAAAGTCTTTGATACGAATTGGGTGAGCAAGATAAGGAAGATGACAAGGTAGCAGCTTTTGGATGATGTTGGTTAGGTATCCAGAAGGAAGTACACATGCAGCTTAACTTTGTCTGAGAGTTGCAAACCATTGTATGCAAGAGGCTGATGACATAAGCATCAGTTGCTCCTAATTCTGCCCATTGGGTTCAAAAGCTCTGTAAAGGCCCTCTTGTGGTACAGTGGTAGTGTCCCTACCCTGGACTAGGGAGGCCTGGATTCAGGTCCCACCTGCTCCAGAGGTGTGTAGCTTTGTACGCTACATTTCCCTGAGGAATTTTCAGATGCTATTTGGTACTAATTTCAGTGAATAATTAATCTACATTTTAGAAACATTGCAATCCAAACCTAATTTAAAGAATTTCTCCTCGAACCACTGTACACATCCCATAGTTTTCATTTCAAGGTTTAATGGAACAGCAAATCTAATTTAAGGAGCAAATTTGCTGTAAAATAATGACCAACTTGCTTTTTTTTGCCATTAAGCAAATTGCTTTCTGCATACTTAGTTGTATTGGGCAAAAGTGTGAATTTCCATTTCATTTGAAATGGCATCAATTACTCAGCAGAAATGTTGATCTATTATTATGTTTATTTCTTCTCGAGAGTGAGTTACAGGAAATCGGTGAAGGTTAGTCTTAAAGCTTAATTTAAAGTAAACTTGCATGAATCTGATCTTTGTTCGTTCAGTGGCAATTTCTGGACTGGGATTCATTTTTATACTACTTGTCCATTTGTAATAATTGGAGGGAAAAAAAAGTGTCTGTCTGCTGTTTCTGTTTCAGCTTGCTAAACAATAGTTAAGGAACTCTGAGACTTATTAAATCAAAATGGTTGGCACAGTTCTTAAATCATAGATTGTAACTTCCAATTTCATGGAATGGCAAATTATCATTGACAGTATCGAGGGCTGTTGTAGGCTGCAGCGGGACATTGACAGGATGCAGAGATGGCTGAGGAGTTCAACCTGGATAAATGCGAGGTGATGCATTTTGGAAGGTCGAATTTGAAAGCTGAGTACAGGATTAAGGATAGGATTCTTGGTAGTGTGGAGGAACAGAGGGATTTTGGGGTGCAGGTACATAGATCCCTTAAAATGGCCACCCAAGTGGACAGGGTTGTTAAGAAAGCATATGGTGTTTTGGCTTTCATTAACCGGGGTATTGAGTTTTAAGAGTCGTGAGATCTTGTTGCAGCTCTATAAAACTTTGGTTAGACCGCACTTGGAATACTGCATCCAGTTCTGGTCGCCCTATTATAAGAAAGATGTGGATGCTTTGGAGCGAGTTCAGAGGAGGTTTACCAGGATGCTGCCTGGACTGGAGGGCTTATCTTATGAGGAGAGGTTGACTGAGCTCGGACATTTTTCATTGGAGAAAAGGGGACCTAATTGAGGTATACAAGGTAATGAGAGGCATAGATAGAGTCGATAGCCAGAGACTATTTCCCAGGGCAGAAATGACTAACACGAGGGGTCATAGTTTTAAGCTGGTTGGAGGAAAGTATAGAGGGGATGTCAGAGGCGGGTTCTTTACACAGAGAGTTGTGAGAGCATGAAATACGTTGCCAGCAGCAGTTGTGGAGGCAGGGTCATTGGGGACATTTAAGAGACTCCTCGACATACATATGGTCACAGAAATTTGAGGGTGCATACATGAGGATCAGTGGTCGGCACAACATCGTGGGCTGAAGGGCCTGTTCTGTGCTATACTGTTCTATGTTCTATTTCATAACTGAGTAGCAGGAAATGCATGTTACAGAATTAGAAGAGAATTGCAGATCCCAATATTGTCCATGTACTGATGTACAGAATATTTAAAATCTTATGTTTTTGATAAAACTAAAATTTTATTTGAATTTTGTTTAATTGTGTACCAAGACGTTTTTTTGCTCATTTTGAGTTTGAGCATCATTGACTTGAGGTTTATTCATAACTGTACTACAAATTCAACATAATGCTTACATGTACATTACTATATATGTGCATGCCAGACTTGTGCTTTCCTCACAATCAGTCATTTCAAATATTCCATTGTTTTTTTGCTTATTAGCAGTAATGTTAAGTGGCCAGAGACATTAACTAAAAGCAATGATATGAATGGTTGGCTTTGACATCAGATCAATAGTATGTTTTGTTTTGGATAGTGGAAATCACTGCCTCCAGTGCTCATGAATTGGTGCATTTAGTTTATTTCTTGTAAATGCTTGTCCTAAGTTTAACGAGTCTGTAAAATGGAAAAACAGTTTAGTACATTAGAATTCTTGTGTACAATTATTTGATGCTTATTGAATAGTTACTTTCTGTTTCAGTCTATAAGTGATAATTCTGATCTGAATCATTGTTCCATTATTGCATAAAATAAGACGCCAATTGATAAAAAACTGACCAAACACCGATCTGCTTTTAACTGTAGTATACTTCAAAAAAAATTGGGCAATAGAACCACCAGTGGACGATTTTTGGAGGAGAGGGGTGCTTGTAATTTTTGCCTGGTGCAAATTCTCCCCCTAAATAAAAACCAACATGTATAAAAATATTGTTTTAAAATCTACGTTTTCAGTTCCAAAAAGGACAATTCCATACAATGAGTGCATATCTGTTTGAAAAATGTGAAGAGTACATATAATTGAAATAGAATTTTCATTCACTTCAAAATCCCTATCACATTCTAAGGTACCAACATTTTTTGCAGCTAATTATATAAACATAGAATAGCACAACACAGGCTATTCGGCCGTGATGTTGTGCCCACCATTTGTCCTACTCAGATCAAAATAAACTACATACCCTACATTTTACTATCATCCGTGTGCCTATCCAAGAGACCCAAATGTATTTGATTCTACTACCACAGCTGGCAATGCATTCCACACACCCACCACTCTGTGTAAAGAACCCACCTCTGATATTGCCCCCAAACTTCCTCCAATCATCTTTAAAATTATGCCCTGGGAAGAAGTCACTGACTATTCACTGTAGCTATGCCTCTCATCATCTTGTACACCTCTATTAAGTCACCCCCCCCCCCCCCATCCTGCTTCACTAATGAGAAAAGCCCGAGCTCCCTCAATCTTTCTTCATAAGACATGCCCTCCAGTTCAGGCAGTAAAATTGAAACATAGTCGTTGATGTTAATGTGTCCAACTTTTGTGCAAGTTTTCACAGACAAATAATTAACCAGTTGATTTATAGTGATACTCAATTGTAGAATCTTTTGCATCCAGTAGCCATACATCTACCTCTTCGCAATGTGTCCTGTCAACAAGAGTGTCAGTTGGCTGGACATCTTTTTGTATGATGCAGCATGATGCCAACAGCATGGGTTCAAATCCCACTCCTGCTAAGCAATTGTAGCATTTACCTGGACTGACAGATGACATCTGAATTCATGTACTATTTAAAGGTTGACATTTATTACAAAGAGGTGCTCAATCTGAATACTGTACAGTGTCTCCCCTTTGGCCATGTGTTCTACGAATGCCCTTCAGCTTGCAAGCATAAATTAACTAGCAGCAATTCTTAGAGCAGTGTATTAATCTAAGCTGGATAGGTGCTCTAGGTGTCAATGTGAGAACATTTTAGTGATCGCAACCACAGCACCATATGTTTGAAGTTGGTCTGCAAAGAAAATGTTACTGATGGGGGAAAGGCAGATATTAAAATAAGACAGGGTATGGCCAAAATAGAGGTGCTATACTTCAACACTCTCCCCCTCTCTGTCTCTCTTCACATGTGTGTGCGCGCACACCCACCCACCTTCCACCGCCTGTGGAATTGTGACCCTAAGATTAAATCACCACCAGTTGACACTATCTAATGAGAGAGTATCCTGGTAAGACTGGCAACTTTATTGCCAAAAAGAGAGACTATGGCAATTCCTTTTGGTAGCTTGTTCTTCAGGTTTTTGAATTCAATCAAGTCATGCACCATCCTGGTAGGTACATGCCATTCTATCATGCCTGATCTAATGCTAAATTTAACTATGATGTTGGAATGCCATTACTCAAATGGCTGAAAGGGTTGGTGAAGATGCACATCATTAGCTTAGGGGGAAATGTTTAAATTCCTGATGATTATGGGAAAAAGTTTTCATTTTATGGTCATGTGAGTGATATATAGTGCTTTACCTTACCATATCTACCTTACGGCATTCCTTGGCAATACTGCTAACAAATTGCAGCAATTCAGGTATTTATGGATGGATGCAAAATGGCATGGTGTATCCTCATCCAAAAAGTGTACAGGGATTTCACTAGAGAAGTACAGGAGGATAAAACAGATGAATGTGGGCTGAAGAGCTGGTGTATGGGAGAAGGATTCACATTTTTGGATTATTGGAACCTCTTCTGGGGTAGAAGTGACTTTTACAAGAAGGATGGATTGTACCTGAATTGGAAGGGGATTAATATACTGGCAGGGAGATTTGCTAGAACTGCTTGGGAGGATTTAAACTAGTAAGGGGGTGGGACCCAGGGAGATAGTGAGGAAAGAGATCAATCTGAGACTGGTACCGCTGAGAAGAGAAGTGAGTCAAATGGTCATGGCAGGCAGGAACAAAGCAGAGAACAAGATAGGACTGATGAATTAAATTGCATTTATTTCACTGCAAGAGGCCTAGTAGCGAAGGCAGATGAACTCAAGGCATGGTTTGGAACATGGGATTGGGATATTGTAGCAATTACAGAAATGTGGCTCGGGGATGGACAGGACTGGCAGCTTAATGTTCCAGTATACAAATACTACAGGAAGGATAAAAAGGGAGGCGAGAGAGGTGGGGGAGTGGCGTTTTTGATCAGGGATAGCATTACAGCTGTACGGAGGGAGGATATTCCCGGAAATACATCCAGGGAAGTTATTTGGGTGGAACTGAGAAATAAGAAAGGGATAATCATCTTATTGGGATTGTATTATAGATCCCCTAATAGTTAGAGGGAAATTGAGAAACAAATTTTTAAGGAGATCTCCGTTATCTGTAAGAATAATAGGGTAGTTATGGTAGGGGATTTTAACCTTCCAAACATAGACTGGCACTGCCATAGTGTAAAGCTTTAGTTGGAGAGGAATTTGTTAAGCATGTATAAGAAAATTTTCTGATTTAGTATGTGGATGTATCTACTAGAAAAGGTGCAAAACTTGACCTACTCTTGGGAAATAAGGCAGGGCAGGTGACTGAGGTGTCAGTGGAGGAGCACTTTGGGGCCAGCGACCATAATTCTATTAGTTTTAAAATAGTGGAGGAAAAGGATAGACCAAATCTAAAAGTTGAAGTTCTAAATTGGAGAAAGGCCAATTTTGACGGTATTAGGCAAGAACTTTCAGAAGCTGATTGGGAGCAGATGGTTGCAGGTAAAGGGCCAACTGGAAAATGGGAAGCCTTCAGAAATGAGATAATGAGAGTCCAGAGAAAGTATATTCCTTTTTGGGTGAAAGGGAATGTTAGATGAGTAGAGAAATTGAGGTTTGGTTCAGAAAAAGAAGGAAGCATATGGCAGGTATAGACAGGAGAAATTGAGTGAATCCTTACAATATAAAGGCAGTAGGAGTATACTTAAGAGGGAAATCAGGAGGGCAAAAGTGGGACGTGAGATAGCTTTGACAAATAGAATTAAGGAGAATCCAAAGAGTTTTTACAAATACATTAGGGGAAAAAGGGTAACTCGGCAGCAAATAGGGCCCCTCAAAGATCAGCAAGGTGGCCTTTGTGTGGAGCCACAGAAAATAGGGGAGATACTAAACGAGTATTTTGCATCAGTATTTAGTGTGGAGAAAGGCATGGAAGGTACAGCATGTGGGGAAATTGATGGTGACATCTTGAAAATGTCCATGTTACAGAGGAGGAAGTGCTGGATGTCTTGAAACGTGTAAAAGTGGATAAATCCCCAGGACCTGGTCAGATGTACCCTATATCTCTGTAGGAAGCTAGGGAAGTGATTGGGCCCCTTGCTTAAGATAGTTGTATCATCGATAGTCACAGGTGAGGTGTGAGAAGACTGGAGGTTAGCTAACATGGCACCATTATTTAAGAAAGGTGGTAAAGACAAGCCAGGGAATTATAGACCAGTGAGCCAGACATCGGTAAGTTGTTGGAGGGAATCCTGAGGGACAGGATTTACACGTATTTGGAAAGGGAAGGACTGATTTACCTAATCAGCATAGCTTTGTGCGTGGGAAATCATGTCTCAAATTTGATTACTTTTTCAAAAAATTCAATGAAGAGGATTGATGAGGGCAGAGCGGTGGACATGATCTACATGGACTTCAGTAAGGCATTCGGCAAGGTTCCTCATGGGAGACTGGTTAGCAAGCTTAGATCTCTCAGAATACAGAGAGAACTAGCCATTTGGATACAGAACTGGCTCAAAGGTGGAACACAGAGGGTGGTAGCAGAGGGTTGTTTTTCAGAATGGAGGCCTGTGACAAGGATCGGTACTGGGTCCACTACTTTTCGTCAATTACTTAAATGATTTGGATATGAACATAGGAGGTATAGTTTGTACATTGATGGAAAGGGATAGATGTACTCCACCGAGCAAGAATTACAGCTGGGAGAAGGGAATTTATGTTGCAATTGGGAAAGATTTAGGAAGCGTAGAATGGGGAAGGAAACTGCAGGGGATGAGCACATTAAAAATGTGAAGCTTATTCAAGGAAAAGCTTCTGTGTGTCCTAGTAAGTATGTACCTGTCAGGCAAGAAGGAAGATATAGAACGCGTGAGCCGTGGTTTACTAAGGAAGTGGAATAAAGTGAGGACTGCAGATGCTGGAGATCAGAGCTGAAAATGTGTTGCTGGAAAAGCGCAGCAGGTCAGGCAGCATCCAAGGAACAGGAGAATCGATGTTTTGGGCATAAGCCCGAATGGGCAGATTCCTGAAGAAGGGCTTATGCCCGAAACATCGATTCTCCTGTTCCTTGGATGCTGCCTGACCTGCTGCGCTTTTCCAGCAACACATTTTCAGCTAAAGAAGTGGAATCCCTGGTCAAGAAGAAGAAGGCGGCTTATGTTTGGACAAAATGTGAAAACCCAGGGTGCTTGAGGGTTACAAGGAAGTCAGGAAAGACCTAAAAAGAGAACTCAGAAGAGCCAGGAGGAGACATGAGAAGTTGTTGGCGGATAGGATCAGGGTTAATCCTAAGGCTTTCCATAGGTATGTCAGGAATAAAAGAATGACTAGAGTTAAATTAGGGCCAATCAAGGATAATAATGGGAAGTTGTGTGTGGAGTCAGAGGAGATAGGGGAAGCACTAAATAAATATTTTTCAACAGTGTTCACTATAGAAAATGAAAATGTTGGCGAGGAAGTTACAGAGATACTTGCATCTGGACTAGAAGAGATTGAGGTTCACAAGGAAGAGGTATTAGAAATACTGTAGAGTGTGAAAATAGACAAGTCCCCTGGGCCGGATGGGATCTATCCTAGGATCCTCTGGGAAGCAAGGGAAGAGATTGCCGAGCCTTTGGCATTGATCTTCAAATCATCATTGTCTACAGGAATAGGGCCTGAGGACTGGAAGATAGCAAATGTGGTTCCCTTGTTCAAAAAGGGTAGTAGAGACAACCCTGGTAATGACAGACCAGTGAGTCTCACTTCAGTTGTTGGTAAGGTGTTGGAAAAGGTTATAAGAGATAGGATTTATAAGCATCTAGAAAAGAATAATCTAATCAGGAACAGTCAGCATGGTTTTGTGAAGGGTCGGTCGTGCCTAACACATCTTCTTGAGTTTTTTGACAAAGTGACCAAGCAAGTAGATGTGAGTAAACTGGTTGATGTGGTGTATATGGATTTCAGCAAGACGTTCGATAAGGTTCCCCATAGTAGGTTATTATACAAAATGCGGAGGAATGGGATTGTGGGAGACATAGAAGTTTGGATCAGTAATTGGCTGAAAGAAAACAGAGGGTTGTAGTTGACAGAGCATGTTCATCTTGGTGTCCAGTTACTTGCGGCATACTGCAAGGGTTGGTGTTGGGTCCACTGCTGTTCGTCATTTTTATAAATGACTTGGATGAGTTAGTAAACACGAGGGGACACAACTTTAAAGTGAGGGGAGATAGGTATAAGACAGATGTCAGAGGTAGTTTCTTTACTCAGAGAGTAGTAAGGGTATGGAATGCTTTGCCTGCAACAGTAGTAGATTCGCCAAGTTTAAGTGCATTTAAGTCGTCATTGGACAGGCATATGGACGTACATGGAATAGTGTAGGTGGGATGGGCTTCAGATTAATATGACAGGGCAGCGCAACATCGAGGGCCGAGGGGCCTGTACTGCACTGTAATGTTCTATGTTCTAAGAAGGTTACCTCAGATTACAACAGGATCTTAATCAGATGGGCCAATGGGCTGAGGAGTGGCAGATGGAGTTTAGTTTAGGTAAATACATTTTAGAAAAGCAAATCTTAGCAGGACTTATACACTTAATGGTAAGGTCCTCGGGAGTGTTGCTGAACAAAGAGACCTTGGAGTGCAGGTTCATAGCTCCTTGAAAGTAGAGTTGCAGGTAGATAGGATAGTGAAGAAGGTGTTTGGTATGCTTTCCTTTGTTGGTCAGTGTGTCGAGTACAGGTGTTGGGAGGTCATGTTGCAGCTGTACAGGACTTTGGTTAGGCCACTGTTTGAATATTGCATGCAATTCTGGTCTCCTTCCTGTCAGAAAGATGTGAAACTTGAAAGTTTTCGGAAAAGATTTACAAGGATCTTGCCAGGGTTGGAGGATTTGAGCTATAGGGAGAGGCTGAATAGGTTAGGGCTGTTTTCTCTGGAGTCTGAGGGGTGACCTTATAGAGGTTTATAAAATCATGAAGGGCATGGATACGATAAATAGACAAGGTCTTTTACCTGCTGTGGGAGAGTCCAGAACTAGAGGGCATAGGTTTAGGGTGAGAGGAGAAAGATATAAAAGGGACCTAAGAGATAACGTTTTCATGCAGAGGGCGGTGCAAGTAGGGAATAAGCTGCCAGAAGGGAAGTGGTGGAGGCTAATACAATTGCAACATTTAAAAAACATCTTGATGGGTAAATGAGTAAGAAGGGTTTGGAGGGATATGGGCCGGGTGCTGGCAGGTGGGACTAGATTGGGTTGGGATATCTGGCCGGCATGGACGAGTTGGACCGAAGGGTCTGTTTCCGTGCTGTACATGTCTATGACTCAACAAGTATATTCTGATACTAATGGTAATGGATAACCAAATGAATATTTGAAAATTGCTCCAACTGCTGGGCCTGTACAGTTGAATGCCCATAGGACCAAAAAAGGCAATAATGCATAAATGCTTTTCATTTTATTGTATTTGTTCATGGGATTAGGCTATCAATAATTGTCCTTCAGAAGGTAATGGTGAGCTGCCGCCTGGAACGGTTTCTGAGGTGCAGGTGCACCCACAGTTCTGTTAATGTGTTCTGGGGTTTTGACAGTGACAGTGAAAGAATGTTGATACAGTTTTCTGTAAGGATAGTGTGGCTTGGAGGGGACCTCGCAGGTGGTGGTGGTACTCCTATGCATAGCTTACCCTTGACCTTCTAGGTGATAGCATTGGCAGGTTGAATGTTCCTCGCAAAAAAGAGTTTATTTCTATCTATGTATAAATCTGTATGATTCATTACAGCAAGTCACCAGCGAGGAACTGGAAATGAAAATATCCCAGCAGTTACCTGAACTGGCAGTTGACATCTGAATTCATGTACCATTTGCAGGTTGACATTTATTACAAAGCAGTGCTCCATCCATATACTATACAGTGTTTCCCCTTTGGCAAACTCTTCTACAGATGCCCTTCAGCTTACAAATGTAAATTAACTGTAGCAGCAAATCTTAGAGCAGTGTATTAATCTAAGCTGGATAGGTGCTCAAGGTGGCAAAGGGAGAACATTTTAGTGATAGCAACTACAACATGATATGTTTGAAGTTGGTTTTGGAAAAGGAAGAAGTTGGTCTGCAAAGAAAAGGTTAGTGATTGGGGAAAGACAGATATTAAAATAAGGGTATGGCCAAAATAAACTGGGGACAGCTACTTCTGAGTAAATATACAACAGATCATTGTGGTGGTGGTGGTGGGGAAGTCATTCAAGATTGAATTGGCAAGAGTACAGGCCCAATATTAGTTAGATGGGTTGATCAGTGATAAATTTTATCTATCCTTGGTAGGTGTGAGATTATGCCATTTGGAAGAAGGATAATGGTGGTGCAGTACTCAATGGTAGGACATTACGAACCTCAGGAACAGTGTGATCGTGAGGTGCTTGTCCACACATCACTGAAGATGACAGGGCAATTTAGCAAGGTAATTAAAGGAAAGTGTCCCATATGTTGCCGTATCAGTTGTACTGGTGGTTATAAGAGCAGGGAAGTTGTTTTGGAGCTGTACAGAACTTTGATCAGGCCACATTTGGATTACTGTGTGCAATTCTGGTCACCCTACTAGAGAAAAGATGTGATTGTACTGGAGGGTGTGCAAAGGAGATTCACCAAGATTTTGAATGGGAAGGAGCTGGTTAGCTATAGAGAGGCTGGATAAGCTTTGGGAGACCTGATTGAAGTGTATAAGATTTGAAGGGCATGGGTAAGGTGGATAGAAAAACATTTGTTCCCCTTAGTTGAAGGATCGGTATCAAGGGGTCATAATTTTACTAAAGACGAGAGAGTATTTGAGTTTCTTTTTCACTCCAGAGGGAATCTGGAATAGACTGCCTATAAGGGGAGTTGAGGCAGGAAACCTCACAATCTAGACCTTAGATGAACAGAATATGTGTCATAAAATTCAAGGCTATGGGGTCCAAGTCTGGGCTAAAACTGGGGTTATTGTAGTTGAAGGGCCTGTTCTGTGGTGTTTGACTCACTGTATTGAAGTAATAGATCATTACACTATGTAACTGATTGGAGCAGTCATGCTCAAAGATAAATGTTGCAAGAGGGCCAAGACTGTTTCTCAGTGGGAGGTCGTTGGTGCCAGCAGATGCCCCCTCCTGCCCCCCCTTGCCCAGCAGCTTAGTGGGGGGTGACTATATTCAGGCCCACAAACTCAAAGTCATTTACAAAGGACTCTCGCGATATTCAAGTAAATGAGGTTTTTGAGGCGGTGGGGTGGACAGCAGGAGAACTTATTTATTTTTGCAGTCTCTGCACTTCTTTTGCAATTATTCTCTGATGTGAAACTGGATAAACGTTAGAGTGGGAGTTTGCACGGACTTGACAGATTGGGTGAAAAATCATTAAACAGGCTGCAGGTCCTGAATTCGACAAGTAAGTCGACTTTTGCGTGAAGTAAAAAAAGTTACTGTGTAAGGCAGGAATGGACCAATGTTAAATTATGCCCAACATTGTACCAAACTCATTTAGAGCAAACGTCGAGTAACAAATACTGGCCTAAAACTTCGACTGACTTTAAATAAATGGGATGTATCCAGTACTGTATTCTTGAGCACTAAGAAATGTCAGCTATGTTTGTACAAGCCATTGGCCAGGCTGGATGGGAACTGGAAGGTTTGGAGTTAGTGGGCAGACGAAAGTGTCGTTTTTTTTCAACTGCACAGTGATTAATCCTGAACTGTACAATGGAAAATGAACTATCGTGAATGGTGTTTGTATGTTTTAAAATTAATCTTTCTTGGTTATAATTTCCAACAAATGTCCAACGTGAAGAAGGTTATCTTGGATAACAAAGAGATCTTGATCACTTGGGTCAATGGGCGGAGGAGTGGCAGATGGAGTTTAATCTTTACACAGAGTTGTGAGAGCATGGAATGTGTTGCCAGCAGCAGTTGTGGAAGCAAGGTCATTGGGGATATTTAAGAGACTACTGGACATGCATATAGTCATGTAAATTTGATGGTGCATACATGAGGATCAGTGGACGGCACAACATCGTGGGCTGAAGGGCCTGTTCTGAGCTGTACTGTTCTATGTTCTAATTTGGATACATACAAGGTATTGCATTTTGGTAAAGCAAATATGGGTAGAACTGATACAATTAATGGTAGGGCCCTGGCTAGTGTTGTAGAACAGAGACACCTCGGGGTTCATGTACATAATTTTTGAAATTTGCATCACATACAGAGAGGGTGGTTAAGAAGGCATTTAGCATGCTTGCCTTCATTGTTCAGACTTTTGAATTGGGAAGTCATTTTGAAGTTGTACAGGACGTTGGCGAAGCCATTTCTGGAGTACTGTGTCCAGTTCTGGTTGTCCGCTGTTTTAGGAAGGATATTATCAAGCAGGAGAAGGTTCAGAAAAGATTTGCCAGGATGTTGCTGGGAATGGAAGGTTTGAGTTATAAAGATTGTTTTAATGTACATTTTTCTCAGCATGTGCACAAAATCTGTAGAAAGCATCCTATCCTGATGTATCACAGCATGGAAGGCAGTGCTTCATCCTGAGACTGCAAGTCGTGAGCACTGCCCAGTCCATCACGCAAACCAGCCTTCCATCCTTTGACTCCATCTATTCTTCCCGCTGCCTCAGGAAAAGAACCAAAGCCGCCTCCTATCCCAGTTATACTCCCTTTCACCCTCTCCTGGCAGGCAGAAGATATAAAGTTTGAATATGTGCAAGAACAGGTTCATGAACAGGTTCTTCCCTGCAGTTATCTGACTTTTGAATTGACGTCTCAAATGTTAATGTTGATCTCTCTCTCTGCACCTTTTCTGTGGCTTTAACACTACATTCTGCTCTATGTTCTGCTACCTTGATGTTCTTTATATGGTATAATCCGCTTGTATAGCACACAAAATAACACTCTTCACTGTATTTCGGTAAGTGACAACAATAAATCAGGTCAGGCAGCATCCAGGGAACAGGAGAATCGACGTTTCGGGCATAAGCCCTTCTTCAGGAATGGAACAGTTGAGGAATCCGGAGTGTGGGGGTAAGTACATGAAAGTTTTTGGTACTTACTGTCTTTGATTTCCGATATGGCCAGGAAGAACTGTTTGTTTAGTTTATGGATCCTTCTGTGGATGAAGAACAGTAGAGGTCCTTTGCAGGTGTGTGAGAGTGTTGTCCTGAGCTGGGGTAGGTCGAGTTGCAGGGAATGTAGGTAGCGGCACATGGCTGCAAGCATGGAGCGGAGGATCCGGAGGGAGGTCTGTTGCTGGAGGCTTCGGATTTGTTGTAAGTACTGGTTGTCCTGGTTGGGTCCAAGTTTTGTTGGACCCGGTGTCTCCGGCTCTGATCTCCAGCATCTGCAGACCTCACTTTCTCCACAACAATAAATCAAACTCATAACCATGAAATTTTAAATTTTGTATCCTGAATTCTGCTGATGTTCAAAAACAGTTGAATTACGGTGGCATGGTTTGTTACTCACTGCTTGTATTTTTTCATTGTGTTATTCAGTCAGATTGTCAATATATTTGATTATTTCAAGAAAAACTCAATGGAGATTTGACACCATGGAGACGTTGTACAAGGCCAAGTTCATGACTAGCAGTGAACAAATGCTTCAAAGGGAAGCATCAGTAAGTATTTCTATACTAAAGTTTGCAGTGAAATAGTAAGAGTTATCTTGACTTTTGTAGAAGTTGAATTGATAAATATACAGGATAGAAATTATTTCAGCATGTTTTTTTTTTGTATTATATTGCGTAGAATCGTTATCTCTTTTTGTAACAATCTGAGCATATTTTCATCACTGAAACACGTATTTTAGTGAAAAATGTTGTGAAAAAAATGTCTTTTGCATCAGCAATTTCTTGAGCTTCTCTACTGTCTGTCACAATGTGGATCCATGGGAACTACAGGGAGGATCTTTAGTAACTCTCAGTGCAACATTACCCTGGACTCCACTCATCACCTTAAGTGATACAAAGTTGAAACTTTATTGCTGGAACAGCACAGCAGGTCAGGCAGCATCCAGGGAACAGGAGATTCGACGTTTCGGGCACAGGCCCTTCTTCAGGAATGAGCAGAGAGTGTTCAGCAGGAGAAGATAAAAGGTAGGGAGGAGGGACTTGGAGGAGGGGCGTTGGAAATGTGATAGGTGGAAAGAGGTCAAGGTGAGGGTGATAGGTCAGAGTAGGATGGAGGCGGAGAGGTCAAGAAGAAGACTGCAGGTCAGGAAGGCGGTGCCGGGCTGGAGGGATTCGGCTGAGACAAGGTGGGGGGAGGGGGGATGAAGAAACTGGTGAAGTCCAAGTTCTTCCCCTGCGGTTGGAGGGTTCCCAGTCGGAAGATAAGACGCTCCTCCTCCGACCGTCGCGTTGTTGTGGTTTGGCGGTGGATGAGTCCAATGACCTGCATATCCTCGGTGGGGTGGGAGGGGGAGTTGAAATGCTGTGCTACAGGGTGGTTGGGTTGGTTCGTCCGGGTGGCCCAGAGGTGCTCTCTGAATCGCTCCGCAAGTAGGCGGCCTGTCTCCCCAATATAGAGGAGGCCACACCGGCTGCAGCAGATGCAGTAGATGATGTGGGTGGAGGTGCAGGTGAATCAGTGGCGGATATGGAAGTTTCCTTTGGGGCCTTGGAGAGAAGTGAGGGGGGAGGTGTGGGCGCAAGTGTTGCACCTCCTGCGGTTGCAAGGGAAGGTGCCGGGAGTGGAGGTTGGGTCGGTGGGGGGTGTGGATCTGACAAGGGAGTCGCGGAGGGAGTGGTCTCTACGGAAAGCTGATAGGGGAGGGGAGGGGAGGGAAATATATCCTTGGTGCTGGGGTCTGTTTGGAGGTGGCGGAAGTGACGGCGGATGATGCGCCGTACATGGAGATTGGTGGGGTGGTAGGTGAGGACCAGTGGGGTTCTCTCATGGTGGCGGTTGGAGGGGCGGGGCTCAAGGGCGGAGGAGCGGGAAGTGGAGGAGATGCGGTGGAGGGCACCGTCGACCACGTCGGGGGGGAAATTGCGGTCCTTGAAGAAGGAGGCCATCTGTGTTGTACATATTTTGAACTGGTCCTCCTGGGAGCAGATGCGGCGGAGACGAAGGAATTGGGAGAATGGGATGGCGTTTTTACAGGGGGCAGGATGGGAGGAGGTGTAGTTCAGGTAGCTGTGGGAGTCGGTTGGTTTGTAGTAGATGTCCGTGTTGATTCGGTCGCCTGAGATAGAAACAGAAAGGTCTAGGAAGGGGAGGGAGGAGTCCGAGACTGTCCAGGTGAATTTGAGGTCGGGGTGGAAGGTGTTAGTGTAGTGGATGAACTGTTCAACCTCCTCGTGGGAGCACGAGGTAGCGCCGATATAGTCATCAATGTAGCGAAGGAAAAGATGGGGGGTGGGGCCAGTGTAGTTGCGGAAGATGGATTGTTCCACATACCCTACGAAGAGGCAGGCATAGCTGGGGCCCATGCGGGTGCCCATGGCTACTCCTTTTGATCAATGTAGCGAAGGAAAAGATGGGGGGTGGGGCCAGTGTAGTTGCGGAAGATGGATTGTTCCACATACCCTATGAAGAGGCAGACATAGCTGGGGCCCATGCAAAGTCATGCTGAGCAATCGGTATTGAGGTCTAAACCATAATTTCAGAATGAAGTAGTTCTGGATAGAAAATAATTAAACCAGGGTATGTCAGATCACAGTGTACTTCTGAAACTTCAGATCTGAAGAGAGAAAATATTGCCCCAGTACACTTTTGAGTAATTGTTTTTTATAATCAGCTTACCAAAATAATATTGAATGTCAATCTAGGACAGTTTATTACATAAGAACCAATTACTGCAACCACTGAAAATACTGGAAATACTTCACAGGTTAGACAGATTCTGTAAAGAAAAACAAAGTTAACATTTCAGGTTGATGACCTTTCATCAGAACAGTCATGACATTTGTCTGCATAAATATGTCTATATATCATTGAAGTAGTTGATTACTAAGTGATTGGGCAAAACTGCAGCAGATGGAGTTCAACGTAAGTATGATATTATCCATTTTGGATTGAGAAAAGTTAGATCAGGGTACTTTCTGGACGGTATAAAGTTTAAAAACAATAAATGCCCAAAGAGGGGTTCAGGTATATAGACCTTTGAAACATCATAAAGTGATGAAGAAAATAACTGATAAAATCCTGATCTTTATACTTCAATGACTGGAGTACAAGATGCAGAGGTAATGCTGTAGTTATACAAAACTCTGGTTCGACCTCACTTGGAGTCCTGTGAGCAGATCTGGGCACCATATCTTAGGAAATATACCTGGGCCTTAGAGAGAGTACAGTGTAAATTTGCCAGAATAATACCTGCATTTCAGAGGTTAAGTTATGAGGAGAAATTACCGAAATTAAGCCTGTTTCTCTAGAGTTTAGATCTGATCAAAATCTTCAAGATATTAAAAAGAAAAGACAGTGTAGATAAAGATAAATTATTACCACCGGTTGGGCATTCTAGAATTAGGGGGCTTAGTGTAAGAATTAGAGCCAGACTGTTAGGATGCTCCTACACACACACACACACACACACAGACATACACACACACACGTTTAGAACTCTTCCCCTAACAGCAGTGGATGCATGTTCAGTTGTTAATTTTTGTGAAGCAAAAGGTTTTCATGAACATGGGCCAATGGCAGGTGTATGGAGTTAGGCCACAGATCAGCCATGATCTCAATGAATGGTGGAACAGACTCGAGGAGCTGAATGGCCTACCTTTGTTCCAATGTTCCTGTATGTTTCTAAACCTTTAAATATGGTAATTTTATATTTTAAATGATATTAACAGCTTCAATTTTAACACATATATACAATATATTCACAGAACCATGTCGCTTTGCACAAAAGACCAAAGGAAACATTGAGAATAACAGGCATGATTGCAAGTCTCTGAAATAAAGAATCATAGATGGACGAACTGGGCTTTATTTTACAGCAGTATCCACATAATGCTGATGTTCCTATCTGAAAAAGTGAGCAGTATTTTCAACTCGCAATTTATATTTTCCTCTGGGCATTTTTGGGGAAAAAATGTGTTGGATTTTCAGAATAAAGACAGACTTTTAAAAGTAATTAAAAATTGTTTGTGTGGGGAGAGAAGATTTAGACAATGTAACATGGTAAAAAAAGAACAGGTTAATGACTTATTGACATCTTGCACAGGTAAAGTCATCGTCTGATGTGAATTGCCACAATTGCATGACAGCCACTGAATGTCTGGTACAAAAAAAGTACAGATGTCATAAATTCCATGTAACAACAAAGACTGTAGATCTCACTTTTAGAAAACATGAAGCTCATTAGAGAAAACATTCAAACATGTGACTGTTAAAATATTGTTTCAAGCTTCCATGCTTGCCAGAAATTTGATGAGATGGATTCGGACTGAAGTTTTCATTTTGTGAAAACTTCCAAACTTTCCTTCTAAATGGCAATATTGTATTCCTTTTCCTGAGGGAATTCTCTCTCTTATGTTGCATCAGCAATCTGTTGCTATTTTCAGAGTTTAGTTTATTATTAATCAGCACTCAAGATATTGTTTCTGACTGACTTAACCTGAAATAGTCATTATAGAAGCTAGGTCAGTCGTTGAGAGAAAAGCCTACAACCATACGCCAGGAGTGAATTTATTCAGTATAATGTAAGTGAACTCTACATGACACACAGTTTATTCTTAAATTGGTTGTAGCATGAAGTGGTAGTCAGTTGACCATTTGCTATTTGTGGAAGATAATTAGATTAGATCAGATTCCCTACAGTGTGGAAACAGGCCCTTCAGCCTAACAAGTCCACACCAACCCTCCGAAGAATAACTCACACAGACTCATTTCCCTACATTTACCCCTGACTAATGCACCTAACACTATGGGCAATTTAGCATGGCCAGTTCACCTGACCTGCACATCTTTTGAACTGTGGGAGGAAACCGGAGTACCCGGAGTAAACCGACGCAGATACGGGGAAAATGTGCAAACTCCACACAGACAGTCACCCAACGCTGGAATCGAACCCAGGTCCCCGGCACTGTAAGGTAGCCATGCTAACAACTGAGCCTCCGTGCCACTCTCTAAACAACTACCACTCTTTGTGTGTTTTGTCCATTTCTGCTGATTTTTATTTTTGTTCATGTTAAGAGATCCACTTCTATGACTATCCTTCTTGTGCTTATTGATCTTTCTTCAGACTTTGACCAGGATTGACATCCTCATCTTCCTTGAACACTTGTCCCCAGTTGGACACCTGGGTGAGACTGCCATTACTTGCACCTAGTTTTGTTTATCAAATCATAGAATATTTCCAGTATTGTTCTCTTCCTGTTCCTGCAGTCACTTCTGGATTCACCAAATGATCTATCTTGCGTTCCATCCTCAACAAAACTTTATTTTATGTACTGCCTTTAAAATGGTTGAACATGAGTATTGCTGAAAAGGCAGATTTTAATAAAGTTTTCCTCTTGATTACGCCAATGTGAAAGGGAAGACATTTTTGTACCTTATGAAAAGAGTATGCCAATTGATTGGCAAATGTACTCTGTAAGGGGCATTGTCCTGAAGAATGCACCAGTTACATGATGATTGACAGTTAAATGCCAAGCTTTAATTAAATTTAAACCAGGCAGGTGTACTCTGATCGGTAAAGACAATGCCCTGAGGAATAAACTGAAGAATAGCTGCCACTTGACTATGCTCACTCAAAATAGATGCAATGTCTGCATATGCTGTTTGGGTCTGTAAGAAACAGGCTTCTGTACGTCAGTGTGTTTAATTTCCAGTAGATGCAGGTATGCCCCATTGCAGGGCCACTGATGATCTTAAATTGGTTTTCAGTAATTCTTAGCACACTCAGTTGATTTAGCAACTTGAGATCCTCATGTTGGGCATTTGTGAGGTTTGTAAGCATAGGTTGTTTAGTTACAGTCAGTACCTTACCTGTGGGGAGCAACCATGCTGTTTGATGCACCCTGCCAGTCTTTGGAACAAATGCCCTACCTGGCATCACAACAGCACTCAAATTTATGTGCTAGGCAGAATGTCTTTTTGACTTGGTGGCAGCACCTATCATTGGCAACAACTACTTATGTTGCTGCTGTGTAATAACAGCACAAAGTAGCTAGCTTCACCTGTTGATCAAATCTTCCAGAGTAATCTGAGGTATGTTGGACACTTTTCAAGTCCAAAGGTAGTGGCCATAGGCTCACTTGTACCTTTGTGTAATATACTGTACCAAAGGTAGACATCATGCTGCAACCTGAGTCCTATTTCAGCATCAAGCTTGTACATCGATTCGAGCCATATTGCATATGGCTGCCAATTAGGCCAATCTTATAGTTTGAAGGAATCCAACGATGTATATTGCCCAAGGAAGACTTGCAGTAGACTGTAGTAGATAATCCCTATGGCACAATTTCTCAATTAATAAATCAAGTAGGACATCCCAACATGCTTCTCGGGAGCATAATAAATCCCTCGAATTGTGCTTGGGTGTGACTGAGAAGGTCGTAGGCTAGTCTCCTGCCTTATACTGCATGCTCAGACCCTGAAAACACACCTCTGGAGGCATGGGATGGCACAGTGGCTCATGGGTTAGCACGTCTGCCTCACAGCACCAAGGTTCAATTCTACCCTTGGTTCTCTCATGTCTGCCAAGATTTCCTCCGGGTGCTCCTGTTTCTTCCCACAGTCCAAAGATGTGCAGGTTAGGTGGATTGGCAATGCTAAATTGCCAATAGTGCCTCAGGATATGCAAGCCTGCTGGATTAGTCATGAGAAATGCAGGGTTACAGGGACAGGATAGGGGTGTGGGTCTGGGTGGGCTCTTCGAAGGGTTGGTGAGGACTCGGTGGGTTGAATGGTGTGCTTCCATGCTGCAGGGTTTCTATGTAACATCCAGCCCCACATATTTAAATCCCTACGTGAAGTTACTCCTCCCTAATTCTCCTCTCCTACATTGTCAGAAGAGCGATCATGTGTCTGTACAATTCTGTTTTAATTTTGTTTCCTAATTTCCATAATTAATTTTGCATAACCATACATAATTTGCTCTTACATTGACCATGCCAACTTCTTGATCTGGCAGGTAACAAAGCTTTGAGGACTCTAAGAGATCAATTTCTCTTACTCTGGAAATATTATCAATGCTCCATTTATAGCTAAATTGTTAATGTCCCTACCAGCTCTTTTTTAATCCCTTAGATGTTTATTTAATGGCATACACGGCCTCCATTATCTCCTAGAAACCAAACCATAATGTCTGATTGAGAGCATTAATTGCCCTGCAAACTGTTGTAACTTTTCCTTTTAGCTGTTCACTGCTCTTAAATCGCCATCCATCTCTGTTTTCATTGCCTACTTTTTTCCCATTAGTCAGTGTGATAATCTTCTAAATTCTACCATTAAACTAGTAAACTTATTTCCCAGCCTCATCTGCTGCATTGTCACTGTGTCTTTCTCAAGTTCTGATGCTTTGAGTTTGAGAAATGTGAGCCATCTGAGTTAACACCTATTGTTCAAAATTTCACATCCTACAGGAGCAATTGCTGCTCTTTCCTCTGCAAATGTTTTTAAGTTTTGCTAATTTATTCAACTTTATTTGCATATTATATCAGCTACGAGACTTAGCATCTCCTCCCAGTCTCTGTTAGTTCCTATTTTGGTTAAATTTCTGTTTTTAAAATCTTTACACACTTCACTTTGTTGCTGTTCATTCTATAAATTGCTTGCTGTTCATCCCGTTCTTTGATGAATATCAATTTATTTGAGCTAAACACTGGGAAGACCAAAGCCGTCATCTTTGGCCTTAACCCATTTTTGGCTTCAAACATCTTTGGTACTGGTTTCACCCTCTCCCTAGCCATTACCTACAGCTGAGCAACACTTTGCTACCTTGGTATTCTTTCAACCCTTCAGCTGAGCTACTGATGCCATATGGTCTTCATTCTGAAGACTGACAACCTCTACCTTTGTAATATTGTACATATTCGGCAATACCTAGTTCACATGTTACTGAAACCCTCATTTATTATTTTCTCCTGATCTATTTCAATCATCCTCTGGTTAATCTCCCATTTTTAATAACATTATCAGTCATACAGACTGTTCAAAACCAGGCACATTAATGGATGAACAAAAGTTGTTCACGGGACTTTTAAATGAAAAGTATATTAGAGTTGCTTTTCAGTCTGGAAACCTGTGGCCCCTGGTGTGCCACTAGGATTGAGGCTGGGTCCACTGCTTTTCTTCCTTTCTATAAATGGTTTGGATGTGAACATAGGTTTAGTAATTTTGCAGGCGGCACCAAAGTTGGAGGTGTTGTGGACAGTGAAGAAGGTTACCTCAGATTAAACAGGATCTTGATCAGATGGGCCAAGGAGTGCCAGATGGAATGTAGTTTAGATAAATGTGAGGTGCTGCATTTTGGAAAGGCAAATCAGGACAGGACCTATACACTTAATGATAAGGTCCTGGGGAGTATTACTGAACAAACAAGCCTTGGAGTGCAGGTTCATAGTTCCTTGAAAGTGGAATTGCAGGTAGATAGAATAATGAAGAAGGCATTTGTTACACTTTTCTTGATTGGTCAGTGCATTGAGTATAGGAGTTGTGTGATCGTGTTGCGGCTGTACAGGACATTGGTTAGGCTACTTTTGGAATACTGTGTGCAGTTCTGGCCTCCCTGTTATAGGAAGGATGTGAAACCTGAAAGGGTTCAGAAAAGATTTACAAGGATAATGCCAAGGCTGGACGGTTTAAGCTATAGGGATAGGCTGAATAGGCTGGGGTTATTTTCACTGGAGTGTCGGAGGCTGAGGGGTGACCTTATAGGGGTTTATAAAATCATGAGGGGGGTGGATAGGGTGAACAACCAAGGAATTTACCCCAGGGTAGGGAAGTCAAAAACTAGAGGGCAAAGGTTTAAGTTGAGAAGGGAAAGATTTAAAAGGCAGCTAAGGGGCAACATTTTCACATAGAGGGTGGTGTGTGTATTGAATGAGCTGCCAGATGGAGTGGTGGAGGCGGGTACAATTACAACATTTAAATGTCATCTTGATGGGTACATGAATTGGAAGGGTTTAGAGGAAAATGGGACTAGATTTGTCTGGTCAGTTGGACCAGACAAGTTGGACCGAAGGGTCTGTTTCTGTGTTGTACAATTCTATGACTCTGTGACTGGAAAATATTTAATTTTTCATGTTAAGTCTTTATTGAATAAACTTAGGTATAACAAGCAGCAGTCTGGATCTGGTAACAAGTAAACATATAAAAGCTATAGATACTTTTGTAAAATAAGAATTGCACACCGCTTGACAATGAATTGCCTTAATCTTTTTAAAAGTATTTATTTCCATGAAGTTTAAATTTTAATTAAAATTTAATTCTATGGTTTACTGCAGTAAAATTGAAAGTACATTGCTTGACAGACGTGTAGATGAAGTTCTTTAAATATTGCATCTTTTCAAAAAGAAATGAATAAAGAACATTACTGTGTATTAATGATTTTAGTTTTAGTAAGAATTGTCGAAAGTGGTGAGTTATGAGTAGATATTCACTTTTTGTTACACTGCTCTTATTTCAGAGGCTACAAGAGTAGGAACAGTGGTAACATGGATGATAGTGAAAAGTGCACAGGAGATAGGAAAGGAAGAAAAGGCTGTGTGTTGGAATCCAGCATAAACAAGTTTATATTTTCTCAGCTTTACTCATTTCATGATACACCTTTGCATATTGCAGGACAACCTTGTAATGACTCAATTCATATACAAATGGAAGCAAATTTCAATAGTTTAACTTACCTGTGATTGCACTGAGTGGAAGATTGCAATCAAATCTCTGTTTGTTTATATCTTCAGAAAGTTCATGCAAAATGCAGAAGAAGAATTAACAATCACAAATAAAAATTGTGCTGGTTTAGCAGATAATGATAATGGGTATTATTCAGCTTTGCAACAATATTATGGACCATTATCATCCAAATGCCAAAAGGTAATTTCATATTAATGTTTCATTATTCATCAGATAAGAATTATATTTTCCACAATTGTTGATACTTACTCAAATTACTCCCTTTTACTAATTACTAAGAAATTGCAGTTGAGTTTTGTTTTCACTCATTTTCTTGTTGTATTAGACAAGCGCAGTTCTCATAAATTGAGTATTTAAAAGCAAATTGAGTGTCTTGACAAATTTGATGGTGGGAAACCTTCACAGCATTAAATCATTCAATACAGACTGACTATTAACTCAATTTACTAAGTTAATACATGTTTTAAAGTATACTATTTTTTGCAACTCAGTACAATTGCAGTTTGCAATACATGCTACTGAGGTAATGGTTTGAAATAAAGTGCTGTTTGTCTCAGCTTTTCTTGTCAAACCCTCAAAAAATTAATCTCTGAATTTAACTCCGTCGAAATAGTCGAAAATTGAAACTCCTGCTATTAGTTTATCCACCATAATTTTGCCCATGGAATAGGGTTAAGTAAATGCCTGCTTCTATAAAGTCAGAGCCTTATTAATCTGGGCCATGTAATGATTTTGGCATGCTGCATTTTCTGCACTGGTCCTGAGGAGGGGATTCTCCTTATCAATGTTAAGAGAGAGAGCCTCATGCAATCAGTAAGACCTGAATTCCCTCAGAGTGAACCAAATCTCCTATAGCCTCTGATGATAACCTATATATTTTGCAAATAGTTGGTATTGTTTATTTCAGGCAGCCCTCTATTCATTCACTGCCTCCATGTTAACTGGATTAATTCGCTGGATCTCTGAAGAAATAAAGGAAGATCTGGTGATGCTCCAGCAGTTGTTACTTTGTCTAGGAGAAATGAGCCAAAAATTGAACTGAGAAAACACCATTAATCCAAAACAAAAACAGAAATTGCTGGAAAAGCTCAGCAGGTCTGGTGCATCTGTGGAGAGAAATCAGAGTTAACGCTTTGGGGTGGAGTGATCGTTCCTCAGAACAGGCTCTGAGGAAAGGTCCCTGACTGACAGCATCCACAGTTTTTTGGTTTTTAATTAATCCAAAAGAATTTGCCCATAACAGCAAAACTGTGGTTAGCAAATTCTATGATATGTTCCTTTCTGATCATTCCTCTAACAAAGAGTGGGCTAACTCAGTTGGCTAGACTGAATAAAGGTATTTATAATAAAGATCTTTTTTGTTAAATCACAGCACTGCTTTCGAACTTCAATGCAAACTTTCTCTGTTGGGTGTGGCTATACATCTGGGCCTGCCTTCTCACCTTAGCCTGTGCTAATGGAGTTGTTCCCCTCAAGCTATACATGTCCAATAGAGATACTTGGAGAGAAATGCCTATGTGGATATGTCTGCTTACCTCACCTCCATCAAAAAAATTCTCATGAATGCATGGATTGCACATTCACTTTTTATCATCATCAGCCATAAATTTCCAATTATTACACAGTATGACACACCCTGTTGTGAATGGACTGTTCAGATGATGTGTGTTCTAACACTTTTAAAAATGTTGTGGTTCTGTTCGCCGAGCTGGAAGTTTTTGTTGCAAACATTTCGTCCCCTGGCTAGGCGACATCATCAGTGCTTGGGAGCCTCCTGCGAAGCGCTTCTTTGATGTTTCCTCCGGTGTTTATAGTGGTCTGTCCCTGCCGCTTCCGGTTGTCAGTTTCAGCTGTCCGCTGTAGTGGTTGGTATATTGGGTCCAGGTCGATGTGTTTGTTGATGGAGTTTGTGGATGAATGCCATGCCTCTAGGAATTCCCTGATGTATGGTAGTGTGGCTAGTCCTTTTGGTTGTGGTATGTCCTCGTTCCGTGGTCTTTCTCTTAGGCATCTGTTGATGAAGTTGCGCGGGTATCCGTTTTTGGCGAATACCTTGTATAGGTGTTCCTCTTCTTCTTTTTGCAGTTCTGGTGTACTGCAGTGTGTTGTGGCCCTTTTGAATAGTGTCCTGAGGCAGCTTCGTTTGTGTGTGTTGGGGTGGTTAATTTCATAGTTTAGGACTTGGTCTGTGTGTGTGGCTTTCCTGTATACCCTTGTAGTGAATTCTCCGTTCGGTGTTCTCTGTACCATCATGTCTAGGAATGGGAGTTGGCTATCCTTTTCTTCTTCTCTCGTGAATCGGATTCCTGTGAGTGTGCTGTTGATGATCCGGTGTGTTTTTTCTATTTCCGTGTTTTTAATGATTACAAACAGATATGTCGATGACATGTTTGTAATCATTAAAAACACGGAAATAGAAAAAACACACCGGATCATCAACGCCACACTCACAGGAATCCGATTCACTAGAGAGAAGAAGAAAAGGATAGCCAACTCCCATTCCTAGACGTGATGGTACAGAGAACACCGAACGGAGAATTCACTACAAGGGTATACAGGAAAGCCACACACACAGACCAAGTCCTAAACTATGAAATTAACCACCCCAACACACACAAACGAAGCTGCCTCAGGACACTATTCAAAAGGGCCACAACACACTGCAGTACACCAGAACTGCAAAAAGAAGAAGAGGAACACCTATACAAGGTATTCGCCAAAAACGGATACCCGCGCAACTTCATCAACAGATGCCTAAGAGAAAGACCACGGAACGAGGACATACCACAACCAAAAGGACTAGCCACACTACCATACATCAGGAGCATCTCAGAACTGACAGCCAGACTACTGCGACCCCTAGGACTGATAACAGCACACAAACCAACAGCCACGCTCAGACAACAACTCACCAGAACAAAGGACCCGATACCCAACATGAGCAAAACTAATGTAGTGTACAAAATACCATGCAAGGACTGCACAAAACACTATATAGGACAAACAGGAAGACAGCTAACAATCCGCATACATGAACATCAACTAGCCACGAAACGACACGACCAGCTATCCTTAGTAGCCACACACGCAGACAACAAGCAACATGAATTCGACTGGGACAACACTACTATCATAGGGCAAGCCAGACAGAGAACAGCCAGGGAATTCCTAGAGGCATGGCATTCATCCACAAACTCCATCAACAAACACATCGACCTGGACCCAATATACCAACCACTACAGCGGACAGCTGAAACTGACAACCGGAAGTGGCAGGGACAGATCACTATAAACACCGGAGGAAACATCAAAGAAGCGCTTCGCAGGAGGCTCCCAAGCACTGATGATGTCGCCTAGCCAGAGGACGAAACGTTTGCAACAAAAACTTCCAGGTTGGCGAACAGAACCACAACAACGAGCACTCGAGCTACAAATCTTCGCACAAACTTTGAACTTTTAAAAATAGGGCAAGTGATTTATTGCTGTTTGTGAAGAATGACATATTTTATGATTTTATTTGGTCTCTTGATGAGGTGCTTTTCTTCACAAGAGCTGAAATTTTACATCAAGTCACTAGAGCAAATAAGGATCCCAGTTGCTGAGTTGTGTTGCCAGTTTGGCTATTCCCAGTACATTTGGCTGCCAGAGGAAACAATCTCTCATAGCCTACCTTTCCCAGAGCTATTGGAATATTGTATGTTTCAATCAGAACATGCCTTATTCATCTCAACTACAAATGCAGCTGTCCTGGAAATATTGTCACATTTGCTGGGCCAAATTTCTCATATTCTTAATGATTTTATTGTGATTTCTTCTGTTGCAGAATTGTGAAGCCTTTGTATGCCTTTTTTCTCCCCCTTTGCAAACCAGGTTGGAACAAAGATGGCAGACAAGTTCCAGATTGAACATGACACAGTGGATGATGATGAGATGAAAAGTGCAAAGAGTAGAAATAGTTCCTCAGATTCTGTTGCAAGTATGAAATTGTCAAAGGGCTCTGTGAGAAAACTTGGTAATAATCAGCAGCGAATTTCAGCAGTGTGTTTTTCAGAAACTGGAAATACCAGGTGAATTGAAGCTCTTTTTGGAATGTATTACCATTTTAATGAATTGCAGAATCAGAGTTGAGAAAGAAGTTCAGACTGGGCTGACAGGTCAAACTTTGAACATAGGAGGATTTCTATGTTAAGGATAGAAATATTTTTTAAAATTCTAAGTATAATTTGAAATGGCACATCTTGTGGCACACATATTTTGAATTTACAACAAAATGGTTGGGTACTGAAACAAATTGTTATTTAGTTGATTCAAATGCATTACAATAATAGTGTATAGCATTTTTTTTAACCCACAGAGCTACTTCAATATAAAATGAGAGAATGGTAATTCCCAAACATTATCCTGATCTACAGAATAAAGCAGAGCAAATTAACTCCTGTAAATATTGCCTACACACTACTTAAAAATCCATTTGGGAAATAAACTAAAAATGTATACTGTTAATTTATTTTAGATTTCTTTCTGTTTCCTGTCTCTTGCTAGTTTACATTTTTCTGTCTTGTAGTTTAATTATTACTTTATTTTCTGTTCTCTGATGTTACTTCTTTTGCTTCTGCAGTTACTTCTGTCTGCAGCAAAAGTTGAGATGTGTCCTGCAGAAAATTCTGTCTTATCAGAATTTATTCTATAAAGCAAGCTTGTTTAACTCATTTTTACCTGATTCAAACAGTCACTCCACCAATAAAGATTACTTAGTGTGGAAACAGGCCCTTCGGCCCAACAAGTCCACACCGTGATGGTGCATAACTAAATGCATTTTAGGATATACCTAAATGAAATGCATTATTTTTGTGGGCCTAATCAACCATTTCTGTAAGTAATCATGGGATCAAGGGATTTTCATGAACTGAAAAGGGTAATGCAGTGGTTATGCAGTTGGAATAGTAAATCAGACATCAGACTCCTAATCCGAAGGCTGTAAATTCATAATTCCAAATCGCACAATCACACAAATCATTGACAAGCATAACCTTTGACCAGTACAGTTTCAGAATTGGAATTCACTTTTATGAAACTGTAAATGAGACAATAAAGTTTAACATTGTCATAAAAACCCAACTGGTTTACTTAGCAAAGGAAATCTACCATAATATTCTACATAATGCTTCTCATCCCTACTGCCAATACTGATTGGAAGCCAAATTCAAATGAAAGCGTTCATACAAGACATGGTACAGTACCCAAACTACTGTGGTGTTTTGACCTAGATTGTGCAGATTAGATATAAATGTAAATGATGCAAGCGGTCCCAAGTATTCTACCACTCTTTAAGTAAAAAAACTAAAGTCTATCTCAAGTAAAAGCATGATTAATCTGCACAGCCAGCAGCCTTTGTTAAGGTTTAGCTTTTTTTATATAGTATTGTTGTATATTTTAGCTGCTCATTATTCAAAAGGAAATTCAGTTTACCTTGTTTTATCAGGCTGATTTGAAAATCTGCCTTTTAACAACAAACTGGTATTCCATTTGAGTATTACTGATTTGGATGTTACAGGTTAAATGGTGTTGGCACAAACTTCATTCTTTATGCTCCCTTGCAACTTAGACGTATTATAACGCTACCATTTAAACATGTCACTAATGCTTTAAACACTCACCTATTTAATTAACCCTCCCTTGCTCCCTTCTTGTGTAGCTCTCAATCTGAAAGGTAGAGAGTGAAAAAGTGGCTCCATGGACACTGCTAAAACTTGAAAACACTTGAGTAATATTAGAAGGGAACCATTATTCTCTAATGACTGTCCTCACTTGCAAATGCTATCTGTAATATAAGTAAATCTGAGATCGCACATCTTTACTTGATGTCTTAATTGAGGGACTGTAACTGTTGACTTGTCCTAGATATTCTCTATCTGTTTGCAATCTATTAAAGTAAATGAAGGTGAGGTTAAAGTCTCTCGGTCCTGTTACTTTCATCCTTATGATGCACAAAATAGACAGGCACAAAACAGACAGCCATTTTGGAACAATATTAAACCTATGATGAGACAGTTGAGAAAAATTGAACAATACAGTTAGAGAAGGGTCAAAAATACATAGAAAAGCAAAAAAATGAAAAACTGATATTGTTTACCATTCTGATGTCCTTTGTATCTTTACAATATCCTCGACTGACACAGCTGAAAACCAGGTCTGATAACCTGCACCAGGGGATGCTGAAGGAAATAAGGTTGGAAATTATGGAGACATTCTCATCATCATTCAATCTTGCTTAGATGCACAGTGATTCCAGAGGACTGGGAATGGTGAAGGTTACGCCCTTATTCAGAAAAAGGGTATAAGGATAAACCAAGCAATTACAGGCCAATTAGTTTAACTTGGATGAAAGGAAAGTTTTTAGAATTGAAAATCAGTGAGAAAATTAGCAGTCACTTGGACAATATGGATTATTAATGAAAGTCAGGACTGAGTTATTAAAAGCAAAATAAAAACAAAATGCTACAGGTGCTGTAACTCTGAAGTAAAAACCCAGATACTACGACTAACTGAGCAAGCCAGGCAGCATTTGTGGAAAAGGAAACTGCGTTAATGTTTCAAGTCGATGACCTTTGATTTTCATTTTACAAGATTTTGGGCAAAGGGTAAGCGAGTGGGAGTCACTGAGTTGCTCTTGCAGAGAAGCAGTACAGAGAGAACCAGCTGAATGGCCTCCTGTTCTGTAATGTTTTCCTCAAAATATACTTTATTCGTAAAATTTGTAGAAGTACATTCTGTAATAGTTCAATGCTGACATTAGAAAATGCAAAACAGATCAGATTCTTTCAGTGCAAGCCCTATGTGCAGTGTCTCACTGTATTTAAAGGCACACATTATATTTCCAATATTCATTTCATGTCACGCATACAGCTTGACGACTTTTACATAGTTGAATTGGTATATTGCATTGAGGGGGTCTTAAACAGTAGGATTGAGACTTGCAGTCCCTACCCCAAGCTTTCGTGCATCTTTCAGCATATAATCCTGGACCTTGGAATGTAACTCTTTGATGACCTTATGCATGTGAGGCCCAGGATTTGTGCTGCTGAAATTGAGCTTGTTTGCTGTCCATCTTAATGCCTGTCTGCCCAGCCCACATCTCAAGTTAAAATCCTGGCTCAAGCATACTCATTTCACTTCAGAAAAAAATCTAAAATGCTGATTATTTACAAATTCTTAACATGAAATTAAGAATTCTTGAAGACAATAGCATTCAAATTAGAATTTAAGAAAAATAAACTATTTTTCACAGAGCAAAAGAATTCCAAAATTATCTCTAATACAGTAGTATTTCATAAGTGATTTACAATACTGTTATTTTTTGTTTCTCAATAAAAGTTTAATTATTTTTCCCTTTCGAAGGACTGAACCTGAACAAAACTGTCACTTGCCTTGTCTGAATAGAATAAGCCTGCACCAGGCAATTGAGCGCAGATCTGTAAGTCAGTCTGCAAACCATGCAGAATGAATTAGCACTGACAAGTTGTGCTTAGAAGACTGTGTGCGAAATGTAGAAAGTACCCGCAGTGAGAAAGAAGCTCATCCAGACCTTTTCCCTCACCTGGTGCCTACAGTTGTTTTCCCAAGTTCAGTTCAACACATTACTTTTCTAACTTCAACTTGTGAGAAGCCTGAAGGAAAGATGATCAAAATAACAAAGCATCCTGGTGCCAAAATTCAATCAACTAAATCTAACTCCTCTATAGCAACCAGTTTAAGCAAAACATCTATGAAGTCTAGTGCTGGCAAGATCTCCGAAGGAACTCTTTGTCACAGCACCATCAGCGAATGTTCTGACAAAAAATGTAAAGTTAGTTCTATTGTGGGTGAAGAGGAAACAAGAGAAGAATATATTTCTGACTTCAATCCTATGTTTTGCGAGAAGGGACGAGCACACACTGGAAGTGTACTTCCTCTCATGGAGTCTGGCATGAGAAGGCACAATCAGAAGCAGCCTTGGAAGTCTGTCCCAAAGAAGTCATTTGATGGGCATAATCATCCTCAAATGTTGGTTCGCAATGTTCCTAAAACGGGAGAAGAATGGAAGGATATCTTTGAAAAGGAGACTTTGAAGAGAAGCACGAAAGGCTGCTTATGAAAGAAACATCTTGTACCCGTCATTAAACCGAGATGTTAGCTACTCACTTCCTGAAGAATCTACTGAGTTTTGTGTTAATTGCTTTTATGGACAGAAGCAAGACTGGAGATTCAAGCAACCTTGTCACCAACACTCCCCTTGTTATCAGAGTGTGCATAGTCTAGGATTACTGAATGCAGTCAGCAGACACTGAAACAGCTCTATTTCTACGAAACAACTGAACAAACATCTACCATGAATCATGAAATGGCTGTGAATATAAATGCATCATCTTATCAGTTTTACTGTGACGAAAAGTGCACTTTTCAAGCTAAGGATGAACAGAACTGTTTGCGACTCCCAGAATCAGTGAACTTGATGCTGCGTAAAAGTCCTTCAACAGAACGTACTATTGAATTATCTAATGGTGGTAAGGTTCCTATAATAACAATGACTTGTCCTACTCCAGCACCACATCGAGCATCTTCACAGTGAGAAGCTTTTCAGAAGGTTGTTGTCAATTTGCTTCGCCTTAATGAGAAAGAAATCCGATGGGTAATCGAATGGTAACAGTTATATTTTTAGTCCACACTAGTCAGGATGTGTGTGTGTATGTGGTTCAGGCAAGTGACAAACCCACATATTGAGGCCCATAGAAATTTTAGCTTCGCATTTCCATATTCAGGCTCCAACTTGCACCCAGACCCTGCAGGAATCACTGGCCAGTGAGAAGAAACTTAGGATGCTGACCACTCCCACCAGGGAACAGCAGGAGTGCGGTTTTAATGTGCTTTTTAGTATCGCCTGTATATATAGGAATGGCTTACAGGGTGAGATGATGGAACATATTCAATGATAAATTGTCTGCATTGGTAAAATAACTTCTTGTATCATTTTGGATTCCTTCGTGATCAATAAGATGTTTTAGAAGCGCGGTCATTTAGGAAATTGGAGCCAGTCTGAGATCTTGTATTAATCTCTTTTCTAACACTAGTTATTTTGTTTCAATAAAAATAAGAAATTATGTTTTTAATATTCACTGGTATTGGCAGACTGTGCACCTTTTATCATCAAGGAAAGTGGGGGGGGGGAATTGGCTCTTCGGTCGTAACAAAGATTTTAAAGTTTTTTCGCCATGCAGCTCTGTCACGCAAAAAGTACAATGTAGTTTTAGTCAAAATAGAAGAGGCAATTACAAGATTTTCCCATGTAAAAGAAAGAGTTTTATTGTTGAATACAGCATGCCTGAATGCCTTTGAACCATAAAATGCTGCGGTCTACATGCGTTGGATTGAATTGATGACAGGACCTTCTTAAATCATGACTACACCCTTTATATCCCTTGTAAGTAGTAAGATTTTACACACAACTTGACCAGCCACATGTGGTTAGACATATATAATTAAGAAATGCAAATCTGTGAAATATGTTTCAGAACCTTTCGAAACCCCACTCCTGGACTACTGGATAAGCATGTATGCATCCTTCATGTCCAGCACTGTTGCAATCCTTGGAGGTTTCTGGGATACTAATACTTAAAATACTGGAATCAGCAAGTGAGTAGTAGAATTATGGCATGGCTGAATGGAAAACTAGCCATTTTTAAACTAACTTTATTTTACTGCTGCAAAAATATCATAGGGTCAGTTATGGAAAGGCAACACAGCTAATTCTCTCCTACTGCCTTGCTGAAGCATTAGAAACAGAGATTACATGAGCTGCACAACTGGCGTGGGCTCATGCCTGCCAAGGATATGTACCATTGACCCCAGTATATCCATTAAGGGCAGGAGCAAAGCTATGGAATAGTACAACTTTCTGCTCCATCCATGATCATTGGTAGTTCCTGGGCGTTTGACTGACTAAATGATATAAAAAGATTTGACGCTGGTTCATTTGACTAAAGTTATTATAATTCAGGTGTTTGACTTACATTGTGCCATTGATTGTAAATCTAATTAAACATTTCTAAGTCAGAAGGTATGATACATTCCACTGATTTCAAGGTTGACAATGTAAATAATGTAACAATAGATGGACATTGCCAAAATACTCAGTCAAATTATAACATCGACATGCAGAAATATTATCCACTAGCACCTAATCAGGAATAAAAATCTGAACTGGACAAAATCTCTTTTTCTGCAGATTACTTAATGAACTGAGCATGAAACTTAGTTAGGCATGAGAATACTTTTGTCTGTAATAAAGATATCATGTAAATATCTGTGATATATATACTAATGTTTTAAACCTGTACATGGTTAACATTTATTATATACATGTAAAACAAGTTTTCCAAATGAGATTACTTTGTCATTTTGCACAACAGAACTTGAGTATTGCTGAAAAATGACACATTGTGTTGATGCTTTTTGTCTTGCTCTCATCAGGACTATTTGCGAAAATACCTGTCTAAGGAGAAAAACAACACTTATACTGGACAAGGGGACAGTGCTGATTGGATAGCAAATGAACTGTTATTGTTATGAGTTTTTGCCTGGAGAATACACCATTTATTAGTCATTTTCAGTACCACTGTAGTTTTAGGAATGTAGACCATATGTCCCAATGGTTGGAGGATCATATCAAGCACCATACCCCTTTGCCTATTCACAATGAGCAAGGTACTGACCAACTAGCTCATGCTTGCTAAACCTGTAACATCGTGTCCAACATTAATTGTGCTTCTGCAACTGGACAACATTTACTGGATAATCCTGTGTAAGTGAAGAATTAAGTTTTGATAACCAGTTTTAAGTAGTCAGCCAGGATGGCAATGTGGTGTATTGAAAAACAGGGCTATGTTCTTTGCAAATAGATAGACATAGGCACCCACTCTGCCTTCTTCAAAATAGGTCGCACCTGTTCATTTCCTTTCTCATGGCAATGTCTCGAACAATCAGAGTCAGATGATATGGTTAAAAATTTAAACAAGCCTGACAATTAACTGCAAAACATTATTAATTGAAGCATTCCAAACAGAGTCCACTTGTGAACTTTTTTCTTTTATAATGTCCCTGTTCGTTTTCCCCTTGAACAGGTATTCTTGTAAATTGTCCTGGCGAAATTGGCATAGAAACTTTAAACAGGGATATGACAAAACTTTCTAGTCAGTCGAAATACACGTCAGTTATAAATCATTGCTGCTTGTTCAGTTATCATGTGCCAACATTTCTAGATGACCTTTTATGGTTTTTAATTTGCTAAAGTATTGTTATTGCTGAACAAATACATTTTGTCTTGTAGTAGAATCATAAAGATGTACGGCATGGAAGCAGATCCTTTGGTTCAACTCGTCTATGCCGACCAGATGTTCCAAATTAATCTAGTCCCATTTGCCAGCACTTGACCCATATCCTTTTATAGTGGGAAGCTGAATTGGCTGACACTGTTTTCTCTGGAGCATTGGACGCTGAGGAGTGACCTTACATTGGTTTATAAAATCATGAAGGGCGTGAATAGGATAAATAGACAAGGTCTTTTCTGTGGGGTGGGGGAGTCCAGAACTAGAGGGCATATGATTCAGGTGAGAGGAGAAAGATTTGAAAGGGACCTAAGGGGCAACTTTTTCACACAAATGGTGGTCCATGTATGGAATGAGCAGCCAGAGGAAGTGGTGAAGGCTGGTACAATTACGACATTGAAAAGACATCTGGATGGGTATATGAATAGGAAGGGTTTAGAGGGATATGGACCAGGTGCTGGCAAATGGAATAGATTAATTTAGGATATCTGGCAGCATGAACGAGTTGGACTGAAGGGTCTGTTCTCTGCTGTTCATCTCTATGACAAGTCAAAATGTCTTTGTTCGGTAATAATAATCCTTCATGGTTTCTAATTTGCTGAAGTATTATCCAGGAAGTTTGATACATGCTAACTGAACAATCACCAATGATTTATAATTGACATTTATTTGGACTGACCAGAAACTTTGTCATATCCTTGTTTAAAGATTCTATGGCAGTTTCCAGCATCTTTTTAGCTGTAACTGCTTTTATAAAATAAAACGTCCAAGTCTTTGACTATTTCAATTTGATTGTGTATCATTTGAAAGTGATTTGTAATTTTACTCAAGTTGTTAAATGCTGCCTCTGGCAATCATTGTTACTTTATCAGTGGCAATGGAAGATAATATAAGAATTTACAACATGAATAGAGGTGATTTGGTCTATCATGTTGTGCTGGAAGTTCAAGTTAAATTGTCTACATTAACCATATTTTCCTGCTTTTTCATTGTTCCCTGTTACAATATGCCATTTCTAATAATGACCTAACATTTGTAGGTCCAGTCTAAAATTCTAAATTTGACCTGAATTGTGTCACTAAGGATGTGACAATGTGTGTGTGTGTGACTGGATTTTTTTTAAACTGGATTTTTATCTTATGAACGTTACCCCAAGTGACTGTATTGCTATTTTACAAAACATCTTTAGATCTTTTCAGTGATCAGTTTGGAATTTACCTGCAAATGTTTTCTTTTGAAATGCTTTTGGAAGTTTGTAGTGAAGCCCTTTCTGGCTGTTTGTTCTTATGTATTAGAACTATTTGCTTGTGATGAGGGTGAACACTCATGCACACACCCACTGTTTCGGTTGAATGACATATTTCTATGTTTGATTTCTTATACCGATGTATTTCTGTGTAAAATGTGGACCCAAATTTGTGTTCTCAATTAATTTTTGTCAGGTGAGCTTAGTTAGTAGCAGGGCTAGAATTCCTAATTCATTTCAAATTGGCACATGTGGACTTTCCCACTATCCCAAGCAGGTAGTGCCATGAACCTGTGCTGCCTAGAAATCAGACTCTGAACAGGTAAATCACTGGGTATAGCTGCTGGGATGTCCGATAGATGTCCCTATGATTGGGAAGGAGAGAGAAAAAGATTGCACCAAGGGAATACTCAAGTACTTCTGACATCAACAGGATCTCTTTTCTTAAAGAACAACACTTAATGAGCCTGTTTCATTTCCACATTGGACTGTCCTGGTGAGAATGCAGACTTCACCAAGGTTTCTTAAACAGCAGAGCTGTAGATATATGGGAACACCACCATCTGCAATCTGCCTTCCAAGCCACTCACCATCCTGACTTGGAAATATATTGTGGTTCCTTCACTGTTCCTGGATCAAAATCCTGCATCTCCCTTCTTACCTATAAAAAAATGGACTGCAGTGGTACAAGGTGGCAGCTCATCACTACTTTCCCAATGGCAAATTGCAATGGGCAATTAATGTTGGCCCAGCCAGTGAAGGCCACAATGAATGATTTTTTAAAAAAAACACAGCTGACTGTGATTTTCTACTTGGTCTTTCCAGTACATTTGGCAGTGTTGGCACGGTAATGTGAACTCAACTGGCACATATTAAAGTGCTGACTAAGGGCGGCTGCTCTTGCTACTTGTTTAGTGGAGTCAGTGAAGATCCCAACAGGCCGGGGGCTCCGGGTTAGGTATGTTGCCTGGGTGGTTGCAACTGCTCTAAAGCAATTTCTGATCAGCAGATTAAATTAAAGTCACCCCTGTAGCTTTGTCATATTGACTTTGTGAACAAATGCAAGCTTTTTTTTCTGCGTATCCTACTTCCAGCATTCCAACATCCACAAGTCCAACATTCAAAATTATTTTTGTTGTTGGTTTCAGTATGCTCAATATTGATTCTATTCAAACAAGGCTACTGTGACCCTTATGATAACCTGGTGGTGCTTCATCAAGTTGTGAATATTAACAGTTGCTGTGGGTACAGTGAAATCTGAGGGAAGACTTTAACCACAACACCAAAGCCACAATAAAATCTTCACAGGCAAGAAAAGATTAAGGAACATTATTTTGGCGCACCCACTTGTACACAGTATGTAGGGTTATTTCACTGAAGGTTTTCAGTTTTAGCAGAATTGCAGACTGGTAAATATTTAAACAATTCGCCATGCCTGAAAAATGACTAGTGGAATATTGTATAGTGACATCCCCGTGAGAAGACTGAGTGTTTGATAAATGAAGTTATTATTCTTTAATTAACCCAGGAGATCAGAGGTATATGCTCCCTGGAGTGGGGCTCACTTGCTGCATGTAATGCATCCTTATTAGTAGCATTTTTGTAAATATATCTTTGTATCATGCTTTTCACTTGATTGCATTCTTTATCCATAATTAGATGTTTTCTTTTTGGAATGAATTATTTAACTACTCTATTTAATCTTTGCAGAATACTTCAAATTATGTAGACTTGAGTTTTATGGAATTTCTAATTTACTGCAGTAATATTTCATATTGATCCTCAGTTACATAGAACTACAATGTGTTAGTTGGATGAATAAATGTGCAAATATTTACTTCCCTTTAATTGACTACCTCAGCCAAGCCAAGAGGTTTGCCATTATTTCCTAATTAAGTTTCACCATTCTTCCCCATAACCAAATACATTGAATCCTTGCAAGGTTATGAGTCTACTGATTCTAGTACTCTCCAATATGCCACACTTAAATGACCATTGATCACTTAAAAGTCATTTGTGAATGTTGGCATGTTCTTCAGCTGTTACATGTCTCAATAGATGAAACCAGCTTTTAGCCTCATTTGAAGCTTTTTCAAGGGGGCGGGTTTTCCCTCTATTAAGGCTGACTGCACCATCCCTCCCATCTCTGTAGCTTAGAACAGCTAACAAACAGCCTGAGTCCTTTGGATTATTCACCAAGTGATTGTATAAATTTGCTGAGCCATTATGGAAAATTTCAAGGTTAGATCCTGTTTCTAAAAATAATATAAATTTTGAAAAAAAGTTAGTTTATCTTAGTTGTTATACAGGCCCATGTTGGTCAGCATCGGTTCAACTTTGCAATGGGACAGTAGGGCGTCAGTCATAAGATGACAGGTGGCAGCATAGCAGGAGTCTCTGTAAAAGTTGACAGACTGATTCTCTGCTATTCTGCAGGGTTATGTCAGAGCCTGTAGTTCTACTGCCTACGCCAATGCTCTGAGGAGTAGGCTTCCCAATTTCATGACAGTGTGGAGTGTCTTGACAGCCCATCTGGCTTTCCAGTGATCTGTAATTAATATCCATTCCCCATTTGCCTTTTGACAGGCCACACCAGGCTATTTGAGGTACTGTGGATTTTTATTAACGTTCCTTCTTCCTGTTTGGTACAAGGTGAAGATGTTCTTGTAAAAGACATAGGTTCCATTTTCAGTAACCTGCAGTCTTCCTTGCCTTTAGCTCAGATGGGGTGATCTTTTAATTCTGCCCTTTGTAAGGTTCTGATGGCCCACGTTACATGTCAATCATCAAAATATAAAGAGGAATTCAGCTGGGTGAGGATATCCATCCCGAGGAATGGCTAGGTGACTGGTCCTACTCAGCTAAAAGTTATTAGCTCGTGGGGGCTGAACTCAAGGTGTATGGGTTTTGTTCTTTTAATTTCAGTCCTGCCAGCTCCTGCTCCATAAGCTGTCTGCACTGTCCTGTCTAACAGGGGTTTAGTCTCATACCTCTGGGATAGGCACGTCGATACTGTTCCTGTGTCCAAAAGGCACTTAATACCCAGATCTCATGTTCACATACAGTCTGTCTCCCCTCTGCTGGCATAAAGCCAGTAGGAGCATACAGAAGCATGAGGTGGGTTCTTTACAGTTTTTTGTCATTTTTATCAGCTCCTGCTGCTGCTGGATGGTTTAGCTTTTCAAACTGTTCTCAGGGATTGGTCTTACTCCCAGCTTTTAGGATCTCCTCTTCCTCATTGCTTGTTAGACGACATCTCCCTTTTCAACTTTGCCAACACTCATTGGCCCAGTCGCCTGCCTTCCCGCAGATGTAACATTTCCCTGGGCATTTGTCTTGGGTCATACTGAGGGCCTGTCCTATTTGTTCTATCTGTATGGCTTGCAGTTTGGCGCCCATATCTCTGTTAAGCTGGTGGGCTTGGTCCACCAAGTCATAATAGTTAGTCCCCCTATGGTTCCAATCCAGTTTAGTCAGCGTTAACATTTTAGTGAGCTCAGGTTTACAGCCGGTCACAAAAGTAGACTTTAGCAGGCCATAGTCGCAACCTTCAAAATCCCTGTCATCCTGCATATTTGGGATTCCTGCATATTCTTTCCAGGGCATCCTAAATCTTTCCTCATATTCTGTGATGACTTAAGTGGGTTTTTGACAGCAACCTGTGACTTTTGTCTAATCAGTCTTCTGCAGACAATACCAATGCTTTATTGCTGTCCATCCAGCTTGCAGCTCCTGCTCGTATTCTCCAAGAGCACCTTTTATTCTCCAAGAACACATCCTTCTCATTTAGTTACAATAATGTTCAAAATCTGTACCCCATCCCAGGGATGGAGTATATATATTCCCCTTAACCAGTCTAGGCTTTCCCATGTCTTCACTGGCCCCTTCTTTGGGTGTGGCATTTCTTTAGACCACGTGTCTATACTCTCAGGTGTCACTGGTCTATGTACAGTGTGTATTTCAATCCGTACTACCAGAACATCCACCTCAGTGCCGTCCTCTAATCTCTGCCTGACCATTTTTTTCTATCTTTAATTTCCTGGTCTTAAGGGAATATACAGGGATATACAATCCTCATCGCTTTCACTGCGAGAGTCCTCTGTTCCCCAAGGGCAATAGATTGGTTTTTTCAAATCACTTCCTGGATGTCTCAGGTTGCCAGGTACAAATTCTTTGTGGGCTTGGGAACCGGGCAATAAATTGACCAGACTGTTATCTTGTCCTTCAGTTTCTTGTTCTTCTTTTCAAGCTCCTGATTTTTAAGGTGAGCTGTTTCATAGAGTCATAGAGATATACAACGCCGAAACAAACCCTTCGGTCCCACTCGTCCATGCTGACCAGATATCCCAACCCAATCTAGTCCCACCTGCCAGCACCCAACCCATATCCCTCCAAACCCTTCCTATTCATATAACCATCCAAATGCCTTTTAAATGTTGCAATTGTACCAGCCTCCATCACTTTCTCTGGCAGCTCATTTCATACACGTACCACCCTCTGCGTGAAAAGGTTGCCCCTTAGGTCTCTTTTATATCTTTCCCCTCTCTCCCTAAACCTTTGCCCTCTAGTTCTGGACTCTCCCACCCCAGGGAAAAGACCTTGTCTATTTATCCTATCCATGCCTCTTAGGATTGCATAAACCTCTATAAGGTCACCCCTTAGCCTCCAACGCTCCAGGGAAAACAGCCCCAGTCTGTTCAGACTCTCTCTATAGCTCAAATCCTCCAACCCTGGCAACATCCTTGTAAATCTTTTCTGAACCCTTTCAAGTTTCACAACATCTTTCCGATAGGAAAGAGACCAGAATTGCAAGCAATATTCCAACAGTGGCCTAACCAATGTCCTGTACAACCGCAACATGATCTTTTAACTCCTGTATTCAATACTCTGACCAATAAAGGAAAACATACCAAATGCCGCCTTCACTATCCTATCTACCTGCGACTCCACTTTCAAAGAGCTATGAACCTGCACTCCAAGGTCTCTTTGTTCAGCAACACTCCCAATGACTTTATCATTAAATGTATAAGTCCTGCTAAGATTTACTTTCCCAAAATGCAGCACCTCATATTTATCTGAATTAAACTCCATCTGCCACTTCTCAGCCCATTGGCCCATCTGATCAAGATCCTTTTGTAATCTGAGATAACCTTCATCGCTGTCCACTACGCCTTCAATTTTGGTGTCATCTGCAAACTTACTAACCATACATCCACTCCCGGCACGTTCCCCTGCAACTGCAAGAAATGCAAAACTTGCGCTCACACCTCCCCCTTCACTTCCCTCCAAGGGCCCAAGGGATCCTTCCATATCTGTCACAAATTCACCTGCACCTCCACACACATCATTTACTGCATTCTCTGCACCCGATGTGGCCTCCTATACATTGGGGAGACAGGCCGCCTACTTGCGGAACGTTTCAGAGAACACCTCTGGGACACCCGCACCAACCAACCCAACAGCCCCGTGGCTGAATACGTTAACTCCCCCTCCCACTCCGCCAAGGACATGCAGGTCCTCCATCGCCAGACCATGGCAGCATGATGCCTGGAGGAAGAGCGCCTCATCTTCCGCCTAGGAACCCTCCAACTACAAGGGATGAATGCAGATTTCTCCAGCTTTCTCATTTCCCCTCCCCCCACCTTTTCTCAGTCCCAACCCTCAGACTCAGCACCGCCTTCTTGACCTGCAATCTTCTTCCCGACCTCTCCGGCCCCACTCCCTCTCCGGTCTATCACCCTCACCTTAACCTCCTTCCACCTATCGAATTTCCAACACACCTTCCCTCAAGTCCCTCCTCCCTACTTTTTATCTTAGCCTGCTTGGTACACCCTCCTCATTCCTGAAGAAGGGCTTATGCCCGAAACGTCGATTCTCCTGTTCCTTTGATGCTGCCTGACCTGCTGCGCTTTTCCAACAACACGTTTTTAAGCTCTGATCTCCAGCATCTGCAGTCCTCACTTTCTCCTATCTTATGATAGTAAACTATACTACAGAACCATGGTTTTATGAATGATGAATGAAACCGTGTAATAGTAGGGAGTTACAAATGAATGAAACGGGAATGTGGTGTTCGCTTGTGAGTGGGTTAGTAAAGGAATTATGAATGAATAAACATAAAGTGCTCGTAAGTGGGAAATGTAAAGCACTTGTGAGTGGGTTAGTGAAGTGACCTAGAATACAATATCTCACTGTGGATTTACATCCCACAACAGAACTATCAAATTCCTCCATTTGCTGTAGGCAGCATTATTTGTTGGCTATGTACTGTAATGCCCATCAGACAACAGACAGTTATGTGGAATTTCAATCTTTGAATGTTGCAACTTAAACATAAATTGACCAAAATAAGATTTAAATACTTGAAAATGGCATATTGTTGGAGTTACATTAGATTTAGATTAGATTAGATTAGATTAGATTACAGTGTGGAAACAGATGGAATTATAGGTGGCCATTCTTTTACTATTATTGTTGTGAAGGTTATCAGTTCAGTAAATATCATTAAAGATACAACCATCAGAACAGCAGGACACATAAGTAGCCTTGATCAATAACAAATGTAAGACTTTGAAAAAGGTTTGGAGTAATCAGGTCATTCTGTTGAAATAATTTTCTGGAATAATGCCTGTTTCTTTTTGTTCTATTGCAATCTGTAATGTTATGTTGCTTTGTAAGAACAAGCAGTGTCAACTGTGCCAATTATGGCCAGAAATCAGAATGCTGAATACATTTGATTTATGTACTCCATACTAAAAAGCACAGTTGGATACAAAATGTATGTTGTATTGCCCAGTCAATTCAAGTCAATAATGCGATTGAAATCTGTTATGTTCCTTTATAACTGGTCTGAAGTCTGTTTAGATGGATTTGTATAATGTGGCCTGTATGTAATACTGCATTGTCCATCAATATTTAACATCAAGGATAAAATTTAACTTGAGAAGAAAATGTGCTTGAGGAGTTTGCTAGAAATGTACTTGATGAAGCTTTTAGGATGATAAATGTGAAGTTGGAGTCTGATTTCTCTAAATCTTCGTGTCTGCTCAAATAGTATAATGGTAGGAGTGCATTGTATCTTGATAAAGATCTGTCTGTACATTCACTTTTGATATTGTATATGATTTCTTTATTTGATCATTTCACATGATTTCAAGATTTATGTTGCTTACCTTTAAGACCATGAGACATGGGAGAACACAAGTCGGCCATTCAGCCCATCACATTTGCTTCACCATTCAATAAGATCATAGCTAAACAGATTATCTACGTTTTTGCCATTTCCCCATAACCCTTGATTCTCTTACTGATTAAAAATATGTCTACCTCATTCCTAGATTATACTTAACAACCTTATTCCTACAACCCTCTGTGAAAAAGAATTCTACAGAGTTACTACCTTCTGATAAAGAAAAGAAAATTCTCTTCAGCCTTCCAACTGGGTAATCACTTTCTGTCTGCACCTTGAATCTTACAATAAGGTATATAACCTTTCTGCAACCAACCTGTCCAGTCCCCTAAGAATCTTATATTTCAATCAAGTCACCTTTCATTCTTCAATGAATACAGGCCCAACTCATTCAACCTCTCATAAGTTTAAAATCACACAACACCAGGTTATAGTCCAACAGGTTTAATTGGAAGTACACTAGCTTTCAGAGTGTCGCTCCTCATAAGATAATCTTTTCATACCTGGGATCAACTAACAAAACCTTCTCTGGAATGCCTCAAATTCCAGTATATCTTTCCTCGGGATAGGTGATCAAAACAGTTCCTGGTATTTCAACTGTGGTCTATCTATCTACATACTCGCAAGACTTCCCTATTTTTATACTCTATACTCTTTGAAATAACGTCAATACTCAATTTGCCTTCCCTATTACCTGTCGAACCTGCATGCTAGCTTTTTGTGTTTTATGCATGAGCACTCCCAAATCCTTCTGTGCTGGAGCTTTCTGCAATATTTCTCAATTTAAATAATTTCCAGCTCTTCTTTCTGCCAAAGTGCATAACCTTACATTTTATCAAATTATACCTGATCTGCCAAGTTTTTGCCTTATCGCTTCCCCTGTCTCTATCCCTCTGCAGATTATTTGTTACATTCCCCAGTTTCTTTTTAACCTGTTTTTGTGCCATCCACAAACTTGTCTATAATACATCCACCTTCCTCATCCAAGTCATAGATATGTAGTACCTATTTATTTTTATATAGAATGAATAATTATTGTCCCAGCACTGACTCTTGTGACATTCCACAATTTCAGTTTGCCTTCATGAAAATACCGCCCCCCACCCCCCACCTTATCCCAAATAAATTGGCTTTTGTCTATTAGTTAGCCAATCCTCTGTTCATGCTAATAGACCATCTCCAAGACCACGAAATCTTAAATAAAACAAAGAACAGCAGATGCTGAGTTTCTGAAACAAAAACAGAAATTCCCAAAAGAAACTCAGCAGGTCAGGCAAGATTTATGAAGAGAAAGGAAAGTTCACTTTTCAAGCCCAGTGAACCGTTAGTGCAGAACCATGGGCTCTTATTAGACAGCCTAACGTATGCCAACTTATTCCCCTGGTTAGTCACGGTTGCCTTATCTCCTTCCTGTAATCCTTCCTCCTTACTGGGATATATCTTTTTGGTGAGCTCTGAACTATTTTCTTAATTGTTCCTCAGCTTTGCTGCTAACCTGCTTTCTCAGCCCACTCCAGCTAGCTCTGTCCTCATTCCTCAGTTTTGACGGTCTGCTTGATTTTCTTCAAACATTTGTCAAGATTACTATTTGGCAGTGACACAGGAATTAAGATTCTGTGCTCCAGTCTTTGTATTTGCAAGCATCAGCGGTAACAATTGACCTACTGCAGTCCTATTTAGACCCCCACCTGAGGTAACACATTCTTTAAATATCTTTAAAACTTCAGAGCCAAATTCAAAAGGACTTTGGTCCAGAGCATGGTTAAAGCAAGCAACTATAACTGTCAAATTAATTTGAGCTTGAAGGAACAGTTAATTGAATTTTGAGCAAATGAGATTTTAAAAACATGAGGGGGGTGAATGCATGACCAAGAATTTTTCTGGCATGGAATTATAATTGGATATTGTTATCCGCTCCATTATTGCTTTAACATAGTCCTAATGTAACTTGAGAAAGGCACTAGTCTTATTAGAATTAGAATTACTACAGTGTGGAAACAGGCCCTTCGGCCCAGCAAGTCCACACCGACCCTCTGAAGAGTAACTCCCCAGACCCATTCCCCCATGACTCTACATTTCCCCTGACTAATGCGCCTAACCTACATATCCCTGAACACTATAGGCAATTTAGCATGGCCATTCACCTAACCTGCACATCTTTGGACTGTGGAAGGAAACCAGAGCACCTGGAGGAAACTCACGCAGACACGGGGAGAACATACAAACTCCACACAGACAGTCGCCCGAGGCTGGAATCGAACCCGGGTTCCTGGCGCTGTGAGGCCGCAGTGCTAACCACTGAGCCACCCCTTTGGAGAAATCCACTAGGTTCACTGGTACCCTTAAGTCTACATGTGACTCCAGACCCACCGTTGGTTAAACCTTATAGTTATCCTTATAGTAACTGCTGAAGGCTGTTCAAAAGAAATGGCTGGAGGAATTCTGCCTTTTTGCTTTTGCATGTTCAGTACAAGGAGATGTACTCTCTCTCATCCTACAGAAATAAATCCAACTAACGTCTGGTGTTTTTTTTTAATGTGCACTCAAATTGTTTGCAGCAAGTTATGATAAGAGAAAAGGTCATCTCAATAAAGCATGTACAGACCTGAATAGGACCATCTATTTGTTACTATTAATGTCTCCACAATGGTGATTCAACAAATGGTATATGACCAGATTTGAAGAATCTTAATTATGTGCTGTTAGGTGAGCTTTTGGAGCAAAACATAAATCAAGAAACTATTTACTATAAGGCTTTTACAAATCAAGTCTTACTACTCTGTCTCACTTAGCCATGCATGGAAACCTATGGTTCATTGTTACAAAATGCTCATGTGCTGTGCTGTAATATTGACAGTAGGAGGATGTGGAATGTCTACCATAGCATAGGAATGCTTAAATTATTACAGACAAAGGTTAAAACAATTTTATTATTCATTCTCAGGGTGTGGACATTAATTGCAATGCTGCCATTGAACCCAAGTCGAGTTTTATGTCGATGATGAACCGCCCTGCCCATCATCACTCAAAATATTGATAGGAACTTGAGAGATGGTAACATCGTTGAATAACAAGTGGAGGTAATTAGACTTTGGAGATGGTCATTGCCTGATACTTTTGTGGCATGATTATTATTTGTCGATTATCAATCTTAATTAAGATCTTGCAGCTGTGGCCATGTAAACTCTATTCACTATTCATTGTACAATGAAATAATATAATGAATCACCACTTCTGACGTTTATTATTGGTTCCCGGGGTTTAACCAGCACTAATTATGCCAGCATTTATTGCTCATCTCTAATTGCCCTGGAGAAGGTGGTGATGAGCTGCCTGCTAAAACCCCTGGAGTTCTTAAGGTGTAGTGACATCCATGGTTTTGTTAGGATTGGAATTACAGAATTGTGTTGCAGTGAAGTTCTAAAGGAGAGAAAAGCATTAATGGAAGTGGTTGGGACTAGGGTACTGTATGAAAAACACAGCGATTGCTTAGGGCTGAGATTCAAACGACCACAGTCATATTTGTGCTCAGATGGTATCTTCTCATCAGACTTTTCAGAGATGTTATTACCTTCCTGAGGAGATGGCACCTCAGCACAGACCTCCTTGTTCTGAGGTAAGGACACTTTGAGTGCGAGCAGCAGCTAAGGTAAGACAGTTTGTTTTAAAATTACTTACCGGTAGCGGGCAGCAGTGTTTTTTTCTCTCTTTACAGAAAGAGCGGGAGCAGCAGGGGGAAGTGACGAAGACCAGAGGGGCAGCCGGGTAGGTTTTTTTCCCTTTAAAAGCGCGCAGGAGAAGAACCCGAGGCACTACAGAGGTAGTGTCTCCCACCCGCCCTCCTCCTCTAACCTAAATAATAAGACCCGTTGTGGTAAGTAGGTAAGTGCTGCATTTTGCTTGTTGTATTCTTTAGACCCAGTTTTTTTTTACAAAAGGTTACTTTCAGAGGGATGGCCCCGTGAAGGCAGTGCAATGTTCCTCTTGCAACATGTTTGAGGTGAGGGATGCCATGGACGTCCCTGCTGAAAACACTTGCAGGAAGTGCACCCATCTCCAGCTCCTCCAAGACCATGTTAGGGAACTGGAGCTGGAGTTGGATGAACTTAGGATCATTCGGGAGGCAGAGGGGGTCATAGATCGGAGCTTTAGGGAAGTAGTAACTCCAAAGATGGCAGATAGATGGGTGACAGTGAGGGGGACTGGGAGGAAGCAGCCAGTGCAGGGACCCTCTGCGGCCGTTCCCCTCAAGAACAAGTATACCGTTTTGGATACTTGTGGGGGGGAACGACTTACCAGGGGCAAGTAACGGGGCTCAGGCCTCTGGCACGGAGCCTGTCCCCGTTACTCAGAAGGGAAGGGTGGAGAAGAGCAGAGCAATAGTAATTGGGGACTCGATAGTTCGGGGCACAGATAGGAGGTTTTGTGGGAACGAGAGAGACTCACGTTTGGTATGTTGCCTCCCAGGTGCAAGGGTACGTGATGTCTCTGATCGTGTTTTCCGGGTCCTTAAGGGGGAGGGGGAGCAGCCCGAAGTCGTGGTCCACATTGGCACCAATGACATAGGTAGGAGGAGCGCTGAGGATGTTAGGCAGGCTTTCAGGGAGCTAGGTTGGAAGCTCAGAGTTAGAACGAACAGAGTTGTTGTCTCTGGTTTGTTACCCGTGCCATGTGATAGAGAGTCGAGGAATAGGGAGAGAGAACAGTTAAATGCGTGGCTACAGGGATGGTGCAGGAGGGAGGGATTCCGGTATTTGGATAATTGGGATTCTTTCTGGGGAAGGTGGGACCTCTATAAACAGGATGGTCTACACCTGAACCTGAGGGGCACCAGTATCCTTGGTGGGAGGTTTGCTAGTGCTCTTGGGGGGGGGTTTAAACTAACTCTGCAGGGGCATGGGAACCCAGACTGTAGCTTTAGGGTGCAGGACCTGGAGTGTAGGGAGGTTAGGAACATGGCATCAATTTCAAAGGAGGGTGCCTGTAAACAGGAAAGTGGTTTGAAGTGTGTATACTTCAATGCAAGAAGTATACAAAATAAGGTAGGTGAACTTGCAGCGTGGGTTGGTACCTGGGACTTCGATGTTGTGGCTATTACGGAGACATGGGTAGAACAGGGACAGGATTGGCTGTTGCAGGTTCCAGGGTTTAAATGTTTTAGTAGGGTCAGAGGTGGGGGTAAAAGAGGGGGAGGTGTGGCATTGCTTGTCAAAGATAGTATTACAGCTGTGGAAAGGACGATGGATGAAGACTCGCCATCCGAGGTAGTTTGGGCTGAGGTTAGGAATAGGAAAGGTGAGGTCACCCTGTTAGGAGTTTTTTACAGGCCTCCTAATAGTCCTAGAAACGTAGAAGAAAGGATTGCGAGGCTGATTCAAGAGAAGAGTGAAAGTAATAGGGTGGTTGTTATGGGGGACTTTAACTTTCCTGATATTAATTGGGAAAGCTATAGCTCAAGTTCGTTAGATGGGTCAGTGTTTGTCCAATGTGTGCAGGAGGGTTTCCTGACACAATATGTAGATAGGCCAACAAGAGGTGAGGCCATACTGGATTTGATTCTGGGTAATGAACCAGGCCAGGTGTTAGAATTAGAGGTAGGTGAGCACTTTGGGGACAGTGACCACAATTCGGTGACCTTTACTCTAGTGATGGAGAGGGATAAGTGTGCACTACAGGGCAAGAGTTATAGATGGGGGCAGGGAAATTATGATGCTGTGAGGCATGACTTAGGATGTGTGGCCTGGAAAAGTAAGCTTCAAGGCAAGGGTGTACTTGATATGTGGAGCTTGTTCAAGGAGCAACTATTGAGTGTCCTTGATAAGTATGTGCCCGTCAGGCAGGGAGGAAAGGGTCGTGTGAGGGAGCCGTGGTTTAATAAGGAATTGGAATCCCTTGTTAAATGGAAGAGGGCGGCCTATGTAAAGATGAGGCGTGAAGGTTCAATTGGGGCGATTGAGAGTTATAAGGTAGCCAGGAAGGACCTGAAGAGAGAGCTAAGAGCAGCAAGGAGGGGACATGAAAGGTCCTTAGTTGGTAGGATTAGGGAAAACCCTAAGGCTTTCTATAGGTATGTCAGGAATAAAAGAATGACTAGGGTAGGAATAGGTCCAGTCAAGGATAGTAGTGGGAAGTTGCGTGTGGAGGCTGAAGAGATTGGGGAGACACTGAATGAATACTTTTCGTCAGTATTCAATCAGGAACAGGACATTGTTGTTAATGTGAGTACTGAGTCACAATTAAGTAGAATGGATGGCTTTGAGGTATGTAGAGAAGAGGTGTTGGAAATTCTGGAAAGGGTGAAAATAGATAAATCCCCTGGGCCTGATGGCATTTATCCTAGGATTCTCTGGGAAGCAAGGGAGGAGATTGCAGAGCCATTGGCTTTAATTTTTATGTCCTCGTTGTCTACAGGAGTAGTGCCAGAAGATTGGAGGCTAGCAAATGTGGTTCCCTTGTTCAAGAAGGGGAGTAGGGATAACCCTAGTAACTATAGGCCGGTGAGTCTCACTTCTGTTGTGGGCAAAATCTTAGAGAGAATTGTAAGGGATAGGATTTATGAACATCTGGATAGGAATAATTTGATCAAGGATAGTCAGCATGGTTTTGTGAAGGGCAGGTCGTGCCTCACAAACCTTATTGAATTCTTTGAGAAGGTGACTAAGGAGGTGGACGAGGGGAAAGCAGTAGATGTGGTGTATATGGATTTTAGTAAGGCATTTGATAAGGTTCCCCAAGGTAGACTACTGCAAAAAATACGGAGGTATGGCATTGAGGGTGAGTTGGAGGTTTGGATTAGGAGTTGGCTGGCTGGAAGAAGACAGAGGGTAGTAGTTGATGGCAAAGGTTCATCTTGGAGTGCCGTCACTAGCGGTGTTCCGCAAGGATCTGTTTTGGGACCATTGCTGTTTGTCATTTTTATAAATGACCTGGAGGAGGGGTTAGAAAGTTGGGTGAGCAAGTTTGCGGATGATACGAAAGTCGGAGGAGTTGTAGACAGTGAGGAAGGATGTGGCAGGTTACAGCGGGATATAGATAAGCTGCAGAACTGGGCAGAAAGGTGGCAAATGGAGTTCAATGTAGCTAAGTGTGAGGTGATTCACTTTGGTAGGAGTAATAAAAAGATGGGGTACTGGGCTAACGGTTGGATACTTGGTAGTGTGGATGAGCAGAGGGATCTTGGTGTCCATGTACACAAATCTTTGAATGTTGCCACCCAGGTAAATAGTGCGGTGAAGAAGGCATATGGCGTACTGGCTTTTATTGGTAGAGGAATTGAGTTCCGGAGTACTGAGGTCATGTTGCAGTTGTATAAGACTCTGGTGCGGCCACAGCTGGAGTATTGTGTGCAGTTTTGGTCGCCATACTATAGGAAGGATGTGGAGGCACTGGAACGGGTGCAGAGGAGGTTTACCAGGATGTTGCCTGGTATGGTAGAAAGATCGTATGAGGAAAGGCTGAGGCACTTGGGGTTGTTTTCATTGGAGAAAAGAAGGTTTAGGGGTGACTTGATAGAGGTGTATAAGATGATTAGGGGTTTAGATAGGGTCGACAGTGAGAATCTTTTTCCTCGTATGGAGTCAGCTATTACAAGGGGGCATAGCTTTAAATTAAGGGGGGGTAGGTTTCGGACAGATGTTAGGGGTAGGTTCTTTACTCAGTGAGTCATGAGTTCATGGAATGCCCTGCCAGTAGCAGTGGTGGACTCTCCCTCATTATGGGCATTTAAGCGGGCATTGGATAGGCATATGGAGGATAGTGGGCTAGTGTAGGTTAGGTGGGCTTGGATCGGCGCAACATCGAGGGCCGAAGGGCCTGTACTGCGCTGTATTCTTCTATGTTCTATTGTAATACAAGAACCCTTTTGTGCAAGGTATGACTATAGCCAATGGAGTGGTTTCCTTTGATTCCCATTAACTTCAATTTTATAGAGTTTCATGCCACTACATTTAGTTGAATGCTGCCTTGATGTCAAAGGCAACCATTTAGACTTATCCATGGAATTTAGTTCTTTAATGCATGTTTGAACTAAGTCTGTAATAAAACCTGGAGCTAAGACATTCTTAGTTAGCTGGGAATGCAAACTATTAGTGATCGAAGTTAAAAAGGACAACCACCTGATTAAGGAGCAGCGCTCAGAAAGCTAGTGCTTCGAAAAGTTCCAAAAAAATCGCACAATTTTTAACTTTTACACCACAGTCCAACACTGGCATCTCCAAAACATATCTGTGATCAGCTTTTCTTTCTTTATTCTTTCAAGGAATTTGGACAATGCTGGAAAAGATATTATTTGTTGCTCTTTGCCACAATAGTAATAAAATATGGACCATGAACTTTCAACTTCTGTCATTGGTTTTCATTACCCAGGACTTCCATGGGCTTTTAATTAAAAGATGCTGACTTTAAAATGGCCACAGTAATCACCTGACTACAGGTCGAGCCAATGCCTAGAAAACCAATGAGGAGTAAACAAAATCATCTGAACTAAAATGAATACTTTTATGAAATAGACTGAAACAAGTAGAATGTGAAGAAATTGGCATATTCTGATTTTAATTTCCATCTATATATGTTCCACATATTGGATATGAAAGACTTACCTACAATTATTCAGCTTGGAAACAATGACCCTAGACACAGGAATACACAAATGAGCTATATTTCAAGTAACCGCCTTGGCAGAACAGAGAAGCTGGATTTGTAACAGTTGAATTTTCTCTCTCCACTCTGATTCAGGATTGACAAAACAATATAAACTGGAGAAGCATCCAAACACCAAGAATTCGAAAGGATCTGCAATATTTACAGCTGGTGCTGATTCAGGATGCCACTAAACATCCCTTCATAACTTTAACTTTTAAACTGATATGTCTCGTATTTTACTTTGGGTTAGTAAGTGATAAAGTTTGTCTTTCTTTCACTGAAGAAAACCTTTTAATTGGCTCCTCAATGTTTCTGGTGAATTAGTTAACTACATTTAAATTGAAGAATGGAGTAGCAGTGCACTTAAAACAATCATTACAGCTTTGCTTGGCCAACTGACGGGGAGCTGAATCACCTCCCCTCAACTGCTTGTAACAACATCCATAATTGCCACTGCACTGAGTGGATTTCTCAGAACATTTCAGAGGCTGCTTCAGAAACAACCATATTGCTGTGGCTCTGGAGTCACATTTAGGCCAAATGGGGTAAGGATAGCATGGAAACAGACCCTTCGATCCAACCCGTCCATGCCGACCAGATATCCCAACCCAATCTAGTCCCACCTGCCAGCACCCAACCCATATCCCTCCAAACCCTTCCTATTCATATACCCATCCAAATGCCTCTTAAATGTTGCAATTGTACCAGCCTCCACCACTTCCTCTAGCAGCTCATTCCATACACGTACCACCCTCTGCGTGAAAAGGTTGCCCCTGAGGTCTCTTTTATATCTTTCCCCTCACCCTAAACCTATGCCCTCTAGTTCTGGACTCCCCGACCCCAGGGAAAAGGCTTTGCCTATTTACCCTTTCCGTGCCCCTCATAATTTTGTAAACCTCTATAAAGTCACCCCTCAGCCTCTGACACTCCAGGGAAAACAGCCCCAGCCTGTTCAGCCTCTCCCTATAGCTCAAATCCTCCAACCCTGGCAACATCCTTGTAAATCTTTTCTGAACCCTTTCAAGTTTCACAACATCTTTCCGAGAGGAAGGAGACCAGAATTGTATGCAGTATTCCAACAGTGGCCTAACTAATGCCCTGTACAGCCGCAACATGACCTCCCAACTCCTGTACTCAATACTCTGACCAATAAAGGAAAGCATACAAAACACCTTCTTCACTATCCTATCTACCTGCGACTCCACTTTCAAGGAGCTATGAACCTGCACTCCAAGGTCTCTTTGTTCAACAACACTCCCTAGGACCTTACCATTAAGTGTATAAGTCCTGCTAAGAATTGCTTTCCCAAAATGCAGTACCTCGTATTTATCTGAATTAAACTCCATCTGCCATTTCTCAGCCCATTGGCCCATCTGGTCAAGATCCTGTTGTAATCTGAGGTAACCCTCTTTGCTGTCCACTACACCTCCAATTTTGGTGTCATCTGCAAACTTACTAACTGTATCTCTTATGCTCGCATCCAAATCATTTATGGAGAAAGTGAGGTCTGCAGATGCTGGAGATCAAAGTTGAAACTTTATTGCTGGAACAGCACAGCAGGTCAGGCAGCATCCAGGGAACAGGAGATTCGACGTTTCGGGCACAGGCCGAAGAAGGGCCTGTGCCCGAAACGTCGAATCTCCTGTTCCCTGGATGCTGCCTGACCTGCTGTGCTGTTCCAGCAATAAAGTTTCAACTCCAAATCATTTATGTAAATGACAAAAAGTAGAGGGCCCAGCACCCATCCTTGTGGCACTCCACTGGTGACAGGCCTCCAGTCTGAAAAACAACCCTCCACCACCACCCTCTATCTTCTACTTTTGAGCCCATTCTGTATCCAAATGGCTAGTTCTCCCTGTATTCCATAAGACCTAACCTTGCGAATCAGTCTCCCATGGGGAACCTTGTCGAAAGCCTTACTGAAGTCCATATAAATCACATATACTGCTCTGCCCTCATTAATCCTGTTTGTTACTTCTTCAAAAAACTCAATCAAGTTTGTGAGACATGATTTCCCATGCTGGAAATGTGTTGCTGGAAAAGCGCAGCAGGTCAGGCAGCATCCAGGGAACAGGAGAATCGACGTTTCGGGCATAAGCCCTTCAGGGCTTCCTGAAGGGCTTATGCCCGAAACGTCGATTCTCCTGTTCCCTGGATGCTGCCTGACCTGCTGCACTTTTCCAGCAACACATTTCCAGCTCTGATCTCCAGCATCTGCAGACCTCACTTTCTCCTCAATGATTTCCCATGCACAAAGCCATGTTGACTATCCCGAATCGGTCCTTTCCTTTCCAAATACATGTACATCCTGTCCCTCAGGATTCCCTCCAACAACTTGCCCACCACTGAGGTCAGGCTCACCGGTCTTTAGTTCCCTGGCTTGTCCTTACCACTCTTCTTAAACAGTGGCACCATGTTTGCCAACCTCCAGTCTTCCGGCACCTCACCTGTGACTATCGATGATACAAATATCTCAGCAAGAGGACCAGCAATCACTTCTCTAGCTTCCCACAGAGTTCACGGGTACACCTGATCAGGTTCTGGGGATTTATCCACCTTTACCCGTTTCAAGACATCCAGCACTTCCTCCTCTGTAATATGGACATTTTGCAAGATGCTGAAAAATGTGTTGCTAGAAAAACGCTGCAGGTCAGGCAGCATCCAAGGAGCAGGAGAATCGACGTTTCAGGCATAAGCAAAATCAATTTCCCTACAGTCTATATCTTCCATATCCTTTTCCACAGTAAATACTGATGCAAAATACTCATTTAGTATCTCCCCCATTTTCTGCAGCTCCACACAATGGCCACCTTGTTGATCTTTGAGGGGCCCTATTCTCTCCCTCGTTACACCTTTGTCTTTAATGTATTTGTAAAAACCCTTTGGATTCTCCTTAATTCTATTTGCCAAAGCTATCTCATGTCCCCTTTTTGCCCTCCTGATTTCCCTCTTAAGTAAACTCCTACTTCCTGTCGATACCTGACATATGCTTCCTTCTTTACCTTCACCAAACCCTCAATTTCTTTAGTCATCCAGCATTCTCTATATCTCTCAGCCTTTTCTTTCACCCTGACAGGAATATACTTTTTCTGGATTCTCGTTATCTCATTTCTGAAGGCGTCCCATTTTCCAGCCATCCTTTTACCTGCGAACAGCTTTCGCAAGTTCTTGCCTAATACCGTCAAAATTGGCCTTTCTCCAATTTAGAACTTCAACTTTTAGATCTGGTCTATCCTTTTCCATCACTATTTTAAAACTAATAGAATTATGGTCACTGGCCCCAAAGTGCTCCCCCACTGACACCTCAGTCACCTGACCTGCCTTATTTCCCAAGAGTAGGTTAAGTTTTGCACCTTCTCTAGTAGGTACATCCACATGCTGAATCAGAAAATTGTCTTGTAACACTTAAGAAATTCCTCTCCATCTAAACCCTTAACACTATGGCAGTCCCAGTCTATGTTTGGAAAGTTAAAATCCCCTATCATAACCACTCTGTTATTCTTACAGATAGCTGAGATCTCCTTACAAGTTTGTTTCTCAATTTCTCCCTGACTATTAGGGGGTCTATAATACAATCCCAATAAGGTGATCATCCCTTTCTTATTTCTCAGTTCCACCCAAATAACTTACCTGGATGTATTTCCGGGAATATCTTCCCTCAGCACAGCTGTAATGCCATCCCTGTCAAAAATGCCACACCCCCTCCTCATGATTAAGAAAACTAGTCTTCAATTTCAGGTTTGTTAGCTGAATTTTAAATTCTACCAACTTCCGTGAAGAAATTTTGAATCTGTTCAAAAATGTGTAAATGATATATTGTGTAATAGCATTGCTCAATTGATTCTGAATTGTCTTTAGTGTATTTTAAATGCCTTTCCCCTAATTCTGTTCACTTTAGACCTAAGTGACATCCCCCTTATTTAAATGTCATACACCTTGGTTTTAGACTCACCAAACCAGGTGAAATATTTTACCTGCATTTACCTTGTCTATTGCTTTAAATATGGCGTAGGCTTCAATGAGACCACCTCTCATTCTTTGCAACTGTAGAGAATACAGGCCTGGTTTGCCTAATCTCTCTTCACAGAACAATCCTTCCATCACAGATGCAAGTCTGGTGAATGGTTTATTTTCAAACCTTCTCACAACAATTCTGAAGCATGAAGCCCATTTCCCAGGACAGCAAGATAGCAACCTCCTTTCCCATAGCTACTAGATCCCAATGCTGCATCACTGCTGAAAAACAAAAGGAGAATTTACAAAAGTTCTAAAGCACTTTACAACCAGTTAAATGCGTTTGAAGTGTAGTCATTACTGTAAAGTAGGAAATATGTAGACAATTTGCATTCAGTATAGCAAGAAACATTGTAATTATGATCAAATAATTTGGCTGTTGGATGGCAAGGAGAACTCCTCTGCTCTTCAAAGTCACCCCAGGGATCTTCTACATCCATCTGACAGTGCAGATGTACTCTTAGTTTAAAGTCTTCTCTGGCAGATGACACTTTAAGTGCCACATTGGACTGACATGGTGCCTAGATCTGGACATAATACTCCAGTTAAAGCTGAATCACTGTCCTATAATATTTTGGCCTTCAGTATCCATTATGACCAGTTGAGGAGAGGTGAATCACTTCTCATGTTTTCAACCTTCCCCAGTCAGTCACACAAAATGTTTAAGTTCTTTTCAACTGCTGTACCTTAATCCAGTTAAAATATAGTGAACTGTTTTTACCAGAAACAATGAAGAATCAATTGTAAGACTTTCCCGAGTTAAAGAAATTATAATTTTATCATTTGCTAACCCCTCTTAAAAATAATAAAGATATATGTGTCAAGCTCTCTGATTTTGTGAAACAATGTGGACACTCTGACACACACACTGGTACAAAGCTGAGTATAGGCAAAACCCAGTGTAAAGACAGGTAAAGGAATATAAGTGCTTGTGAGGCATAAGATTTTAACCTTAGACAACAATTGGTTAGTTGGTGTCTTGGTTCAGGGACTACGTACTCAGGGATGCAATAAAGCTTGGGGCAGCTGCTGACAAGGCATAATGGAGAAAGACCTTTCTGCTGAAGTTAAATGCGGGTCCATTCAGTTATTGGATCCCCTGGTGCCTCAAATACATATAAATATAATCTTGTACAAGTAAGAGGTGTCTTTGGTTTATTTGGATAGATTCAAACTCCAATGTTTGTTTGTTTTCCTTGATTTGCACTGTATAAAACTGAACTGCATTTGTGACTATGCATATATGCAATAATATTTTCTATGAATAACGTATAGATTTGAAATGAAAAAAGATCAGCAGTCATGGATATTACAGTTCTTCGTTCAGTTTCCAGTATCCTGACGTTTCTTTCCAATCAGTATTGTCACTGGGTGCTTTCTCTCCTTAAGAGACAGAGAGAGAGAGAGAGTGAAAGAGTCTTCAGACAGAATGCAGTGCTGCATCAATAATTTCATCTTTTCTTTCTGAAAAAATGCAAGATATCCCATAGCTGTGGAAGTTATGATTATCCACAGCTCGTCAACATTCTCATAAATCAAAATCAGAGGCAAGAAGTTTCTCACAAGCTTTGGTGGCTGGCTTTACTGCACCTAAAGGAAATATTAGTCTCAGCTTGGGTTGTTTCTTAAACAAGTCACATGGTTTCATGAAACATGGCCAACCTGTGCCCATTTTGAATCCGTGTTTTTGGTGCTTTTTAAGACTATTTCAGTGCATGAAAATCAAGGGTATTAAATCAGATGTGATGCAATTCGAAAATGTATCATCTATATTTTGATAACATCATGACAACCCTCTGTGGAGAATCAAGTGTGCTGCATCAGGAAAGCTAATAGAACAATATGTTTTATTGTGGAGGGAAATGAATGCGCCAGTATTATGATTCAATAATGTAAGACATTGGTGAGAGGGCATTTGGAGTATAGTGCTGTTCACTGTACTTACAGAAGGATGGTAATGCATTAGAAACAATTCAGAGAAGATTTACTAGACTAATTGCTGAGGTATTAATAGACTAATAGCTTCTGAGGAAAGGCTAGACTGGGTAGGCATATGTCCTTTAGAGTTTAGAAGGGTCAGAGGTGACTAAATTGAATCATATGAGATCCTGAGGAGAATTGAACAGGTTGATGTACAAAGCATGTTTTCCCTTGTGGGAGAATCTACAACTAGGGATCATACTTTAAACCTAACAGGTAGCTCATTTAAGACAGAGATAAGGAAAAAAAAATAAAGTTCTCTTCGAAGGCTGAGAGTCTTTGGAATTCTTCTAAAGGCAGTGGATGCAGCAGCTTTATATATTTTTGAGGCAGGAATAGAAAGACCCTTGGTTATCAAAGAAATAAAAACAAAATTGGAAGTATGAAGGAACTTACAATTAAAGTTAAAAATCAGGTGAGTCATGATCTTATTGACGGAAAAGATTTGAAGGACTGAATGATCCATCCTTCTTTCTTGTACATTGTCCATTTTAAAGACTTCTCAACCGGTCCTGTGAATTATTTTTGCACATGGAAACACACCCCGCAAGATTGCCCATTCCTCCTTTCACATTGTAGTTATTTTTACTCAAAATGTTGACACATTATGACACACCCGGAGCAGTGGGACCTGAATATAAGCCCGCATGTATGGACTCTGCCACCAAGGCACAAGAGTCAAACTCCTTTTGAAATTATATTCTTTTTACCTTTGCCTTCCTGTCAAAATGCATAATTCATGTTTCTCTGCATTAAACTTCATGTACCACATTGAAGAGATTGGAGAAGTGCCTAACGTGGAAGTAAAAGGAGCCCTGCTCAATGAGTCTGGAGTCGGAGATTACTTCTAGATTTGGCATTAGGGGTAACATTAACACATGATTGAATCTAAAGGTTTATTATTATCGCAGTAGCCTATATGAGAGATCTTAAGAATCCTAGAGATAATTTAAACTTCATTATGTTTCAATGTCTGGAAAATAATCTGATGGGGTAGTTTGCCTGTTCTTTATAGAACCTAATTAGCGTCAATAAAATTAAATTCACGCTAATTTTTATATGACATTTGATTCAACTTGTCAAGTTACCGGCCCAGGATATGAAAATATATCTGATTTTTTTTTGAAAAAGCAAAACCCAAATCCTAAATAAACTACTTTGGACATTTGTCAGCGCTGTCCTTTAGTTTTATTTATTTGGGCACTATTCGGGTATCGACTTATTAATCTGTAGTGAAAATCAGGTTCACAAAAATCCCACACTGAGTTGCATTGAAATGAGAGAGCCAACTCTGAGAAACTGCATGCTGATGAATTTTTAATGAATTTTAAACTTTATTTAAATTTAAATGACAGGTGATGTTCTGGATGGCTAATACCGGGTTATGGTACATGAAGTTGATTGCATTACTTTAGCCTGTGGAATAGCTTCAATTAAAAGACAAATTTATAACTTCATGACCAGCTGTAATTATTTTTACAGGCAACTTTAATAATTGAAATATTTTAAATCCCTCATAAATTTTCTCAGAAAGTAGAATACTGATACCAATAAAAGATCTGGTTGCTAACAGTGCAAAAATTGACAACCTAAGTGTGGAATAGCAAGTTAACTTTCTCAATTAACTTTCATGGTTACTAAGTTTGGTCCTTTAATTCATTAAGAATGTTTCAAATGTAAAAGTTTGCAAGCAATCGAAACTGATCAGTTTCAAGTGTGGTAAATGTTACTTAGAAACTTGCTGTAAAGTCTAAGTTGGTTTCATTCTGTTGTAGGCATAACAATTTTGCACAGCAGTCTGCTCACCAGAGAGATCAACATTTCATAAAAACATAGGGTGGAAAAATAGGAGTCTGAATGATATGAGCTCCACCGAGAAATGTGGCAGAATTGTATGAGAAATCCAGTGACGTTTATCGAGAACAATTTACTGTATCTTTTAACCGAATTCTGAGCACCAGTTACTGTTGAGGGGGATTATTGCTTGTTAATTACTTTATTAACTGCACAGCTCTCCTTGTTAAAATGCAAGTTCTGAGTGTACCACCTGAGCAAACTAGACACTGAGAATTCTCGATGTGGAAGTCAGTGCACGTAGCTGGTGACTTCAGCTTGCCACTGTATGCAAACTGCCCCATTGTTGGTTACCACCCAACAGCATTTCAGGCCACGCTCCGTGTGCACCAGTCGCATGCGTCCATCAACACTGGCATCCAATAATTGCCAGTTCCTTAGGATCATCACGGCACTTCTTTACCGATCCAGGACACTTAGGAAGTTGAGACTTACATTGCAGAGAGCACTGGCAACCAGCATTGAAAAGCTGCTGCAAGGATATTTTGCACACAGGGCAAGCAGCCATCTTTCGATCTGGACCAGGCTCATGGTGCGCATTCATTTAGCACATGTATCAGTGCTTGCTGGAACTACGTCGTGCCTTACCTTGCCTTTCCAGTTAACATATTGATGCTTCAGCCAAAGCCAAAAGGTTATCAGTACTGCCGTCTTAACATGCACTTCTGTATCGACACACAGATGTGCTACTTGTCATGCTTGTCAGTAGGGGAAGAGACATTGTTGTATAGCACTATAAGACATCAATCTCACACCTACAGCATGTGGTAAGTGCCGATGTGGCAAAAAACAGTGCACAGTTATTCAACCTAGGACACTTTGATGGAACTGTCCTGGATTGTAGAGAGTGACCTAAAGAGAGTAGGAGCAGGAGGCCACCCTCTGCCAGTAGCTGCAAAGTTGATAGCCGCTTTATACTTCTATGTAAGTGATTCTCAATTGTGTTTTGGCTATGATCCTGCACCCACCCACCCCCCGCCTCCCAGGAGGTCTTCTCAGGTTCCAGGGCCCCCCTTTCAAATAGGCATACAACACAAACAGGTAGACAGAAAATCATTTGTTATTAAACACCAAGAAAACTTGTACATTCTGACATATTGGAGAAAACTTAAAAAAAAAACTGTATGAAATTAAACATCTATCAGGCCTGATGCGATCCTTGAGCTTGGTGCTTTTCTGCAAGTTTCATGATATCGGGCTCCAAATTAGGCCATGACAGTTGGAGATCACCTCTTGTTGCAATAGCAATTCTGGATTTTGTCAAGGAAACTAGGTGAATGACACAATGAATAATAAAGACAGAAGTTATAACTCCTTTTAGGTGGGCGATGAATCCTCTGTATCAACCAACCATAGAAGTGGCACCATCAGTTGCACAAGCAATTATATTTGCCATTGGAAAATTGTTCTTGCTTAAGTAACTTCTGAATTCTTCAAAAATAGACAGTCTCTTAGTATCTGTTTTAGTCTGCCTGGCAAACAACATCTCTTCCATTAGTTTGTTTCTGTTTCCAGAATCTCACATATACCATGAGAAGAGTGCTGTTACCTTGTAAAGTAGTTTCATCTAACTGTAGAGAGAATTTCTTGGATTGTAATGAACTGACCAATCCCTCTTCAATATCCCGTGCCATCTCATCAATTCTTCTGGCAACAGTAGAATTACTCAAAGGAATTGCCTGAATTGCTTCTTTGGCACTCAAATTCATGGTATCAGATATTATTATGGACACTGAAGACAGGATAAGCGACTCACCAATATTGTGAGCATTTCCAGTTTTAGCAATCAGTTTACTAATGTTGTATGATGCAAACAGACCCTTCTCTAATTTCTGTGATGTTTGAGAAAGCATTTGTTTTAATGTTGACCTTCTCTTGAAATTACCTCAAAGGTTTTTGAAAAAATCTATGAGTTTATCTATCTTATTTGGATGTGAGATATCCAAATGTTCTTTCAATTTGCTTGGCCTCAGGCTTTCATTTGAAATGTAGACATGCAGTTCAAACACATGGGCAAAGATAGATATTGTGGCAGTGCGATGAAACTATACAATAAGTATTCCAGTGAATACTGCTGGCACATTTTTTTTTGCCAAGGAACTCTTGGGTACAATTATTTCTGAAAATAATAAAAATAATCATGAGGCACTTCTTACAAGGAAAGTAATGAATAAATGAACTTGGATTAAAAAAGGCCTAGCAAAGGCTGATCCTCGGATAATGAAGCATGGCAATAATGGATGCAAGAACGCTTGATTGAATATGTTGACCCAGTGCAGTCTGATTGGCGACTGACTCTGAAGTGAAGCTGTGTGGGAGGAGCTTAAGCACCACGGCACGGTGGCTCAGTGGTTAGCACTGCTGTCTCACAGTGCCAGGGACCCAGGTTCGATTCCAGCCTGGGGTGACTGTATGTGTGGAGTTTGCACATTCTCCCCGTGGGTTTCCTCCAGGTGCTCCGGTTTCCTCTCGCAGTCCAAAGATGTGCAGGCCAGGTGAATTGGCCATCCTAAATTGCCCATAATGTTAGGTGCATTGGGTCAGGGGGAAATGGGTCTGGATGGCTTAGTTTTCGAGGGTCGGTGTGGACTTAATGGGTCGAAGGGCCTGTTTCCACACTGTAGGGAATCTAATCTAATCTAATCAAAATTAATTTATCAGGTGTGCTGAATTCAAACGGTATATTGAAAAGATATCATAAATAGGAGGAAACTATTGACTTCAATGAAGGTTGTTGCTTGGGTATTTCATTGGTTCAGTGACCAGGACCTCCATAAACTCTTGGGGCTCCCCTTCTCACAGTTTTCAGTCTGTGGCCCCCTTCAAATGTGCCAGGGGCCAGATGGGCCCTGTTGAAATGGCTGTTTTATATGACTGGCTCCTTCCAGGGATTGATGGGTGATTTGTGTGAGATCTCCCAGTTATGCACCTACAAATGGATCAGGACAGTGAGCAAGGTCACACCAGTTCATTTTTAATTGCCCATGACGAGGTCATGAAGAGTCATCTGGACGCGAAACATTAGCTTGCTTTCTCTCCATGGATGCTGCCTGACACGCTGTGATCTCCAGCATCTTTTGTCTTCAGGACCTGAATGACTCGTGGTTTCAGTAGATGAGAGTTGAGTGCAGCAGAAATGGTGGTAAAATAGTCATTGGTTATCATGTTAGAATTTGAGTTACATTATGGGGGTAAACCAGAGCCTCTTTTTGCTTTGTTTGTATTCACTCTCGCTTGCTGGAAATAAAAGCTCCTCTTTGAAATTGCATACCTGTATGTAATGTTCCCCTTTTGGACAATGATATGATGTGGACATTGAGGACAGAGTTGTGGGGACTTAGAGAGAGAACAAAAGCAAAAATTGCTCAGGAACTTCAATAGGTCTGGCAGCATCTGTGGGAATAAATGTTTTGAGTACCGGTGACTCTTCATCAGAACTGTTAGTCGCAAGGAAAAGTTAATATTTATGCTGAAGCCGACATTGGGAAGTGGAGGGAGTTGCGACAGTGGAAGATGAGCCCTTTCTCCGCCCATCCCCACACTTTGTCTTCATCATAAATACCACAGTTTGCATCCACAGTTCTTTGTTTTAATTTAGTGTATAGATGGGATGTAGTTTAGAACAAGTAATCAATGAGACTTGGTGGCTAAACAGCAACTAAGGTGAGAGAATGAGGTAAATGCATGAGGGAGTGTCAGCCATGAGCTGAGGTACCATGAGGCTTTGTGGCTGCTGTGCCATTATGTTGCTGGCAAGGGTCAATGCTATTGTCAATTCTTGCCTGGGCCTTTTGAAAATGGCACAGTGTTGGGGAAAAGTTAACATTATTTGCCTGGAAGCAATTTTCCTAATCTGGCTGAGAAACTATTTTGTGTCCCGGAGCCAGAACTTTGCTGGCTGTGCATTCCTTACTATGAGGTAATGTGAACGGTAGGCTTTATCTTCCTAAGGTGCCAAGATAGCATTTCCCCCCTTTGCTGAATGATCAGCGCAGGCTGTAGCAAGCTGACATAGACTTGCCAATGAGTCCCACTTCCTTCACGAGTTATTACCACTTCACGGTCATTCAGTTAATTAGGGATATCTCTGCTTAGTGTTAGCAATCTGTGTAACTAGAGCAGGTGGTGATACCATTTGTTCTGTCCACTTGTGGAATGCATAATAGTGCTTTAGTTTTGAACTTAATGACTAACCTCTAATTTAGTACTAACTTGTAAGCATGCCAAACTGTGTAATTAACGATCAGCTCCTATCTCCTTTCTCTGTATAATCCTATAGTATCCTGATGTACTTCGGAATAAACCGAGCCACAGGACGGTGAATTCCCCATAATATATTGTTTAATCAACGAATAAGTTCGCAAAGTCCGAGTCTCAAGAGTTTTCTTCAACGTACGGGCACCAGGGAAGCTTGTATTTTGGTGGATGTCTGGTGTGTGGTGAATTTTTCTGAGAACAGTGGGTGGTAGAGTGGGACTGGATCCATACATGAGAGATAATGGCAAGATGGGTAATTAATGAGGTGCAATTTGTAAGCTATGTGAGCGATCTCACTCGGCCTGAAACCCACCGTGAAACTCAACAAAACTAATACTTTGCCACTCATTGAAAGTGGAGTTGCAGGTAGATAGGAGAGTGAAGAAGACGTTTGGTATGCTTTCCTTTATTGGTCATAATATTGAGAACAGGAGTTGGGAGGTCATGTTGCGGCTGTACAGGACATTGTTGGAATATTGCGTGCAATTCTGGTCTCCTTCCTATTGGAAAGATGTTGTGAAACTTGAAAGGGTTTAGAAAAGATTTACAAGGGTGTTGCCAGGGTTGGAGGATTTGAGCTATAGGGAGAGTCTGAACAGGCTGGGGCTGTTTTCCCTGGAGCGTTGGAGGCTGAGGGGTGACCTTATAGAGGTTTACAAAATTATGAGGGGCATGGATAGGATAAATAGGCAAAGTCTTTTCCCTGGGATCGGGGAGCCCAGAACTAGAGGGGAAAGATATAAAAGAGACCTAAGGGGCACCTTTTTCACACAGAGGATGGTATGTGTATGGAATGAGGTGCCAGAGGAAGTGGTGGAGGCTGGTACAATTGCAACAATTAAGAGGCATTTGGTTGAGTATATGAAAAGGAAGAGTTTGGAGGGATATGGGCCGGGTGCTGGCAGGTGGGATTAGATTGGGTTGGGATATCTGGTCGGCATGGATGGGTTGGACCGAAGGGTCTGTTTCCATGCTGCACATTTCGATGACTCTAAACATAAGATTCAGCCTATAGTAACCAATTCAATAATTTGTTCAGATTAGAACTAGCAAGGTCTGGAAATACTCCTCTATGGAGAGAATCACTGGGCTACATTTTCAGACCCTCCTGGGGTCAGTAATTGAGGCAGACAGAGACCTGAAATTATAAGGTCAGATTGTTCCCAAACCCATTACTGACACAGGACATTTTGTTTGACATGGCTTCAAATCCCCAAAACACCTCACCTCAAGATAATCCATGCTCTTGTTTCCTGCCTGGAGCTAAAATACTGCTCAATATTTCAAAGATTAGTTCTGTTTTGCTTTTCCAAAAAGCTGTTCCGATTAGGGTTTCTAAAGTGAAATCTTTTTGTGTCGGCCTGTTCAGAACAATTTTAGTCCTGGGTTTTTAATACCTTTTTTATTCATAATCGTGAAGAAATTCTGAAGTGAAATGAGTGTAACGATACATCATAATAAACAAACATATTCCAGTCTCATGTTAGTGTGAACTATTTTCGAGCTGCAGAAGTGACAAAAATCATTAAGGAATCTTGATGATTGTCAGCATTAGGTTTGCAGGTAGGATTCTTGTCGTGAGATGGTAGTGCCCCTACCTTTGAACCAGGAGGTGTAGGTTTAAGTCCCAACTGCTCTAGACATGTGTCATAATGTTTCTGAACTGGTTGGTTATAAGTGCCTTAGATATTCAGGTCTCTTTAACAGTCAAGCTGAACAACACCTGAGTTGTTTGAGTGCAGGCAATTCTTATTGGAGGGGGGAGAGAGCTGTATTCTTTGAGTTCAAGTTCTGCATAATAACATGTCTGAACAAGGTGATTAGAAAACACAAGAAAAGGAACTGTGTTCTTATTTAGACAAAGAGAGAGAGAGTAGTTTGACACCACATGTGCTGGAGTGCATTATTTTTTCTCCCAGTTCCATTTGATTGAGCCCATCCTTCTTTCCCCTCCCCTATTCTGTTATTGATGCACTGCCCCTGGTGGGCACTGCCTGTAATTCATTAATTGTTTAATTGGTTACACAAAAGGAAAACAAAATGAGCAAGCTTCATCTCCATTGTCTGCCTCTTTGTCACAGCGACATCTCTGCCTGGGTGGTCCTGGAGAGAGAGGACATGGTGCCCACCAATACCCTTGAGGACTTCAGAGAGAGGTGAGCATCGCAGGGGTGCATTCTCTCCCTTTCAAATCCATTCTAAATTGATTCCCTCCCATATTCCCAACCTTTCCTTCCCTTCTGTGTTGGTTGTTATTTGCTTAGTTGGTCGATTGGTTAAATTGGTGGAGATATGTTCAAAATGAAAAGGAGCTGTCTTCGTGTAGGGCTCCTGTGGTGCAATGTAATGTCCCCTAACTCTGAGACAGCAGGCCCTAGTAGATGCCCCACCTGGTCTGGAAGTGTCTATAACATGCCTGCTCAGGTTTTTCAAAATAAAAGCTGCCTGAATTATTTTGATTTCGCTCCCTCACTCGCTTTACCCACTTGTTAAACTTATTGCTGCACTGCTTCTGGTAATTAGCGTGTGTTATTTGCTGTTTTTAATTAGGTAGTTTAATGGTTTGGTGGTGGCTTTTTTTTTTGAATAGAAAGAGCTGGCTTCATTATCCAGTGGTGCTGTGTGGAGTCCATGGACCATATAAACTGAATGTGGGCCAGTAGCACCCGTATATATTTGAGTAAAAAATTGATCTCATGTAAAAGTCGACTCAATATTTTTAGCCAAAATGTCTGGAACTTTCCATATACCTCACATAAAAGTCAACCCTAGCTCTTCACAGATAACATTTGTGAGTAAGGAATTATCCTGTATATAAATGTTATGATGAGGAAAATAATTTTTTTGTGCTGTTATGTGGTTTGATGCACAATTCACACCAATTTGATGGGAAAGCTTATGACGTATCAGGTCAGAGTCAGGTGACAGCCAACTTTATGGAATACAGTCATACACCTAGTTGAGGTTTTGAAATTACTTTTTCATTTTGTGTAAAACTGCCATCCAGAAAAAAAAAACAATATACAGCAGCATTTAAACTGAAAGTTATTGAAGTTGCAGAGAAAACAAATAACTGTGCAGCAGTAACAGAACTTTGTGTTTCAGAGAAACTTACAGTCATAAAGAAATACAGCATGGAAACAGACCCTTCGGTCCAACTCATCCATGCCGACCAGATATCCCAACCCAATTTAGTCCACCTGCCAGCACCCGGCACATATCCTTCCAAATCCTTCCTATTCATATGGCCATCCAAATGCCTTTTAAATGTTGCAATTGTATCAGCCTCCACCATTTCCTCTGGCAGCTCATTCCATACATATTACCTACTGCATAAAAAAGTTGCCCCTGCACGTCCCTTTTATATTTTTCCCCTTTCACCCTAAACCTATGCCCTCTAGTTCTGGACTTCCCCACCCCAGGGAAAACTTTGTCTATTTATCCTATCCATGTCCCTCATGAATTTATAAACCTCTATAAGGTCACCCCTCAGCCTCTGACACTCCAGGGAAAACAGCCACAACCTATTCACCCTTTCCCTATAACTCATACCTTCCAACCCTGGCAATATCATTGTAAATTTTTTCAGTACTCTTTCAAGTTTCACAACATCCTTCCAATAGGAAGGAGACCAAAACTTGTGAGAGACGGGACAAATGTATTGAACCAACTTCAGACAATGCTAAAAGGAGTGTGTGCCAACAGAGGTAGACCTAGGAAGTGGCCACAGCTGGAGAAAGAAGTTGCTGAGTGGATATTTGAAAATTGTCAAAATGGAAAATGTGTTAGTCGTGAAGCTATCTGAATCCACAAAATAAATCGAAGAATGGTGGAATTTCGGATTTTAAGACAAGTGCTGGACAGAGCACAAGATTCATGAGAAGGCATGACTGAGTACTTTGGCAGAGAGCTCAGATTGCACAAAAACTGCCTGGTGAACTAGAAGATAAGATATTACAGTTCCACCAGTTTGTAATCAGAAATCGGCAGAAAGTCGGCTACAAGTTATCATGCACTGGAAACATGGATGAAATGGCTACTACTCTCAGCATGCCAGGGAATTGAACTGTCAACCAAAAAGGAGAAAAAACAGTATTGGTGAAAACCACAGGCCATGACGAAAGTGGGTTTACTTTAGTTCTTTCTTGTATGGCTGATGACACTAAGTTAAAACTGATAGCTGTTTTTAAGAGAAAAACTTTGCCAAAGGAAATATTTCCAAATGAATTGTTGTCCATATGCATCCACAAGGCTGGATGGATGAAGGTGGATGTAGAAAATGGATAAAGGAAGTTTGGAATTTACGATCTGGTGGACTACACAAGGAAAGGAGTTTGCTCGTCTGGGATCAGTTTAGATCACATCAAGTGAAGAATGGTGTTGCTAACATCCAATCACGTGACACTGATGTAGCTGTAATTCCTAGCAGGAGAAAGAGAGCACTGCAGATGCTGGAGATCAGAGTTGAGAATGTGGTGCTGAGAAAACACAGCTGGTCAGACAGCATCCGAGGAGCAGGAGAATCAACGTTTTGGGCGTAAGTCCTTCAATCGGAAATGGCTTATACCCGAAACGTTGATTCTCCTGCTCCTCGGATGCTGTCTGACCTTCTGTGCTTTTCCTGCACCACACTCTCGACTAAAATTCCTGGCAGACTTACAAGTTTAAAATCACACAACACCAGGTTATAGTCCAACAGGTTTATTGGAAGCACCAGCTTTCGGAGCGCTGCTCCTTCATCAGGTGGTTGTGGAGTATAAGATCGTAAGACACAGAATTGATAGCAAAAGTTTACAGTGTGGTGTAACTGAAATTATACATTGAAAAAGACCTGGATTGTTTGTTAAGTCTCTCATCTTTTAGAATGAACATGTTGGTTTCAGTTGTTTCATATGTAAATTGCAAAACCTTTTTTAAAAGTTACATTCTCAAGTGAACTTTAACAATTGGTGTCATGTCGGCCCAGATAATTTTTTTAAGGTGTAAGGTGCCCTGTGTGAGACTGTCTGTGCCACAATGGTCAGATGGATTCTAATCTAAAAAACAGATTTACAGAATTGTACATGGATTCACGCAGTTTTTGAGCAACATAAAATGAAATTCTGCAAGTACAAATTCACCCCACAAACATATGTGTGTGTGTGCATGTGGGGGGTGGTAAGAGTGTCTGTGAGAGAGTATGTGAGTGTAAAGAGGTACAAGTCTGTGAGAGGGTGCGTGTGTGCATGTGAGTGTGGAAGTGAATGTGTGAGCGTATGAGAGAGAGCTTGTGTATGAGAGAGGGTCTGCGGAAGAGCATGGGTCTGTAGGAGTGTGTGTGTGTGTCTGTAGAAGTGTATGTCATAGTCATAGAGTCATAGTGATGTACAACACAGAAACAGACCCTTCAGTCCAAATTGTCCATGCTGACCAGATATCCCAACCCAATCTAGTACCACCTGCCAGCACTCAGTCCATATCCCTCCAAATCCTTCCTATTCATATACCCATCCAAATGCCTTTTAAATGTTGCAATTGTACAGCCTCCACCATTTCCTCTGGCAATCCATTTCACACACACCCCACCCTGTGCTTGAAAAAGTTGCCCCTTAAGTCTCTTTTATATCTTTTCCCTCTCACCATAAACCCATGCGCTCTAGTTCTGGCCTCCAGCACCCCATGTGTAGGAGTGTCTGTGTGTCTATGTCTGTGTGTGTCTGTGAGTGTGCGTCTATACTCAGACAGACAGACAGACACACACATGCATGCACACACATAGACAGATGCATACTCACAGACAGACAGAAACACACACACAGGCACTCCTACACACACAGACCCTCTCTCATACACAAGCTCTCTCTCATACGCTTACACATACACTCCCACATTCACACACACACATGCACCCTCTCACAGACTTATACCCCTTTACACTCACACTCACACACACAGTTTCTCACAGACACTCATAACTTTATTTGTTGTATAACTTAAGACTTACTATCTCATGCATGTTCAGATAAGTTTAGTCTAATTATACACTGTTCCTATTTTTTATAATAAAACAAAATATTCAGATTGAATGACAATTTTCATGGAACATGGGATGATTGACATGGTGTGAGAGGGAGAACTGAGCTTGCAGGAAAGCGGGAAGTCACTGGAAAGTTTATTGGTTTTGTTACACATCTGTTGGAAGCAAGGTACAAAACAAAATATTTTCTGACATTTACTTCAGCAGAGTTATTTAGTCAATGCAAAAGCCTGTCTTTTTAGTTTGGTGTATTACTTGCCGAATACATGAATATTTGATTTATGTTGGTTTTAATTAATTTATTTCAGTAAAGATCTCAAAATGTGAAATTTTGTCCTTTCATTATTTCTGTCAAGCATCAGGAAATTAATCTCTTTTAAAGTAAGTTATTGATGTTTAGAGCAATTTTAATAGTTACCTCAAAGCATTTTATAGCCAGTGGAGTACTTTTCAGCCAGACACATATTTATAATGCAGGAAATGCAATAGTCCATTTGCACACAGCATGTGACCTCAATATGATAATGAACAGAAGATCTGTTTTTGTAATGTTAAATGTGGGATAAATATTGACCAGGACAGCAGGATAAATTGCCTGCTGTTTTTATTAAAAGCCTGTGACTTTTGCCTTTGTAGCCACACAATAAAGCAGAGTCTTGGTTTAGTATATCATCTGTAAGATAGAGCCTCTAACAGTGCAGCATTGTCAGCTGTGATTTTTGTGCTGAGGTTGTACGCTGGGACTTGCATGTAGAGCCTTCTGATGCAGAGGCAAATGTACCACAGCAATGGTTCAGTCTTTATCAAGTGTATTAAGATTGACGCTGAACCAGTCTTGTAGAGTTCACATCCCAATTGAAGATCTAAGCAGTAGGGGGTTTGTGAGGAATCTCAAAGCAAACTGACAGAAAAGTCTGAACATGAAAAACATAAAATAACTTGATGATACTTAAAACCTGTCACACTCTGACACAATTCAAACTCTGTATTCCATTTATGCCTTCACATAACACACTCCACGTAGTTCCATGATAGGCTAAAATCCAGAAAAGAATGTGATTAACTATTTAAGAAAAGAAATCCTGGGAAATCCTCATACCCCAAAGGTATTCAAGCAAACTCCAGGAGTCTGTACGAATTTACAGTTATGGGGATTTGCCCAGTTCTCTATTAAATGTTTGCACAAATTTTCCCTCACAAAATGCAAAAGTGTACAGACTAAATATCTGTGCAAATATGTTTTAGATTCACAATTATCTCACTTTTGTTGTAACTCACAATACAAACACCAGGTGGTGCTACATCACCTTTGAAAGCACCGGAGCTGAATGGTGTATCTCTGAAAGGAGTTTGCAATAACAGCACGATTAACTTTAATTTACTGAATAAAACATTAACATTCGATTTAAAAATAATCTAAAATTACCGTTTCCCTGTTTCCAGGAAAATGTGCCAACATCTAGACAGCATTTATATGTCCCTACAAATGTTTTCCTTTAGGAGTAAGCATGGCGATTGAGTATGGTGGAGATGGCATAGGATTTGGGAGTTATGAGCAGGGAGATCTATTAAGTCTCCATGACTTGTGAGGTCTCCTGGACTTAGGTGACTATCATAACTGTTAGCTGAAGGAAGTCGATTACTATCAGTGAAAAATATATTGTAAGAACATATTCTGAAATAAGGAAGTGTATGTTTGAAGGTCAACTGAAAGATTTCTTAGTTTAAAAAAACTCCCCAGATTTTGCAGTAAAAATGACAACAAAACTCTCAGTGTTTATCATTATTATTCCACTGATGCAGACAGCAGCTTCTGCCGTCTGCACTTACATAATTAAACACAGAAATCCAAAGTTGCTTTTCGTGATTCTATGCTTCACCAGAGAGCACGCTGTTGAGATCTCTTTGGAATGCAATTCATAAAAAATTTATGGACTGAGTATACTCTTACATTCATAATTAAATGTAAAATCTTTCAAAATGTCAAACCTTGTTGAATAAGTTTTAATTGGGTTTTTAATAGTGAACTAATTACTCACAGATGCACATAGACGCTGAAAATGGTAACTTTACACTTGTTCGCTGTCGGATATCTTTTATGTTAAAACTCAACACGTTCTCAATTGTTTGAAGAAAAAAAGTTTATTTATGTTACTTCAGCTTCTAGCTTAATCAGATGTGTCAACGCCATCCAGAAAGATTTAAAGTTAAAAGTGAAAGGATTCAGTAGTGTTTATTTCCTGGTTTGCTTTCTGTGAGAATACTTAAATGTGATTGCTTGCCCTGCTTGATGGTATAATTGCTACTGAAGCTTGGGAATCTCCCTGACTTGGCTGCTGAAACAGTCAGGAAGGGGAAGATCCACACCAAAGAGATCACTAGATCTTTGTGGTAACATTCTTCAATCTCTGTGGTGAGTTACGGTGTTACTACTAACCATATAGTCCAGGCCACTATGTTAAAGTAAGAAAATAATAGGAAGTAAAAGCTGTAATGATTATCAGGCATTTGTGTATTAAATGACTGTTTCATTTTTTAATGTAAATCGCTTGATTTAACATATTGATTTAGCTACATGATAAATAGAGAAATGGAAGCTTTGCACGTTAAAAAATAGCTTTCGAAACCTTTTCCTAAATGGAACTCCATTGTCTGCATCTGTTTTGGTAGCAGTTAATGCCAGGATTAACCATAAGTGCTAGCTTCTGAAACGTCCAACTGGCATATTTATTTTTAGATGATTTACAAAGAAAACGATATACTTTTAGAACTCCACTCTTAACTCACTAACGAAGAAAGAATTCTCCAGTAAGTAAAAGGAAATTTGTGCATCTGATAGGTCAATTAATGATTCTTACTTGGAACTTGATTTTAATTTTCCTCTTCCTGTTTGTTAGTGCAAATGCTGAGTATGACTTTCTGAGAATTTGGTTCTTAGCTGCTGGTAGACTGACAAACATAGTGACTGAAATTGCTGATTCAGTACAGTACGGCACAGTTAACCTTGTCGCTATGAAAGAGGTCAGCAGCACACAGCAAGTAGCATAACACTTGGCTATGGAAACTTGACCCTCAGCGTTAAAATTAGTTTAGCCAAGGCAGCTGAACACCGCAAACCTTTTGAAATGGCCATATATTTGCAGCAACTGTCAAAAATTAGTGTATTCAAAAATGTAGTACTGGATAAATATTATATCTTTTTTTAAAGAAAGGATTTATGTTTTGACTTTGCATATTAATGATATAGAACATAGAACATAGAACAATACAGCACAGAACAGGCCCTTCGGCCCACGATGTTGTGCCGAACATTTGTCCTAGCTTAAGCACCCATCCATGTACCTATCCAATTGCCGCTTAAAGGTCGCCAATGATTCTGACTCTGCCACTCCCACAGGCAGCGCAATACATGCCCCCACCACTCTCTGGGTAAAGAACCTACCCCTGACACCCCCCCATACCTTCCACCCTTCATCTTAAATTTATGTCCCCTTGTAACACTCTGTTGTACCTGGGGAAAAAGTTTCTGACTGTTTACTCTATCTATTCCTCTGATCATCTTATAAACCTCTATCAAGTCACCCCTCATCCTTCGCCGTTCCAATGAGAAAAGGCCTAGCACTCTCAACCTATCCTCGTATGACCTATTCTCCATTCCAGGCAACATCCTGGTAAATCTTCTCTGCACCCTCTCCAAAGCTTCCACATCTTTCCTAAAGTGAGGTGACCAGAACTGCACACAGTACTCCAAATGTGGCCATACCAAGGTCCTGTACAGCTGCGACATCACCTCACGACTCTTGAATTCAATCCCTCCGCTAATGAATGCTAATACACCATAGCCCTTCTTGCAAGCTCTATCCACCTGAGTGGCAACTTTCAAAGATCTATGAACATAGACCCCAAGATCCCTCTGCTCCTCCACCTTACTAAGAACCCTACCATTAACCCTGTATTCTGCATTCTTATTTGTCCTTCCAAAGTGGACAACCTCATACTTGACAGGGTTGAACTCCATCTGCCACTCCTTAGCCCAGCTCTGCATCATATCTAAGTCTCTTTGCAGCCGACAACAGCCCTCCTCACTATCCACAACTCCACCAATCTTCGTATCATCTGCAAATTTACTGACCCACCCTTCGACTCCCTCTTCCAAGTCATTAATAAAAATTACAAACAGCAGAGGACCCAGAACTGATCCCTGCGGAACTCCACTTGTAACTGGGCTCCAGGCTGAATATTTACCATCTACCACCACTCTCTGACTTCGACCGGTTAGCCAGTTTTCTATCCAACTGGCCAAATTTCCCTCTATCCCATGCCTCCTGACTTTGCGCATAAGCCTACCATGGGGAACCTTATCAAATGCCTTACTAAAATCCATGTACGCTACATCCACTGCTCTACCCTCATCCACATGCTTGGTCACCTCCTCAAAGAATTCGATAAGACTTGTAAGGCAAGACCTACCCTTCACAAATCCATGCTGGCTGTCCCTAATCAAGCAATGTCTTTCCAGATACTCATAAATCCTATCCCTCAGTACCCTTTCCATTACTTTGCCGACCACCGAAGTAAGACTAACTGGCCTGTAATTCCCAGGGTTATCCCTATTCCCTTTTTTGAACAACATTCGCTACTCTCCAGCCCCCTGGTACCACCCTCGTTGACAGTGAAGACGAAAAGATCATTGCCAACGGCTCTGCAATTTCCTCTCTTGCTTCCCACATAATCCTAGGATATATCCCGTCAGGCCCGGGGGACTTGTCTATCCTCAAGTTGTTCAAAATGCCCAACACATCTTCCTTCCTAACAAGTATCTCTTCTAGCCTACCAGTCCGTTTCACACTCTGCTCTTCAACAATACGGTCCCTCTCGTTTGTAAATACCGAAGAAAAGTACTCATTCAAGACCTCTCCTATCTTTTCCGACCTACCCTCGTTCTCGTCATTCTCATGTTTCTCATATACGCAGAAAATGCCTTAGGGTTATCCTTGATCCTATCCACCAAAGATTTTTCATGCCCTCTCTTCGCTCTCCTAATCCCTTTCTTCAGCTCCGTTCTGGCTATCCTGTATCTCTCCAATGCTCTATCTGAACCTTGTTTCCTCAACCTTATGTAAGCCTCCTTCTTCCTCTTTACAAGACATTCAACCTCCCTCATCTACCAAGGTTCCCTCACACGACCATCTCTTTCCTGCCTGACAGATACACGTCGTATCTGTTCCTTGAAAAAGTTCCACATTTCCACGACATCCTTCCCTGACAGCCTATGCTCCCAACTTATGCTCCTCAGATCCTGTCTTGCAGCATCGTATTTACCCTTCCCCCAATTGTAAAACCTACTCTGTTGCACGCGCCTATATCTCTCCATAACCAAGGTGAAAGTCACAGAATTGTGGTCACCATCACCAAAATGTTCACCCAGTAACAAGCCCATCACTTGTCCCGGTTCGTTACCAAGTACCAAATCCAATATGGCCTCCCCTCTGGTCGGACAATCTACATACTGAGTTAGAAAAACTTCCTGGACACACTGCACAAACACCGCCCCATCCAATCTACTTGATCTAAAGAGCTTCCAATCAATATCTGGGAAGTTGAAATCGCCCATGACTACTACCCTGTGGCTTCTGCACCTTTCCAAAATCTGTTTCCCAATCTGTTTCTCCACATCTCTGCTGCTATTGGGGGGCCTATAGTAAACACCCAACAAGGTGACTGAACCTTTCCTATTTCTGACTTCAGCCCATACTACCTCCGAAGGCAGATCCCCCTTGAACTGCCTTTCTGCAGCCGTTATACCATTTCTAATTAGCAACGCCACCCCCCCTCCTTTTTTACCACCCTCCCTAATCTTACTGAAACAACCATTCCTGTCCCTCTTCTATCCACGTTTCCATGATGGCCACAACATCGTAGTCCCAGGTACCGATCCACGCCTTAAGTTCACCCACCTTATTTCTGATACTCCTTGCGTTGAAGTATACACACTTGAACCCATCTCTGTGTCCGCAAGTACTCCCTGTCAGTGCTACCTTCTCCACAGCCTCCCTACATTCTTGGACATCCTGACAAACAGCTAGCCTACTTGCTGGACTACAAGTCCGGATCCCATCCCCCTGCCAAATTAGTTTAAACCCCCCCCGAAGAGTGCTAGCAAACCTACCCCCCAGGATATTGGTGCCCTTCTGGTTCAGGTGCAACCCGTCCTGCTTGTACAGGTCCTACCTTTCCCAGAATGCAGTCCAATTGTCCAAATACCTGAAGCCCTCCCTCCTACACCATCCTTGCAGCCACATGTTCAACTGCACTCTCTCCCTATTCCTTGCCTCATTGTCACGTGGCACCGGCAACAACCCAGAGATGACGACTCTGTCTGTCCTAGCTTTTAGCTTCCAACCTAACTCCCTGAGCTCTTGAATGACCTCCCCACCCCTCTTCCTACTGATGTCATTGGTGCCAACATGCACCACGACTTCTGGCTGCACACCCTCCCCCTTAAGGATTCTGAAGACATGTCCGAGACGTCTCGGACCCTGGCACCTGGGAGGCAACAAACCATCCGAGAGTCTCGCCCATGTCCACAGAACCGCCTGTCCGTCCCTCTAACTATAGAGTCTCCTATAACTAGCGCTCTCCTCCTCTCCCCCTTTCCCTTCTGAGCCTCAGAGCCGGACCTCGTGCCAGAGACCTGGTCACTGCAGCTTACCCCTGCTAGGCCTTCCCCCCAACAGTATCCAAAGCGGTATACTTATTGTTGAGGGGAACGACCACAGGGGATCCCTGCACTGCCTGCTTCCTCCCCTTCCCCCTTCTAACTGTTACCCAGCTACCTCTGTTCTCTGGCGTAACTATGTCCCTGTAGCTTCTATCTATCACCCTCTCAGCCTCTCGAATAATCCTCAGTTCATCCAACTCCAGCTCCAGTTCCCTAACGCGTTCTGTGAGGAGCAGGAGCTGACTGCATTTACTGCAGATGAAGTCGGCAGGAGTATCGGTGGTCACCCCTACCTCAAACATCCTGCAGGAGGAACATTCCACTGCCTGCGCTGCCATTATGCTACACTTAGTCTCCAAAACAAGAACACTGTTAATTGCTTTCTAAATTGTCATCTTTCTCATCTCTTAAAGGTTCTCAGGGCAGTGATTAATATTATTGCATTCAGAGTTATATATTATTTGTAGCTTTGTCAATAATTTTGGGATTTACAACAGAACTTATCGTGTATGAATCTATAACCCGTGTGGGATATTGCCTTTGCTGACCTATGGAGAGATGAAATAACATTTCACAAATTATTGCAACATAATGGTCAAGTAGAAATATTCACTGTTGTTTATGGGAAGTTGCAAAAAGCTTGCAGTAGGAAAAGCATTGTCTTGTATTAGTATTACATTAAAGAAGGTGTGACAGAATGATCAATAATGTACACAGCCTGATTGACATCCCAGGTGCCGTGATACAAAGAAATATATCTAAATATATTGTTGCACTATCTATTCACACAGCGCATACTCCTTAAAACCTTTCAATGGTTCCAACAACAATTTGCTTTTATATCAAGGCTTCAATATAATGAAATGCCCCAAGCATTTCAGAATGATATTAATTTCAGAATGATATTTCATGAAAGGGTTATTCGGATGGGTGGTCATGGAGATAGGTTTTAAGGAAGTGGCCTGAAAGGAAAGCAGATAAGGAGTGAACAGTCATCAGATATGGGGCCAGATGCTGGACTGCATTACGGCTAAGTAAAACCTCATGCTTGTACTTTGAATCCTCTTCCATATCACGCCTACTTGTTCGTACATATCTATTTCCTCCTTCAGATTTGCCAAAGGTTACTTTGCCAATTGAACCTTTCCAAAGGCTCATCAAAATATTTTCCAGACATTTTAAAATCCTAATCAATTTAAATGCACTAAAATAAATTTTGTCACACCTTCAAGATTCACATCTGGAACAGTGTAAATGTGACATCCTTTCAAATTGGATTGCAATGTTCCTATGCAAATTTTAAGTCCATTTGATCATTTTGAGCCTGAGATTCAACCAAATTTGTAAGTCTGGCTCCAAAATAAGGTTTTTTGAAGTTGTTATTTAACTCTGGGACCAAACAGATGAACTGAAATGGCCTTTTCTGCTCCTGTACATTCCCGTTTAGAAATAGCTGTGTTAAACTGCATGTGTGGCTTCTACTGAGTAATACCTACCACTTTTAGCTCCTGTCACCTAGCCAGTCACTGGGCACAGCTTCGAGAGAGAGAACAGCTGATCTGTGAATGGCAGTGCAACTGAATCTAAAGCTAAGCATGAGTGAATTAGCCCAAGCTGAAAGTGCAGAACAAACTGGACTGATTTCATTCTTCAAAAATAACTGTCCACTGCAAATCACAGAAATAGGGAGGATTTGGATAAAACATGATAGGCAAATCAATTTAAAACAAATCTCTTTGTCTTTAAACATAGACGGGTCTGGTCTTGTTAATGCTTTCAAGAATATTTAGTACAAAATTTTCTTAAGTCATCAGATTATTTTAAAATTAAAATTAGTTTATCCTTTATTAATTCCAGCAGTCCATTTATTCCTAATTTCCAAGAAATGGTATAAATAGTACAATACTTATAATATCTGCAATGGATAATGCCTTGATTCAATTACCATTGTATTAAAATGTCCACATTTGGGTTGGTTAATTACTGTTACCAATGTTAACTTAGAAAAGTGAAAGAAGTTAATATTAATTGATCACTATGTTACCGTATTACTTATTATCATGATAGTGACAGAGAAATTTAAAGTAGGAAGTTATCTGAAAAAATCTAGAACAGATTTCTCCCAAATGTTTATAAACCTCCAGTAACTCTGATCTGATCACAATTAGTTGATTAATTAGTTATTTAATACTGTCTTAAACTGAATTTTTAAAATCATTACATATCACGGTTCTGATTCTCCTCAGTAATAGGAGATATTCTATTAAATTAAAATGTCCTCTCTGTTAGATGTATTTTTAAAAATCTAGATTTCATTTTCCTTTTGTTTACAGAACAGGCAATTGAACATGTTAAATATAGGAAAATCATTTCAGCACCTTTCCAGTTATGCCCTTTCACCACTCCTATTTTTTTCTTTATCCTTTGTGCCCACATGACCTAATAACCCCCTTTGTAGGAATTGTTCTCCAGTTCTGTAACCATTAAGACACATGGCAAATATAATAACTTTGGTCCTCAATTCAGACCTTTGCCAGTCTGAAGTATATCCTTCCACTGTGATTTGTATGCGTCAATTTTGTCAGAACCTGAGTCCATTACGTAGAGTTGTGAATGGCAGCAGAACGTTCAACTGCCTGTTTTAGTGAAGGACGTGCAAAGGAAAACTGGCAGGCACTCTCCTGTCTCGTACATGAACATTTTTGTCAGCTAATTACAGAGCAGTGATGCCAAAGGCAATGGCCCAGAATATCCTGCCCTTTTGACTGGAGAAGGAAAGATATACCACCTGGAGTTGCAATGGCAATCTACAGGGTTATTTATTGACCTATATTTAAAGGGCATCACAATATACAGGTTGTGTATATTACAGCTGAGGCTTTCAAAGAAAAAAATTACAAATGTAATCATTTTTTTACTGCTATCACTGTCCATTTAAATTCCCCTTCCCACTCCCTCTCCGTCCATCCTCGGCCTCCTCCATTGCCACTGCAAATCAGACTGCATGTTGGAGGAACAACACCTCATCTTCCACCTGGGCAGCCTACAGCCCAGAGGATTCAACATTGAGTTCTCCAATTTCAAATGACCTTCCAACCCATCCCCTGATTCTCTTTCCATCCCTTCCTCCTTCCTTTCATTCCACCGATTGATCCTTCCTTCCATCTACCAACTGGATTCATTCCTCCCATTGACCAAACAGGTCGTACCCACCACCCTGTGTTCATCTATCCCTACCCCAACACTCCAGGCCTCCCCCCACCCAAACCCGGCCCCTCCCTTTATCTGCAGCTCCCCCTGCCCAGTCCTGAAGAAGGGTTATACCCAAAACATTGACTTTATCACTTCCTAATGCTGCCTGGCTTGCTGTGTTCTTCCAGCCTCCTGCCTGTCTAGTTTGGATTCCAGCATCTGCAGTTTTTTTTTGTTTCCAACCAAGTTTGAGGCATCTCAGCATTCCGAGAGTTAAAAGCCTATGTTTCTTGACCAATTATCCATTCTCGGTAACAGTGAAACTTGTCTCTGTCAGGTCACTATCTCAGAAATAATGAGGACAAATGTAATCCTTATTTCAAGATGGGGTCAAATCGGGGGCGGTTCCAGAAATGGGGGAATTCCTGAGTGACCGCAGAAATGCAGCCTGATAAATGTTACAATTCCCAAAGATAGCTACCAGAAATGGCTGCTGCCTTTAAATCTGGGATATCTTCATCAGAATTTTAACTTTGGTGGTGGCATATATGTGTTCTTTATCAATTATTTCTGAATTATAATTTTACCTGGATCAGCTATAGAAGCATGCATCATCAAAGATATGTGAATCAAGGCCTTTTGGCAAAGTTCAGATCATACAAATAACGAGTGTGTTGGCAGTTCACAGAGGTTACAGCATTTGGTTAGGTCGTTAAATGTATCTAATTACATCTAAAAAATTGTGGTTGATTTGTTCACCATACCATATGACCATATCATTCTTTATGCTCCTAGTTCCTGGTTGTCTGTCTGGAAACTGCATTTTTGAGGTTGTTTTTAGCAAATCTTTTACAAATCATTCTTAGGATTAGTAATATCTTCATAATAGGCAGTGGGATTTAGTAATAAAATCTTTTATGGAAAATTAGTGACACACTACGGTGGCACAGTTGTTAGCACTGCTGCCTCACAGCGCCAGAGACCCGGGTTCAATTCCCGCCTCAGGCGACTGACTGTGTGGAGTTTGCACGTTCTCCCCGTGTCTGCGTGGGTTTCCTCCGGGTGCTCCGGTTTCCTCCCACCATCCAAAAAGATGTGCAGGGTCAGGTGAATTGGCCACACTAAATTGCCTGTAGTGTTAGGTAAGGGGTAAATGTAGGGGTATGGGTGGGTTTCGCTTCGGCGGGTCGGTGTGGACTTGTTGGGCCGAAGGGCCTGTTTCCACACTGTAATATAATCTAATCTAATATATGTGCGTGAAATTCAAATATTCAACATTGAGTACAAAGGATAGGAAAGGAAGATTAAAACAAAGAGTTGATTTTAACTTTTGGTAATGGTGTTAAATAGGCAGAAGTAGTCAGCCTTGCAGGTTACACCCTGTCTGATTTTCCTGTCACCTGATCTCACTCACAACACTGGCACTTGTCTATGGGATGCCAAAGTGGAAGATGTTGTTTGTAATGAAGTGATGGACAAAGTGAACACTCTGCCACAAACTTGAATGGTATGGAAACCATGGTGAGAGAGAAGGAACAAAGGAAACAGGAGCAGGAATAGACCGTTTCACCTCTAAGCCTATCCAACCATTCAACTACATCACGGTTGCTCTTTTACCTCAACTTGTTGCAATATTTCAATAAGTTTTAGGAATTACAATATAACACGTAGATAGTCATATATGGATGTAGGTTTGCTAGCTGAGCTGGAAGGTTCGGTTTCAGACGTTTCGTCACCATACTCGGTCACATCATCAGCGAGCCTCCAGATGAAGCACTTAGTAGAAGACTCACACCACTCCATCCACTCTACCCAAGAATCCCTGAAGACCATCAAAGACACCAAGATAGAAGAGGATGAAATAATGGTCTCCTTTGACGTAACAGCCTTGTTCACATCCATCAACATCAACCTGACCAAGGAAATACCGACTACACTATTAGTAGAACCAAAGACACATACACCAAACACCACCAACGTCATCAGCAAAGACAACATCGTCACGCTAGTGGACCTATGCCTTACCACTCACTTCACCTTCGACAACAAAATCTACCGACAAACCAATGGAAAACCCATGGGATTTCCAATATCAGGGTTCTTTGCAGAGGTAGTAATGCAGAGACTTGAACAAACAGCTCTGCCAACCATCCAATCCAAACTTTGGGTCCACTATGTGGATAATACCTTTGTCATCACTAAATGAAACAAATTAAAGGAAACCTTCAAGACCATCAATAACATTCTTACTGACATAAAATTCACTAAAGAGGAGGAAAACAACAACGACCTGCCATTCCTAGATGTCACAGTAGAGCGAACAGCCAATGGGGAACTTCAAACCAGCATCTACAGGAAAACAACACATATTGACCAAATACTGAACTATAGAAACAATCATCCCAACACCCACAAACAAAGCTGCATTAAATCATTATTTCAATGAGCCACCACACACTGCAACACAGAGGAACTACGCAGAGCAGAGGAGAATCACCTATACAGTGTGTTCAAAAAGAACTGGTACCTAACTAACACTGTCTGCCAATTGATCAGCAACAAACCCAAATAAGCACCAAAACACGTCTAGAAACCCTAGCCACTCTCCCCTACATCAAAGACATCTCGGAAATGACTGCCAGACTACTTAGACTTCTTGGCATCATGGTAGCCCACAAACCCACCAACACACTAAAATAGCAGCTAATGAACTTGAACGACCCTATACAGGCAACAAGCAAAAATCACATCATTTGCAAAATACCTTGCAAGAACTGTAACAAACATTATATTAGACAAACAGACAGAAAACTAGCCACCAGGATACATGAACATCAACTAGCCACAAAAAGACATGATCCATTCTCACTTGTATCTTCACATATAGATGAGGATGGACACCACTTCAACTGGGACAACACATCCATCCTAGCACAAGTCAAACAGAGACACGTGTGAGAATTCCAAGAAACTTGGCATTCCAACTGGAACTTTATTAACAAACACATTGACATAGATCCCATTTACCACCCCCTGAGAAAAAGAACTGAAATGACATCACCACAGGAAATAGCATCACCATACGAAATTACATCACCAACCCAAGGAAACCTAAACACATAAATAAAAAGCGGGCCATACCACCATTGCTTCATCAGGAGGCTCACTGATGATGTTACCTAGTATGGTGACGAAATGTCTGGAAATGAACCTTCCAGCTCAGTGAGCAAATCTACATCCTGAACCTCAATCTGAGCTACAAATCTTCTCAAAACTCAGTAATATTCACGTATATTCAGACTACTTCATTGTTACTAGTGTGGCCTACATGTGACTCCAGACACACAGCAACGTGGGTGACTCTTAGCTGCCCACTGGGCAATTAGGAATGGGCAATAAATGCTGACCTCGCCAGTGACACCCATATTCAATGAATGAATAAAATTTACTCCTGTACAGTCAATGTATTGAAGGATGTATCCTTCTGCAGCGCATGATGATATGTGAGAAATACATTCACTGCCAGATCTGGCATTTGTCTGAAAGTGTGATTATCTCAAACTCTGGAAATCTGTAGACATAACAGAATCACATAGACTACAGGCTACTTGCCCAGAAGGGCCTAATGTAGACAAGAAAGCTCCCTGATGGTATTAGGAATGTGTGCTGATTCCAAAGAAAGGCGAACAGATAATGCTGAATATCATTAAAAGATGGATTGGGAGTTCTGCAAATAAATGATGGGGCAAAACGTTCAAAGACATTCCACGATTTTGTGAATACAGTTAGATTGCTCTGTGTGTATGTGTGGAAGTTTCCAAAATAGTTATTTGTCCCTGTTTATAAAGTGCCAGTTTGTTCCAAACTTCAGCATTATTGTTGCACCTTTACCAAAGTTGTTGAAGAAAGGCAGAACATTTGAATGGATGCCAGTGTGTCAAAGTGCCTTTCAAGACTTGAAAGCTGTACTGACAACTGCACCAATTTTAGATGTACTGAATTATGCAAAGCCATTTAAACTGGCTGTTGATGCCAGTGACATCGGTGTGCAGCTGTTTTGACGAGATGGGCACTGAATGGGTATCAGTTATTTTTCAAAGAAACTGACCACATGTCAGAAAAAATATTCCATGGTGGTGAAGGAGATGTAGAGTTTGTGGTGGCTCTGCATCCTTTTGAAATATACATCAGCAACAATATGTAAGAAATTGTTAATTAAATGAACCACAGTCCTTTGAATTTCTCAGAAAAAATTCAGGACAAGAATTTATGATTGTTTTGGTGGAGCTTAGTTCTCTAACCCTGTAATTTGAAAGACGTTTATGTGCCTAGAAAGGAAAATGTTTTAGCAAGTTCTTTATTATGACCACATTTGAAGGGCACAGTGATGTGGTGTCCATGGACTTATGTAAAATATGGTTGTCGTGTAATTCATTCTATGTTGAATGGCACTATACTATTACTGTTAGTGTGACATCAGAGTAGTGTTCAGATAATTTTCATGAATATTGAAAATGCCTCTTAACAATGAATTTTCATTCTTCTTTGGAGCTAGTGTGATGTTAGGTGTATGATTTGTATGTATTTTAATCTCATTTTATTTTAGATTTTGAATTTTGAACTGCAGTGTGAATACACAAGCTTATCTTGGCTTTGTGAAATCTTCTATCTGATATTTTTGGCAGCGCGATCAATATGTGCATCTTTAGGTATTGTCATACTGAATGAGATTCATGCTGGTGGAACAGTCTACAGACTACACAAGCAAATCAGTCAAAGTTGAAGATATTATTAAAGTTGATCTATCACACATTGATCAGAGGCAGTGTGAATACAGAAGTTGCAATTAGCAATTGCTAAAGATGAGTTCATTCATTTTGGCCATCAGGAGGCTAACTTGGTAGATCATGGCTAGTCATTTTCAAGATCAAACAAGTCCTAAATCTGAAAGCAATATGCGAAGATATAATGACCATGTTACTCAAGGACACATGCATACTGAGCACACAAGAAGACTAATAAGTGAATTTGTGTACTGGTCAGGTATGAATCACATTATTCAAAAACTCATGAATTGAATGGGACACATGTCAAACACACCAACCCCAGCAGTGAAGGGGACCTGTACACCAATATAACGTTCCATTCATTCCTTGGACTGAAAATAGTATCAGATGTTTTCACAGATTGTGGGAAATATTATATCATTTTGACAGATTATTTCTCTAATTTCTCATTGTTCAAAGGCTTGACAACACAACAAGTCTGGCATTCATTGAAATGATGCCTACGATTACTCAGCATTCTGGAATAGATAGTGTTGGCAATAGATCACTCTTGAGTGGAAAACTATTTCAGTACCCATGTGCTAAGTGGAGAGTGACCTATATTACATTATCATCTCACTATTTTCACCCAAATGGTCTAATAGAATGTGTACTACATACTAATAAATCTAACATCATGAAATGTCAGGAATTACACTGCTGAATTATCATTAAACAACAGTGGAGAAGGGGACTATTATTCACAGCACAAGTTGAGCTCAGAATGATCTTGTCCAACAACCAGTTACTAACCATTCTGAATACACATAGGTTATTTTGCTCTCCCTGCTGATGGGCTTTGAGGGGAAGAGAAGTGTTTGATTGGGCAGGGTGCTGGCTACCTGAATCCCATGTCTTCCTACCTTTGACAGGAGCAGGTTCTGGGTGAGAAGGCCCATTGCCGACCTTCCCTCCCCATTACCAACCGGAAGAAGGTGGTAACCAGGTAGAAGGTTATGTTGCCAAGTGATATACACAACAGGGAAAACTGAGCATGCCTGTTGTCACCTTTAGGGGCTGGGCTACCTGGATCAAAGACGATTAGTGACTGACTGAGGGTTAGGATATCAGGAAGTGGTGGTTCCGATGAAAGCCATCTTCCTGGCCCATGTTCTGGTCCCTTCCCACCATCCCATCCCAACACCACCATTTTGTTATGAACCCCACTCCACCAACTCTCATCTCCACTGCTCATTAATGTTGTCGATCCTCCATGTGATTGCAGGATTTGGGAAGGGGAGAGTGGCAGTGCCCTTCTGCTAGCAGCTGTGACCTCCTCAGTGCCAAGCTGTGCTGAGCAGAGGAGTGGCCTGCCTCTGATTGGCTGCCAGCTCTTACTTGGTGAGATTCCCAGTCCCAGAGTCTGGATTCCCGGGGTGACCTTCCAGTGCGCCTCACCGCTGCCTGATTGCCAAGTGGCTTTCGTGGTTAGAGAAGAAGCAGCGTAAGTGAGACTTCTGAACTTTTAATGTAGCCACAACAAGAATCTATCTTGTCGGTGAAAAATGTACTTTAGTTATTTGCTAGCAACTATAATGTCAATTTGGGGCACCAACAGATGGCACACTGTATTACCTGATTAGGCAATTTCTCACATATCTATGCAATGTACATTCAGCTTCTAAACATACAGGATATTTCCAACAACTTAATAAAATGACATTATTTTTCAAGATGGCAGCACCAGCACAGTAGGTAGTGTTCAGGTCCTGAGCCTGTCTGCTCCAGGCCAGTGGCATCCTTTTCTCTTTCTCCTTTTTGTCTATTTTCATTTTGTTTTCATTAATCATTTTCAAGGCTGGTGCAGTTTGGGGCTTCTGGCAGCAGTGGCAGTGCCCAGAGCGGTAACTTTGGTAGGTTTGGAGTCCACATTCATGGTGGTGGCTGGAGCAGAGATTCCTTGCTGTGGTAGGCCTGGAGCCTGGACTCTTGGTGGCGGTGGTCAGGTGTGAGTTGCAGTTGTGATGGTGCACAGAGTGGGAACTCCTGTCTGTGGTAGGCCCAGAGTTTGCATTATTGGCAGTGCCAGCGAGCTGCCAGCAGCAGCGGAGTCAGAATCTCCTGGGGCATTGATGTCATTGTTACTGTACCCAGAGCAGGGACTCCTTGAGGCCCTGAACATCTTACAGAGACCTTGCAGAAGCTCTGGAGCCGTGCTTCCGACTCAATTTGAACAGAAGATGGACTCAATTTAAGTAATTTCTATTTATTATTTTTGTACCTCAAAATGGTGCCAGATTGTGACGACAAAACACTTTTCACCGTACCTTCCTACATATATGTGACAATAAAATCATCGTTTCATATTTCAAAAAAATGCAAATTCAGCAGTATCCTGTAGTTTTCTGTACACTTCTTTCCTGTTCTATATAGGATGCTTTATCTTTTAAACATTAAGAGCGCTTCTACACTGAAACAATTAATCTCACAGCAGATTTTTCAAGCCACTTCAATTAGTTTTGCTCAATTTCTCTTACTATTCTGGATGACTTTCACTGCATTGTATTACTGCCGAGAGAACAGTTTTACAAAATAAAGGTTGCCATCTGTACCTCATTATTAAGAAAGTCTTCAAAGCTGGGGTGCAATCAGACTGGGTTTTCTTTAGTAACAACATCAGGCACAACATCCCTGGACAACACATAGTGCCAACTGACAAGCTGCTGATTCAGATGCCCACTTGTTTTCTCAATGTCCTTAACTATGATCAGAATTCTTTGCAATGATTTTATTCAATTTAATTTAAATATTGCATATGTTTTATCCTGAAATAATTACGTATGTCCATGCAATCATTTCATAGAACATAGAACATAGAAAAATACAGCGCAGTACAGGGCCTTTGGCCCTCGATGTTGCGCCGATCCAAGCCCACCTAACTTACACTAGCCCACTATCCTCCATATGCCTATCCAATGCCCGTTTAAATGCCCATAAAGAGGGACAGTTCATTCCATGAACTCACAACTCGCTGAGTAAAGAATCTACCCCTAACATCTGTCCTATACCTACCACCCCTTAATTTAAAGCTATGCCCCCTCGTAATAGCTGACTCCATACGTGGAAAAAGGTTCTCATGGTCAACCCTATCTAAACCCCTAATCATCTTGTACATCTCTATCAAGTCACCCCTAAACCTTCTTTTCTCCAATGAAAACAGCCCCAAGTGCCTCAGCCTTTCCTCATATGATCTTCCTACCATACCAGGCAACATCCTGGTAAACCTCCTCTGCACTCGTTCCAGTGCCTCCACATCCTTCCTATAGTATGGCGACCAAAACTGCACACAATACTCCAGATGCGGCCGCACCAGAGTCTTATATAACTGCAACATGAAATACAACTGCAACATGAATACAACTGCAACATGAGTACAACTGCAACATGAATACAACTGAAACATTTCTTATTCTTTTTTACATACAATATCGCATGGTAGATGAAGTACTATTCGCTTTCTAATGAACCATATTATTCTGTCTTTATATGGTGCAAAGCATGCCAACTGATTTAACTAATCCTGTAATTAAAGTTTTGAGTGTCACTGGAAATGTAATAACAAGGCTGTTAAAGATGCTTAAATTGTTCACTGGAATGATCTTGTCAGCAAACTTAGTTTTTTTCTTTATTTGACCCATTTTCATTTGTGGAAAAAAACCGAATAAGTGTTGTCTACTTTGATTTGTCATATAATTTGTCATTTTCAGACAGTGTGGATGCAAAGTTTTGCTGTACGCTCTGAAATCATAATACCAACTTTTCAAGTTTAATTTCCCTGTCGAAGTTCATGCGTGAAGCTTAATATTAGCATTGCCATTATGCTGATAAAATATAATTCCAACTGAAGACTCAGTTGCATCTTTTTACAGATTTAATAATTGCCCTACACTATTACAGCATATAATGTCATTTCTAATAATGGATTAATAGAAGTCAATTTTCATTCAAGAATCTTTGGGATACATGGGATATCTTGTAAAGATGTTGCTTATTCATCTCTTAAATGGTTAAATTAGGGTCAATCCGAAATTGTGAAAATTATACATAGAGTCATAGAGATGTACAGCATGGAAACAGACGCTTCGGTCCAACCCGTCCATACCGACCAGATATCCCAACCCAATCTAGTCCCACCTGCCAGCACCCGGCCCATATCCCTCCAAAACCTTCCTATTCATATACCCATCCAAATGCATTTTAAATGTTGCAATTGTACCAGCCTCCACCACATCCTCTGGCAGCTCATTCCATACACGTACCACCCTTTGCGTGAAAAGGTTGCCCCTTAGGTCTCTTTTATATCTTTCCCCTCTCACCCTAAACCTATGCCCTCTAGTTCTGGACTCCCCGACCCCAGGGAAAATACTTTGTCTATTTATCCTATCCATGCCCCTCATAATTTTGTAAACGCCTATAAAGTCACCCCTCAGCCTCCGACGCTCCAGGGAAAACAGTCCCACCCTGTTCAGCCTCTCCCTGTAGCTCAGATCCTCCAACCCTGGCAACATCCTTGTAAATCTTTTCTGAACCCTTTCAAGTTTCACAACATCTTTCTGATAGGAAGGAGACCAGAATCACACGCAATATTCCAACAGTGGCCTAACCAATGTCCTGTACAGCCGCAACATGACCTCCCAACTCCTGTACTCAATACTCTGACCAATAAAGGAAAGCATACCAAACGCCTTCTTCACTATCCTATCTACCTGTGACTCCACTTTCAAGGAGCTATGAACCTGCACTCCAAGGTCTCTTTGTTCAGCGACACTCCCTAGGACCTTACCATTAAGTGTATAAATCCTGCTAAGATTTGCTTTCCCAAAATGTAGCACCTCGCATTTTTCTGAATTAAACTCCATCTGCCACTTCTCAGCCCATTGGTCCATCTGGGCCAGATCCTGTTGTAATCTGAGGTAACCCTCTTCACTGTCCACTACACCTCCAATTTTGATGTCATCTGCAAACTTACTGACTGTACCTCTTATGCTCACATCCAAATCATTTATGTAAATGACAAAAAGTAGAGGGCCCAGCACCGATCCTTGTGGCACTCCACTGGTCACAAGCCTCCAGTCTGAAAAACAACCCTCCACTACCACCCTCTGTCTTCTACCTTTGAGTCAGTTCTGTATCCAAATGGCTAGTTCTCCCTGTATTCCATGAGATCTAACCTTGCTAACCAGTGTCCCATGGGGAACCTTGTCGAACGCCTTACTGAAGTCCATATAGATCACATCTACTGCTCTGCCCTCATCAATCTTCTTTGTTACTTCTTCAAAAAACTCAATCAAGTTTGTGAGACATGATTTCCCATGCACAAAGCCATGTTGACTATCCCGAATCAGTCCTTGCCTTTCCAAGTACATGTACATCCTGTCCCTCAGGATTCCCTCCAACAATGTGCCCAACACCGAGGTCAGGCTCACCGGTCTATAGTTGCCTGGCTCGTCTTTACTGCCCTTCTTAAACAGTGGCACCACGTTTGCCAACCTCCAATCTTCCGACACCTCACTTGTGACTATCGATGATACAAATATCTCAGCAAGAGGCCCAACAATCACTTCTCTAGCTTCTCACAGAGTTCTCAAGTACACCTGATCAGGTCCTGGGGATTTATCCACCTTTAACTGTTTCAAGACACATAAAGAGTAGAATTTTCTAGGCCTTCCAAAGCCTTTGGAAGAATGAGAGGTGAAACTTAATTGGGTGGGATGCAAAAATTCCATTTTAAACCAGCAGATTGAAGTTTTGCCATTAATTTCTCTGAATTGAGGACTTCATGATGTGAACCTGTTTTACTTTCATTAGCACATCATAAATACTTATTAACTTGCCAGCCTGCTGGATGTATGTTCATGGTCAGACAAAAATAGGAAACACATGTGTCCACAATTCCAATTACATGCATGAACTGTGCATCTGATGTGGTAGACTGCTTCTTCCAAGCTCTGGTAAGTCCAAACTTCTTCACTAGTGTGCCACCTCCCTTAACTGTTTCTTTGCACAAATGCTTACAGTGTAAGGGGTGAAAGCTTGACATGATCAACTACTCATAAGAATCTTTCATCAATGTGCAGTATTTTTTCTTGGAGTTAAATATTGACTTTGTTACAAGGGAAAGCTGACTGGTCACACCAGCCTGTTCAAGGGAGGTAGGGTAAAAACAATGACTGCAGATGCTGGAAACCATATTCTGGATTAAAGTGGTGCTGGAAAAGCACAGCAGTTCAGACAGCATCCAAGGAGCAGGAAAATCGATGCTTCGGGCAAAAGCCCTTCATCAGGAATACAGTCAGAGTGCCTGAAGGGTGGAGAGATAAATGATAAATGCTCAAGGGAGGCAGCCACACTGACTGATTCCAGTAATTTAGGCAAAGCAAGGCTCAGTTTAAGGAGGAGTCAAATTCAATGGCGGAGCGGGCAGGGAATAAACTCAAAAATTGGTAGAAAGGTGGTTTGGGTGGAAAGGAAATTTAGGGAATGATATTTAAAGGGTGTAGTCATGAGGGGCACTGGATGGATTATGGGAATGGATGATGCAAAGGGAGAGTAAAAGTGATTGGGGCAAGGGACAAAAGGAAAGCTGGAAACTGGATGTTATAGGTGTGAATACAGCAGGGTGATTAGGTGTGTTGGGAGGGACATCAGGTGATTGAACAACAGGGAAGTGTAATTGGATCAGGGAGAAGCACGGGATTATTGAGGGAGATGTTTAATCTTCCTTTTCCTACCACTGCATGTTGGTGCCACCTCGTTAGCTGAGCCTTAGGAATTTTCCTGGTTGCTTTATTGCCTTGTCTCAGATGAGTTGGCTATTTATCAGTTTGAGCCTCGAGGGCTCTGGCCTGTTGTGGGTCTCCTGAAAAAGTGCAGGCGAATTCTCCCTTGTTCTAACCTGCTGGATGTGCCTGGGTTCCTGGTTGAGGGGTGGTGTGCAGCAAGGCAATTACCAAGTACCTAGTTGACACACCATCTCCCTATTGTGCTCAATGGCATTCCCCTCACCTTTTTAGAGGATTGGGCACCAGGAGGGTGTCAAGGTCCCTTTGCCCACTCTTACCTAGTACGTGAATACCTGACTCTCCACAGCGGCCCCTACCTAGTCCATGAGGTCAGCCATGTGTTCACTTGCTGGAAATGTCAGATCAGCTTGGAGTCAAAGAGACTCCTCTGCCTTTCAATAAACTCTGCGCAAGATCTCTGAAACCTCCCTCAGATATTCCCCCTGCATGCCTCTGCATTTCCATCTGCTCATTAATCGCCAAGTCTAGGGGTCCATCATCTGTATTGAGCTCAAAGGGTGCTTGTTCTCCAACTCCAGGTATTCTCCAGGTGTCAGAGACCTTGGTCATTTCTTCCTTCTCTAACCTATTCTATTTGGTTGGAGGGTGGAGTAGAAGACTGCGATGTTGCATTCTCTGAGAGGCCTGACTATTCCTCCTCAGAGTGGTGCTGTGGACTTTGTTGGAATTGGGCCTATTCTCTGGAGGCTACAGAGTAAAACATAAAGATTTCTTAAAATGTTGTGATCCTTACTGTGACCGTTACTGACATTATTGAGACATTGTTGCTTGATGTCCAATGTGAGCAGTTGCTTTAGGGCTTTCTCAGTAAATGTCTGCAATGAACCAAACTCTGCTTCAGCTTGGGCACATTCCTCTTGCTCTCCTGCCAGCTTACTGGCCTATTCCTTGAAGGGGAAGAAGAGCCTTACATCAGGCACAGTCTCTCCCACCACCACCACTATGCTTTATTGTACATTATTCTTTTTTGGCAGAAGGAAAGAAGCAGTAAGAGACATTAGCATGGATACCTGCGCGCTGCCTGCATTAACAGAAAGAGATGGGGATGGGAGTTTGCAGAGCTCTGGCTGTCCATGTGCAATAATTCCAAGTGTAACATGGTACTGTGAAAGAAACTCTCACCGGGGCAAAATGTCTGCCCTCCCTCCCAGCATCCTTGTTCCAGGGAAAAGTGGTCTGTGAAGTGGCTGAATGGAACAAGATGTGGCATACCTACCCCAAAAGAGATAATGATCAGGTCAAGTGTATCTGGGGGAAATAAATAAGGGATCATTTATTATTGTGGGCAGGTGGGTGATAATTGCTGATGGGACCATAGGTGTAGGTTAGGGATGGATTTGCTTTTGACAACCATAGGCATAGATTCCTGATTAGATATTCTTTTATCTTTAGGATGGTTACATCACATTATGACTTGTAATATTCTGATATATAGGTATATATTTCGCCTAGAGTCTCCCTTTTTCTATGTAATAATGTCAAGAAGGGCATGTGCCCGAAACGTCGAATCTTCTGTTCCCTAGATGCTGCCTGACCTGCTGTGCTGTTCCAGCAATAAAGTTTCAGCAGTGTAGTCAGTCAACATGTGGTTATTAAGTATCATTATATCAGTAAGTATAGAACCCAGATTATGTGTGTAAGTTTGTGATATTGTGGCTCTGTAAATACTTGGTTTTGTAAATAAATTACAAGGTATCTGATTCAATAGAACTTGACTGTCTACATATATGTTACACAGGCTAATATCCGGAAAACCACAAAGTGCATCATGGTGGCAGCAAGTGAGAACTAAAAGCTAGTTGTAATAATTTGTTAATGGCAATAAGTGAATGCTAAAGGATAAAAACGTGATAGTTATGAAAAGTCATTTTCCTAACAGTCACCATCATCTGTCCAAATCCAGACTGAAATTACAACTACAACCAAATTTAAAGTATAAAAATAAAACTAAAGGCCTCAAACCTACAGTGAAGCATTGCGTATTTCACATCTCTCTCTCTTTAAAAGACACAAACATGAAAAGCTGCTGCTGAGCTGATTCAAAAAAAACCTGGCAGTTTTAAGGTGCTGAAAGGACATCGCCATTCTGAAAAAAAAGTAAAACAAAATACAGAAAATAAACATACAAAAAACTATTTCATTACTAAAAGGACCTTTCATATGTGTAGAAGTCAATTGAAACCGTCATATTTTCCCATAATGATGCAAACATTCTAAAATGGCACAGAAATATTATCCTTACTTCTTGTTTTGTGTGAACACCATTTACAGGTAAAAGCCTGTGACCTTTGAAAGAGCAACAACTCCAATCAACCCCAACAGTCGTTGGCCTTGACATCCCTCAAAATGCCACCACTAGCCCCAATACACCCACCCCTCCTGACCCACACTAGGCTCTCAATGACATATTTGGCACCCTGACACTCCATACACATCACATTGTGCCTTGTGACATTCTGGTATGTCGGTACCTGGTTTACCTAGAGTCCTTCTTTTCAATATAATCATGTCAGTGTAGTCAGTCAACTAGGTCATTGCCTCCACCTTTTATGTAAGGGGAAATTAATCCAATGACAGAACATTGACTCTCTGTTAAATGTGTTTAGCCACGTGAGTCAATTATGGCTCATCACTACATTTTAGATTGGCAATGGGATGGTCAATAGATTGCCAATACATTGCCAACACTGCTCATATCCCAAGAATGACTATGAAGAAAGTATACTAAAAAAAAAATGGAATTTGGATCACTGTCTACCTTGAATTGTTTTATAAAATTCACTGTTTTGATTGCAGTTTTGGAGCTTTACAGACTAAAGGAATTGATGTTTAACAGTAGAAAACAAGCAGTTTGAAAGTTTCAAAGGACTCCCTGTGATATTCAGTTCTCAAACATTTGATGAGATACATAACATTGGGCTGGATATTGCACATTCCTCCTGGGTGTGTTTTCTACAGGGAAGTTGTTTCCACAAACCACAGTGGATGCAGGATCAGTTGTTAATTTTAAAACTGAGATAGATAATATTTTGTTTTGCAAAGCTATTAAGAGATATAGGCCAAAGGCATGTATATGGAGTTAAGCCACAGATTAGCAATGATCTCATTAAATGATGGAACAGGCTCAGAGGTTGAATAGCCTACTCCTGCTCCTATCGTTGGAGTGTGCTCTTTGACTGGGGATACCACCTCTTGAAGATTGTAGATCCCCTTTCCTTACTACCATACAACCTTTAACACCCAGCATCCACACCTCTTACTCCTTCCCTTCGGTGACAAAAAACTCTGCCCAGAGCCTCATGATCTGCCTGGATCTAGAATCCGATCAGGTCCCTTCTGTGAGCCTGCCTGCAGTCTGAGGAGATTGGCCAGCAGCTCTAGAAGGTGCAACATTCATCAATAATGTGGAATATTGTGAGTTCTTCACTCTCACATAAATGTCTGACCTTTGAGATGTACTTGTCACGATATGGGGAGGTGTTGACATCTGAATTGGACTAGAACCACAGACCGGTTCACCAATGGAGAACCTGAGCACCTTTTTGGTGGTCTGACCATTTCCCTCAGATTATAAACATACTTGGTTCATAGCAAAACTCTTCATCCTGGAGCCTGATTTAGAATTTAATTGCCAACTGAAAGTATTATCGTATCTTTTGGTAGCTTTCTTCCCCCTCACTTCTACAGTAGAGTTAGGTGCTCAGTTGGCTGAATAGCTAGTTTACGATACTAACAGCAAGGATTTAATTGGTGGAAGTGACTATGAGGATCCCACCTTATCAATCTCACCCCATGCCTGAGGCTTGATGACCCTCAGGTTAAACCACTAGCCATCTCTGACTAATGAGAGAGCAATCCTATAGTCCTTAATAGACTTTACTTACTAATTACAGAGGCAGATTTCAGCATACATTCTTTTTTTTCTAATAGTGAAGTCCTCTTGAGGTTGTAGAACAAGGTGAATCTGTTTTCACACTGATGAACAACAATCTTTATTATTAGATAATAAAGTGGGTAGGAGAAAACTTGCAGGCTCTATCCTAATTCCATTTGCCCCTTATGTCAGCATGCATCACTGATGACAAATGCTATTTGTTAGCACAACAGGACTTACCCATGATTCTACACTGCTCACCTGACATAAAGTTAGCACAGAAACTAGTCAAATACCATAAAAGCAGTGTGCAAGTCATATCATGATGTTACAACCAGAATATAGATGGTTCCCAATTTACTAATGTCTGAATTAGGAACACAGTTTAATACAGGGGTATGTTTATATTAGTTTTAAAGATCTGACATAAGAACTTTCCTCATATTTATGAATGGCTACTTTATTTTGTTGAGCATTGTATTCTAACTTGCGTACAAATTGACTTATAATTGGACTCAAGAACAGGACTTGTTGGCAACCTGTACAGAAGAGAGCTTCATGAAATTTGACCTGCTTTTTTTTTCCTTTTCAGGTCCCAACTGGAATTATTTTATGAATCTTCAATTTGCAATGAAATATATTCTTAAATTTTCGCTGATTTATATGCTGTCTCTTCTCATTTTTATTTTTTTTTAAGTCAGATGGGGAACAGGGATAAATAAAAATGTTGTTCTTTCTGGATTGCAGCGTAAATTTTCAGGTCTCCCCCTCTGCATTCCACACTCTGGCATGTTGACATAAATTACTAATCTAGACAGAAGTAACATTTAAAACTGTCCTCTGGTCAATAAGATGCTGCATGTTTCTATTCCAATCTGGGAACTTCAGAGGGCAACTGAATGAAATGTACAAACATTAGCCAAGCAGCAGAGAACTGAGTTAGATCATTGAAAGATTTGATTACAACAGTGACATGATTGAGCAGGATTTTTCAGATGGTTGAAGGGAAATTTCCAGCCCCATCTCTGGAAGAGTCTGTGGGGAATACATCCCTACCAATCACTGCTGCCCCCACTTTAATATTCAGCAGGAAGCCACAAGTCTCCCCATCACTTGGGTGAAGGTCAGTGGCTCAGTGGTTAGCACTGCTGCCTCACAGCACCAGGATCCCAGGTTCAATTCCGGCCTTGGGTGACTGTCTGTGTAGAATCTGCACATTCTCCCTGTGTGTGCGCGGGTTTCCTCCGGGTGCTCTGGTTTCCTTCCACAGTCCAAGGTTGTGCAGGTCAGGTGAATTGGCCATGCTAAATTGCACATTGTGATAGGTGCATTAGTCAGAGAGAAGTGGGTCTGGCTAAGTTACTTTTCGAAGGGTTGGTGTGGACTGGTTGGGCCAAAGGGCCTGTTTCCACACTGAAGGGAATCTAATCTAGTCTAAAATCTACCAGTAAATCTGATTGGTCAGCAGCTCTGTTGTCTCAGCAGCACCAGTGGTGGACATGACTAGAATTACAAGCTGTCCTCAGATTTTAAACTGCAGAGACCAGGACCAAGTCAATCGCTTGTGTTTGTATGTTCCTAAGTTCATCTAGTTACTGTCCCTGATAGCTTCTGATTTATTTAAGTGAATGAACAAATATAAAGGTGCAATTTTGCCTGGCACTTGTTAATGTTAAAAAAGATATGCATCACTGTTGCTACACAGGACTGCCATTCTGTTTCTTTACCTACAAGTTATTGTTGTAAATATTTAATTTTGCAGCGCAGGAAATTTTGTCTGGCTCCTGGCAACTGATAATGATGATCCTGCCAACATTGCATTTTGAAGTTTCTCTTGTTTTATTGCACTTAAGTATTTATGAGAAAGTACTTTTTTTTTGCAAGTGCTCCTCTTTAGTGCATTAGACTGCAATTTGCTCTCACTTCCTTTATATTAAATGTGACAAAATGTAAAAAATAACATTTAGGCTCCATTGGTTGCCCTTTTCAATATTGAATACAGGGTCATCCACAGTAGGAATCTACTAATGGCAGAAAACCACAGAGTCTGCAATTACTGGTCCTCAATGCAGTGGATTTGGCCAATAGAAATACGTATGAAATAGGTTTTTGTGAAATATGAAAATTTCAGTCTGAGGAGAAGTTCTTATGATTATATGCTTATGTCCTGTTTGAAAACAGTTTTCCCATTTAACTTGTTCGAAACTCTATTCCAGCATCACTACCCAGCCATCCAAGCAAAGGCAATTGGCCATGATATGCAGGGTTATAGAAAAACATTACTTATTCACCAAAAATGAGCAAAACAAAGATTTGATTTAGAAAAAATAAATTGTTTTATTACAAATTAAGTCATGATGTTTCAGAATGCAACTTGAGCCACTTGGCTTGTCTCAGCATTTTAGCTAATGTTTAATCATCTTTTTCACCATCTTTACACTTTGAATTGTTCATTTTACACATAACATCAGAGACATCTATGGATTAAGAAATCCATTGTTCCAGTGTAAACTCAATTAACTGGAATAAAGAAATCTCTGTTTTTTCACATTGTGCTATGTCAATGTCTCCACTGAAAAGTTGTTCCAAATGTTGATTCAGTATTTACATGATGATTACCTGTTTTTTCCTGTGCATTTTCCTTTCACCAGCTTTAGTCAATGCTCCATCCTCTGTTCTATTATTCAGGTTTATATCAAAGTATGCATCAAATTTGCATCCCAGATAAACTGACCCCAAAATTCACCCACTTTTGGAAGTCAGAATTACAGTTCATGGCTTGCCCATTTTCATTGAACCATCTCATATTTATGGCCCAGAAGAAAGATTTTTGAGTCATCTTGAATCTGTTGGCTGGCTGAAAGAGCAATTCTCTGAGTGCCTCTTCACTGCCTGCTCCCCAGCCCTGAATATTCTTTCTTTTCATGATCAATCCATTTTCTTCTTTGAATACCTTAATTAAATGCGCCTCCATCATATTCTTAGACTGTTGTGCATTCCTGGATGCACTCATGTAAAGTAAATGTTGCTGCATGTCCCCGTTGCTTCTGTTGTCATTATCCTTCAATCTGTGCCATCTGTTTTTGATCCTTCCAGCTATGGGAACAGTTTCTCTCTCTCTACTCTGTCCAGATTCCTCAGGATTTGGAGATGCCAGTGTTGGACTGGGGTGAACAAATATAAAAATCACACAACACCACATTATAGTCCAATAGGTTCCTTCATGATCAACCACCTGATGAAGGAGCAGCGCTCCAAAAGCTAGTGCTTCAAACTAAACCTGTTGGACTATAACCTGGTGTTGTGTGAGTTTTAACTCAGATTCCTCATGATTTTAATAACATATTACATTTCCTTCCCAACTTCTCTCCTGCAAAGAGAACAGCCAAACTTCTGTAATCTATCAATGCAGTTGGAGTTTTTAATGCCTGGAAGGCAGATTGCACACTTAGTATTGTCTCCTATTCGATTGCAGTGATGGTCTGAACTGGGTCAGATTTATCAAACAACCAGCAGGAGGCCCTGCAGTGTACTGATGTTAGCTAGCCTTCTCCTCTTAAAAAGGAACCTGTCCCTCTCAAAGGGGAGCAGCAAATAGTGGGAGAGAACTATTGTCGGCTTCCTGTATTGAAACTGGCTGCTTGTATGAGCTGTACAATTAGAGCACCATCAAAGAGGGAGGGGTTATGGATGGGACACTGATACGTTTATTAGAGAGGAGGAGAGAGTCCATGTTTCTCAGAGGCCATCAAGGAGAATTCTCCAGGGGGAATAGGAATGGGTGGCCAGGATGAACAGTCTAGCCCCTGACAGCAGTGGCATAATAAGTGTAATAGCTTCACACAAGTGGTCAAGGTCAATAAGTGCATTTGGAATGCATCTCTTATCCAATGCATCAACAACCTCTCATGCTGTTTAATGCACCAAACTGCATCACTTAAAAACAGCAGGCTTGCAATTACAGTCCCTGTACCAATTACAAGCTTAATGTGGATAGTTCATCTATTCCTCTAACCTATCTGTGAGGATGCTGCTAATTATGACTCCACAACAGCCTCTCTAAAACTATTCCTCATTATTTTTAATCAATGGCCCCTTCAGGGATTCCTGTTATCACCACTGTGATTTCTCCCATGCCAGGAAGGCTGTGGCCCAGTGTCCAGTCTACCAGGTGAAACCTACTGGCAGTATGACTGGGCTGAGAGGGTGTATTTTGGTTGGGCACATTGTGCCCATTGGAGATCACATTCTCAAGGTCATACACCTCTAAGTTTCTCCCCTCCTACCTGCCCTATTGTTTTTTAACCCCAAACCCCATCACTGAGGCCTACCAGTCTATCCCTAATGAGACCTGCAGACTTCCCTTCCTCCTGTCTGTATGCCTCCTCATTTTTGTGATTGCGTCCAATCCCTGCAGTGGCCACTCCTCCTGCTAATTTTGCTGAAACAAGAGAACTACTCGCCATTAAACTGGCCATGGAGCAACAGCTCTTACAAACCAACTTAAAGGTCCAGTCGTCATTAATTGACTTTGGGCATGCTCAACAAATGCAGGCAGGCTCACTTCTGACTTTTATAATGGGACGGGGGAAGACATGTCACCACTGCTTTATAAAATTCAACTCCGGAATGCTTCTTTCCTACTCTGTACCATGATTTTAGTATTTATTCTTGAATGTCTTGGTGATAAGGTTATTATTAATGCTGAAGTTTGACCAGGGCACCCTTCATTTTCAGCAAGACATTTTTCTGATTGATGGAGGGAAATTACTCAGAAGAAATGTCTGAAGCTTCAGGCACTGCCTTCTTTACCTATGACCATCTCTTTGATTAAACTTTTTATTCCCTCTCCCCCTCACAACTCCAAAACCTCTGCTAAAAAGCCATTAGCACCTTGGTCTTCCCATAGATTGGGATCAATTCGCCATGTACGAAGCACAGATTTTCTGGTAAAATGGCCGCTAGTGAGGTCTAAGTATTTTCAATTTGGCTGCCCTTCATTTTTACTGATGACAAGACTTAGTCATGGAGCAGATCCAATTTGGCTTGCTGCGATTTTACCAGCTTCCTGTCTCCATTTAAGTGTCATGGGAACCAGTAAAGTTCTGCCCGGGGTTCACAATATTATCACCCTCATTCTAGGCTTCAAACCAGTGAGCACTGGAACCTTACACTTCTTACCCAGGAAGACAGAGTTTGAGGATCTCAAGCATTTGGACATAAAAGGTGTTTGGACAAATCCATGGGCAGGACAGATTTAGAGGGATATGGTCCAAATGCAGGCAAATAGGACCAGTTAGTGTAGGAAATCTGGTTAGCATGGATCAGTTGGACCAAAGGGCCTGTTTCCATGGTGTAAACTTATATAACTCTATGACTCTAAACTTTTTACTCATGGCAATGCTTTCATAATGATAAAGCTACAAATAATTCAAAAGAATTGGCATTAAATTGGCAAATTTAATAAAATTAAGTGACTTGGTATAGGCTTGTAACCACTATTGCCATATCCAGTATTAAAAGATTACCTTGAGCCTGCTGGATAAATGCAATGGAAAATATTCTATGGATGTTTGTGGGGCATGTTCAGTGGCAGGAAGCTTGTGGCAGGATGTCAGCTTTACATAGTGAGAACACAAGCAGCTCCACATTGCTGTTTTCACAGCAGTGTAAAAACAGCTCTAGCTTATGGGACGATATTCTGTCATATAAGTATAGATTCCTAATGATTGTCTGCCCTTGACATGTCTGCTAAATTTCAAGCTGTAAGTTAAGCTGTGAGCATATGATGGAATAACCATCTTCCACCCCTCCCTCCCACGACCCAACATCAACAATATCTGCTTAAGTACAAAATACACTTGAGCGGTTTCTGTCAGTGTAAGCACACTCTCAGTGGGACATGGCATAACTCTATTTTAGTCCAACAGAAGCTCCATCCAAAAAGAAACATGATATTCCTGTGTTAAATTACCAAAGCCATATATGGTAAGAAACCACCTGTTTTGCTCTAACCTTCATAAAACGCAACAGTCTGTTAAGCACACTGAGGTAAAATTGCAGCAACTCAAATGAAACATAAAGGTAGATTTATACTAGTGGTTTCCAGTAGCATTGCTCAAAGGTAGTCTTGTTTGGGATCTTTAACTGGTTCGTGCCCTGAGATCACCGCTCTAATTCAGCAATTCTAGGTAATTATAGCTACTTATAACTGTTGAGTTCAATCAAAGGTCAGTCACAACTGCTTATAAATTAGCCTCCAAGGACAGTGGCTGATTTTCTTAAGTTTTCTTTCCTTCTGTAACAACGTGCACCAACTTGTGTGCAGTTTTATGGATGTGTGCTAGGTACCAGAGAAACATTTTGTTTAGAATGAAATGCAAACATTTACAAATGTCTGTCTTATTCCGCTGAAGTCACCTCTACCATGAAGCACACAACCTGTAGGCAGATATCTTAAGCTTCACTTCAATAAAGTCCCTACGTTGAATAATCTACTGTTGTATGGTTGAAACACATGTAGTGTCCAAAATTGCATTAAACTTTGATCTGGGACCTCACCTAACGGGTGACCAAATTTAAATGGTCTTTGCTGGCATCTGGGCCTCAAATGATCTACCTCAAAAATCTGTCCAGCCCAAGTGACTGCAAAGGACAGGGTAATTCACTCTGCTGACAGTCAGCTAAATACCTGCCACACCATGTTAAAATACATTGCACTTCAATAGGGCTGAAGAGAATCCTTTAAATTAAATACCTTCCACAGTTGGATGATATATTCTCAGACTGGTTCTCTAAGAATAGTTGCACCTCCTTTGATCCCTCTTATTCCTTGATGCTACGAACCACCAAAACAGGAATAAGGTGTTTGTAGCTCTGTCCATTTTCCTCTTCTGTCACTGGCCTCGATATGGGTGAGTGGGAGTTCTTAATGAGGGTCTATGGAGGTGCCTGCACACAGTTGAAATCTGGATAACCAGAGCTCATGCCTAATTTTCTGTCCTCCTGACAGAGTTGCACATGGAGTCTGCAGAACTGTGGAATAGTTACACCACATGGACGACATGACTCAATAAGGCTGTTCCACACCACCTTTTCCAGGACAATTAGCAGTAAGCAGTAGATGTTGGCCTAGCCAGCAATGCCCATATCCCAAGAATAGATTTAAAAACGATAATGGATTATCTTGGGCATCTGATGTCATTGCTCAATATAGCCTCATTGCCATACTTCGATACCAAGGTATTTTTCTTTTACTCATGCAGCACAGTATATTGGAAATGTTGGGCTATTGCTGTATCCTGTTTGGTAACAAGGTGAAGAACATTTGCCTAATTTGAATTTCAAATTCCAAGCCTGTGCAAAAGTGCACCAAATTTTTCTAGTAACTCATGGGACATGGGCATCGCTGGCTGGCCAGCATTTATTGTGCATCCTTAGTTGCCCTTGAGAAGGTGGTGGTGAGCTGCCTTCTTGAATTGCTGAACAATGTCCTTAGGGAGGGAAGAGTTGAAAAGTGTGGTGCTGGAAAAACACAGCAGGCCAGGCAGCATCCGAGAAGCAGGAGTATCGATGTTTTGGGCATAAGCCCTTCTTCTTAGGGAGGGAAGTCCAGGATTTTAACCCAGCAATAGTGAAGGAACAGCGATATGTTTCCAAGGGGAGTGGCTTGGAGGAGAAATTGCAGTTGGTGGTGTTCCCAAGTATCTGCTGCCCTTGTTGTTCTAGGAAGTGGCCTGAGGATTTTTGGTAAATTTCTGCAGTGCATCTTGTAGATAGTGCACACTGCTGCTACTGAGTGCCAGTGTGGAGGAAATGGATGCTTGTGGTGCCAGTCAAGAAGGCTGGATTTTCCTGGATGGTGACAATCTTCTTGAATGTTGTTGCACTGTGCCCATCCAGGCAAATGGGGAGCATTCCATCCCATTCCTGACTTGTGTCTTGTAGGTGGTGAACAAGCCTTGGGGAGACAGGAGATGAGTTACTTCCTCCAGTATTCTTAGCCTCTGACCTGCCCTTGTAGCCACTGTATTTATGTGGTGAGTCCAGTTGAGTTTCTGGTCAATGGTAACCCCCAGGATGTTGATAGTGGGGGATTCAGTGATTGTAACACCATTGAATTCAAGCAGCAGTGGTTAGATTGTCTCTTATTGGAGATGGTCATTGCCTGGCATTTGTGTGGCACAAATGCTCCTTGCCATTTGTCAATCCAAACCCGGATATTGTCCAGATCTTGTTGCATTTGAACATGGACTGATTCAGCATCTGAGGAATCGCAAATTGTGCTGATCTCTTCTGACCTTATGATGGAGGGAAGGTCGTTGATGAAGCAGATGAAGATATTTGGGCTGAGGCACTTCCCTGAGGAACTCCTGCAGAGAAGTCCTGGAGCTGAGATGGCTGACTTTCAATAACAATAACCATCATCCTATGTGCCAGGTATGACTCCAATCAGCAGAGAGTTTGCTCCCTGACGACCTTTGATTCCAGTTTTACTGGGCTCCTTAATGCTACAGCCTCGCTATCAAGGGCTATCACTCTCACCTCACCTCTGGAATTCAGCTCTTTTGTCCATATTTGAACTAAGGCTGTATTGAGTCAGGAGCTGAGTGGCCCTGGTTGAACCCAAACTGGGCATCACTGAACAGGTTATTGCTGAACAACTGCTGCTGATAACACCTTGCATCACTTTACTGATGATTGACAATAGATGGCAGGGGCAGTAATCAAACGAGTTGGATTTGTCCTGCTTTTTTGTGTACAGGATATAAGTGGGCAGTTTTCTACTTTGTTGGGTGGATACCAGTGCTGTAACTATATAAATAGAGCTTGGCGAGGGCAGCAGCAAGTTCTGGAGCAAAAGTCTTTAATACTATTGTTGGAATGTTGTCAGCACCCATAATCTTTGCAGTATCCAATGCCTCCAACTGTTTCTTGATATCACATAGAGCGAATCAAAATTTAAAATTTGAAAAGGTTTTGCACACTTTTTCGGATATAAATGGCCAAATTATGTTGCAGCAGATACTGAAAGTCTCCATTACTTATACTTCAATTTAACAGAGGTGGTGGCTTTCTCCAACAATATTAATCTTGTCCACATTAGGAAAATCCAGCAGGGTCAGTGTGTGATGAATATTTATAATTTATATTATTATTATCATTATCATTTTTGAATTATAAAATAGAGGTAAATGGTTTTAGTTTTATAGTTCCGTGCAGATGATTTGTGTTTTTACTGTTTAACAACTCTTAATTTAGCAGTGTGTCAAAATAACATTTCCAAGAAATCATGCGATTTAAGCTAAAGTGAGCCAGTGACATAATTTCTGAAGTACTTAGGTTTAACTTTTAAGATTTACAGAAAGAGAAGCCAGTGGTCATAGTTCAAAAGAAAAGATCCATTCCACCATAAGGCCATAAAACATTGGATGCAGTATTCTTGATGAAGGGTTTATGCCCGAAACACCAACTCTCTTGCTCCTTGGATGCTGCCTGACCTGCTGTAATTTGCCAGCACTATACTTTTTGACACTGAATCTCCAGCATCTGCAGTCCTCACTTTCTCCTAAAAGCAGTGTTAGATCATTTGGCCCACTGATCCCAACAGATGGGCTTTGAACATCAGGGTTGGAGAGAAGCCTGAAGCTGTTTTACCAGTCCAGTAAGACAGGGCTGGAAAAAAGCCCTGCGTTTTCATTAGAGATCAGTGAAGAAAAAGTCAGTCAGTTAGCTTGTGAATGTTATCCCAGAAAGACACAGTAATAGAAACAATAATGTGAGAAATCCATCAAAGACACAGTTTGTAATCTTGTCAGTTATACAAGAAATTAAAGTGTTAAGATAGGTGTAATATTTCACTGGGGTTGAGTATCTGTAAAGGATACTGCTGGGAAAATGTTGATTTTTCTTTTTTCGCTGCTTATGTTAAGATCTTTCCAAATTATCCTTCCTGTTCAATGCTCCTATCGTGAACCTTTCTTGCAAGTGAATGAGTGGAAAAGGGATATTGAGTTGGAGGAGACCAGAAAGGCCATTATTGGGACCATGGAGACACTTAGTCATTGAAAGTAGGCATGACTGGAGCTTAAAGTCCCTCTAAGTGGCCAATCCTAAAGGAGTGTTTGCATGTTTATTTGCATGAGAACACAAAGGGATATAAGACCACCTTAATATAAATTGTTCCAGTTTATTGAGAGGAGAAGTGATGCTACAGATATTCCAGACATTGCATTTGAATCTGTATCCAAAAATATTTCTGGTTGAAAATTTGTATTTGAGACAAATATCAATTATATAGTTATCTGTATAGTATATTCATGTAAGTTAAGGTCATATATGTGACAACATCAGAAATACTACATTATTCAATTCAGTTACTTGTTGATGATGTGTTTGGATTTGAAGTTGATGCTATATTTTTACTACTGGTGAAGCTGTGTATTTTACTTTTCGTGTCTAAGTGTGTTTCATAAAAGATTTCAATAGAACAATCTTACATTTGTAAAATGTCTTTATCAGAACCTCACAAAAGTGTTTTTCAGCCACTGAAGTACTTTCGCAGTCAGTGTTGATATGTTGGGAATTCTAAATGTCCATTTTGCACTTGGCAAGATTTACAAACAGAAAACCAGACCTTGGATGCAATATTGGTCTCCAGGATGCTAAAGTTTGTTAAAGTTCTGAAATGGAGTTTGTGGCTTATGGACACACTTTTACTGCCAGATTATATTTCAAATAAAACTTCCCTAATTCCAATTGGTCTCTTTATATTCTATGAATTTTCAGTCTAATTAGTTTGTCAGGTACTCTTTAAAATTAACTCTTACATTACATTCACTTCTTGCCAGAAAATCCGATCTGCACAAGCATGACATCAGAAATGGAAGATTAGAAATTACAAAAATTTGAAATACTTAGAGGTTACGATTAAGCATGAAGAGCTCAAATTGAAGAACATTGATGATGAATGTTGAGAGGGGATAAATTAACATGTATGTTTGAAGGTAAGGGTTAAAGTTAATGTTTGGTGGGTGGATATGAAGTTGGATATGGGGCCAGGAAGCAGGAAAGTGGACATTTAGAATTCCCAACATATCAACACTGACTGCGAAAGTACTTCAGTGGCTGAAAAACACTTTTGTGAGGTTCTGATAAAGACATTTTACAAATGTAAGGGTCTATGATTTCTCTCCTTATCCCACAGAGGGCCTTTTAGCTGTTGGACAAGTGGCCTGACTCACTGTAATCCCATGATTAGGTATAATCCGGGATTTTGAATTGGCCATGAAGAATGATCATCTAAATGAGTTATCAGAGGGTGCTAGATGTTCATGGATCCATCGTATGCTGAGAAGAAAGGAACAAGACCTTAGCACAACCTCTATTTATGCTCAAAAATAAGTTATATTGTGAAGGCAGTTGGATTGAGGTGACAGGTCATTGTAAAAACATAAATTGAACAAGAATGTAACTGTGTTCAAATAGATAAGAGCCTGTGCTGTTAATCAGATATTGTTACCATATTGGAGAGCTTCCTATGTAAACTAAAGTTCTCGCAATGCTTGGAGCTGCCAGTAACCAAGTCATTGTTATAAGATATGTTCATCACAGAAAGTTCCCGCTACAACAAAGACAGGTTGCAAGCTTTTTCCATTAAAATAATTCATGTTTATGTTCATTCTTACTAAACATTAATAGATTTATAGTTTCCAGAGTGATGAAATAATTATAGCACTGATATTCTTTGATCACTTTGATCACAGATCTGACTATATATCCAGAAAGACATTTCTCAGAGATAATTTCCTTTGAAATATTCCTGACTTTACAATGCTACTCAGGTGAAAATTTCCAGTAAAACATTTTTTTTTAAAAATGCCAATTGTTTATTATGCCTTTTGCAAATAGGGCTTTATGCAAATGAAAGCTTTCTATTTTTGTACAAAAGAAAAAATGTTATTCCGGAAGATCAAAGAAAATTCATTGTAAGGCCTCCCTTTTCTTAATAATGTATAAAGGCATTCACAGAGAAAGAATTAATTTTTGAGAGCAAAAACAAAACATTGACTAATAAAGCATAATCTTGTGCTAAACTTGACAAGTGTCATTACAATCCTGTGATTTGTAATAAAAATAACATCTCTTTGCATTTATATGACATACATGTCTCATCTCACATTACAAGGTATGTAAATGTGATGATTTGACATTAAGAAATTGAACAACCTTACATCAAAAACTAAAATATCTAGCAGAGCTAATTATCCTAATGGAGTCTGCTTAATTAAGGTAATGTCCTCTTGAAATGTACAAAAGATAATAAACTGTACACTTATTGTCTCTTTTTCAAAAAGCACATTTACCATCAGGCACCTGAGCTGGATCACTGCAAATTCATCGCCTGTGTTAATATTATTTACTATGGTTATTATCCTGTGTAATGATAATTGAATTTGAAGCCTGCTCATGTAACTACCTTTAAAGCTATTTCTGTAAAATTCCCAGCATCAGTTGAAATGTGTCCAATACCCTGCTATTAAAGTCCGCTATCAGAAAACAATCTTTGAAATTTAACAGATATAATCATATAGTTTTCACTGTTATACAGTTTGTCTCCATAGAATGTTTGTGCAATTGGCAGCTTAGAATGGAATATTTTCCACTTGCCTTTCAAGGAACATGACTCTCTATACAGAACTTAACTTGCAAGGAGTAATTAAAATTCGGCTCATCAAATCGCTGACAAAGCTAAGGAGGCTCTTTGAAGTAACAGAATCAGCATTTTGCATTTAAAAGAATGAGGCACAAAGCATCCCATACCTATACAGCCAATCGCCAAATTTTAACTTCACAAATTTGTACCTACCTTTTCTGGAATTCTGCGTTTGAATCTCACCAATCAGTTTTCTGCCCCTACCACTATACTGAATCAGTTCTCAATAAAGCCACAAATGATATTCAATGCAACTGGGATAACGATAAATTAACCCTCCGCAACATTTTTGACCTATATGTTGATGTAGTTAACTAAACAATCCTCCTCCAACACTTTTCCACTGTTTTTCAACTGTGCAGGATGGCTGTTTCCTGATTCCATTCCTATCTATCTTCTTCTGCTTTGGCGGTCCTGTAGGATCAAGGATGACTTGCTCCCACCCTGGGACATGAGTTGTGCAATGGCTGAATAGTTCAATTCTAGAGGCACAGTCTTTGCTACAGGTGGGGCTGGTGATGTTTGCGGTAGGTGGATGGGACTGTCTGGATTCTGTGCATTCTTTTCTGCAGCTTGTGTTTGCTCCACACAGTAATGCATGAGTACTTGATGTCTTTATGAATGCTTCCTTGCCAGTTTGTGCATTCTAGGGCAAGCGATCCCCACATATTAGTGGGGATGTTGCATCTGTTTGGGGAGGCTTTCAGGATGTCTTTGTAGCATTTCCTCTGCCCTCCTATGATTGCATTGCAGAGCTCCCAGTAAAGTTCATGTTTGGGGGGGGCTTGTGTCAGGCATGCAGATAATGAGCCTCATTCCCGATGAAGAGCTTATGCTCAAAATGTCGATTCTCCTGCTCCTTGGATGCTGCGTGACTGGCTGTACTTTTCCAGCACCACACTCTCGATGTAGACAATGTGGTCCTCCCACTGCAGCTGTTCATGTGTGGCCAGTACCTCGATCTGGAAGAGGATGCTCATGTTGATACACCTATCCTGCTTTCAGGATTTTGCAAGGCATTGCTGGTGATAACTCTCTAGGAATTTGAGCTGACTGCTGTACGTGGTCCATGTTTCTGATGCAGACAGAAGGGTGGGTCCATGGTTGTTCTATGAACCATGTGCTAGGTGCTGAGTTTGACTTCTCAGACTTCAGACACTCTGTTCATGAGGTGTGGGAAGGCTGCCCTGGCACATTGGTGTCAACGTTGGACTTCATCATCAATGTGTGCTCACACCCAAAGGATAATATCTAATTGTATAGCTGGGGTTTAATTTGCAAGGCTTCCCTTGTTGCTTTCACATCATTATCTCTGGCATCCCAAGGAACCGTCCTTCGCTATCTCTGAATTCTTGTTCACATAATACCCTTTGGTGCACCATCAAGTACAGCATCAGCTTTCATATTTACTTTGATGACACTCAGCTCTATCTTCCACATCTCTCATGACACATTCACTTCTGTCAAGTTACTGGACTGCTATTCCAACATCCTGTGCTAGATGAGCTGAAATTTTCACTATTAGTTATTGTGATGATTTATGTCATTGTTTTGGTCCACTATCCAGCAGAACATTTTAGAGTTAGCAAGTATGTAGTCACTGACTAAATACACCACTTTGCTGTGACATGGGAATTTTCATGGGGTTATTTTGTTTATCTGTGACAATAAATGATACAGTACTGAGTGCACTAATTACTCTTCATTCAGTTATCGGAAAGATGTTTCTACTTTCCGGTAGGTCGGGAGTTTTTCTTCAGAAGAACAGAAAGCAGGAGGAGAATAATTGCAACCCTGTCAGATGAATGATCAATCAGATACTTACACTGAACTTACTTGTAAAGGTGAGGAAAGAATATCATTAGCAGCTATATCTTAAGTCAATGTTTGACCTTTTGTGTAGGTCTGTGTGGTGACGGATATTCTCATTTTTGGCCCTGATATGCTGATGTGGTTACTACCTGCCTCATAATCAGAGGGAAACTATTTAGTGAATATTGGAGGTGTCAGAGTCTGCTGTTTCCAATCAACTCTGGTTGGACAACAGTGTCTCATTGTTCAAGATTTCTGTGATACAGCCATGATTTAGATTCTAAACACGAGCGCCTACCTTTCCATGCCTTGAGCCTACACTTGTAGCAATTCTTTCATAGATCTATGATGTGGAGGTGCAGGTGTTGGACTGGGGTGGACAAAGTTAAAAATCTCAAAACACCAGGTTATAGTCCAACAGGTTTATTTGGAAGCACTAGCTTCCAGAGTGCTGCTCCTTCATCAGGTAACTGTAGAGCAGGATCATAAGACACAGAATTTATAGCAAAAGATCACTCTGTAATGCATGTAACTGATATGGTATATTGAATAAACCCCAACAGCAATCTAGGTTTATTCATTCATTACTGCCTGCCACAATCTCCAACATCACAAACGCTGCATGCCCTCAGCACTATCTACTCACTCTCCCAGGACACATCTCCAACTGCACCAACAGTAACATCTACGCCACCCATTTACTGTATACCTCCTTTAGTACCTACCTCTCTCTCCCATGGCAAGATGGTGATGAAGTGGTAATGTCACTAAATGAGCAATCCAGAGCCCCGAGTTAATATTCTGGGTTCATGGGTTCAAATCCAACCATGGCAGCCAGTAGCATTTGAATTCAATAAAAATCTGGAATTAAAAATAGCTAGTGACCATGTACATATTTTTAAATGTCATTAAAAACCCAACTGATTCACTAATGTCCGCCAGCGACACCCACATCCCATGACTGAATAAATTCCAGGAGGAAAACAACCTATAATAGGGCCAAAGGAGTCAAGATGGATGGTGGGTTGCCCAACATTTGGTTCCTCATCCCTAATGAGGAGAGCATCCTGACTCAGACTGTCATGAGTGGCCGACTGACTGTGTCCAAGCACTTGGACTGGTATTGGATGTTGCCCTGTCTTACTGAGCCATGACCCTGTGATGAAGGCTGTTGGACTTGACTTGATTGAGAAACACTGACAAATATGACAACTATGCCAATGTTCCTGGCTTTATATCTGCTGTAATCAGCAAGGAATAATATGAACCAGTGGTATCTCTGGCTGAGGGGGCAAAGCACAAAACAGGCAAGTCAATGCAAGGTACAGATGCATCCAGGTAGGCTCAGAGTGAGTGAATGCTATAACAGCAAGTGAACAGTCTCTAATCTGCATTTGTGTCCCCAAGCACTTGGTGTCCTTGCAGCAGCAAGGTTTCTGGTGCTGCCTAAGATACAGCATTGAAGTGCAGAAGTATACTGTAAATGGATTGGAGATGTGCGAAGAGAGTTCATAAAGGCTGACACAGGGCAGATACCAATGTCTGTGAACATGGCGTGCATGTGATTCTTGCCAATGCAGTGTGTCTTGACATGTTGCTGCTAGTATCAAATATGGAGATTGGCTGAAGAAAACAGTGAGCTGAAGTAGTCAGGTACCCTATTCCTTGTCAAGAATTCTCGAGTCTATATTGTTCGGCACATTTGACAAAACAGAAATATGAATGAACTGAGTTGTGGCATGAAAATACATTTAACAAGCTATAATCCTCCTTAATTGGAAACTCACTACATTGCTCAGCAGATGTATAAAGGATTGAGAGTTCTTCCCAAAGTCGGGACCTTCTTGCCCAATCCTGTCACAAATCTCTCCATAGCCTCCATTGTTCAGATTCCCATAAGATTCTGTCCAAAGTGTCTGTCTCAATTTCTCTTTATGACAGAAGAAGTCTTTTTGCAGACTCTTTGCACAGTCGAAATAGGGCCATTCTGGGCTGTCTCCACTGACCCACAAAATCTGAGTTTTAGAGAAATCTGTTACTGCTGTCTGTGGGTCTAGAAAAGAACTGCTATTGTTCATTGTTATAGTTTATGAAAGGCAGAACTCTTGATGGATCATAATAATTTCTTTTCAAAAAGTTTAGTTACAGTAAACAGTCTCATAGATGCAACACCATTCACACCTCCCTAAATATCTGCAATGTTATCCTAGAGCTTCTTCCTCACAAAATTTCAATTTTTCACACTATTTACTTCTACATTGAACTTAAATTGCTGGATTAATATGGAAGTTTCATTTCCAGTAAGACTTCTGAGGACAGCCAAGCAGTCTCTTGACTATTTCAGCTCTGAAAATGCTTTGTAGGAGCATACAGTGCAATAATGATTTGAATAAATTTATTGTTCATTAAAAGCATTACTTTATGAGATGTGACTTATCCCACAGAATATTGCCATATTTAGGTTAGCCTGTAGAATTCCAATATATGAATGTATGGTTCATTCTCTAAACATTGCAGTGTACAGACTATACATCCTAAGGATTATTATTAGTAGAGTTTCATCAGCTATGCACTAAATTAGTCAGATTTATAATGTGTTTTATCCAGACTAAATTCTGCATTCTATATAATGTACTATGTTTTGTGGAACTACAGGGCCTAATAAACTGCTCATCAAATGGAACTCTGCTCAATACATCCTCTAGAATTCTACTTTTGTAATTCATCTTCTGAACTTTACTCTGTAATATTCTTCTTTGGCCTCTCCTAAGATTGTCAGAGAACATTGAATCAGCCTGGACATACTCCACTTCCCAAACCCTCCATTGTGCTGAATTTTATGCTATAAAGTCTTGGATTGTGAAAATGTAGCTGAGTGCAAAATGTGAGAATCCAGCCAGCTCTACAATAACAAAAGAAATGGCAAATATGCTGAACGTTTTGTGGCTTACACAGTTTTCAGATAAATATATTATGAAGATCCCACCCTTCAGGATACAACTCAGTGAAATCTCAGTTTGACCAAAAGATAGGTTTTTGGCTAATATGTACATCATGTATTATGTTGCATAGCAACAATAAATTGAAGGCACTTTTAGAACAAATACAAATATCTGAATTGTGAATAACATCTGGAAGTTATACTGGCATGTGAGTGAATGATACTGTTATGTTTTCTAAGTGCTACCTTTGGAATCAGGCTGTAAAGTACAAAGTTCTAGACAATGATTCTAATCAGGATGCAATTAAGTTGACAGAAAAAGATCTGTGACACTGCTATTATTTTGTAAACACCTGTTTGATTGATGGTTTATGCTGTGGTGTAGTTGTGTAGCCTTTGTGCTCCTGGCATAAGCAAACACAATCTGACAGTGAACATTTGTAGCACTGGCAGATCAGAAAAAACTAGAAATATCAAGATGTTTCAGGTTGGCTTTTCATAAAGTATTTAAATACCTTAAAATTTGTATGCTTCAATGTTTAGTTATCAATAAACAGATCAGATTTCATCTTAATTACAGCCACCATTAAAAGAAATGTTATATTATTCTTCCCTTGTTTTATTTGAAACATATTATACCTTGCATTCCAGGGATGCAGTCCTCACTTCCAGTGGTGGGTAGAGACTGCAAAGTTTAGTGTACAATCTGATTGACCCAATTCTTGGCAGGCTGCAATTAGTGGCATCTAATGTGGGAGGATGATAAGATCCAACCCAAAGATGAAAAGACAATATTTTAAAACATGGCACCAGAAGCATACAAATATTTAGGGATGAAAGGGATTGATGAGTATCAACATGTGTTGAGTGGGCAATTGGAATGCTGTGATAGTCAACCACATTGTTCATGTTAAACATTAAGTTGGCAACCTTTGTGAACCTGCAGATAAATGCTTATGGCTGTTCACTTATCACCAGTGTTCCCTGTAATTGGTCTAGTGCCTTGTTGGAACTTGGGGTAATCTGAATGGCACATTCCAACCAATAAACAGAAGTCTTACAGCAATTTTTTCACTGCATGCTTGTACAGATGTTCTACCTGTTAAAATAAACAGATATCTAGGGATTTATTTATTTGTGGCACCTAGGTACACTATGTATAAAACATGGCCAAAGGATGACACTCATCATTTCTTCACTTCTTTGCTGGCAGCTTTTTACATCTGTCTTTAGTGGCTGCCGAATGACCGTGTGCCACCTCATGTTGATATTTGTCTGGGTGTATAACTTAATTTGCATCAGGTTCTCAAAGTGATCTATTTCTAATCTATTTCTGGATTTATACTTAATTAACTTCATGAAGCTAAACCCACACACAGGTCAACACTTGCCTGACAGGTGGTACCAATGCCCAGAAGAATGAACATTTCTTGAAATTGGTCATCTTGTAAGTTCATCAAATGACTTGTCTAAATGGAATCAGTCTTGGCTTTTCCACAATTATAAATTTGAATTCAAAGTATTATTCAAGTATCCTTGTGGTCACAATTTTGATATAGTTTGGTATAGTGTGAAATATTTGATATCAGTTGTATTTTGCAAATTCATAACCAGTTGACTGGGTGGTGATTGCAGGCTGATCAAATACATGCCTCTCCATTACTTTACTTTCTGGAAATCTGCTATCTGGGTCACATAGCAGCTGAATAAATAGATTTGCAGCAGTGTCAACATCACCGTCTGGAGCAGTTAGAGCCTTCTCAAAATCCTCACTCCTATAAACATGTTCACCTCAAGACTGAGTCTTCACTTATTATTCTTGCCTTTGCAAAATGTATAACTTCAATTGTTGTCGAACAGCTTCTCTGAAAGAATGTGTACAGCAATGCCTAGTTCACTTAGAACATCGTGTTGAGCTGTCAATGCAACGTGATAGTATGGTTATGAGATCATTTTCGGGCAATATTTGTTTATTGGATCATGCACTCATTCACATGTTCCTAATCAAGATGTTATAGTTTTGCCGTGGTGCACACACTGGAAAGTGACAGCCACCTCACTTCAGAGGTCAAAATGCCACTGTATCACACGCTGCAACTTTGACCAATTCTTCCAAATAACTTTTCTTCACGGATGACTTGATGAGTATTGTATATGCTGTTCTTTGAAATGTTTCAATAGCATGCACAATCGAGACCTGATTCCAAGCACCATCTATTCCAAATTCTTCTCTGCGAACAGTACAATGCTGTTCCGACAAATGATTGATTTCCTGTCGCACCACAACCGTTACTCCATTATTCTTTCTGAGCCTAACAAGAACTCCGTCTGATATAAACAACACCGTCTTCAGTAAATCAAGGTAACTGTCAGCTTAAAATTGCTTGATTGCTGTCATAATGGAGACTACGTTGCTAGCAGTCTGTTTTAAAATTCCTGCAAAAGACCGCCTTATAAATAAGTTCAGTTTGTGGTCAAAAGTTGTACAAATTGAACATTTGTTTGTACTGAAATGTCTGAACTTTCATCCGCCATCAAAACATGACAATGTAATTTGCACAATTCACCCAGGATCTCGTTCCGTATAAGGAAGCTAGTGCATTCCACAAATCCAAAATTGTAATTCCGACTGCCCCAACTCTCAGTATCTGCTGTGGTCTACAAGATTATGAGTCTCTTAAACAGATAGTGTGGGCACATTCATTTTCACTGCAGGCATGATACTTTCGCAGTCTCGGGGTTGGTCTTGCTGAGCCCTGTACGCTCCACCCTCAGCTCCCATCCTCCTGACGTTTCGGGAGGCATTCATAAATTTCTAACTTTGTTGTGATTTCAGAACTTATTACAGAATCTACTTTTTGGTTCAATGTTGTTTTAGATTGTTCATCTGTAGACTTTATTCCAGTGTTGAACTTGCCACCCACGTTTGTTTTAGAGCAAATAGATTATCGACTGTTTCATGATGAATGAAAATCTTAGTACCTTTTACATTTCTGTTGAAGATGTCATTTTGGGTTTAATGATCTCAAAGCCATTTTTTTAATGTGTTCAGGATTTCTTTCCTAAGGAGCTTCAAGACTCGACTGCTTTTCCTTTGGGCTAAGCCTATTTTATCAAGGGAGTAACTTACCTATCTGTTCACAGGTTCTGGGCTTGGTGCGTGGAGAATTATGAGGCATGCACAGAAACCTTCGCTTCATGTATAACTGCACATGTGCAGAACTTACAGGGAACATCTGTCAGTCAAATCCATTGAGTAGTTTTGAGCGTGAAGAGGCTGCCAGTCCCAACAGCTTTAGGGCACCTCCATCACTTTCCCCATTAAACCCAGCACCTCACTAGTATTCACAATTCACCTATTCTCCATCACTTTCTGGTCCTCAGTTTTGCCTTCCAGTACTATTAAGCTGCCAACTGTCCCTTGTTGTATGCTGCTACTGGAGGTGGCCTCTAAATGGACTTCCTCCGACAGGATCCCTCCAGTGAATGGTCATGCATGCCCCTGGATTACAACTCAGTAATCAGCCTGACCGTGTGTTCATGACTGCGGCAGGAAAATGCAGACTGATGTTTATTTATTGTTGAATTATAAATCCACTTCAGCAGGTTAAACAATAAATGTATTACAATAAACGGCATAGGGAAGTCTTTTTCCATGTCATTTCCTGAGAAAGCACTGTTCCATAAACAAAATCAAACTTAGGCATGCCTGTATTCGAAGCCTTTGGGTATAGTTGACCTTTCCTGTCTGACAAGGAAGTATATATCTGGATCTGCAGCTTACAGCTTTAGAGGAGCCATTGTAACAGTTTAGAATAATTATTACAATCTTATCAGTGTGAATAGCCTTGAATATATTTTGGCATGATTGGAATGCAAATGTTTCCAAAAAGACCTCTCTTTAGGTAGTCTCAAAATTACATTTCATTTTATGTAAATCAATATAAAGCTTGGATCTTACTTACAGCATTCCTTCAATTAATGAAGTAAGTCAATAGGAAACTATATTGCTGAATATAATGTAACATCAGAAAATGTTGAAAGGAGCTAACACATCGAAAACAAAGCTAACACAAGAAAATGTAAGTGTGCTCAGATATTAAATCCATCCTAGTAACAAGCTACACTGTGTAGCAAAGAACCACAGCATATTGCTATAGCAACAGCCCAAGATGAGTCAAGAAAGTCAAAGACAGATTCACAATTATGTAAATTCTTCCTAGTGAGCAATCGATCATAGAACTGGTGTTACCTGATTAATCTATGGACATTGTTTGGTCAAGCCTTAGACTTCATTAAGCTGCGTGATGAATTTTAGACAATGAATGAATTTTCCATTGAATTTTATCAATTTTTTCTAATGTGTTTACCCTTTGCGTGGACATCAAAAATACCATTATATACTTGTCCTATCCATCATACAACATGAATTAATTTCAACAGGATGAGCCTTTACGGAAAATGCACCATTAATAGCACTTTGCTGGACTATTTCATAATTGTAAAAAGGCTCATAATTCATAAAGCTAGCTGCAGATGTGAGTGAAACTGAAGGTTTTTTCTCATTGAAATCAATTCCATGATACACTATTTGTGTCTCAAAAATCAATTTAGTTTAACTTCTTGGTGGCTTCAGATTTTAAGCCTATGAGGTAGTCTGAATTGCAATCATTGTCTGTCTTAATGTGCTTCTTTTTAAAGATTAATCAACTGCTGACTAGTTTAATTAACTATCTTTTGTATTTTGTTGTCTTAAATCATCCATGATAATGCAAGCAGGTTAATTCAACTCATACGACTAAATCTGCAACCTTGGTCAAGAGGAAATAAAATAAAAATAAATTTAAAATCAATCTAGGTGACAGGAACAGTCAACAAAAAGACTTTTTTATTGCTGTTTACATTATGTGTAGTCATTACCCAATACAAACAATAGAAGGTGTGCTGTAAGAAAGGTGTTTTCAATTAATTGCTGCAGTTGCACTGAGTCAGGTATCATGAATATTTACATCACAGGCAGAGTTTGCCAAATCACCTTTAGTTTGTGAGTCAGTTTTTCATTTCACTTTTAAAACCCACTTTTGAATGATCCAATCCTGATCTACAACAGACAGCACTGAACTGTTACCTCTCATTATAAACAGTCAGCAATTCTATTTTTCATTTTTATTTTGAAATAATTTTATTTACACAGCAATCATTTGAGATTACTCTTATTTTGAATTCTGCACAATAAAAAGCGCATTGGAATATAGGAGTTGGAATGTTGTATTGTGGCTTTACAGGATATTGGTTCAGCCATTTTTGAAATACTGCATTCAGTTCTGGTCTTCCTGCTATAGAAAAGATCTTGTTAAACTTGAAAGGGTTCAGGAAAGAGTTACAAATAAGTTGCCAGGGTTGGAAGGTTTGAGCCATAGCAAGAGGCTGAATAGGCTGGGGCTATTTTCCCTGGAGTGTCGGAGGCTGAGGGGTGACCTCAAAGGTTTATAAAATCATGAGGGGCATGGATAGGATAAACAGACAAGGTCTTTTTCGGCTTGAGGGAGTCCAAAACTAGAGGGCATAAGTATAAGGTGAAAGGGGAAAAATTTTAACGGGAGCAAAGGGGCAACAGAGGGTAGTGTGTGCATGGAAAATTTAGGTTATAAACAAAGGCTGGATAGGCTGGGACTTTATTCACTGGAGCATAGGAGATTGAGAGGTGACTTGATAGAAGTTTATAAAATACTGAGAGTATAGACAGAGTTAATGGTTGTTGTCTTTTCTGTAGTATGGGGGATTTCAACACTAAGGGACACATTTTTAAGGTGAGAGGAGAGTTTTGTTTTAAAATGAGGGGCAACTTATTTTATACAGAGGGTGGTTCACATGTGGAATGAACTTCCTGAGAAAGTGGTGAATGTGGGTAGAATTACAATGTTTAAAATACATTTGAATAAGTGCATAAATAGGAAAGCATTGGAGGGATATGGGTCAGAAGCAGGTAGATGGGACTAGTTTAGTTTGGGATTATGTTTAGCATGGACTGGTTGCACCAAAGGGTCTGTTTCTGTGCTGTAAGACTCTGTGACTCTACGACTTTAAGTACAAGATGCTGGTGAAGCCACATCTGGAGTATTGTGAGCAGTTTGGATCCCTTTATTTAAGGAAAGATAGTGTTTATTTGGAGGCAGTTCAGCGAAGGTTCACAAAGATGATGGAGGGACTGTCTTAGGAGAAAAGGTCAAACAGGTCAGGAATATACTCACTGGAATTTAGAAGCATGAGAGTTGATTTCATTGAAACATATAGATTCTTAAGGGGTTTGACAGGATAAATGCTGTGAAGATATTTCCCCTCATGTCTAGGACATAATCTCAGAATAAAGGGGCATCAACTGTAGACTGAGATGAGGAGGAATTTCTTCTCTCAGAGGGTTGAGTGTCTTTGGAACTCCTTGCCACAAAGAGCTGTGGGGGCAGAGTCCTTGTGTATATTTAAGGCTGATACTGATTCTTAATCACTAGAGAAATCAGAGATCACAGGAAAAAGGCAGGAAATGTTGGATCGGCCTTGATTTTATTAATGGCAGAGCAGGCTCGAGGGGCTGAATGGCTTACTTCTAGTCCTATTTCTTATGTTCTTATAAATTCACTCCCTTGTTGGAGATGACCACCGCCTGGTATTTGTGTTGTGCAACTTTACCTTTAAAGCCACCTGAAAGGCTAGATAGAAACTCAGCTGAACATCGCCTTCTGGGGATACCACACCTCACAGTACAAAGCTCCCACATTATTATATCGGTGTGAACCCAGTTAAAAGGCTCTGGAAAGGGGTTTGAACTTGCAATCCTCTAACTCAGGCATGAGCTGAGGCTGACACCTCCCTTGGTCATTAACTTCCTTTGCTGTGCTCAGCTTGTGAATGAATATCTTTTTCTTTCCTGTGTAATTTTGGTGAGTAAATAGATTGGGTGTAAGTATTCTTTGTTGTTGTAAAAGTCTCGCAGTAAATTTAGCATTATTAGTCATAAGATTTTAATTGCCTTATACCAATCCAAAATGTGAACTGTAAATAAGATGATTCATTAGGTTTATTTGGCAAGACCTGGCATGTAATTTATCAATGAACTATGTAGATGAAGGGAGATATTCAATTTGTGCCCAGAACAGGCACAAAGTTTACGCAGTCTGCTCCCCACACCAATCTGCAAAGGCCATAGAACTGGGTCACATTTGAATTCAGAACTCATTTACTGGTGAGTTGTGGCTGTGAAAATAAGCATCAGCTGGGGAGAGAGGGAAATTGACCAGCTGCTACACAAACTTGCTGCAGTAGAGATCACAGCAAAGGGGCAATTCTGGGAGCGTGCCTTGACCTTACTGACAAGAAGGTAGATTTTGTTTTGTGCACTTCTGATTCTTCTGGGTTAAAGTTGATTTTAGTTTATTTTCGACTACCTTGACTAGATTTTTTTAAACTTGTTGGGCCATTCAAAACCTAGCTGGAACATATACAAGTTATGTTCGGCTCATTCGGACCTGAGTGTTATTGTGAAGATACTACAATGGGCATCACCATTAGTTTTATAAGATTATTTTGTTTCAGGATTGTACCTTTCAGTTTATAAGGTTACTATATTTTGGAATTGTAAATTTAAATATCAGCTTGATAAACAGGGTCATGTTACCTGTGCTGGTGTTTATATGTCAATACTTTAATGGTTATAGATTTAAGGAAGATTTAAAGTCAGTGCAGAACCTGCCACTATTATGGTGGTATTGGGTATTTATATTTATGATATTGGGTATATCATAAATAAACTCTGATCCCAAACTCTCAGAAGGGTGTTATAAAAATTAAACTGTATACTTGGGGGACTGTAAAAGGAAAAGATTTAGAATCAAGGATAACCCAAATTAAGATTTCTACCTAGGTACAAAGCTAATATGCTTCCTCTTGCCTTGTGGAATAAGGAGGAGGAAGTCATTTCAAGATGAGCTGCCAGGCTTTTCTTTAAACTAGGCACATCACAGACAGTGAGCAATAGTAGTTTGTCTTGTGTAATCTGCTGCCATATTGGAAAAAGAGACCAGCAGATAGAAACAGCCTGGCCTGCGCCTTAAGCAGAAACAATGCTGACTTAATTGCTCACCACACAGAACATTGATGGGAGTAGGTGTTTAGATTGAAGCCTGATTTGTTGAGGAGTTAAGGATGTAGAAGATTCACCTAACATTGAGCTAGAAAAAAAGATTGCATAATCCAAGCAGCGAAAAGTAGTTCTAGGGTTAGAAGTTACCCAGCTGGGAAGATGGAAAAAAATGAAAGAACTCATCAGAAGCTGGGAGCAACTCTGAACCATTTGCTGGAAGAACTGTGGTTCTGTGAGGTATGTGATGTGTGATAATGAGCAAAATGTTGCTAATAAAACAAACAACTACGAATGATGGAGACCTGAAACAAAAACAGAAATTGCTGGCAAAGCTCAGCATGTCTGGTACCATCTGTGGGGCAAATGCAGAGTTAAGCTTTCAAGTCCAATGACTGTTCATCAGAACTGATAGCAGCCAGGAAAAAATTATATTTGTGCTGAAGGTGGGGTGGAAGGTGAGCATATAGTTGGAGGCAGAGTCCAGAGAGAGATACAAAAGGGATAGGCAAACGAAGGGATTATTGATGATAGGCCAGGATAGAAGTGGAGTTGAATTAGTGATAATTAGAGCTGAAAGTAGGACAGAATAGGTAAGCTGTGCTGAAAGCAACCCATGTAATGGCAGGACCACAGTGTGAGGTTGGGTAAAAACATGAAAGGATGGAATCAGGTTCTAAAGTTATTGAACTCAATGTTGAGACCCAGAAACTGCAATGTCCCCAAGTGGACCCTCTCCTCTCCCTCTGACCCCAACCCCAACGTCAGCTTCAGTGTAAATACCACACTTTCCAAGTGCTATCAGTTCTGACGAAGAGTCACCAGACTCAAAATTTTAACTCTGCTTTCTCTCCATAGATGCTGCCAGAGCTGTTGAGTTTCTCCAACAATTTCTGGTTTTGCTGTTTAACTCTATAGTTTAAAGTCTAAGTTGCACATAGAAGAAAAAAAGTCAATGTTGTGTTTGATTAGTGATTTAATACAGCAAACTTTAAAAACTCTGAAATCTTCATGTGTCATTCCTTCAGCTAATTTTCAAGTTCAATTTTCAATTTCTCAGGTTAATGATCTGCATGGAGATTGTAATAAAAGGACCTCAATTTGCATATTTAAGCAACCTCCTGTCTGTTTCAGATCAATGCTGTGAATGACTAATTTGGTATCTGACACTTTTCTCGTGCAAATTGTGTGCACCAGATTAGACTCTTTTCATAGAACCCCTTCAGTGCAGAAAGAGGCCATTTGGCCTATTGAGTACAGACCCAGCCCTCTGATGAACATCCCACCAAGATTCAGGCCCTATCACCATAGTTACCATGGCTAATCCACACTAGCCTGCATATTCCTAGATACTACAGGACAAATTAGCACTGCCAATCCACCCAACCTGCACACCTTTCAACTGTGGGAGGAAACTGGAGCACCCAGAGGAAACCCACGCAGATACAGGGAGAATGTAAACACACCACTCAGACAGGTACCCAAGGCTGGAATCAAACCTGTGAGGCAGCTGTGCTGATCACTGAGCTGCCATCATTTTATTCAGTTTTGAAGGCCAATAAACTGACAAGTTACTTCTGTCCCAAAAATATTTCCACTTTGTCAGGAGGAATTTTCCAAAATGAGACAAATAGTTAGAAATTCATTAGACAATTCTTGGTGATTTTAATTCTATCCATCAGATTGGAAGTGGATGAATAGGTGGCCTAAATCACCAAGATTCTGCTGTCCAATTTTAACCTGGCCAAACAACAGTTCTTTTTTATATATATGTGGTCACATCACTAAACACTGTCTACAATTCGAGCTCAGCTGTCAGTGGTACGACTGCAGAAGAGACCAGGAGCAGCAGAACAGCTGCTCAGAATGTTAATGTTTCTCGAACCTTAGATATGTGACCATTTTGAACTACAGAGTACCGCAAACACCTCCCTTTAGGTCTTGTAATTCTCGGACATTTCTCAATGTATGAAAAATCAACCAAAGGATTTAAATATGATGCACGAATTAAAATAATCTCATTCTCTCTTACACATCAGTGGTTAAGATTTGTACTCACCTCATTACACACCTACCTGGAGTTAAATCAAGGCCACGATAATTTCCAATAACACTTTCACATATATAGTATCAGAAACAATAAAATAAATAAATCCCTTCCATATGTTTTATTTAGAGTTGATTGCAAATAAGTATGTTTGCAGGGCCCCCTCGATAGCTCACCTGGTAATTTCAGGGTATTATGTGTTCAGTCAGTGCTGCATTTGCTGATTCCAATTAAGGTGACACTGTACATTAGGCATGGATAGAGTAAATAGACAAGGTCTTTTCCCAGGGTTGGTGGAGTCCAGAACTAGAAGGCATAGGTACAGGGTGAGCGGGAAAAGATTTAAAAGAGACCTAAGGGGCAACTTTTTCACACAGAGGGTGGTGCATGTATGGAATGAACTGCCAGAGGAAGTGGTGGAGACTGGTACAATTACATCATTTAAAAGACACCTAGATGGGTATATGAATAGGAAGTTTGGAGGGATATGGGCCAAGTGCTGGAAAATGGGACTACATTAGTTTAGGATATCTGGTTGGCATGGATGAGTTGGACGGAAGGGTCTGTTTCCATGCTGTATATCTCTATGACTGTATGACAGGATTGAGCTTTCCTCATGGCTGAATTAAAGCCTATGTTCACATGCAGGTGCAAGCATGAAAAGTGGCTAGAGGCAATCATCAAGCACATCAGAGGACTGCAGGAGGTGTGAGGAGAAAACAGGTCAATGAAAAAAAGTGAGCTGTCTAGCATAGTGTGGGCTTCATTAAGGATCCAATCCTCCAACCTTTCTTTCCTAAACTCATGATGCAATAAAACTATATCAAATTTGCTACAAACCTGACATGCAAGTGTGTGGGGACAGGCAAGGTGGGAAGGGAATGGCTGTAATTCTTTAGATTTTGGAGCATATTGTGCTTTTTTTCATATGTGTATGCACATGCAATTTCTGCTGTCCTTACATCGCTCCTCTCTTTTGTTATCATTATAAGCAGCTGATGGAACACGTCAAGTTTTATTCAATTAGACTGACATGTTAGTAAGCAGTGTGGGTTCTTAGCCAGGTAATTGAATATGTGGTAACGACTCCAGCAGAACCCTTTCTAATTTATTCAATGTATGCCAGATACTAGATTTGATCCTCAGCCTGTGCTGAGTTGGCCACTAGAATAGCTGTAAGGGTGTTACAATTGGCTTCACTCTTCTAGCTTTGATCGTCTGTGTAAATATAACTCATATTCTTGTTTACTGTTCAATTATATATTGAATAGATGTTTGTGATATTAGAACCAATAAATTCAATTTTACTTGAATTCTGATATGCAAGAGTTGGGATATATGTTGGATGCACCGATTCAGATGGGACGATGTTAAATTGGTGCAACAAGCTTATTGCTATAATTTAGGAAGGCAGCCATTGCTACCTGTGCCTTTCATTGGTCATACACCTGTTGGGGATAATTAGCTTAGACTGACACCACTTAAAGGCAGCCGACCCCCCACTCCAACCTAATCTTAAAGGGATGTTGATTTAGCTACAGAGAGCAAAGAAACCTCAGGGCAAATGGCTGGAAGATGTCCAAAAGTTATCATCATTGTCTCAATTTAATATCAAAATACTTTTGACCCCTTTCTCTTTCTTACATTTACTTTACCATCAATTTTCCTGAATCCTCATGGTGACAGACAGAGGTCTAGTCGATATCCTCTGCTATGACAATAATTGCACTCATTTATACTGATCCGTGACTCATCATGCTTTTGTTATAGCTGTTTGTGTATGCCTGCTGACTTGTGTGGATGGTTGTGAGGGGAAAATAAACTCTTAAGTACATATGAATCAAATGGGACCTCCCAATTTACTGTTGTGTTCCTGTAGTTTTTCTAATAAAATATGGGACTTTTAAAATTAAAAAAAGGCATTAATGAGACTTTTAAAATTAAAAAAAGTGCATTAATTTGCATATTGGTTCTACTTCCTGAAGCTTGAGGTGTAGCACAGGATATTTACAGGAGTACTGATGTAAAAAGGGAATGACGGTTTCTACTGTCTGACATGAGAATATCGATTGTATGACAAATAGACTCTAACTGGGAGAGGCATTGCCATGTTTATTGTGAAGCTGAAAGTAACTAAAGACAGTCTTTGAGGTCTGATCCAAATGAATAAAAGTAGACACATGTGCTTGATATAAAGCACATTTATTATTAATCTAATTTAGATATATGCAAACTAAGGAGTGAATCCATTAGCTTAAACTATTTTAAACATATTCGACAAGCAAGTCTCACTGCCTTTTGCCTGTGGGGAACTCCTGAGTGATGGCTGGCACTCAGAGGCTGATCTCAGTTTCCACAGCACCGGTCCTCAAACCCTGTCCATGAAGGTCCATGGCCCTGGTCTCACGAGCCCAGTCTGATGGGGAAAGTCAATAAGTGGGACAAAGTTCCCGATATTAATACCATTCTAAATCGAAGGTTTCCTGCTTAAACCCCATTTGTAATAACTTCAGTGCTTTCCAAGCCTTCGATCGATGAGAAAACAAGTCCAGTTGGCCCCGTGTAGACTGCACAAGTAGTAGGGTCTCATTGTCCCTTAAGTTCAGACAGCCTCCCCCACACACCCCCATCAAACAGGCTATTTTTGCATTAGGCCTGTTTTTCATGTACTTTTTCACGTTAATTCAATTGGTCATTATTAAGTCCAATAAACCTTTAATGGTTAACCCTTACTGGTCTGGCTTGAAGATATAATTTTTGACCCGAACACTACACAATGGAAAACACACCAATTAGATAATGACTGACAGTTAACTGCCAAGTGTTGTTTAAATTAAATGATATTTAGTTTTGTTTATTTGTTCTGACTTGAAACATGTGAATATTATTTTCTCTATGGATAAATTAGATTGAAATGCATGTTTCCAATTAAGTTACAGTAGTTATCAGAAGTTAGGAATGAATAAATTGCTACTTTTTAAAAGCAGTTTCAGCATTAAATGCTGCTAGGTTAGATGCAACACACTAAAAATTAGCCAGAACTGCAATTTTTAATGTTGATATGGTCTGAAGAAAGGGCATTTTTGTACTGTATGCATTGCTGTGTTTCAATGCACACTTTGTAGTTCATTTGATAACACTGAAATACTTTATGTAGATTGCAAGATCTTTGTGTCTACAGCCCTTTCAGTAAGTAGGTGGGGTAGGGGGGAACAGTCATTCCAAGCATTGTCTTCTGAAGCTTGCATGGTTCCCTACAGGGAATTAGATGGAAATTTCTCCGAGTTTTTTGACCTCCCCGCCCCCCCACCCCAAATTGGTCAAACATTTTTCTTCTCTGGGTTTGTTCACCTCTTGCAGGAACTTGTGTAAGTGCAGAGGAAGGGATGAAGTGGAATGGATTTAATGGTGAGCAGATTATACCATGTGGAATGGGATGGTATTGTTGTACTAGCTTTTTTTATATATGTGTTGTTTGTATTTTATAGATTTTTGATCTCTGCTTTGATTTTTTTTTCAATTATTTTGTCTCTAATCAGCAAATGTTCTTTTGCAGCACACAAAGTTCGAATTGAGTGCCAGGTGCATACATATTTGTAACAAGTTATAAATCACACAACACCAGGTTATAGTCCAACAGGTTTAATTGGAAGCACTAGCTTTCGGAGCGACGCTCCTTTATCAGGTGGTTGTCTGATGAAGGAGCGTCGCTCCGAAAGCTAGTGTGCTTCCAAACCTGTTGGACTATAACCTGGTGTTGTGTGATTTTAAACTTTGTACACTCCAGTCCAACACCGGCATCTCCAAATCATATTTGTAACAAAGCATTTTAATGAAGTTGCATAAAAAGAATATTTATTGTCTTATTGTGAGATCCCAAACTCTAACAACATTTATTTTTAAAAATGTGAATCCCATGTTCAAATATGCTACAATTTCTGTGTCGTTTCCCATCAGAAACAGGTTGGTTTTGTTGAATTTTATGATTGCACATTGAGGAGGATTTATATACTGCATTTATATAGTGCATTTATATACTGCCTTTTTGGTTTTAGGATATTCCAAAGGTTTCACTACAAATGAAATACAGTGTGATCCTTGTTGTGATGCAAAGTAGCATGGCAGCTAATTTATGCACAGCAAGCTCCCAAATATAGCAATGAAAAATTGCTCACATAATCTGAATGACAACATTCTTTCAATTGCTTGGGAGTTATTAAGACATTGCAGTTCTACTTATCACAGTGATGACTTCAATGCCCTACAAAGGACATACTTGTCTAGTGATTAAATGTAGTAATAATATTTGGCAGCCTCTCCAGCAAACTTATCTCTTGGTCCTTGAATCAGTTCAAAGGCATGCAGGCAAGGGATTGGACAAAGGTAACTTACTCAGTGCCAGAATCTACTTACAATACATCAAGGATGTGGCTAGACTTGAATGTTATTACTTTGTAATTACACACTTAGCAAAATAGTCTGTCAGTTCTCTCCAATATCATGGAAGTGTCCCAACCGTTGCTAGTGCTAAGTCAGAATTACATATTTATGCTGGAAAGGGCTCATGCCCGAAAAGTCGATTCTCCTGCTCCTTGGATGCTGCCTGACCTGCTGTGCTTTTCCAGCGACACATTTTCAGCTCTGATCTCTAGCATCTGCAGTCCTCACTTTCTCAGTAGAACTGTTGCAGATAAGATTCAGTGTTCTGTTCAATATAAAAACATTTGCATGGAATTCTACCGACAAAACTTCATGCATTGCTTTCACTGTCTGCAGAGGATGACTACAGACAGTGTCATCATCAGAAACCCTCAACAATTGTATGCAAATTTGATATACAGCTATAACCATTACTTACATGTTTCCTTATGTTTCACATGTCTCTGATTTAAAAATCGAAGATCCAGCAAAATTTCTTAAAATCTTTCTATGTACAGACCATTTGACAGATACGTTTTAAACAAAGCCAAGCAACTAACTGATCTTTTCAATAAAAAATGTGGTGACATTTTATCCTGGTAATGGTGTACTCTTCAAATGGGTTATTTTATCATGTTACGTGGAATAAGCTAAGTACAGTAAGAACAATGATAATGAAAAGCTGTAAACAGATTCACCGTGAGATCGCTGGAATCATTCGATCATCTTTCAACACTAGAAAGCAAACTCATGTAGCCAAGTTAATTACTAAGTGAATGAAACATTATGTCATATTTTAATGTACATTGTAAGGCAAAGTATTTATATGAATTCTCTTCTGTATTCAGCTGAAGCACTACAAGAGCCAATAAATACTGGAGGCCAGATTTTCCAAACAAGGTCAGAAACTGTATTTCTGACTCTGATAGGACAAAAAAAACACTTACATTTGGAGGAATCCTCCATGTGAACTTCCAGGCTAGGAGACTTCCCAGCTGAATCAAACAAATCCCGGCCAGGAATCCACACATCCAGGAATGGAGTGGATTGCCCATGAAAACACTAGCTGCAGTACTCAAATATTTAAAGGTCCTGAAGCCACAAAGGCCACTGCTGAGAAAGGGATTGTGTCTAAGGTAGGGGGAGAAGGATTAAGGTGGCCACTGTCTGAAGGGATAGGCTGCATTTTTGTGGGAATGGGTGGAGCAGGTAGAGTGCCAGGTAGATTTGGAGATAATATGGCAAATGGTTGAAGGGATAGTGTGATGGATTGTGGGGTACAGGAGTCAGTGGGTGATGCAGTAGGCTGACAAGTCATTGCATGGGTTAGGATGCCAGATTGGTATGGGTAAGGTGCAAAATGGTGAGAGTTAGGGTGCCAGGTCAGTGAAGGGCAGGGTGGCAGGTAGAGGCTAGAGATGCCAGTTGGGTGAGGGGGTACTGTGACAGATGTGTAAAAAAGTACAGGTGCCAGGTGTGTGGGGTGTTGGTGGGGTGGGGGTGGGGGGGGGGGCAGGTGGGTGAGAGAGTAGGATACCAGATCATTAAGAGTGTGCCAGATATGTGAGAGAATACAGATGCCACATGGGACATGTTAGTAGGATTTTAGCTAATGAAAAGGTATTGTGTCAAGATAAAGGGGGCACATGGAACAGATGAGTGGGTGGATGCTTAGGGTAGACCACAGTGTGATTGTTGGATTGGGGATTGGGAGGGGTCAGTGTGAGTAGTTAGGTGGTTAGTGTGAGAAATTAGAGAGTCATTTTTATTCTCGGCCAGGAGTTAGGGAGGGTTTTAACCTTTCCAACATTTTCTGGATAACTATTCAGGTCAATGAGTTGGACCCCTCTGGAATATCTGACTGTAACTAAAGTAAAGAGGTCATGATATGAGTGGCTCTGGTGGAGCTCAAACTATGTGTCAGAATGCAAATTATTCATTTTCAAGTGCCACTTGATACCACAGTCAATGAGCCCTTTTGTCACTTTGCTGATGATTGAGAGTAGACTGATAGTCATGGCTGCTCTAGAATTCAAGACTTGAGTATTATTGCAGGAATGTTGTCAGGGCCATAGCCTTTGCTGTATTCAGTACATCCAGCCATTTATAGACAATAGACAATAGGTGCAGGAGTAGGCCATTCAGCCCTTCGAGCCTGCACCGCCATTCAATATAATCATGGCTGATCATTCCTAATAGGTATCCTGTTCCTGCCTTATCTCCATAACCCTTGATTCCACTATCTTTGAGAGCTCTATCCAACTCCTTCTTAAATGAATCCAGAGACTGGGCCTCCACTGCCCTCTGGGGCAGAGCATTCTGTCCTAAATGGTCTACCCTGTATTTTTAAGCTGTGTCCTCTGGTTCGGCACTCACCCATCAGTGGAAATATGTTTCCTACTGCCAGAGTGTCAATCCTTTCATAATCTTATATGTCTCAATCAGATCCCCTCTCAATCTTCGAAACTCAAGGGTATACAAGCCCAGTCGCTTCAGTCTTTCAGTGTAAGGTAATCCTGCCATTCCAGGAATTGACCTCGTGAACCTACGCTGCACTCCCTCAATAGCCAGAATGTCTTTTCTCAAATTTGGAGACCAGAACTGCACACAGTACTCCAGGTGTGGTCTCACCAGGGCCCTGTACAGCTGCAGAAGCACCTCTTTGCTTCTATACTCAATTCCTCTTGTTATGAAGGCCAGCATGCTATTAGCCTTCTTCACTACCTGCTGTACCTGCATGCTTGCCTTCATTGACTGGTGTACAAGAACACCCAGATCTCTCTGTATTGCCCCTTTACATAAATTGATTCCATTGAGGTAGTAGTCTGCCTTCCTGTTCTTGCTACCAAAGTGGATAACCATGCATTTATCCACATTAAACTGTATCTGCCATGCATCTGCCCACTCACCTAACTTGTCCAGGTCACCCTGTAATCTCCTAACATCCTCATCACTTTTCACCCTGCCACCCAGCTTTGTATCATCAGCAAATTTGCTAATGTTATTGCTGATACCATCTTCTATATCATTAACATATATTGTAAAAAGCTGTGGTCCCAGCACGGATCCCTGCGGTACCCCACTGGTCACTGCCTGCCATTCCGAAATGGAGCCGTTTATCACTACCCTTTGTTTCCTATTAGCCAACCAATTTTCAATCCAATCTAGTACTTTGCCCCCAATACCATGCACCCTAATTTTACTCACTAACCTCCTGTGTGGGACTTTATCAAAAGCTTTCTGAAAGTCCAGGTACACTACATCTACTGGATTTCCCTCGTCCAACTTCATAGTTACATCCTCAAAAAATTCAAGAAGATTAGTCAAGCATGATTTCCCCTTCATAAATCCATGCTGACTCTGTCCTATCCTGTTACTACTATCCAGATGTGCAGTAATTTCATCCTTTATAATAGACTCCAGCATCTTTCCCACCACTGAGGTCAGATTAACTGGTCTATAATTACCTGCTTTCTCTCGCCCACCTTTCTTAAAAAGTGGTATAACATTAGCCACCCTCCAATCCTCAGGAACCGACCCCGAATCTATTGAACTCTGGAAAATAATCACCAACGCATCCACGATTTCCCGAGCCACCTCCTTCAGTACTTTGGGATACAGACCATCAGGCCCCGGAGACTTATCAACGTTCAGACCTAACAGCCTCTCCAACACCAATCCTGGCAAATATAAATTCCCTTAAGTTCAGGTCCTTCAGCCACTGTTACCTCAGGGAGATTGCTTGTGTCTTCCCAAGTGAACACAGATCTGAAGTACCCATTTAATTCCTCTGCCATTTCTTTGTTCCTAATAATATATTCCCCTGTTTCTGTCATCAAGGGCCCAATTTTTGTCCTAACCATTTTTTTGCCTTGCACATACCTAAAAAAGCTTTTACTATCCTCCTTAATATTCTTGGCCAGTTTACCTTCGTACCTCATTTTTCCTCTGCGTATTTCCTTCTTAGTAATCCTCTGTTGCTCTTTAAAAGCTTCCCAGTCCTCAGATTTCCCACTTATCTTAGCTATGTTATACTTTTTCTCTTTTAACTTATATGTTTCTTTACTTCCCTCGTCAGCCACGGCCGCCCATGCCTCCTCCTGGGATCTTTCTTCCTTTTAGGAATGAACTGATCCTGCAACTTCTGCATTATACACAGAAATATCCGCCATTGTTCCTCCACGGTCATCCCTGCTAAGGTATTGCACCATTGAACTTTGGCCAGCTCCTCCCTCATAGCTCCATAATTCCCTTTATTCAACAGAAGTACTGTCACTTCCGACTTTACCCTCTCCCTCTCAAATTGCAGATTGAAGCTTATTGTATTATGGTCACTACTTCCCAATGGCTCCTTCACTTCGAGGTCTCTGACCAATTCTGGTTCGTTACACAATACCAGATCCAGAATTGCCTTCTCCCTGGTCGGCTCCAGCACCAGCTGCTCTAAGAATCCATCTCTGAGGCACTCCACAAAGTCTCTTTCTTGTGGCCCAATACCATCCTGATTCTCCCAGTCTACCTGCATGTTAAAATCCCCCATAACAACTGTAGTGACATCTTTGCGACAGGCCAATTTCAGCTCCTGATTTAACTTACATCCGACATCCAGACTACTGTTTGGGGGCCTGTAGATGACTCCCAAGAGGGTCTTTTTACCCTTAGTATTTCGAAGCTCTATCCACACTGACTCTACATCTCCTGACTCTAGGTCCCCCCGCGCAAGGGACTGAATATCGTCCCTTACCAACAAGGCCACCCCACCCCCTCTGCCCGTCAGTCTGTCCTTACGATAACACGTGTATCCTTGAATATTCATTTCCCAGGCCCTGTCCGCTTGAAGCCACGTCTCAGTTATCCCCACAATATCGTATCTGCGAATTTCCAAAAGAGCCTCAAGCTCATCCATCTTATGTCTAATGCTTCGTGCATTCATGTATAGTATTTTTAATTTGTTACTGTTCTCACCCTTCCCATCAATCCTTATTTCACTCAACCTTACAGCATGATGCCTTTCCGAGTTTTCTGCCTCATTAATACAGTTGTCTTTCTTGACTTCTCTTGTTCTAACTTTCCCTTCAATTTCCTTTTTAAACATCCAGCTTGTCCTCTCACCCCCGCTACTTAGTTTAAATGTAGCGGTGTTGCAGTAGAAAACCTGCCTGCCAGAATACTGGTCCCTAACCTATTAAGGTGCAAGCTGTCTCTCTTGTAGAATTTATGTTTACCACAAAATATACCCGAGTGATCCAAGAACTTAAATCCTTGCTTCCTGCACCAGTTCCCCAACCAGATGTTCAAGTCCATTATCTCCCTGTTTCTGGCCACACTAGCCCGAGGAACTGGAAGCAAACCGGAGCCTTCTTCCTAGTTCTCTGAAGTCTCGCCGTAGTATGTTCCTCCTCTTCTTCCCGACATCATTTGTGCCGACATGTACCACCACCTCTGGCTCTTCACCCTCATCCTTCAGGATTTCCTGCACTCTGTCCGCGATGTCTTTCACTCTAGCACCAGGAAAGCAACACATCTTCTTTAAATCCCGTCTGCTGCCACAAAAACCCCGGTCAGTGTGTTGCTTTGGTTGAAGACTGACACCTCTGAGGCTGGGGACCTCAGGCAGGGGCCTTACGTCTTGCATTGATGTGCAAGGCTTCCTTGTCACTGAAGATGGAGATATTTGTCATTCCTTCATCCCCTGTTAGTTACTTAATTGCCCACCATCATTCACAATTGAATGCGACAGCACCATGGAGCTTGGATTTGATCCATTGGTGTGAAATTGCTTAGTTCTTCTTATTGCACTCTGGTTCCACTGATTAACATGCAAATAGTCCTGTTTGTAGTGTCACCAGGTAGCTACCTCACTTTCATGTATACCTGGTGCTCCTCCCGGCATGACCTCCTGTACTCTTCATTGAACCATTGACTTAGTGAGAGCTGAATCACTGAACTAGAAAGAAGGATGTGGTATGGGGGAGGTTAGGTGTTAGAAGTTTCTGAATAAAAGGTGATTTGGTGTTGTTGATAAGCTAAAGTTGATGGAAAAAAAATGTAAAACATTATATGATGTGAGTGTCTGAAGTACCTGTGAGGTGCTTATCCCAAACTATCGTTTTGTGGTTATGCTCTGGGCCCATGCAAACCTTGGGTGGAAAACTATCAGATGTGCATGTTCTTGTAGCTGATGGTGTAAGAGCTGCTGATGTTGTGGCTCCTTTGATGTTTTAAGTGTGAACCTCAGCAGATGTGTGAGAGGCAGTACCACTGTGGTGCCGACATTAGTAGCTGCACTGAGGCCTTATGCAGAAGTGTATAAGATCCTGATTGGTCTTGACAAGGTGTATGTGGAAAGGATGTTTTCTCTTATGGCAAAGTCTGGAACCAGGGGCCACCATTTTAAAGTTAAGGGTCACTTTTCCTTTCTGAAAGAGAAGAGGAGAATTCTTTCCCCTCAGCCTTGGTTGCATGACTTTGGAAATCTGCCTCAAAAAGCAGTGGAGATGGAAACATTCAATAGTTTTAAGACAGAGGTTGATAGTTTGTTGTTTGGCAGGGAAACCAAGGATTATTAGGCATAAATGGGATTGTGGAATTCAAGGCACAAACAGAGCAGCAATGATTTTATCAAATGGTGAATTAGGCATGATGGGTGGTCTACTTCTGCACCTATTTTGTATGTTCATATTGATTGCACATAGGAATCTGATGATGATGCCGAGTACACAATCTTGTGCACAATAGTTCTCTGTATTGGTAATCGTACAATGTTAACTCACAGGAGCATGAATCACTGAGTAGAGAGTGGTACAGTCAATGATGGAATACAAGAGACCATTAGTCCTTGCAATACTTGAGCCAGATATTAGATTAGTTACAGTGTGGAAACAGGCCCTTCGGCCCAACAAGTCTACACCGACTGCCGAAGCGCGACCCACCCAGACCTATTCTCCTACATTTACCCTTTCACCTAACACTACAGGCAATTTAGCATGGCCAATTCATCTAATCTGCACATTTTTGGACTGTGGGAGGAAACTGGAGCACCTGGAGCAAACTCACGCAGACACAGGGAGAATATGCAAACTCCACACAGTCAGTCGCCTGAGGCGGGAATTGAACCCGGGTCTCTGGTGCTGTGAGGCAGCAGTGCTAACCACTGTGCCACCGTGCCGCCCACTATGGCCACTTCCTTCGACAGCCACTTTTGTTTAGGTGCCACTGTCAGTCAGATGGCTTCCTGTTGCAATCCCTTTGAAAAATGATTTCTTTTTTCTGCCATAAATCCTTTGGTAGAACCATCCGTAGAGTGTAGCCCTGCCTTTTGATGGGTCATTGGCATATCCAGAGTGGATGGGCGGTGATGATCAAAGGGTGAATGATGCTCCTGGGTTTCAATGGGTGAAGTGCTATCTGGTACCTTTTATTTATGTGTATTAACTCAGGAAACCTGACTGGAAATAACCTCATTTATTGTTGAACACCAAAATACAGCCAATACTTGTGGCATACATAGGCTAGTCCCAACCTGGGACAAACAGTTCTGCAGCCCCATCCCTGGATTTGCTTTGTAATATTTTCTAAACAACCTGTTCAGAGATGTTATGATGTACCTCTGGAAGAGGTTAGGATTTGAACCCAGGCCTACCATTGCACCATAAGGGCCCTACCTACGTCTGCTTTATAATATTTTCTAATCAACCTGCTCAGAGATGACATTACACACTTCAGGAACAGGTGGGACTTGAAGCCAGGCCTCATGGATCAGAGGCAGTGAGGCTATCACTGCACCACAAGAGGGCTCTGGGTAGGCTTTTCTTTTATTAACCTATCTTTTCTAATCAATCCTGATCAGGGCTGCACTTCCAGAGCAGGTGGGACTTGAACCAGGGTCGCTTGTTCCATAGGTGGGAACACTACATTTGCACCAGAACAGGGTACTAGGTCTGCATTGTTAAGGGCTCAGGTGATGAGTTCCAGCTGAGTAGGCCATTGCTCGTTATCAAGAGAACTTATACCCAAGGACCTCCACAAGGATTTTAATTAGTGATCGCCATGGGCCTTGTATGGGTTCTCACAATATAGTTTCTAGAAGTTGGAGTTCAGATCCTGGTGAGGATCATTACTTACTGTCCACATGCTAATAAAATATGGAGTTTTACCCTGCATGCATATGTGATGGGCTGAGAAGAACATAATTATATGCATTTAAGTGAAATTACTTCCTCCTTTTAGCTCCGCCTGCACAAGATTCCACCCATTCACTCTATTTCTCTCTCTACAGATGTTACCGGAACCTGCTGAATATTTCCAAAAGGTTCTGTCCTTTGTACACGTTATTTTCATGTTGGTCTGATTTGCGGTCATTTGCCTGTATCCGTGAGAACCCCTGCAAACAATGAAATTCATGGGTTAAAATTATGTTGAAAATAGGTTCAAAATCATGGATAATGGATTTTTGCTGCTAGTGTTGACTTGTTACTTCTTTTTTGGCACAGATCGGTGAATACATGATTCGTGATTTCACAGAAGCAAAGGATTTCCCAAATTAAAGTAGTCCCATTTGCCTGCGTTTGGCCTATATCCCTCTGAACTTTTCCTGTTCATGTACTTATCCAAATATCTTTTAAATGTTGTAACTATACCTGCAATAGCCACTTCCTCTGGCAGTTCATTCCACACATGAACCACCTGTGTGAAAAGATTGCCCCTCAGCACCCTTTTAAATCTTTCTCCTGTCACCTTAAAAATATGCCCCTAGTTGTTTAAACTCACCCACGCTAGGAAAAAGACCTTTGCCATTCAACTTTTCTCTGCCCCTCATGATTTTATAAACATCTATAAGGTTACTCCTCAAGCTCCTACATTCCGGTGAAAGAAGTCCCGATCTATCCAGCCTCTCCTTATAACTCAAACCCTCCATTCCTGGCAACATCCTGGTAAATCTTTTTGGAACCCTCTCCAATTTAATAATATCTTTCCTATTGCAGGTGACCAGTACTGTAGAGAGTACTCCAAAAGTGGCCTCACCAATGTCCAGTACAACGTCAGCATGACATCCCAACTCCTATACTCAATTGTTTGAGCACTGAAGGCAAGCATGCTAAACACCTTCTTAACCACCCTACTTGTGATGCAACTTTCAAAGCATTAATATACTTGAATCCTGGGTCTCTGTTCTGAAACAGTATCCAAGGCCCTACTTTTAATTGTTTAAGTCCTGCTCTTGTTTGTTCTTCCAAAATGCAGTATCATGCATTTATCCAAAATAAACTCCACCTGCCACTCCTTAGCCCGTCAGCCAAATTGATCAAGATTCCTCTGTGAGCTTAGATAAACTTCTTCACTGCCAATTGTACCATCAATTTCAGTGTCATCAATTTACAAACCATGCCTCCTAAGTTCTTATCCAAATTGTTTATATAAATGACAAACAAAAGTGGACCCAGCACCAATCCTTGTAGAACACTGCTGTTCACAGGCCTCCAGTCAAAGAAAAGCCCTCCACCACCACCCTCTATCTCTTATCATAAAGCCAATTTTGTATCAGTTGGCAAGCTCTCCCTGAATCCCACATGATCTAACTTTACTAATTAGTCCACCATGCAGAACATTGTTAAGGGCTTTACAATAGTTCATGTAGACAACGTCACTGCTCTGCTCACATCAATCTTTTTGGTTATATCCTCAAAATATTCAATCAAATTTATGAGACATGATTTCCCACACATAAAGCAATGCCGACTATCCGTAATCAGTCCTTGCTTCTCCAAATGCATGAAAATTATATCTCTCAGAATCCCCTCCAACAATTTACCCACCACTGATATCAAACTCACAGGTCTGTAGTTCCCAGGCTTCTCCTTACAGCCTTTTTAAAATAAAGAGCTAACATTAGCTACCCTCCAATTCTCCGGCACCTCACTTGTGGCTGTAGATGATGCAAAGTATCTCTGGTAGGGGCCTGCAATTTCTTCTCTGACTTGATCAGTTTGTCCACCTTTATGTTTTTAAAGACGTCCAGCACTTCTCTTCTGTAGTGTGGACTGTTTTCAAGACATCACTATTTATTTCCATGAGTTCCCTAGCTTCTACTTCTTTCTCCAGAGTAAAAACTGATGCAAAATATTTGTTTAGCATCTCTCCCATTTCCTGTGATACCACACCAAGACGACCTCATTGATCTTTAAGAGTTCCATACTGTAGGGAATCTAATCTAATCTAAAAGATTGAGATAGAAAGACATAAACATTCCAATGAAGTATTAAGACTCTTCTCTCCCTAGATCCTCTTTTGCTGTTAATGTACTTGTAATATCTTTTTGAATTATCCTTAAATGTAGGCTGCCAAGACTATCTCGTATCCCCCTTTTGCCTTCCTGATTTCCCTCTTAAGAATGCTCCTGCACCTGTTATACTCTTCAAGAGATTTACTTGATCCCAATTATCTATACCTAAAATATGACTCCTTATTCTTGGACTCAAGCCTCAGTATCTTTATTAATCCATTGTTCCCTACTCTTACCTCCTTCCCGTTCACGGAATTTGTTGAATGTGTTGAAGAAAATTTTCTTTATCAATATGTAGATGTACTTACTAGAGAAGGCAGAAAACTTGACTTTCTCTTTGGAAATAAGGCAGGACAAGTGATTGAATTGTTAATTCAGGGAGCACTTTGGCACCAGTGATCATAATTCTATTGGTTTTGGAATAGTTATGGAAAAGGATAGGCTTTGTATAAAAATTAAAGTTCATAATTGGAGTAAGGCAAAGTTTTATGGTATTTGGCAGGAACTGTTCACAGGTAAAAGGACAACTGGCAAGTGGGAAGCTTTCAAAAGAGAGATAATGAGAGTTCTGAGGCATTAATGTTTCGCTCATTGACTTATCTCATCATGTGATGTTTGCAACTGTCTTCTTATTTCACAGATTAAATGACAGATATTCTTAGAAATTAATGATATTGATGAGAAAATATTTGTAGAAGTGTGAACTGTTGATAGCTTATTTGATGAAATAATTTCAGGTGTATATAAGAGATCCCACATTAAAATCAGACAAGCACTGCCTGCAAACATCAAGTGCGCTCCACTATTCATTGAGATCATGGATGAGCTAATAATCTTAACCAGCACATCATAGCCTTATTCCTACAACCCTGCATTCCTTTAGCAATTAAAAATAATAAAAATATGATGGTAGAAATCACTTCCTTCCCATAGTGAGATGACCAAAACTGCGCACAGTACTTAAGCACCAAATTACATATACTATCATTTACACTGTAAATTAACCAAGTTACCCACAACGCAAGCAACTGTTTTCATGCATTAGCAAAATGCCAGTCAGACTGAACTTGGGGAATCCCAGTTCAGTGCAAGCAAATGCACAGTCTTACTCAGGACATATCCTGAACAGAGAGAGCTGAAAGCTGTCTCTGAAGGAGCTGGATCAGTGTCAAGGACTCTCCATGTGTAAATAGAGGGTGATTTAGTAAAGGTAGACTAGCCTCTGTGAAGTTATTTCAGGTAATATCTTCCCAACTTTGTTATTCCAAGTCACAATTCTGTCAAAAACTAATGCCATTATTGTTTAATCATTGTGATGAAATAATTTGGTTTCAATATTCCATAATATGTTTCTGCAGTTTGATTTAGAGTGATAGAGTCATGGAGATATACAGCATGGAAACAGACCCTTTGGTCCAATTCGTCTATGCTGACCAGATATCCTAAATTAATCCAGTCCCACTTGCCTTCACTTGGCCCATATCTGTCTAACCCATCCTATTCACGTACCCATCCAGATGTCTTCTTTATGTTGTGATTGTACCAGCCTCCACCACTTCCTCTGACAGATCATTCTATAGACACACCACCCTTTGCGTGAAAAGCTTATTCCTTAGGTCCCTTTTAAATCTTTCCCCTCTCACCCTAAACTTATGCCCTCTACTCTGGTCTCGTCCAACGCAGGGAAAATACCTTGTTTATTTACTGTATCTATACCCCTCACGATTTTATAAAACTCTATAAGATCACCTCTCAGCCTCTGATTCTCCAGGGAAAACAGCCTTCAACTATTCAGCCTCTCAATATAGCTCAAACCGTTCAACCCTGGCAACATCCTTGTAAATCTTTTCTGAATCCTTTCAAGTTCAACAATATCCTTCCTATCGGAGGGAGACCAGAATTGTACACAATGTTCCAAAACTGGCCTAACCAATGTCCTGTCCAGCTGCAAGATGACCTCCCAAAGCATGCATTCAGTGCTCTGACCAATAGAGGAAAGCATACTAAATGCCTTCTTCACTATCCTTTTTACCTGAGAATCCACTTTCAAGGAACTAAGAACCTGTACTCCGAGGTCTCTTTGTTCACCAACACTCCTCAGGCACTTCCCATTAAGTGTATAATCCTGTCCTGATTAGCCTTTCCAAAATGCAGTACATCACATTTATCTAAATTAAACTACATCTGTCACTCCTCAGCCCAGATCAAGATCCCGTTGTATTCTGAGATAACCTTCTTCACTGTCCACTACACCTCCAATTTTGGTGTCATTTACAAGCTTACTAACTATACCTCCTATGTTTAAATTTCTTTTCCTTTCTTAAGCACACTGGAATCTTGACTTTGTTTCAGCTTCATATGTTTGTAAATAGTCAACAGTAAAGGGGTGCCTAATGAATTGTGATTATAACTGAGACCCCAAAAATCCTGACCAGCCTTGGGAGTGGAGCTATCTCAATCTGTAGTGGGTGCTGTTGTGGGAAAGAGGAATTTTGGGCGCACAATGTCTCTTCAGATTTCTGCATCATTATGGTGGAGGAGAGTGGTTGCACTATCTCCCTCTTTTAGCCATGACATCTTAGCTGCACTGACTGCATTTATTGGTGCAGTATCATTGGAATCCTCAAGGTTTTCAACAAAATAAATATCACATGTAGGACTGAGCATATCTGAATTCTAATATTTAAAATACCCTCTGAACACCCAAATCCTCCTCAATGCAGTACAATTTTATTGTAGTGAATAAAGTGTTTGTGATTACCTTAAATGCCACTCCACACTACTTGAGGATACTGGAATGTGCAATACAGTTGTTTAGCCTGTGGTCTTACAGCCCAATTATATACTTCCTGCTCAGCGAAACACTCAACATTGTAGAGTGTTGATTATGATGATCAAAGATGTTTAATTATATCTGCAGAGCAAAACCAGCTCTTTGTAACTGACCTTGTTTTAAAAGAATAATTTGAGGACCACATGCCATTTTCAATGTTTTCTTGCAAATTATTTGTCTATGCTAAAATGCCGTGTTTCCAAGATGAGAATTATTTCAGGCATATTGAGCTAAACGTGCTGTGACATATAAGTTATTTTTAAAAAAAGCAAATGTCCTCTCCACATCACACAAGGTGTAGCAGTTACGATCTAATTTGTTTATTATTCTAATCTTGAATATGAATAAGTAATAAATGTTTGATTGAATGATTTCTTTCTCATTGCATATATCTGAATATAAACCAAAATATTTGATTATCAGCAATTCTTGCTATAGGCTTTGAAATTAACTCTGAAAATCTAAATCATAAAGAAAAAAAAATTTTTTGATGTTTCATTAGGAATATAGATGTAGCAATGAGTTAAATTAAAGGAAAAGTCACCAAGCTCAATCCATATCCATACGAAGTTAGCTGACTACTGCAGCTGGCCTCTGCACAGCTTCTGTTGAGTACACTATGACCATAATTGGTACAGTAACAGTAATGAGATCAGTGAAAGCCCTGCCTGAGGATTTTCACAGAACTATTCCCAAACTTAATGAAGTCACAAGAGACAATTTGTCTTGCTTGGGTCTGTAAGGCAGCAACTGGAGCATCCATGCAGGAATTACCCAGCTGCACTTGGGATCTTTAGAATGGCAAGCAAATTGTTCTATTGTTCTTGCATGTCCCATGGTAGACTGCAGTGTTACTAAATCATTTTGCATATTTCTGCACATGAGGTTTAATGGGATCATTCTTCCCAGCTGTCATTTGCAGCCCAGTTTTTGGCATTGTCTGCAGTGCTTACATCAGTGTTAAATACTCAGAATGAATCCTTTTGAAAAATATGGACTGAGAGATCCAGATGCCTAGAATCGATAGCCAAGGCAAATGCTACGTAATCTTCCATTATTCAGGTTCCTTATGTTTAGAAACCTGTGTGCACTTGGTTTGCATACGTCAGCTATGTCCTCCCCTCTGGCAGATTGGTATCAAGTCATGAACCAGTGTATGGTGCCAAAATTCTCCACCTATAGTATATTCATAATTTCCCTTCCAAAAATTTTCATTGCATCTTTCTCATGCGGCGTAACCATTGATAGATTTATGCTTCGTATTGATTATTCATATGGTAATGCTTTGAAGTACAAGAGATTCGAAATGTTAGCGATTAAGTCAAAATATGGGAATTCATTTGTTTTGTGGGGATGGCAACAGTTGTGGAAATACCAGCCTTCCTTAACTCATCCCTAATTAAAAAAAAAGTGGTGTTTGGCCACCTTTTTGACTTGCTGCGAACCAGCTGCTAGGAAGGAAGTTATTGGATTTTCACTCAGCGACATTAGAAGGATGGCAATATAACTCCAAATCTAGATGACGAACAGCTTTGAGGGGGGTATGCACGTGGCAATGGTTCCGTGCATCTGCTGCCTTTGCCCGTCAAGCGGGCTACTTTGTTCCAGATTGCATGATGGTATACTCTCCACTTGGCTGGATGAGTACAGTTCTAACAATTGTCAAGAACAGTTAACAGTCCTGATTGAGTGGTGTCCCATCAAACATTCACACTTCCCGGCACCAACACACACAGTAGCAGCAATCTACAAGATACACTGCAACAACTCATCAGGATCCTTTGACAGCACCTTTCAGCAATCCTTCTCCATCACTTGGAAGTATATGGGCAGCAAATGAATGACTGTTCCCCTCCAAGCCATGAATCATCATTCCTTCAATGTTGCTGGGTTAAAATCTGGAACTTGATTCTTAACAGCATCATAGATATACCTACAATCGTGGACGCAGTGGTTCAAGAAGGCTCATACATTGTTCTCAGAGGCAGGTAGGGATGAGCAACAAATGCTGGCTTAACCAAAGACAGCCACAGTCCATGGAAAAGTATAACTTTAAGAAATCTACTGCTGCTGATGGTGATAGCACCTTATCAACTTCCAATTAAGCTTCTAGATCTATTCTGAATCTATCTTATTTAGCTGGGTGGTAGTGCCAAAATAAGAGGGAGAAACCTACCTGATCTTGCCCTCACTGAGCTATTAATCTCAGAAGCATAAGACAAGCTCAGTACAAGTAGGAGCACCATATGGTCATTGTAAAGACAAAGTCCCTTCTCACACTGGAGATGATGGTGGTAAGTATGTTCTCCCAGTGGGATAGAAATACTTAGAGATGGTGAAGGAGGTAAAGTACAATCTGATGTGGATGACAATATCAGGCATTTTCTTGACTAGTCTATGGAAACTCTTTTCATTTTGGCCCAAGTCCTCAGATGAAGTAGAAGAGGATTTTGCAGGATTGACTAGGCAAGATGTTCCTTTGTCAATTCTGGTGCCTAGGTCAAGGATATGTCAGCCATTCAATTTAATTTTATCTTATTCCTTTATGAACAATTATATTGCCAAACATCAGTCAGTTACATTAGACAGGAAGATTCATTGGGTCTGAATTCAAGTGAGAGTGTGAGTGAAGGCAGGCTAAAAGCTGGAGTCTGCAGGCATTAAGAGTAGCTGGAAGGGTTTGTAAATATTTTAAACATTGTTTTGGGCAGGGAGAGGATGAAACCTTCCTGTTTCTCTTTGCAAAACAAAAAAACTGAAAGAATTGTGATGCTAGAAATCATCAACAGAAACAGAAATTGCTGAAAACCTCAGCAGGCCTGGCAGAATTTGTGGAGAGAAATCAGAGTTAACATTTCAGGTCCAGTGACCCTTCTTCAGAATGGTTTTTCTTTGTGTATGGTTGAGATTGTGTTCATGTTGAAGCTAGCTTCCATCATTCACCTGAGTATTTTCCTTGAGGGTTCATAGCACACATTACTGAAGACAGAAGCCCCTCTCTGCTTCAGTTGCTCAAAATGATTCTCAGTAGCCCATCAGAGAGATGAAAACTATTTTACTCACCTCTTTGCAGAACCTTTCATTTAAAAATATAGTTCTAATTTTGACATTTCTGAATGCTTATGCCTTTGGAACTGCTGCAGTTCTTTAAACTTTGCTGTGACACATGATTTTCTCCCCTCTCATTGTGCAAGGTTGAATCAGGACATCCTACATCCCCAGAGCTTGCTCACATACAAAACATAAAGTCACACAGTCCTACCAGACCATAGGGCTACCCTCTCATTGGGTCATCACACCTCCAGTGAAGGGAGAGATTAAGAAGGAGAGTTCTTCATGGTAACCTTAGCCAATCCAAGAATTGAACTCACACTGTTGGCATCACTTTGTATTGCAAATCAACTGACCAGCCAACTGAGCTAACCAGCCCTTAGTCACAATCCTAGAAATTGGCAAAGGTTCAACAAAATTATGGGTTGCGTGATAATGCCACTACCTGATTTGAGGTCAAAATAAAAAAATGATTACTGTCTAATCTTACAAGTAAACAATGGCTGGGGCCTAAGTTATCAATGGATTGCCAGTGCTGATATACCATCAAAAGTTCATATGAATAAAAGTACATGAGAACACATATCTGTGCTTAAATGGTGGCATATGCCAATTTGGTATCATCATTGCTGACTCTATACGTCCTGGGTCAGGAAGAGGGTCCCTTCATTATCCAATGTTGGTTGCCTTCATTTGTGCCTATTGAAAAAGCTACGTTCTGTGGCCTTGGTTATCTGGTGTTGAAGATGGATCCTGAGGATATGATTCCCTTCAGCCCTGTCAAAATAACTTTTTATTATGCCTTCAGTTTTTTTTTAACAAGAGGGCTGCTTTGAAATTTTAAAATTTGTCTATTAAATTTTCATGAGTGCAAACCTCACCAGGTGAGTGAACAAGCTTCTGACTAGACCAGAGAGACACACACATTTTGTAGTACAGGGAATCCCAGTAGTCCCATCAATTACCTTAGTTGGCATGGCTAAAGGTTTGGTGGCAAGGTATGTTTCACTATGAATCTGCAGTCATTCTACTGAGCATTTCCCGCGAAAGCCTCTGGTTTTCACTTTCCAGGAGGTAAGAGGGAAGCACTGAAAATCAGCAACTAAAAATGAGCAGAATGAAAAGGAAGTTAAAATATAAGAATACATTTGAAAACTGTATCAGTGAGAAAACAGGGGTAGGAAAGTTACCTTAAGCTAAATGTAATACAATCCATTCTATGATTTTTTTTTCTGGAAAGAAAGGTATCAGAACATATAAAGTACCTCTCCAAATGAGATCCTCCATTCCAGAGTAAAACATGTCTCAGACATGTCTGATGATTTAATTATCTGCCTGTCCATTGGCCAAGATTACATTCATTATTGCTTTAACTTAACAGATAGAATAGTGGACGGATGAGAGCAGTTATCAAACTGCAATCAAAGCAAGGGTTTCAAGTATTAGGGCAAAGTTCAAATCGCTATTGAATTTTAATCAAATCTTCAAATTAGATTATTGCTTTGAAATGTATAAGTACACGGAGACAGCAATTTTGTTTCAAATATTAATTATTGTAAGCACATCACTAACAACTCTGTTTGTTTTCTTAGAGGCTCACTGAGGTAGGGGAGTTGTGGTTGCTAGTTTAACAACTAATTTATTGTAATTTTCAGATAAATGTAGTTCAATATAACTTTTCTGAGATACAGAAATAAGGGTAAAAAAGTGAAAATAATTTACTTCCCAATTCTATCAGTTTTAACAATGTAAGCATATGTGGTAATTTGACAGCTGTGAATTGCGTAATATGACCATGGGATATTAAAGGTGTTTAACATCAATTTAAACTGATAATCTCCACTGATTTCACAGAAAGTGTACCTAGTGGAATAACTGCAGAATCATTGATGAAATTTCCATTTTCAAATATAAATGCACATTACATGCATTTTAGTAAACAATTGAGTAACATTAGAGGCACTCATTGATAGCATGCTATATGTCACAGTGGTGATGTTGAGACATGGTGATCACAGTAGATGGAACAGTCATAGGACTTCCACACATTTCAGGAAATCACATTAAGGTGGCCCCAAGGAAATCCTTACAGCTGAGATTTAGTTTCTCGTTTAATGCATGTGTAGGCTTGAGTCATAGAGAGGTATAGCACGGAAACAGATCCTTCAGTCCAACTCATCCATGCCGACTAGATATCCTAAATTAATCTAGCCCCATTTGCCAGCACTTAGCTCATATTCCTCTAAACCTTTCTTATTATATACCCATAAATAAATTTGCAGATACCTTTTAAATGCTTCAATTGTACTAGCCTCCACCACTTCCTCTGGCAGCTCATTCCATACATGCACCCCCCTCTACATAAACAAAGTTGTCCCTTAGGTCCCTTTTATATCTTTCCCCTCTCACCCTAAACCTATGCCATCTAGTTCTGGACTCCCCCAACCCAGGGAAAAGACTTTATCTATTTATCCTATCCATGCCCCTCATGATTTTATAAATCTCTGTAAGGTCACCACTCAGCCTCTGACGCTCCAGGGAAAAGAACCCCAGCCTGTTCAGCTGCTTCTTATAGCTCAAATCCTCCAACCCTGGCAGCATCCTTGTCAATCTTTTCTGAACCTTTCCAAGTTTCACAACATCCTTCCGATAAAAAGACCAGAATTGCACAAAATATACCAAAAGTGGCCTAACCAATGTCCTGTACAGTGTTAACATGACCTCACGACTCCTATAATCAATGCTGTGACCAATAAAGGAAAGCACACCAACACCTTCTTCACTATCCTATCTAACTGCGACTTTACTTTCAAGGAACAATGAACTTACACATCAAGGTCTCTTTGTTCAGCAACACTCCCTAGGATCTTCTCATTAAGTATATAAGTTCTGTGCTGATTTGCTTTTCCAAAATGCAGCACCTTGCATTTATCTAAATTAAACTCCATCTGCCACTCCTCAGCCCATTGGTCCATCTGATCAAGATCCCGTTGTACTCTGAGATATCCTTAATCACTGTCCACTACACCTCCAATTTTGGTGTCATCTGCAAACTTACTAACTTACCTCCTATGTTCACATCCAAATCATTTATATAAATGACAAAAAGTAGTGGACCCAGCACCGATCTGTGTGGCACTCCACTGGTCACAGGCCTCCAGTCTGTAAAGCAATCCTCCACCACCACCCTCTGTCTAATACCATCCCTGAGCCACGTTTCTATAATTGCTACAATATCCCAGTCCCATGTTCCTAACCATGCCCTGAGTTCATCTGCCTTCCCTGTTAGGCCTTTTGCGTTGAAGTAAATGTAGTTTAATTTATCAGTCCTACCTCGTTCTCTGCTTTGTTCCTTCCTGTCCTGACTGTTTGATTCGCTCCCTTTACCAACTGTACAGCTGGTTGTTCTTGAGCATTCAAGAACTTAATTTTACTATTTAATTCAGTTCTTAATATATGTAAACAGAAATATTCATTTAAAATGCAAGCCAACAGTGTTCTCAGCCAGCTTATTTACAGAACATATAAAGTTAAGCTTTATGCACGAGAGTTCTTCAAGGGCCGAGAACATCTATTTTACATATATTTCCTTAATGGCTTTTTTGTACTAGAAAGATTTTAATTCTGGAATTTCCCCAGATTTGAAAGGAACAGACACTCTATTATTTCTTTTCAGTTCAATTGCATGACATAGGTACAATGAATCCTCTTTCTCCGTGAAATCACGAATCACAAATTCACATATACATGCCAGAAAATAAGTAACAACAAAAATCAACAACCGCGGGCAAAAACTGCATATATGTATTAATTTTAAACCAATTTTTAGCAATCTCCACCCTTGTAAATTTCATCATTTGTTCAAATAGCAACAGAATCCTCACATGAGGAGGAATGACTGTATATCTTTTAAAGTAAAATATCAAAAATGATTAAAAAGCCCCTTGTGGGGCACTGTAACAAAAATACAAATTAATGGTGAACACAATCTTGTATAAGGAAATGGAAACTTAATAAATTAAATCTCTTTTATTTCAAAAATGTACATTATTCATAAAAATTATCTATTCATACATACAAAGGTTCTAAATAAGTTCTGTACAGTCTTTGAAAAAAAAATGGAATTTTGGCATTCCTCAGAACTTCTCTACTGTTGCATTTTCTACTTATGGAAGAAACTATGCTCATTTTCAGGCACCGAGATGGTCTAACAACTGAATACGTTGGCATATACCTTGTTATACTTTGGTAGAAAGACATTAGACGATGGTTTTTCCCCACTGCGTCTTGGCGGCAGCTGCCCCAAGCTTTAGTCCATCTCTCAGCATTTAGTCCAAGACCTTGGAACGTGCCAATAGGCAAGGTCAAGGCTTGGAACACCAAATTTCAGACAGACCAAGGAGCATCTTTTACTGAGTTGATAATCCTCCAGGTGCAGTCAATGTTTGTCTCAGTATGCGTCCCAGGTAACAGCCGTTTAGCACAGATTCTGTGTCATAGAGCTGTTTGGAAGAACCTTGATAAAAATCAGTGTATCTCTCTCCAGATCTTTTTTGCATATGTGCATTTCAGAAGGAGATGACTGACAGTCTCTTTACCAGCACAGCCGTTCCTTACTAAATTAAAATAACATTGTCCACAGTGATGAGTTTCCCTGATCCCTAGCTAGAAACAAATAACTGGCATACCCATTAAATACAAATGTACAACTAGAGGTTGGAAAGAGTTGTCTGGTAACATAGCCTGCACTCTCCAAGGATGATGTAAATAAAATATTTTTTGAAATGCTGTTCTCTGACAAAAGGACCTACTGGAGAAACTTGATTTTTATTTATCAATGAGTATTATGCTGCTACAATTTGTGACTCATTGGTAGACACAAGGATAGGGGTCCAGTAGCTGTCTCAGGCCCACCAGCCAATTTGGATTGATGGACTCTCTTTTAACCCTGTAAACCTCAACAAGATCAGTAACAGACCTGAATGGCGGTAGGGGAGTTTTGCTATTTACTCCTACTTCAGATTTTCAATTAATCTGTTTAGGCCAGTTGGAGTCTTTAACCTCCTATGTTTATAGCTTTATAGCAATTTTTGGAGATTTAGAATTTAAGTTTAAACGTGTAGTGCAGTTATAAGACGTGCTAGAGTTTGATTTGCTGTGGGGAGCTCGCAAGGAATCGCACAGTGTTGGCGCCATCTTGAACATCAGTGTAGATAAGTAAATGTGCCTCTTCCATAATAACGCTCAACATTGGAGCCCCCCCAAGAAAGCATCCTCAGCTCCCTATTCTACTCCCTGTACACCCACGACTGTGTGCCAAATTCCAACCGATCACAATCAACAGGTTTGCTGACGACACCACCGTAATGGGACGGATATCTAACAATGACAAGGCAAAATACAGAAGAGGGGTAGAGGGCTTGGTGATGTAGTGCAATGAGAACAACCTCTCTCTCAATGTCAGCAAAACTAAGTAACAGATCGTTGACTTCAGAAAGAACAGAGGAGAACACACCCATATCTACATCAACAAAACTGAGGTTGAGAGGGTGAAGAGCTTCAAGTTCATCAAAGTGACGATAACCGGCAGCCTGTCCTGGACTTGCCCCGTAAATGTGATGGTCAAGAAAGCACAACAGGCGACTCAGGAAATTTGGCATATCCTCACTAACCTCTACAGATGCACCATTGACAGCATATTGTCCGGGTGCATAATGACCTGCTATGGCAACTGCACTGCCCAGGACCATAAAAAAACTACAGAAGGTAGTGTGCACAAACCAGACCGTCATGGAAGCCAACCTCCTATTCACAGACTCCATTTACAAGGCAGAAGATATACGAGCCTGAATAGACACATCAGCAGGTTCAGGGACAGCTTCTTCCTGGCCATTATTAGACTAATGAATCAATTCTCTGGCCTCAAATAATGCTGATCTTACTAATGCTGATCTTTCTAATGCCATGTCCTGTGCAATGAAACCTGTATGCCTCTGTCTGAGTCTTTTTGATCTGTATATCCTTGCTTACTGTGATCTGCTTGTATTGCTTGTAAACCAAACTTTTCACTACACCATGGTACATGTGACCATAAATCAATCAATTAATCAATTGTAGAAACCGACATGGTATCCACAAATTGTGGGCAAGGAATAGTGACCAGATTTTGTGATGCAACATCAAGGAGTACATTTATTTTTCAGATGTGACCATCCTCCATGGTAATTCATTTGTACATTTGCCAGGTTGAGGGGGACTTTCCCAGTGATCAGATCCAGTGATTGGCTATTGTTTAGGAGGAGACCTAAGATCGGCGATGGATTATTGTATCTGGTTTGGTAGCACACTTTGTAGTTTTATTGTTGTCATCTCCTGGAAGTAAATCTTTACGTTTGAGTATGGTTGGAGAATGAAAGATCGTACTTTTTTCACCACAGCTTCTTCACCACTCTACTATAGTTGACATTAATTCATCATTAGTTATGTACAGTCCTTGTCCTGTATTTATTCTTGTTAAATTCACTCATTAGCTCCATGTACAGTGATAGAATCTTGAATAAAATATGCTTGCTGTGAAAGTTGCATAGTAAATCACAGCTATCTATTCACAATTATTTCCATTGTTAGATGCAGAATTACAGGATTGTCACAGTGCAGAAGGAGGATGTTCAGGTCTTTGTGAGTATGCCAGCTCCAAGTGAGCTCCCCATCTCATGCCATTCTCCTTTCTTCTCCCTATAACCTAGCATATTGTTTCTTTTCAAATAATCATCTAATTCACTTTTGAATGTCCTATTTGAACCTCCCTTCATCACTCTCTCAGACTGTGCATTCCAGACAGTAACCACTCACCTAATGACGTTTTTCTTCATGCCTTTTTTTTCTCTTTTAAACCTGTGTCCTTTCGCTTTCACCCATTTTGTGAGGGGGAATATTTTTACCCTCTCATTATTTTGAATACTTAAACCTAATCTACTCTCAGCCTTCTCTTCTCTGAGGTGCATATTCTCAACTCCACTAACTGAAGCTCCTCATCCATGGAGCCATTCATATAAATATCTTCTACGTGCTCTCCAATGCATTCAATAACACTGTATCCCATCTATCAAAGTAGTACTCTACCTGATGTTTTCTCTGCATTGAACTTCATCTGCCACCTATCTACTCATTCTTCCAACTTCTTCATCTCTTTTGGAGATTCTATACAACCCTCTCACATTTTACAAACTTCCAAGCTTTTTATCATCTGCAAATTTTGTCCTGAACCTGTACTCCAAAGTTTAAATCATTGAAAAATATCTGAAAAAGCAAAGGCCCCAACATTGACTTCTGGGGAGCTCCACTACAAACTTGCTTCTAACCAATTAACCATTACTATTTGTTTTCCTCTAACTCAACCAATTTTGTAACCATGTTACTACAATTCCTTTAATTCCATGAGCTCCAGTATTACTCATAAGTCTGTGCACAGCACTGTATTAGATGCCTTTCGGAAGTTCACATACACCACATCAACAGAATTTCCCTGGTAAGCCCTCTCTGTTACCTCATCAAACAACTCCAGTAAGTTAGTTAAGCATGATTTTCCTATAAGTAATCAATGCCTGCTCTCCTTAACTTTTTCTATATGGTGACTAATTATTTGTTTTTTCTGCTGATTACAAGTTATTGATTATGCTGTGTTCAAAGTGGCTCAAACATCTAAATCTTAAAAATTGAACTTACCTGTAATAGCTGAAAATGTGTTGCTGGAAAAGCGCAGCAGGTGAAGCAGCATCCAAGGAACAGGAGAATCGACGTTTCGGGCATACGCCCTTCTTCAGGAATGAGGAAAGTGTGTCCAGCAGGCTAAGATAAAAGGTAGGGAGGAGGGACTTGGGGGAGGGGCTTTGGAAATGCGATAGGTGGAGGGAGGTCAAGGTGAGGGTGATAGGCTGGAGTGGGGTGGGGGCGGAGAGGTCAGGAAGATGATTGCAGGTTAGGAAGGCGGTGCTGAGTTCGAGGGATTTGACTGAGACAAGGTGGGGGGAGGGGAACTGAGGAAACTGGAGAAATCTGAGTTCATCCCTTGGATGCTGCCTGACCTGCTGCGCTTTTCCAGCAACACATTTTCAGCTCTGATCTCCAGCATCTGCAGCCCTCACTTTCTCCTCGAAGATCCTTACCTATAATAGTGCAGGCTTTTTTTTCCAGCTGCTCAGTATACTATTCTGCCCATTCAATTTAGTGGAATTGCCTAATTTCTCAAACTGAGCTAAAGGCCGTGGTTGGAGCAGGTCATTTTGCATCTAGCTGAGAGATATAGTGTATCTAAGTTAAAAATAAACCTATTAGTATAGATCTTTTGAGCAATACCATAGTCTTTCACGGGATATAGCTTCACTCAATGGCACCAACATAGATGCAGGGGGAATTAAAAATTGGACAAGTGTATTTTGTACTCAGGTTTTTTTATACCTGTAACTTTCCAATCAGTTGAATTTCCTGCACTAGCACCTGATTATATTTCGGAAGACGGTCTTATTAAAAAGTTGATAATTCAAGTGGATCAATTTGTAGCACTTCTTTAGAATACAAATGTATTAAAAGAAAGAAGCCATGTGAAAAGGGGTTTATCTAGTGCCAACTTTCACGAGAGTTGTGTGAACTACAAACTTCTCTGTGTAAGCATCACAAGCCTCAAGCCATGACTGGTGTCACAAAAATCCTCAGGATCAGGAGTTATGTAATGCAGGGCGAAGGATTGGGAAGCCAATGGATGCATGCCCAGGGATAAGAGTGTCAAGGAACAAGGATCAAAAGACCAAATCATGAATCCAGAATCAATGGTGAGAGGTGGGATTGGGAGTCCTGGGGTGGGAGAGGGATGAGTGTAGGAACAGGAGTTGAGAATTTAGGTTCTTGAATTTATTCTACTATGGCTGATCTGTGTCTTAATTGTATTTAGACACCATTGCTCAATATCCCTATACAGCCTTACTCAATAAGAACCTAGTATTCTCAGCACTAAAAATTTAAATTAGCCCAGTTTGGTGGGAAGAGAATTCAAGATTACAACTACTAATTCATTCTTAACATTTTTCCTGTTTCTTGCACTCAGACACTTTGCCATCTCCAAATTTGATTCCAACATTTTTCTTGATTGAATTTCACCCTGGTCCAGCATGCTATTATTGCTGTTTGACTGTTCTCTCTCTCTCTCATGTCTTAGATTGTTGTCCTTGCACCTTTTTAACTTATACTGCGTAGCAAACCAAAAGTTAAAATTGCCCTGCTGCATACTGTAATTGGCAGAATATATTTTGGACCTGCCTTCAAAACTGGAGACTGTCATAGAGTCATAGAGATGTACAGAATGGAAACAGATTCTTCGGTCCAACCCATCCATGCCGACCAGATATCCTAACCCAATCAAGTCCCACCTGCCAGCGCCTGGCCAATATCCCTCCAAACCCTTCCTATTCATATACCCATCCAAATGCCTCTTAAATGTTGGAGGCTGATACAATTGCTCAAAACTAATTGTAAAAATTAACCTTGTGGAAAATAGAAGTGTGAACTTAGATGTTTGTATGTACACCTACTTCTATGTATTGAAGCTATGTTTTAGAATATATATTTTTAAAAATAGAACATTGCTGCACTTGATTCCTTATAGACATCCCTTCACTGCAGTATTTTGAATGATTTATAAATCTAAAGTTCTGGAAATACTGTAATATCAACAAATTGAAATGGGGCTCACCACAATAATGACAATAACTTAATATTAATTTGGGAAGTTAACTTTATTCCTGTTAGTGAAATATGTTAACAATCTGTGTATACATCTTGGTCAAACATTGTAATGTTCAGAAATTGCAGGGCTAGTTTATCTTTGGACAACAAGATATTTTCTATTTTTCAGCGTACTAAAATAACAGATCCAGCCTTTATTTACAAAAAAAGTGACGCCTTTCATTGGACCGGCACTTGGATCCTCACATTGGGTGAGGACAGTATTATCACATCCACACTGATGAACTCAGGGTCATTTAGGTGAGTCTAAGATTTTCTGTTTTTTGCCTATGTCTGTGTGGCTTCACTGTAAGCTCTTGTCACTGTTGTACCAATCCATTCCGTCCAATGTATGGTGTTTTATTATTGCATTTTTAACACCAGAAGTTACCTTTTTATCTCTCCCTCTCCTCCAGACTAACTCAAGATTTTCTCCCAATTTCCTTAACGAACCGGCTACCCGTTCCTTTTGCTGTGCCCTAGCCCCGAGGCAACGTGAATGACGTCGGTGTTTTGCTTGGTTTTTCGGGTGTCGGCTGATTTGAAATGACTCTTTGCGAGTATCTCCCTTTCTCTAATGTGTATGTACGGAGTTTCACTTAGCAACCGGACGGCCAGTGTTTTAACCACAATCAATCAGCATTACACACAGCTACCGTCTACTGCACCATTCCAGTGTACAACACAAAGCCGCTCCCAGACAGCGGCGTGTGGGGAGTTGCTTGGTGTGTGTGTCTGTAGATTTTGAAAAAATATATCGATGAAGTTGTGCATTATGTTGGCGAGGAAGCAGTGGTTGAGTTCGGAGCAGTTTGTAGTCTCCACGGATGTAGGTGACTCTGCTCCTGCAGCTTGGAGTTGAGAGAAGGATCAGCTGGAGATTTTTTTCCTCTCTCTCTCTCTCTGTCTGTGTATCTGTCTGACTGAGCGGCCATGTTAACGAGGAAACCCTGCTCCACGGCTGCCTATCCTACGGGTAAGGAGATCCACAGGGGAAAGAGCCAACACCCTGCCCGCTGCATTGAACAGACCCCACACCGTGTGTTTTCACTCCAGTTAATTTTCAGCTTGATGCACCTTTAATATCGTTGGGAGAGGGACTTTTATTCCCACAACTCCCCCTTAGTGCTTTGACATTTGGGGAGGGGGTGGGCAGAGAGAGAGAGAGGGTGAGAACTTCCTACTCATGGAAAGTGTGCTCGCCCTCGGCGAATGAGGATGGGGGTCTGGAGAATGATCAACTTACTTTGGTAGTTTTGAGAGGTCATTAATTCATAATAGTGTATGGCGGAGGGGTGGACCTACTACAGTTGTCCCCTGGGGCTAGGGTGGGTTTTGGGGAAAAAGAGAATTAAACCTTATAGTTTGCGAAATGGTGTGTGTGTGTGAACATTTGTTGAGGTGAGGTTGGTGTGTTTAGTTTGCTTTACCAGAACAAATGGGGATTTTTGTGTGTGTATTGTGTGTTGAAAGATGTTTGTGTTGTCGAACGTTCCCTCGAGGGTGTCGGGTCATGGCTTTCCTGTCTTTGATTATGAGCACTTGATGTATTCTGTTTACTTTAACGCCGGGCTCTTTTTATTTTCTCACTTGGTTTAAACATCCGTGGCGCTTTTGTGTGTGTGTGTGTGACAGGTAGGGCCGCTGACAGCTCGGTGTTACAGCCCGATTGCAGAACGGGAACCGATTGCTCGGAGAGACAGAGAGGCGGAGCAGGATCTCGGCTGGGAGACCCGCCATCACCCCTAGGATTACCGCCACTGAAGAGTCACACGGTAAGAAAGACAAACCCCACTAAAATATTGTGAAAATTACCAGAGCAACCGCCTCTGGATTAACTAAACCCGCACAACAAGAGGGCAAAAAAAACTACCATGGAAACCACAGCGTGTAACGTGTCAAAGTACAGATTCAGTAGCACTTGCAACAATGAAGATTACAGGGATGTATATTTTCTATAATTCAGGCAAATCGATTTTAAGATACACTGGAAATTGTTATTTTTTTCTCCATGAGTTTGATTGTGGGTGAAGGGTGTGTTAACTGTTAACAAATATGCATATTCCTTGTTAGATAATCAAGATCGCTTTTTCACTTGAGGTTTTCACACATTGAGATAATCACTTTCTAAGTGCGGGTTCTGTGTCCCTCACCCCTCAGTTTTACGGTTACTACGTTTTGCAGGAAAGCAATTTTAAAAAAAATTAAGGACACACACAAAGCAAGTACAGTCTGAAATACCAGATTATCAGTATCGTATGCAATTCTGGAATCCATATAATAATAGGAGGGATGTAACTGCACTGAAAAAAAGTGCAGAGGAGACTTACCAGGATGTCTGGGCTGGAGAGTTTTGGTCCTGAAGGGATTGGATTGACTAGGGTTACTTTCTTGAAGCAGGGGAGACTGAGGGACAAAGACAGGATAGATTGGAAGAAACATTTCCCTTTGGTGAAGGGATCAGTGACCAGTGATATAGATTTAAGGCGAAGGGCAGTAGATGTGGAGAGGATGTGAGGAGAATTTAATTTTCACCTCAGTGGGCGATGGGAATGTAGAACTCACTGTCCATAAAGGTAACCCTCATGACTCCTAAGAAACATTTGGATGTACACTTGTGATGTTAAGTGCTGGACAATGGGACTGGGCCGAAGGACCTTTTTCTGTGCTGTAGATCCCCATGACTTTGATGACCACTAATCATATTAAGCAGTTCTGACGAAGTTTTAGTTTGGGGCTAGATGATAAACTAATTACTCTTTCCACTTCTTCAAAACTATTTGTAAACTAATAGGTTAAGGCTGCAGTATAAGCTGAGTGATGTTTTTCGTACAGATGAGGTTGGATTTGCTGGATGTGTTGTGATCCTCAACTCTCTGAGGCCTCGGCTTCAAACTCTGGTCTGACAGATCCCAGGGTGGGGGCGGGGAGCAGCTTGTTTGGGACTTCCAAGTACAGCTTTGTTTAATTGAAAAACATTTGTGCCTGTTTCAACATCAAGGTTTGGTGCTTTTGAATGACTGGTGTGAGACAGTAGATTATTTCTCGCGCGGCTGTACGGAAATGTTTTGTTTGTCTTAGAAATTTGCTGTTTGTTCGTGTGTAACCCGCGAAGTGCACTCGATGTAAATTTTTTGGGGAGCGGAGAGCCTGGGGAGGAGTGGGGGTGGGGGTATAGACGCAAGTTGTGCAGTGATTTCTTTTAACGTACGTCTAAACTGAACAATTTAAGAAGAACTATACCATGTTGTCTGCTACTATATCTTCCACTTTGCCTCCAACTATATAAAATCCACCCGTTTGGAATCAAGCGAATGTAAACAAAAGAAGCGATATTAGCATTATAAGATTTAAATGAATTGGGTGAAGTAGATGCCTTGGAGCCGAGGGAGATGTTACGACAAAATGTTTTTGCCACAATATTGTACGGGCGTATTAAATAATTCATTGCTTCCCAGGATTTGCGTGGTACATTTGAAACAGCAGTTGATCCAGAGAGTGGGATATTTATGGTTTCTGACGGACACTATCAAAGCACATTTTTAAAACAGTATTATCCCACCATTTAATGATTTTTAAAAGTATACATTTAAAAAATGTACTGAATCCCCTTTAAATTATTAGATTGCTTAATGAACTGAAAGTATTAGACACATTTGGGCTTTCATCTATCGTTGTAATCTGACAGTCCGCTTCCAACACCCTCACTCCAGCTCCTGTCCCTTTATCTCTTTGGATAGTGATAGCCCACAAAAGTTTACATTAGTGTATTTGTGTTCTTATATTTTGTGGAAGTGTGTTGGATGCTTTTTAAGCAGTGAGGGGAGTTAAGACAAAAGCAGAACTGCTGGAAAAACTCAGCAGGTTTCGCAGAGAAAGCAGAGTTCAGTGACCCTTCTTCCTAACGGGCAAGTTAGGACTTCTTTAAGAAAGGGAAGGCCCGGGGTCCTGTAAATCAATAACCATATCTTTGCTGCAGAGGTTGGTGAAAGTTGCAACTAAGATGGATAAACATGCCAGAGTTTATTAAATGGTTACTTTGGGATATGTTAGTTTCAAATACAAGGAGCCCTGCAAGCACCCTGAAAAAAATTATAATTCTTATAATTGACATTTAATTGGTTATTTTAATGTATGTTAGAAAAAAAAACATACACTATACATAAAATGTAATGGATATTGACATTTTGTTTTCAACCCACATAAAATGTGAACTTCCGGAATGCTTGTGTGCGAATGGAGCTATTGGTCACATCAAATTTGAGCATTATGACCATTCTAATATCTACAAAATAGTGACTTCATGCCATGTGGGATTGCATTTACAATGGTTTTTAATCACTAAACCTGCATTGCTGAATGCCAGTACATGTGTTTGAACAGTCAGCTTCTGTTAGCTGACACTTCAATCCTAGGACCGAATATTTAAGTAGTTGTAATCCTGTATCAGGACTTCTTCAGGAGTGTTTTTAAATTCATTGATGAGATGAGGGCATCACTGGTGAGGTCACCATTCCTAATCGCCCAAAAGGCAGTTAAAAGTCAACTGCATTGTTATGGGTCTGGACTCACATGTAGGCCTGACCAGGAAAGGATGGCAGTTTCCTCTTCTAAAAAACATTAGTGAACCAGATGGGTTTTTCTGACATTCGACAATGCATTAAAAGAAGTAAACCAAAATCTTCCACCGTATCTTTTCTATGTGTAGGCAGTAACTGGACTTTCACAAATGAACCTTCTGTAGTAGGTTTCATCAAAATTTTAGGAAATATTGGTTGTCTATATATTTAACAATTTTTAATATATATAGAAATGTCAAAAGTCATATGCTGAGAGCTTGATGTCTGAGTTTAGCACAAGTTTTATGCGGTCCACTCTACTGCCATAAATGATTTCCCTAGCAATAAAAATTAAAAGTCAGCATTTCTCCTAAATGTGTCCACCACACTTCATTTTGAGTGTGTCAAAATAGATTGTATTGCCACAAATAAAAGAGCAGGGCTATATATTCCTGTTTTCTCGAGTATGGTATTTAATATGTTGCTCTATCTCTGGAAAGGCACAGACAGTACTTAATTTTAGGTACAGTTGCAGTAATTAAAATTTGTACTCTGATTCTGCGCTCTGGGGATAGAAGTAGATTTGCATGAGTACATTTGGAACAGGAGTAAGTGGCCTTTAGCTCATTAGATGGCAGAATAGAGATGATGAGATCAAAGCTGAACTGTGATCTAGCTCCATTTACCAATGTTTGCCCCATATCATTTAGTATCCTTAGTCAGCAATAGCCTGTCGATCTCAATAGTTAAAATTAATAATTGATCTAGTATTAATTTCCAAATATGGATCAGTTCCAAACTTTTAACTTGCTTTATGTCTAGATGTGTTTCCTAATTTCATTTCTGAAAAATCTGGCTCGATTTGTTTGACCATGTCTTCTTTTCCTGGTTTTCTGATCAAACAGAAGTAGATTAGATAAATAAACTATTTGTTTCCCTTAGGCTTTGAAAATTTTGATCAACTTACCCTTTTAACTGCCAAAATTCCAGGAAATATAACAGCTCTAAATTATGCAATTGCTCCTTGCAATGTAACCCTTTGAGTTCAGGAATTATTTTTGAAAATTTCTGTGCATGTCCTCCAAGACCAAATATACACTGTACTTCCTGAGATACAGAATCATAGCAAGTCTTAGAGATGTACAGCATAGAAACAGACCCATTGGTCAAACTTGTCCAAGCCCACCAAATGTCCTAATCTAGTCCAATTTGCCAGCACTTGGCCCTCTAAACCCTTCCTGTTCATATACCCATCCACATGCCTTTTAAATGTGTAATTTACCAGCTGACACCACTTCCTCTGGCAGTTCATTTCATATACGCACCACCCTCTGCATGAAAAAGTTGCCAGTTAAATCCCTTTTAAAAATTTCCCCTCTCTCCCTAAATCTATGCCCTCTAGTTTTGGACGCTTCCACACCCCTCCCCTAATAAATGCTCGTGATACTCCATGTATAACATATTTGAATTTGTACAATTGTAGAATTATTTTACCCCCTTTCGGTCTAGTCCTGTAGATATAGAGGCTGAGATTCCAGTTACTTTTGTAGTTACTTTCTGCGCTGGTTCATGACATTTAAATCTCTTTGGAACCTCACAGTTTCTAGTTGTTCACCATCATTTTTGGGTCCTAAGTGGATGAATCACAATTGCCAAATTGAAATCCATTTCCCAAAGTTTTGTCCATTATCTTAACCATCATCTTTTCTAATTTTATGCTTCCATAAAAATTACTTACAATGACACTGATTTTATGTCCTCAGAAAATATGCAGATATAATTTTGTATTGCAATATCTACAATTTTAATTAATGCAGTGAGTGTTTGAAGCCCCAAACCGTTGGGTCTACTGGTGTCATTACCATGTCAAAAAAAAAATCCAATTTAATGCAAATTTAGCCCTCACAAATCTTTTCTCTGAAAACTTTCAAGGCAATCAGTCACTATCTAGTAGACTTTAGTAATTTTCCAACAATAGATGTTCGGTCAACTGGTCTATAGTTTTTTCTATATTTTTCCTTTCTCACCCACCTTAATTTAATGGAGTGTTATGCAGAATTTTCTGAAACAAAAGAAATTTGAAAGATTATTATAAAGGGGCCTGCAATAATCTAAGCCACTTCCTTTAAGACTTGAGGAGTGATATTACCTAGTCATCTCGGGATTTATTATTCTCTTTAAAACTATGACTTTCTTCATGACTATTATTTTGCTTACATTAATTTTAGGGAGTTGTCACCCCCATTCAATAGTACTTTATTATCATATGTTTGGCACATTCTCCTCTTCCGTTGTAAATACTAACACACCACCTGGCACCCTAGCTCACCATCACATTCTTGTGGGTAACTAGGGATAGGAAACAAATTTTTGATCTTGTCAGTGACACTAATGTCTCATGAAAAAATGAAAAAGACTAATTATTCAACAAGTCTGCTGTTTGCCTATTTTCATGGACTCTATCAAAGAGTTTGCATTCCTCCCTCAGTTTCTTTCCTAATAACATTATAAAATATCAGCAATTGCTTTGCAGTTATTTTGAAGCAGTTTTCTTGTATTTCCAAATTGATAACTGCAGAAATAGATTGCTCATATTTCTGCCAATTAGTGTTCAATTGAGTCAGATTAATATTGGGCAGCATGCTTTCAGTGCCTTAATGTAATTTTCTGATCTTTTAGAGTTATAGAGATATAGAGACAGAAACAGACCTTTCAGTTCAACTCATCCATGCCGACCAGATATCGTAAATAAATTTAGTCCTGTTTACCAGCATTTGGCCCACCTCCCTCTAAACCCTTCCCATTGCATTCAGATGTTTTTTAATGTAATTGTACCACCCTTCAGCACTTCCTCTGCCAGCTTATTCCATACAGGCACCAATCTCTGCATGAAAATTTGCCCCTTTGGTCCCTTATAAATATTTCCCCTCTCCTCTTAAAACTCTGCCCCCTAGTTTTGGGCTCCCCACCCTGTTTCCACTATCCATGCCCTTCATGATTTTATAAACCTCTATAAGGTCACTCCTCAGCCTACAATGCATCAGGGAAAATAGCCTCTCCCTATAGTTCAAACCCACCAATCCTGGCAACATACTTGTAAATCTTTTCTGAAAGAAAGTGAGGGCTGCAGATGCTGGAGATCAGAGCTGAAAATGTGTTGCTAGAAAAGCGCAGCAGGTCAGGCAGCATCCAAGGAACAGGAGAATCGACATTTCGGGCATAAGCCCTTTCAAGTTTCACAATATCCTTCCTATAGCAGGGAGATCAGAATTGCACACAGTATGCCAAAATTGGCCCAACCAACGTCCTGTATAGCTGCAACATGACCTCCCAACTCCTGTACTCAATGCACTGACCAATAAAGGCAAGCATACCAATCCAACTTATGTTAGAATGCTACTTGTATGTTATGTAACATGGACACTTAACATTCTTTCTTCTGGAGTAAACTATATATCGATGTTACATATAGATCTATATCCAGAAACATTTCAGGAAAATTTCTGTTGCATCATCACTTGGTGTTAGCTGTTTTTATTTCAAATGAAAATATTTTGAGTATTTATTTAATGCAAACATCATTAGAGAACTTTATACAGCAGATATCGCTGAAAATATGGACTTTTGTAGTCCTGAAATACTTCCTTTTAGCTTAGGATTCATTCTTCTGGTTAAGTAATAGTGGTTCTTTAGAGTGAATATTGCTATCTTCTGTCTGACCACATTTACCATATATTTCAGTGCTGCACTGCATTTGATAGGGCATTGTATACCCATGTACCTGAATTTGAAACAAAAGAAAAACTGGCTGTGTGTATTATATTTATCTTGTCTGAAGGGCCAGACTAGATTATGCCAAGTCAGTACAGGTAACTAATATAAAACCTTTTAGGTATATTGAAACATCTCATTCTAAACTGCTTCATGATCATTAGTTGGTTATTCATTTATTGTGTGTTAGGCTGTTCAGGTCAAATTGATACCACAATTAGTATAAATTTGATCAAATATGAAAACAACGCTGACATGCAGCTTCACAAAGGAGCTAGTTTGACATTCGTTTCTCTTCTGTCTGTTCTTCTGTGAGCAAACCCTTTGTCATCAGTGAATTTATAGTAAATACTGCATCATCATCATCATGGCCTTGATGAAAAATGGAGGCGGTGAGACTTCTTCCTCCACTGCCCAAATGAAGCCAGGCCCTCAGCTATCCCTCCAAACACTTGCCCAATCCGGATTGTTATGGTGGAACTCTGGCGATTTGTCACCAAACTACAACTTAGAGTGTACACATGCTTTAGGCACCTTTTCCTCCTTAAGCATCACTTCCTTTTCTTTTTTAAAATCCTCAATGTCTATTGGAAACTTCAATATCATGTCAGTTTCAGTAACTTTTATTGTTTTTGTTATTTGATCACAATGACTTTGGCCTCCATTTCATTGCAGTGTAGGAATAGGAGAAAGTATAGACTGTTTAACACCTAGAGCCTGTTAATGACACCTGATCTGTGACCAAGCTCTATATATCCACCCTTTCCCCGTGTTCTTTGATACCATTGCAATCTTAGTTTAAAAAAAAAATGATTAATCCAATACCACTTACCATTTTTGATGATCCCAATGTATGAAAATAATGTGACTTATTTTCCCTACTATGTATCATCTACTTCAACTCCCTGCTCTTTATGAATGCAAAATGTTCATTCTGTCTTTGTCACTAAGATTGAGAACCTCTGTCCAGAAGAATTTGTTACTGCCCTATCTCCCCCGAGCCCAGCAATTCAGTGAAGCTTCTCCCCACAGATGCTGCCAGACCTGTGGAGTTTTGTCAGCATTTTCCATTTTTGCTTCAGCTCTCCATCATCCACAGTTCTTTGTTTTACTTCAGTGAAGTTCCTTCCTTAGCTGTGAACTTGCATTTTCCCTCCTATCTTTCCTCATTCTGCTCTTGAAATTGTCTTGCCCGTTAAACCCATGTTAGATGATGATGGTTCAGTTTCCTCCAATACAGTCTTCTACTTACGGAAATCAGCCATCTAAAATATCTCTCCCATTATTCCACCTTCCTTAAAAACTGTCTTCAATGTTTTTTCTCTCAAGTCCATCACCTCCCAAATCTACATGCATCTTACCCACAGTTCCATGTTTGAATACCTCAATCATTTGCTTCTGCCACATCTTTGAAACAGCTTTTATATTGAGTGTGACTGTGACCATGGTAAGGCGGAGGTGGGTACTGCAGATGCTGGAGATTAGAATCAAGATTAGAGTGGTGCTGAAAAAACACAGCAGGTCAGGCAGCATCTGAGGAGCAGGAAAGTGCTTTTGTCTGAAACATCAATTTTCCTGTTCCTCGGATGCTGCCTGACTGCACAGCTTTAGAGTAAAGGGAAGAGATAAAGAGAATCTCTTCAACCAGAGAGTGGTGAAACTATGAAATTCATGGCCAAAGAAGGCTGCGGAGATCAGATCATTGAGTATATTTAAGATGAAGATAGGTAGATTCTTGACTGTCAAGGGGATGAAGGATTACGGGGAGAAAGTGGAAGAATGGGGTTGAGAAACGTATCAGCCATGCTTGAATGGCTAGCGGCCTTGATGGGCCAAATGGCCTAATTTCTGCTCCTATATATTGTCTTATGGTGCCACTCTTCTCTATTCATATATAAGGAGCAAGAGGGTAACTAGAGAAAGGGTTGGCCATCTCAAGGGCAAAGGAGGAAAGTTATGCGTGGAGAGAGAGAAAATGGGTGAGATTCTTAATGAATACTTTGCGTCAGTATTCACTGAGGAGAGGGACATGATGGGTGTTGAGGTTAGGAATAAATGTTTGATTACTCTAGGTCAAGTCAGCATAAGAAGGCAGGAAGTGTTGGGTATTCAAAAAGGCATTAGGGTAGACAAGCCCCCAGGTGTGGATGGGATCTATCCCAGGTTACTGACGGAAGCGGGAGAAGAAATAGCTGGGGTCTTAACAAATATCTTTGCAGCATCCTTGAACATCAGTGAGGTCCTGGAAGACTGGAGAACTGCTAATGTTGTCTCCTTGTTTAAGAAAGGTAACAAGGGTAAACCAGGAGAAAGTGACAACTGCAGATGCTGGAGATCAGATTCAAGAGTGTGATGCTGGAAAAGCACAGCAGGTCAGGCAGCATCCAAGGAGCAGGAGAATTGATGCTTCGGGCATAAGCCCTTCATCAGGACTCCTGAGTCATTGCAGTGTCTGGTCGGAGTACTTTGGTCCTTAGGCTTGAGAAGATTCAGGCCACATTCAGGATATCGATGGATGCCATTTCTCCCAGCTGCTCTGCTGTTATCTGGCCAGAGGAACCTGTTCTTTAGCAGCAGCTCACTTAAAACAGCCGCCACACCTGCAGGAAGAGTGCACTGCACAAGGCAACCCTGACCCAAATCCTGATCAGATCCAAATAAAAGACAGGCAACTCTGCATGCCATAACTGAGGTCGCTCACCTGATGGAAGAAAAACATCATCAGGGCACATTACCCTGGAGGAGGCTCGGTATAAAGGTATTGTTGCAGGGTCTGAAGGTAAGAAGTCACTATCTGGGATCTGGGTGCAGAGGCACATGAGGGCAAAAATGGGTAGCTCAGTATCTGAGCAGTGAGCCAGTGCTGACTTTTGTCTCCATGAGCTTTTTCCGTTTGCTTGTCCCTTCCCAAAGTACAACACTGCTGTCAGGGATCCATTAACCTTCACTAAACACTGAGGTTGCGTACAGATCTAGGCATTGAATGTGTCCCAAGTAAATACTCGTGATCCATCATGTCAACAAACTTGTAAGGAGATCTCAGCTATCTGTAAGAATAATAGGATGGTTATGGTAGGGAATTTTAACTTTCCAAACGTAGACTGGGACTGCCATAGTGTTAAAGGTTTAGATGGAGAGGAATTTGTTAAGTGTGTACAAGACAATTTTCTGATTCAGTATGTGGATCTATCTAGTAGAGAAGGTGCAAAACTTGATCTATTCTTGGGAAATAAGGCAGGGCAGGTGACTGAGGTGTCATTGGGAGAGCACTTTGGGGCCAGCGACCATAATCCCATTAAAATAGTGATGGAAGAGGATAGAGCAGATCTAAAAATTGAAGTTCTAAATTGGAGAAAGGCCAATTTTGACGGTATTAGGTATGAACGTTCGAAAGCTGATTGGGGACAGATGTTCGCAGGAAAAGGGACGGCTGGAAAATGGGAAGCCTTCAGTAATGAGATAACGAGAATCCAGAGACAGTAGATTCCTGTTAGGGTGAAAGGAAAGGCTGGTAGATATAGGGAAAGCTGGATGAGTAAATAAATTGAGAGTTTGGTTAAGAAAAAGAAGGAAGCATATGTGGGTACACACAGGATAGATCGAGTGAATCCTTAGAAGAGTATAAAGGAAGTAGGAGTATACTTAAGAGGGAAATCAGGAGGGCAAAAAGGGGACATGAGATAGCTTTGGCAAATAGAATTAAGGAGAATTCAAAGAGTTTTACAAATACCTTCAGGACAAAAGGGTAACTAGGGAGAGAATGGGGCCCCTCAAAGATCAGCAAGGCGGCCTTTGTGTGGAGCCGCAGAAAATGGGGGAGATACTAAATGAGTATTTTGCATCAGTATTTAATGTGGAGAAGGATATGGAAGATATAGACTGTAGGGAAATAGATGGTAACATCTTGCAAAATGTCCATATTACAGAGGAGGAAGTGCTGGATGTCTTGAAATGGGTAAAGGTGGATAAATCCTAGGACCTGATCAGGTGTAAACCTAGAACTCTGTGGGAAGCTAGAGAAGTGATTGTTGGGCCTCTTGCTGAGATACATGTATCATCGATAGTCACAGGTGAAGTGCCGGAAGACTGGAGGTTGGCAAACGTGATGCCACTGTTTAAGAAGGGTGGTAAAGACAAGCCAGGGAACTATAGGCCGGTGAGCCTGACGTTGGTGGTGGGCAAGTTGTTGGAGGGAATCCTGAGGGACAGGATGTACATGTATTTGGAAAGGCAAGGACTGATTAGGGATAGTCAACATGGCTTTGTCTGTGGGAAATCATGTCTCACAAACTTGATTGAGTTTTTTGAAGAAGTAACAAAGAGGATTGATGAGGGCAGAGCGGGAGATGTGATCTATATGGACTTCAGTAAGGTGTTCGAAAAGGTTCCCCATGGGCGACTGATTGGCAAGATTATATCTCATGGAATAAAGGGAGAACTAGCCATTTGGATACAGAACTGGCTGAAAGGTAGAAAACAGAGGATGGTGGTGTAGGGTTGTTTTTCAGACTGGAGGCTTGTGACTAGTGGAGTGCCACAAGGATTTGTGCTGGGTCCTCTACTTTTGTCATTTACATAAATGATTTGGATGCGAGCATAAGAGGTACAGTTAGTAAGTTTGCAGGTGACAACAAAATTGGAGGTGTAGTGGATAGCGAAGAGGGTTACCTCAGATTACAACAGGATCTTGACCAGATGTGCCAATGGGCTTAGAAGTGGCAGATGGAGTTTAATTCAGATAAATGCGAGGTGCTGCATTTTGGGAAAGCAAATCTTAGCAGGACTTATACACTTAATGGTAAGGTCATGGGCAGTGTTGCTGAACAACGAGACCTTGGAGTGCAGCTTCATAGCTCCTTGAAAGTGGAGTCGTAGGTAGATAGGATAGTGAATAAAGCCTTCCTTTATTGGTCAGAGTATTGAGTACAGGAGTTGGGAGGTCATGTTGCAGCTGTACAGGACATTGGTTAGGCCACTGTTGGAATATTGCATGCAGTTCTGGTCTCCTTCCTATCGGAAAGATGTTGTGAAACTTGAAAGGGTTCAGGAAAGATTTACAAGGATGTTGCAAGGTTGAAGGATTTGAGCTATGGAGAGAGGCTGAACAGGCTGGGGCTGTTTTCCCTGAAGCATTGGAGGCTGAGGGGTGACCTTATAGATGTTTACAAAATTGAGGGGCATGGATAGGGTAAATAGGCAAAGTCTTTTCCCTGGTGTGGGAGACTCCAGAACTAGAGGGCACAGGTTTAGGGTGAGAGGGGAAAGATATAAAAGAGACCTAAGGGGCAACTTTTTCACACAGAGGGTGGTACAGATATGGAATGAGCTGCCAGAGGAAGTGGTGGAGGCTGGTACAATTGCAACATTTAAGAGGCATTTAGATGGGTATATAAATAGGAAAGGTTTCGAGGGATATGGGTCCGGTGCTGGCAGGTGGGACTAGATTGGGTCGGGATATCAGGTCGGCATGGACTGAAGGGTCCCTTTGCATGCTTTACATCTCTATGACTCTATGTCGTGTGCCATTCCCTGATCAGGGGCAAGAGGGAAGCCTTCTGGGAAAATGGACCGTGCCGTGGATCAGATGGATGATGTCCTAATTACTCTAGTCTGGGACTGAGTAGGATTGGTCTGGCTTATTCACACTTCTTCCAGTACGGTGCTAAGGTGCAAAGTGATCCCCTGGCAAAGAATTTATGATCTCTGCTGAGAAGGGAAACCAGATGCTAGTTCTTTAATAACTAGACATCCTCTGCTCTTGAGCAGCAGAGGAACTACAGCCCTCCATCAGGAAAGAGGCAGATCTCTGGTCATGATGCATTCCTCTAGGACCCTCACATAATCATTCTCCAGAACATCCTGAAGAACTTCACAGTCAGCCCGTCCATCCGAGGGAGTTGCCCCTGGAGAACTGGTGAAGGGCACCAGTCAGGCTCAGAGGAACATTCAGCCTCTTGGCACCCTTTGGGTCAAGCTGCAGCAGATCCTTCCACAGACTCTTGTGAACCTCCTTGCTGGATGGATCCAAAGAGATGAATGAAGAATAGACCTTCCTGACTTGGACTCTGATGCTCTCCGGATCTGAGACCAGAGATCCGTCATGCGCAAGCAGCACAAAGAGCTTCTGGCTGACCCCGTGCCTTTTTCCAGCAAGGAGAAGAAGAGGGGGCCATGGACTAGTCCCTGGAGGAACCGATCTGTGGACTCACTATGGACTCCTAAACCCAACGAGAGCACACCCTCCTTCACTCCGTACGCCTTCCAGATGGCCTGGCCCTCATCGGGATGACCAAGGCATGCCTCCAGATTGAGAACCTCCTTCTCATTTTCCTCAGTCCTGGATTTCTATCTCTTTGACACCCAGATATGTTGTTGACCCAAGTTCCAGATGTATGTCTTGCCCACATCTAACCATTGATCCTGTTCATCCCCTTGATGTTTTGTTTAATCCTAAGATGAATTCACAACCACACATTGATGCCATAGTCAAGCTAACCTACCCCAACTTACTGTTGCCCACTTCTCCTTTCTACCTAAGCTCATACATACATGCCTTTGTTACATTTAGACTTGATCATTAGAATGGTGTCGTAGCTCATCTTACTCCATCAATTTGAACTCATCCAAACTCTGTTGCTACATCCTATCTAGCACCAACCCCATTCACCTGTCTCCCTGTGCTCGCAAACTTGCATTGGCTCTTAGTCTGGCATGTCCTCGATTTTTAAATTCTCTTTGTCACATTTTAAAATCTCCCTATGCCGTGCCTATCTTATTATTTCTAATCTTCTCTCACCTATAATCCTCAGAACTCCTGCATTTCTGAACTTTTGCAATTTACTGATTTTGATTGCTCCTTAAAATCTGTGTGCTTGACTGAACTTATGGTCACCATTTCTAATTACAGTAGGTACATATCAGATATTATTTAATGTTGCTGTGAAATGTGCTGGATTACTTTAGAAGGTTAAAGGCACCAAAAATGAAATATTTGTTTTCAAATGAATTCTGATTGGATTTCTATAAGGTTCTATATTGAATCAATAACTTTACTGAAATGGTCAAAACAGATGCTTAGGCATTGAATGGGAGGGGAATTCAGTTAATATAATGGTCCACTCAGCTCCTGTCATGTGACATTATCAAAATCATTGAGATGTTTTAATTGCGATGTTTAGGTGGCTAGGAGCTAATGATGAACTTTGCATGAGAGTGATATGAGGCAAAGAATGCGGAAAGTTAATACCCACTCCTTACTAAAACTGTCCTTGTTAAAGATGTATGCCGTGAACAAAATGGCCCTTTAGACCCTAGATTTGGTCCAAAGAAATTGCGTGAAATATTGAAGTGTTGAGTTTATTTAATCAAGCTTCAATAAACTTGCCTGTTCGTTTGTATGATCTAAGTGTTTATTTGTATTTTCATATTCTATCCAATATATCATGGATTATAGCCATATTCAGATCAGTTTTCTGTTCTAGCATTTTGATGCACTTGAAATAAGGAACATGAATTCATAGTCTGGACTACTTGTTTGAGGTCATTGCTGTTAGACAGAAGAGAGAAATGGAGCAGATATAAAATGAGCCTACAGAACAGGTTGTCTACCTTGCATACAACTTGAAAACGGTGTTGAGAGAGGAGGACAAGTGAAAAGGAGTGTATCTCAAAGTTTGAAATAAAAGGACTGGCAAACTGAGACACTTTGCATCCAATTAAGCAAATGAGTATAAATCAAAAACATGTTTTGTGTTTTCACTTTACAGCTTCTATTTATTACATATCTTAAGACAGTTAAATATATTTTCTTTTTCTCCCCAACCAAATCTGTTTTAGGTTGGAGGTAACAAGCACACAATGAATGACCACCTACATATTGGTACCCATGGACAGATTCAGGTTCAACAGCTCTTCGAAGACACTGGCACCAAAAGGGCAATTTTGACTACGCAACCCAATGGCCTCACTGCAGTTGGTAAAACCTCATTACCGGTGGTTCATGACAAGCAATTGGAGAGTTCACAAAGGCGGCAAGGAAGCTCTGCATCAGTAAAGTCAACAGATTGTTCTCCAAAACCCAAATCCACAGTTATGACCCCAGAGCAAGCCATGAAACAGTATATGCATAAACTTTCTGCATTTGAGCACCATGAAATATTTAACTATCATGAAATCTACTTTGTTGGTCCAAATGCAAAGAAACGGCAAGGTGTAGTCGGTGGCTCAAATAATGGTGGTTACGATGATGACCAGGGTTCCTATATCCACGTACCTCATGATCATATTACTTACAGATATGAAGTTTTGAAAGTTATTGGCAAAGGGAGCTTTGGGCAGGTTGTAAAAGCTTATGACCACAAACAACACCAGCATATAGCCCTGAAAATGGTGAGGAATGAGAAACGCTTTCACCGGCAGGCTGCGGAGGAGATACGGATTTTGGAGCACCTGAAAAAGCAAGACAAAGATAATACCATGAATGTCATTCATATGCTGGAGAACTTTACATTCCGCAACCACATTTGCATGACATTTGAATTACTGAGCATGAACCTTTATGAACTGATCAAGAAGAATAAGTTTCAAGGGTTCAGCCTTCCATTGGTTCGCAAGTTTGCTCACTCCATTTTGCTGTGCTTGGATGCTTTACATAAGAATAGAATTATACATTGTGACCTTAAACCTGAGAATATCCTGCTGAAACAACAGGGACGAAGTGGGATTAAAGTGATAGATTTTGGCTCAAGTTGTTATGAACACCAACGTGTATACACATACATACAGTCACGCTTCTACCGTGCACCTGAAGTCATCCTTGGAGCTCGCTATGGCATGCCTATAGACATGTGGAGTTTGGGTTGCATTCTGGCTGAACTATTGACAGGTTACCCTCTGTTGCCTGGGGAAGATGAAGCTGACCAGCTTGCCTGCATGATTGAGTTGCTGGGTATTGCACCTCAAAAGTTTTTAGATCAGTCAAAACGAGCCAAAAATTTTGTGAGCTCCAAAGGTTACCCCCGTTATTGTACTGTTACGACTTTGCCAGATGGCTCAGTAGTTCTTAATGGAGGACGGTCACGGAGGGGAAAGTTACGTGGCCCGCCAGGGAGCAAGGATTGGGTCACCGCTTTGAAAGGATGTGATGATCCTCTCTTTCTTGATTTTCTGAAACAATGCCTAGAATGGGATCCTGCATTGCGTATGACACCCAGCCAGGCATTGCGACATCCCTGGCTACGTAGACGCTTACCAAAGCCTCCAAGTGGAGAGAAAGGCTCATCAAAGAGAGCAACAGAAAGCAGTGGTGCTATTACATCAATTTCTAAATTGCCTCCAACTTCAGGCTCATCATCAAAACTGAGAACTAATTTAACACAAATGACTGATGCCAATGGGAATATTCAACAACGAACAGTATTACCCAAGTTGGTGAGCTGAGTGTGAATAAATCTATGCCAGGAATGCGAGGAAAATTTCTTGCCGCATCACTGAGCCTTATTCAATTGAAATTTTGTATTTTTTAGAACTTTGTAATTATTGAAGTTTGGAATTTTAAACACCATTCTGTAGTTAAGAACTCTGAACAGTTTTGATTTTGTAATTGCTGGGGACCATGGTTGGAAGTAGGTTTTTCATGTATTGAGTGTGAAATGCATTTGCTATTCATTTTCTTGGCATACGAATAATGCACTTTGTAGGCTAATGAATAGCATATGTCAGATAACATTTATAGTTGTCAAAAAATGTCATTATTCATATAATGTGACAAAATAATAGCAGATTATTATCCACTATATGAGATTTTGGAATTTTTTGATTTTGCGGATTGTGGCTTTTACTCGTCAATAACAAATAAATGAAGGTCTTTTAAAACAACACCTTTTTATAAATCTATGACAAAACCCTTTACTTGGAGTGTCATGGAATCTAGTTTTCAGTGCCTCATAATTGTATTGTATATACCTTCCCTGTGTTGCTATCCTACCTGGTCTTCATTTCTCAACTAGATATAAACAAACCAGGAAACCAAAAACTTTATAATATGGTATTGGTGGGTAAACCATTTTGCTTTTTTAAAAATCAGTTTTGGAATTAGTTCACTAATGTCAGATTATGTTGGTAAATCAAAAGAGTTCATTGTCTCTCTGCTCATGAAAGGCATTGTTATTCCGTTACTTACTATCAAGCATGTGAGCAATATAAGTCAGTTGTGTGACCAAGGAGTTTGGTCATGGGGAAGTATTGGTGAAAAATCATCACAAAAGAATGAAGAGATCAGTGAAGGCTCAATGATAGTTTTCTTTTGTACATTTTAAGCTGGAAAGTATTGAAGGAACTAAATGAATGAACTGCATTATCTGAATGAACTTGGATTGGTCTTAAATACATTACATATTCTTCTCAGTTGTAACCAAAATTTAAACATGTTTTAAATTGAAAGACTAAAATTCAAAGCATGGTCCCCAGTTAGTAAAAATAACTTGGAATTTTCCCTTGAAAATATTTTACAAAAAAATTGGAATTTAGGTCCTGCCCATTTCTCACATTTAAAGGATTGACATCTTCAACTGTTTTTGGTAATGTTAGTATTTATGTGAAAATTTTATATGTTTGTAAAATTAATGATACAAAATTAAACCTTTACAGCACTCGGATTGGGTTTAAGCCAGTAAATCCAGTCTTTTGTTACAGAATGAAATCTGATTTTGTGTATTTAAAATGTATGTTGCTTTGTCTTAGTGCAATATTTCAAATAGCAGAATATCCTTTTGTAGTACTTTTATGGTTTGTAATAAATTTTTATTGAATGTTATGTAACTGTACATTGTCACTGAAATACCACTACAGAGATTATTGCTAGGTAGTGGATTTATAAAACACTACCGGAATGATATTTTTATACATGAATTGGCCTGAAAGATAATCTGAGCATTTTATGTATGTTCATTTGTTGAAACACATCTCCAATCAAAGCTTTACTTCTATTGCACATTTTGTGATTGACCTTTGATAGTTATTACAGCCCATTTGTTTGTTTAAGGGAGTGGTAAGCTTTGGCTCAGTGTAGTGTGGATTGATCAGTACTGTACACAAATGGCTCAGATGGCTAAATTACAGCTAGCTAATTTTAGAAGTCAGTCCAGTCTCATAAGTGGCTTGTGTGAACATACCTGTGGTACATGTTCTGACTTGATAATTCAGTGTCATGCAGTCTCAGGTTATAATAAGAACAGAAGTTAAATGACTCAGTTCTTCGCATTGCTGTTCAGGACCATTTAGAATACATCACTACAACAAAAAGAATCAACAATACATGAATGATTTTTATAGGCTTTGTTTTCTTATAGCAGGCAAATTGTGCCCTTAGTGTTAACAGTGTGCCTTTTGTTACCAGTGCCATGTTGTAGGGTTTACATGCAATTGATTAATCCTTGAACTGTGCACACTATTAATGTAGCAGTTTACATGACCGTATTGGATTAATTGTTGAGGTCGTCCAGAAAGGAAATTAATGCACACTTTGAATTTCATATTATAAATATTCAGTCCTAAATGTTTAACAGTATAACACTAAAGGAAGATCTAAGCTATTGTTTCACTTCATTAGCTGCTTAAGAAAAGCTATAACCAAAATAGAAATATGGCTACATGTTCATAGAGGGACTTGTGATCTTTTCCATTTTGAACTATCCTTTTTCATTATTTCATTGTATTCAAATTATGTGAAGGATACTTTATTCTAAATGAAAATGTGAGAATTCTTTTTTGACAAGTTGTTGGGAGCAATGGCAGGGATACAGCATTTGACCTCCACCCTGAATTATAGAGAAGGGAGGGAATAAATTAGTAAAGGTTCTGTCTGCTAATTATTTTAATCTAGTGACTACTTGATAATGAAGAGTTCAGATGTGATTAAGTCTGTGGTCCAGTACTATGTTGACACACCAGGTTCAAATTTAATAATTCAATCTGATGACTTGGGTAAGGTTCCAAAGTGTACTTAATGCTCCTGAAACCATGCAGCAACGATAATTCAAGACTTCAGGGGAACAGGAGGAAAATTGATTGGGAAAAAAGGGGAGAAGTACACGTTATACAGGTTGGAGGGGTACAAAAATGCAACATTAAGAACAAAACATGTTTTTGGCCATTGGAGTACATTGCCCAGTATGCTTCTCTGAACGTACTTTAATATGATGGAGGTCATATTATGTTGAGTAGATATGATAGTTTAAAGTAACTTGAACCAAACTGACTGATTATACACAAATGTTCCAACCAGAATTTTTTGCAGTCCACATTTTCAAATTGAAAATGTATTGGTATACTATAATATATGAATGAAGCCAAAAGAAGATATTGTATCTAAAGGAACATTTTAATCTACTGATTTGCACAATAATCCTGAATACTATAAAGAAAATACCAATCTGCTTTTTGATAACTAGCCCTTTCTTCTCTTTGATAATCCAAACTAATGCTTAATTTTAGTGATAAATACTTCCTGTAATATATTTTTAGTAATGAAGCATGTCAAGATTGAAGGTCCCTAAACTGTAGGTTTAACTCACAAAATATAGATCCTTCTGTTAATTATTTGTTGTGCATTTGAATGTAATACAGCTAGTGTGCGCAACTGTAATGATCAATTAATAGAGGCTAATTCTGGATGTGTTAGTTATTAATTTTAAATTTAATTAGATTATTCACTTTTAGATTTGAGCCATTGTAGGTGCCATATTCAAGTTCCCTTAAGCCGCTCTAGTATTGTGCACAAAGTCTTTACCTTACCACCCACTCGCACCAACCCCCCGCCCCCAAATAAGTATGGTTTAGGTAATATAAACTACTTCGTGCACTCTTAAATAGGCATTGAAATATATATCAAGAAGAAGTTTTTGGTTTAGCTTTACAGCAGAAACATGCTTTTATGCTGAAGTGCATTCTTGAAGGTTAAAGATGGCCTAGCTAATTATTTCAAATTTGTCTTCAAAAATGTGAAACAGCTTCCAAAAAAATATGGTTAATGCATTAGGGCAAAATAATGATTTTTATGTTTACCTCAAAAGGGTTTTCTTAAATAAAAGAAAATCCAAGGTATTTGGTATGTACCAAAATGCATTCCTTTTCACACATCTAGCTAAATGTGTAGCCAGCAAATTGGTGTCTAAAGCATCTGGACGTGGTTTGTTCTGTTGATATCTGGTGTAGCACCATGATGAACTTTGTATAATCTTTAAGCCACCATTGTTAATTTTTAATTTTGGATGAAATTGAAAACTTTTAAATGATTTTATAGGCATTTTGGCATGTTTCAAGTCCAATCTGTATGTTACAACTCAATTTCTGTATTCCACAATATTGAATATTTGACTGCAGCACTGAAATCTAGTACCGTTTTAGTTAGGTTCATACCAGTAAAATACAGTATCACCCAAACCTGAACCTTGTAGCAATTTTTGTTTATAGCACAGTTCTGCTAAAATGTGTGAATTTCTATTGCAAAGGGCATTTAGCATTCTGAATACTCTGCCGACCTAGCTATGGTTGCTCCAACTGAGCAATGGCAGAGATTAGTTTTAAGATGAGCACCCCACAAGATGTGTGTTTATAATATGCTGCAGTTGTGTATTGTATATAAATACAATTTTGAATAAATGCTGACTTTGTATATATGTATGTAAAATTCTTGTGAAATGCTGTCGCCACTTGATGTGTTTTTAGTGGATCCCAGTGGCCAGTTTTATGATACTGTATGTATTGTACAGCTGATGACAGAAGTTGACTTTTTTTAGTGAATATTTGGTTAAAATTATTGTGGCCTAAAATTAATTTCAAAATAAATTTTATGTCAGAGTTTATAAGAAACATTGCATGTTGCTTTTGTTATTTTGGATTTAAGTTTTGCACATTATACACAATGATAGCAAGACCTTGAGCTGAAACAGCTTATGTTTATTTTGTAATTTTTTTCCGGCCGAAGGAAAGAAAAGCACTGTGCTCATTCTGCATTGAGCGTTTTATAGGATTAATTTAAGCATAGTAATTGGTCTAAATAACAACCTAAACTTCAAAGATGCCCGTTCCTGAGTATTAAGTTTAATCTTACTGCCCATCTGTTTATGACACCTGAGCTGGCTTGTTTTCAGACCTGGTGAGTAGCTCATATTGAATGGTGGAGCAGGCATGACGGGTCATATGTCTGGCAATTGAAGCAGATTTGGTTGCTAGCATTTACTGCCATTTTGATGCTGAATTTTCCAGTGGAGTTTTTCTTTGGATAGTTTGCAGTGATTACTAAGTCTAAGTTAACTCTGAGAAATTACAAGCAAGTTTTGAATGAAGTTGATCTGAATCTCAAAAGGTTGGAGAATGTTTGATGGGTTAGGTAGAATGGATCTATATGCTGTTAAGGTTACATGGACAAGAGGTGAAATATGTTAAGAGGATTTGACTAGATAGATGCTGAGAATCTGTTTTCCCTGGTTGTGAAGGGGAGGGATTGGGTGGTAGTGGTTAGCTGAACGATTGTGACGCTTTTAAATTCTCTCAGATATAAAAAAAATTCCAGTGCTCATAATGTTCAAGGATATGTGAGTTAGGTGCATTAGTCAGGAGAAATGTAAAATAATGGGGTAGGTGAATGGGTCCAGGATACTCTTCGGAGGGTCGATGTGGACTTGTTGGGCCTAAAGGCCTGTTTCCACACAGTGGGATTCTGTGATTCTATGAGGCTCACTTGTTGAGTAGGTTGTGCCTTTATGTCCTGCCTCTTTCCAAGCATGCAATAAAATGTAATTTGAACTGGTTTGCATTTGTAACTTTTTGGAAATACGAACTAAACTAGACTTGCTAAATACTTGTTCAGAAAGAAATCTTGATAAACAACCAAAAATCATAGAAAGTGAAAATGGTTAAAATAGCTACAAAGTCTGTCTTTGGCAATGGTTCCAAATCTAATGCTCAAAGAGATGAATTCTCACCAATGGATTTGTCTTTTAAGTACATTTTGCATCATATACGGCATGTTATTGAGATTCCATACCAAGATGTTCCAATTATTTGATTACTTTAATTGGGAACATTTTAAGTCTCTGCTCTATTACAAGGATATCTGGGCTTTCGGTGACTTTTTACATGAGAGCTCTCACTGCATATTAAACAGTATTGTAGTGTCCAAGTATGTGTATATATGCTTGAAAAATTCTTGTACTTTTTTTGCTAATGTAAATATGGAACTTTTCCCTTTGAACTGAGTGGTAATTTGTGCATATGTCGGTAAAATCTGAACAGTCTGAAATTCTTGAGCCAATAAACATCTGGAGAACTTCATAGGAAGTTGTTTAACCTTCTATGGGCTTACTACTTTCTTTTCAAAATAATGCATGCATTCCTTTGATCCTTTTTTCTTCTTTTGGAATTTCCTACACAATTCTAAATTTATTAAACCTTTTATTGGCAAAGATTTTTTAATAATGAGGCATGATAATATTTCCTCAGCAGACTTGATCTGAAAGTTCTGATTATCCAATTTTTTATTAAAATAACTGAATGCAGCAAAGTTCTTTTATTTTTCATCCTACGTAATGTGGTTGTTTAATTGACATCATGTGACTTTGACATAGTCTATTTGGACTTCTTCAAGGCTTTTCGTAAGGTCCCACATGGGAGACTGAGAATGAAGGTAAGAGCCCATGGGATGCAAGGAAATTTGTTCACTTGATCCAGAATTGACTGAGTGGCAGGAAACAGAAGGTGATGGTCGAGGATGTTTTTGTAACTGGAAGTGTGTGTCCATTGGGATTCTGCAGAGGTGAGTGGTGGGGCTTTTGCTGTTATAGAGTCATAGAGATGTACAGCATGGAAACAGACCCTTTAGTCTAACCCGTCCATACCGACCTGATATCCCAACCCAATCTAGTCCCACCTGCCAGCACCTGGCCCATATCCCTCCAAACCCTTCCTATTCATATACCCATCTAAATGCCTCTTAAATGTTGCAATTGTACCAGCCTCCACCATTTCCTCTGGCAGCTCATTCCATACCCATACCACCCTCTGTGTGAAAAAGCTGCCCCTTAGGTCTTTGCGATATAAATACTGTAAATTTCAGTTTGAATGTAGGAAGGTTGATCAATAAATTCATGGATAATACAAAAATTGGTGGGGTAGTAAATAGTGAGGAAGATAGTCTTGGATACAAGAGGAGAGAGATTGGCTGGTCACTGGCAAATAGATTTCAATCAGGATAAGTTTGAAATGATGTACTTTGGCAGGACAAACAAAGCAAGGAAATTATGATAAATGAGAGACCCTGGGAAGTACGAAGGATCGGGGGGACTTGGTGTGAATGTCCACCACTCCATTGAAGTAGCAGGACAGGTAGATAAAGTGGTAAGATGGCATATGGGATACTTGCCTTTAGCCGAGACATAGAGTTTAAAAGGAGTAAAATGTTGGTTCAAAAAAGCTAGAGTATTGTGTGCAGTTCTGGAATCCATATTAAAGGAGAACTGTAGAATCCCTCCAGTGTGGAAACAGGCCTTTCGGCCCAACAAGTCCACACCAACCCTCCAAAGAGTAACCCACCCAGATCCTACCCTATTACCCAACATTTGCCCCTGACTAATGCACCTGACCTACATATCCCTGAACACTGTGGGCATTTCGCATAACCAATTCACTTAACCTGCACATCTTTGGGTTGTGGGAGGAAACCCACGCAGACACAAGGAAAATGTACAAACTCCACACAGACAATGTCCTGAAGCTGGAATCGAACCAGAGTCCCTGGCGTTGAGAGGCAGTAGTGCTAGTCACTGAGTCACCATACCACCCCAAGAAGGGATATGATTGCCCTGGGACCAGCGCAGATGAGATTTACCAGGATGTGTGGGCTGAAGAGTTTTAGTCCTGAACAGAGATTGGATAGACTGGAGTTGTTTTCCTTGGAGGAGAGGAGACTGAGGGCAGGCATGATTAAGATGTATAAAGTTACGGGGGGAATAGATAGTGTAGATAGGAACCTAGGTGGGGGGATCAGTAACTGGGGGCATAGATTTAAGGCAAGGAGAGATTTTTTTATTCACCCAGGTTGTGGTGGGAATATGGAACTTGCTACCTGTATGAGTGAAGGAGGCAGTACCCTCATGACATTTAAGCAGTAGTTCGATGTACACTTGTGACATTAAGACTGTAGGTTAAGTGCTGGAAAATGGGATTAGAATAATTAGGTGGTTGATTTTAATTTGTACAGACTTGATGGGCTGAATGGTCTTTTCTAGATATTTATGAATATTACCTTAATAGTTTCTCTAGCTAGTCGTGTATTAGTTCAGTTTTCCCTACCAATGATTCCATTGGCTTTACACTGTCAGATTAACTTACAGGCATTTTTACAATATTTACAGAACTAATACTTTTATTGCACATTTTAAAAACGTGATCTAACTACTTTTCCTGAGAATATTCATTGCAGCTAAGTTATTTTTAAAATTAATAAGTTTGGTATACATGCATATGTGGCATTTAATAGGACAATTTGCTCTTGCATTGTGAAATTGTGCTAAAATCCAAGAGGACGCTGAACTCATTTAGAATGTAGCCTTCTTTTAAATCCTCGTTGAAGCCATTGAACTAAATAGACATTTTTCCTTTACCTCCTTTTAATTTTTTAAATCTTTTTAAGAGGCATGGTATTGTTGCTCAGTAGACATTTTAATAATAGGTAAGCCACTGCAGTTTGTAGTATATTGAGTCCAAACATGGCATGACAAGATTCTTCCTGTGTCTTAATTTCTACGTCTATCCAGAGACAACCCAGGCTAAATTCCATTTTGGTAGACAGGCATGGCATTTGCAGGCTTTGATGGTCATTCCTATGTTTTAGAGCCTTAGGATGCTTGGAATGCACAACTAAAATTCAGCCAAAAGTGATGCCAGCATCTGTCGTTGCTCAGGGGCAGACTTTAGTTAGGAATGATATAAAGTCTCAAAAAAACCAAACATGGGGCACTTCGGTGTATGTTTAATATGTCTAATATGTGGTGGTTCCTGGTGCTAAAATTTAGATTTGAAAATCACAAAGTAGTTTCTTACATTACAAAAAGGCTACACTTCAAAATGTGAGTTTTGTGTGACTACACTTCCAGAAGACAGTTGATAAGGTGCCACAGGAAAGGCTGCTGTGGAAATTAAAAATTCAAGGTGTTGAAGGTGGCATATTGATCCAGATAGACAATTAGCTCATTAACAAAATTGACTGTGCAGCACTTTAACATGTTCTCAGGTTGTGAAATGCCCTTAATACCAGTTCTTTATTCATCTTAGTTACCTATTTTAACTATTTTCACAGTTGCATTTGGAGTTGTGAAATTTTAACAATTAATATACTGTAATAATTTTATACAACCTATTCTCCAGTCAAGTAAGTAGTTAAATGTTTGCTACCTATTTCTACTGTAATAATACAACAAGGTTTTAAAATTACACATGAATAATGGTAATCAGTAATTACCAAACCAAAAATCCATATTAATGTGCCATTGTCATGGTCAAAATATGGAAGGCCTTTGCATTCAACAAACACAATTAAATGTGCAGTTTGAAGAAATAAGTAATCAACAACTAATATACAGCAAACCTTTTACTAATGGGCATCTATGGGACCAAGACGATGCTGGTTGATCAAATACTCTAGTTTATCAAGAGGTTCACATAGTCAATGTAAAAACACACACTAAATATAGAGATGTAATGCAGGAGGTATATACTGTTATACTTCATTTACAGCATCGATCACTTAAATAAAACTTACCAAGGAGGAAACTACAGGCCAGTTTGCTGAACATCTGTCATGGGAGAAAATATTAGGAACCATCGTTAAAGATGCTACAGCAAAGCATTTGGATAAGTTCAAGGTAATCAAGCAGAGCCAACATAATTTTGTGAAAGGGGAATCATGTTTAACTAATTTATTGGAGATATTTGAAGAAGTAGCCTGTGCTCTGAATAAAGGGAAAACTGTGGATTTATTGAAGTTCCAGATGGCATTTGATAAGATGCCACATGAAAGATTATTGTGGAAATTAAGAGCTCGCGGTGTGGAGGGTAACATATTGGCCCAGATAGAATATTGGCTGATTAACAGGAAACAGAGTGCAGGAATAAATGGCTCTTGTTCAAACTAACAGGATGTTATGAGTGGTCTGTCACAGGGTCAGTCCTGAGGCCTCAATTCTTTTTAGTTTATATGAATGATTTGAATGGAAAGTATGGTATGGTAAATTTGCTGATGACACCGAGATAAATAGGAATGTGAGTTGTGAAGAGACTATAAGGAATCTTCAAAGGGTTATAGACCGGTTAAGTAAATGGGTGAAATCTGGCAAATGATGTATAATGTGGGTAAATGTGAAAACGTCCAATTTAGCAGAAAGAATTAAAAAGAAGCACATTTATCTAAATGGTGAGTGCTTACACAGCTCTGAGATGCTGTGAGATCTGGGTGTCCTAGTGCATGAATCGCAGAAGGTTAGAATGCAGTATTGGTGATGGCTAGTTTTCACTGCAGAGTGATGCCAACAGTCCAGGTTAAATTCCCACACAGGATGAGGTTACTATGGAGGTCCCACCTTCTCAACCTCGCCCCTCACCTGAGGTGTGCTGACCAAGTTAAAGCACCAGCAGACCAACCATGACGTCCTGTTAGCTCGAACAAGACCAATTTATTCCTGTTCTCTGTTTCCTGTTAACTAGCCATTCTTCTATCCGGATTGAGAGTGTGGTGCTGGAAAAGCACAGCTGGTCAGGCAGCATTCGAGGAACAGGAGAATCGATGTTTCAGGCATAAGCCCATCAAACATCGATTCTTCTGTTCCTCAGGTGCTGCCTGATCAGCTGTGCTTTTCCAGCACCACACTCTCGACTCTCATCTCCAGCATCTACAGTCCGCAATTTCTCCTAATCTTCTGTCCGGACCAATATGTCTCTTGTCTCTTGTATGTAGGAACAGCAAGTAATCAAGAAAGCTACTAGAATGTATTGCAAGCGTCAGGAGGTTATGCTTCAGTTATATAGGGCATTGAAGAGTACAGTACAAGATTCAGAGAAGACATGACAGGGTACATGCAGAAAGGTTGTCTCTCTTTGTGGGAGAATCTGGGTTAAAAAGGTATAATCTCAGAATAAGGGGTTGCACATTTAAAACAGAGATGAAGAAGAATCTTTTCAGTCAGAGGACTGTATATCTGTAAAATTCTTTACAACAGAGGGCTATTGAGGTTTATTCATTAAGTACATTCAAGGCTGAAATACATAGATGTTTAAATAGTAAGTTAAGGGCAATAGACAGTAAAGTAGTGTTGAGTATTATCAAATCTGCCATGGTTTCATTGAATGGCCTGCTTCTCCTATGTCTAATGTTGTACAGTATTGGTCACTGTACTTTTGAAGGTATGTTAATACATTGGAAATAGTTTAGAGAAGGTTTACTATTCTAATACCTGGAATGAGCAGATTGCCTGATGAAGAATACTAAGACAGTCTAGGCCTGTATCCCTGTGGAGTTTAGAAGAGTCAAAAGTGACTTAATTGAAACATAAATGACCCTGAGGGATCTTAACCAAGTGAATGAGGAAAGAATATTTCCTCTTGAGGTAGAAGATAGAATTAGAAGACATTGATTTAAATGGGCTCCCCTATTTTTAAACTGAGATGAGGAAACATTTTTCTCTGAGGGTTGAGAGTCTTTGGAATTCCTCTCCTCAAATGGCAGTGGATGCAGAATCTTTAAACATTTTTAAGGCACAGGTAAGTAGACTTTTGATTATCCAGACGATGTAAAATTATCATGGGTATGCAAGAATGAAGAGTTGAGGTTGAAATCAGATCAGATCAGCCATGATCTTATTAAATAGTGGAGCAGGCTCAGAGGGTAGAGTCTCCTGCTCATGATTCTTTGTAACAGAATACAACAGTGGTGCAATTGGATGACCTTTTACAACATGGATGGAGAAAACAAAAATGCGGTTTTTATTCTGAGACTTTTAGAATATTCAAGATGTTAGAAATATTGATTGAATTGACTTGTGGGATGATACTGGGCTTTGTATTAATAAAGGTTTGCAATATTTAACCCAGAAGTAAAATTAAAACATTGCTTGTAACAAAATTTACAAACATTGAGTTCCTTGAAGTGATTGTATAGAAAATGGGATTGAAATGTAAGCACTTTGTCTGCTTTAAGGAACTCACAAAAGAAACTAATTTTGAAATAATTCTTGAAAATAAAGCAATTTTCATAAATGCTTGGGATATTTTAAATGCTGCAAACTAGATATAGTTATCCCTCACTGACATCATCTGGTGAATCCATGTTGCATGTACAGTATGGATAGATTTTCTGATTCCTTGAGTGGTGTGAGAGAAAATTTGGAAAATGTGGCGCAAAATGGAAAAGTCACATTCTTGAGAACGAGTAAATGATTTCCAAATTTCCCCTTGAGGTTTGAATAGTGAGTTCTGAATCTTGCTAATCAGCAATGACTACCTTACTTCTTTGTTTTTGCATCTCATACTGACTAATCTTGAATCATTTCTATGCGGCTCACAATTCTTCTCTCTTTCCTCAAGAAGTTAGTTGACACCAATCCCCGATGTGCAATTCAGAGAGTTTTCTGATGCCAGCAGCTCACTGTTTGCTGCTCTGGGGCTTCACCCAACATCACCTTCACGACAGTCCTTGCATGGTCCATTGGTACCACCCTCTTTCACCTTGTGTCCATACAACAGGGCATTTCCAAACTACCAGTCTCACCACATCATGGTTGCTTTTAGACCAGTCCATATGCCATTTCAACCATTCAGGACTTCACTTTGGAATGCAGGGATAATGCTAATTTATTTGCTTCTGTCAGCTTACTTTGCCCACAGAGGTGCACACATCTCCTGAATCTACACAGGATCCATCTTAAGGTCGTTTCTTTTATGGGACTCATTCAACTTTGGCAAACTTAGAGCTGCCAGCCTCAGTGGTGCAGAGGAGAGACAAGAAGCTTGTCACTCTTGTGAGCACTGAACAGTCAATAGATTCAATTTGGCTGTTTGGAACCGTGCTAAGTCCATGTCACCCCTACAGCAGGTGGCAGCAGCTTATATGACAAGCACACTGCGCATTCTTCAACCAAATGGCCAAGTGGGCTTAGGGGGTTTGCAATCAACCAAAGGAGTATCACCATAGTCAGTCAAAGAAACTGTCCAATTTCAGTCCAGGGACTGGGCCAGTTTTCGTGACAAGAGATACAGGGAGGGATTTGTGAAACTTGAAAGGGTTCAGAAAAGATTTACAAGAATGTTGCCACAGTTGAAGGGTTTGAACAAGACTGAGAGGCTGAATAGACTGGGGCTATTTTCCCTAGAGTATTTGAGGCTGAAGAGTGACCCTATAGAAGTTTATAAAATCTTGAGGGGCATGGATGGAGAGAATAACTAAGGTCTTTTCCCCACGGTAGGGGAGTTCAAAACTAAAGGGAATAGGTTTAAGGTGAGAGGGGAAAGATTTAAAAGGGACCTAAGGGGCAACGTTTTCATGCAGAGGGTGGTGCATGCATGGAATGAACTGCCAGAGGAAGTGATGGAGGCTGGTACAATTATAACATTTAAAAGGCATCTCCATGGGTGCATGAACAAGTAGAGGTTTATTAGGATATGGGTCAAATGCTGACAAATGGGACTAGATTAATTTAGGATATCTTGTCAGCATGGACAAGTTGGACTGAAGGGAATGTTTCCATGCAGTCTTTTTGACTCTATGATTTTAAATGGATAAGAACATTAAATGGTGATTCATGAGCAGGAGTGATGGTAAAGCATCACTGGTGCATGTGTAGGATGATGAAGTGAGTTGAGTGGACACGAGATGATGAGAAATGTAGACCATGAGACTGCGACATGAGTGGATTTTGAGTGGTGGCCCTGTGAGTGTGGGCTTGGCAGAAACAAAAATGGTAGCATTTGCCGTTACAGAGTGTAGGAGATCATTAATCCTTTCTCTGCAGTGGCATTCCTATTCACCTGGGATAGTGCATCAGTCCAGGTTGGTAGGTCTGGTGGCGGGGTCTCCTTTGCTGGTCAACAGGAGATGTTACCGCCTTTCTCTCCACCACCTTATCCACCAGCACCTCTAGGTTTATATCAGTGAACTAAGGAGCTAATTTGCCTTTTTGAGGCATTTCCTTTTGCATAAACGTGCAGGACCACAGAGTAAAGGACAGTTCCTGGCTTGTAGCACCTGAAATACTGAGGAGCTGGGATTTAAATATGGTGTTCACATCATAAGCATTAAAAATTCCAACAGCAGCAAACACCTGCACCTATCTTGCTGCACAAGTCCATGTGATGGACACCGCGGAGGATGTTTTCATAACTAATGAGCTGAAGAGCAGATGGTTGCATGAGAAAATTTATCACAAACTGTGCAAACGCTGCCACAAATGGGAAAACTCAGCCAACAACTTTAATGTCATCTGTATGGTTGCACACAAAAAATGGTGCTTTTTTTTCACTTCTTTGAGGCTCTGTGACCCCATTCATAATGCTGCAAATTCTATTGGCCTTTCATGTGACTTCATTAAACTTACTTTCCACTTTCACAGAGTTTATCATGCCCCTCTGCTCAGTGTCTGTTCACTCAGTGTATATTCTCCTGTGTGTAATTCCATTCTTCTTCCCAAAAAGCATTACACATGCACTCATGTATAGTAAAATGCATCTGTCACCTGTATTTCTGAAGTATTTTGTAGATCTCACTTGTTTGCTAGGTTTATTTCCAATACTCCATCAAAATGACACTCGTATGCAGAGATTGAATGAGTCTAACACAAACCTCTAGTATGCACCACATTTAACATAATATGTTTATTTTCTTGCCATAAAGTAGCTTTTGAATTATGCAATCACATTATTTTCTTCTCGCATTTGCTGAGTTTCTTTTAACAAGTCAGTTGTGAGATGCCTTGTCAAATGCTTCTGAAAATCCAGAAACATCACATTTACTGGCATTGCCTTTATCCAATTAGTCACTTCTTTCAAAGAAAAATCTCCATCAAACGTAACTATGTTTTATCTACCACGTCCATTCCTAATTGCCTTTGAGAAGGTGTTGGTGAGCCTTCTTGGACCACAGCGGTCGGGTCGCACAGTCTGTTAGAAGGGGAGTTCCAGGCTTTTTGACATTGTGAAAAGTGAAAAATGAGTGACATAGTTCCTGGTCAGGATAGTACTGTATATGACTTGGAGGGCAAATTGCAAATGTTGGTGTTCCCATGCATCTGCTGCCCTTGTTTTTCTAGATGCTGGACATCATAGGTTTCAAAGGTGCTGTTAAATAAACCTGGGTGAGTGACTGCAATGCATTGTGTCAATAATACACATTCCTGCCATTGCTGGCGAAGTAAGTGGATGTTTAATGTGGTGGATAAGGTGCCTATTCGATGGGCTGTTATTTTTCTTGGAAATACATCCATCTAGGCCAGTAGAGGTTATCCAATCACACAGCTGATTCCTGTGAATTGATTGTTATTTGCCACATATTAGCCCAAGCCTGAAACTCATATGGATATGATTACTTCAATATCTCAGGAGTTGCAGAAGTTGCTGAACACTGTGCAGCTTGCAAATATCCCCACCTCTGAACTCCTGATGAAAGGAAGGCCATGGATGAAGCAGCTGAAAATGTTGGCCTGGGACATCACTGCAGGCGTTACTCAGAATAATATCTGCAGTTTGAGATGTTTGACTTGCAACAACTACAATCATCTGCTTTTGTGCTAGGTATGTTGTAAACCAATGGACAGTCTGCACCCTGATTGACTCCAGTATTGCCAGGTCTCCTTGGTGCCACACTTAATCAAGTACCTTTGTTATCAAGGTGGTCTGGTTTTTCATATTTGGATCAAGGCTGTAATGACATCAGGAAATGAGTAGCCCTAGTGAAACCCAAGCTTGATGTCAATAAACAGTTGATTTCTTTGGAAGTGCAGCTTGTTAGTACTGTCAATGGCCCCTTATAACACTTTGCTGATGATGGGAGCTGATGGATCAGGTGGTTTGTATTTGTTTTGATTTTTGTGGACAACCGATAATTTTCCACTTTGTCAGGTAGTTGTTAGAATTATAGCTGTACTGGCAACAGTTTGACTAGGGTCACTGCTAGTTCTGGAGCACAAGTCTTCAGTAATGTAGCTGAATATTCTCAAGGCTCAGCCTTTCCAGTATACAATGCCTTTGGCAGTTTATTGATGTCATGCAGAGTGAATCAGACTGGTTGAATACTATATCTGTAATGCTGGGGAGCTCAGCTGGAGGCTGAGGTGGATCAGACACTCAACACGTTTCACTGATAATGGATGCAAATACTTCTTCCTTATCTTTTGTACTAATGTTCTGGGCTCCCCCATCATTGCGCATGGAAATGGTTGTGGAGCTTTCCCCTCCTGCTTGTTATTTAATTGTGCACCACATTCGTGACTAGATGTAATAGAACTGCAGACCTTAAAACTGATCCATTTGTGGGATTGCTTATCTGTTGCTTCTGTAGTTTGGCATGCAAGTAGTCCTATGCTACAGCCTTTCTAGGTTGATACTTCATTTTAGGTTGCATTGAACTGTGGTTGATCCCCTGGCTTTTTGATAAAGGTAGTGTGGGGAATAAACCAGGTTATGAAGTTATAGTTTGTGGCTGAATATAATTCCTCAGCTGCTGATGGTCTACAATGCTTCATGAATGTTTAAATTTGAGTCTATTCCATTTATAGCAGTGATAGTGTCACACAACGTGAGGAAAGATAGCCCCATTATGAAGATTGGACTCTGGTTCAGTGACTGTATCAGTATGAGAGACCACTGCACAATTGTAGACAGTTGCTTTGGGTAGATTGGTGAGGATGGGGTCAAGTAGGCTTGACTGTTTTGTTGGTTCCCTCATCACCTATCACAAATCTAGTCTAGTAGCTATGATCTTTTGGGCTCATTCAGTCTACTGAGCCACTCTTTGTGATGGTTATTGAAGTCCCATACCAGAATACATTCTGTACCATTGCCACTGTTGGTGCATTCTTTAACGGGTGTTCAACATGGAAAAGTATTGATCCTTCAGTGGAAAGAGGGTAGTAGATGGGAATCAGCAGGAGGTCTCCTTGCCTATGTTTGATTTGACTTTCCATGAGATGTAATGGGATTTCGAGTAAATGTTGAGGATTCCAAAGCAACTTTCCTCATCTGTATACCACTGTGCCACCTCTGTCCTGTTGGTGCAACAGGAAAGACTCAGAGGTGGTGATGCAGCAACCTGTGATATGGTCATCTTCACTGAATCATACCTTAGACAAGTCAGGCTATTGCTTGACTAGCCTATTGGACAGTGTTCTCCACTTTGGCACCAATCCCAATGGGTTGATAAGGACTCTGCAGGGTCAGCGGGGTTGGGCTTGCTATTTGTGCAGTTCATTCTTTTGATTAGACTTTGTAATATCATGATACAGTTGACTGTCTTGCTAGGCAATTTTGGAGGTCAGTTAAGAGTCAGCCACATTATTGGGAGTCTGAAGTGACATGTAGGCCACACCAAGTAAGCACTACAGATTTCTTTCACAGATGGCTTTTTATGATTATTATTATATAATCACCATTCAGTTAGCTTTTAATTCCAGATTGTTGTTGAATGCAAATTTCACCATCTGCCATGATAAGATTCAAACCCATGTCCCCGGAACTTTAACCTTTTGGCTTCTGAATAACCACTTCAATGATTACCACTACGCCACTACCAATGTCTCCACTTGTATTTTTTACAGGTTGAAACTGGCATGTCCTGATTAACCCATGCATTCTTCAATCCTAACTAACTTCATCTTAAATTGCAAATTGCATAGATTAAATATTTTATAAACAGCTGACTTCAGACTAAATGATTTTTAATTGTGAGCCTCATTCTCCTTTCTTGAACAAATATGTTTCATTGGAAATAGGTCCACTGTGCTCTTAGGTCAATTGAATATTCCTCTCTGGCTTTTTTTCAATAGTTTGGACTACAGCATCATGACTCAGTGGCTTATTGATCTTGTGAGTTTGCTTTTGGAACTAGCTAACGACACTAAAGCATGCAGTACCTACACCAGATGAACTGTTGTGCTCCAGGGAAACAGCTCATCACCATCTTCTCAAGAACATTTAGGGATTGGCAGCAAATATTGGCCTTGCCAGCAATGCTGACATCCTAGAAAATAATGTTCCAATATTTCTATCAATTAAGTATAAAGCAGGGATTTCTTTCCGCCTTTGCGTAGTCCTTCGTGAGATTTTGATGAGTGAATACAATGGCTTTGGAAAAGATCCAGAGAAATGTCCCAAGACTGATTTAAAGTTTGAAGAACCTTAATTCTTCTGATAGATTTACCAAGCTAGGCTTATTTATTTTAGAAGAGTATATATTTAGAGGTTATCAGTTTGAGATTTGTAAAACAATGTAAGGGCAGATTGTTTACCCATTGAGATTATTTGACAGATTAGAATGGACCAATGGTTATGTAGTAAAGGGTAGGGATAAGCATGAATTGTTCTTTTTCAAGAAAGTTTCTTTTTGGCACAGTCATGGCTAGTGTGAACTAGGTAGGTTTGATGGAATGTTTTATTCCTTCTGATGAAAATCGCTGTCATGGTTTACACAGAAACTCAATTATCACAGAACCCAAACAGTCAGAGAGATAACTAATTTCACTGTTCTAAAAATGACCTCATCTCCAATCCTGAGCCCATGCAATTGTTTCATTTTGCTTCCCAAGATCCATAAACAGGTCTGCTCAAATTGTCCCATTGTTTCAGCATGTTGTTCCCCTACAAACTCGATTATCTTCTTTCAACCAGACTGCTGACACACACTCCTCTTAAGTTTTCAGACCCTAAACTCCTAAACATCTCTGCTTCACCTTTACACCCAACCTCTCTACATTTCCATCCCTCTACTCCATCACCCAAACCAGGGTTGTCAGAGATTTCTCCACTTCTCCTTGAGTAGGAGCCCACTCAGTTCCTTTATAAATCATTCCTAGACCTTGCTGGTCTTGTTCTCTCATTGAACACAATCTCCTTTGACTTTTTTTACTTGCTTCAAGTAAAAGGTGTTGCTATGGGACTTTTATCTTATAAAAAATTAGAAATATCTATGTGGAGCATTCTTGTTTCCACCCCTAGTCCAGTTCCTTCTCTTGCCTTTTTTCTGGGAAAATGACAAACATGGGTGCCATTTCTTGCTTTTGCTCTGAACTGGGAAATCTTTGATAACTTTGATCACAATTTCCACCCTTCTATTATGTTCATGCAGTCTATCTCCAATCTTTCTTTTCCTCAATCTTCAAGCCTCATTTCTGGTGTCAAGTATGGACCAATATCCACTATAATTCACTGACTATGACATCTCCATTGTCTACATTTCTTCTCACTCCACTTCCTGTAAGGACAACTCTACATTGTAAGTTTCTTCATCTCAATTGTAATTTAAGGTGCCACCTTCAGTACTTCACCTTGATTGCCATGGTCATTGAATATTTCTATTTGATATTCTGTCCTTCTGTTCTCACTATTTCTAGTTTGTCCATGGACAATAATGGCATTCCTTTTCTCCTGTCACCTTCAAACCCAACAGCCTCTACATTCAGTGGATCATTCTTCTTTGTTTCCATCATGGTGCCACTAGCCTAAAACACTTGTTCTCCCCCTGCAGCATTATACGTTATTCTACTTCTCAACCAGCCGTCCTTTTCCTACAGCACCTTACTTTGCCAGTACAGGAGATGGAGAGAGATAGAAGTGTAGGCTCTCTTTCTTACTGTCTCAGACCTTGAGCGCTCTGCAGTTGAAACTTTATTTCAATTCAGTGCTTCGCATCCACTCCTCATAACAGTGTTTTCCCCTACTCTGGGGAAGCCAAAAACAGACTGGGTTATTGCTTTATGAAACCTTTTCATCAGTCTGAAAGTATGAGCCCTACCTTCTGGTCACTTGACATTTTAATTCTCTGGCTCATTCCCGCTCAGTGCTCCAACCTCAGCCTGCTACATTGTTCTAATAAAGTACAATATATATTTGAGAAATGGGACTTTGTCTTTTGATTAGGGCCTTGTGCAGTCTTCCATGTGGAAAAATTTCAGATCACAACCATTATCCAATTTTATTCAGATAGTAATTATTGTTGAAGGTAATGCACCTCCTATTTATTCCTTCTAACCTTTTTTTAACATGTCCAATTACCATTTTGCTTACACTATTGTCCTTTTTGTCATTTTAACTTCTATCTCCAATCCCATGACAGGCACTCTTATGTGCTCTTCTCCTCCTCACCCTTCCTGCCATTGTATTTGCTTAAAATCTGCCCTATCTCAATTCCATTCCATTTCTGACAAAAGGTCATGACCTGAATATTAATACTGTCCTTCTGTGTCCACAAATGCTGCCTGACCTGCTGAGTATTTTCGGCATCTGCAATAGTTCTGTATATTGAGGAGTAAGTTGAGTGGCATGGATACAATAGAATTACAGTTGTCAGACTGGAACAGCACTACATAATTGAAAATATTTTCTTGTCATCATATGGACTGCAGGGCTTTTGCCATTACTGTACACCAAAAGAATGCTCGAGAAACCCCAATCTAACATATGATCTTCATTACAGTTCAAGGTTGATGCAGCAAAGCAGCTGAAAACATTTCTCACTATTAATCAGCATTGTTTTTATACATGCACAGGAAGACTTGGAGAATAAAATTACTGGCTGGTACAGCAACAGTACTATTTTTGTTTCAGCCTGCATGGGAATTAGTTTGCACCCCTGATTTGCTATTTTTAAACAGGTTTGACACAACTTGTGCTAATTAAGTTAGTCAATTCAGATAAGTGGCATCCTGCTTTAATATTTAATTTGTCAGGCCTTTCTACTAACTTAACTGTTGAATGCATTAACTGAAAATCATAAATTCAGTGGTTCCATTTGTGTTGCGTTGTTTGAATTCAGCTGGGACAGCAGTTAGAATACAACAGTTGTCTTTAATCCTTCAAACTAGCTTCATTTGGCGAGGACAATTCTTCTTGATTGCTGAATGACATCTGCTGGAAGTGCATGTGCGGCTTCATTGTGATATCTTCCATAGATGAATAGCCAGCTGCCAGTGACTTTGGCTTACAAGTGAAAAGTGTCACAAGTTATCTTAAGTACCATGAGTCATATTTGGGCAAGAAGAAAAGTAAAGTAGAGCAGAAGGTCACATTTTTCTAGAAAATGTGCTTTGCCTTATTATAGTGATCATGGAATGAACTTCTCAATAAACTCTTACTAACAATGGTTCAAATTTGAACATCATTCTGTGTCAGTGCTGTATGAGATCACATTAGAATTAGCACAGAATTATGCAATAATAGTCATCCCATTCAGGGCTCAGATCTAATCCAGGGTTCATTAATTAGTTAGTTAACCTGTAAATCTAACTATGACCTCTAAATTCAGCAAGTACACTTATTTTTCAGTCTTCTTTTCGAATACTTTAAGGCTGCACTACATATGTGATATTTCACATCAATGTGTTAAGCACAGGTTTGTGCTAATCAGTTCAATAAATACATTTAATTTCCTTTATCCCCTCCACACCACAAAGGTTTGTCAGAAAGTATTCTGTATAGACTAACACAATTCTTTATACAGTGAGCACAAGAAATGAAGTGGCTCCAGTTTTTAAGTATTCAGATGTTTCAGAGAAGAAAACATATTGACTGAGTAAACTTGCCAATGAGAGGATTGTGTGGACTTGCACACCTTATTAGGAATGTTTCCAGTTAAAGCTCTGTCTGGCTTACATAGCCCTAAAGTTAAGAACTCAGTGACTGGATCTTAGCACAGTAATATTTAGTGGCTTTAGTGTGTTAAATTATTTGCCTATATCTTTGCCTATACCCAAACAATGGCTTCTAATGTGATGAGTATTGCTAAATGATATGAATTTCCATGAAGCTCATGATTTTAGGGAATTCATACCCTTGTTCATTTGCAGCTTATTAAATACTGTGCAGCATGGACTTTTTGTTTCATGAACTGGATTAGGAATAGCCATTTTCCTTTACAAGTTTATTGTACCTCTGCAAACTACACACATAAGTGTTAGATGCAGAGTGACCTTCTCCTGTCACTGTGTGCCTCGCTTGTTTTTGGAATGCAGCAACTGGTGTGCAGGGGAAAATAAGTGCTGTGATTCCACCTAAAATTTTAACCTGTAGTTTACGTCTAGCAGTTTCTGGTTTTATTTCAAGAAAATAAATATGTGTATGCTCTGGCGGCCGTTACCCAATAATATGATTCTCCTTCTTGTGGTCCAAAAAGGAATAGCCTCAAGGGAAATACCAGAAAGGATCAAACACTTCTCTTTCCTCAGATGCTAATGCGCTAGGGTTCTGTGTAGCCAGCATTTATTTAAAATTGCTATTTTTATCTTGAGGGAGTGCACTGTGACACGTCTGGCACACAAAACAAACTGACATAGCTCAAAGGTACCTGTGAAAGTCAGTTACCAATTACACATTTTATAAAAAGAAAATTATATAAATAAACTGTGAACGCTTTACATAAAATGCAATTTTACAACAACATTCAAAATGAAGAAGAATTGAACTGTGCCACACACTTACAATGTTATAAAGTGTTATGATGTTACTGAGACATTTGTTGATGTCCTTCAGTTGTACCATGTTACATCATTGAATGGAGATGGTCTAGTGTTGGGTGTTTTGTGTAGAATATGTATAAAATACCAATGACAATATGTTTGCTGCTCTCAAGCCATTGTTGTAATTCATGATATTATGGGGAATAGTTAGAATGGCACGTGGAAGATGTTCTACACAGAATTCTTAAAAATAGAAAGCTTAGCAGGTATTTTTACAGAACACAGTGACAACAGCTAGTTATGACTTTTATTAACTTTGTAAAGTTCTTGGGAAGAAACTGTATGATTTAGCAATGAACGTTCAGAATTAGAACTACATGTGTTGTTGAAACACAAGACCAGATTTTCTGGTGGTCTCTGAATAGTTGGAGACGGGACATACCTTGAACAATGCATTGACTACGCACTCTCTGTCCAGGGAGTTTAAATTTCCTTTAGGCAATTACCCAGTGTCTAGCCTCAAGGTTAGAAATGTAGGTTGCTTTAAGGCTCAACCAGAACAACTCCAGAGTTGACTGAGAGTTGGTGATGCTCAATGGACTTTGTATTTGAGATCTAGGTTCTTAGGGCCCTCTTGTGGTGCAGAGGAAGAGTCCCTATCGCTAGAACAGGAGGCCTGGGTTCAAATCCCACCTGCTCCAGAGGTGTGTGAATACATCCCTGAACACGTTGGTTACAAAATTAAGAGCTGGATTCTTCTAGCTCCATTGTGATTTAACCACCTCTATCTCTTCACTACCTCCTCACTTTAATGTTCTATATTGCCCTTAATGGCTTTGCACATAAATTAATAAGTTGGAGAATGTGGGTGATTTACTCCTCGTGGTTAGTTAATAGGTTAACAAGATATCTTTGGTGATGGGCAAAAAAGACATAGTTGTGTAAGAGCATCCCTGGATGTAAATCAAGAGGGAAAAAAGACTGGAAATGAAAAAAAGAGCTGTGTTCTTGTGGCAGTAGTAATGTTCCTATCTCTGAGCCAAGGGACCTGGATGCCAGTCCCACCTATTCCAGATATGTGTAATAACATATCCGAACAGGATGATTAGAAAATATTAAAAGTTGGGTTCTTCCCCAGTAAGAAGTTGGCTTCTGGACACAGAAAGGATCTAGAAAGGAAGGGTGGAAATTATTGTTTGTGAAAGATAGATTTGTAATAAAGTCACCATAGTCCTGCCAGACATTGGACTACTCTTTCATTAAAGAGAAACAACTAGTGGTGGTTTAACCTGAGGGTCACCACACTCAGGTAAGTAGAGGGATTGAGAAGGAGAGTCCTTCAAGATAACTCAGCTGGTGCAGGAATTGAAACTGCACCCATATCCTACATTGCAAACTAGCTGTCCAGCCAACTGAACCCCAGATTTATGATAAAACCCTCTTCTGGAAGTCTTTTGGCACTTAATTCAATATATGTATGTCAGTCAGTTAAACACCTGGAACCCTCAAAATAAAAGTCCCCTGTTCTGAATTAGAATCAGAGATTTTGGAGGATTCTAACTTAATTACCTTAATGGTTGTCAGGAAACTTTAGAGGAATAAAAAGCCTATTCCAATTGCAAATTAACTACTGACCACACCGCACCTCTAATGAATGACACTAACTGTTTCATCTGAATCCCCCCCCAACATGACTTCCCTCTTCTGCCTGACCATAAGCAATCAGCCCTTGGCCCCTTTCCACTGAAACCAGTAATGTGGTCAGCATACAACTGAAAATGTTATTGATATGCCTAGGAATTGTATATGTGACTGTGTAATCCTGTGCAGATCTGTTGCTATGCGGAAACTGATAAGTATGTCACATTCTTCAGATTTGACGTTGAATGCAGATTCATTCTAATGTCTTTGAATGAAACAGGCATTTCAAAATTCTCAATCACTTTCAGTGGTTTATCACTGTTGTAAATAGAAATTTTCACAGTCCCTGGTTTGCAGAGAACAGGGAGGTCTTGCAGCTTGTTGAACATTTTGTCTCTCATGACATTGACAGATGCTCCTGTTATGTGAGAACATCAGCATTCAAACAGCCAGTGAGCATTGTTACACATGATTAGTTGCTGTGACTGAAACAGTACCGTCTCAGTAAGAGGGAGAATGGGGTAAAGTTATGATTGGTTTTCCCCCTGTTAAGCCTAATATTGAAAGTATTGTTTGATTTAATTCTTTCCCTTTTTGCTCCTGCCTCCTACTGAGGTAGGCCAAAGTGTGTTTCCAAAGCCATGGTTTGTTAACTCCAGTTTTTTTAAAAATAAACCCACAGTAATATTCTTTACAACTAAGTCAAAGATAGGGTTTATTATCAAACCATTTAAAATGCAGGGAATTTATTTGCCACTTCATTCACACAAACATGAGTATTCAAGAAATTAAGGAAGACAGCAGAGGAGAGGAGATTGGTTATAACTTAAAAGTTTTAATAAGTCCAGAGGTATAAAAACTTAGTATTTGTGAGTTATAACTTCCAGGAGATCAATTCAATGCCAGTTTCTTTGGTGAGCAAGGTTCAATAGGTTTCTTTCATGCAGGTAAAGTGTAGATTTCTTTCCAGTCAGTAACTTGGAGACAAAAATGAAAAATAGAAAATAGGAGCAGGAGTAGACCATTTGGTCCTTCAAAGCTGCACTGCCATCTGTTAATATCATGGATGGTCAACTAACTCAATGGTTTGTTGTTGGTTCCTCCCCATATTAGGTTGTTACCTTTAGCGCCAAGTATTATTTCGAACTCCTTCTTGAAATCATACGGTATTTTGTCCTTGGCTGTTTTTTGTGGTAGCAAATTCTACAGGCTCATCATTCTCTGAGTGAACAAAGTTAAAAGTCACACAACACCAGGTTATAGTCCAACAGGTTTATTTGGAAGCACTAGCTTTCGGAGTGCTGGTCCATTGTCAGGTAGCTGCTACTGTGAGATTTTTAACTTTGTCCACCCCAGTCCAACACCAGCTCCTCCACATCATCTCTGGGTGAAGACATTTCTCCTTATGTCAGTCCTAAATGGTTTACTGCATATTCTCAGACTGTGATCCTTGGTGCTGAATTCCCCAACCATTGGGATTATCTTTCTTGCATCTACTCTGTCTAGTTCTGTTAAAATTTTAAAGGTTTTCTATGAAATACCCGGCATTGTTCTGAGCTCCCGGAAACAATTCTAACCACAACCTGTCCTTGTGTGCCAGTTCTGCCATCCCAGGAATCAGTCTGGTATACCTTCACTGCACTTCCTTTATAATAAGAACATCCTTCCTCAGATAAGGAGATCAGAAAGCACACAATATTTCAGGTTTGGTCTCACCAAGACCATGCATTATTGCAGCAAGACATCCCTGCTCCTGTACTTGAATCCTCTTTCTATGAAGGCCAACGTACCATTTGCCTCCTCTAGCACCTGCTATACCTACATACCTACCTTTAGCAACTGGTGTATTGAGGATACATTTTACATTCCCCTCTCTGTATATATCCATTCAGTGAACAATCTGTCTTACTGTTTTTGCCACCAAAGAGAAAGGTCTGAAGCAGGCTGCCAACTCAGCCTGGAATCTCATTCTCCCTCTGGAGCTCAAACTGCAGCTGACTTAGAATCTGTAGATGAGCAGAGAGATATCGGTGTCCATGTACATAGACCCTGAAAGTTGCTACCCAGGTTGATATGGCTGTTAAGAAGGCATATAGTGCATTAGCTTTTATTGGCAGAGGGATTGTGTTTCGGAGCCACAAAGTCATGTTGCAGCTGTACAAAACTTTGGTGCAGCCGTACTTGGAGTATTGCATACAATTCTGGTCACTGCATCACCGCATTGTGGGAAGGATGTGGCAGCTTTGGAAAAGGCTCAGAAGAGATTTACTAGGATGTTGCCTGGTATGAAGGGAAGGTCTTATGAGGAAAAGCTGAGGGACTTATTAGAGAGAAGAAGGTTGAGAGGTGACTTAATTGTGACATATAAGATAATCAGAGGGTTAGATAGGGTGGACAGTGTGACCCTTTTTCCTCAGATTGTGATGGCTAGTACAAGGGGACATAGCTTTAAATTGAGGGGTGATAGATATAGGACGGATGTTAGAGGTAGTTTCTTTACTCAGAGAGTAGTAGGAGCGTGGAGTGCACTGCCTGCAACAGTAGTAGACTCGCCATATTTAAGGGTATTTAAATGGTCATTGGATAAACATATGAATGATAATGTAATAGTGTGAGTTAGATGGGCTACAGATTGGTTCCACAGGTCGGTGCAACATCGAAGGCCAAAGGACTGCACTGTAATGTTCTATGTTCTATATTCTATCCCAGAATTGTATACATAAGCAATTCAACAAGCTCAAATTTCAGTCATGTGAAAGCGATGAGCATTTCAGGTACTGAGGTCCATATCAGCTAAACAGACGTTAACCATGTAGCTTTTCCTCCCACAACAGTTTCCATTGTGAGGTGAAAGGTGCCTGTTAAAGTATGAGCACCCATTTTAACATAATGGTGAGAATTTCCTTTTCCAGAGCTAGCTATGGAGACTTATCTGCTTTAATTGGAATATATATAAATTATGTAGGCTACAGAAACTTCTGAACCACTATCATGTGATCAATTTCAGACTTTCTTATGAGTCCAGCACAGTTGTCCGTTTTTAAAAGAACCAGATGGTAAAGATGGAAAAATAGAAGAGAATACAGTCAGTTCTGCTATAATGTGTGTTTCTTCTTCGTGAATTGGTTTTAATACGATTGAAGAATTTAGACTGTTATTTGCATTGGCTATAACACGATTCCAGCCCCATTAGTCTAAATAGTGTGGCATTACATGATTTTCCTATAATGTATTGCATTATATCAGAACTGACTGTACAGTTTTTTTTTCATATCCTTTGACGGTTCAAAAATATAATCACAGTAATCTGCCTCTACATTGGTTAGATCTTTCATCCTTTCCTATGATATGCACAATTAGCACCCTTACGATGGTATATGTATTAATAATTGAGTTCATCAATGAGGAACAAATGCAAACAAAGTAGTTTTCCACAGGCTTTATCATTGTTTTCTAGTAATGGGACACTTTTAGTCAAGATACATACTGCCATAATGGAAACACTTTTTCAGTATTGAAGTTCTGTGAGACCATGTGTTGTTGCTTTACATGTGAATGATGAACAGTGTTCAAAACAGTTGAACCTACAGGGTGGTGGCTACTGATGGCAGTGTCAACATTAATGGTGTTGAACTCTGAAAGTGATAACGTCCTTGCCAGTTTCAGCAGCTCTGACAGCTTTCTGTTTTTTCTCACGTGCTTTTTGATGCCTTTGATGAGCGAGAAGACCTTTTGAATGTTTGTTTTTTGATCAACCATTCAACACATTTGCTATTAGTTGTCTCAATCATGTGTAATACTGTTATTTCTCTTTTATGATTCTTGCTTAGTACATTGAAGAGTTATTGTTTCATTTTTTTCTTAATTGTTCATGGGTGAGGGCATCGCTGGTTAGGCCAGCATTTATAGCCCATCCCTAGTTGCCTAGAGGGCAGTTAAGAGTCAAACACATTGCTGTGGATCTGGAGTCACATATAAGCCAAACCAGGGAAGGATGGCACCCAAAAGGACATTAGTGAACCAGATAGACTTTTCCAAAATAGAGAATGGATATATGGTCATCGTTAGATTCATAATTTCAGATTGTTAAAAAAAGTTCAAATTCCACCATCTGCCATGGTGGGATTCAAACCCAGGTCCCCAGAACATTACCTGGGTCTCTGGATTAACAACCCAGCTAGACCATCACCTCCCCATGCAAGAAAAATATTGTATAAACTAGATTGTTCATGTACTTTTGTTAAGTCATAGATGTTTTGCTCAGGCATAAGTATCTCAAAAACATCAGCTCATTCTTCACTCAGACTTGGATTTTGAGTTAACAAAGTACAGGGTGTTTATCTGGAGTTATATTGTCTGGAGTTTAGAAGAATGAGGAGGTATCTCATAGAAGCCTATACAATTCTTGATAGGATTGGACAGGATAAATGCAAGAAGGATGTTCCCAATGAGTGGAGTGTCCAGGACATGGAACCGCAGTTGAAGTAAAAGGGCCATTTAGATCTGTGATAAGGAGTAATTATTTCACCCAGACAGAGGTGAGTCTGTGGAATTGTCTGGCAAGAAAGTGACACATTTTTCTCATAAGTATGAACCAAAATACATTTGGGTAATTGCTGACTAGATCTGCTTTCTGTGTGATGCATTTCTTTTAGCACTTAATTTAATTCAGGCCTTTGACTGAGGCACTGATTGTGAACTGAGACCCTTGCCCTTAAATTAAAATGTCTTGCCCAAACAAAATGTTGCATCTGCCAATTTCACTCTCAAAGCCAGCAGAGATCTACTGCTTCACACAAGGCCTTGCTGTACTCTGTAAAATCTGCACAAATCAATTTCATTAAAGCTAGCATTCTACAAGTGAAAGGCATCCCTGAGTCAGTTTTGTGTGGCTGGTCAAAGCAGAACTTGGTCTGTCTGGTTTTGGCTGAAGACTGGCTCCAGCAGTAGCAAGAAGAAAGACTCAATTCTGTAGTGCACATATCTCTAGCTGCCCAAACCAGGAAAACCTTATCTGATGCAAACATGGCTGCTCATTGAACACAACACTAGATGCATTCTGTGCCTACATTAGCCTTTACAGATAGAGATGCTGGAGTTTACTTGCCACGTCTAACAATCCACATGCATCTGACCAGGTGAGTAAAGAATCCCTGCCAATTGAAAAGTTCACTCATTTGTCTCTTTCAGCACAAGAAGGTGCACCCCTTTATTGAGGAACAATCCAACACTATTATAATTAGCCTGCTTTAGGGGAATCAAATAGGTCTGCTAAGTTTTAAGCTGGTGAAAGACTAAATATGGAGTCAACCTCCTGATCCTCCAGATTCTCAGACAAGAACTAGGATTTGTCATGGCACCTTGTTTTTTTCTTGTTGCACCAAATCAATACCATCACCATTTCCCCAAACTCCAATATCCTCAGCCCCATCAGCCCAAACTGTTTTTTTTTTGCATCATAATTGTCTTATTGATAAATTCTTGATTTGAAAGGAATTAAGGGTTATGGTGAGAGTGCGGGTAAGTGGAATTGAAACACCCATCAGCCATGATTAAATGGTGGAGTGAACTCGATGGGCCGAATGGCCTTGCTTCCACACCCATGTCTTATGTTCTTAAGGTGTTATATTAGTACTTTGGAATACTCCCAATGCATTACGAAATATGTACTACAGCATGTACTTTAAGAAATCAAAACCAAACTGTACAAATAATTATTGCATAAAATAACTGCAGTTCAATGGTTTATACGGACCAGCAGTAATCAGAATAGAAACATTGAAAGATTATAAAATTATGAAGGGCATGGATAGGATAAATAGACAATGTTTTTTTTCTGGGGTGGGAGATTCCAGAACTAGAGAGCATAGGTTTAGAGTGAGAGAGGAAAGATATAAAAGAGACCTAAGGGTCAACATTTTCATGCAGAGGGTGGTGCGTGCATGGAATAAGCTGCCATCGGAAGTGGTGGAATTGCAAAATTTAAAAGGCATTTGGATGGGTATATGAATAGGAAGGGTTTGGAGGGATATGGACCTGGTGCTGGCAAGTGGGACTAGATTAGATTGGGATATCTGGTTGTCATGGATGAGTTGGACCAAAGGGTCTGTTTCTGTGCTATACATCTTTATGACTCTATGACCTGAAAAGTTAATTCTATTTCTTTCTCCAAATGCTGCCTGACCTGCTGAAATTTTCCAGCATTTTTATGTTCTTATTTCAGATTTCTAGTATCTGCAGGATTTGGGTATTAAAAACAAACTGCCTGGTTCATTTTCTAATCTAACTGTACCATTTTGAGTTGAGGATTAAAATGTTGCAAATCTGTCTGCCTATTTGTAATTCCACAAAAGGAAAAGATCACTTCTGTGTGCATGGAGTTTAAAATGCCAGCATACAAAGCCAATAATAGATGTCAGCTTGGAGATTACTTCCGATAAAGTTTAACAAAGAAAATCTTGTTGTCAAGCACCAACGGCCTTTTTATTTAACTCTGATCTTATATACTGGCAGCAGGAAGGACTACAATGGATATGCATTAGTGAGTTTTACATTAGGCATTATTCAGCCTGTGTAATCCGCACTAATTCTCCAGTAAACTTGTCTGCAGAGATTGTATCACGATCCAGAACATATTAGAAGAGACAGGTCTATTTGTGATGCATTCCAGGCTATTTGTGAACCTAGATAAATTAAGTGATGTGTCACATTTCAATGCAAGAGATTACTCCACCCCTCCCCCTTCTTTATCCCCCTCTCCTCTACTCCACACCAACCCCCCACCACTTCATCAGCATATATCCTGTACTTTGTTAACTCAAGATACAAGTCTGAGTTCTGTAGGCCTAGAATTGGTGCATACCTGGTTTCAGGTAATTAAATTCTCCATAAAGTGACCAAATCCAACATCAGTTTAAAGAGCAGAATGAGAAGAGTCAAAGAAGAGAGGATGCAGTTGCCCCATTAAGTTTTGTCCCTCTGTTACCATAACAACAGAAGTTTGGTGTTCAAATGCACCACCTCACAAATAAATTATATTCTTATATAATTATAATTATTTAAAATTATATCATTTTTATTCTCTTTAATAAATATTTATTTTAAAAAATGGAATGTAGTGTTTAATCCCTCTTTGGAGATTTGAGGACATTATCTCAGCTCCAGTGACATTCCAGTGAGACATTGGAAATGATATTCTTCAGATGTACTTTTAAAACATGGCCCATCTGTCCTCCAAGGGGACATAAAAGCCCAAGACGCTGATTTGAAGAAGAGCTGGAGAATTTACCATGTGCTTAGGGAGGGAATTCGAAGATTTTGAGACACAACGACACTGAAGGGAAGACGATGCATTCGCGAGTGATAGTGTCATACAGCACGGAAACAGACCCTTCGGTCCAACCAGTGGAGATTAGCACTGGTTCCACTTTTGTTTGGCATTTATGTAAATGATTAGAATGAGAATAGAGGAAGCATGGATAGTACGGATAGTCAGCATGGCTTTGTGCGTGGGAAATCATGTCTCACAAACTGCATTGAGCTTTTTGAAGAAGTAACAAAGAGAATTGATAAGGGCAAAGCAGTGAATGTGATCTATATGACTTCAGTAAGGCGTTTGACAAGGTTCCCCATGAGAGACTAGTTAGCAAAGTTAGATCTCATGGAATACAAGGCGAACTAGCTATTTGGATACAGAACTGGCTCAAAGGTAGAAGACAGAGGGTGGTGGTAGAGGTTTGCTTTTCAGACTGGAGGCCTGTGACCAGTGGAGTGTCACAAGGATCGGTGTTGGGTCCATTACCTTTTGTCATTTATATAAATAATTTGGATGTGAGCATAAGAGATATAGTTAGTCTGTTTGCAGATGACACCAAAATTGGAGGTGTAGTGGACAGCAAAGAAGGTTAGAGCTGAAAATGTGTTGCTGGAAAAGCGCAGCAGGTCAGGCAACACATTTTCAGCTCTGATCTCTAGCATCTGCAGCCCTCACTTTCTCAGCAAAGAAGGTTACCTTAGATTACAATGGGATCTTGATCAGATGCACCAATGGGCTGAGAAGTGGCAGATGGAGTTTAATTCAGATAAATGCGTGGTGCTGCATTTTGGGAAAGCAAATCTTAGCAGGACTTATACACTTAATGGTACGTCCTGGGCAGTATTGTGGAACAAAGAGACCTTGGAGTGCAGGTCCATAGCTCCTTAAAAGTGGAGTTGCAGGAAGGTAGGATAGTGAAGAAGGTGTTTGGTATGCTTTCTGAGTCTGAGTATTGAATACAAAAGTTGGGAGGTCATGTTGTGGCTGTACAGGACATTGGTTAGGCCACTTTTGGAATATTGCGTGCAATTCTGGTCTCCTTCTTATCGGAAAGATGTTTTGAGACTTGAGAGGGTTCAGAAAAGATTTACAAGGATGTTGCCAGGGTTGGAGGATTTGAGCTATAAGGAGAGGCTGAACAGGCTGGGGCTGTTTTCCCTGGAGCGCAGAGGCTGAGGGGTGACCTTATAGAGGTTTATAAAATCATGAGGGGAATGGATAGGGTAAACAGACAAAGTCTTTTCCCTGGGGTGGGTGAATCCAGAACTAGGGGGCATAGGCTTAGGGTGAGAAGGGAAAGATATAAAAGGGACCTAAAGGACAACTTTTTCACACAGCGCGTGGTGCATGTGTGGAATGAACTGTCAGAGGAAGTGGTGGAATTGCAACATTTAAAAGGCATTTAGATGCGTAAATGAATAGGAAGGGTTTGGAGGGATATGGGCTGGTTGCTGGCAGGTGGGACTAGGTTATGTTAGGATATCTGATCGGCATGGACGATTTGGACTGAATGTTCTGTTTTGGTACTGTGTATCTCTATGACTCTGTGATGGTATAGTAGACAGTGAAGAAGGTTATCTAAGCCTATAAAAAGATCTTAATTAATTGGGTCAATGTGCTGAGGAATGGCAGATGGAATTTAATTTTGATAAATGTGAGTTATTGCATTTTGGTAATACACACGAGGACTTATACAATTAATGTTAGGATCCTGCGTAATGTTATAGAACAGAGAGACATAAGTGTTCAGGTATATAGTTCTTTGAATTTTGCAACGCAGGTAGATAGCGTGCTTAAGAAGTCATTTAGCATGCTGGCTGTCATTGCTCAGCTCTTTGAGTACAGGAATTGGGATGTCATGTTGAGTTTATAGTAGATGTTGGTGAGGCCTCTTCTGCAGTACTGTTTGCTGTTCTAGTCATCCTGTTTTAGGAAGAGTATAATTAAACTGGAGAGGGTTCAGAAAAAAATTATCAGGATGTTGCCAGGAATGGAAAGTTTCACAGATAAAAATAGACTAGAAAGGCTGGGAATTTCTTCACTGGAGTGTAGGAGATTAAGGGGAGACTTTATTGAGGTTTAGAAAATCATGAGAGGCAAAGACAGGGGTCTTTCCCCTAGGATGTGGGAGTTCAAAACTGAGGATTTTTCAGGTGAGAGAAGAAGGATTTAAAAAGGGGCAATATTTTTACAGAGAGTGATTCATGAATGGAATGAACTATCAGAGAAAGTGGTGGATGCAGGCACAGTTACAATGTTTAAAAGACATTTGGATAAATTCATGATTAGGAAAGGTTTGGAGGAATATGGCCAAATGCAAGCAGCTGGGACTTGTTTAGTTTGGGAGCATGGTTGGCATGGGATGCTGAGTGGCTTGAAGAGGAATTTGCTGTTGGTGGTGTTCCCATCCATCTGTTATCTTGCCCTTCAACATGGAAGTGGCATGGTAGATACTGTTTAAGATGCCTTGGTACATTTCTGTGTCACATCTTGTAGATGGTATGCATGGCTACTATTTAGCACCGGTGATGGAATGACTGAAAGTTTGAAAGCAAGTTGCTATGTCCTGGATAGTGTAAAGCTTTTTAAGTGTTATTGGAGCTGCACTCATCCAGGAAATTGGGGAGTATTCCATTACAGGCCTGACTTGTGCCTTATAGATGGTGGACAAGGTTTGATGAGTCAGGAGCTAAGTATTCCTAGTCTCTGACTGGCTTTAGTAGGTACTGTATTACATGGCAAGTCCAGTTCAGTTTCTGGTCATGGTAACCTCCACCATGTTGATATACCATAATGTCATTGAATGTTCAGGGATAAAGATTAGGAAGACTATTATTAAAGATGCCATTTATGTAGTGTGTAGTGCCAATATTCAGCCTAAGCCTGTGTTTTTGCCCCTGCATTGTATGTGGATATAAATTGCTTTAGTATCTGAGGAGTTGTGAGTGGTGCTGAACATTGTGGAATGATTATGAACATCCCCTTTCTGACCCTATGATCAAGACAGGGTCATTGATGTAGCAGCTGAAGGTGGTTGGTGCTGGATAGAGGGAATCATGCAGAGATGTCGTGGATCTGAGATGACTGACTCCCAGCAAATACAGTCAGCTTCCTGTGTGTCAGGTTTGACCCCTGGTACTCAATGATTTCAAAATTGCCATGGCTCCTTGATGCTACACTGTGTCAATGTGATCTTGATGTCAAGGTCAGTCATTCTCACCTCAGTTCTGGAACTCAGCTTTTTTGTCCATGATTGAAGCAAGGCTGTCATGAGTTTAAGAGCTGAGTTGCCCTGGCAGAAAGTGGGGCATCAGCGGACAGGTTATTATCAATCAGGTGCTTCTTGACTATAAAGCAATGATGATAAGTTACTAACAGTGACGGAGTCATGACGGGTCTGGTGAAGTTTCTCAAAAGTGTAATTTTCTGATAAAGCCTTCAGTTGCTTACCAACTTAAACTTCCACTATTACTCCTTTCCTCCAAAATACATTTTTACAATGAAGAAAGTGATATGTAAATATGAGTTTTCATTTTTTCCTAAAACATATCTAAATGGCTAAAGTGCTGCTTTTTCTCACTTACAAGTGCAATCTTCAAAGAATTTTATGTATTAATAGTTTCAAACACTTCCACAGCTCTGAATATTGTCTAAAATCTGCATGCAGTTGATCAACAAGTGGTTTCACAGTCTTAATTACGTTGTAGGAATTCTGTGGTATGTGGTCTCCACTATGAACTCTTGTGTAGGAAGAAAGCTTATAATGCAGGGATTATTATCCATTGTGTTACTTTTTCAAGACAGCCATCAGCACACTGAAGATTCCAATAACAACATATTTTTCTGATGCATTGTATATATTGCTCAGCAGAAATTTGTTTTGTATGAAAAGCAATTATGCATCTGACTTCTGGCATGTCAAAAAAATCCAAGTGAACAGCCAAAGGATGGTCCAATATTTCAAAGGCAAAATTGCTTCATCAGCTTCACTGCGATATGTAAATTGCTTTTCTGAAGATTTAGACATGTAGTTTCTTTGATAACCTAAAGGAAGTATACTTGTTTGACAGCACCTAAAGAAAGACTATTGCCTAATAATAAATAAATGAATGTTGTATTGTTGTTAATACTATGAGGTCTGAATCATTGGGATCTCTTCCAGGGCAGGTGGGACCTGTACAAAAAGGACAGGTTGCACCTAAACTGGAGGGGCACCAACATTCTCATGGGGAGGTTCACTAGTGTCACTTGGGAGGATTTAAACAAGCATGGCAGAGGGGTGGAAACTGAAGCAGCAGGTCAGCATGTGAGGAGAAGGTAGAGGTTAATTGGATGAACAAGCAGGGCCAATTTAATGAACAAGGCAGAACTATAAAAAGTGCATTGAATAAGACAGGAGGAAGAAATAACAAAAAGATGCTGAAGGACAGAGTTAAAAATCACACAACACGAGGTTATAGTCCAACAGGTTTAATTGGAAGCACACTAGCTTTCGGAGCGACGCTCCTTCATCAGGTGGTTGTGGAAGACACAATTGTAAGACACAGAATTTATAGCAAAAGTTTACAGTGTGATGTAACTGAAATTATACATTGAAAAATACCTTGATTGTTTGTTGAGTCTTTCGTCTGTTAAAATACCATGATGGTTTCACTTCTTTCATACGTAAATCACAAAACTTTTTTTAAAAGTTACATTCTCAGATTAACTGTAATAATTGGTGTCAGCCAGATAATATGCTGAAGGTGTTAGCCCCCTGTGTTCTCTGTCTGTGCTATAATGTTTAGACTGATTCTAATCTAAGAAGTGAGTTAACACAGTCTTAGATGGATTCATGCAGTTTTTGAGCAAAGTACAATGTAACTCTGCAAGTACAAATTCACCCCACAAACATATATGTATATGTGTGCATGTGGGTTTTTGTGTGCTTCCTACGGCAATATGTTTTGGATGCAATAAGGGGACAAGCAATGTTGCATCTAATAAAGAGCAATGAGCCTGATTTAATTAGTTACCTAGTTGGCCATATGCATTTATTGAATAGTGATCATAATATGAGCAAATTTTATGTAGCATTTGTAAGAGATAAGCAAAAATCAGGTACTATAATTTTAGATTTAAGTAAGTCAGATGTTAATGGAATGATGCAGAGCCTTTCCAGAGTAAACTGGGAACAGTGGAGGGTTTTCAAAAAAACAATTAATGCTATTCAGACTCAGCTGTACCCATGAGAAGGTAAAGCTCCACCTCACAAAATAAAGCTATGGACATTTAAGGAGGTATGGCATAGCATGAAATTAAAAGGTAGTGCTTAGAAAATGCAAAGAACAAAATGATCGCACAGATCACACATAATGGAACAAATGCAAAGACGACCAAAGGGCCTCAAGATGGCTTATAAGAGCAGCTAAAAAGGATTATGAAAGGAAACATGCAAGGGACTTAAGCCATTTGGATACAGAACTGGCTCAAAGGTAGAAGACAGAGGGTAGTGGTGGAGGGTTGTTTTTCAGATTGGAGGCCTGTGACCAGTGGAGTGTCACAAGGATCAGTGCTGGGTCCTCTACTTTTTGTCATTTACATAAATGATTTGGATGCGAGCATAAGAGGTACAGTTAGTAAGTTTGCAGATGACCTCAAAATTGGAGGTGTAGTGGACAGCGAAGAGGGTTACCTCAGATTATAACAGGATCTTGACCAGATGTGCCAATGGGTTGAGAAGTGGCAGATGGAATTTAATTCAGATAAATGCGAGGTGCTGCATTTTGGGAAAGCAATTCTTAGCAGGACTTATACACTTAATGGTAAGGTCTGAGGAAGTGTTGCTGAACAAAGAGACCTTGAAGTGCAGGTTCATAGCTCCTTGAAAGTGGAGTCACAGGTAGATAGGATAGTGAAGAAGGCGTTTGGTATGCTTTCCTTTATTGGTCAGAGTATTGAGTACAGGAGTTGGGAGGTCATGTTGCAGCTGTACAGGACATTAGTTAGGCCACTGTTGGAATATTGCGTAAATTCTGGTCTCCTTCCTATCGGAAAGATGTTGTGAAACTTGAGAGGGTTCAGAAAAGATTTATAACCCTATTGTCAGGGTTGGAGGATTTGAGCTATAAGGAGAGGCTGAACAGGCTGGGGCTGTTTTCCTTGGAGTGTTGGAGGTTGAGGGGTGACTTTATAGAGGTTTAAAAAATTATGAGTGGCATGGATAGGGTAAATAGGCAACGTCTTTTCCCTGAGGTGGGAAAGTCCAGAACTAGAGGGCATAGGATTAGAGTGAGAGTGGAAAGATATAAAAGAGACCTAAGGGGCAACTTTTTCACACAGAGGGTGGTACATGTATGGAATGAGCTGTCAGAGGATATGGTGGAGGCTGGTACAATTGCAACATTTAAAAGGCATTTGGATGGGTATATGAATAGGAAGTGTTTGGAGGGATATGGGTCGGGTGCTGGCAGGTGGGACTAGATTGGGTTGGAATATCTGGTCGGCATGAACGGGTTGGACCGAGGGGTCTGTTTCCATGCTGTACATCTCTATGACTCTATGACTCTAAAAGTCAATAAAAAGAGATTTTATTGTTATATAAAGGGAAAGTGGCTGGGTAAAAGTACAAAAGCAGAAGTTGCTAGAAAAGCTCAGCAGGTCTGACAGATCTGTGAAGGGAAATCAGAATTAACATTTCGGGTCCAGTGATCCTCAGGCCCACTGAAGGCTGATAGTGGGGATATTGTCATTGACCATGGGGAAATGGCAGACATGCTGAATTATTAAATAAAAACTGAAAAAGCTGAAGATGCAGTGACTGGACCCAAAGTGTTAACTCTGCTTTCTCTTCACAGATGCTGCCAGACTACTGAGCTTTTCCAGCAATTTCTGTTTTTGATGCTGAATTATTATTTTGTTTCAGTATTCCCAGCAGAAAAGGAGGATAGCTTGCTGGAAATCCTGCAGAAATTAATAGAGGATTAATTTATGTAAATCATCAAAAATGGGGAAATTAATGGAACTGAAGAGTGACAAATCCCCAAGATCTGACAGCTTCCATCTATGGTTGTTAAAGGAGGTAGGAGTTCACATTGCTAATGCCAATCATAATCTTTCAGTTCTCTGGATTCAGGAGTTGTACTATGGGTTGGAAAGTTGTTCATGTCACTTTGCTCTTTAAGAAGGGTGTCAGAAGGAAACCAGGTAATTATAGACCAGTTAGCCTAAAATCTGTGATGGGGCAATTGCTGAGTCTATAATCAAGGATAGGGTAACTGAGTGCCTTGAAAAATTTATTTTAATCAGGGCAAGTCTGCAGAGATTCATAAAGGATAGGTCATGCCTGGCAAACATTGTAGAGATTTTTAGAGGTGACAAAGATGGTGGGTAGAGGTAATCGATGAATGTTGTTTATAGTGACTTCCAGAAGGCTTTTGATAAAATCCCATAGAACAGAATGCTATGGGAAAGATGTGGTGAAACTTGAAAGAGTTCAGAAAAGATTTACAAGGATGCTGCCAGGAATGGAGGGTTTGAGCTATAGGGAGAGGCTAAATAGGCTGGGGCTGTTTTCCCTGGAGGCTTGAGGAGTGATCTTATGGAGGTTTATAAAATCATGAAGGGCATGGATAGGGTAAATATATAAGGTCATTTACCCGGGATAGAGGAGTCCAGAACTAGAGGGCATAGGTCAATGGTGAGGTTGGAAAGATTTAAAAGGAACATAAGGGGCAACCTCTTCATGCAGAGGGTGGTACGTGTATGGAATGAGCTGTCAGAGGAAGTGGTGGAGGCTGGCACGATTACAACATTTAAAAGGCATCTGGATGGGTATATGAGTAGGAAGGGTTTAGAGGGATATGGGTCAAGTGCTGGCAAATGGGACTAGATTAATTTAGGACATCTGGTCGGTATAGACGAGTTAGACAGAAGGGTCTGTTTCCGTACTGTACATCTCTCTGACTCTGACTGAGGTGGAAACTCACTGAGTTGAGCACAAATTACTAACAGAGATAGGAAATTGGTTGACTGACAGGAAACACAGATTAGAATAATGGGTAAGCTCTCAATTTGAGCTGAAAATGTGTTGCTGGAAAAGCGCAGCAGGTCAGGCAGCATCCAAGGAACAGGAGAATGATGTTTCGGGCATAAGCCCTTCTTCAGGAATGAGCTCTCAATTTGTCAGGACATCCCTCGGCATAGATCAATGGTGGGGTCTCAATTAATTCACAATATTCATTAACGAGTTGAATAATGGCATAAAAGTCAAATATCCAAATTTGCTGATGTCACAAAATTTGGCAGCATAGTACACAGAGTTGACAACAGCTTAAAATTACAACAGGATATTGATAGATCAGATGAATGGGCAGAGGTGTGGCAGATAGATTCTACAATTAGCAATTATGAGGTTATCCATTCCAGACCAAGAAAGGATTGATCAGGGTTGAATATAGTGGATGTCCAATGAGATTTGGGGTTTCAGGTGCATAGCTTTCTAAACTACCATGAACATGTGCTAATGGAATGCTGGTCTTCATATCTAAAGGTCTAGAACATAGGGTTGCAGGTGTTATGCTGCCCTTATACAACGTCCGATCCCACTTATAGTACTGTGAACAGATCTGGGCACCACGCCTTAGGAAGGATGTTTTGACCCTGGAGGGAATTCAATGCAAGTCTAGAAGGATAATACCTGGACTTCAGGATAAGATTATGAGGAGAAATTAGACAAATTAGGCCTTTGTTCTCTACAATTTAGAAGGTTAAGGGGCGATATAATCAAAGTCTTCAGGGTATTAACAGGAAAAGATAATGTAAAGATAAAATATTTTCTCGGCTTGAAGATTCTAGAACTGGGGGCATAGTCTAAGATTTAGGGCCAGGCCATTCAAGAGATATGTTAGAAAGCACTTTGAGGGATATGGGCACAAGACAAGCTTATGGAGTTAGGCCACAGATCAGCTGTGATCTTATTGAATGGCTGAGGAGGCTCGAGATACCGAACAGCTTGCTCATGCTTCTGTCATTGTGATGGCCAGTTTGTAGGCATATTCTATTCTAACATAACTTATCAGTTTTTTTGGTTTATTGTTTCTGTATTCTGTAAGTTTCCCAACCCTCAGATTTATTACTATTTCTGTCCACTTCATATGCTTTCTTAAAATCTTGTATGAACCTTAATTTCCTTTGTTAGCCACAGTTGACAGTCCATTTTTGGATTTTCCACAACTTGACAGAATTTATAGTTGCTTTATCCATTTCCTATTACACCTATACCTTTTAATGCATTTTCCCAATCCACCTCAACCAAATTGTGCCTCCTGCCTTCAGAATTTCTGTTGTTCAAGTTTAACACCCTTATTTCAGATTGTACTACCTCACTTTAAATATAACATTAGATACTATTGTATTGTGGCTATTCATCACTCTAGATTATTTAACAACAAGATTATTGATTAGATCTTCTTCATTACATAATACTAGAACCAAAATTGCCTGTCATCTAATTGGCTGTTCAACATCTTGATCTAGAAAGCCATCCCTAACCATCCAGAATCTCTTCCTTCACAGATCTAGTGCTCTATTGTCTTCCCAATCTATATGCAGATTGAAGTCACCCATGATATTGCACATACTACATGTTCCTCTTCTGATTAATACCATGTCCCAAACCATCACTACTATTTGTTGGCCTATAAATAACTTGAACCAATATTTGCTGCTCCTTGCTCTTTCTGAGTTCCACAAATCATTCTTCCAATCTGAATTCCTTCCTTACAAATGTACTGATCCCATCTCATGTTATCAGTACAACTCCAACTCCTTTTACTTCTTGTCTGTCCTTTGTAAACATAGAATATTTTTGAATATTCAGTTCCCTGTTTTAGGAACCATTCAGCCATGTTTCTATAATGGTAACCATTACCTGTTTGTACCTTTAGATTCTGTACTGTTGTGAATGTTGAATGCATTCAGGTACATGCCTGTAATGTTAACTTTTTTGACATAATTCTGGAATCCAGTCATGCTCAATGCTCAGCTTTGTTCCAATTGTCTTCAAGTCTCCTCCACAGACTGTCTACTTCATATTACCAGCTTAACTTCCTTTCAAGTTGCTTACCCTGAGGTGCTCAACCTCTTGAGACAAGCTAGCTTAAATCTACCCCCAGCAGCACTTGCAAATCTCCGCTGGAGGATATCAATCCCAAACCTGTTAACCCATCCAGCTTGTGCAGATCCCACTTGCCTCAAATCTATTCTCAATGCCTCAAGCATCTGATGGCTTCCCTCCTACACCAGTTCTCCAGCCATGTTGATCCTCCTGTTCTTATGATCACTAGCACATGGCAATGTGAGTAATCCTGAGATTACTACTCTTGAGATCCTGCTTTTTCGTTTTCTTCCTATCACCCTGCATTCTACTTTCAGGACCTTATCCCTCTTCCTGCAAATGTCATTGGGTATTAATGTCAATTGTGACATCTGGTTGATCCCTCTCCCTTAGGAGGATATCCTGCAGTCATGCCATGACATCCTTAATGCTGGGACCAGGGAGACAACATTTCATCCTAGAATGATGCTGCAGAAACACTTGTTTGATCTCATGACTATGAATCCCCTATCACTATTGCCCTTCCACTCTTCCCCCAAACCAAGGCCCCATCCTTGCAACCCCTGTACAGCTGACATGCCATTGCTATCAAGAAGATATCTTTGGCTGCATTCCACTGAGGAACCTCTTTCCACTGAGGAAACTGCTTTCACTTGTTTCCAAAATGGAATACACACAATAGACTCAGGGGCTTCCTGAATTACCGGCCTGGTTTTCTTAAACTGTCACCCATTCCCTCTCTTGTTTCTAAGCTGTATATGACCGCTCCCTTATGCATCCTATGTGTGGTCATCTGCCTTGTGGTTACACTAGAGATACTCTAGCCACTGCTCAAGTTCCAAAGCCAGAGCTAAAACTTGTGCAGCCAGTGACAGTCCCTGCAAATGCGATTAGCTGAAATACATGACTTCATGACTTCACACATACTGCAGGATGTACAATGCACTTGTTTGTGCTGGCTTGCCATCCTGTAAGCCTGAAAAGTAATTGGAATCCTTAGAATAAATATAACCATACTATAAATACTTAATCTCACCTCGCCCACTCCTCTTGGTGATGTCACAGTCTTTACCTCACCCAGTCTTCCCAGTCAGGTCCAATAGAATGTTCCAATAGTGATGGAGCTGTCCTCTGAAGAGATACAAAAGTGTGAAAGAAGTAGGTATTGCTATTATTGCTAGGCCAGTGGAGAAGGAGACTCACCATAGGATAGCCTGTGGTTACCATTGTTGCCTTCTGGTCACTATCGCTCTGAGGCAAGGGTAGTTTTAAGTAGACTCATTGACTCCCTGGCCAGCCACTGCAAGGCTGCTCAAGACATTGGACTTGGAGTGGGATCTACTTGCCATTATGAAGATTCGGTGGTATCTCCAGTTGGATCCTAGTGGGACATATTTCAGCTTAGATAGCTACTCAGTGGCTGTGATATGCTTAGCTGGTACCAGTCAGACTCTATCTCTCGCAAGATCATTCCTAAAGCAAGATTGTCTCATTTTCTTCCAATCTCGCCTTCAATCCCTCCTCCAATGTCATGTCCATGCAGGAAAGGAAAACTTTACCCCTGGATTCTGTTCCAAAACATTTTCTTTACTAGATTCCACTTTCTCTTGTTGCCAATTGGATGTGTTATTGATACTGTCAAAGCTAAGAAATTACTCATGTTTTCAGTTGGCAAATGTGAGGAAGTAACTTATTTCAGCTAGGTTTCCCTGTATTGTTCACATGCTAGAGAATCAGAAATATTCATGCCAAACTAAACTATAACATGCCAAGATACACTTACTACTTTAGAACCAACAATATTAATCACCAAAGCAACTGCCAGAAACTGGTACAACACTGAATATGTCGATTCAGTTCCAAAATTTCTAAAATAAGGTCACAATGGAAGTCAACAGTAAAAATAATTCTATCTCCAAACAACAAACAAAATGGTCTAAAAATGAAAAAAACTGAAGCTGTAGGGTGTATTCTTTAGTCATTCTAAAATTGTGTAGTGTATGCAAAATAGATTTACTCTCACAGCAATGCTGCAATTATACTGTGAACATAGCTTAATTCCAGAGTCAGAGCCCAGCTTTAACAGTTTGATAAAACTGTTCCGTAGAGAAAACAGTTTCACTGCCTTTCACTTCTCAGTCAGTGTGGGCCTTGACAGCCAATTAGCAGTTCACAAGCTTCTTGATGGTATAAGCTATAACAGGTTTGTATTCTTGCTAAACCTATAGTGTATGTGAAAATTCCTGTTGATTCAGAACTCTGCTGTCAAATCTGGATAATTTTTGTTCTATTCTTACTGAATTTTCTTTATGCAGACTGCAAACACTCAAAAAATAAGCATTTCTACACTCTTGGGAAATATTCTCACTCATTCACATGCAGTTTGTGAAAAAAAAGGTCTATAGGAACATCTGGAACAATGACAATACTGTGTACTTATATAGCACTTTTAATATAGAACAACAGGCAGCACTGAAATCTAATGAGAGAAAGTGGTTCCAGTTCAGTGAGGACTATTGACCAAGAACTTGGTCATAAAATTTATTTTCATGTCAGATCTGAGATATTTAGGAAGGGAAGTTTTTGAGAATGTGGCCTAGGAAGCTGAAAGCACAGCTGCCTACAGTGGAACAGAGACAGATTAGAACTATATATGATCTCACTGTCAGAGAAAATATAAGGTTGAAAAACGTATTGAGCCACGGAAGATTATAGAGTTGGAAGGGTGAGGCCACAAAGGAATTTAAGCGTAAGAAAGACAATTTCAAGTTTGAGATCTGGGGGGTTTGAAGCCAATGTGTATTGGTGAGACTAGTGGTGCTGGTAAGCATCATGTAATGCAAGATAGAATTTGACGCAGTGTTTTTGATCAGCTGAAGGTTGGAAAAAGTGGTGGATAGGTGACTGGTTCAAAAGAACACTGCTATTACCAAATCTAGAGAAGTATTTCCTACGCTGCTTTAATTTCATGTGACAAATCCTGTATTCTTCTTTGTGCAGTATCCTCATTAATTTTTCAGATTTGAAGCAAACATGCATGTAAAGTGTTGCGGTCATTGTCCAGGCTTTACTAGGATTACATTGAATTTATTGGCTGTGTATTTAAAACAGGTATTATATTAAAGGAATATTCCATGAATTAGTTTCAAAATCACCTTCCTTCAATATTATTCACTTTTACTCTTCATTTCAAGAATCTCTGCTTCACCATTCCACCATTCTAATTAGGGGCACTATTTCCCAGACATGTTTTTATACAGCTGAAACAACAACTGCAATGCTAGTTCATTCACCTTTTTCAACAAAACTGTGCAGGGCCCCAAAGGCTTCTTAGATCTGAAAACTGTACATGTATATCCCACAATATAATAGACTGTACTTCTCAAAGTATGCCATTGTCTGCACTGGGGAGGTCAAATACATATTGTTTTGTTGAACAATGTGACCTAATGGTTCACTACTTTAACTGCCTTTGTTATTCCTATTTTGATCCAATGACTTTGAGTCATAGAGTCATCCAGCAGAGAAACAGACCCTTCAGCCCAACCTGTCCATGCTGACCAATCATCCCAATTTGACCTAGTCCCATGTGCTAGCATTTGGCCCATGTCCCTCTATGCCCTTCCTATTCATATACCCATCCAGGTGCCTTTTAAATGTTGTAATTGTACCAGGCTCCACTGCTTCCTCTGGCAGTTCATTCCATACATACACCAACCTCTATGTACAAAGGTTACACCTCAGGTCACTTTTAAATCTTTTCCCTCTCACCTTAAACCTATGACCTCTAGTTTTGGACTCCCCCACCCTAGAAAAAACACCTTGTCTATTTACCCTATCCATGCCCCTCATGATTTTATAAACCTCCTTAAGGTCATCCCTCAGCCTCTGATGCTCCAGGGAAAAAAGTCTCAGCCCTGAGATGCTCCAGGGAAAGAAGCCCCAACCTATTCGCCTCTCCCTCTAGCTCAAATCCTCCAGTAGTTTTTCTGAGAAAAGAGTCGCGGATACTGTGGGGATTGATCCCTCCACAGTTCTGGCTGTGGCATGCTAAATTTACAATGCTGAATAAAACATATTCCCAAGCCCAGAAGTTTCAAGACCACAGATTCAGCCACGCACTGGGTTTTGCTTCATTGAAACAGTTAGTTTCTTTACTGATTTGAACAATATTCTGTGCAAGAACTTGAAAGCAAGACAGTGACACCAGGACCTGCAATCCAGATGTTGTAGCAGATAAGTTTTGAATGCTGCTGTGCACATTAAAAGCATGCTATAGATTTTTTGCAGTTTAGAAGTTAAATTTTATTGATCATTTATTATGCACGTGATATAAAAAAAGATTAAATTTGTAAGCATGTTTAAACAAATCATTGAATAACATTTAGAGAAACAGGAGTTACACGCAAAAACTAAATGGTGTTTAGATGACATAAAAATCTAATGATGAACTGACAGCAGTATCGTCATTCCTTGCTGTCTTTGTAAAACAGAAACAATAGTTTTGACAGTTAAAAGTTTAAGTGACATTGAAGTTTGAAGGGGGTGATTGTAATGTCATTCCAACAGAATGTTATTCAAATCATTCTCAAAAAGGGAGAATAAAAGATAATAATGCATAGAATCTGTGGTTTATAGGTATATTGTAGTTGTGAGAAGATGCACTGTATTATATATGTGCACATTTGTAGAAAATATCTTATAACATTGCATAACCTCCAGGAGGTTCATTTGGGAGTTAGGAAGGCCAATGCAATGTTAGCATTATTTTTGAGCAGGCTAGAATACAAAGTTAAAAATCACAAAACACCAGGTTATAGTCCTACTGGAAGCACTAGTTTTCAGAGCGCTGCTCCTTCATCAGGTGGTTGTGGAGGACACAATTGTAAGACACAGAATTTATAGCAAAAATTTACAGTGTGATGTAACTGAAATTATACATTGAAAAATACCTTGATTGTTTGTTGAGTCTCTGATCTGTTAGAATGACCATGATAGTTTCATTTCTTTCATATGTAAATCACAAAACTTTTTTAAAAAGTTACATTCACAGGTTAACTGTAACAATTGGTGTCAGCTAGATAAGATATTGAAGGTGTTAGCCCCCTGTGTTCCCTGTCTGTGCCATAATGTTTAGACTGATTCTAATTTAAAAAGTGAGTTAACAGAGTCTTGCATGAATTCACACAGTCTTTGAGCAAAGTACAATGTAACTTTGCAAGTACAAATTCACTCCACAAACATATATGTGTATGTGTGCATGTGGGTTTTTGTGTGTCTGTGTGTGTGTATATGTATTAGCTGAAAAATGTGTTGCTGGAAAAGCGCAGCAGGTCAGGCAGCATCCAAGGAGCAGGAGAATCGACGTTTCAGGCATAAGGCTGTGTTCTCTGTCTATGTCATGATTCTAATCTAAAAAGTGAGGTAACGGGGTTTTACATGAATACATGCAGTTTTTGAGCTCAGAGCTTTACATGAATGCATGCAGTTTTTGAGCAAAGTACAATGTAACCCTGCAAGTACAAATTCACCGCACAAAATATATGTGTGCATGTGGGTCTTTGTCTGTCTGTGTGTGCCTGTCTGTCTGCGTTGGGGGTTGTGAGTGTGAGAAAGTGTATGTGTGTAGTGAGTGTAGAGTGCCTTAAGTCTTTGAGGGGGTGCCTAAGTGAATGTGGGAGTGTGTGTGTCTGTAAGGGTGTGTGTGGGTGTCTGTGTGCATGTCTGTGTATGTGAGTGTGTGTGTGTGTGTGTAGGAGTGTCTGTGTGTGTATATAGTGCAATGGTGGTCACCTATAATGTGACATGAACCCAAGGTCCCACTTGAGGCCCTCCCTATGGGTACCGAACTTAGCTATCAGCCTCTGCTCGGCCACTTTTCACTGCTGCCTGTCCCGAAGTCCGCCTTGGAGAATGGTCACCCGAAGGTCCGAGGTTGAATGTCCTGGACCACTGAAGTGTTCCCCAACTGGGAGGGAACACTCCTGTCTGTTGATTGTTGTGCTGTGCCCATCATCCATTGTTGTAGCCTTTGCTCGATTTACCCAATGTACCATGCCTCCTGCAAAGTGTATGATAGACAACGTTGGCTGAGTCACATGAGTACCTGCCATGTACAAGGTGGGAGGTGTCCTCACGCGTAATGGTAAAACTGCATGAATTCATGTAAAACTCCGTTATCTCACTTTGTAGATTAGAATCAATCTAAACATCATGGCATAGACAGAGAACACAGGGAGCTAACACCTTCAACATATTGCCGAGCTATCACCTATTGTTAACAGCTAACCTGAGAATGCAACTTTTTTTTAAAAAAAGATTTTGTGATTTACACATGAAAGAAGTGAAACTATCATGGTATTCAAACAGATGAAAGACTCAACAGACAATGAATTTTTCAATGTATAATTTCAGTTACATCACACTGTAAATTTTTGCTATAAATTCTGTGTGTTAGGATTGAGCCCTCCACCATCACCTGATGAAGGAGCGACGCTCCGAAAGCTAGTGTGCTTCCAATTAAACCTGTTGGACTATAACCTGGTGTTGAGTGATTTTTAACTTTGTACACCCTAGTCCAACACTGGCATCTCCAAATTATGTGTGTATGTGTGAGTGTAAAGTGTCTAAGTCTGTGAGAGGATGCATGTGTGAGTGTAGGGGTGTATGTGTGGTGGGGTTTGTGAGTGTCTGTGAGAGAGAGTGTATGTACAGGTGTTTCCACGAGTAGATAGACTAGGACCCAAGGGCACAGCCTCAGAGTGGAGGAACTGAGATGAGTAGGAATTTCTTCAGCCAGAAGGTGGTGAATCTGTGGAACTCATTGCTGCAGAAGGCTGTGGAGGCCAAGTCATTGAGTGTACTAAAGACAGAGATAGATAGGTCCTTTATTGGTAAGGAAATCAAGTGTTACAGGCAAAAGGCAGGACATTGGGATTGAGAAACATATTGGCCATGATTGAATAGTGGAGGAGACTCAGTGGACCAAATGGCCTAATTTGTTCCTCCATCTTTGGTCCTAATTTGGTCTCATGGTAGTGCAGACCCTGAAAACAACTATTTGCTTTGATCTAAGGTAAACTCTTCCCACAATTATTTTGCAAAGTACCCTAAAAATGTGTCTTCTGGCTACCCACCCCTTTGCCACTGAAAATAATTTCTTCTTACTTAGCCTATCAAAACAATTAGAATTTTTGAACACCCCTTAACCTTGTCCAGTCAAAACAATCCCAGCTTCTCCAGTGTCTCATGTAACTGAAATCCATCAAAGCTGGTATATTCTAATAAATCACTTCCCCATCTTCTCCAAAGTCTTGACAGTCTTCTTGAAATATCCTCCCGAGATTTGAACACAATATAACAGCTGAGGCCCAACTGGTGTTTTAAAATCTGTCTATTATTTCCTTGTTTTCGTACTTGTTGTATCTATTAATAAGGTCAAGCATCCCATTTGCTTTCTAAGTAAACTTTACAACTTGTTCTTCATGTGTCCTAAGTCTCCTTATTCATGCTTCTCCTTTAAAATGACTCAGAAAGTGAAAATATTTAATTTACATTAGTAGTTCTCACTCTTCCTCCCAAAAACACATCACATTTCAGCTTGCTGCATTAAATTTGATCTGCCATGTGTCTGCCCAGTTCTTCAGTCTACTTAAATCCCTCTAATTCTGTAGTTATCTTCCTGTTTGTCCATTACAATTATTATACTTCACTGGGCTAATGTGCTCAGAGGAGAAAGTGAGGACTGCAGATGCTGGAGATCAGAGCTGAAAATGTGTTGCTGGAAAAGTGCAGCAGGTCAGGCAGCATCCAAGGAGCAGGAGAATCGACATTTCGGGCATAAGCCCTTCCTGAAGAAGGGCTCATGCGCGAAACGTCGATTCTCCTGCTCTTTGGATGCTGCCTGACCTGCTGCGCTTTTCCAGCAATACATTTTCAGCTCTAATGTGCTCAGAGTCAAGCCCTGCTATTCCTAGAGTAAGTACAGAAGTTAAAAATTTTATAAAATCATGTAAAATTCCCTAATTTTATACTCATATTCCCAGAAAACACAATCCAGATTTCTATACTTAACAAAATGACTATTTATTACAAATCAGTAGTGTCTAGCTACTGTTGGTGATTATGAAGCATTAACATATAACCAATTTGGTTAAAACGCTAACATTTTTATAAACTCACTTTCCTTACATGCAGACAGACTGTATAGGAAACATATGCATGATGGGTGGAGGGAAAGACTGGGAATATAATTCAGTGGTCCCTGTAAAGACGGTTTGCTGAGATGATTCTTGTGCTTATTAAGATTTTGCTTCTCGATCTCACTTCTCCAGATACTTTCATGTGTTTCCATGAGGCACAAGTTGATTGGTTCCCACTTATAAGTCTTTGGCTTATCATTTAAAAGTCATAGATAATAGCAACTGGAATGGGGAAATAAATTGGCTATTTCGAGGCTTGAGTTTTTTTACTGCAGAGAAAGAGACAACTCCTGTATTTGTAGAGATGCAACTGTTTCTCCCAAACAATCACACCCTCAAGCTGTTCAGCTACTTGGTAACCAATCACAAAGATGTTGGCAGGCAGCATGCTTTTGTCAATAACAACTAGTTACTAGTCCACATACCAATCTGCTACTTTTTGCTAGCCAAAGCACCACTTGTACGCACCCTTTGATCCAGCTCATCTGCAAACCAGACTTTCACCACTGTTTTAATGACCAGCTGTGTAAACAATACTTACAATGAGGTTACTTGCTTTTAAAAAGTTTGTATTAAAGCTTTCTTTCTCCATCTCAGTCTAATCTAAAATACATAAAAAGGAAAAAATATGGTCTTTACACAATCCTAGCTTTGTGTTGCTGATAAAATGTTGAATTATTGATTGTATATAAATGTCCATGTTCATAATCTATATATGTCATAAAGTGTGATGATCCTAATACTAACAACTGGCGAACACCATTGTACACTTCCCTCTCTCCATTGCATTTTCAGGTCACTCCTATGATTTGTCTCATGCTGTTGCCATCAAGTTTATCCATGTTTACACCAGAAAATTCTTCATGAGGGAAAAGGTTATTTGCATGGATCTCAATAAAATCTACTTACACACAAGGACCGTCTAGAAACATCCTTCAACAATTTTAGACTAACAGCCAGCACAAATGGATCATGACCACAGCTAAGGTATGATTCGGAGATGCCGGTGTTGGATTGGAGTGTACAAAGTTAAAAATCACACAACAACTGGTTATAGTCCAACAGGTTTAATTGGAAGCACACTAGCTTTCGGAGCGACGCTCCTTCAACACCACTAACTGCTGGCTTAAAGTGGAGAGGATCTCCAAGAAGATCGCACATATCGACACAGACATCAAGTTTCAACAGGAATGCAGGCAAGCAGGAAAGATCCCGAAAAGATTACGGATTACGAACCCACTCAGGTCGACCTACAACACAGACTACGCAGAGAGACTTTGCCACCGCACCTCTCGTAAACTTCTCAATCATCTCGTGCACCAACTCTACAGCAGGCGCCACAACCTTGAAATTCAGATGGAGTCCACACTCTCAGCCTGCACACAGGATACATCAGTACAATTACGTGACATCGCCAAACAGACAAGGCAACAAAACTACACCATGTACATGCACGCCAAGAACAAAAAACTGGAGAAGCTTGGCATTCTCACCAGTAATAGCAAAACCCGCCCTGGAACCACAGTAGACAACATTATCACTGCGGGGAAGTCTATTGTCAACTTATCGGACCACACCCTTCGACCGGAAGAGATTGAAGTCCTGAGTAGGGGTCTCAACTTCTGCCCCACCACCAAAATGGACCCGTTGGTTCTGGCAGCAGACACAGAGGAGTTCATCAGACGAATGAGACTCCGGGAATTCTTTCAAGGTGCCGGCAGTGATCCCACTGAGCCCACTGATGAAGTAGAACAGTCATCACAGGGATCTGTAGAGGAGCGACCAAAGAAGGTGTCAACATGGACCCCACCGGAGGGCCGCTGTCCTGGGCTTGACATGTATGTTCAAACTGTCAGGAAATATATAAATGCCAGATTCATCAGCCGTACCCATAAGGTAGAGCAAAACATCACCCGTTCCCAACGCAATGCCATCCAGGCTCTCAAAACCAATCACAACATTGTCATCAAACCAGCAGATAAAGGAGGAGCCGTTGTCATTCAGAATAGAACAGATTACTGCAAGGAAGTGTACCGACAACTGAACAACCAGGAACACTACAGGCAACTACCAGCTGATCCGACCAAAGAACATACCCGAGAATTAAACACACTGATCAGAACTTTGGATCCAGTCCTTCAGAGCTCCCTACGCGCCCTCATCCCACGTACTTCTCGTGTAGGCGACTTCTACTGCCTTCCAAAGGTACACAAAGCCAACACACCGGGACGTCCCATCGTGTCGGGAAATGGGACCCTATGTGAGAATCTCTCTGGCTATGTGGAAGGCATCTTGAAACCTATTGTACAGGGGATCCCCAGCTTCTGTCGCGACACTACGGATTTCTTACAGAAACTCAGCACCCATGGACCAGTCGAACCGGGAACATTCCTTGTCACAATGGATGTTTCCGCAATCTACACCAGCATCCCCCACAATGATGGCATCGCGGCAACAGCCTCAGTACTCAACACCAACAACTGCCAGTCTCCAAACACCATCCTACAACTCATCCGCTTTATCCTCGATCATAACGTCTTCACCTTTGACAACCAATTCTTCATCCAGACACACGGAACAGCCATGGGGACCAAATTTGCACCCCAATATGCCAACATTTTTATGCTCAGGTTCGAACAAGATTTCTTCTCTATGCAGGATCTCCAACCGATTTTTTGAGCTCAGAGTTCTACATGAATGTATGTGGTTTTTGAGCAAAGTGCAATGTAACTCTGAAAGTACCAAAAAAATTCACCACACACAATATATATGTGTGCATGTGGGTCTTTGTCTGTCTGGGGTGGGAGTTGTGAGTGTGAGAAAATGTGTGTGTGTGTGTGTGTAGTGAGTGCAGAGTGTCTTAAGTCTGTGAGGGGGTGCATGTGTGGGAGTCTGTGTGTCTATAAGGCTGTGTGTGGGTGTCTGTGTGCGCATCTGTGTGTATCTGTGTCCGTGTGCATGTGAGAGTATGTGTGTGTGTGTAGGAATATCTGTGTGTGTGTGTGTGTAGTGCAATGGTGATCACCTGTAATGTGACATGAAGCCAAGGTCCCGGTTGAGGCCCTCCCTATGGGTACCGAACTTAGCTATCAGCCTCTGCTCGGCCACTTTCCTCTGCTGCCGGCCCCGAAGTCCACCTTGGAGGATAGTCACCCGAAGGTACGAGGCTGAAAGTCCTGGACCACTGAAGTGTTCCCCAACTGGGAGGGAACCCTCCTGTTTGTTGATTGTTGTGCGGTGCCCATTCATCCGTTGTCGTAGCCTTTGCTCAGTTTCCCCAATGTACCATGCCTCCGGGCATCCCTGCCTGCAACGTATAAGATAGACAATGTTGGCTGAGTCACATGAGGCAGGTACTCTCACAGACTTAAGACACTCTGCACTCACTACACCCACACACACACACTTTCTCACACTCACAACCCCCACCCCAGACAGACACACACAGAGACAGACAAAGACCCACATGCACACATATATTTTGTGTGGTGAATTTTTTTGGTACTTTCAGAGTTACATTGCACTTTGCTCAAAAACCACATACATTCATTTAGAACTCTGAGCTCAAAAACTGCATGAATTTATGTAAAACTCTGTTATCTCACTTTTTAGATTGGAATCAATCTAAACATCAGGTCATAGACAGAGAACACAGGGGGCTAACACCTTCAACATATTGTCTAGCTATCACCATTGTTAACAGCTAACCCGAGAATGCAACTTTAAAAAAAAGGGTTTTGTGATTTACACATGAAAGAAGTGAAACTATCACTGTATTCTAACAGATGAAAGGCTTAACAGACAATCAATTCTTCAATGTATAATTTCAGTTACATCACACTGCAAATTTTTGCTATAAATTCTGTGTTACGATCGAGCCCTCCACAATCACCTGATGAAGGAGCGTCGGTCCGAAAGCTAGTGTGCTTCCAATTAAACATGTTGGACTATAACCTGGTGTTGTGTGATTTTTAAGCTAAGGTATTTTGCTTATTTTTGTTGGTTTGATGAATGTGAAGATACATTGCTGTATGATCCTAGAGTTGCTCTTTAATCTGATATTGTATAGCAGTGATTTTTGTTGATGTGGCTTGGTGCCAACAGGTTTTCAAAATAGGCACGTGCAGCACTTCAATAATGGACTAACATCTAGTAAGCAAGATAACTGATGGAACAAGTTCATCTAGTTTTCCAGCTTCACCAACTGACTGGGACTATGCACAAGTACTTTCACTAGCACATGGCAACAGACTCATTCCTATTGAGATGAAAAAGAGTATCAATATATCTTGTAAGGTACCTTGCAAGTATATTGTAATTCTTGGAACCTGTATATGAAAGATGAATAGATCAATTGAATAACAGTTCACTCTTTGCAGGCTTTAAGCAAGAAAGCCTTAGCACGGTTTTGAGAAACCACTTTAGAACATCATGAATTAAACTGCTGTTCAACTAGTGGATTGTGGTGACAAAGCCATTGCCTCATTGGATGAGCAATCACATCCAGTTTCAAACTAGATTTGTTAGATTTGCTATCAACTTTTTTTAGCAGTAACTCGCCTAAGCAAATTTGACAGTTTTTCTTTGGTGTTGCTGCCAACTGTATTGAGTGTTTTGTTTCCTGCATTACAATATTGGCAATGCCTCAAAAAGTGGTGTACTTAATTAACTATAAAGCACTTTAAGACATTCTGTGGTTTTGAAAGACATTATATAAATGCAAATTATTGTTTTTTTCTTTGTGTTAGGAGTCAACACAGTTAACATGGCAGTACAGAAGCATTATAACAATTTTAACTAGTAGCATTTGTTCATATAGACACAAATGTAACAGTAAATGTTTGACAGTAACAAACAGCATTTAACAGAATGACAAGTTAGTCTTCTTTCCTTAGAGATATTTCTGAAGATTTGATAATGTGCTCTGAAAATGTAAGTCTTTTCTTTAGGTATCTGTCGAAAAGGTAATGCTGTACTGGAGAATCTGAAGAGAAGACAGACTAGGATGATTCTAAGCTATAGGAGATGAATGAGAATTTAGTTAGCATTCATGGAATGTGGTTGTCATTTACAAGATCATCACTTACTGTCCATCTTTAATTTCCCTGGAGGAAGTGGTATTGAGCTGACTTCCTGAGCTATGCTGTCTGTGTACTTAAGAATTCCCACAATGCTGTTTGGAAGGAAGTTCCACAATTGCAGCTCAGTGAACATGAAGAAATAACACAATATATCAATGTCAGGATGGTGTAGAAAACTTGGATGTAATGACTTCTATCCTCCTGTTGCCTTGTCCTCATAATCAGTCAAGGCCTCAGGTTTGGGCCCTTCTCTCAAACCAATGCCTTGGCAGATTGTTGCAATGCATCTTGAATATCATGTTACACACTGCAACCAACTTGTACCAACAAGATGGAAAATTATAGGCCAATCAGCTTAACCTCGGTTGTTGGTAAAATTCTAGAATCCACCATTAAGGATGAGGTTTCTAAATTCTTGGAAGAGCAGAGTCTGATTAGAACGAGTCAACATGGATTTAGTAAAGGGAGGTCATGCCTGACAAACCTGTTGGAATTTTTTGAAGAGGTAACAAATAGGTTAGACCAGGGAAACCCAGTGGATGTGGTCTATCTAGACTTTCAAAAGGCCTTTGATAAGGTGCTACACGGGAGGCTGCTGAGCAAGGTGAGGGCCCATGGTGTTCGAGGTGAGCTGCTGGGATGGATTGAGGATTGGCTGTCTAACAGAAGGCAGAGAGTTGGGATAAAAGGTTCTTTTTCAGAATGGCAGCCGGTGACGAGCGGTGTCCCGTAGGGTTCGGGGCTGGGGCCACAGCTGTTCGCATTATATATTAATGATTTGGATGAGGGAACCGGGGGCATTCTAGCGAAGTTTGCCGATGATACGAAGTTAGGTGGACAGGCAGGTAGTACTGAGGAAGTGGGGAGGCTACAGAAGGATCTAGACAGGTTGGGAGAGTGGTCCAGGAAATGGCTGATGGAATTTAACGTGAGCAAGTGCGAGGTCTTGCACTTTGTCAAAAAGAATAAAAGCATAGACTACTTTCTAAATGGTGAGAAAATTAATAAAGCCAAAGCACAAAGGGATCTGGGAGTGCTAGTCGAGGATTCTCTAAAGGTAAACATGCAGGTTGAGTCCGTGATTAAGAAAGCGAATGCAATGTTGTCTCTTATTTCAAGAGGGTTGGAATATAAAAGCAGAGATGTACTACTAAGACTTTATAAAGCTCTGGTTAGGCCCCATTTGGAGTACTGTGTCCAGTTTTGGTCCCCACACCTCAGGAAGGACATACTGGCATGGAACGTGTCCAGCGGAGATTCACACGGATGATCCCTGGAATGACAGGTCTAACATATGAGGAACGGCTGAGGATACTGGGATTGTATTCGTTGGAGTTTAGAAGATTAAGGGGAGACTTAATAGAGACATACAAAATAATACATGGCTTGGAAAAGGTGGATGCTAGGAAATTGTTTCCGTTAGACGAGGAGACTAGGACCTGTGGACACAGCCTTAGAATTAGAGGGGGTCATTTCAGAACAGAAATGCGGAGACATTTCTTCAGCCAGAGAGTGGTGGGCCTGTGGAATTCATTGCCACGGAGTGCAGTGGAAGCTGGGACGCTAAATGTCTTCAAGGCCGAGATTGATAGATTCTTGTTGTCTAGAGGAATTAAGGGCTACGGGGAGAACGCTGGTAAGTGGAGCTGAAATGCGCATCAGCCATGATTGAATGGCGGAGTGGACTCGATGGGCTGAATGGCCTTACTTCCACTCCTATGTCTTATGGTCTTATGGTCTTATGGTACCAATAGTAGGGAGAGTGAGTATTTGAGATGGTGCATGGGGTGTTGATCAAGAAGGTTGCTTTATCCTAGATGGTGTTGAGTTTCTTGAATCTTGTTGAATCTATTTAACTTCCATTTTACCTTATATTATTCTGTTAAATTGACAAAATTGCTGTTATCCTGTATGTTAAAGCAGAGCAGGAGGCCATGCCTTCCATTGAGTCTGGGCTTTCCGTTTTGAAGAGCAATCCAATGATACTCTACATTCACAAATTCTTTCCCAAAGCCCTGCATTTTCTCCTTTAGATATTTAACCCACTTTAAAGCTGGTATTGGATCTATTTCCACTGTCCTGTCAGGCAGTACATTCCAAATCCTAAATGTTCATTGCATTAAAAAAACTGTTTCCTCATTTGCCCTTAGTGTTTTATCAATCACCCTAAATCTCTGCTCTCTGGTATTGTTTCTTCAGCCTTTGGATACAGTTTCACTTTATTTAAGTATACAATTCCATCTTCTCCAATTTATCCTTATAACTAATCATTTATTTCTGAACCATTTTAACAAATTTCTTCTGCACCTTATAGGAATAATAGTAAATGCCAGTGACATCCAGACATGGTAAATTGATTAAAAAAATGAAGATGATGCGAACCTTAATTGTGTTTATTAAATCTTCAATTATATTCTACTCCTGTTCACTGTTCATATTGTATGTGTCTTGACTGTTGAGCAGCTTTGCAAGAAATCTTTGCATTCAGCCCATGGAGAAAGTCATCACAGTGAGGGCAGGATCATATTACTGAACCTGATTGTCTAGAATGCTGTGAATGAAATTGCTTTTATAGAGGTTCTTTGCACTGTAATCAACTCAGAGTTTACACAGACATTTCTTTTAGCATACAGAAAATGTAAAAAGACAGTTCCAGATGCAGTGGGATGTTGGTGGGATTGGGGGCAATGGGAATCAGCAAAGGTTCAGGAACTCATTAGAATGTGACGCATGCTTTGCTACACTCGTTAACGATGACATGGTATTAGCATCCTGCTTTCAGATTTCCTGACCAATTGAATAGTGTGGCTATGAAACCAGCACATATCTCTTAATAAAGCGCTCTACATTTAATAGGAATTTGACAAGGGTCAGAAAGGTTATGGTAAATTTGCTTGTGCTGTCTGGAGGATGTGCAACCATTCAGCACTCTATGAATCCCCCAGCCGTCTGCCTCACAGCATTCTTCTGAGTCACAACTCCGCTTATGTCTCAATCTTGAGACAAATTTGCAAATCTCTATCTGAACAGTAAAACTAAAGCACTATCTGCTCCTGGTTGCCAAAAATATTGTCACTCCAGCTTTACCACACATTCCACTTCCCATGCCCAGAACTCTCCTTCTCTCATTTCAGAAGAGAGCTTGCAACTCCAGGGAGTGGCTGAGATCTACTCTCACATATCTGCCCGCTGCCCTTGAAGCAGCAGCTGAGGGGTAGAGACTGCCACACATCTCTTTCTGAAATGTGCCTTTGCAAAGGAAATCTGGAGGAAGATGTAGTGGTTTCTGACAAGGTTTGTCCCAAGCAGCTCCGTGATGCAGGACTCTGTGCTCTATGAACTGTTTCCCCAGAACATACACAGAGACAGACATCAGTTGCACCTGGAAGACCATCAATTCAGTGAAAGATGCTCTTTTGTCTGCCTGAACCTTGTTAGTCTTCCAGAACAAGGAGTTGACCCTGACTGAGTGTTGCAGACCCTAGAACATTCCAAGCTCCAGGACTATGTGCTGAGGGGTGCACTAAAGCTTAGGGCAACTGCTGCCAAGGCACAGTGGGGAAAGACCATGGTCTGAGGTCTTCCTGCTGGAGGTAAATGGGGGCCCTTTCAGTTATTGGACCCTCCTAGCGCCTCAAATGCATGTAATTAACGTCTTGTTCAAGTAAGAGATGCTTTTGGTTTGTTTGAATAAAGTCAAACTCCAATGTTTGATCAACATATACTAGATCTCGTTTAATCAGGACAATGTGGATGAGGGGAAAACTAAAGATTCTTTTATACATTGTTTTATAGATGGTTATTGCCAGATGAGTTCATAAAGGACTAATTTGTAGTGGGGGTGCAGGACAAAGCTCTATTAATATCTTTGCCAGGACCTTATATTGAAAAATTCAGTGTTGTGCACCAGACAGGCTCATTTTCGCAAGCATAACCAATTTTTTTAACCTGTGGGGACAAGGAAACTTCCTGGGACTAGAACATTGATTCTGACTTTGTTCAGTTCATCGATGTGCCAGTACGATGAAAGACATATACTGAAAACCCGGTTAAGACCCATTAATCTTGACACTCTGTCCTCTCTGTACTAACTAATCCTCAATCCAATATTATCCTTAAATACCGTGAATTTCTCCTATCATGTACATGATCTTTTATGTGGCACCATATTACATATATTGTGGAAACTTAAATGCACTACATCTACCAGTTTTCCAACTCTCTTTGTCATATCCCTCAAAGAACTCTAGCAAATATGTCAAACGTGATTTCCCTTTCAAAAAACTATGTTAATTCTGTTTTATTGCATTAGGCTTAGCTAAATGTCCTGCTATTTTAACCTTAATAATGGATTTAAGCATTTTTCCAACCAAACAGTTTTGTATAGTCTCCTACTTTCTGTTCCCCTTCCTTCTTGAACAGGACCGTATTATGAGCAATTTTCCAACCTGATGGAACGCTCATGGATTAGTGAGTTCTAGAATGTTTCAACCAATGCCTCCCCTGTCTATGTAGCCACTTCCTTTATAATCCTTGGATATATGTCATTAGGCTCTGGCAACTTTTTGCCTTCAGTTCCAATCAGGTTAGTGAGTTTCTTTTTCTGAGTCAACTTTTTCTTTGAGTATCCCTTGGCATTTTCATGGTCCATCTATTGTCTCATGGGAGAAGAACTTGTGGGAAGTGAAAGACATTAATTAGAACAGACATGTGGGAAAGTCTTGACATCTACACTGTCCAGATCTTGACAGTTAAATTATTTGTGACAGCAATCACAAAATATTGAGTAAAGTATTCCAAGTTGTGGCATAGTATCAAAATTTGACACCAGGTCTTTACGAGTGCCTGATCCCACCTTTGTCTACAGCCAGTGTCCATGCACCCTGACTGATCTCCAACGAGGTAGTTGTTACAGCAGTCAGGGTGGCTATGGCTGCAGGTGACCTCCAGATTTGTTTCTATATTTCAAAAATACACTTTATTTATTAAAACTATCTTTAAATAGCTTCATAATGTACATAGTCACAAATGTGGTTTGGTTCTGTACAGTGGCATATCAAGAAAACAAACACGCATCAGAGTTCTGAGGAAGGGTCATTGGATCTGAAACATTAACTCTGATTTCTCGTCACAGATGTTGCAAGGCATGCTGAGCATTTCTGGCAATTTTTATTTTGGTTTCCAGTATACTTTGGGATTGCACTGTAAACTAACATAAGAGTAAAAAGGCCTCAATGATGTTTCATATTTCAGTTTCTTCTTCTAACCACTCTCTAATGAGAACGGCATTAGCACTGTTATTGATTGCACACAGCAGCACAATACTCCTTGTCCAGTTTGTTTTCAAGGCTGAAGGCAGTCTGGCACCTGCCAAAACAGGAGCACCATTTGATCTAATACACAGTCTGATTAGAGTCTTCCACATGGCCTAAGATCATGGATAAAGGCAAAGTTTCTCCAGTATCAGGTGTGGCTCTGGTGATGGTGAGTTGGTCTTGTACTGACTGGGAGCATTTTTTCCAGGTGAGTTTTGAAAGTTGAAATCTTTTTTACTTGCTCCCAATTTGTCAGTGCAACACGCTTTTCCCCACTCTGCAGTCAGATTGCTGACTGACTCCAAACTTTTTCATCTACTGCGCGCTGGCATTGCTAGATTTCTCTTCAGACTTTTCCCTGCTGCTTACCACCATTTGTTTAGGTCTGGAAGAATATCGTTAGAATCTTGAGATATATGAGGGTTGAATCCAAGGCTAGCATGAGCTGTTAACATTTATTGTCTGTATCTGTATACATAAGGATAGTAGAGTAGGGCTTTCCCAGTGCCTTCTTACGTCAAGTCTCAACCTGATGTGATCTGGCAACGTGATGGTGTAGCTCCTTACATACATGTTTAGTAGCTATTGTCAGAGCATTAAGATAATTAACCATTTTATAAGGACAAAAACAAATAAAGTGCATGATAAGTGAAATGACTTCCACAGACTCCTGTTCTGTAAATGGGGTAATCATTTTCTCAGGATGAGGACTGTGAGTCTTTCCCATAGGCATGGCTGTTATTATTCTGTTTAACTATTTAAATCCCTGCTAGCATGTCAATTTCAATTCCGTATGATTTCCCACTGTACTATGATTTGGAGATGCCGGTGTTGGACTGGGGTATACAAAGTTAAAAATCACACAACACCAGGTTATAGTCCAACAGGTTTAATTGGAAGCACACTAGCTTTCGGAGTGACGCTCCTTCATCACCTGATGAAGGTGCGTCGCTCTGAAAGCTAGTGTGCTTCCAATTAAACCTGTTGGACTATAACCTGGTGTTGTGTGATTTTTAACCACTGTACTATCACTTTGTGAATAATGGTGCAATCCAAACATTTTGGGAAATCCGTGGTTGCAGAATTGTCAGGTTAAGTTGTGAATTAATTGCTAATTAACATATTTAAAAGTTGGATCGCATTTGAAGGGAACTTTTTGATCAAATTCAAAAATGTCCCTGAAAAAGTGCAGGAAGATGGACATCTGTGCATTGTTGTAACTGCAAATAGTTTGTATGAAAAATTTTAAAATCTCTACAAGGATAAATCAAGTTCACACAAAGTACAGCAATGTCTGCTTCATTAACATAAACTGTTTTATTTTATAGGTAATGAACAAATAATAATTATGTTGGCAAGAGTTGCTTGGAACAAAGAACTTGATTACTGGCACTGTTACAAAAATAAAGTATGAGTATTAGCCCACTCCATTCTTCAGCTTAAAGAAACAATTTTCCCCTGGAAACATTTTCTGGTGCTATGAACAATGGCAATTTCCTAATATGTCAGTATGTAAGTTCTGATTTTTAATATCTGCTCTCCCTGACCAGATCTAGGGGTAGAGGTTCGTAGCTCCTTGAAAGTGGAGTCATGGATAGATAGTATGGTGAAGAGGGGTTTTGGCATGGCTTTCATCAGTCAGAGCATTGAGTATAGGAGTTGGGAAGTCTTGTTGCACCTGTACAAGATATTGGTGAGGCCACCTTTGGAGTACTGTGTGCAGTTCTGATCATCCTAATATAGAAAGGATATTATTCAACTAGAGAGAGTGCAGAAAAGATTTAATAGGATGCTGCCTGGACTCAAAGTTTTGAGGTATAAGGAGAGGCTGGGACTGTTTTCCCTGGAGTGTACGAGACTAAGGGGTGACCTTATAGAGGTCTATAAAATTATGACAGGCAGGGATAAGGAGACAGCCAACAGCTTTTCCCCATAGTAGGAAGTCCAAAACTAGAGGGCATAGGTTTAAGGTGAGAGGAGAGAGATACAAAAGGGTCCAGAGGGCAAGTTTTTCACACAGACTTTGGAAAGTGTCTAGAACAGGCTACCGGAGGTGGTAGTGGAGGCAAGTACAATTTTGGTGTTTTGTGCAGCATAGACAAGTTGGGCTGAAGGGTCTGTTTCCATGCTGTAGATCTCCATGACTCAACTCAAAATGGGCCTGAACACCAAGATACTAGCTGTCTTTCTGAATGACAAGACATTTGGCAACTTGGCCATTGTTTGGTTTTTAACTTTAAAGAACTATTGTGGGAATTAATCAGTCTCATCAATTGATGGTTTCACAATCCTGTGTGACTTACTTCTGAAGCTTTGGTCAAAAGTCATTCAAAAAGAGAAAAAATCCTTTTCACAGAAAATGGGCCAAACCACATTAGAACTGTAAAGGGTGCGGAATTCCACACCCCTTCCAATGTGGTACAATAATTGAAATCAAATTAAGAATCCAAAGTGAAGGACCCAATGTTCACAGAACACAATATCACTCCATGTAAAAGAAATAAGAAAATGAGATAAATTAGAATGATGTGTTTGATTAGGTGATGTCATGCTTGGCTTTTAAAGTCTAGGTGTTGTAAAAGGCTACAATAAGGAGATACAGTGTCACAGTATTGAAATCCTGGAAAATAATGAATTAAACTTAGAAAGCTGTGTATTCCAGGCAACCTTCTCAATGATGCACATCTTCCATTAATGGGTACAGTTAGAATCAACCCAAGTTTTGAATTTAACATGGTAAGTCTATGAAAGTGAAAATAATAGAATCTCTAATGCTGAAACCTGAGAGCTGAGTATGAATTGAGAACCAAATTTAACTGTCTCGGATGACTGCAAAGGTTCAAATGAAAAAAAAAAGACCGCACTTGCTGGAAATCTGAAATGAACACACAGAATGCTGGAGAAATTCAACAGGTCTGGCAACATCTGTGGAGAGAGAAACAGAGTTAACATTTCAAGAGCAGACTGACTTCTTCAGGACTTTTGTCACTATTGATTTTCTGTGGTGTTTACAGATACAAGTTAAAATAAATTAACATCTCTTTTACCTTCAAGTCTTACATTCTCTAAATCTTTCTTCCATAATTCTGTTCACGTCCCGGTTGCTTTCCTTCTGTAAGAAAAGTTCCTCTTTAAAGAAATCTATATACATTTGCTCTGATCTAGTCACCATGGTAACAGTTGAAAGTATTGCTGGTAGAATTTTTTTTTGACAAATGTGTGTGCATATCCAGAAATATTGTTCTACCTAATCTGTGTGATGAATAGGTGTTGTCACATTTCAAACCATAAAAATCTCTCTCTATGTATATATTTATTATCTATTTATGAGATGTGGGTTGTTCAATTTAAATTTCATTACTACCCGCTGAGTGAGAATCCCTCAGCAGTATGCTTCTTATTCCGAATGTTTTCTATATTGGAAAGATGATACATATCACTGTCAGGTATGCAAGACATCACTTCATACCATTATTCCCATGTAAATGTATTTTGATTGTGACACCATTTAAGGCAGACTGCTCATTTTATCCTCAAATCAGTCATCATGAAGTGTTGGGAAAATGCAAGAAAATGCACTTAGGTCATAAGTCTGGGAGGAGTTCTGGAAATCATTGAATAATTTGATAAGCTTGGTTGACCTATGGAAGAGATTTTTCCTGTATTTTCAATGTTAGGACAGACATTTACTTTAAAATCAGAAGCATTTGTTGAAGTAGAGATTCTATGATGGCTAGACTATCAGTTTATGTTTTCCAGGTCTATTTTTATTCGAAGAGGTAATGAAAAACCCACTTTGTGGTGAATTGTGATTGTTGTGGCTATCACTGCGGTGTGAACGAAATGTTCTGGAAATCAGTGAAATATCATGTATCAATATTCCATCACAAGTTAATCAATATCAAATTGGATTTGTAGTTTATGGCCTGAGTCACTCGACATAATTGGATTAATTCCTCTGTCATCAAAGGACTAGGAGGACTCAAGGGATATGTATTAATTCAGTAACTATTATATTAACAAGGATGCCTATGTAACCCTTCAGCTATCTTACACTGCAAGATATTGTACATATTAAATCACATTGCAATTTGTAGAGTAATCAGGCTTTCTATCAAAACAATCTTTGACACTAAGTATGATAGCAATATATGAGCAAAGAGTAAACATTTAACAATTTTATTTTGATATGTCTTCCTGCAATTTACAGTTTAGTACTAACTGCTATTGGAGCTACTGGTATTTTCAGGCTTGGATGAAGTAACACTTATCTTGTGAGTTAGTCCACTAGAATGTTCCACATCTCTTGTCACTTGCAAAAACACTGTCATTTTTGTATCAAGATATTAAAATTATTGCAAATGCATTAGAAGACCAATAACAGATTCTTATCTCTTGCATTAAGTACCTCTCAGCTTGATAGAGTGTCCATCACACTACACATATATAACGCAATGCATGTTGCAATGACGAGGAACAGCGGAAAAGTAAGAGGCACAATTCCAGGAAAGTATTATCCTTTAATACAACTTTTGGAAATTGTATTGTTTTGAAAATAAGAAAATCTGATTTCATAGCTGTTTAATTAGTTTTATATATATATTTACAGATATTTGCCAAAATGTATTCATTTGAAAGCCTCCCTAGGAACTGAATGAGAATTGGCACTTTTCAGACAGTGTGATATCAGATTCAAAACACTAACTCTTTTCACACGTGCTGCCTGACCTTTTGAGTTTCTCCAGCATTTTCTGTTTTTATTTCAAATTCCCAGTTTTTACAATACTTTGCTTGTATAAATAGGTTTGTGATTACTCCCTGTAGGTAGGTAGATAAATGAAGAAATATTTCAGTGCAATTTTCGCATCAGTCAAATAATTAACCTGTGAGTGTAACAAGATACAAGGTGGCATGGTGGCTCAGTGGTTAGCACTGCTGCCTCACCACACCAGGGAGCTGGGTTCGATTCTAGCCTTGGGACACTGTCTGTGTGGAGTTTGCCCATTTTCCCCGTGTCTGCGTAGGTTTCCTCCCACAATCCAAGAATGTGCAGGTTAGGTGAATTGGCCAGACTAAGTTGCCCATCGTGTTCAGGGATGCGTGGGTTAGGTGCATTAGTCAGGGATAAACGTAGAGGAATGGATTTGAGTGGGATACTCTTTGGAAGGTTGGTGTGGACTTGTTAGGCCCAAAGCCCTGTTTCCACACTGTAGGGATTCTAAGATATATATGTTTAAATTTCTTGGACTTGGAAAGAGTACCTGCTAAGCACTGTTTTGTAATGTCTGAAAAAATGCTAAATCTGAATAACTCAGATCTGTTAATATTGGCAATTTGCTTATACGAATTAATATAAGCATGAATTGAAACCTTATATGTGACTGTCATGATGGCCTTTGAAGAGAAAAATCTTTATCGTTCCTAATGTAGAACAGTTTCTCTTGATCATGACAAACTTTAGCACCAAATATTCTAAACTGGTTCATCGAATGGTCTCATTTTTGATTAAATTGGAATGTATCAAAGAACGAGTATGCCTTGCATCTCAATACATGATGATCTATTGGGTGAAATTGCTGCATCATTACATAAATGACCAATAATTAAATGAAACAGATCGAAAAGCTATTTATTTTCATAATGAGTTTGACTTGTATTTCAATATTTCCTTTGCTACTTTTATTTAAGATTGGAGATCAGAAGCCACATGTGGTTACTGCATTGTGACTAGTGCTTGAATGCATAAAACCTTAGGTGCACTGTTCTGCAGCTACCATTCTAAGATATTAATCGTCTGTAAGCTGTGTGGTTTTGTTCATAATATTGCACTGTTTGTTGGCGATAATGGAAGCATTCTGAATTTAAAAACCTGTAAATTGATGCCTAAAAGTTTATTACCAATAGAAAATGAAATGAACAAGTTGTCCTTGTGACTGCAGTGCTGTTTGTGTGATTATTTTCTGGTTGTTCAGGTTTTGTGTCACAGACGACTAGTGATACACTATTTGGTTTGGAACAATAATTTAGATGTATGCATTTACTATTTAGAAACAGTTGCTCAGCAAGATGCTACATTTTCTTTCACTAAAAACATTTAAAAATGCTGGAATTTTCAAAAATCATTTTGTGAAAAGTTTTGTATCTTTTTTTCTCCTATAAATACAGTTAGACTGTGTTTTCCAAGCATTTACCTAGTGTGATCCCACTTTAATGTTGTGCTACCCTGAAATACAAATTTTGAGGGGTGGAGCAGACTGGGGACAGGAATTGTGTGTGTGCTACATACCTGTCATTCATATACACAATTCCCCTCCTTCATACCCCCAAAATCATTGGGGATGGGGTGGGTTGTCAACGAAAAGGGAATCCCACAGCAGTCATAGAATCATAGACATGTACAGCATGGAAACAGACCCTTCAGTCCAACTTGTCCATACGGACCAGATATCCTAATCTAATCTAGTCTCATTTGCCAGCACTTGGCCCATATCCTTCTAAACCCTTCCTATTCATATACCAAGCCAGATGCCTTTTAAATGTCATAATTATACCAGCCCCCACCATTTCCTCTGGCAGCTCATTCCATACATGCATGAAAAAGTTGCCTCTTAGGTCCCTTTTAAATTTTTCCCCTATCACCCTAAACCTACGCCCTCTAGTTCTAGACTCTCCCACCCCAGGGAGACGACCTTGTATATTTACCCTGTCCAGGCCCCTCATGATTTTATGAACCTCTGTAAAGTCACCCCTCCGCCTCTGACGCTCCAGGGAAAACAGCACCAGCCTATTCAGCCTCTCCCAATAGTGCAAGTCCTCCAACCTTGGCAACATTCTTATAAATCTTTTCAGAAAGCAGTTTAAGCATTCCAGATAATGTTTAAATTATTTATATCTCATTCAGTCACATGGTCGATGTTTAGTTTAGTTTAGTTTACATTACAGTGTGGAAACAGGCCCTTCGGCCCAACAAGTCCACACCGGCCCGCCGAAGCGCAACCCACCCATACCCCTAACCTAACACTACGGGCAATTTAACTACAGCCAATTCACCTGACCTGCACATCTTTGGACTGTGGGAGGAAACCAGATCAAACCCTCGCAGACACGGGGAGAATGTGCAAACTCCACACAGTCAGTCGCCTGAGGCGGGAATTGAACCCGGGTCTCCGGTGCTGTGAGGCAGCAGTGCTAACCACTGTGCCACCGTGCTGCCCACGGTATGCACATGATCCTGCAAATGATAATACTCCACACACATCTGGAGAAACAGAACTTTGGAGAAACAGTCTAAATAACTTTTAACACTATATACTTTGTGCATTGTCAAAGGCAATTCCTCATTTAGTGTTTAATTCCAACCCTGAAGACAGAAACAGGAAACTAAAAGCCCTCTCCAGGAATTAGCCATGTCTGCATTTGGGACTTCAGCCTATTTCTGAACCAGAGACAGATTTTTGTCTCTGAATGGAGGTCTGCATCTGGTTGTGATGCTGCACTTAGTTTGTTTCCTGCTGGTTAAACAATTTTCCTGTCCCTTCCTGAGCCTGTCATCCCTTCCTCACTGTCTTCTGGCCTTTTGGTGGACACACACACACACACACCAGGTATACCCATTGTCAGGGGCAGAGGAAAGTTCTGTGTGTAAGAATGGAAGAGTGCGTAAAAAACACAGTTCCTGGAGGAGGCTCATGACTAGTGGGTGAAAAACTGAGTAAAGTTGGTAACATTTTGATAGCTAAGTGTGAACTTAGTTGCTGTATTGTCATGTAAATGTGTTTGTAATGCAGGATTCATCACAGGAATCTGTCCTACAAAGCTAAATTGACCTTTACATTGAGCAGAATTCTGTAATTGTTGTCACTTATTGCAATACTTTTCCCAGTGTCAAAAGTGCCAGACTGCATTAAAAGAGTAAATAAAATGGTTCTGTTGACTCTACTGTTATATTTATGCTGAGATTTAAAACATTCCTGTTTTTGAACTGTTAAAAATTCACTGCACCTGCTCCCCTCAGTTGATTTACAGGCACTCTGTTTTGAAATGGAAATTGGACACCATTCTGTTCTGTTAGTTTCAATCAATGCAGCTGGAAGCTTTCCTAAGGACAGCACCAGCCATTATGAATGGTTGGCTGGTTTGCAAAGATTGGAATGAGATCAGCTCAACAGGTTGCCTATTGATTCATGAAGAATTGAAACTTTCAAATGGCTGTAACAACAGAGTATGATATGATTTCTTGATTGTTTGCAAACTTAATTGGCACTTAGATAACTACCTTTTTTACATCAAGATGGCGGCAGAGTATGGCTCCTGAGTTGAGGCTCCATCCGTTCCGAATCTTTTCATTTTTTATCTCTTTCACTGTTTTTTTCTTTTTGTTTCCTTTATCTCTTGTCCTGAGCTTGGACGACATTGGCAGCTGCAAGAAACCCCAATATGGGCTCGAGTGGACCCAGCCCAGATTCCAGCTGGTCCAATGTGGACTTGATTGGTTCCATTGTGGATTCAAGTGGGCCCAGCATGGACTGGAGGAGAGCCAGTACGAATTGGAGTAGGCCCACCACGGACTGGAGCAGGCCCAGCATGGGCTGGAGCAGGCCCATCATGGACTGGAGGAGAGCCAGTACGGATTGGAGCAGGCCCAGCACAGGCTGGAGCAGGCCCAGCATGGACTGGAGCAGGCCCAGCATGGACTGGAGCAGGCCCAGCACAGGCTGGAGCAAGCCCAGCATGGACTGGAGCAGGCCCAGCATGGACTGGCGCAGGCCCATCATGGACTGGAGCAGGCCCATCATGGACTGGAGCAGGCCCAGCATGGACTGAAGTAGGCCCAGTATGGACTGGAGTGGACCCAACATGCACTGGAACAGGGCCAGTACTGACTGGAGCAGGCCCACCGCGCACTGGAGCAGGCCCAGCACAGACTGTAGCGGGACCAATACAGACTGGAGGGGGTCCAGTACAGACTGAAATAGGCCCAGCATGGGCTGAAGCAGGGCCAGTACGGATAGGAATGGACCTAGCACAGACTGGAGTGGCCCAGCAGGGACTCAAGTGGGCCCAGCACGGACTTGAGTGGGTGGAGCGCAGACCACGTGAGGGCAGCGGTGAATGAGCTCCTACTTAGTTTTCCAGGGTGAGCACAGGATGTGACAATGGAATTGGCGGCTCCTATATCAGAGGAGGTGATGTTGGTGAGGTAGGCCCAGCAGCGAAAGATGGTGCCTGAGAATCAGTGACTTGGTCATTGGCTGGGTACAGCATTGGCGGCGGTGAAGCAGTAGCAGAACAGCATCTCGGTGACCTCGATGAGGTGGGTCCAGTGGCAGGAGATACAACTCTGATGTTGATGAATTGGCCCAGCGGTGAAAGATGGTGATTTCACCGTTTGTTGGGCGGTGGCGGGGTGGTGGAAGAGCGATGGCACTGCAGGCACCATTGATAACGAGTTGTTCGAGGAATGATGGACTCTATCCAAGTTATATCTTTTTTTTTTGCTTAGTTTTAAGTTTATTCAAAATGGCACTGCCTGGTGGTAACAGTGTAAAGGCTTTTCACTGTATTTTACCATTTTTCTCACTATAAAATAGACCTGACAATAAAATCATTCACTCATTCATTCTTTTTCCCCAGCAGGAATGAATTGAAGGCTTTGTTAGGTTATTAAAAGTTTAATTCTCTGTCCCCAATACCAATACTGCTGTGTGTCTCCTAAGGATGGTATATACTTCATATTTGGTGAAAGGTTATGGAGGATGCATGGGGAACATGGAGGTGACATAGCTGATCTGTCTGAGATCTGAGGTCAAATGGGGAGTGTGTGGAAACAGGCCATTCGGCCCATCGAGCCCACACTGACCCTCTGAAGAGCATCCAACCCAGATCTGCCCCCTACCCTGTCCCGATAACCCTGCAATTCCCATGGATAATTCACATTAGTCTGCACACCCTGGATACTATGGACAATTTAGCATGGCCAATCCACCCAACCTGCGCATCTTTAGATTGTGGGAGGGGACCTGAACACCCAGAGGAAACTCACACAGACATGGGGAGAATGTGCAAAATCCACACAAGCAGTCGCCCAAAGGTGGGATCGAATCCAGGTCCCTGGTGCTGTGAGGCAGCAATGCTAACCCACTGAGCCATCCTGCCACCACTAAATGCACCATGGGCCTGAATCCTGGGTGTAAAGGTAAAAGTCTTGAGCAAAATCACATATACTGAGTCTACATGAAATCCCAGGGCCAGGGCTCGGAGTCTGTTACTGAGGGGGTGGGGAAAGTAGACCACCTGGATGTCAGATAGGTTGTTACCCAAAATGCCACAGAACAGTGCAGAGGAAAGGATCTGCTGATATAAAGAGGAACACCAACATCTCAATCAGGATACACGAGTTGATATATGCACCAGATATCATCAATGTCATTGCCATATTGCTTCCCTCATCACAATCTGTTTCTAATTGCTCTCAAAATTGATATTGTGGTTACATTTATTTCTTTTAATGTTTTTTTTATAGATATTTTTATTAGAAATTTAACATTTTTACAAGTTTACAAAAATAAACAAAACTCTCAGATATAAACATTGATATACAATTAGCTCAAATATACAATAGCCAAAATTTAACAAAAAAAACAAAACAACAAAAAAACCCCGAAAAAAAACAAACAAAACTCAACTATCTACTAATCTAACCTACAACTAACCAGAGTGTATATTTAAGTCTCTTACATGCTCGGGATGTGTTAGCATCAGATATAATAAAACCCGTATTCGTGTGGGATTCCTCCCCCGAGTGGCCGCGGACCAGCCAGGTTTGTAATCTCAATTAAATAAAAGCCCTTGTTAGGATAGCCGAAATATCAGTATTTATGTAATTCAAAAAGGGCTGCCATATTTTATAAAATAATTCGGTCTTTCGGTGCACCATATTTGTAAGGAAGTCAAGGGGAATACATTCCATAATTAGTCTGTGCCAATTTGAAAGTCCAGGGGGGCCCTCAGCCGCCCAGTTCACCAAAATATTTTTCCTTGCACAGAAAGAAAGAATAGAAAATAGTCTCTTCCCGTACGTGTCCAGGGAGGGAAAGTTCGAAAAGCCCAAGAGGAGAGATACGGGGTCCACTTTAATTTCCGTTCCCAAAATTTCTGTCAGGGTACTTTCTACGGATCTTATGACAGGTCCATAAGCAGTGTACAAGAGTGCCCACCTCTATTTTGCATTTAGGATACATTGGAGATGCTCCTGCCTTAAATTTTGCCAATCGAACCGGTGCTATATGGGCCCTATGAAGTATCTTCAGCTGGAGAGCCTGGGCTCTGTTTCAAATAGTAATTCTTCTAGCATTTTCCCAAATATCATTCCACGTTTCTGTGGAGATTTCTAGTCCCAGATCCTGATCCCATGTTTTAAGCAGATTATCCATATCTCCCGATACTTCATCATGTAGTAAATGATAAATAGTACTGACGGAAGATACCCCCACTGGTCGTAGGACACTACATTCCCTATCGGATTTATAAAGACTATCTAATAACGTAGTCTTCTTCTGTATATAATCTCGAATTTGGAAGTATCGAAAGAGGTCTCCATTGGGTAATCCGAATTTCTGACGTAGCTGTTCGAAAGACATCAGGACCCCATCTTTAAATAGATCCCCTAGACATTAGATACCCCTGGATCTCCAGAGTTTAAAAGTGGCATCTGTTAACCCCGGTTGGAATCCCCATGCTCCCACTATCGGTGCATAGGGGGATGTTATATGTGAATTGCCCTCATTTTGCCGCATTATATTCCAAGCCTTGATTGTATTTAGTATTATAGGGTTTTTACAGTGATCTGTAATGATTTTCCTCTTGTCTGAGAATAAAAGGTTAATAAGTGGGTATTTTACTTGAGAAGCCTCGATGTCCAACCAGATTGATTGTGGATCAGACAAGACCCAATCAGCTATGTAACTTAATAGGGAACTTAACTGATATTTCCTAAAGTCTGGGAAGTCCAATCCACCCTTTGCCTGTGGAAGCTGTAGCTTCTTCAGCTTAATGAGGGGTCGCCTATGGTTCCAGATAAAGGAACTCAGCCAGCCGTATAATTTGCATAAAGCTGTCCTCGGCAGCATCACCGGAAGCATTCTCATAGGATATAGGAGACGGGGCAGGATATTCATTTTGATTAATGCTATTCTACCCAGCCAGGAAATTGGCAGGTCTCCCCATCGCTGGAGGTCCTGCCTTATCCTTTCCAATAAATTCACAAAATTAGCCTTATACAACTGACCAAATACTGGAGTAATAAAAATGCCTAAATATAAGAAACCCTCCAGGGACCAGCGAAAGGGAAAAAGGGAACCGTCCGCTAAGCGGGGTATCACAGCAAGGCCACCCATTGGCATAGCCTCCGATTTTGAAAAATTAATTTTATAGCCTGAGAATGCACTAAATGTATTAATAACTTGGATTAAGTGAGGTATGGACATCAGAGGGTTACTGAGGAATAGAAGAACATCATCTGCATAAAGGGTAATTTTATGAACTCCCCCACCCCTCTCACCCACTCCAACCTCTCACCCTCGGAACGTGCAGCCCTCCACTCCCTCCGTTCCTACCCCAACCTCACTATCAAACCAGCAGACAAGGGAGGCGCAGTAGTAGTTTGGCGCACCGACCTCTACACCGCTGAGGCCAAACGCCAGCTCGCAGATACCTCCTCCTACTCCCCCCTTGACCATGACCCCACCCCCCACCACCAAACCATCATCTCCCAGACCGTCCATAACCTCATCACCTCGGGGGATCGCCCATCCACCGCCTCCAACCTCATAGTCCCACAACCCCGCACCTCCCGCTTCTACCTCCTGCCCAAAATCCACAAACCTGACTGCCCCGGCCGACCCATTGTCTCCGCCTGCTCCTGCCCCACCGAACTCATCTCTGCATACCTCGACACGGTCCTGTCCCCCTTAATCCAAGAAGTCCCACCTACGTTCGGGACACCACCCATGCCCTCCACCTGCTCCATAATTTTCGCTTCCCCGCCTTATTTTCACCATGGACATCCAGTCCCTGTACACCTCCATCCCCCATCACGAAGGACTCAAAGCCCTCCGCTTCTTTCTTTCCCGCCGTACCAACCAGTATCCTTCCACTGACACCCTCCTTCGACTGACTGAACTGGTCCTCACCCTGAACAACTTCTCTTTCCAATCCTCCCACTTCCTCCAAACGAAAGGAGTAGCCATGGGCACCCGCATGGGCCCCAGCTATGCCTGCCTCTTCGTAGGATATGTGGAACAATCCATCTTCCGCAACTACACTGGCCCCACCCCCCACCTTTTCCTCCGCTACATCGATGACTGTATCGGCGATGCCTCGTGCTCCCACGAGGAGGTTGAACAGTTCATCCACTTCACCAACACCTTCCACCCCGACCTAAATTCACCTGGACAGTCTCAGATTCCTCCCTCCCCTTCCTCGACCTTTCTATTTCTATCTCAGGTGACCGAATCAACACGGACATCTACTACTAACCGACCGACTCCCACAGCTACCTGGACTACACCTCCTCCCATCCTGCCCCCTGTAAAAACGCCATCCCATTCTCCCAATTCCTTCGACTCCGCCGCATCTGCTCCCAGGAGGACCAGTTCCAAAAACGCACAACTCAGATGGCCTCCTTCTTCAAGGACCACAATTTCCCCCCCCAACGTGGTCGACGATGCCCTCCACCGCATCTCTTCCACTTCCCGCTCCTCCGCCCTTGAGCCCCGCCCCTCCAACCGCCACCAGGACAGAACCCCACTGGTCCTCACCTACCACCCCACCGATCTCCATGTTCAGCGCATCATCCGCCGTCATTTCCGCCACCTCCAAACGGACCCCACCACCAAGGATATATTTCCCTCCCCTCCCCTATCAGCATTCCGTAAAGACCACTCCCTCCGTGACTCCCTCGTCAGGTCCACACCCCCCACCAACCCAACCTCCACTCCCGGCACCTTCCCCTGCAACCGCAGGAGGTGCAAGACTTGCGCCCATACCTCCCCCCTCACCTCCCTCCAAGGCCCCAAAGGAAACTTCCATATCCGCCACAGATTCACCTGCACCTCCACACACATCATCTATTGCAACCTCTGCACCCGATGTGGCCTCCTCTATATTGGGGAGACAGGCCGGCTACTTGTGGAGCGTTTCAGAGAACACCTCTGGGACACCCGGACCAACCAACCCAACCACCCTGTGGCTCAACATTTCAATTCCCCCTCCCACTCCACCAAGGATATGCAGGTCTTTGGACTCCTCCATCGCCAGACCACAACAAAACGACGGTTGGAGGAAGAGCGCCTCATCTTCCGCCTAGGAACCCTCCAACCACAAGGGATGAACTCGGATTTCACCAGTTTCCTCATTTCCCCTCCCCCCACTTTGTCTCAGTCTAATCCGTCGAATTCAGCACCGCCTTCCTAACCTGCAAACTTCTTCCCGACCTCTCCGCCCCCACCCCAGTCTGACCTATCATCCTCACCTTGACCTCTTTCCACCTATCACATTTCCGACGCCCCTCCCCCACGTCCCTCCTCCCCACCTTTTATCTTAGCCTGCTGGACAAACTTTCCTCATTCCTGAAGAAAGGCTTATGCCCGAAACGTCGATTCTCCTGTTCCCTGGATGCTGCCTGACCTGCTGCGCTTTTCCAGCAACACATTTTCAGCGCTAATTTTATGTTTACCTGTTCCAATCCTTGGGGCCACTATATTAGGATCAGCTCGTATAGCTTCTGCTAGTGGTTCAATTATTAGCGTGAATAACAATGGCGAGAGGGGACATCCCTGACGGCAGCCCCTACCCACACTGAAGCTATCCGAACCTAATCCATTGGTAACCACAACTGCTTTGGGATCACTATACAATGTTGAGACCCATTTGGTAAACACCTGTCCAACGCCAAACCTCTCCAATGTGTAAAACAAATATGACCATTCGACCCTATCAAATGCCTTTTCCGCGTCTAATGAAACCACTACTCCTGGTATCTTTCCCTGATGACAAGCTTGAATCATATTCAGAGCCCTTCTAACATTATTGGATGATCTACGGCCCTTAATAAACCCCGTCTGATCCTCCTTTATAATATGTGGCAGTATCCTTTCTAGTCTCAGTGCTAACGTTTTAGAGAGGATTTTAAAATCTACATTTAGCAAGGATATTGGTCTGTATGATGTACAATCTTCTGGGTCCTTTCCTTTTTTAAGGATAAGAGAGATATTTGCCTCTTTCAGCGAAGGCGGGAGACAGCCCTGACTATATGCATAGTTATACATGTCCATAAGTGGACCAGCCAGTATTTCAGTAAATTCTTTATAGAATTCAGCTTGAAGACCATCTGGGCCCGGCGCCTTACCATTTTGAAGTTGCCTAATTGCATCAACTATTTCTTGGGGTGTAAGAGGAGCATTTAGGACCGATACTTGTTCCGGAGTTAGGCCTGGAAAAGTCAAATTTTTAAAAAATGACTGCATCCTCTTCGTCCTATCTTCACAATCCTGTGATTTATATAACTCAGAATAAAATTCTCTAAAGATCGCATTAATCTTTTTGTGATCATGAGTCAAAATACCCGTATTTTCCTTGATAGACGTAATAGTCTGAGGGGCCTTTTTTTTCTTTGTAAGAAATGCTAAGCATCTACCTGGTTTGTCGCCATATTCATATAACCTTTGCTTTGCAAATAATATTTCCCTCTTAGCCGTTTGAGTAAGCGTAGTGTTTAGAGCTGTCCTAAGAGCTGTAATCCTTTGCAATTTAATAATAGAAGGTCTATCAGTGTATGCTGTTTCAGCTGCTTTTAAGCGGGCTTCAAGCAGACACTGTTGTTCTCCCTTTAATTTCTTCTGGGTCGCTGAGTAGGAGATGATCAAGCCTCGCGTGTAAGCTTTGATGGTCTCCCACATCATTGACGGGTTGCTAGCTGTACCTGAATTAATTTCTAAAAAAGTTTTAAATTCTTGAGAGAAGTACTTTACAAATTTACTATCTTTCATTAGGAAGGGGTCCATATGCCAATGCCGAGGGGATGTCCCATTGTTCCTTGTCTTAGTTTCCATATATACAGCAGCGTGGTCAGAAATTGCTATGCTACCTATTTTACAGGATGATATGGAATTTAAAAAAATCGAGGGGGCAAAAAACATATCAATTCTGGTATGACATTTATGTGGATTAGAGTCGAAAGAAAAATCTCTACCCTGTGGATGAAGACATCTCCATGCATCTACTAATCCTAATTCTTTGTTCAGATCCATCAATTGTCTAGATCTGGGAGATACTCCTGCAGTACTCTTGGGAATCCTATCTATTTCCGGATCCATAGTACAATTAAAGTCTCCCCCTATAATTATATGACGGGCATCAAAAGCCATCAATTTTGAAAAGGCTTCGGTTATAAATTTAAAGGGGTGTGCCGGGGGGCAGTACAAATTTAAAATCCCATATTCCTCTCCATTTATGAGGGCTTTAATCAAGATATATCGTCCAGATTCGTCTTTTATCTGCTTTAGGATTTTGAAAGGGAAATTCTTCCGAACAAGAATAACAACTCCCCTGCTTTTTGAGCTAAAAGAAGAAAAAAAGGCCTGATCAAATCCGCCCTGTCGTAATTTCAAGTGTTCTTTATCTGACAGGTGTGTCTCCTGTAGGAGAGCTATATCAACTCTTTCCTTCTTAAGATTTGATAATATTTTCTTCCTTTTGACTGGCGAATTACTCCCCTTGACATTCCAAGTGCACCACTTAACCGACTGATCAACCATAATCCTCTGTGCCAATCCGAGACCCCTCGGGAGGGGGAACCCTATCCAGAACATCCCGAGCGTAGAACATGTAAAATTTACAAAAATAAAGCCTCTTTAATACACCCACAACAATACAGTAAAAAACTATTTCTAAATAAAAAAAATATAAAACGTATCTAAGTGGAGACTTTCACCCTTGTTCCCAGGGGGCGTCACTTCCTCTCCAAAAGTCCCTCATATCCTCTCCCAACCAATGCCCCACCCTTGACCCAGGCACTCCTCAATAAAATGAGGAGAATTCAAATATAATACAAAGCTAGAGTTAACAGTGAACACCCTGCCCCCACCCATACCAACACCTGGGTATATTTGGTAATGTTAATACCATATATAAACATATAACTATAAAATTATCACCTCAACAAATAATAATTAAATATAATAATACAAAATAACAAGGGGAAAACAACCCCGCTCCTAGAGACAGAGGTAAAATTGAATAAGGTAACCACCTCCCCCCACCAACATTAACCAAAACCCCCAGCTTTTATATATATATATATATATACATATACATACATCCCTCATATATACATAAAATAATAACAGAAAACAACCCCGGGGGGGGGGGGGGGGGGAGAAAATCAAATCCCTCTCCCCACCCCCCATGATAATATTAAACAGTAAGGTAAGAGAAAAGAGAGAAAAAAAAGGGGGGGATATAAACCAAAGCGGGGGGGAAAGGCAGACCAACATCCATTATGTCTTACGTTTATCTAAGAGAGTCCAAGAATTCCTTAGCCTTTTCTGGTGATCCAAAGTTATATACGGATCCTTCATGGTTAAAGCGTAACATCGCTGGGTCGCGTAAGGAGTACTGAATATTTAAGTCCCTTAAACGCTTCTTCGCCTCGTTGAATGCCTTCCTCTTTCGAACCAGAGCCGGGGAAAAGTCCTGAAATAGCATGATCTTGGATCCTTTGTAGATCATAGCTTGGGGGTCTTTTCTGAGATTTCTAGAGGCTTCTAGGAGTATCTGCCTCTCCTTGTAGCTCTGCAGCCGGAACAGGACCGGGCGCTGGTGCTGGTTCAAGCCGGGCCCATGTATTGCGACCCGGTAGGCCCATTCCACCCTTACCTGGCCTGATCCAGCTTGCAGATTTAAAAGTTGTGGCAGCCACTGCTCCAGGAATGCTGTAAGCTGGCCTTCCTCTTCCCGTTCGGGAAGGCCCAGCAAACGAATATTTTTTGGGCGACCTCGATTATCGAGGTCGTCAATATGATTTTCCAAGGTCCGGACTCGCTGCTCGAGAGTCCGGACCTGATCCACGGCCGATTGAGCGGTATTTTCGGAGGTCGCGGCCTTTAGCTCCGCCCCTCCGACTCGGCGTTCAATTTCTTGAATCTCTCGGTCGTGCTTCTGCAGCGCGGCCGAGAGCGAGTCCCAACGATTTCTGGATTCTGCAATAAAGGCATCGATCTTCGAGTCAAGCTTGGAAATCATTTCTGCAAGGCTTGTTACTGTTGGTAAGTCCCCCGGGGCGGCTGTGGACGACTCTGCTGCAGCTGGAGAGGGTCGGGGAGGGGTTCCTGCTTGCTGAGAGGTGCGGGCTCCCTTTCCTTTAGTCATTTTAACTTAGGATTAATTTGTTTAAATGTAATATTACACAACTAATTAAATTACACAACTATTATAAATGATTTGGTGAGTGTGGTAGGGGGTGGGTGACCCACTGTACCCAAGTCTTGGGAGGAGCACAATAGACTCAGTCTTGCTGGGTCGCCGCCATCTTGGATCCCCCTTAATGTTTTTTTAATCATACTGTTCATTTGAGTGACTCCCATTATTTCTTGATGTTGTTCATTTATTTCCCTTTAATCACTCGAAGAAAAAGAGCTGTCAGCGGCCACCTCATGTGGTAGACAAACTGTCTGCGCATCCCCAGTGATTCTTACAGAGATATTGATGGCATTTTATCATGGAGGTGCATATACATTTGGTGTTAGTGAAGGGTCAAAACTGACAAAACAATGAGCATGTCAGGAAGTCAATCCCAATCCACTAACTTTCTCCTTTAACTCAAGTGTGCTGAGCTGATTGAGTGAAATCACTTTGGAAGGGTAGGGTTGTATATTACCATAAGTTAGAGAGATATTTCGAAACGGTTTTAATAGTGCTCCCACAGGTTACTTTGACTACCTAAAGCTTGCCAGTGGAAGCAAGACAAGACCGCAATGGAGGTTGATTCCAAACTCCAGGAAAAATTGTAATCATTTAGAATCATAGAGTCATTGAGATGTACAGCATGGAAACAGACCCTTTGGTCCAACCTGTCCATGCCAACCAGATATCCCAACCCAATCTAGTCCCACCTGCCAGCACCTGGCCCATATCACTCCAATCCCTTCCTATTCATATACCTATCCAAATACTTCTTAAATGTTGCAATTGTACCAGCTTCCACCACATCCTCTGGCAGCTCATTCCATACACGGACCACCCTCTGCGTGAATAAGTTGCCCCTTAGGTCTCTTTTATATCTTTCCCCTCTCACCCTAAACCTATGTCCTCTAGTTCTGGACTCCCCGATCCCAGGAAAAAGACTTTGCCTATTTATCCTATCCATGCCCCTCATAATTTTGTAAACCTCTATAAGGTCACCCCTCAGCCTCCGACATCCAGGGAAAACAGCCCCAGCCTGTTCAGACTCTCCCTATAGCTCAAATCCTCCAACCCTGGCAACATCTTATAAATCTTTTCTGAACCCTCTCAAGTTTCACAACATCTTTCCGATAGGAAGGAGACCAGAATTGCATGCAATATTCCAACAGTGGCCTAACCAATGTCCTGTACAGCCGCAACATGACCTCCCCACTCCTGTACTCAATACTCTGACCAATAAAGGAAAGCATACCAAACACCTTCTTCACTATCCTATCTACCTGCAACTCCACTTTCAAGGAGTTGTGAACCTGCACTCCAAGGTCTCTTTGTTCAGCAACACTCCCTAGGACCTTACCATTAAGTGTATAAGTCCTGCTAAGATTTGCTTTCCCAAAATGTAGCACCTCGCATTTATCTGAATCAAACTCCATCTGCCACTTCTCAGCCCATTGGCCCACCTATTCACATCTGTTTTCTAACATACTTGTGGGAAAGGTAAAAATCACACAACACCAGGTTATAGTCCAACAGGTTTATTTGGAAGCACTAGCTTTCAGAGTGCTGCTCCTTCGTCAGGTGGTTGTGGAGTATAAGATCATAAGACACAGATTTATAGCAAAAGTTGACAGTGTGATGTAGCTGAATTACATATTGAAAAAGACCTGGATGTTTGTTAAGTCTCTCATCTTTTAGAATGACCATATTGGTTTCAGTTCTTTTGTATGGAAATCCCAGAACTCTTTATAAAAGTTATATTTTCAAGTGAACTTTAACAATAGGTGTTATGTCGGCCCAGACAATGCTTTGAAGGTGTGAGGTGCCCTGTGTGAGGCTGTCTGTGCCCCAATGAACAGACTGATTCTATTTGTAAAAAAGAAATTTACAGAATCTTACATGGATTCATGCAGTTTTTGAGCAAAATAACATGTAATTTTGCAAGTACAAATTCACCCCACAAACTTATATGTGTGTGTGTGCATGCGGGTATGTGTGGTGTGGCGGAATGGTATAAGTGTCTGTGAGAGAGGGACAGTGTGTATGTAGTGCAGTGGGGTCACCTGACATGAACCCAAGGTTCTGGTTGAGGCCATCCCTATGGGTACCAAACTTGGCTATCAGCCTCTGCTCAGCCACTTTGCGTTGTTGCCTGTCCCGAAGTCCGCCTTGGAGAATGGTCACCCAAAGGTCCGAGGACAAATGTCCCGGACGGCTGAAGTGTTCCCTGACTGGGAAGGAACACCCTTACCTGGTGATTGTTGTGCGGTGTTCATTCATCTGTTGTAGTGTCTGCTCAGTCTTGCCAATGTACTATGCTCTCAGGGCATCCTTGCCTGCAGCGTATGAGATAGATAACGTTAGCCAAGTCACACAAGTACCTGCCACATACATGGTGGGTGGTGTCCCTACGTGTAATGGTGGTATCCGTGTCAACACTCTGACACGTCTTGCAGCGTCTACCATGACAGGGTTGTATGGCGTTGTTCTGAAAGCTGTGCAGTTTACTACGAGCAATGATTTATTTGAGGTTTGGTGGTTGTTTAAAGGCAAGACATGGAGGCATGGGGAAGGTCTTGGCGAGGTGCTCATCCTCATTGATAACGTGTTGCAGGTCACGAAGAACATGGCGTAGTTTTTTGGCTCCTGGGAAGTACTGGACAACGAAGGCTACCCTGTCGGTTGCAGCACATGTCTGTCTCCTGAGGAGGTCATTATGGTTTCTCGCTGTGTTTGTTCACAATAGTTTTGCTGCGAGTTTACTTGCTACACTTGAGAGGTTTCCTTAATCACATCAAAACCTTTGCTGCCTTAAATTCGACCTCCAAAGTAGAGCAATGTAACCATCACTGTCAGCAATGGCATTTTCAGCTTGCTGTTGACAGAGCTGCCATTGAACATAAGAGGAATCAGCATCAGTGGCAAATTAAAAACAAATGTGGTGACTTGGCACCTAACAACTAAGGATAAGAGTGCAATGCCAACTAACAACTTTATGAGATTCTACGAAAGAAAGGATGTTACCAGAATTGGAGGTTTAAATTATAGTCAAGAGTGGGGTGCTGGAAAAGCACCGCAGGTCAGGCAGAATCCGAGGAGCAAAGAATCGACGTTTCAGGCAAGAGCCCTTCATCAGGAATGAAGCTGTGAGCCAAGAGGGTAGAGAGATAAATGGGAGGGGGGTAGGGGGAAGGTAGCTGAGAATATGATAGACAAACGGAGGTGGAGGTGATAGGTCAGAGAGGAGGGTGGAGTGGATAAGTGGGAAAGAAGAGGGACAGATAGGACAGGTCATGAGGGCAGTGCCGAGTTGGAAGGTTGGAACTGGGATAAGGTGGGGAGTGGGGAAATGAGGAATCAGGCGAAATCCACATTGGTGCTGAGGGTCCCAAGGCGGAAGATGAGGCATTCTTCCTCCAGGTGTCAGGTAATTAGGGAGTGGCGATGGAGGTGGCCCAGGATCTGCATGTCCTTGGCAGAGTGGGAGGGGGTGTTGAAGTGTTCAGCCACAGGGTGGTGGGGTTGGTTGGTGTGAGTGTCCCGGAGATGTTCTCTCAAGCATTATGCAAGTAGGTGTCCTGTCTCCCCAATGTAGAGGAGACCACATCGGGAGCAATGGATACAGTAAATTAGATTAGATTACTTACAGTGTGGAAACAGGCCCTTTGTCCCAACAAGTCCACACCGACCCGCCGAAGCGCAACCCGCCCAGTCCCATTCCCCTACATTTACCCCTTCACCTAACACTACGGGCAATTTAACTTGGCCAATTCACCTGACCTGCACATTTTTGGATTGTGGGAGGAAACCGGAGCACCCGGAGGAAACCCATGCAGACACGGGGAGAACGTGCAAACTCCACACAGAGAGCCTGAGACGGGAATTGAACCCGGGTCTCTGGCGCTGTGAGGCAGCAGTGCTAACCACTGTGCCACCGTGCCGCCCTGACATGTGTGTAAGTGCAGGTAAAACTGTTGAGTGTGGAAGGCTCCTTTGGGGCCTTGGATGGAGGTGAGGGGGGAGGTGCGGGCGCAGGTTTTATAATTCCTGCAGTGACAAGGGAAGGTGCCAGGACGGGAGGGTGGGTTGCTGGGGACGTGTGGACCTGACAACTAATCCTCCAATCAAAAGGAGCATAGATAAGTTGAATAGCAAAGGTCTTTTCCCTCGGGTAAAGAAGTTCAAAACTAGAGGGCATAGTTTTAAGGTGAGAGGAGAAAGATTTAAAAGGGACTGAGAGGCAATGTTTTCACACAGAGGGTGGTACGTATATGGAATGAACTGCCAGAGGAAGTGGTAAATGCAGACACAGTTACTAATTTAAAAGACATTTTGGACAGGTAAATCAATAGAAACGTTTTAAAGGGTTACAGGTTTTATGTAGGCAAACGGGAAAGCTGGTCAGCAATTTGGACCAAAGGGTCAGTTTCCATGCTGTATGACTCCATGTCTCATTAACAGAAACATTTTCTCATTCACCATATGCACAACCTAGTATAAATATAACATCCTACTTTCCCCTTTTCTACAACTCTTACATTCTGTTACCCCCAAAACAGAAATAGAGGCTGCTGGTCCAGTTGACAACTGAGATGGTCTTTGCTAATGACTTCTGGATTTTGAAGCCTTCAAGACCCCTGCCAAAGACTGTTCCACTTGCATATATGCCACTGGGAGACAAGATGAAGTGACAGGAGGTGGGGAGGGGGTTTTCTTTGTGGTGTAGTAGGTGAGAAGTGGAAGCACATTGAGTGAAGTCCCCACTTCCATGATCCCTTTCCCACCATTTCTTTGATTGGGTAGCAACAGGTAACTTACATTTCTTTTGGAGAGCACTTTTGTGCACTTCAGTGTGATTATTTAAGGCTAAGCCTGAGAGATCTGTCATCCTATTTGAGTTGCAGATGTGTTGGCATTCATAGTGTATGGCTGTGGTCAATGTGTGGTCTGATTTGATTGACACATGTTGTTTTCTCCATAGAGTTTGACTCTCTGTCAATGCAAGAAGGCATTGTCACATTGACCTATGGCTTGAGGTGAACTGCACCATTCCATCTACAAATGCAATCAGTGTGTTTGGAAGACCAGTCTCTGCATGGGACATTCTCTGCTTCTCCCTGGTTACATATTTGATTGATCAGCATCTGGGCCCAGCTGACCAGTGCTTGGAGACGCTGTATCATTCAAAGTCTGTTCCTGTTATCACTGACTGTCCTTTCTCACTTGTGAAATGAGAGTCACTGGTGAGCATTCAATTATCTGTCTAATAGCATATAAGCAGATGTACGATAAGTGACAGTTCACTCACAGAATGAATCAGTTCCTCTGACGACACATCATTCATGAATCCTGTGGATTCCTGCTCCATGTGTGAAAGCTGTGCCAGAGGGAAAGGATAAGATTTATCACAGGCAAGTTAAGAGCTTTACAGACTGCCCCCGATGACAACGTCATCTGAAAAGATACCAGTTTACACATATACACTGGCAATACCCAGCTCTCCTTTGCAATCTTTTGTGTCAAACTTTCAACTGTCTCTGAATAAATGGTGGATCTGCAAAAAATTCCTCCAACTCAATGCTGGGAAGACACAAGCCATACATTTTCACACCCTGCCATGAACTCAGCTGCCTAGAAACTAACTCCAAGATTATCCCTGGCAACTGTTAGTGTCTGAAAGAGACTGTTTACAACCTTAGTGTGTGATTTGATCTTGCAATTAGTTCCCAATCACTTGTGCAGATCACCACAAATGCTGCCTATCTTCACCTCTGCCATATCTCCTGAATCACGACTACCTCAATTCATCTACTGCTGAACCCCCATCTGTGCCTTTTTTTAACCTCCAGCCTGTAATATTCTAATGCACTCATGGTCAGCCTCCCAGATTCCAACCTCTGCAAACTTAGTATCACCAGTTCTCTGCTGACAGTTTTCTAATTCCTGGAAACCCATTCACACACCACCCCTGTGTTTCCACCTACACTGGCTTATGTTAAGTAATGCCCTGATTTTAAAATGATCATCCCTAGTTTCAAATCCCTCCATTACCTTGCATCTCCCTATAGCTGCAGACTCAGCCAATCTCACAACATTCTGAGAGATCTGTGTGTTCATCCTATTCTGGACACTTGTGACTTCCTACTTGTAATTGTTCTATGATGATGGCCTTCCCTTTAGCTACATGGGTTCTACACAGTGGAATTCCCTTCTAAATCACCACGTCTTCCCATCTCACATTCCTTTTAAATCACTCCTTAAGATCTGTATCTGACGACATGTTTGGTCATCTGCCTTAGTATCTCTGCTGTCATATTTTGTTGATTCTACGTTTCCTTGGAATACACTAAATGTACCACATAAATGTAAGTTATCTACACTGAGATCATATTTAACACTTTTTTGAAATTTTAACAATTTTACTGTATGACATTTAGATCCACAATATTTAGTTGTGTTCTCAAGTTATTGTGAGGTCTCCAACTCCAGTGGCTAGGGCCACTGAAGCATCAGTGATCTCGCCCCTCCACTTCTGCTATTGTTAGCTGGGAAGGGCCTGTCCTGGCTCCCTTCCCCTCCCTAGCCTTCTCTGCAGGGCCAAGAATTGACTTATGAGTGACTGAAATATCACGCGCTGACTTGGTGGATATAGTGTCATTGGTTGGGACAACTGTCAATTGAAATTGCATAAGGAGAGAGTGAGAGGCAGTGGTGAAAGAACACTGACAGTGAAAGATGGATGTGCCTGCAAGGTAAGTGCTGTAAAGAATGGTATGGTAGACTTAGTTTGAGGGGTGGTAGTGAGCAAAGAATACTATAGCACAGGAACAGGCTATTTGGTGCATCAAGACTGCACCAACAGGTGATGCTTTTTTAGACTAAAAACGTTTTGCCTCTATAGCCCTTTATTTCCTGCCTATTCATATATCTGTCAAGATGCCTCTTAGCATTGCTATTGTATCCACTTCCACCACCTCCACTGGCAGTGCATTCCAGGCACTAACTACCCCATGTGTAAAAACACTTGCCTCTCACATCTCCTTTAAACTTATCCCCTTTTACCTTAAATCTGTCTCCCCTTGTAACTGATATTTCTACCCTGGGAAAAAGAAGACTCCAACTATCCACTCTCTTCATGCCTGTCATAGTTTTGTAAACTTCTATCAGGTCACCCCTCATCCCTCGACATTCAATTGAAAACAAACTAAATTTTTCCAATTTTTCCTCACAGCTAATACACTCCAAACCAGGCAACATCCTGGTAAACTGTTTCTGTACCAAGTCCAAAGCCTCCATATCCTTCTGGGAGTGTGGCATCCAGACCTATACACAGTATTCCACATGTAGTCCAACTAAAGTTCTATACAGCTGCAAATGACTTGTCAATTTTTATACTCTTTGCCCTATACAATGATTGCCATATGCATTCTTGGCCACCTTTTCCACATGTAATGTCACTTTTAGGGAATTGTGGGCTTGTACACTTAGATCCACCTGTATCTTGATGCTACTAAGGGTTCTGCCCTTTACTGTATTCTTCCCTCCTGTATTAGGTCTTCCAAAACACATCACCTTGCATTTGTCCAGATTAAACTCCATCTGCCATTTCTCTGCCCAAATATCCAGCCCATCTATATCCTGCTCTATCCTCTGGCAATCCTCCTCACTATCCGCAGCTTCCCAAAACTTGTGTCATCCATAAACTTACTAACCAAATCATTTATGTTCTCCTCCATATCATTTACATATACAGTATTATAACAAACAGGGGTCCCAGTACTGATTCCTGCAGAATCTCCAGATCTCAAATCAGAAAAACACCCCTCCACCGCTACTGGAGGGGTGTTTTGTATCTATCGTGCCAGCTCACCACGGATCCCATGTAACTTCACCCTTTGTATCAGCTTGCCATGAAGGATACTGTCACAGGCCTTGCTAAAGTCCATATGGACAACATCTACTGCCTGTCTTCATTAATCATCAATCACCTTTGTCACTTCCTCAAAGAACTCAAACAAGTTTGTGAGACACAAGTTCCCTGCACAAAGTCATGCTGCCTATTGCTAATAAGTCCATATTTTTCCATGATACCTAACAGCAGGGTGTTGGCGAATGTGCAACTGTACTTACCTTTTCTAAACCACTTAGGTTATAAAAGTGAGTTCTGCACTGAACCCAGAAGCATGGCACAATGCTACTGCTGCTCACCTCCTGGGCCACCATTAGCCACACCATCCTTGTGACAGCAGCAATGTTTTTCTTCCTCCCATTACTGTGGCTCCTTGTACCTCCCAGCAGTATGTTATGGGAAATATCATTGAAGCAGACCAAACCTTTCTGCATCCTGATCCTATTGTCACATCTCATCATCTCTTGTGACTAACTCCAATGCTTCCAAATTTCACCTTTGGATTGGGCCTTTGGAACTGAGGTTGCATTATTCATGTCTTCATTACTGCGGAACCTGGAATTGACATGATATTGAGCTGATTGTATTATAAATCCACCAAATGTTGCACTGAACTTACTTCTGAATTTCTCATGCAATAACAGAACCAGCCTTCCTCCACATTCTGCTGTATTGGCCCAGGGCACATCAGATTTCATGTCTTAAAATATATTTTGATCAGCTGTGGTCACCGTTTTGTATTTGTGCTACTGTTTTTCTGAAACATCCCTCTTCAGACAAATTGATTGGAATGAAAATGATTGGAACGTCATGTTTACACCTGTAAGTGGCCATGGTATTTTGTAAAATATGAAAACTTATGTCATTGAGAAAATTGCAAAATCCATCACAAAGTCAGTCTGTATAGAGAGGTTAATGTATAACTAGTGCTTAAATATTCAGTCCAGTCTAACCATGGTGGTGCATATTAATTATCTTTGTGAGAGCTCCACTGTTTCAGTAAATGTAAAAGAGCACACTCAAGAAAGTGTTCAGAACAATGTTAATTAAATAGCTGACAGATGTGAGTGCTGAACAAAGACCATTTGCAGCTTATATAATTTGAAGGTACCTCAAAGGAACTAAAGTTCAGCCCTCACGTCATCAAACAGTAGCGGGCTGAAAATAATTGCATTGTACAATACTGGTCTTTGTGTTATTATTGTTCTAATAAAAACTGTTCAAATTATTTGATGTTTGAACCTAACCTATAAAGAAAGAAAAGTTTTAGCTTGGATTTATGCAACACATTCTGAACATCACAAAGCACTTTCCAGCCAATGACTTTGAAAGTGTGGCACCTATTATAATGTAGAAATAGCAAGTGTCAACTCCTGCATGGCAAAGTCCCACAAACAATGATGAGACAATACCAGAAATTGCTGGAAAAGCTCAGCAGGTCTGGCAACATATGTGGAGAGAAATCAGAATTAACATTTCAGGTCAGGTGACCCTTCCTCAGATTTCTCTTCACAGATGCTGCCAGACCTACTGAGCTTTTTCAACAATTTCTGTTTTTTGTTTCAGATGTACAGCATCTGCAGCTTTTTCAGTTTTGATTTAATAAGACAATTGCCACATCATCTCTTCTAGTGATTCAGGACAGAGATAAATATTGGGCAAGACATCAGGAATAATTGCTCTGTTCTTCTCCAAAATAGTGTTGTTAGATATTTGGTATCTATCAGACAGTGTTATGGCTTGACATGTCATCTGCCTCCACTCTCCATGATTGTCTACGTAGCTTATGTATCACATCTAGGTTGTTGCTTCTGAAGTAAACACTTTCTAAACCACTTGTGTCTTTGACCTATTTGGTAATCTGTGACTCCTGGCTGAAGTGCTAGTCACTCTAGCACTAACTTGAAATTGTTGAACTCTGCTTACTACTTATTGAAGATAAAGCTGTAAGTGAGCTCAGGCATTGATCAAATTGCCATTGTCCTCGAGGTTGCATTCACTCGGAGAAATAACAAGTAGCAAACAGGTAGAGTGGAATCTTTTCAGGCCCTGAACAATGTGGCTTATGGTGAGAAATCTGGGAGAATTGTGTGAACAGTCCAAGGAGCTCTTTCTCGACATCATCGAGCAACGTGTCACAATTTTCAAAAGACCTCCAGACGTTGAGATTAGATTCTTGCTATTCAGTGGTGAAAAGACTATAAACAGGGATTATCAGTCATTATCACCCTCATTATCAACAAATATCACCTCATTAATATGCCGGTTGCTATTCTACCACATGCTGCATAGAATTGAAATGTTGAGGAATCCTGACATGAAAGTCAGAGCAGATATCTGGTCGCAGTTAGATAGGGTAGTGAAGAAGGGTCCCCCTTGTCCTCACTGACCACCTCATCAGTCTCCGCATCCAACGCATCATCCTTAACCATTTCCGCCAACTCTAACTAGACCCACCACTGAGAACATCATCCCCTCCCTACCCCTCCTCTGCCTTCCACAAGGACCGTTCCTTTTGACAGTACTTGGCTTGCGCCACTCTCCCCACCAACCCCACCCCGAACCCCCAGGTACCTTCCCCTGCATCCAGAAAAGATGCAAAACTTGCCAGTACACCACCCCCCTCACCTCCTTCCAGAGGTTCACCTGCCTCTCTTCCAACCTAGTTTACTGCATCAGATGCTCCCGTTGTGGTCTGCTGTACATCGGGGAGGCCAGACATAAACTTAGGGAGCGGTTCGCTGGACATCTCAGTCGGGCTCACAGGGCCGACCGGACCTACTAGTCACCGCCCATTTTAATTTGCCTTCCCATTCCCTTTCCAACATGACCAACCTTGGCCTCGTCCATTGCCACAACAGACCAAAGGACAAATTGGAGGAACAACACCTCATCTTCCAGCTGAGCAGCCTACAGCCCGGCGACTCAACATTGAGTTCTCCAATTTCAAATAACCTCCCTTGCCATCTCCCGACTCCCTTCCCACCCCTTCCTCCTCCCTGCCACCAACTGCATTCATTCCTCCCATTGACCAACCAGCTCGTACTCTCCACTTGTCTTCACCTATCCCCACTTCACCACCCTGCCCCCGCCACCCCTTTTATCTGAAGTTCCCCCAACACCCACCCCCACTCCTGAAGAAGGGTTACACCCGAAACGTTGACTTCTCCACCTCCTGATGCTGCCTGGTTTGCTGTGTTCTTCCATCCTCCTATCTGTCTACTCGGTGAATCATCACAACATATCTCCAATCGACCTTGTTCGACAAGATTCCCCATGGGAGATTGGTTAGCAAGCTTAGATCTCATGGAATACAGGGAGAACTAGACATTTGGATACAGAAGGGGCTCAAAGGTAGAAGACAGAGGGTGGTGGTGGAGGGTTGTTTTTCAGACTGGAGGCCTGTGACCAATGGAGTGCCACAACGATTGGTGCTGGGTCCTCTACTTTTGTCATTTACACAAATGATTTGGATGTGAGCATAATAGGTAGTTAGTAGGTTTGTAGTTGACACCAAAATTGGAGGTGTAGTGGACAGTGAAGAAAGTTACCTCAGATTACAATGGGATCTTGATCAGATAGGCCAATGGGCTGAGGAGTGGCAGACAGTGTTTAACTTAGATAAATGTGAGGTGCTACATTTTGGGAAAGCAAATCTTAGCAGGACTTAAACACTTAATGGTAAGTTCCTAGGGAGTGTGGCTGAACAAAAAGACCTTGGAGTACAGGTTTGTAGCTCCTTGGATGCTCACAATATCCCTTTCCTTGAATAATCTTGGAACACTTTTCCCCACGTGCCAGAGTTTAAGGTCTCAGATCTGTTATATTGCCTTACCTCTGAGAGTGCACACAAAGCTAGGCAGTTTGTCCATTCCTGTCAACAGTCGCCAGTCAAGGAGGTGGATATTTTGTTGTCCAGCTTATTGCTATTGCACTATGTGCCACATAGTACATGGCAAACACACTACATTTGGCTTGAAGCAAATGGTCTAGTCTCAAAGTCTAAAGGAAGTGATCCTCATTGAAGTCCAAGGAGGACCCATCAGTCAGGAGGGCCCGGCACAGTAAGCAGAGGGCAGCCTTTGACATCAGTGCAGCGGCTTGCATGATCATGCATCATTCGAGGCAGTCACAGTTAGTGGGTATGTACCTCTGCAGTCTGAGGAGCAGGCCACAGTCAGCCCTTTAGGTCCAGTCTCAGGAATTGTGGGAAGGCAGGGAGCTGTACAGATATCAGTCAGGGATCTGGTCACTCAAGGGAATGGAACACAGTCAATCTGAGTGGTCTGCCCAAGGGGGAGCGTTTATGCTGACAGCGTCTGGCAATGTGACCTCTTCCAGATGTTTTGAGGGCAAAGAATAATCTTCCTCTACAATGGCTCAGCCCATCAGCACCATCAGGTTCCTTTCTGTAAATTGGCTGCCAATTTCCCCTTGTCTGCCTTGGCATCTGAGAGACTAAGTACTGTCATGCAAGGCAGCTCCAGCTCCTGCATTTCAAGATACAGAAAGATAAAGTCTGAGTGGTTTGACCATGATGATCTAATGATTGCTAACTATCATAGTTTAAAAGTTTCAAGTACATACATTAGGATTTTCTCTCCTCAGAGTTCAGCAACATGCTGAGACAGTGCTTGGCAGGAAAGCCTTTTGTGAATATTATTGAATCTGTAAACCCAATGAAAACAGCTTGACTCTTATCCTAACTGTATAAAATATAATGTAATTCTTTGTTTTTAGTGTTTTAATTGTAGCCTGCTAGAGATTTGCTTAAGACAAATTTCATGATTTGTATTAAGGCCAAGTTATAAACTATCATATTTGGTCTGGCAAAATCCGGTAGGGTGGAGAATGTAAAATCTAATGAAATCTTGCCATTCATACTAAAAACAGTCTCTGTGTTATTTTGGTAAAAGGAAAGCAGACACTAAGAAGATGCTTTGCTAATAAGACTGTTGTGTTACCCTTAATCAAACACAGCAACCACACAAAAGCTTGGTAACCTTTGATTTTTCAAGTATTCTTGAGATCATTTGGGTCATCTACCTGTTCAATGCTTCCATCATTTTCTTGCATTTAACCTTTATTTAGTTTTCAGCTTTCTTGTAACAGTATTCATACTCTATCAGCGCAATATTTCATCCATATTCACTTGTTGGTTTATGTAAAATTCTGTTGATTCTAAATGGGAGACTATTTTGCCCATAGCAGATTGTAAAGTTGAGGTGTATTTTATAGATCACCACATGTTCCAGACAACTTTTAGAATTGTATTAACAAAAGGTTATGACATTTACAGTCATAATATTAACATCTTAACAGTAAAAGCAACCACTTTAGGTTCTCAGTAATATCTTGAGTGAAACAATGTAAACCTTCAAGATTGAATACAAGAAAGAAGATATATCTTAAGACATTTAGCCATTTTTGCATGTTTTATCACTCTTTGTAACCATCATATAAAATACTACAGTGTCAAAAATGAATGAATTTCCTCTTAAATATGAATTTTTTTTTCTTCCATTGTAGTTTCCAGGTAATTGCTAGCAAAGGCATAACAATCATGTCAAAAGTATTCACGTTTAATAATGCCTGGACAATTTTGTTGAGTTGATTGGAATAAAATTTTGCTAAATATTATTATTGGTAAATATTACTGAATTTGATATTCATACAGATTTGGAATTAAGAATCTGTAGTCTTCATTGAACAGTGCAGTCACTTATTGTCTAATTTTATTAACTTTATAGGAAATAGTAGATCTCACTGCATGTATTTCCTCATGGCTTAATTTCTTATATACATATCTGCATTGAATATAATGCAGCACTTAATCAAATAAATTAATGAAGATTCATTATCTTAGATTTAGTTCAATGGAAGTTAGCTGCAACTTTAAATTTGATTTTCACATATATTGGGAAATATTTTATTTTTTGCCTTCATTCTGAACCATATTCAACTGAAGCTTTTGTATTGCTTACTGAACATTCATTGTAAAAAAAAGCAATAGACCAAACATTTATAGCCTATTCAGGTCAAAAGAGCAGCCAGAAATAGATTACTTTGGACTTCTATTGACTCTGTATAAGAGAACCCAGCTGTTAGTTTACTGAAGCCATCCAGACAATGTGCACTATCTAATGCAATTGACCCATTCTTACTTTGAGTGATAGCTTTCAAGTGCAAGTGACTGGATACTAGTTCCAGATTCTTATGTGTAAGTGAAATGCAGAAACCAGAATAAATTGGAAGACATCCTGCTTGCTAAACTAAAGAGAGCTGGCATTTTTTTTATCTTGGACCACACTTACAAACACATGTAAAATTAGAGTTGATAATTAAGTTGCTAATTTGAGCTGAAATTTAGACTCTTAATCCTTTCAATAAATAGGCTTGTCAGTCATGTCCTTTCTGCCTAAGCTGTGTTTTTTTTTGGTCTTGAAATAAAGATAATTTATTGCTTCGGAATATAGCAGAGTTAACTTGTAATAATGGACAAGTAACTGAGAGCAAACAAAAATGTGAAGAAAATAAACATGTCCACATTATTAGCTTTCTGTTTTATTTAAATTTCTAGGTTAAACATTTTATAGTTGAATCCAGCACAAATGAGTATTTTAATATTAAACATATTCACTCTGTTTCAGCAAATCCTGTTTCAATATAGCGTTACCATATCACACAATAAAAGCATGCCAATAATACTTTAGATTCATGACACTCACACAAATTATTGCCTCAACTACAAAGCAAAAATAGTAGAGTGAAATTGTTGCCAATGAACAAAAGAAAAGTAAAGCTGCTGTTTGGGAACAGCGCAATCTTTCAATGTTGAAGAAAACATGGATTGAGATTGTTACAAAAATAAGTCCCACATGGTCTGGGCAGAAAATAAAAGCAGGATCATTTTCATTAGGTTTCGCATTTTGGAAGATAAGTTAACTGACAGTTTTAAAAAAAGCAATGATTACTCTATTGATTGGTGATGGTCTTCCTGACATTCCTAATTCATGATTTTTTTTCCCTTAATGAATACAAAATAATGAAACTCTGTGAGAAAAGAAATTGATTAATCAATGGTTAGAAATTCTGGAGACAAAACCATCAGAAAATCAGTATTGTGCCTAAACTTGTCAATGATGAATCTTGATAGCTTTTTCCCCCTTTTCTCCCCAAATTTGAGTTATAAATGTTTACGTTTCACAGGGATTAATAGATATCTAACACACTTGTATAGCATCCGTCACAACTTCAGGATATTATACAACCAATGAAATGTCTTTTCAAATGTGATCAGCATGAGATTGGAATATACTGTGTTAGATTATTTTATTACAGGGAGCAGATTGGGCCTACTATGAACCCACATGATGTTACTACTGATCAAGTCAGTTTCAAGAATGACACCTAGCTTGATAGATCATTTTTTTAAAAAAGTGATAGTGGCAGTTTTTTTTAACTGAAACCTAAGCTATAGATTCTGTTTTAACAGTAAAACAAATGTTTATTACACAAAATAAATGAAAATAAAACAACCCAAACCAAGCTATCCAAATCTAACATAATTTGAGAGATTTCAAAACACATGGCTAAACAAGGTCCCATCTATTTCTTAACACTACTACTTTACAGCTAATCAAGATCCAGAAAGATTTCTTCTTCCCACTTCAACCTGCAGGTCTGTCTTAATTGCTTCTTCTCACTTCCTGTCCTGTGAGCTATGAAATCCTTTTCCTGGAATATTTTTTAAAAACTGGGAGCTTAGATTTTGTTGGTTTTTTAAAAATCTGTGGAGTTCTAACAAAACACTCCTGGTCTCGACTAATCTCTTTCAGTAAAGTAACACATTTTCTTAACCATTCCCAACAATTCTACTTTTCTAGGAGATAGAATACATCCTACTCACCCTTAACAGATCTCCTTAATCTGAACCAAAACTCTTTTAAACTAATTTTAAAAACTTGCTCTTTCTAGATTCTACTAAAGATGGATTAAAGTTTTCTCTTTCTTTTGTCATAAACGCCAATATAAACAAGCTTCCATTCACTTCCAGAAGTCCTTACAGCCACCTGCTGTGTCTGATGCATACTGGTTTGGAAGTAATGCTTCCAGTAAAACTGATCCAATTCATGTTTAAACCCCTTTATGAAAATACCTGAATGTTACTGGTTTGTAATACAACTCCAAAAAGCTGATATACAAATATATATTTAAATCATACACCTTTCGTTTTGTCCTCACTTTACCATTGTACAAACTTTCCAAAGAGATCTTTGGAAAGGCTTTTTCATCTTTTAGTCCAGTTCTTGGAAATATTCGTAGTTCTAATATCCTAATTGAGATCAGACAACTCAGCACATGCTCACAAGGCTTGAAGAGAGATCACTCTTTTAGAAGTATACTGTCTTGTTTATTTTGTTTTTGGGACTCTTGCTCGATGTGAAATTACTCCTTTTTAACACAAAGTGGGCAAGATGGCTGCTTATCAAAAATTCCAGTAATTCACACCTCTCGTCATGTGGATATTGCAGTGGAACCCATATAAAGGAACGATATATACAGTTTCTCCCCAGCTGGTTTTGGTTTGAAAAAATCTTGAAAACCATTGCTTACGAAATGGTACTTAACAGCTGTACATTATCTTCTAAAAAACTAAATAATATAGCCCAGAAAGTTTAAAACCATCTTATTGGGTTGCATTGGCCCATCTAGATACCCTGTCAAATAACTGAAACTTCTCATCTTGAACAGTTTTAACTGCACAGCCTTGTAGAAGGAAAAAGCAGTAAAATGTATGAATGACAAATATTAGTCTGACACATATAATTCAAAGTGGAGCTTCCCACTGACCCAGTATGTTGATTTCTAAGTTTTACTTTTTTAAAACAGATTTTTCTCTTTGTGTTTTAACTTTGGAACAGGCAACAATCAGCTCTAGACTCTGCTAAACCCTGCTTCTAGTCACCACCATTCTCAAACTCTGATTTCTTGGAAGAATCCTGTATATTTCCTGAAAGTTCTTAATCCCCAAGAATCATTTTGCTGCATCTTCATTAGCATCAACCTACATCCAAACTCCTAACAAAAAGGAATTCTATAAGAACAGGCAACAAAGGAAAAATAAATAGATTTAAAAAAAAAATAAAAATCACTTCTTTTATGGAATGCAAAGAGATCTGAGATAACAGGAATTAAAACTGTGCCAATAAGTTTGAAATGCTAAACTAATTTTACAGGACTGAAGGAGTGTTGCTTTGTCAGAGACACTGTTTCAAATTTTTTTTAACTTTATTTATTTTTCCTTTCAAATAAGTTGTAATATGCCCCCCCTCAACAAAAATCCTCTGTTTCTGAAATCTAATTTTTAAATGAATCATAAAAATCTAAATTTAGGATTAAAAAAGGATAGTGTATTTAAGCATACAAAAGCAAGGATTAATTTTCGCAATGCCAATGTCTAGTGAGGAATCCTGGAGTTGCCTGTTCTTATATAATTCCTTTTTGTTGGGAGTTTGGATGCAGATTGATGCTAATGAAGATGCAGCAAAATGATTCTTGGGAACTAAGAACTTTCAGGAGATATGCAGGATTCTCCCAAGAAATCGGATGAGATGTCAAATAATGGCTGTGTCTTCCTGTCCAAAGTTAAAAATCACACAACACCAGGTTATAGTCCAACACATTTATTTGGAAGCGCTAGCTTTCAGAGCGCTGCTCCTTTTTCAGGTTGTTGTGAAGTATAAGATCGTAAAACACAGGATTTATAGCAAAGGTTTACAGTGTCTTGCAACTGAAATTATATATAGAAAAAGACCTGGATTGTTTGTTAAGTCTCTCATCGATTAGAATTACCATGTTGGTTTCAGTTCTTTCATATATAAATTCCAGAACTTTTTTTAGAAGTTACATTCTCAAGTGAATTTTAACAATAGGTGCCATGTTGGCTCAGATAATGCATTGAAGGTGTGAGGTGCCCTGTGTGAGGCTATCTGTGCCCCAATGTTCAGACTGATTCCATTTCTAAGAAAGGCATTTACCAAATCTTGCATGGATTTATGCTGTTTTTGAACAAAATAAAATGTAATTCTGCAAGTACAAATTCACCCCACAAAGTTTGGGTGAAGATTTGTAGCTCGGGTGCTCGTTGTTGTGGTTCTGTTCGCCGAGCTGGAAATTTTTGTTGCAAACGTTTCGTCCCCTGTCTAGGTGACATCCTTAGTGCTTGGGAGCCTCTTGTGAAGCGCTTCTGTGGTGTTTCCTCCGGCATTTATAGTGGCTTGTCCCTGCCGCTTCCAGTTGTCAGTTTCAGCTGTGCGCTGTAATGGCCGGTATATTGGGTCCAGGTCGATGTGTTTGTTGATGGAGTTTGTGGATGAGTGCCATGCTTCTAGGAATTGAAAATGTGTTGCTGGAAAAGCACAGCAGGTCAGGCAGCATCCAGGGAACAGGAGAATCGACGTTTCGGACGTCAGGCAGCATCCTGTTCCCTGGATGCTGCCTGACCTGCTGCGCTTTTCCAGCAACACATTTTCAGCTCTGATCTCCAGCATCTGCAGACCTCACTTTCTCCCCATGCTTCTAGGAATTCCCTGGCTGTTCTTTGTTTGGCTTGCCCTATAATGGTAGTGTTGTCCCAGTCGAATTCATGTTGCTTGTCGTCTGCGTGTTGCTTGTCGTCTCAAGATATGCTAGCTCAACAATGAGTTCATTTTGTATGCAATGTGACAATGTCAGCTGATTGGAAATGAGTGCCCCAAATAATTAAGGTATCAGCTTTAACTAAGAATTGTGGAATGTATCGTCAAACTGAAAAAAGTCCGAATCTCGAGGTCGAGAATCTTTTCCAAATTTTCCCTTAAGATTTAAGCAGTGAGTTCAGAATCTCACTAATGAGAGGTGGCTACCTACTTTTCATGCATTTGCACAACTCACCTCATTTCTTAGCAGCTTCAAACTCCCCTCTTTTTTCCAGAGAAACTAGATGGCACCGATTCCCAAATTATCAGAGTGTGTACCTGGCAGCAGCAGCTCACTTCTCTGGGTCTTCATCACAACTTCCCTGCATGCCCCATGTTCACTGTCTTCCTCCACCCTCCTTCCAAGCCAGTCAGCATCAGAAAACCACTATTATCAGGCTTGCACTTGGACCACCTTCAGGGCTTCACTTTGGAGCTCAGAGACATGTGCAGTAAATAACCAGTAAAACTGGGAGAAAGTGAGGGCTGCAGATGGCAGGAGATCAGAGTGGAAAAAGGTGGTGCTGGAAAAACACAGCATGTCAGGCAGTATCCGAGGAACAGAAGAGTTGACAATTCAAGCATAAGCCCTTCATCAAGAATTGGGGGCAGGAAAGGGGATTGAGAGATAAATAGAAGGATGGGGATGGGGGTGGGTGATAAGATAGATGCAGATGAGGGGGTGACAGTGATAGGTCAAAGGGGAGGATGGAGTGAAAATGTGGGAAGAAAGATGGATAGGTAGGACAGGTTAACAAGTGGTGCCGAGTTGGAGGGTTGAATCTGGGATGAGGTTGGGAGGATGGAAGATTAGGAAACTAGTGAAGTCAATGTTGATGCCACGTGGTCGAAGGGTTGCAAGGTGGAAGTTGAGGTGTTCTTCCTCCTGTTGTCCAGTTGCCAGTGGAGGAGGCCCAGGACTTGCATGACCCTGGTGTAGTGGAAGGGGGACTTGAAGTGGTCAACACAGGGCCGTGAGGTTATTTGGTGCATGCGTCCCAGTGATGTTCCCTGAAACTTTCTGTGTCCTGTCTCCCCAAAGAGGAGACCACATCGAGAGCAGTGGACACTGCAGGAGACTGGGTGGATGTGCAGGATGTGAAAAGGTGTGCCAGATCTGCCAGATGTGAAAAGATCCACTGGGGCCTTGGATGGAGGTGAGGGGGGGAGATGTGGGCGCAGATGTGGTGACAAGAGAAGGTGCCGGATGTGGACGATGAGTTGGCGGGGGTGTGAACCTAATGAGGGAGTCACAGAGGGAATGGTCTCTGCAGAACACTTGTAGTGATGGGAGCGAAATATATTCTGGTGGTGGGGTCTAATTGTAGGTGGCGGAAATGGTGGAATATAATGTGCTGTATCTAGAGATTAGTGGAGTGGAAGGTGAGAACCAGGGGTTTCTGTCCTTGTTGCAATTGGAGGGGTGGGGTTCATGGGCGGAGGTGCGGGAAGTGGAGGAGGTGCGCTGGAGGGCATTGAGCATGTGGGAGGGGAAATTGTGGTCCTTGAAATAGGAGGCCATCTGGGATGTTCTGGAGTGGAATTGCTCGTCCTGTAGGTGGTTATGGCCTGACACACACTGGTCTGAGTTGCCTTGTATGTGTCAAAATAGAACTCCAGTATATCCATTTGTAAGAGTTTTTACAAGTAGTTTTCCCCTCAGCTATGTCTTGCACGCTCTGCTAGGTCACCATACTAGGACAAACACGCGCCTCATACGTCTGCACGGAATGTAGATTATGACTCTTAGTTGCGTTCCTTAGCATTGACTTACTTTGGACTTACTTGGGATCTACCACCCTCTTAGTACTGAGGGGGAGGCAGACAGCTTGTCAGACTTTGGAGCACTGAACGTTCTCAGGCATGGACATGTCGCTGTACAATACCATGCTGTATCAATATCACACTTACAGCATGTGCCAGCAGGTTTCACGGCATATACTTCAAATAAATGTGCGTAACTCAAAGGGTATCTGTTCCAAGTGGGATCTCTGACTACTTTGGGGTGCTACCACCGTTAGTCAAGTGGTTCGTCTGATTCCAGTCCATGGTTAGTCATAGTCAGTCAAGCACTTAGCCCTTTCAGAGTCTGGGGATTAGGCCACAAAGCTGCAGGTCAAGTACAAGCCAGTCTGGGGATGACACATAGCTTAGCTGAGGTGCTGTGAATCCATTAGTCAAGGAGGTGACCAATGTTTTTGCCATGAGACAAAGGAAGTAATTGAGTCTGATGGAAGTGGATGGAGGAGCAGTTAGTGGTGTTACAGGAGCAGGAGAGATGGTGAAGTGTCCTCAGTGAGTGAATAGGAAGGAGACAGGAGGAAGGGTGAGTAGTTTAGGAGGCTGAGGTGGGTGAGAGCTAATGAGTGGACATTGTGCTTGCAACGGTGAGCATTGTGGACCATAAGCCTTAGCAAGATGTGCGTACTGTGGCAGAGTTCGAGTGAGTGGTAGTCCTGTGAGTGTGAAGAGGCAGAGAGAAGATGCATTGCTGGGCATTGAACTTCATCCCAGATACTGCACTGACTTTGGGCCCTTGTATCGTCCAGGCTGGCTGAGTCTGGTGGCCTAAGTTCCCTTTGTTTGTTTTCTTTTATGTGAACCTCTGAGATCCACATGTGGCAGCGACTCCAAAGTCTGACGTCAATGCATCAGCATACAAACATATCATTCACCTTTTTCACAGCCTGCTGCACTGTTAGCAGGACTCAGCTTGTCCAAATCTGACATCCTCCTCACAGCATAACTTCCCACACAACTTTGTGTTGTCTTGGAGGTATTGTATTTAGATCCTTCGTCTAAATTATTAATACAACTTGTAAATACGTGGTGTCCAAGCACTAATCCCTATGATACTCCACTAAACACTGCCTGCCAATCAGAAAAATACCCATATATTCCTACTCTTTGTTTCCTGTCTGCCAATCAGTTCTCTATCTTTTTAGTGGTATCTAATGGAAAGTCTTCTGAAAGTCCAGGTAAGCCACATTGCACATCTGAGTTTTGATCCAAGAATTGCAACTTTGTGTTTTTGGGAGTGAGTTGCATGGTCTGCCCAAGATGTATGATGATCCAGAGTCCTTATGTTCGCTTTTATGGTGCTGTCTGTGTAATTCCACTGACCTTCACCTTCTCTTACTTCCATCAATAATTGTTAATGACCCACCTGTCCCCCAGAGAAGAATTGACAGACACTTCATGGCCATACATTCACCCCCAGTCAGAATGACGGTGATCAGTGAGAGCCCCCACCCACTCCTGGAGCTCCCAGTCCCTTCCAATGGTCCAAGCGACCTCACCCTTCTGTTGAGGATTGCCTTTTGCTGAAATAATTTCCTCAGTGACCCAATGCAATGAACCCCATTCCTAGACTTGAGTTACCTGCTTGACACAGCGTACCATTGAATACCTCCTTATAAGGTGCTTGACCATTATTATTCAAACTCACAAAATTGACTATGGCTGCTAGACTGACTTGGTGGGACAGTCCACTCCTGGACTGGTTGCTCTTGACCTGCAGGGCACACTGTGTCTCAACCTTTGGATTGCAAGGACACGGATCTCTGGAGTCTGGTAGGACCAAGTGACTGACTGACTGTGGCTGATCTCTTGGACTGCAACTGGATGAACCCTGACTGACTATGATGGCACCCCATCACTGATTGTTGTCCCACTTCACCTCACTAAAGGTTGCTCCCCATTGTTTTTCAGACATAGTAATTTTCTTGTTATCATTCTTGCCATATCTTCCCAATTTTCTTGCCAATGTCAATTGGGATAATTCCTCACTTAATTGCTGTCCAATATATTTTTTAAGCGTGAACAAGAAGTTCAACCAAAAAGTATTCTAAACCAATCTTTACCTCTAATGCAGAAGGAAAGTGTTCGAGGTTTAGAGCTATAGAGCAATTACACGTGAAATTACATTGTGAAGCTGTAAAAAACGTTGTGTTTCTTGCACAACATGCTTGTAAAAATGTCATACATAAAAACTGGCATTTACTTCTTACTCTCAAAATAAATAAAATAAACCATTCATAATAAGAATGTGAAGAATGAATCCACCATTACAATTCTTAATTGGCAATTTGGCAGTGCATCATAAAAAAAGTCTATCCAATACATATAATTAATGGTTTATATTAAACGCATGAAGACAAGATAGTGCCACAACTAATAAAAACTTCAGCTTCAAAGTCCTGTTTGCCTGCACTAAATATAAAGGCGCATTTAGATTTAGGGAGAAAGAAAGAACAGCTATAAATATGATGCATCAGTTGTACTGAGATAATGCAGAACAAATTGAGATTTCAAACCAATAATGACTTTGATGAGAGAGGAACAACTAAGTCCATCATTTTTAAAGATGTAAATGCCTTCTATTTCTTTGAACACAAGTCACTGAGTTAGGCTGGAATATAGAGAACTCTCACTCGTGGTTGTCAGATAGTTTACTGGTATATTTTCATGAGCTGTACAAGGCAGATAACTGAAGTCAGAAAATATCCAAAGGGTTGAATATACAAGGGGAAATAGTGGGACATGTTTCAGTGGATAAGGGAATATATGAGATTATGTTGAGTACAGCAAGGGATTACTCAGATTTAGTGCAATGCAGCAAATGCGTCATGAGACATTCCATAAGAGGCTTTTTTTTAGATCTTTCTGAGTCATCAATTTCAGAGGCATGTTTCTTTTCTTGTAGTTCATTCAAAAATTTCAAAACATCACACCCTACTTACTTTGCATGAGTAATTCCTTTAGTTTAAAGACAGACAATCCATCTGCTGTGTTTGGAGTCAGGAACTGAACTCATTTTACTTTGAATGTTTCAACAAACTGCATTAAGTGATTGTCAGTTTCATTCATTCAAAGATTATGTTATTTTTCATTTTCCTTTTCATAGTTTTTCAAATAGTACTTCTTTACAGGCATTCAATCTATTTCATTTATGATGTTAAGACTGTGTGTCTATCTACTTAATCTCTTTCTTCAATTGTAATAGATTTAGCTTTCTTATCCTCTTTACATAGCACACTGACCTAAATCATGGAATCACCTTACCACCGTTTCTCTGTTTTATATGTGTTGACTATGCCATTAAAGAATGCTTAAAGCGGGGAGGAAGGGATTTTAATGGAGATTCTTTCTCTGCTGGGAAATTGTTGGTTTTAGTTAGTTTTCACCATTGTAGAGAAGGGATACAGAAGATTCTTACTAGTGGAAAGTGAAATTTTGTTAATAGGGCACCTTTTCCATTTGCTGACCCTCTGCAACTTCCTGGTGTTCTACACACTGACCTTTCACTGGATGAAAGACATAGCAGCTCTCAATTCAGGCCACCTTTTAAAATTCTATGATGTGCTGGTTAGCTGCCTGGACAAAAATGCTACATCAAATTGGAAACAACCAGTTTCGGCAGATTTTAACTGGGAAGGAGAACGTGTGGGTTTTTTTTACTGACTGCCTACCTGTTTTCTACCCAGTTTACAGGCCTGATATTTTCTCACTGCAATCATACTAAAGTTTTAAATATTGTTTGTAACATTTCATTTGATGTGTAGGTCTAATATAGATTTATGATTTTTCTTCAGTCTGCTTTCTCACAAAACCTACAAGATCTGCAGACTCAATCTGGTCTTGGATTCCTTCAAGTTTATCTTCAGTTAAAGAAAATGCAAGCACTAAAGGAAATTGTTGGCACTTAGATTGAGGCCGTTTGTTCAGCTGCCTTTGCCACATTCTCCCATTTCCTTTATTTATTAAGCTGAACTTGCCCCAAAATTAGTTCCTGCCCTGACCCTGAACCCACATCTTTCTCCAAATTCTCTCATCATTTCTCAGGTCCTCTCAAAGCTGATCTTGTGCATGAAACTACTTCCCAAATCACACTAAATAGCTGAATATTATCTTCCTGCCTAGTCAGCAGATATTGTAACAGGTTTATTTTCCTTAGGTACTGTCCCTTCTCTATAAAAAGTGTGAACATCGCTTCCTTCTCAAAATATCCACCCTACACCCATGAAAACCACTAGTCCACCTTCCAGCCTTTCAATAAGAACTTGCATTTAAATCGGAAGATTGATTGTAGTAAACTTAAGTCATGGTTTTAGAGCTGCAATTTTGTTCTCACTTTTGAAGTTGCATTATGTACAATGTTTCAATGGGACACTTTTTCAATTTAGATTTATTGATGACTCTTGTCAGTCTGAACAATGGCGGAATGGACTTTATTGATTTATATAAATATACTTCTAAACAGATTTAGAAGTAAAGGATTTTTTCCAAGATAGCAACACACTAAAAGACACTATGAGTTTAGTAATCCTCAAGAAATGCATGTTCTCTACTTCTCCAAAATGATTTCCAATCAATGATGGTGGAGGGAAGATTTGGTTGAATGGCTTCTACATTTACAAACATAAATTGATTGATTAGAGAAAGTAACACCACAGTCAATACTTGGTAACTCATATGGTGTTCTTCATGATAGCAATGAAACAAGTAGCTGGGGCTGTGTAGGTATTGGTTCTGACCTTCCCAGGGAATTTACATAGCTCAATAATGCTTCTAGACCTGCACCGCATAAACAAATTTCTGTCCTTGTATGTTGGAGAAAATCAAGTGTGTCAGCAAGTTGAGAAATATAACATGTATTTTCCAGGGGAACTTCACAAACAAACCTCTTCAGAAGTAGAAACATTGATTTGTGAGATGACAAAAGTACACTTGAGCTGTATTTAGATTTTTATGCCTCTAAGCCCATGACACTTCTCATACTTCTCTAAATTCACTCATGGGATGTGGTGCTGCTAGCTGGGCCAACATTTGCCTAGTTGCTCTTGAGAAGTTGGTTGTGAACTACCTTCTTGAATCTCTACAGTCCATGTGCTATAGATAGACCCACAATGGTGTCAGGGAGGGAATTCCTGGATTTTGATCCAGCGTCATTGAAGGAATGCTGATATATTTCTAAGCCACGATGATGAGTGGCATGGAGAAGAACTTCCAGTCTTTTGATCTTCCCACAAATTTGCTTTTCTTTGCCTAATGTAAAATTCCAAAGCTATTTCTAGTTGCCTATCAGCTAATTAGAAATTGCAATTCTTACTTTAAGCATGTAGAATACTAACTGGTAAAGAACAAAATTTTATTCAGATTACATCAAGGTACCTTCAGTAACTTTAACAATATTTCCTAATAACCTGGATGATGTGCTACTGGACGTCTTGGAAGTCCCAATGCACTGATTCCATTGGAATTGCTTGGAACTTTGAAAATCCAATGGCCAATTTCCTTGCTGTCTAGAGCCCTCCACAAATTAGAGTAAGAGACTTTGGACAGTTTTGACGTACTTACCTAGATAATTACCAATGAAATGTTAGACCAAAAAATCCTAGACTAATTTCTGGACAACTAAACAACTACCCTTCCTAATAGACAATAGACAATAGGTGCAGGAGTAGGCCATTCTGCCCTTCGAGCCTGCACCACCATTCAATATGATCATGGCTGATCACCCTCAATCAATATCCTGTTCCTGCCTTATTTCCATAACCCTTGATTCCACTATCCTTGAGAGCTCCATCCAACTCTTTCTTAAACGAATCCAGAGACTGGGCCTCCACTGCCTTCTGGGGCAGAGCATTCCACACACCCACCACTCTCTGGGTGAAGAAGTTTCTCCTCATCTCTGTCCTAAATGGCCTACTCCTTATTTTTAAGCTGTGTCCTCTGGTTCGGGACTCACCCATCAGCGGAAACATGTTTCCTGCCTCCATAGTGTCCAATCCTTTAATAATCTTATACGTCTCAATCAGATCCCCTCTCAGTCTTCTAAACCCAAGGGTATACACGCATAGTCACTCCAATCATTCAACATAAGATAGTCCCGCCATTCCAGGAATTGACCACGTGAATCTACGCTGCATTCCCTCAATAGCCAGAATGTCTTTCCTCAAATTTGGAGACCAGAACTGCACACAATATTCCAGGTGCGGTCTTACCAGGGCCCTGTACAGCTGTACAGAAGCAACAACCTCTTTGCTTCTATACTCAATCCCTCTTGTTATGGAGGCCAGCATGCTATTAGCTTTCTTCACTACCTGCTGTACCTGCATGCTTGCCTTCATTGACTGGTGTACAAAAACACCCAGATCTCTTTGTACTGCCCCTTTACCTAACTTGACTCCATTTAGGTAGTAATCTGCCTTCCTGTTCTTGCCACCAAAGTGGATAACCATACATTTATCCACATTAAACTGCATCTGCCATGCATCTGTCCACTCACCTAACCTGTTCAGGTCACCCTGTAATCTTCTAACATCCTCCTCACATTTCACCCTGCCACCCAGCTTTGTATCATCACACATAATGTTGATGATACAAAGCGAATAGAAGCTTTTAAAACAGTTGATATATGTCCTGAAAAGACAATTTGTCTGGATACAGGCATTTGAGATTGTTTATTCCATTATGTCATGTTTTATCAGTTCCACTACAGTCAGTGTGGTTTGAATCTCATGAACTGTGGGTGCACTGTGATATTGGGTAAAAGCTGTGATATTGGTATTCCTACCACTGCTGGACATTGGTATCTACCAGTTAGAATGTTTTGGAAAATAAAGATGTACTTGCTTATGGGCACTGCTTCTTGCAGATATTCCCAAGCTGATAGATTTGCTCAAGAAGGAGCCACCATGTGGCAAAATGACCATCATTGCATAGAATCGGTGATTGATTGTGTGCTGAACAATGGAGTTTCTCTTACTGATAAATATGTTTTTCAGGACATGTAGTGGTAATATATCGCACTCTCTCTTGTGGTCTTTTACTTTATAATGTGTGTTATCTTGTCTTTTCAGGACATATATCAATTGTTTTAAAAGTTTCTATTCACTTTGTATCATTAACATTATGTGTGAGATTAACAATTTGGAAGATATAGTCATCTTTTGAAATTTGCCTTTCACTTGGCTGGTTTAAACTTTGTTGATGTGTTTGTGATTTTAAAAAATCTTCTTCACACTTTTAAAGCTGCAATACTGTATTTTATTCCGGGGTCTGACTTGATTATTGATTAAAAACATTCCTGCACATGTCTGTCCAAAGTCCCTTGGTACCACATACTTTACATGTACCCAGAAAAGCTTTTGGATAGGTGTGGCAGGCCACATCTGTTACAGATGGTTTTTAGTTTGGTGCACTTTGTTAAATGTAGCAATAGTGTTGACTGCAGCATAAGCACATAATCATTGTTGCCCTGTCATTATATGTCTTTATTCACCTGTCCATTCTCAAAGAATATGTCAATGGTAAGCCCTATGTCTTGTTCAGAACATAATATTGATGGCCTTAATTGGTGTAGAGGTCATGACTAGCTGAATGAGACTCTCTGATCGTTCCTCCATGGACAAGTTTTGCATCCTTTACTGCAGCATCTTCCAAAAAATTGGTCAGTGGACTCTTGGGGTCGTTGCCAGTTTGACATGATGGGAATCTGTTAACCCTGACGTTACTTTTTTTTTTTACCTTGATCTAGTCTTCAAGAACCTTCCTGATTGTCTGTGGAAAGACTCGATGTTAATTCTGAGGATCAGCTTTTGCTTGTTTTGCAAAGTAGAACTGTGTACATTATTTAATTAGTTGTAATTCAGTAAATTGGATGCTCCTTAATCCATAATGAAGGATTTGCAGATTTGTTTTTACAGGCGGAGTCCTATGCAGTCTTTTTGTTTATTGGTTTTACTTCAATCTTCTTTATTCCTCCTCTTATTGATTAATTTTCCCATCCCAAGTTGCTCCTTAAGAATTACAGGTTGGAGTTTAAGAATTGAAGATTTCAAGTAGCAGGTTTCTGCCTGTAGGTGGTGTTCACATGAAAAAAGAGTGATGATGTCAACATGGGTTTTTTTTATAACTTGGATACCAATGGAAAAAAAATGGCAGAACCAAAGTCTGCACATAAATAAAGTCTCTTAGTGTATAACACATTTTTAGTGTTTCAAAGCTATATCTTCTTCTCGGAGAGCTTTAAAGGACCATTTAAAACTTCCATTTAAAAAAAATCATCAGATCAGTCTCTTCTGTTTACTTTTAAAGAGACAAAAAGAGAAAGATAGAGTATTCATTGTGCTTTGGTACAGATCTGTAATCTTTAATTTTGATTGTATTTTTAACTTCAGCCTTTTACTTTTAAGTGAGGCACTTGTTTATCTTGAAATAACATCGTAATGTTTTTTAAAAACTCTGTTTTCTTTCTGGTTAATGCCCTAGTTACAGTCTCTGTACTCACAGATACTGCTCATTGTTTGAATTGTATGTCTAAAGCTGGTGTCTAATTCATCTTCAATTAGTTTTCCAAATATCTCCCCTCAAAATCTTGCAGTCTTTTTTAAAGCCAGCCATTGCTGCTAACCATGATATGATGTTGCCTCCAGCAGCACATTTTACCTGATACTTATGTAATCTCTTGTTACATTAGAAATTAGGCTTGAATATCATGCTATTGAAGAATCCAGCATATGTTTATTATAACTATTTTCAAAAACATTACACTTCTCAGATACATAAGTGTTTAAGCTAATATTAAATTAATAGATTGTAACAGAGCAGCATGCTTTCCACATTGTGTTGTGCTTCAAGTAATCCCAGATAAAATGGAATAGAAGACATTTATATCCTCAGGTCACACATGCTTTCATAGTGATGATATCATGAGAATATCTCTTAAAGATATACTGATATATTGACTGTGAGAGAAAACGTGACACCACTGACTCACTGACTAACCTCTTGACCCACAGATTACCCCCTAACTTCACAACTGAACTCTTGGCTCCCCAATCCACCCACTCTTACCTGGCTAGTTCCCTCCATCCAACAATCCCAACATTCCAACCCAATGACTCCTCTGATGTGAACTGACCCCCAGACACCACTTGACACCCCCAAACTTTCTCCAACACATATCAACTGCCCAACTACCGATCTCCATATCTCACTTGCTTGCCATTCTGTCCACCGACCACTCTATCGCTTAACCTCATTCTATTCCCTTGCTAACTCAACCTCCTTAATTTTCTTAGCCACCTATCCCTTTACCAACTCTACTGCCTCACACCTTTACTTTCAAAGAAGCTTTAGGTCATTTATTTACCAGATGCAGCAGCTTTTGCTGTAAAAATTGGATATGATTCTGCATTTCTCCCTCTGAAGTTTTACACACTGAGCTGGTTCTGAAGGATACCCCATTGGAGGCTATCTTGGAGTCACTTTAACCATCTCTGTCCTGTATTCGCTGTCGTAGTTCCCAAAATCAAGCAGTCCCTTCCCTCTGCTAAGCATACAGCTGCCTTTCTGTGATAGTCATTGATTTGCAAGGAAGCCTGTAATTTGATGTCAAAAATGGTTGCCACTTCACTCTTTCCACATGGCAGCATATTATATTTGTGTCCAGGTAGAAATGTTGATTAGTTATTTTTAAATTCTGGCTCATCTGTCACACTCTACCCTCTGTAAACCTGAGGTCATCCAAAAATCTTCTGCCCACTTGTATTCAGACCCATTCACCTATCAGCCATCTACTCCCTCACTTAACTGACCCTGCTACCAAACAACATCTCAATTTTAAACCTCTCATTCTGGTTTTGAATTCCGTTTATGGCTTACTTTTCTCTATCTCTGTAATAACCTCAAGCCTCACTATCCTACAAGATATCAACACATCTAATTCTGGCACAATGTCCCTTCAGTTACAGAAACTCAACTATCAAATATCTGGAAATCCCCCCGTTACCTCTCTGCCTGCCAAACTCATTTTCCCCTTCTAAAGTACTTCTTACCTCTCTAAATGAATTTCTGCTCATATCAGCTAGTACGACTAATGTGGCTTGGTGTCATATTTTTTATAGAATGCTCTGATGAAGTGCCTTTAGATTTTATTCCATTAAAGGCACTATGTAAAAATAAATTGTTTTTGTTGGTGTTATAGAGAATGAAACTGACATTCTGTATTGTAATCCTGTGGTTGCAGCTGGAGGCATCAGTAATGAGAATAGATAGCTCACAAATTGCTGCATCTGCTGACCCTTATCATAGATTCTCTTTCAATAGAATGCATCACGAATGTTATAGGGGAAAGCAGAGAAAACAAATGCAGGCATGAAAAAATAAATCAAGAAAATCAGCACTGTTGACATGGGGATTAATTTTCAAATGTCTACCTTGCAGTGATCATTGACGAACACAAGGTTGTGACATTCCCAGATCAGGCTGGTATGTGCTGAGGCACTGACCGTGTAGCGTTCCCTTCTAGCTTATTCGCTTTTGTGGTTTTTGTCATGATAAAACAATTAATAACAAAGCCCTCATGAAATGAAGTGAAAGGGTGATTCTGTTATCATGTATATTTTCTGGAAGCTGGTTACACAGTACTTTGGGCAGAAGGGTTAGGAATAAGTTACCGGGCCACTGGGGATTTCATGTGTGATATGAGAAGGTTCAGTACAAAAAGCACTCAAGGAGCATTTAAAAAAAAATAAGTTCAGATCTTTCCTGTGCTTCAGAACTTTTTAAGTAGTCTTAAAACCAGATTTCTTTCTTTCTGTGAAGAGATCATGCTGGTTAATAAGATTAAGCAGAACACTAACCGCAGGATGTAGCCAGCAGTCAGACCATTTCTGGGCAAAGGATAAATATAGAGCTAAGCATTTGTAAGCAGCACCTCACTGCAAGATGCCAGAAATAACTCAACAGACTGTTCACACATATGTAGAGATTGCCAGAGGCAAGTAGATGGGAAAATGGAATGTTTCCAGTTGTAACATTACAATTCCTGACCCTATTTGACACTTCAGTTCCAGTTTTTAAATCAAAGCCAAAATTAGCATAAAAGATGATTGATGATCTTCTATTAAATTCACGACTACACAATTTCACTCCTATGAAATTACTTCAGAATTCTCACCATCCACCCACAGGGTGAAACATAAATGTGGTAGGAAATGCTTCTTAATTATTCCCAATTCCGTTGAATCAACTTGACAATGAACCTTTATTCTCTCCATATTCCTTTTTTTGGTACTTAAATCAAAACTATGGGTGGTTCTGGAAAATTATGCATTTCCATTTTTACATTCATTTACAGTTAAAGCAAGAAATTGAAGTTCAAGCCAATCCAGCTTGTCTCATTCTGGGGTTTTGTCTGATATTTTATAGGAAACCTCAAGCCCTACGAGAATATAACATTTTGGGCAGAATCTTATAAGAGTCTGAAGAATGTGGCTGTGATGAGATATGTGTCATAATTGAGTGACAAGTTCATTGAGGTTCATCTCAATAACTAGATTGCCTCACTCCATCTTCTGTTTTTTGCAGGTGACATGGTGAGATTCCCACTAGGCAGCGGCAAGATGCCAATTGATGGGGATCAACACGTGTTCAACACCTTGTCATTGCCTCACTCCGCTGATATTCAGACATCCATCTTACCAAACCCACCGAAAACATGAAAAGGAAACCAGGGTGAGAGCTCAACAAGTCAGATCACTGATTGTTCCAAGCGACCTCCATGTTGGAAGTCAGGCACTAACATCTCAGGGCATGTTTGATAGGCACCAGGCAGATACACCAGGCATCCATGACATAAGCATCTGAAATGTCCCAGCTCCTAACACCTGTCATGGCACATCTCCGATCCACTTACAGTATGCTCCTGCATTTCCATGGCGCATTTTGTATTGCATCAGCAACCATTAATGTAATGCTGCAGCAAGGACATTGAGTGCTCAGTGATCTGCACCCAGCTCATAGGCTGGACCTGGCTGCATCTCTGGTCTCTTTGCGTACACTCACTCTGATCCTACCTGGATGCCCTCTGTCTTGCATCATTCTGCCTTTTTGTGCTTTGCCAATCAACCAAAGATACCAGGCTCATATTACTATTGACTTGTCTTGCCATTTCACATAGATTCAAAGCCAATAACTGGGCCAGGCCATGTTCTGATTGGTCAGAGTCATGATAAGGGATGAGCAAATGAATGTTGGGCAGCCCATGACTGACCATTTTGACTGTTTCTGCCTTACTGTGGGCTGTTTTCCTCCTGAAAAGCAGGTATTCTGAAGATGAAAATGGGCACCACAGCTATCACTGTTGGTGCAGATGGGGAAGTGTACAGAGTGAATGAGTAGGCAGTGCAAAGGACATACAAGGCTAGGATGGATAAGAGCAAGTGAGAGCCAGATGCTGCAAGCAATCGAGAGAGTAGTAGAGCAGAGATTAAGTGAGTGTGAGGTATCAGAGAGAAGATGTGGCACTTATGCTGGTGGAGTGAAGAAGGACATTTACATCCTTTCTACAGTGCTGGACATTCCTCCAGATGGTTGAGACTAGTATAGCCCATGTGCCATCATCAGACCAGATTGGCATAATCTGGTGTCACCGTCTCCAAGTCCTGGGGAAAGAGGAAGTCCCATGGACCACCCCATCCAATAGGACACCCTTCACAAAGCAGGACCCCAATTTCCGCTGCCACATCCAGCAATGTAAACCTCCAGTTCTTGTCTTAGTCCACAACATACTTAAAAATAGTATGGGCACAGGGGATGCTGCTGAATTCCAGGATATCCCAGAAATGACAAATTATTCCAGGAATGGTGAATGGCGAGCTGGAGGCAGAAATCAGATATGAGAGATCTCTTTAGGGGTTGGCATGTAAATAATGAGGTGACTTTGATAAGATACAGCTAGCCCTTCAAGAAACACAGAGCAGCTTGGACATGGTCAAAATTATGTGCGATTCACACCTTTAATTTTTGACCCATTACACTGTCACCATCACTTATATTGTACATCTAATTTGTCAAAGTGGCTTTACCACAAAGAAGTGAACATGAAAAAATATGAAACGTGAATCTGACATTTAAATGTACCCAACTCACCAATAATCAAAGCAATTCAATGTGCCTGCAGGCACATTTATTTTATTTGAGACACTATTTCTCGTAGAAAAGATAAGACCTGAGAATTGCTATTAGAATGATGGTGAAATTAAATGTGAAACTGACAGCAACTTCTGCCATCTGTGTGCAATTATTTTATTGTGAAAATCTGAAGTTATTGTCAGCCATACCTACGCCTCCACACAGTGCACTGTTGCAGCCTGTGGTATTAGTTTCTGACTAGTTGAAATATCTTGCTGTCACCACACCTACTATCTGAGTCAAAGTGTTAAAGCTTAAAGGGTTAAATATGCATTCACTTAGAAGTCATAGAGTCATAGAAATGTACAGCATGGAAACAGACCTTTGATCCAACTCATCCATGCTGACCAGATATCCTAAACTATCCTAATTCATTTGCCAGCACTTGGCATATCTCTCTACACCTTCCTAGTCATATACCCATCCAGATGGCTTTTAAATGTTGTAATTGTATCAGCCTCCACTACTTCCTCTGGCAACTCATTCCATACACATACCACCCTCTGTGTGAAAAGGTTGCCCTTTAAGTCCCTTTTAAATTTTTCCCCCTCACCCTAAACCTATGCCCTGTAGTTTAAGATTCCCCCACCCCAGGGAAAGACCTTGTCTATTTATCCTATCCATATCCCTCATGATTTTATAAGGTTGTTTGTTTGTAGTAAAATAAATGTAAGTACATGGTATTGTGCTGGGACAGAAAGTGAATGTTGGAAAAAAGAATACAGCCTAGACTGCACACTCAGCAGGATAACTGGAGATCTTGGATGGACATAAACAATACTTGATGTATGTGTTGTGGGAAATAAATTAACTTTGGTTAAGATGCAATAATCGATTGATTAAATTAGAAATTGAATGCGTACTGTTACGTATACAAGAGATGAGAACTTGTGAGCTTTTGCCAGAGTTCAGTATTAGAATGTTTAAGATTTTTACTCATAAATAAATGATCTTGACCTGTACAAGTGTCTCCAAATAGTTTGTTCCAATTAACAATCATTTGAGTGACAACAAAGGATGTATCTAATTTATTGGTGGTAGAGATTTGACTATTGTTGAGTCTTAACAAAAATCCACTATATAACTAGAGTTAGTTAATTGCATCATAGCAATTGGTACAAGTTACTATGACTGCTTAGACATGATTATTTAAGATTATCGGGAGCTAGAGATGACACATCTGTTTCCATTGGGACCGTATGCTAGAATGCCCAATTTTGCATTAAAGAATGTGTGACATCATAAAATTAGGTAATGTTTAAATCAAGTTCATTGTTGAGTTTCAGCATCATTACCCTACACAAGATCTCTTGATGTTTTCCCCATCATTAATAATTATATATTCATCTATAAAACCACTTTTATATTTATCACTATCTCCTCTCAGGTTTCTGAATTCACAAATTCCGATAGTCTGGAAGTTTCATGGTTCCTCCAGAACTCATCCTTTCCTGAAAGATAGGTAGGCCTTTGGCTTATGGATGATTGAGCTTGATTCTGATCTTGGTTATGATTGGTTTGTGAAACTTTTGTCATCATGACATTCCTCATTGGGTTTGTTCCAATCAAGCATTAGGAAACGATTGTTATGCAATGAAACTAAGTTACTGTGGTTCCTCTTCACATCTCCCTCAGCTCCATAGTCAAATATGATTGCTGTTGGTTATTTGAGTTTTCGATCACAGAATTATTCATATTGCTGTCCCTCATTTACATCCAGTGTTTACGGTCCAAATTTGGCGATTGTGATTGCTTTCTTTTGAAACAAACATTTTTATAATCCTGTGACTTCAACTGAGGAGTCAACCTCTTTAATTAGTACAGGGAGTTGAATCTTCATCTTCCACATCAGCAATGCTGATGGTGATAAGGCACATTGAAGTGGGATGGATCAGTAATCTAATAAGGCAGTATAAAAGTCTGCATTTTCTTCAAAGGAGTTTTGACTTTCAAGACTCCATATTCAGCTCCCCATTTGATTGTGGGAATCTCAACGAGCTGGTAATATGTTGAAATCCAGAATGACTGCAAACTGGTTGAAAGACCTGTTAGCAAAATGCGGTCTATTGTCCAACACAGCCACATTTGGGAGGCTATGTATAGTGAATATTTCACACAAGACCCTGAAAACTGCTTCTGTGGTGCTGAAACATATCACTTTTACCTCTATCCATGAAAACAGTTGATAGTGAAAAGGTAAGCTCACCTGTCAAATATAAGCAAGCTATTTTCCATTTGATTCCATCATCTGACGGACAAAGTAATGCGGATCAGAGGCTATCTTTGTTCACATCCGTGAATTACACAACCTTCACAGTCGGCTGTGAAGTTCCAATTGCCATTGAGATCCTTGAGCCTCATACCCACACCTGAGCTCTGGCTCAATTCTTGGTAACCCCCTCGTGTTTATGGTCTATCTTGTCTGCACTGTTTTACAATAGTGAAACAGTAATGACTAGCTAGTTTAGATCAGAGTGGTGCTGGAAAAGCACAGCAGGTCAGGCAGCGTCCAAGGAATAAGACAATCGACATTTCCGGCAAAAGCCCTTCATCAGGAATGGAGGCAGGGAGCCTCCAGGGTAGAGAGATAAATGGGAGGGGGGTGAGGCTGGGGAGAAGGTTTAAAAGAGTACAATAGGTGAATGGGGGTGGGGATGGAGGTGATAGGTCAGAGGGGAGGGTGGAGCAGATAAGTGAGAAGGGAGATTGGCATGTAGGACAGGTCATGAGGACAGTGCTGAGCTGGAAGGTTGGAACTGGGGTAAGGTGGTGGGGGAAATGAGGAAACTGGTGAAATCCACATTGATGCCCTGGGGTTGAAGCGTTCCGAGGCGGAAGATGAGGTGTTCTTCCTCCAGGCGTCGGGTGGTGAGGGAGCGGTGGTGGAGGAGGCCTAGGACCTGCATGTCCTCAGCAGAGTGGGAGGGGGAGTTAAAATGTTGGGCCATGGGGTGGTGGGGTTGATTGGTGCGGGTGTCCTGGAGATGTTCCCTAAAGCGCTCTGCTAGGAGGCGTCCAGTCTCCCCAATGTAGAGGAGACCGCATCAGGAGCAATGGATACAATAAATGATATTGGTGGATGTGCAGGTAAAACTTTGATGGATGTAGAAGGCTTCTTTGGGGTCTTGGATGGAGGTGAGGGAGGAGATGTGGACGCAGGTTTTGCAGTTCCTGTGGTGGCAAAGGAGGGTGTCATGACAGGACGATGGGTTGTTGGGGGGGACGTGGACCTGACCAGTAGTCACGGAGGGAACGGTCTTTGCGGAAGGCGGAAAGGGATGGGGAGGGAAATACATCTCTGGTGGTGGGGTCCGTTTGGAGGTGGCGGAAATGTCGGCGGATGATGCGGTTAATGCGAAGGTTGGTGGAGTGCAAAGTGAGGACCGGGGGGTTCTGTCCTTGTTACGGTTGGATGGGTGGAGTTGTGGGATGTGGATGAGATGTATTGGAGGGCATCTTCAATCATGCAGGAAGGGAAATTGCGATCTCTAAAGAAGGAGGCCATCTGGTGTGTTCAGTGGTGGAACTGGTCCTCCTGGGAGCAGATACAGCAGAGGCAGAGGAATTGGGAATACGGGATGGCATTTTTGCAGGAGGTAGGGTGGGAAGAGATGTAATCCAGGTAGTTGTGGGAGTCGGTGGGTTTGTAAAAAATGTCGGTGTCAAGTCAGTCATCATTGATGGAGGTGGAGAGGTCCAGGAAGGGGAGAGAGGTGTCAGAGATGATCCAGGTGAAGTTGAGGTCAGGGTGGAATGTGTTGGTGAAGTTGATGAATTGCTCAACCTCCTCATGGGAGCACGAGGTGGTGCTGATGCAGTCATCAATGTAGTGGAGGAAGAGGTGGGGAGTGGTGCCGGTGGAACTACGGAAGATGGACTGTTAGTTGTTTATAACTGTGAAATACTGCCAATACTCAATATAGGTCTTCATGGTCACTGCTGTGGGCCTTTGATCTGGCCTCCTTTTGATAAAATACTGGTGAATAGCAACAAATTCAAATATCTTTGTTCCTATCAAATTTGTTTGGGACTATAATGTGTTGCTCACCACTGGATCACTATAGTCTGGATATTGATTCAGTTTCACTAATGAGTTTCTCATCAGTCATTTGAGAGCTTTAAATTGAAAGTTGATGCAGACAGTGCACCCAGCATTGTTTGTAACTGCCCCTGCACATATTTGGTCTCACAGACAAATTTCATAACAAACAGAGTTGGAACTCTTATATCTGTGGGGGCATTCTTTCCAATTCTTTCGTCCAATAGGGAGACTAATGACTTTTGGTCCATTTCTATGAGAACACTGAGGTCAATGATGTAGTCTAAAACCTTTTGTATGCCCATGTGACTGAGAGTTCCTTTTCTGTAACTGCACAGGAGGTCTTCATGATTGATGATACCTTGGAGATATAACATACTTTTTTTTTATAACCAAAAGGTTTCTCCTGAAAAAGCACAGCTCTGTACACATTACTGAATCTTCAGCAGCTATAAAGGTTGGGATGGATGGATTGTAGTGCCCAGGACATCTGTGGATGTCAGTGTGAAAGTATGTCCTGATGTGAGTCCCAGCAGTATTCTTGTCTCTCCTTGAGTATTTGTTTCAAGGCTTCAGTTGTAATTGCCAAGTGAAGTGGAAACTTTGGGAACTGATTTACCATGTCTAGAAATCTTGTAGGTCATAAGCCCAGTTCAGAATGTGAAATCCCAAAACAGCCAGTATTTTCTATGTACCTGGCCTTATCATCTCTTTGTCAGCAATATGTGCCAAAAAGTGAATAAATCCCTTTTCATTGAGGATAAGCGCTTTAGCTTGTAGGCAATTTAAATCTACAGGGACTCCATGCTTGAGTTCCTCAACCATCTCCATATGTATGACCCCCCTGTAAACCATATAATAGTCCATGTGAAGACCTTTAAGACTGAGGCAATCCTGAATGGAAGTCTCCTGAAGCAATATTTCCCAAAATGAAGTAGTAACTGCAGTTGCTGCTCATCTATTGGCACTTGTCAGAGGCCACTGTTGGCTTCGAGTTTGGTAAAAATTCTACTTTTACACAAATTGGCTGAAGTCTTGTTGACTGCATACTTAGGATGGATTTCCCTAGCTACCACTTTATTGAGCTATGCCATGTCAACAGATAGACTGGAGATTCCATTGGATTTGGGTACAATCAACATGCCCATACAACATTCAATTTGTATAACACCAGGAAAATGATGCCCATTATGGTCATTTCACCGAGTTGCTTCTGGTCTTCATTCATTAAGGAATGCAAAATTTTCCTTGGTGTGTAGAGACATATTGAACTACTTCTTTAACATGAGAAGTATTCAGATTTGAGGTTCACTAATCATTTGAATTTCATTGCATAATAACAATAGGTCCAAGTTAAATCAATTAGCTAGGCATAATTACTGAAAACTATCAGGAGCCAGACATAACATCTGTCTCCTTCAAGGCTTCATGCTAAACTGCTTGATTCTTTATTCACAGAGTATGCAATATCATTAGATTGGGTGGAGTTTAATGCAACTTCAATCTCAACTCTTTCAAAACCTTTACCTATACAACACAATCTTTCCCAAATGCAGTCATGTTCCGATCTTTTTTTTCTCTGTGACATGTAACCACTGCTTTTATCTCTCTGTATTCAATGCAAACTTCAATCCAGATCAGATCCTCATAATTACATGAGTGAGATCCAATCTGATATCGTAAAATCAAGGAAATCCATCAAATTTCCCTGAGAGAACTACATAAGTTAGTCAGTTATTGTGGGTGTGGTGCATTTAAAAGAGACAAATGATTCACTATACTAGTCAGGCCAAACTTAAGGACCACTTTTAGCCATAATCTGTGGAACTACCAAGGCTTTGGATGAGTATATTACGTGACAGGCCCAAAGACAGCAGTTCTGCTGATCCAAAAGCCCTCAAAAAAGGGGAAAAACGCAGGAAACCATGCAGCAACGATATTGAAGAACAGAAGGCAAGGAGTGTAGCTCGTTTCCTGTGTGGAAAGACAGGGCACTTCAATCAGTTCTGCGAAACCAAATGTACAATTAAAGGAGTAAAAGACAAGTCTCTGAAAGACAGACAAGTCATGAAATGGAAATAAGGAAAGAAATAAGAATATGGATTTCTAAATGGATGGAAAAGATCAACACCAATGATGTTGGTCATTTGCTTTAGAAGTTAAAATGATTAAAATTGAGTTCAACTTTCATACAGTCACAGTTGTTATAGTACTGACTGACTATTTGGAATGGCTAAATTTTGTACATATCCAGGTATCAAGAATCAAATTGCAAAGGTGCAAATTGCCAAGTTAAGATTAACCACCACCTTAACCACAAGGGATGTGATATTAATGAGATCCTCTATATCTTATGGCACCATAAAGCATTTATACTGAGCAGAAATGAACCCTTATAACTGGGTCTTCTGAAAAAGGAGAAAGACTAACTGCAAGACAGTGGGTCAGATTTCTGCCAAGAATTCTTACAGGCCAATGGAGAGCTGAAGAAACAGTGAAAGCCATTAAAATGTGAATGATCACGAATAGTGATTGGGATTTAACCTTGCTGAATTACAGAGCAACACCCTTTCGTAAGAGAGTTTTGCTCACCAGACCAGACAAGATGGAGGATGTGAGAGTGGAAACTTGCAGAACAAGTGTCCATTCTATTCAATCCCTAAAGGTGGTGCAAGAGGACTGGTGAATTATGTAATATTAAACTCTTATTCAAAAAGGATAAACACAGCAATTGTTGGCCAGTCTACTTAACTTCGATGGTAAGAAAATGTTTAGAATCCCAGAAGTAATACAATCCGGAAGGAGGTTATTCAGCTCATCATGTCTGCACCAGCTGTACCTCATTTCTGTTAAGATAATCATCTAATTCCCTCTTGAATGCCTCCACCTTATTTCCACACAATGCATTCAGACTTGGACCACTCAGTTTCTGAAAACTTTTTTTCTCGCATCACATTTGCTTCTTTTGCAAATCACGTGTGCCTTCTTTTCCTCGGTCCTTTTGCGAGCAGTAACAGTTTCTCTCCATCTACACTCCAGCCTCTTCTCTCTAGGGAGAACGGTCCCAGCCTCTACAATCTATACTTGTCTTAACATTTCTCATCCCTGCAACCATTCTTGTAAACCTCTTCTGCATTCAGTCCGATGCATTCATATCTTTCCTAAAGTCTGATTCTGAGAAACTTACACAATACTCCAACTGAAGTCTAACTATTGACTTGTACAAGTTCAGCATAACATTCTTCCTCTGTACTCCATGCCCCTAGTAACAAAGCCCAGGATAATGCAGGCTTTATTAACTATGCTTTTCATCTATTTTGACATCTTTAATGATCTATGCACATTTACACCCAAGTATCTCTGCTCCTAAAGCCCTTAAGTGTTGTACACCTATTTTATATTGTCTGTCACAATGTTCTTCCTACCAAATGAATCACCTCATACTTCTCAGCATTGAACTTCATGTGTCAACTTTCTGCCCACTCTACCAAATCATCTATGTCCCTTTGAAGTTCTAATCTGCCCTCACAGTTGCAATGCTTCCAAGTTTTGTATCATCCTGAAACATTGAATTTATTTTCCTAATCAACCTATTCAGAGATGTTATTCCATAGCTCTGGAACAGGTACGATTTGAACCCGTGCCCGCTGGGCTAGGGGTATGGACAATATCACTGTACCACAAGAGGGCCCTCAGAAACATTGAACCCCCCCCAAAAAATGTCTAAATCTTTGAACCTTTTGTGTAGTGATTGTAACGAGGTCAGCCAGGTGGACCTCACAGAACATGAGTTCCTTGATTGAGGCCTGTAGGAGCATGCCCCTGACCGGAAACAAAGACTCAGGAGGTAGGCAGGATTCAGGCAAGTGGCAGACTTTCTTCTTATTCAAGCAACAGCCAGTTAATGCAGCGAGAGATCCCAAATCTGGCCTTGATGTGAGAACCCAGTCATTCTCCTAACCTATGAGTCAATCGGAAGAAAGATCAATGACACACTCTTATTTTTTTATGAAATGCAGCATTTTCATATAGTTTGAGTTATAATAATCACATGCAATGTGGCCACTGTGTCCTTCCCCTTATTCCGTACACCTAATCCCGTGAAACAGTGAATTAATGATGAGCATTCCTTATGGACAACCCCAGGTTTCCATGATCTCATGGTGTTTTAACAGGTATTGTAATCGCCAGCTCTTGGGATCTTTCTATGCATCTTATTTTTCCACTGTCCTATTTATATATATTTTAAAAAACTAAAAGACAGTTGGTTCTAACTAACTGCTTTAAGATTTGTAATATTAATTTCTGTTCTAAAGTTAGTTATATGTGTAAAGTTATACAGTTACTTCTACACTTAGCACTTTTAAACTAAGAAGTTGCGAGCAATATATTTCATTCAGGACGTGCCAGGCATTTTTTAAGAGATAAGGAAAGTGTTTCCCAAGACTAACTAACTTTCATGTCTATATTTAAATGTTTTTCCCATCATGTTTCTATTTTACTTTATTATAGATACACATATATAACCAATGCTGAAATCAATCTATGTGATTATCTGAAGAATCTTTAACTAGAATCTATTTCTTAATACTGTGCATTACTTCAAAGAAACAACTGATTACTACAAAATAACTTTAGCTGTTGTTTTCATAGTTGCTTAATGAGTTAGGCTAACTAGTTCATGGACTGCGATTTACACCTCTTGTTTTAACTGGCACTGTCCAACATCCTTTCATTAATAAGGCTGGAATCAGTTGTCATATTTTAATAAACTTGTATCGATCTTTAGATATCTTCTTATCAAACTGTCTCGGATGGTTGCTTGTATAGGGCTTCCTATTCACCTTGGAGTAGCCCTGTTCAAAGGCACCATTTTATTTTGTTAAAATGCCGAAGCAAGCTGTTTAATTCTATTTATCCCTTGTTGGCCATTTTGTGTTTTATAGCGGGAGCATGGTGTTTAATTCTGTTTAACCTTTGTCGGCCATTTTGTGTCTTTCAAACATGGGCAGCCCTTTCAGGGTTGTTAATCTGGCCCAATCAGCGAGCACAGGCTGACGGATAAGAGCAGGAGTGTCAGGCATCCTTACACTCTGAGAGCTGGCTCTGAGGGAGCTAAAGATGTGTTGTTGGAAAAGCGCAGCAGGTCAGGCAGCATCCAAGGAACAGGAGAATCGACGTTTCGGGCATGAGCCCTTCTTCTGCTGTGCTTTTCCAGCAACACATTTTCAGCTCTGATCTCCATCATCTGCAGTCCTCACTTTCTCCTCTGAGGGAGCTAGACTAGTGTCAAAGAATTTCCACACGAAAGCATGGAATTATTTCATGGTGCACCAAGATCTAGATCATTAATACGTATTAGGAAAAGCAAAAATCCCAATATTGACCCTTGGGGACGTATACTACAAACCTCCCTCTAGCACACTTGAGTAGGTTTCTGTTTTGGAATATTGCGTGCAATTCTGGTCTCCTTCCTATTGGAAGGATGTTGTGAAACTTGAAACAGTTCAGAAAAGATTCACAAGGATGTTGCCAGTGCTGGAGAATTTGAGCTATAGAGAGAGGTTAAACAGGCTAGGACTGTTTTCCCTGGAGCGCTGGAGGCTGAGGGGTGACCTTATAGAATTCTATATAATCCTGAGGGGAATGGATAGGGTAAATAGACAAAGTCTTTTCCATAGGGCGGGGGAGTCCAGAACTAGGGGTTTAGGGTGAGAGAGGAAAGATATAAAAGAGACCTAAGGGGCAACTTTTTCACGCAGAGGGTGGTACATGTGTAGAATGGGCTGCCAGGGGATGTGGTGGAGGCTAGTACAATTGCAACATTTAAAAGGCATCTGGATGGGTATATGAATAGGAAGGGTTTGGAGGGATATGGGCCAGGTGCTGGCAAGTGGGACTAGATTGGTTTGGGATATCTGGTTGGCATGGACGGGTTGGACCAAAGAGTCTATTTCCTTGCTGTACATCTCTATGACTCTATGACTCTATTAACATTACCACACAGAATAACAAAGCAAGGATGTTATATAAAAAAATACTCTTCAGCCTCCACTGTGTTTCATTCCAGGGACTTATTAAAAAATAATGCAAAGCCATTGGAGAAGATAAAGTAAAAATTATGAAAATAGTTGCTGGGATAAGAGATTTCAGTGATGAGATGAGAAGAATTCTGGTGAAGCTGATGCTGTTCTCTTTAGAGAAAAAGCAGAGAAGAGTTTTAAAAATTATCTATTGGTAGACCATTTAAACCAGCGGTGACCATTTTAAGATGAATGCCAAAAGAAGCAGCAGCAACATTATATAGAACATTACAGCGCAGTACAGGCCCTTCGGCCCTCGATGTTGCGCCGACCTGTCATACTAATCTGAAGCCCATCCCACCTACACTATTCCATGTACATCCATATGCCTGTCCAATGACGACTCTAATGCACTTAAACTTGACGAATCTACTACCATTGGAGGCAAAGCATTCCATAGCTGAAAATGTGTTGCTGGAAAAGCCCAGCAGGTCAGGCAGCATCCAGGGAACAGGAGAATCGATGTTTCGGGCATAAGCCCTGAAGAAGGGCTTATGCCCGAAACGTCGATTCTCCTGTTCCCTGGATGCTGCCTGACCTGCTGCGCTTTTCCAGCAACACATTTTCAGCTCTGATCTCCAGCATCTGCAGACCTCACTTTCTCCTCAAAGCATTCCATACCCTTACTACTGTCTGAGTAAAGAAACTACCTCTGACATCTGTCTTATGCCTATCTCCCCTCATTTTAAAGTTGTGTCCCCTCATGTTTGCCGTCCCCATACTTGGAAAAAGGCTCTCCCTGTCCACCCCATCTAACCCTCTGATTATCTTATATGTCCCTATTAAGTCACCTCTCAATCTTCTTCTCTCTAACGAGAACAGCCTCAAGGACCTCAGCCTTTCCTCGTAAGACATTCCTTCCATATCAGCCAACATCCTAGTAAATCTCCTCTGCACCCTTTCCAAAGCTTCCATATCCTTCTTATAAAGCGGTGACCAGAACTGTACACAATACTCCAAGTGTGGCCGTACTAGAGCTTTGTACAGCTGCAGCATAACCTCCTAGTTCCGGAACTCAATCCCTCTATTAATAAAGGCCAAGACACTGTATGCCTTCTTAACAACCCTGTCAATCTGGGTGGCAACTTTCAGGGATCTGTGTACATGGACACCGAAATCTCTCTGCTCATCTACACTACCAAGAATCTTACCATTAACCCAGTACTTTGCATTCCGATTAATCCGTCCAAAGTGTATCACCTCACATTTGTCCACATTAAACTCCATTTGCCACCTCTTAGCCCAGTTCTGCATCCTATCTATGTCTCTCTGCAACCTACTACATCCTTCGTCACTATCCACAACTCCACCGACCTTAGTGTCGTCCACAAATTTACTAACCCACCCTTCTAAGCCCTCATCCAGGTAATTTATAAAAATGACGAACAGCAGTGGACCCAACATTGACCCTTGTGGTATGCCGTTAGTAACTGGACACCAAGATGAACATGTTCCATCAACTACAACCCTCTGGTTTCTTTCAGCAAGCCAATTACTGATCCAAACTGCTATATCTCCCACAATCCCAATCCTCCGCATTTTGAACAATAGCCTACTGTAGGGAACCTTATCGAACGTCTTGCTGAAATCCATATACACCACATCAACTGGTTTACTCTCATCTACCTGTTTGGTCACTTTGTCAAAAAACTCAAGAAGATTCGTTAGGCACAATCTACCCTTCACAAAACCATGCTGACTGTCCCTGATCAGATTATTCTTTTCTAGATGGTTATAAATCCAATCTCTTATAACCTTTTCCAACACTTTACCATCAACTAAAGTGAGACTCACTGGTCTTTAATTACCAGGGTTGTCTCTACTACCCTTTTTGAACAAGGGAACCACATTTGCTATCTTCCAGTCCTCAGGCCCTATTCCTGTAGACAATGATGATTTGAAGATCAATGCCAAAGGCTCGGCAATCTCTTCCCTTGCTTTCCAGAGGATCCTAGGATAGATCCTATCCGGCCCAGGGGACTTGTCTATTTTCACACTCTACAGTATTTCTAACCTCAATCTCTTCTAGTCCAGATGCAAGTATCTCTGTATCTTCCTCGCCAACATTTTCATTTTCTATAGTGAACACTGTCGAAAAATATTTATTTAGTGCTTCCCCTATCTCCTCTGACTCCACACTCAACTTCCCATTATTATCCTTGATTGGCCCTGATTTAACTCTCGTCATTCTTTTATTCCTGACATAACTATGGAAAGCCTTAGGGTTAACCCTGATCCTATCCGCCACCAACTTCTCATGTCTCCTCCTGGCTCTTCTGAGCTCTCTTTTTAGGTCTTTCCTGACTTCCTTGTAACCCTCAAGCACCCTGAGTTTTCACATTTTGTCCTAACATAAGTCGCCTTCTTCTTCTTGACCAGGGATTCCACTTCCTCAGTAAACTATGGCTCACGCGTTCTATATCTTCCTCCTTGCCTGACAGGTACATACTTATCTAGGGCACACAGAAGCTTTTCCTTGAATAAGCTCCACATTTTTAATGTGCTCATCCCCTGCAGTTTCCTTCCCCATTCTACGCTTCCTAAATTTTTCCTAACTGCATCGTAATTTCCCTTCCCCCAGCTGTAACTCTTGCTCGGTGGAGTACACCTTTCCCTTTCCATCACTAAAGTAAACCTGACAGAATTGTGATCGCTGTCTCCAAAGTGCTCACCTAAAAGGGAGACCTTTTTTAATGATGAGAATAGTTATGATCTGCATTGTATTGCCTGTGAGTATGTTGGAGGCAGATTCAATCAGAAGTTTCAAAGAAAACTGGCTAATTATCTGAACAGAAAAATTTGTAGATCCTTTGGGAAAGGCAAGAGCGTGAGACATGTTGAGAAGCTCTTACTGAGACCTCCATGGACAAGAAGGGGTCAATGATTCTATGATTTACTCTCTAAGTTGACAATAGTACATTTTTGAATATCCAGCTGCTGTGTTTCACCATTTTGGCTCATCTTCAGTGCCTCAGCCATTTTGTTTAGGATGGGGTAAAAGCAATGACTGCAGTTGCTGGAAACCAGATTCTGGATCAGTGGTGCTGGAAGAGCACAGCAATTCAGGCAGCATCCGAGGACAGGCAAAATCGACGTTTCGGGCAAAAGCCCTTCATCAGGAATAAAGGCAGAGAGCCTGAAGCGTGGAGAGATAAGCTAGAGGAGGGTGGGGGTGGGGAGAGAGTGGCATAGAGTACAATAGGTCAGTGGGGAAGGAGATGAAGGTGATAGGTCAGGGAGGAGAGGGTGGAGTCGATAGGTGGAAAAGGAGCTGGGCAGGTCGGACAAGTCCGGACAGGTCAAGGGGACAGTGCAGAGCTGCAAGTTTGAAACTAGGATGAGGTGGGGGAAGGGGAAATGAGGAAACTGTTGAAGTCCACATTGATGCCCCGGGGTTGAAGTGTTCCGAGGCGGAAGATGAGGTGTTCTTCCTCCAGGCGTCTGGTGGTGAGGGAGCGGCGGTGGAGGAGGCCCAGCACCTCCATATCCTCGGCAGAGTGGGAGGGGGAGTTGAAATGTTGAGCCACTGGGCGATTTGGTTGATTGGTGCGGGTGTCTCAGAGATGTTCCCTAAAGCGCTCTGCTAGGAGGCGCCCAGTCTCCCCAATGTAGAGGAGACCGCATCGGGAGCAACGGATACAATAGATGATATTAGTGGATGTGCAGGTAAAACTTTGATGGATGTGGAAAGCTCCTTTGGGGCCTTGGATAGAGGTGAGGGAGGAGGTGTGGGCGCAGGTTTTACAGTTCCTGCGGTAGCAGGGGAAAGTGCCAGGATGGGAGGGTGGGTCGTAGGGGGGCGTGGACCTGACCAGGTAGTCACGGAGGGAACGGTCTTTGCGGAAGGCGGAGAGGGGTGGGGAGGGAAATATATCCCTGGTGGTGGGGTCTGTTTGGAGGTGGCGGAAATGTCGGCGGATGATTTGGTTTATGCGAAGGTTGGTAGGGTGGAAGGTGAGCACCAGGGGCGTTCTGTCCTTGTTGCGGTTGGAGGGGTTGGGTCTGAGGGCGGAGGTGCGGGATGTGGATGAGATGCGTTGGAGGACATCTTTAACCACGTGGGAAGGGAAATTGCGGTCTCTAAAGAAGGAGGCCATCTGGTGTGTTCTATGGTGGAACCGCTCCTCCTGGGAGCAGATACGGCGGAGGCGGAGGAATTGGGAATACGGGATGGCATTTTTGCAAGAGCTAGGGTGGGAAGAGGTGTAATCCAGGTAGCTGTGGGAGTCGGTGGGTTTGTAGAAGATGTCAGTGTCAAGTCAGTCGTCACTGATGGAGATGGAGAGGTCCAGGAAGGGGAGGGAGGTGTCAGAGATGGTCCAGGTAAATTTAAGGTCAGGGTGGAATGTGTTGGTGAAGTTGATGAATTGCTCAACCTCCTCGCGGGAGCACGAGGTGGCGCCAATGCAGTCATCAATGTAGCAGAGGAAGATGTGGGGAGTGGTGCCGATGTAATTACGGAAGATCAACTGCTCTACGTAGCCAACAAAGAGACAGGCATAGCTGGGGCCCATACGTGTGCCCATGGGGTAGCCCTTTGGTCTGGAGGAAGTGGGAGGATTCAAAGGAGAAATTGTTAAGGGTGAGGACCAGTTCGGCCAAACGAATGAGAGTGTCGGTGGAGGGGTACTGTTGGGAACGTCTGGAGAGGAAAAAACGGAGGCCCTGGTCATGGCGGATGGAGGTGTAGAGGGATTGGATATCCATGGTGAAGATGAGGCGTTGGGGGCCGGGGAAACGGAAGTCTTGGAGGAGGTGGAGGGCGTGGGTGGTGTCTCGAACGTATGTGGGGAGTTCCTGGACTAGGGGGGATAGGACAGTGTCGAGGTAGTTAGAGATGAGTTCAGTGGGGCAGGAGCATGCTGAGACAATGGGTCGGCCAGGGTGGTCAGGCTTGTGGATCTTGGGAAGGAGGTAGAACCGGGCAGTGCGGGGTTCCTGGACTATGAGGTTGGAAGCTGTGGGTGGGAGATCTCCTGAGGTGATGAGGTTCTGTATGGTCTGGGAGATGATGGTTTGGTGATGGGGGGTGGGGTCATGGTCAAGGGGGCGGTAGGAAGAGGTGTCCTCGAGTTGGCGTTTGGCTTCAGCGATGTAGAGGTCAGTGCGCCAGACTACCACTGCGCCCCCTTTGTCCGCTGGCTTGATGGTGAGGTCAGGATTGGAGCAGAGGGATTGGAGGGCTGCGCGTTGTGAGGGTGAGAGGTTGGAGTGGGGGAGGGGGGTCGACAGGTTGAGGCGGTTAATGTCCCAGCGGCAGTTGGAAATGAAGAGGTCGAGGGCAGGTAATAGGCCAGCGTGGGGTGTCCAGGTGGATGCAGTGTGTTGGAGGTGGGCGAAGGGGTCCTCGGAAGGTGGGCGGGAGTTCTGATTGTGAAAGTAAGCTCGGAGGCGGAGGCGACGGAAGAAGTGTTCGATGTCACGGCGTGTATTAAATTCATTGATGCGTGGACGGAGGGGGACGAAGGTGAGTCCTTTGCTGAGGACTGATCGTTGGTCCTCAGTGAGGGGGAGGTCTGGGGGGATGGTGAAAACTCGGCAGGGCTGGGAGCTGGGAGCTGGTGTGGGTGTAGAGCTGGGAGTGGGGTCGGAGCCAGTACCTGGAGTGGGTGTGATGGTGGGGGGAATGGGGGTAGAGTCATGAGCAGGGGTAGTGTTCCCCTCGGGGTTCTGGGGGGTGGGGATAGTGACAGTGGGGTCTGTGGGGGGCGTGTCAGCAGAATGCAGGTGAGTGGCGCTGGTGGGGTCGGAAGTGGTGGCAGACACGGCAGTAGGGGTGGCGGAAGTCACTGAGCGTGTGGCAATCGGCAATGATGTGAGGGCCGGAAGTGGCTGTGGGAGTGGCCATGATGGGGGCGGAAGTGACAAGGATGTCAATTTCTTCAGGTTGAGGTTCATCAGTTCCCTCTTGACAAATCTTCTTCAGTCAGTAAATATTTGGACAATCTAGAATTTAGAATTAGGTTTTTCTTCTGATTCAGTATGTGGATGTACCTACTAGAGAAGGTGCAAAACTTGACCTACTCTTGGGAAATAAGTCAGGGCAGGTGACTGAGGTGTCAGTGGGCGAGCACTTTGGTGCCAGCGACCATAATTCCATTAGATCTAAAATAGTGATGGAAAAGGATAGACCAGATCTAAAACTTGAAGTTCTAGATTGGAGAAAAGGCAATTTTGACGGTATTGGGCAAGCACTATCAAAAGCTGATTGGGGGCAGATGTTCACAGGTAAAGGGCCAGCTGGAAAATGGGAAACCTTCAGGAATGAGATAATGAGAATCCAGGGAAAGTATATTCCTGTTAGGGTGAAAGGAAAGCATGGTAGGTATAGGGAATGCTGGATGACTAAAGAAATTGAGGGTTTGGTTAAGAAAAAGAACGAAGCTCATGTAAGGTATAGACAGAATAGATCGAGTGAATCCTTAGAAGAGTATAAAGAAAGTAGGAGTATACTTCAAAGGGAAATCAGGAGGGCAAAAAGGGGACATGAGATAGCTTTGGCAAATAGAATTAAGGAGAATCCAAACGGTTTTTACAAACACATTAAGGACAAAAGGGTAACTAAGGACAAAATAGGGCACCTCAAAGATCAGCAAGGCGGTCTTTGTGTGGAGCCACAGAAAATGGGGGAGATACTAAATGAATATTTTGCATCAGTATTTACTGTGGAAAAGGATATGGAAGATATAGACTGTAGGGAAATAGATGGTGACACCTTGCAAAATGTCCATATTACAGAGGAGGAAGTGCTGGATGTCTTGAAATGCATAAAGGTGGATAAATCCCCAGGACCTGATCAGGTGTACCCTAGAACTCTGTGGGAAGCTAGAGAAATGACTGTTGGGCCTCTTGCTGAGATATTTGTACCATCGATAGTCACAGGTGAAGTGCCGGAAGACTGGAGGTTGGCTAAGAAGGGTGGTAAGGACAAGCAGGGAACTATAGACCAGTGAGCCTGACGTTGGTGGTGGGCAAGTTGTTAGAGGGAATCCTGAGTGACAGGATGTGCATGTATTTGGAAAGGCAAGGACTGATTAGAGATAGTCAACATGGCTTTGTGCATGGAAAATCATGTCTCACAAACTTGATTGAGTTTTTTGAAGAAGTAACAAAGAGGATTGATGAGGGAAGAGGGGTAGATGTGATCTATATGAACTTCAGTAAGGCGTTCGACAAGGTTCCCCATGGTAGACAGGTTAGCAAGGTTAGATCTCATGGAACACAGGGAGAACTAGCCATTTGGATACAGAACTGGCTCAAAGGTAGAAAACAGAGGATGGTGGTGGAGGATTGTTTTTCAGTCTGGAGGCCTGTGACCAGTGGAGTGTCACAAGGATCCGTGCTGGGCCCTCTACTTTTTGTCATTTATAGAAATGATTTGGATGCGAGCATAAGAGGTACAGTTAGTAAGTTTGCAGGTGACACCAAAATTGGAGGTGTAGTGAACAGCGAAGAAGGTTACTTCAGATTACAACGGGATCTTGATCTGATGGGCCAATGGACTGAGAAGTGGCAGATGGAGTTTAATTCAGATAAATGCGAGGTGCTGCATTTTGGGAAAACAAATCCTAGCTGGACTTATACACTGTCCAAACATTTAATGGCGCTAACTGATTGGGTTTGATAGAATGGCACAACACTTAATGGCAAGGTCCGAGGAAGTGTTGCTGAACAAAGAGACCTTGGAGTGCAGGTTCATAGCTCCTTAAAAGTGGAGTCGCATGTCGATAGGATAGTGAAGAAGGCGTTTGGTATGCTTTCCTTTATTGGTCAGAGTGTTGAGTATAAGAGTTGGGAGGTCCTCTTATGGCTGTACAGGACATTGGTTAGGTTATTGTTGGAATATTGCGTGCGATTCTGGTCTCCTTCCTATCGAAAAGATGTTATGAAACGTGAAAGGGTTCAGAAAAGATTGACAAGAATGTTGTCAGGGTTGGAGGATTTGAGCTATCGGGAGCGGCTGAACTGGCAGGGGCTGTTTTCCCTGGAGCGTTGGAGGTTGAGGGGTGACCTTATAGAGGTTTACAAAATCATGGGGGGCATGAATAGAGTAAATAGTCAAAATCATTTCCCTGGGGTTGGGGAGTCCAGAACTAGAGGGCATACGTTTACAGTGAGAGGGGAAAAATATAAAAGAGACCGAAAGGGCAACGTTTTTACGCAGAGGGTGGTACGTGTATGGAATGAGCTGCCAGAGGAAGTGGTGGAGGCTGGTACAATTGCAACATTTAAAAGGCATTTGGATGGGTATATGAATAGGAAGGGTTTGGAGGGATATGGGCAGGGTGCTGGCAGGTGGAACGAGATTGGGTTGGGATATCTGGTCGGCATAGACAGGTTGCACTGAAGGATTTGTTTCCGTGCTGTACATCTCTATGACTCTATGACTATGTACTCAAGTACAGGAATATGGGAGTACAGTGAAAATTGAACAAATCTTTGGTATGAAGTAGAAAATAAAAAAATAAAGTTGAAAGTTTAGCATTGCAGTCCTTCTTAAGTACTTAGCTGAAAATGTGTTGCTGGAAAAGAGCAGCAGGTCAGGCAGCATCCAAGGAGCAGGAGAATCCACGTTTCGGGCATGAGCCCTTCGTCAGGAATGGCAGGCTGAGACAATGGGTCGGCCGGGGCAGTCAGGTTTGTGGATTTTGGGCAGGAGGTAGAAATGGGCGGTGTGGGGTTGTGGGACTATGAGGTTGGAGGTGGTGGATGGGAGATCCCCTGAGGAGATGAGGTCATGGATGGTCTGGGAGATGATGGTTTGGTGGTGGGAGAGCAGGCTGAGACAATGGATTGGCTGGGACAGTCAGGTTTGTGGATTTTGGGCAGGAGGTTCCTGAAGAAGGGCTCATGCCCGAAACGTCGATTCTCCTGCTCCTTGGATGCTGCTTGACCTACTGCGCTTTTCCAGCAACATATTTTCAGCTCAGATCTCCAGCATCTGCAATCCTCACTTTCTCCTTCTTAAGTACTTAGCCATGGACCTAGACTTGGGCTCTTTCACTCTGACGCTAAGACCATCATCAGCACAGGTCCCTCGCCACGGTGCCACTGCAAAACCGTGTCACCATTCTTCCATGCCATTCTGCCTCTAACAACAACATCACCTGCCATGAGACCACGCTGGGCTGATTTTGGCAATGCAACCACTGCTGAGGCTGTCATTTGGTTTCCCCAGAAGGTAAGTCAGGTTAAAGCTAAAAAAAACAGAGAAAGAAAACAGTAAAAGCAACTGGAAGAGACGAGTTCACAATGGGCTTCAACTCGGGTCAAATCTGTAAATAGACACTAATGACAAGAGACTCTATTCTTTCCGTTTAGGTTGTGAGCATTACTAACAAGGCTAGTGTTTATTACCTATCTCTATTTGGCCTTGGGAAGTTGGTGGTTAGCCAATCTCTTAAACTGTGCAATCTGTGTGATGTAGGTCATTCCCAAGTGCAGGGTTAGATTCTAGACAGGGAATGGGTCTGGAAAGGAAAGTGGAAACTGGCACTTGTGTTAACCTTTTCATAAAGCCATTGTAAATCTCTAAAAGTCTTTTGCTGTCTAATTCAAAATATGGATATCTACTTGTTAAACAATCCAATTTTCCAACTCTTAGTTTGTAGCCCTGTAGGTTGCAGTGCCTCAAATAACATTCCAAGGGTTCTTTTAAATGCAGTGAGAATTTTTGTCTCTGCCATTCTTTCAGGCTGTGAATTTCAAATTTGTAGCACACTCTGGGTGAAGACCATCTTCCTCAACTATCATCCAATCCTTCCAGAAATCCTGGTTATTGAACTCATTGCTAATGGAAGGAAGGTCCTGATTGTCCAAACTAAATGGCTGGCATTAATCAACTGACATAGACAGTTCTGTCAGTAACAGTGGAATGTGTAAGTGTTTTGAAATATCTGAAGAGAATGTGTTTTATTTAATCCAACCAGCTCTGGTGATGGTGATGAAAGGTTTATAGCAACATAATCTAAAAGTAGAATTTGGCTCTGAAGTGATTTCAAATTTGTAATATTATCTCTGGGTTCTGGATTCAGACATGATTAGAAATAACCTGAATTCTCAAGCTCTATGATCTATCTGCACTTCTGAATGACAGATACCTCAAATGTTTATGCACTTTATATTTTGGCATTAAGAGTTTCACCGCACTTACATATGCACATGTCGTCTAGGACATCAGAAGAATAGGTTTATTTGTGGACTGTTTATTACTTAGTAATGAGAACCAGTTGCTTTTCAAATCAGTGCATTTAAAATTTTCCACAAAAACAGATGTTCTTAAGAATGCTTTCTGGTCCTAAAGTATTCATGAATTTCTGTCCTATAGGTTGGATATTTGTATTATTTAGAAATCCTACAAATTCTGGGAAGGTTTACTGCAAGCGATTTTCTTTCCACTGTTAACACCATCTTACCTTGCATCATTTGTAATTTATTGAAGAAGAAACATAGACAGTGATGAATAACAACAAATGGTTTATCTGGATGTTCTGCAGGAGAAACCTTCCCTGGCAAAACTGTGCTTAGAATTGCCATTGATTAGGTTAGAATCACTACAGTGTGGAGACAGGGCCTTCATCCCAACATGTCCACACCGACCCTCCGAAGAGCAACCCACTGAGACCCGTTCACTGAATGATGTCACCTCGTACTATAGGCAATTTAGCAAGGCCAATTCACCTAACCTACACATCTTCGGACTATGGGAGGAAACCCACACAGACATGGGGAGAATGTGCAAACTCTACACAGACAGTTGCCCAAGGCGGGAATTGAACCCGGATCCCTGGCGCTGTGAGGCAGCAGTGCTAACCACTGAGTCACTGTGCCGCCCCATGGTTTGGTTGCAGTCTGAAAACTGTATTAACTGTGTGATTTTGACACTGGTGTCCATCAAAAGACTTTTATCTTTCAGAAAAGTATATATATGTTGGTCCTGCAAATATGACAGCAACACTATCAGCTTTCATATGAATTATAATGAAAGTCGTTTTGATTTCTCTGATAACTGATCCATTTACATGAATTGCACAGTCTCTTTCCTACCTTGATGAAAGCTGATTTTTAAATTTATAATCTGCAGATTAAAATCATAATAGCACCCAATTCAAGATAAAACAATATATAATTTAAATAAAAAACAATGCCTTCTAGCTTAATTGCAAACTGATGACAGTTTAGCAATCAACCCTGATTTGATGTATTCCCAGATTTTACAATATATCTCTTTCATAGTCTTTTGTTCTTTGTGGAACTCTGTAACACCCACGTAGAGCAGGCTAATTGCTCACAAGCAGTTCGTCATGGGTGTTACGAACTTCAAAGACCATAACATTTAACAGAAAAGCAATTGTGGAAAATGAAATTCTATTTCAGATGCATCCCATCATTATTAGGTGACTCCCTGGCTACAGGGATGCTGTTTTGTAACCATTTAATCATTCATCTGGCACCTAGCTTTTACAAAGTGTCATCCAATTTTCTAAGGCTATCATTTACTTAGGAAAGCATCTTCACTATGCTATCATTTAAAAATATCACTATAGGCACCAGTCCAGAAGAATTATGTGATAGGCTCGTTGTCTGACACTTTGACATACAGATGCTCACTGAGAGGTTTTATTTGTAAAATCAAATTGCAGCCTGTAAAACCTGATGAAGGAATGAAGCTTTGCACTCAGAAGAGCTTACTGCTGCTAAATAATTCAAAATAATTTAAAACACCAAAACCAAATTTCTTCAGTTTCAAACTTTCACAGCTCTAGTCTTCATCTAATTAATAAATAATTCCAGAAGTGCAGTATGTTATCACATACTGATTATCAGCAAACTTAAAGCTAATTAGTAAGCCTGACTAGTTGTTTGTATTCTCAAGTGCAACAGTTATAATGAAAATTAAGATTGTATTGCACATGCCAGGAAGCATTCTGGAGAAGACAGGAATAATTAAAATAGTAATGTGTGAGTGACTGGCTACATATGTTCAACTCATCCTTGTTTTTCTCTGAACCCTACTCGGTGGTCCTGTTTGATGCCATGGATTGCATGTCATTCCCCTGTTTGTTTCTCTCTGACACCAGCACGTGTTATTTGTGACATTATTGGTAAGAAACCAAAAACTGCAATTTTGCTGCAGACAAAAGAAAAGATTTTCATGGAAGGTTCCTGTGCTTATCTCTCTCAAAATGGCGAGTTAGTGCTGAGATGTGATATTTCATGAAACAATTTAAAACCTATCTGTAAACGAATTTACAGTAAGTGATACTACATCACAGGATTTGCATCTGGACATTTATTAGTTTCAACCTGTCTGAGCTCTGACATTTTTCTGATGTTAACTAGCTGTGAAAATATGATTGGAATCTTATTTGCAAATTGAGAATAAAATTGCTTTATAAACTTAAAATACAATTGTTATGTTTTTGCTGTCAGACATTTCTTGTTGTTTTTCTGATACAGGGATTATTGTAACTACCCACTGAGTAAATTTGCTTGTTATGTAATAAAGAAGAGAATTGAAGTATCCGGGAATGTAGAAATCAGAGAATGTGCTGTCCGCTGTATGCAGTAATTGAAGCAATTTTTTCAAGGTTTGAATGCAACTGAAACTAGTACATAAACTTTGATAAAAACAGAATTAGAGAAATATTTTGCAGTGTTTAAAAAAACGTTAACTTTTCAGGCTTATGATTTCATCAGCTTTCACATTATTTTGCTTTTGCAGGAAAAAGGTTTTTCCTTCCTTTGACTCTAGTTAAGAATATTACAAGACTGGAGAAAAATCAGTTGCATTTCTATTTATAATGGATGGAAGTGCACAAGAAAATGACTCAAATTTGGTACATTTGTCATTAATTTGGAGGGTCTAAAAGGGAGCTGTTGGATTCATAATTGGGAGTCCAGGATTGAGATTGAGAGTTTGAGTAGATTGCTGGATACATTCATTTAAAAGCAATCATTGGGTTGTTCCAAATACTTACAGCAGTCAAGAAGAAGATCCAAGTCACAGTGTCAGTATCTGCTCTTTGATAATCAAATTCAAAGTAATCCAATTACCCTACTCTCTCCACAGCCACTTCCACCTTTTTCAAATAATTTGTTCAATTTCACTTCAAGAGTAAAACGTGATCACTGCACTTCAAGAATAAAAAAGCCTGCTGTTTGTATCTAATAAACCTTAACAACCATTTACATTTAAATAGTGTCTTTTACTTTGTAAAATTTCCCAGACACATCACCAGAGCATTATGAAACAAAATTTGGCTGAACTGCATGAGCAGCTATTGGACCAGAAGACCAAAACGTTAATCAAAGAGATCAGTTTAAAGAAAATAGGAGAGAGAGACATAGATTTTTAAGGAAGGAGTTCCAGAGCTTGGTGTTTGAACAGCTAATGGTAGAATGATTATAATTGCTGAAAAATGCACAAGAAGCCAGAATTGAACATGTCCAGGGCTCTCAGATAGTTTTAGGGCTGAAGGACCTCAACAAAATGCTACTTCATCAGCAACTGCTTCCAGAACTGAGCAACACATTCAAGAATGGATGTGAAGGCAACGGAAAGGGTACAAAAAGGATTGACAAGAGTGGTTCCAGGGACAAAGAACCTCTTTACAGAGACAGATTGGAGAAGTTGTCATTCATCACTTTGATATCTAGTGTTGGTTATATACTGTAACAAATGTCTGTATAAATATTTTTAAAATATATTTCCTCAGTCCTTCAGCACACTTTTTCATGACTAGTCCCTCATTACTGGTTATTCAACCAAATGTTGAACAACAAATAGGAACAAAAATTGGGATTAGTTTTGCTTTGGGTTTTGGCAGTTGCTTTATCGAACGGAAATATAGGTAACCATCAGTTACAATGTGAGTCTACTTAAATTGGCAGAAAGAAATGAGCAGAGTCTAGTGTCCACACATAAATGCACACATGCATATTATTCAGAAGCAAAATGGCTGTCAAAGGCTCTCTATAGCAGTTCATTATTAAATGACAGTAAAAGTTTTTTTCAATACAAAGGAAACAAACGAGAGGCAAAAGTAAAAATTGGGCCACTCCAAATTGATGCAGAAAGACGAGTGCTGGGAAATAAAGAAATAGCTGAATAGCTTAAAAAGTACTTTGTGTCAGTCTTCACAATGGAAGAAATGAGTAATATCCCAACAATTAAGGAGAGTCAGGGGGCAGAGATGAGTATGGTAACCATTACAAAAGAGAAAGTGCTAGCAAAGCTAAAATGTCTAAAAATCGATAAATCTTCTGACCCCGATGGGCTACACCCTAGAGTTCTGAGGGAGGTGGCTGAAGAAATAGCGGATGCGTTGGTTGTCATCTTTCAAAAATCACTGGAGTCAGGGAAAGTCCCAGGTGATTGGAAAATTGCTGTTGTAATCCGCCTGTTCAAGAAAGGATCAAGACATAAGATGGAAAATTATCGGCCGATTAGCCTAACCTCGGTTGTAGGTAAAATTCTAGAATCCATCGTTAAGGATGAGCTTTCAAATTCTTGGAAGTGCAGGTTCGGATTAGAACAAGTCAGCATGGATTTAGTATGGGGAGGTCGTGCCTGACAAACCTGTTAGAATTCTTTGAAGAGGTAACAAGTAGGTTAGACCAGGGAAACCCGGTGGATGTTATCTATCTAGACTTCCAAAAGGACTTTGATAAGGTGCCTCACGGGAGGCTGCTGAGTAAGGTGAGGGCCCATAGTGTTCGAGGTGAGCTACTGGCAAGGATTGAGGATTTGCTGACTGACAGAAGGCAGAGTGTTGGGATAAAAGGTTCTTTTTTGGAATGGCAGATAGTGACAAGTGGTGTCCCGTAGGGTTCAGTGTTGGGCTCCAGCTGTTCACTTTATATATTAATGATCTGGATGAAGGGACTGGGGGCATTCCGGCGAAGTTCACCGATGATACGAAGTTAGGCAGACAGGCAGGTAGTTCTGAAGTGGTGGGGAGGCTGCAGGAAGATTTAGAAAGTTTAGGAGAGTGGACCAGGAAATGGCAGATGAAATTCAACACGAGCAAATGTGAGGTCTTGCACTTTGGGAAAAAAGAATACAGGTGTAGACTATTTTCTAAAAGGTGAGAAAATTCATAAAGCCAAAGTACAAAGGGATCTGGGAGTGCTGGTCCAGGATTCTCTAAAGGTTGACTTGCAGTTTGAGTCCATCATTAAGAAAGCAAATTTAATGTTGTCATTTAATGTTGTAAAAGCAGCGATGTGCCAATGAAACTTTATAAAGCTCTAGTTAGGCCCCATTTAGAATACTATATCCAATTTTGGGCCCCACACCTCAGGAAGACATACTGGCACTGGAGCGTGTCCAGCGGAGATTCACACGGATGATCCCTGGAATGGTAGGCCTAACATACGATGAACAGCTGAGAATCCTGGGATTGTATTCATCAGAATTTAGAAGGTGGAGGGGAGGTCTAATAGAAATTTTCAAGATAATGCATGGCTTAGAAAGGGTGGATACTGGGAATTTGTTTCCATTAGGTGGGAAGACTAGGACCCATGGGCACAGCCTTAGAATTAGAGGGGGTCAATTTAGAATGGAAGTGAGGAGACATCTCTTCAGCCAGAGAGTAGTGGGCCTCTGGAATTCATTGCCACAGAGTACAGTGGAGACTGGGACGTTAAATGCCTCCAAAGCAGTGATTGATAAATTCTTGATCTCGCAAGGAATTAAGGGCTATGGGGAGAGTGCGGGTAAGTGGAGTTGAAATGACCAACAGCCATGATTGAATAGCGAAGTGGAATCGATGGGCTGAATGGCCTTACTTCCACTCCTATGTCTTATGGTCTTATTATGGATTTGTAATGGATTATTTGCTATTGAACACTTCCACAAATAGAGGTTCATTTAAAGTTTTTTCTATTTGCTAAATTAATTCACATATATGCCAGATTTTAAAAAAAGGGACTGCTTACCATTTAACGTGATCAGGATGATGTCAAAATTAGCAAGATGAATAAAATAAGTTCAGTTTATGTTACAGGTACATTATTTTAAAATAAATGCATTAGGTCATTTTATGATATTATAGGTTCTAAATGTATGCAATTTATTGTGTTTTTAAATTCTGATATTTCTACTTTAGCCTTTGCTTCTTAAAATGAATAATTCCATGAAAACGGCAGGCCAATGTACTTCAAATCCAGTTTTGAGATGGTTAGCAGCCAAGTATTTTTGTACACTGTGGCTGTAATGACAAATAATTTGGTTGCAAACAGTGAAAAAAGTAGGAAGTAAATTATGAACTGTGTCAGACAAGAAAACATCAAGGTATCTGTTGCAGTCAAAATGCTTTACTTGATATAACCTTCTAAGAGAGTCTCAATGTCCAAGCTAATTAGGGGACAGAATGTGGAAAATTCCTCAATGTCCTCCAGAAGACTACGTAAACACTGATATAGCTTACGTGGAAACCGCTAAATCAGTAAAGTGGAATTAAACAGATGATTTTTCTTTTCTATATGGATTGTCTCATTACACGTGGATCAATCACTTACTTTGAGATTTTTCTATAACATTGTAGTATTTTGTTCTCTGTGAGTGTCCTCTCAAAAATGAAGTCATGTTAGTTATTCATGCTGGTGATGTTATAATCTTCTATAAAGAAATGGCTTTTGTGGCGCTCTACTGGAGATTTCCGATGTGAAGTATGATGTACTAAAATGATCACCATAATCCCCTAGTTGATTAGACTAATTAAAATTCAGCTACAACAATCCTCTGAATAAAGAGACTGCAAGAACGTTTTGATGCAGGGTTTTTCTGGCACTTTCCAAAGTGCAGATGACAAGGGAGGGGTAGAGATATTAAATAGGTGTAAGTTTTAGGTCCAAAGGGAGAAAATTGGTCCACTCTGCTGTCTTCACTTTTCACCCTATCTGTCTCCTCATTTGCCATTTCCACCATCTCCAGCAGGATATCACAACCAAACACATCTGTCCCTCTCTCTAATGCCAGCATTCAACATGGACTGTTCCATCTATAACAGTCTGGTCCGCACATCCATTATTCCTAAAACTTATTCAACCCCTCCTTTCCTTCCCTTGTCACTATTGCAATTGCGGAAAGATAAACATTGCTCTTTCACCTCCTGCCTCCTTACTATCCAAGGCCAAACATACCTTTCAGTTGAAGGTTTACTTGTACTTCTTTCAAGTATGGCACTGGAAAAGCACAACAGGTCAGGCAGCATCCAAGGAGTAGGAGAATCAACGTTTCTGGCATAAGACCTTATCGCCACCCCACCTACCTTTCAACCAGCCCCATCCCTATTTATCTCTCAGCCCCCTTCCCACTCCACATTGCTGATGAAGGGCTTATACCCAAAATGTCGACTCTGCTGCGCCTCGGATGCTGCCTGACTTGCTGTACTTTTCTAGCGCTCTACTTTTTTGATTGAGTCTCCAGCATCTGCAATCCTCACTTTTTCCTTCTTTCAATCCAGTCTACTATATTTGCTTTTCATAATATACTCTCTTTTACATTTGTGAGACCAAATGCAAACTTGGAAATTGATTTGCAGAACATCTCTGCTCTGTGACTGTTGTCCTGAATATGTCTCATTTGTGTTGTGTTGGCCTTTATCTCAGCAGACTGGTTGTATTTTCTCCCTCTCATACTTATCCTTTATACTTATTTTGTACCTCTGTCACTTCTTTACCACCATTAGCACTCACTTTGTGTTTTTGATCCTCCTCTTCCTCTGGCAATGACATGAAAATTTTGTTTTTTCCATCTACTTTCAGTTCTGAAGCAGAGTCACACTGGACTTGAAATGTCAACACTGTTTCTCTCTGCAAAGGTGTTGCCAGACCGGCTGGTTTGATGGTGACCTACTGTTTTTATTTCAGACTCACAGCTTCCACATTGCTTTGGACTGAGAGGGAGGCTTATTGTTCCATTCTGGAATTGTAGTTCAGATAATTCCGATGCATGCATTCAGATCTGTATTGGCCGCAATTTTCAAATTTAAATGGAAATGCTGGGAACATATTCCAGATTTGATAGTATGCAAACCTGTTCTATCTGCCAAACATTTCCTGCATGCTTATTTTCATGTCATTTAAATATATTTTAGTCACTATAGTTTTGAGGTTTTTCTTCTCATCTTATTGGTGTTAAGGAAGACGTTAAATCAGCCATTTGCATTGAATTTGAACTAACTCCACCAAGGCCGGTATCATATCATCAAGTCACCTTTTATTCACATATGGAGAGTCCTTGACACTGATCCTGCTTCCTCAGAGCCAGGTCTCTGAGTGAGCCGAAACTCTGTCACTCCTGTTTATGTCTGTTTGGATCAGATTATCAGCCCCAGTCAGGGAACTCATGTTCTATGAGGTCCACCTGGCTGATCTTGGTGCATTCACTCCAACTTATTCGGAGACCCATATGCCATTAGTGAAGTCTAATTGATTGCTGACACCAAAATCAGGGGGTACATATTTTGACAAAAGTGTTTGAACCACTACATTATTACAAAAATCACAAGATAGACTATCTAAGGTTTGTTATTAGTTAAGGGAACACATCCATTTATTTGCTTTCTTTAATTGATGTCACTGGACAAATCAACACATCCATATTGAACATATTAGCACAGGCCATTTGAAAGGTTAAGCTCATCTTAATCTTTCTTGAAATACTGAGGCAGGAGAAACAGTTTTAAAGATGGAACGGATTGATTCACTAGATGTCTGAATGTTCCAAGCTTTGGGAGCATATGGTAGTATTTAAAAATTGAGCAAGGTCAAAGCTTTTCACAGTGAGTCAGAAAGGACTCCAAGTGAACTGATAGTGTAGTAGAAGAAGATGGACTTGTGAGTATAGCCTCCTGCTGAATATTAATTGAAGGTCATGAAGTCTGGTCCAAATAACAGCTTAAGGGTTAGTGTTGTCAAAAAATGATCTGCTCTCTCTAAGTTATATGGAATAGGTATTTTCACAAGGTTAATCCTCTGAGAAAAACCTGGGTAGCAAGAAATTAATTATAAATTTGCTTTGATCTACGTAGTTACATTATTTATATATATAAGACATGAAAAATTGTAGTCATCGTGCTCTGAGTCAAGGAAAGGTGTATAATAACCACAGCTTGTGTTTTATGGTTTGTGCTTAACCAATGCTGTGCTTCACTAAGTTATTCTTTTTTATTTCAAAAATATACCTCATTCATAAAATAATCTTTATATATAAATATATACATAGTCACAAATGCAGTTTGGTTCTGTACAGTAACATATCAAGGAAACAAACAAACATTGGAGTTTGACTCTATCCAAATAAACCAAAGCATCTCTTACTTGAACAAAGTTATGCTCACATGCATTTGAGGCATTAGGAGGATCTGATAACTGAACAGACCCCCTTTAACTTCAGCAGGAAGAAGTCCGACAATAGTCTTTCCCCACTGCACTTTGGTGACAGCTGCCTCAAGCTTTAACGCATCCCTCAGTACGTAGTCCTGGACCTTGGAATGTGCCAGTCTGCGACACAAGGTCAACTTCTTCTTCTTAAGGACCAACAAATTCTAGGAACACCAAAGAGCATCTTTCACCAAGTTCCTCCGGGTGCAGTTGATGTTTGTCTCGGTGTGTGTCCCGGGGAACAAACCATCGAGCACAGAGTACTGGGTTAGAGAGCTGCTTGAGGCGAAGCGCGAGGAAAACCACTGCATCTTTCTCTAAACTCCCTTTGCAAAGACACATACCAGAAGGAGATGTGTGACGGTCTCTATCCCCTGCAGCTGTTTTGAGGGAGGTGTGCAGTGGCGCAGACCAAGCAGGCATACAAGGAGGATCTTCCTGGAACTGCATCCTGATGAGCACTGTGGAAGTGCTTTCACAATAATGTGACCGTTCAAGATGGCAGCTCACCACCACCTTTTCGTGATGAACAATAAATGCTGACCAATGCCAATGAAACCCATGTATCAATTTTAAAAAGCTACTGTGACTTCCTAGTTTGGAATAACTGCCAGCTTCATTAGCTGTTGTCACTAAAATTATTTTACAATCAATTAATTATGGGTGAGTAGTCACCTTGATTTGCCTTTATGCATGCACAGTGTTTAGAGTGTGGTTTGCTGTAACTGGGATTCCTCTTAAGAACCATCAAGTGTGACAGTTTATCAGGCTGCAGTATATATCCATGTTTTAATGTTACCAAGCATCACACATTTGAAGAATTAGAGCTTCTGAAGACTTGATTTTGTTTTCTAAGGAAGATCTCATTACAGTTGCCTGCAAATTTATGTACGTAATTAACTGCTGGGCACATTTCATGTTGTATGTTCAACCCATTTACCATTGTTCTGGTTAATCCCAGTTGCTCTCAAATGAGGGAGTTTCAAAGGGAACTCTTATAACAGTAAATATGTGTATCTAAGAGCCAAACTACAAAGGAAAAGAAAATAACTTGAGAAACAACAGTCAGAATTTACTTCAAAACAGGAAAAGAAAATTGTTTTCACTCTTACTGTGTTTAATTAGCCCACAATAGAAACCAAATTCAATGAAAACTATTTTCAGTTGCTGTACACATGGCATTAAGATGGAAAAAGTACATGTGGTGGGTTAGAACAATGCACCTGCATCATTTAATTATGATAATAAAGATCCAGTTCTTGATATAGGAACTTCCTCCTCCCGAGCCTGGCCTATTATATGCAAATAGACTAGAGACTTGGTATTATGTGTCTGTACCTTACTTCAGTTGTTAGTAAAGTGTTGGAAAAGGTTATAAGAGATAGGATTTACATTCATCTAGAAAAAAATAATTTGATTAGGGATAGTCGGCACAGTTTTGTGAAGGGTAGGTCGTGCCTCACAAACCTTATTGAGTTCTTAGAGAAGGTGACCAAACAGGTAGATGAGAGTAAACTGGTTGATGTGGTGTATATGGATTTCAGCAAGGCATTCGATAAGGTTCCCCACAGTAGGCTATTGTACAAAATGCGGAAGAATGGGATTGTGGGAGGTATAGCAGTTTGGATCAGTAATTGGCTTGCTGAAAGAAGACAGAGGGTGGTGGTTGATGGGAAATGTTCATCCTGGAGTCCAGTTACCAGTGGTGTACCGCAAGGTCGGTGTTGGGTCCACTGCTGTTCATCATTTTTATAAACGACCTGGATGAGGACGTAGAAGGGTGGGTTAGTAAATTTGTGGACGACGCTAAGGTCGGTGGAGTTGTGGATAGTGACGAAGGATGTAGTAGGTTGCAGAGAGACTTAGATAGGATACAGAGCTGAGCTGAGAGGTGGCAAATGGAGTTTAATGCGGACAAGTGTGAGGTGATTCACTTTGGTCGGAGTTACCGGAATGCAAAGTACTGGGCTAATGGTAAAATTCTTGGTAGTGTAGATGAGCAAAGAAATCTCGGTGTCCAGGTACACAGATCCTTGAAAGTTGCCACCCAGGTTGACAGGGTTGTTAAGAAGGCATACAGTGTTTTAGCTTTATTAATAGAAGGATCGAGTTCTGGAACCATGAGGTTATGCTACAGCTGTACAAAACCCTGGTGCAGCCGCACTTGGAGTATTGTGTACAGTTCTGGTCACGGCATTATAAGAAGGATGTGGAAGCTTTGGAAAGGGTGTAGAGGAGATTTACTAGGATGTTGCCTGGTATGGAGGGAAAGTCTTAAGAGAAAAGGCTGAGGGACTTGAGGCTGTTTTCGTTAGAGAGAAGAAGGTTGAGAGGTGACTTAATAGGGACATATAAGATAATCAGAGGGTTAGATAGAGTGGACAGGAAGAGTCTTTTTCCAAGTATGGTGACGGCGAGCACAAGGGGGCATAGCTTTAAATTGAGGGGTGATAGATATAGAACAGATGTCAGAGGTAGCTTTTTTACTCAGAGAGTAGTAAGGGTATGGAATGCTTTGCCTGCAATGGTAGTAGATTCGCCAACTTTAAGTACATTTAAGTCGTCATTGGACAGGCATATGGACGTACATGGAATAGTGTAGGTTAGATGGGCTTCAGATTGGTATGACAGGTCAGCGCAACATCGAGGGCCGAAGGGCCTGTACTGCGCTGTAATGTTCTATGTTCTACCTTTATTCATTTATGCTAATATACCAAAGACTAGGATAAAGATATGAGAATGAAAGAAAAACTAATGAACAAAAAGGACAGCTACATAACGTGAATTGGATAAAATATTCAGTTTTATCACATGTCTCATGCAGACTGTAAACTGCTATTTGACAGATAAAATGTAAGGGACATTTAAAGATCTGCAGCATATTAGTTTTATCTAATAATTGTCAAAATAATCTTTCTTAGCGTAAATACTGTGTCTTTTTATTCTTCTCAATTTTTAGTTGCGAACTGGCATGAGAAAAGAGCTGTTTTAAATATATGGATTGCTAGAGATTTGGAGTATGTTTTGAAAGCTAGTATCCCAACACTCATTGCAAGTGTTGGTTACACAGCCACTGGTTCCAACAGTGCTTGAACCATAGTTTGTAGACAAAATGGAGTCAAAGGATTGTGTACAGACTTCTGGCAACAAGCAGCAGTTTGGTTTATATTTTAGTGACAGTTACTGATGACATTGACCTTCTGCTTGCCAACAGTTATGTGATTGATTCTCAGGCAGGCGAACAGCTTGGAGCTATGTACAATATGCATACATAAAGGCAAGTCACAGTGACTATTCACTAACAATTGATTATAGAACAATTTTATTGACAATAGCCAGTGAAGCTGGTAGTTATTCCAAACCATGAAGTCATGAGAGCTTCTTAAAATTCATTCATGTCTGTCATTGGTATAGGTCAGGATTTATTTTCCATAACTAAAAGGTGGTGATGAACTGCCCTCTTGAACAGTCACAGTGTTATGAAATACTTCCACAGCGCTGATAGAAATGCAGTTCCAGTTTACCATCTTGAGTTCCCTCTGTTCTCTGAAGTACAAGACAATTTAAGCCCGAAAAAAAAAGCCAGTTTATCTTTTCTTCAATGGTTCTGCGAGCTCAGACTTCCAACAAATAAATCAGAGACCTTTTGTAAGTGTAAACCAGCTACCATGTGACCATACAACTCAATGAAAATATCCGAAGAAGAAAGTCTTGGGAAGCAGAGTTCTGATCAGCACAAGAACCATCTCAGATCCTGTAAACAGAGGCCACTGACCGGCTTTCCCAATGTTCCCTAATCTGTAACACCCATGTTTTTTCCCTTGCTCTGTTTGTGTGTATATGTGTCTATAGATTTATATGCCAGTGGTTCATGTTGTTTACCTTTAGCTAGAGTCTATTTACTATTCAATATCTCTTGCAATGAATGATAACATTCTATTAGCTTTCCTAATTATTTGTTGGCCTTGCATACTAGACTTTTGCAATTCATCCACTAGGTCATCCAGGTCCTTCTGCATCTCAGAACTCTGCAAACTCTCACTAATTAAATAATTTGCTATTTTAAAATCTTCCTGATGAAATTGACCATTTCACATGATACTCAATGGCTTTCCCATTGAAGGAGACTTCTAAAGGAGGCATCCATTCTACAAGAAACACTTTTCTACTAGATGTGAGTGTTGATCTCATTAGAGGTGTCCGTTTTACTCAAAGCAGATGTTGTACTGGGGGTTTATGTTCCATTAAAGGTGTTTATTCATTAGGAACATGGATCCTTGTGGCGATGCCTGTCAGTGGCAGCTCTTCACATAGCCAGTTCAGTTATTAACGTTGGGCTGCAGCTGAGCACTGTGGTTTTATTTTATGAATTAGAAAATTACATTCACACAGGAAATAAAAACAGTTTTCAATTTCTCACTACCTCCACCAATATTGATCTATATTGATGTAGCTGGTTGACTGGTTTGATAGTTCAAAATTGACTTGGGTGCAGCAAATTCAGTCACTAATATAAAGTGCAACTGATAAATGACAATATAGCTGGCATAAGCTAATCTTGCAATTAATCTGCTATGAGAAAATATTTAATTCGAAATGCTATTTTGCCATGAACATATAGTAACTTGAATGTGCGCTGATCATAGTCATGTGGAAGATAATCGCTGTTTATCACTGACTTGGTAATAAGGAGAAACTAAGGTATTTCTAGAACATTTGAAATTTCTACAGACTCACATTTCAATAATGCTGTTAAAAGTTAAATACTACATGCCTGAAAACACTGAGGTATAGTTCTAATTTGGGGCTAAGTGTAAAATGTTAAGTGTAAAATTTAAAATGAAGATATCTATTTGAAATAGAGGTATCTTCACACTATTTCTCCAGTCTCAATGGGAAGTATTTTAGCCTGCTGTTGAAGCCCTTGATCTTCCAATAACTTTTTTGCTGAATCTTAACAATATCTGCTTGGTGTGAATTTAAGAGAGTATCAAGGAAGGTTTCTTCCTGTGAGTTCCAGTAGGTTTTCTCACACAATTCTCCAATTCCCACCTTATTAGGTTTACGCCATGTCTCTCTGATGTCCGGCTCACCAATAATTGAAATACTCGCCACAGCTGGGACCTTCTGGGTGTCCTGGTGCTGGCACCATCTTTAAAGCCCAGTCATGAGCAAGTCAAATGCATTCATATTGTGTGTAATGGAATGAGATCAAGGAAAAAGAAGCTTCTGATGTATATGGGTTGCTTGAGTGACACATGTGATGATGCTGCTTCTTTAACAAGGTTATTCTGTCCTTGGTTTTATTTTCAGAGAGGTCGTAAAGGCAGAGGTTCCAATATGTCTGAAGATATCTACTTGAGAAAGCTTTTAAGTTTTTTTCTAAACCACTTGTACAATGAAAGGGGAGTGATCAGTTCTCCCAGTTCAGGGTTTGGTTTTAGCAAGCTGGTTTGTTTGCAGCTATTGGTCAATTTTTAGCTGGGAACCCAGAGAAGCTGCTGGGGATCCAAGAAGCAGTTCCATGCTCTCTCTGATATCTGTCTTGTAAAAACCTGTGTTTGATTTTACATTTTTTTTGCCAAGGGGGTGTTTATGGGGATGGTACAAATATTTGGGACAGCATCATTAAGTTGCGATAGAGTCGACTGGGTTTGCAGAGAAGTTAAGTTATTTTAAATTTGATTCTCTTTTGTTCGTGTTTCATTCAGTAGTCAGTAAATACATTCTTTTTTTGTTTAAAACTGAGTGGTTGGGCCAACTTCATCACTCCTTGAATATCCACTGTACACTTGCTTAAAACATCTAGTCGAGAGTGTGGTGCTGGAAAAGCACAGCAGGTCAGGCAGCATCCGAGGAGCAGGAGGATCGATGTTTCAGGCATAAGCCCTTCATCAGGCTAGAAGAGTTAGGACCTGGGCTGCCTTCTTGAAGTGTTTTGAAAGGGTCTGGCCATAACACACATCATTGCAAATACAAGCCCACATTCATAAATGTACTACTATGTTACAGTATCACCTGTCTGATTGACTGTCATTGTAATTGCAGCTACAAGAATCAAGCTACACAGACTACCTATCCCTAGTATCGTCTAATCCTTAAACCTTTTCCAAGAGAGTGTTACTTTTTCTCCAATATCCAGTGTAGCAAAACATCACCTCATTGCTCGACATAGGAGTGTCATGTACAGGAAAGTCTTCAAATGGAGCCTTTACATCTGCATCACCCAAGAACACATTCATTTTATTTAACAATGACAAAAGCAAAGAAACAAAGAAATGCAGAAAACTCCACTTGGTTTTGAGAACAAAGAGGGACCACTTGTCTTTTAAGCAAATGTGAAGTTGCAGTCAATGAATGATCACATCTATAGGAGATGGGTTGCAGTTAACTCTTGTGTGGCCTATTGTGCTCAATGTCCTCATCATTCTCTCAGAAGAATGCTACCACTGTCCCAGGTCTTCACTCCTCTTCTTTCCTGGCTTCCGTTGTGTAGAGCACAACAAGCAATGACTGTCTGGCACAGGGATTCTGAGGAGGGGTCACCGGACCTGAAATGTTAACTCAGATTTGTCTTCGCAGATGCTGCAAGAGCTGCGGAACTTTACCAGCATTTTCTGTTTTTGTATCTGATTGACAGCATCCACAGCTCTTTTGGTTTTTATCTGGAACATTCTGTCTGGAATGTCCTGCAACATTGCAACCTCCCCACCCTCCAAATGCCTGATCTAATGTAGGGTGTGTTGGTTAGTTTGATCTTACAGTCGGATAAAAGGACAACACAACATCGAGCGCCGAAAGGCCTGTATTGAGCTATACTGTTCTACGTTCTAATAGTCAGAACCTCAACTTCAGCAGGACTTTCATCTACTCCAGATCATAGACTCACAGAGATGTACAGCATGGAAACAGACCCTTTGGTCCAACTCGTCCATGTAGACCACTTGATCTAGTCTCATTTGCCAGCACTTGGCCCATATCCCTCTAAACCCTTCCTATTCATATACCTATCCAGATGCCTTTTAAATGCTGTAATTGTACCAGCCTCCACCACTTCCTCTGGTAGCTCATTCCATACACACACCACCTACAGAATCCTGCGTAATCCAAGATGGAGGACCGAAAAAATTTCTAGCTGTAACAGCTGCACCTTGTTTGACGTATTTTAGGTGTTGGAAGGGATTTCCTCTAAATCCAGGAGCAGCAATTACTGTTTTCTATGTTGTTGCATTGTTTTGGCACTTTGGAGAAAAAAAGCCAAAACAACAGCAGTTTTAAAAGGGAGAGGTACAGACAAAGGAAGCACATGGTGAGTTCAGTGCAGGAGAAAGAGAGAGAAAGAAACTGACACCACAGTGAACCTGCACAGTTACTGCTTTTGCTGTTTGAATTGGTATATTGCTGAATATCGGAGTGCATCTAGGAAAATTAACAGTGAAATTCACAACTGATCTTGGAGGAACCTGTTTGGGCAAGGTCACAGCAGAGAAACAGAAGTGAATATTTAACTGTGGCCTTATAGTAAGTCTGCAGTAGTGAGTAAAGTGGGTTCTTTCTTGATTATATGTTTTATTGAGATATGTCTCTTGATTAAACTTGAAATATAAGCCATAACTATTAATTTAACCTGGAGCAGTGTTTTGTAGAGGAATAAGATGGTATTTTTTCTGGCTCTGTAGATTGCGAAGGAGCAAAAATGGCCTTTAGTAGAGTGATGTGCTCTTCTTGTCGCATGTGGGAGTTTAAGGAGTGTTTGCGGGTTACTGCGGATTATATCTGTAACAAATGCCATTGGTTGCGAATCCTATCAGATCAAATAGATCGGTTGGAGAGACAGTTAGAGGCAATGAGGAATGTACAAGAGCAAGGGGATGTGATGGATGGCAGTTATAGGAAGGGGGAAAAGTCACAGATACAGTCACATAGATGGGTGAACTCCAGGAAAGGTAAGAGAGGTAGGCAATTGATGCAGATGTCTTCTGTGGCTATCCCCATTTCAAACAAGTATGCTGTTTTGGAAAATGTAGGGGGTGATGGATTCTCAGGGGAACATAGCATGAACAGCCAAGTTTCTGGTATTGAGACTGCTCTAATGCAATGAGGGGTACGTTGGGTTCCAAGAGATCAATTGTATTAGGGGACTCTCTAGTCTGAGGTACAGACAGACATTTCTGTGGCCAGCAGCAAAACATCAGAATAGTGTGTTGTTTCCCTGGTGCCAGGACCAAGGATGTCTCAGAGAGGGTGCAGAATGTTCTCAAAGGGGACAGGGGCCAGCAGGAGATCATTGTACACATTGGAACCAACAACATAGGGAAGGAAAAGGTTGACATTCTGAAGGGAGAATATAGAGAGTTAGGCAGGAATTTAAAAAGGAGGTCCTCGAGAATAGAAATATCTGGATTACTCCCGATGCTACGAGCTAGTAAGGACAAGAACAGGAGGATATAGCAGATGAATGCATGGCTGGTGAGCTGGTGTATGGGAGGATTCACATTTTTGAATTATTGGAATCTCTTTTGAGGTAGAAATGACCTGTGCAAGAAGAACGGATTGCACCTACATTGGAAGGGAACTAATATACTGGCAGGGAGACTTGCTAGAGCTGCTCGGGAGGATTTAAACAAGCAAGGTGGGGGTTGGGTGGAACCCAGGGAGATAATGAGGAAAGAGATCAATCTGAGACTGGTACAGTTGAGAACAGAAGTGAGTCAAACAGTCAGGGCAGGCAGGGACAAAGCAAAGGACAAGGTGGGACTGATAAATTAAACTGCGTTTATTTCACTGCAAGAGGCCGAACAGGGAAGGCAGATGTACTCAGGGCATGATTAGGAACATGGAAGTGGGCTATCCTAACAATTACAGAAACGTGGCTCAGGGATGGACAGGACTGGCAACTTAATGTCCAGGATACAAATGCTACAGGAAGGATAGAAAGAGAGGCAAGAGAGGAAGGGGAGTGGCATTTTTGATAAGGGATAGCATTACAGCTGTGCTGAGGGAGGATATTCACAGAAATACATCCAGGGAACCTATTTGGATGGAACTGAGAAATAAGAAAGGGATGATTACCTTATTGGGATTGTAGTATAGACCCTCTAATAGTCAGAGGGAAATTGAGAAACAAACTTGTAAGGAGCTCTCAGCTGTCTGTAAGAATAATAGGGTGGTTATGGTAGGGGATTTTAACTTTCCAAACATAGACTGGTATTGCCATAGTGTTAAGGGTTTAGATGGAGAAGAATTTGTTAAGTGTGTACAAGAAACATTTCTGATTCAGTATGTGGATGTACCTACTAGAGAAGGTGCAAAACTTGACCTACTCTTGGGAAATAAGGCAGGGCAAGTAACTGAGGTGTCAGTGGGGGAGCACTTTGGGGCCAGTGACCATAATTCTATTAGTTTTAAAATAGTAATGGAAAAGGATAGACCAGATCTAAAAGTTGAAGTTCTAGATTGGAGAAAGGCCAATTTTGATGGTATTAGGCAAGAACTTTCAAAAGCTGATTGGGGGCAGATGTTCCCAGATAGAGGGATAGCTGGAAAATGGGAAGCCTTCAGAAATGAGATAACAAGAATCCAGAGAAAGTATATTCCTGTTAGGGTGAAAGGAAAGGCTGGTAGATATAGGGAATGCTGGATGACTAAAGAAATTGAGGTTTTAGTTAAGAAAAAGAAGGAAGCGTTTGTCAGGTATAGACAGGATATATTGAGTGAATCCTTAGAAGCGTATAAAGGCAGTAGGAGTTTATTTAAGAGAGAAATCAGGAGGGCAAAAAGGGGACATGAGATAGCTTTGGCAAATAGAATTAAGGAGAATCCAAAGGGATTTTAAAAATATATTAAGGACAAAAGGGTAACTAGGAAGAGAATAGGGGCCCTCAAAGATCAGCAAAGTGGCCTTTGTGTGGAGCTGCAGAAAATGGGTGAGATACTAAATATGTATTTTGCATCAATATTTACCGTGGAAAAGGACATGGAAGATATAGAATGTAGGGAAATAGATGGTGACATCTTGAAAAATGTTCATATTACTGAGGAGGAAGAGCTGGATGTCTTGAAATGCACAAAGGTGGATAAATCCCCAGGACCTGATCAGGTGTACCCTAGAACACTGTGGGAAGTTAGGGAAGTGATGGCTGGGCCCCTTGCTGAGATATTTGTATCATCGATAGTCACAGGTGAGGTGCTGGAAGACTGGACGTTGGCTAACGTGGTGCCACTATTTAACAAGGGTGGTAAGGACAAGCCAGGGAATTATAGACCAGTGAGCCTGACGTCAGTAGTGGGCAAGTTGTTGGAGGGAATCCTGAGGGACAGGATGTACATGTATTTGGAAAGGCAAGGATTGATTAGGGATAGTCAACATGGCTTTGTGCATGAGAAATCATGTCTCTCAAACTTGATTGAGTTTTTTGAAGAAGTAACAAAGAGGATTGATGAGGGCAGAGTGGTAAATGTGATCTATATGGACTTCAGTAAGGCATTCAACAAGGTTCCCCATGGGAGACTGGTTAGCAAGGAATATCGGGAGAACTTGCCATTTGGATACAGAGCTGGCTCAAAAGTAGAAGACAGAGGTTGGTGGTGGAGGGTTGTTTTTCAGACTGGAGGCCTGTGACCAGTGGAGTGCCATAAGGATCAATAATGTGTCCACTACTTTTCGTCATTTATATAATATATATAACGGAGCAGCATGGTTGCTCACTGGTTAGCACTGCTGCCCCACAACGTCAGGGTCCTAACTTTGATTCTAGTCTTGGGCGACTGTCTGTGTGGTGTTTTCACATTCTCCCCGTGTCTGTGTGAGTTCCTCCGGGTGCTCAGGTTTCTTTTCATATTCCAAATATGTACAGCTCAGGTGAATTGGCCATGCTAAATTGTTCATAGTTGCTAGGTGCATTAGTCAGAGGGGGATGGGTTACTCTTCGGAGGGTCGGTATGGACTTGTTGGGCAAAAGGGCCTGTTTCCACACTGGAGGGAATCTAATCTAATTTAATCGAAATGATTTGGATGTGAGCATAAGAGGTATTGCTAGTACGTTTGCAGATGACACCAATATTGGAGGTGTAGTGGACAGTGAAGAGGGTTACCTCATATTACAGCAGGATCTTGACCAGATGGGCCAATGGCCTGAGAAGTGGCAGATGGAGTTTAATTCAGATAAATGTGAGGTGCTGCATTTTAGGAAAGCAAATCTTAGCTGGACTTATACACTTAATGGTGAGTGTTGCGGAACAAAGAGACCTTGGAGTGCAGATTCATAGCTCCTTAAAATTGGAGTCACAGGTAGATACGATAGTGAGGAAGGTGTTTGGTATGCTTTCCTTTCTTGGTTAGAGTACTGAGTACAGGAGTTGGGAGGTCATGTTGCAGCTGTACAGGACATTGGTTAGGCCACTGTTGGAATATTGCGCACAGTTCTGGTCTCCTTCCTATCGGAAAGATGTTGTGAAACGTGAAAGGGTTCAGAAAAGATTTACAAGGATGTTGCCAGGGTTGGAGGGTTTGAGCTATAGGAAGAGGCTGAACAGGCTGGGGCTGTTTTCCCTGGAGCGTCGGAGGCTGAGGTGTGACCTTATAGACATTTACAAAATTATGAGGGGCATGGATAGGATAAATAGGCAGTCTTTTCCCTCGGGTCGGGGAGTCCAGAACCAGAGGGCATAGGTTTAGGGTGAGAGGAGAAAGATATGAAAGAGACTGAAGGGGCAACTTTTTCACGCAGAGGGTGGTACATGCATGGAATGAGCTGCCAGAGGAAGTGGTGGAAGCTGGTACAATTGCAACATTTAAAAGGCATCTGGATGGGTATATGAATAGGAAGGGTTTGGAGGGATATGGGCCGGTTGCTGGCAGGTGGGACTAGATTGGGTTGGGATATCTGGTCGGCATGGACAAGTTGGACCGAAGGGTCTGTTTTCGTTCTGTCTATTTATATGACTCGATGACTATGACTCTGCATGAAAAAGCTGCCCCTTCGGTCCCTTTTAAATTGTTCCCCTCTCACTTTAAACCTTTGCTGTCTGGTTCTGGACTCCCCCACCCCAGGGAAAAGTCCTTGTCTATTTAACATATCCATGCCCCTCATAATTTTATAAACCTCTATATGCTCACCCCTCAGCCTCCAACACTCCAGGGAAAACAGCCTCAGCCTATTCAGCCTCTTCCTATATTCCTCCAACTCTGGAAACATCCTTGTAAATCTTTTCTGAACTCTTTGAAGTTGTGACCCTGTTTGAAGAATGAGTTTCATTGTTTTGACGTTTACCCTGAATCACGGGGTTGTGTAGCAAATTCATCAACCATGGTCACAGCAGCAGTCCTTGTGTCCCAGTAACCATTCATATCAGACATGCAACCCTTGAATTGATGCAAAATCTGAGACTTCTCGAGTGTATGGGCAAGCTGCAGCTCCCGTTACCTAGCACAGACTGTAAGACGTGATGATGACTTTTACATTGATGGAATGGAACCCTTTTCTGATGATGAAGTCAGCTGACATGACTGTGTATAGTCTATAGTGCCCTGTATCAGGGATTGGTCAGTTGTTGGCATTGCCTGCGCTACAGCACTGACCTCACCACTGAGGAAATGAGTTGAAACAAATTGTTTCAGTAACAGCCTTCATATATTTGTGGGTTGAGAATTGTGAAATCCCTTACAAGTCTCCAGTGGATGCTTGGAAACAACCAGGTGCATAAACATTTACTGATGGCTCTAGGAATAGGAGGGCCACCATTCCTTCAGTTTTGCAGATCCCATTCTAGCTGTTGGCATAGTTCTGTGCTTGGTACCCTGGGACATCCACAGTTTGGGGTGACAATGCAACCTCATCCACTTTCGGAAATGGCATCAAGGCCGACAGACTCTGTGCCTCCTGTATCTCCTGCCCATCCTGAGGGATTTTCAGCTGTGATTTCTTCAGGTTATTTGGCATCAGCAGAATGCTGGTGGAGGACCTGGGCTTACTGGTGTATTTGTTTCTCCTGTATTTTTCTATTCTTTTGTAGCACTGTGACAATATTCTCTAGTGTGGCTGGATCCATTGGTCACTGTTCCAATGAAATGGTGTGGTGAACATCAGGAACAGAATAGCGAGCAGTCAGCATTCACATCATCCACAAATGATAAAAGCAAATTACTGCGGATGCTGGAATCTGAAACCAAAAGAGAAAATGCTGGAAAATCTCAGCAGGTCTGGCAGAATCTGTAAGGAGAGAAAAGAGCTGACGTTTCGAGTCTAACTGACCCTTCATCAAAGCTGGTCAAAGCTGCCTTGACAAAGGGTCAGTTCGACTCAAAACGTCAGCTCTTTTCTCTCCTTACAGATGCTGCCAGATCTGCTGAGATTTTCCAGCATTTTCTCTTTTGGATCCACTAATGCTTTTGGAGCATAGTCCTCCAATCCACTTTTGGAGCATAGTCCTCCAAACATTGGGACATGGTAGACTCTGGCAAGGAGGACCATGGAATGCCTCGACAAGGGCCATTGATATAGAGACCTAATTCTGATGAATGTAGCACAAGCCATGCAATACAGCAGGAGATTTTAAGTGCTGAATGGTAACGAAACCCTGTGCCTCTACCTCCACATCGTCCAAGAAAGGCAGGATCCAGGTGCATTTTGGTGAAATTAACTCTGTGCAATCTATGGGATCATGGATTGTCTTTGTGAATTGTGGATAGGAATCTGCATATAAATGGGGTAAGACTAAGTACTAATGGCAAGCAAATACATACAACTAGGTTTCTCAACGTTCAGTTACGAGATTCTCACCTCACTGTTCAAAACCTAATTGGAGAATCTGACTTTTTTTCTTGATGATGAGGATCTCATTTCTCCAATCATCCCATTTTTTACCAATTGATTCACCGTTGTCCATGTTGTTCAGAGGCTCGGAAGATTCTGTCCTTTACAATCATAGCTGGATGTTTGAACACGGTGGGATAATGGCGTTACATTAAAGTTTTAGCCAATGTCAGACAGTGGCTGCCTTGCTTTTGTCTGTTGCCATTTCACCAGGCCTTTTTACTGACATATGGTATTCCCAGCTAATGAGGCATTTTTGCAGCAACCAGCAATACTGTACCGAAGCATCTGCAACTGTAATAATTCATAGTCATAACATGTATGATTATCTTTAACACCTGCATGTGTAATGATAATTTCTTCCACTGAACTCAGCATAACCTTTACCTGCTAATGGCAATACCTTGAAGGTGCAATAAAGGAAGTCAATTCATCAAAATAAACACAAATGGGAATTCTTAGTTCAAATGCAATTTTGGCTTTTGAGTTATCAGTTGCCTTTAGGCCATTTTGCCTGATGGTATCTTATCAAATCCATCCAACTGGGTTTATTGATGCTGTAAGCAAAGCATATGTATAATGAGGTGTTACAAGGTTGAAAAGGTTAGTAGGATTGTCTCTCTTCACATGATGCCACTCATTATTATACATTATACTCTTCTGAAAACTGAAAATCTCTTCAGCACAAAAGTTAAAAAAATATATGAGCTTGGGAAAACTCAATGCAAATTGCATCTATTTATATTTGATCTGAAGAATTACAATTTTTCTTCCATTAATATAACTTAAATTTGAATAGACTCGTCTCTTTAAGGGAATAATTGCATTTGATTGGAATATTATGATAATTTTGCATGTGTGTTCATTTTGGACTTGACCCATTTTTTAAAATTAATATTTGCATTTTGCCTTTTGTCAACAATGTCTAATTTTTCTGCTTTCCAATGATATTATTATTTTCCTCAATACATTTACTTCTACTGTAGTCCAAGATGGTTATCTTGCAATTGTAGCTATGTCCTGGAAAGGTCCACTGCACCTGCCCCACATTTGGCAAAAAAACTATACGTTTTTATCCAAATTTAACATAACATTGGCTTTATTCATTCTGTACTTAAGGATTAAAGACTGTTTTGCCTTTTTTAATATAGTGATTACATAAGTTACTTAACTATGTCTTAACCAGAAGCCAAACATAGTCATTTCAGATACAGGTAGTTCTTCTATAACATGGTGGTTGCATTTAGATTAGATTAGATTCCCCACAGAATGGAAACAGGCCCTTTGGCCCAACAAGTCCACACCGACCCTCTGAAAGTAACCCAACCAAACCAATTCCCCTACACTATATTTACCCCTGACTAATGCACCTGACACTATGGGCAATTTAGCATATCTTTGGATTGTGGGAGAAATTGGAGCACCCAGAGGAAACCCACGCAGACACGGAGAAACCATCCTGAATTCCACTTCAATAAATTTTTATGGAACTGGCTTCAGAGCATGTGTGGATGGTGGGTAATGATGATTGTCAACCACCTGCCAAAGATCAATTTAGGCCAATTAAGATATCTATTGAGGGCACTTGATGACACAATCTGTGATTTTTCAGATGGCAGGTAGGATTTCCCTTGCTGAGGCCCTGTGGATAGAACAGGCCACCTGGGCCCACTGAGTCTCATTTCATTTCCAGCAGCACCTTTGCAGCCGTAATTTCTAGAAGGCCACAGGTTACCGTGTGAAAGGGCTCCCTCTCCACAAATGCTGACCTTTAAATTGCGACCACATTTTATTTTTAACTACTGACAAAGCTTTAGAAGGCACCTGAATATTGATGCACCCTTGCCTTTCCCACATGCTTTAGCAACACCTATCTCTGACACTGGGGCTGCTGATCTTTCAGTGCGTGGAAGTCTTAAATTAGACACCACGCCATTCTGTAACTGGATAAGACTTTTGGAGGCAGCCACAAAATGAATGGCCTCTTTTAAAGGTCTTCTTCTGGGAACTGCTCCTGGCTCTGATTTCATACCAAGAGGCCAATGAGGATATGGGAATGTAAGTCCTGCCCATAATATCCAATACACCATGGTCACCTAAGTTTCAATACTTGCATCACCTATTAGTTGATCAGCCATTTCCAGGATTCCAATTGGGTTTGTGTCTTGTTGCTACTATACCTGATTTCAATTCTCCTCATTTGGAATGGACAAATAACTTTACTGCATCTCTTTTAACAGGGATTCTTCATTAAAACTGTTGCGATGTTCTGAATGTGATGGAGCATCCACCAGCAGGTGGCAAAGGTGGACGAGGGGGCCAAGGAGGGAAGCTCCAGCAGTTCTGCTGATCCCTTTACCAGCAGGTGGCAGCAATGAAGGAGGGCAGCATGGAATGGACCCTCCCTGGCAAAAGGGCTCAGGGGAGGAGGAGCAAACAGACAAAACATTCTTCAACTCAATGTAAACAACAGGCTTCATTCCATTTGAATAATTCCTTGTTTGAACTTAATTTCTCTTCATGCTTGTAATGACATGATGCCAGTGGAATTAAAAAATCCCTTCTTCATGATCTTTGTGTTCAAATCCCATCTTGCCCTTGGCAGAGGGTTAAGAAGACATACTGGCCTCTATGGTATATGAGTCCTCTTCTTAGCTAACTAAGCATTTCATTTCTCTTTGCTTCTTCCAATGCCCCTCTAAACAGTTTGCATTTCAAGGTTGCAGTTGTCGGCAGCAACAGTTTTTCTGTTGTCATTTCTCAGTTGTCATTCCCAGGGTCTCAAATCTTCATATCTTGCTTGAGTGTATCCTCATAGGAGAGGCATGGATGCCAACCAAGTCTAACTCAGGCATCCAGCCAATAATATAAAACACCTACTGAAACTGGCATCATTTGGTATTGATTATTAACAGAGAACAATACAGCACAGGAACAGGCCCTTTGGCCCTCCAAGCCTGTGCCGCCACATTTTGCCCTTCCATACTAAAACTGTCTTTACTTACAGGATCCGTATTCCTCTATACCTTTCCTATTCATGTATTCATCTATGTGCTTCTTGAATGTTGCTATTGTGTCTGCTTCCACCTCCTATGGCTGCATGTTCCAGATACTCACCACCCTTTGTGTGAAAAACTCGCCTCACACATCTCTTTTAAACTCACCTAGGCCCACCCCACACCTTGAACCTGTGTACCCTAGTAATTGACCCCTCCACCTTGGGAAAGAAAACTTCCTACTTCCCACTCTATCCATGCCATTCACAATCTTATGAGCATTTTTCAGGTCGCTCCTCAACCTCCTGTGTTCTAGTGAAAATAAACCCAGTTTATCTAACCTTTCTTCATAGCTAAAATCCCCCATAATAGATAACATCCTGGTAAACCTTTTCTATACCCTCTCCAAAACATCCACATTCTTTTGTTAGTGTGGTGACCAGAACTGTACGCAATATCCAAGTGTAGCCTAACTAAGGTTTAAAGCTGTAGTATAACTTGTCTATCCTTATACTCAATGCCCCTTCCTCATTGAGGACAAGCATAATCAAGTATTGATTATCATCTCTTGCACCTTTGTAGCCATTGGCAACATGAATCAGTGCTCCTCCATGTTAAACATCATTCAGAGGAAACACTGAGGGTAGCAAACCCACAGAATGTATTCTGGGTTGGAAATTCCAATGATCATCATCAAGAGTGGCTTGATCACACCATTACTGAATGAGCTGTATAAGCCCTGAAGGTCATAGCTACTAGGCTTGGTCTGCAATAAGTGCTGAAGGAACCAACAAGAGGGAAAAATTTGCTTTATCTTACCCTCATCAATCAAGCTGTTACAGATGCATCTATCCATGAAAACATTGATAGGAGTGATCACTGTCCAGATCATATGGAGACTTATGAAGTCCATATTCACATGGATACCACCATGCTGAATAGAGTAGATTAGAACTAGGTATTACAGGGTTGGACTGATAGCAAGCACAAAGGAAAATGGTTGCAGTTCTTGAAGGTTTCTCATCTGGGTGCAAGGGCATCTCTGCAGGAATTCCTCAAGGTAGTGCCCTCAGCCCAACCACTTTCAGCTGTTTCATCCGTGCTCTTCCCTCCATCATAAGGTTTGAAGCAATGACTGCATGATGGTCAGCACCATTTGTGAATTTCAGAGACTAGTGCACCACTAAAGATATGAAGCAGCACCTGGACATTATCCAGGCATAAACTGACAAGTGGTGACAGGTAACACTTGTGCTACTGAAGTGCCAGACAATGACTATTCCCAACATTTCCCCTCCACATTCAACGGTATGATCATTGGTGATATCCCACTGACATTAACTTGGAGGTTACCAGAGATCAGAAATTGAACTAGAGCAGCCATTTAAATACTATGGCTACAAGATGAGGTCAAGAGGCAGTGGCAAGTAACCCACCTCATCTCCCTAGTGCTTGTGTACCATTTCCAAGGCAAAGCCATCTAGATGAGTGCAGCCCCATTAATACTCAAGACGCTCACACCATCAGGACAAAGCCACCCACTTAAATGGCACCTTATCCACAACCACCCAGACTCAGTCCCCTCCTCAGTGATGCACAATGTCAACAGTGTGTACTATTTACAAGCTGTCTTTCAGCAACTCATCCAAATTAGCTCAACAGCACCTTCTAGCCCGACAACCTCTAACACCAAGAAGGACATGGGAGTATTACCACCAGTAAATTCCCCTTCAATCATTCTGGTTTGGAAATATATTATTGTTCTTTCTGTATTATTGAGTCAAAATCCTGGAACTTCCTTCCTAACAGTACCATGCTTGGACCCAAACATCAACTATGCAACGTTCCAGTAAACTCTTCATCACACCTTCTGAGGGATTAGAGATGGGCATTAAATGTTGGTATAGCCAGGAATGCTCTCATCCTGTGAAGAAATAGAACAAAATTTCACTCTACACTGTCTCTTAAATTTATTTGTAGCTCAAAGCCTGCTTATCAGAAAATCTTCAAGTTTTCTCCCATCCAGTTGTAACTGGATTTGAACATTAATAAGAAAATAAGTTACAATTGTTTTTAGCTTTATGCATTTTCCTGTTGAAGGTACAAATTTCCAATTCAAATTAATGAACCTTTCCCAGGACAACACAGGAAACAATTGTTTCCTGATCATGTTGGGGAATTAATTACCTGGGTTCTGCTATCAAATAAGTTGGCAAAAGTGAGGGTCTAGAGGTGGGTCAGTCAGAATACATGGCATATTGTGACTATCTTTGGTGACTGCCATTTGCACATTATGTTTGAGGGTAAAACTTGGCAATGTGAAAATTTAGGGGAAAGTGAGGACCGCAGATGCTAGAGTTGAGAGTGTAGTGCTGGAAAAGCACAGCAAGTCAGGCAGCATCTGAGGAGCAGGAGAATCGACGTTTCGGGCAAAAGGGCTTACACCCACAATATTAATTCTCCTGCTCCTCGGATGCTGCCTGACCTGCTATCCTTTTCCAGCATCACACTCTCGAATGTGAAAATTTATCATATATTGGATGGCAGTGGGGGTCAATTGATAATAGATTCTTTAAAATTAGTGAATTTCATCTAATAGGGTGCAACTATTTTAAATGGTGCATATATATTACAAATGCAAAGCAAGTTTGCAAATAATTTATGTGATATCACCTTTTTGAAGTGCATTCAGGCACCAGTTATGACTAATGCAACAACACAGTTCATGAATGTCAGTTTTTCATACTCACTGTCAAGTGGAACTTGTGCTAGCATATGCTGTAAGTGTAGCTTTTTGTTCAATGGCACCTTTATGTTCTTTCATAAGTATCTTGCCTCCACGGGAAGTAGAAAATACTGAATGGAATATTGTAATATGAATTTCTTTCCTTGGTTGGTTATAAACACGCAAAATCCTTTTGAAGTGGATTGGTAAAGATGCATTTACACTTTCTTAACAACACCATTTTCACTTTCTACTAAATCTCAAATGATGTACGTGTTCTACATTCAGTCAGCATTGTAGCTATGGCAACTGCAGTGAGCTTTGACAGCTCTTATCACTAATAGTAATAGCAACAGTGATTGAAAGTTTTAAGTATTTCCTTCTGATGCATTTAATATTTAGACATCCAGCAGATATCCACATCCAAGGTGACTTACGCAATGCACTCTGTGCTGTAGCTTAGTAATGCATTAGACTTATTCCGTTAGAAATTAAAAGTTGAGACACTTGGGAGACATGCTTCATGAACAGAAAATGTTCCATATGCATTGTTTATAGGATTCATAGATCCAAGAGAGTCAGGACGTATGTCACCCTGGTTACCTTGGAAAGGAAGTTTCCAACTTTATTATGGTGACAGTATTTCAAAATTACTTCATGTGGCTATAAAATGCTTTGGGATATCCAATGAAAATTTATAAATACAAATACTTATTTAATAATATTCTTGTCCTAAATGTACAGTTTTGGATGGATTAGTGGAAGTTTTCTGTTTGGTATGTTGTGCATTGTAGCGCATGTACTTCTGGAGATTTTTCAGTTGTTTAACCTTTGTTGTTTCTGTCCCTGTTAAAATATTCAGAAAACAACATTGTTCGATGCTATGTAATTAGATCAAGTTATTAACTTAAAATTTACAACATTTCATAGCCTTGAACTGATCAAATTCATTGGTAGTGCAGAGATAATTATAGCTTGGAAAATATTATATTTTTATATTATTATGCAGAAGATTTTTTTTCTAAATATGTATTCTTTACGTTATTTTGCAGAGGCATTAGGTTATTTACTTTAAGCATTAAACATCAATGTGATATTATTTACAGGCATTTATGTAAATCTTGAATTACTCAGGTTATTTATGAATAAATGCACACTATTTAATTGCTACAAGCAATCAAAGTTGAATTTAGGTCTAATGATTTGAGTATGGGCAATAAATTGGGAGAATAGCTCACAAATGTTGATTGATCATGTGTTAAAAAAAAATACTATCAGGTTATAAAACTCCATAGGGTGTACATGAAAGCGTTTGGTTAGATAATGGACAGTAAAATATTGAAGAAGATTAGGATTTGCGAAATTAGGGGAAGGATAAGAATGTATTTCAAGTTTCCCAAATTGATTGAAAGTGGCTAACTGTATCCTTCAGTTTTCAGTACTCAGATTGCTTCTATACAATGATTTAGGTCAAAAGTCATACACTACCAGGTTATAGTCCAACAGATTTATTTGTAAACACAAGCATTTGGAGCCTTGCTCCTTCTTCAGGTGCTAGTGAGAGAATTTATTAGTCAAAGATCAAAGGGTCATACAACTGATGCAAAAGAATTGAACATACCTAAGATGGCTGTTAAATCTTTAATCAGTTAGAATGGAGGTGCAGGTTTCGATTGATTAATATACAAACCCCAGAGGTGGTATCTCAGGTCAGACAATGCATTTTAGGTGTGAGGCCTTGTTAAGAATATGTCAGTGTCTTAATCTAGAGTCAGACTGGTTTTATTCCCAAAGTAGGAATTTATAAAATGCCACATTGACTGACTGTCTACACATTTGTGCTTTTTAAATAAAATAGAATGTATCTACAAATGCAAATTCACCCCATAGATTTGTGTGTGTGCGTGCGCACATGTGTGTGTGAGAGAGGGTCTGTGTCAATGTGCAATTGTGTTTGTGTTAAAGAGAGTGTGTGTATATGTGTGGGTGGGAGAGTGGTGTGTGAGAGTGTATGGTGTGGTGGGGTCACCTGAAATGCGACATGAACCCAAGATTCCGGTTGAAGCCATCCTCAAGAGTACTGAACTTGGCTATTAGCCTCTGTTCAACGACTCTGCATTAGAACATAGAACATAGAACATAGAACATAGAACAATACAGCACAGAACAGGCCCTTTGGCCCACGATGTTGTGCCGAACATTTGTCCTAGCTTAAGCACCCATCCATGTACCTATCCAATTGCCGCTTAAAGGTCGCCAATGATTCTGACTCTGCCACTCCCACAGGCAGCGCATTCCATGCCCCCACCACTCACTGGGTAAAGAACCTACCCCTGACATCCCCCCTATACCTTCCACCCTTCATCTTAAATTTATGTCCCCTTGTAACACTCTGTTGTACCTGGAGAAAAAATTTCTGACTGTCTACTCTATCTATTCCTCTGATCATCTTATAAACCTCTATCAAGTCACCCCTCATCCTTCACCGTTCCAATGAGAAAAGGCCTAGCACTCTCAACCTATCCTCGTACGACCTATTCTCCATTCCAGGCAACATCCTGGTAAATCTTCTCTGCACTCTCTCCAAAGCTTCCACATCTTTCCTAAAGTGAGGCGACCAGAACTGCACACAGTACTCCAAATGTGGCCTAACCAAGGTCCTGTACAGCTGCAACATCACTTCATGACTCTTGAATTCAATCCCTCTGCTAATGAACGCTAATACACCATAGGCCTTCTTACAAGCTCTATCTACCTGAGTGGCAACTTTCAAAGATCTATGAACATGGACCCCAAGATCCCTCTGCTCCTCCACCTTACTAAGAACCCTACTGTTAACCCTGTATTCCACATTCTTATTTTCCTTCCAAAATGGACAACCTCACACTTGACAGGGTTGAACTCCATCTGCCACTCCTCAGCCCAGCTCTGCATCATATCTAAGTCCCTTTGCAGCCGACAACAGCCCTCCTCACTATCCACAACTCCACCAATCTTCGTATCATCTGCAAATTTACTGACCTACCCTTTGACTCCCTCTTCCAAGTCATTAATAAAAATTACAAACAGCAGAGGACCCAGAACTGATCCCTGCGGAACTCCACTTGTAACTGGGCTCCAGGCTGAATATTTACCATCTACCACCACTTTCTGACTTCGACCGGTTAGTCAGTTTTCTATCTAACTGGCCAAATTTCCCTCTATCCCATGCGTCCTGACTTTACACATAAGCCTACTATGGGGAACCTTATCAAATGCCTTACTAAAATCCATGTACACTACATCCACTGCTCTACCCTCATCCACATGCTTGGTCACCTCCTCAAATAATTCAATAAGACTTGTAAGGCAAGACCTACCCTTCACAAATCCGTGCTGGCTGTCCCTAATCAAGCAGTGTCTTTCCAGATACTCATAAATCCTATCCCTCAGTACCCTTTCCATTACTTTGCCTACCACCGAAGTAAGACTAACTGGCCTGTAATTCCCGGGGTTATCCCTATTCCCTTTTTTGAACAGGGGCACAACATTCGCCACTCTCCAGTCCTCTGGTACAACCCCCGTTGACAGTGAAGACGAAAAGATCATTGCCAACGGTTCTGCAATTTCCTCTCTTGCTTCCCACATAATCCTAGGATATATCCCGTCAGGCCCGGGGGATTTGTCTATCCTCAAGTTGTTCAAAATGTCCAACACATCTTCCTTCCGAACAAGTATCTCTTCTAGCTTACCAGTCTGTTTCACACTCTCCTCTTCAACAATACGGTCCCTCTCGTTTGTAAATACTGAAGAACAGTACTCATTCCAGACCTCTCCTATCTCTTCCGACTCAATACACAGTCTCCCACTACTGTCCTTGATTGGACCTACCCTCGTTCTCATCATTCTCATGTTTCTCACATACGCATAAAATGCCTTGGGGTTATCCTTGATCCTATCCGCCAAAGATTTTTCATGCCCTCTCTTAGCTCTCCTAATCCCTTTCTTCAGCTCCCTTCTGGCTATCCTGTATCCCTCCAATGCTCTGTCTGAACCTTGTTTCCTCAACCTTATGTAAGCCTCCTTCTTCCTCTTTACAAGACATTCAACCTCCCTCGTCCACTAAGGTTCCCTCACACGACCATCTCTTTCCTGCCTGACAGGTACAGAAAAAGTTTCACATTTCCACGACATCCTTCCCTGACAGCCTATGCTCCCAACTTATGCTCCTCAGATCCTGTCTTACAGCATCGTATTTACCCTTCCCCCAATTGTAAAGCCTACCCTGTTGCATGCACCTATCTCTCTCCATAACCAAGGTGAAAGTCATAGAATTGTGGTCACCATCACCAAAATGTTCACCCACTAACAAGCCCATCACTTGTCCCGGTTCGTTACCAAGTACCAAATCCAATATGGCCTCCCCTCTGGTTGGACAATCTACATACTGAGTTAGAAAAGCTTCCTGGACACACTGCACAAACACCGCCCCAACCAATCTACTTGATCTAAAGAGCTTCCAATCAATATTTGGGAAGTTGAAATCGCCCATGACTACTACCCTGTGGCTTCTGCACCTTTCCAAAATCTGTTTCCCAATCTGTTTCTCCACAACTCTGCTGCTATTGTGGGGCCTATAGTAAACACCCAACAAGGTGACTGCTCCTTTCCTATTTCTGACTTCAGCCCATACTACCTCCAAAGGCAGATCCCCCTTGAACTGCCTTTCTGCAGCCGTTATACCATTTCTAAATAGCAACGCCACCCCCCCTCCTTTTTTACTACCCTCCCTAATCTTACTGAAACATCTGTAACCAGGAACCTCCAACAACCATTCCTGTCACTCTTCTATCCACATTTCCGTGATGGCCACAACATCGTAGGTACTGATCCACGCCTTAAGTTCACCCACCTTATTTCTGATACTCCTTGCATTGAAGTATACACACTTGAACCCATCTCTGTGTCCGCAAGTATTCCCTGTCAGTGCTACCTTCTCCACAGTCCCCCTACATTCTTGGACATCCTGACAAACAGCTAGCCAACTTGCTGGACTACAAGTCGGGATCCCATTCCCCCTGCCAAATTAGTTTAAATCCCCCCCGAAGAGTGCTAGCAAACCTACCTCCCAGGATATTGGTGCCTTTCTGGTTCAGGTGCAACCCGTCCTGCTTGTACAGGTCCCACCTTCCACAGAATGCAGTCCAATTGTCCAAATACCTGAAGCCCTCCCTCCTACACCATCCTTGGAGCCACGTGTTCAACTGCACTCTCTCCCTATTCCTTGCCTCACTGTCACATGGCAATGGCAACAACCCAGAGATGACGACTCTGTCCGTCCTAGCTTTTAGCTTCCAGCCTAACTCCCTGAGCTCCTGAATGACCTCATCACCCCTCTTCCTACCTATGTTGTTGGTGCCAACGTGCACCACGACTTCTGGCTGCACACCCTCCCCCTTTAGGATTCTGAAGACACGGTCCGAGACATCTCGGACCCTGGCACCCGGGAGGCAATAAACCATCCGAGAGTCTTGCCTATGTCCACAGAACCGCCTGTCCATCCCTCTAACTATAGAGTCTCTTATAACTAGCGCTCTCCTCCTCTCCCCCTTTCCCTTCTGAGCCTTGTTGTGTATCCCGAAGTCTGTCTTGGAAGACATTTACCCAAAGATCCGAGGCCAAGTGTCTTTGACAGCTAAACTATTTCCCCACTGGGAGGGAATATCCCTGTCTGGTGATTGTTTTGCGGTGTCCATTCATCAGTAGTTGTAGTGTCTGTATGGCTTCTCCAATATACCACGCCTTACGGCATCCTTGCCTACAGCAACTGAGATAGACAACATTGGCCAAGTCACATGAATATCTACCGTGCACGTGGTGGGTGGTTTCACCACGTGTAATGGTAATATCCACATTGACACTCTGACACTTCTTGCAGGGACTGTCCTGACAGGGTTGTATGATGTTTGGTTGATGTTGTTCTGAAGGCTGGGCAGTTTGCTATGAACGATGGTCTATTTAAGGTTTGGCAGTTGTTTGAAGATAAGACAAGGAGGCATAGGGAAGATTTTGGCGAGGTGCTCACTCTCATGTGTTACAGACTGCAAGAACATGGCGTAGTCTCTCTGCTCTCAGGAAGTAGTGGACAACAAAAGGCACTCTATCGGTTGTTTCCTATGTCTGTCTCCTGAGGAGGTTATGATAATATTTCATTATGGCATGTCAGAACTGGTGATCAATGAGTTGAGCATTGTATCCTGTTCTTAAGTGGGTTTCCTTTAGCACCTTCAGGTGTCTGTCATGTTCTTCCTCATCTGAACAGATTTTGTGTATGCATAGGGTTGTCCATAGGGATGGCTGTTTTAATACATTTACGATGGAAGCTCAAGAGGTGCAGCATTGTGTGGTTATCCATAGACTCACGATAGAGTGAGGTACTGAGGTGTCCGCCCTTGATGGAGATGTGTGCGTGTTCAAGAATGAGACTGATTCTTAAGAGTAGTCCAAGGTAAGTCTGATGGTGGGATGAAACTTGTTGGTATCACTCAGTAGTTGTTTCAGTGATTCCTCGCCATGAGTCCAAACGAAGAAAATGTCATCAATGTATCTGGAGTATAATGACTACAATGTCTTCACTGAGCAACCAATTCTTCATCCAGACACTTGGAACAGCCATGGGGGCAAAACCTGCACCCCAATATGACAACGTGTTCATGCACAAGTTCAAACAAGACTTCTTTGCTACAAGGACCTGCGACCAATCTTATACATCAGATATACTGACATCATTTTCTTTGGATTTTATGTTCTGTTCAAGGTTGGCGGCAAGTGTGGAAGTGAGTGCCACTTCTGTTCAGGAACAGGCCTGCTCCTTTTGTGCAGTTACACATTTGTCAGCTCATTACAAATGAATGCACAAAGACCACGCTATTGCAATTACTTATTGCAAGTCAGGAGCATTGCCTGAGCTCTTGGAGTGGTCACCTGCAGCTAAACGTTATGGTCCCAAACCCTGGTCAATTTGCCTCCTTTCACTGGTCAGCCTACATCCTGTGATGGATTTTCATCCTTTGCCAGAAGGAATACAACTTTTGCGATTACCTTTGAGCCATGACCATTTTGAAAATCCTCAATGTCCTGTACAACTTAGATAACTGCCAACCATTCTCAATCATAGAAAAATACTCCCCCAAAGAAGACAAAACAGTGGCTACCCACTCAAAAGTGCAGCAGATAAAGTATATTGCCTATTGCATAGTTCTCATACAAAGTGAGGAATCTGAAAGCCCATATTTCTCACTCATGGAGAACGTAGTTGGAAAGGAGAACTTAAGGAAACTGGCCTTTAAATGAGAATAAATGATGTGCAATTGCATGCAAAAGGGCTTCCTGTGTTCACTGTTGAGAAGCTTGGACCTTCCTTTTAAGTTCAAAGGACTTATTAATAAACTTTTATCACATGTCGTGAATCTAACTTTTGGCCTCTCTGCTTGGCTTGTATCCCACTCCCAGTGCAACACATGGTTCTGACCGTGGTATCTTTTCCATCCAGCAGAGACAGCAAATATACTGTAGATTTAACATCACCTCTGAAGGATGGTACTTCCATGAGTGCAGCACTTCCTCCAAACCGCGTTAGAGTGCCAACCTTGATTTTTGAACATACTGGAATGGACTTAGGTCCACAGTTTTCTGATTCGTGTGTGAGTTGTCACGGCCCACTGGATGGTGCACTAGAATTCAAACTCCACGGTTCCTGGAGTTATCTCAAATTGTTTGAACCAACAAATTATCCAGTTCGACCTAACCTTCCCTGAACATGAACAAAAGGTTAAAAATTTGGTCACGTTATCAAATGTCCCCAAATTATCTGACTGACAAACTCAGGTAGACCACAAAGTAAACAAACACTTCAGCGCTGAACAAACACAGCCAGATGGGGCACCTGACATCGACAAAGCAGTATTCAGTAAGCACAGAACAATCAGACACACCCAAAACAAATACTCAGACATCACAGGACAGGACAACACAGCTGGATCCAAGTCAATGTTGTTTGAGCTGTGGATCTATCAGTAATAAAGCGAGAATTTGATGAGCGGTCTCTCCACGTATTGTGCCTAACTTTCTGTGCCTGACCGTCTTTCTCCTGGCTAGAACAGGTTTGTGGCAGCAGTTCTGAGTCAAGGTGAATCACGCGTGGGCCAAGTTAAGGTTTGTTGTAAAATTTCAGGTAATTAATTTAGCACAGGTGACGACTTCCACAAGCCCAGACCACGCTGTTTAGTACCGAATTACCGGCTGCCAGTTCACTTACATTCCCACCAGACCACCTCCTCAGGCCCAGACCTGGCAGCTTAAAAGTCAGTTCACAATTTAGGAGTCAAATGCTCACCTCCGCAGGCCAGAGTCATTATTCACGTTCCAAATTGCAGTAGCAGCCGGCTGCCAATTAGTTAAATTTGAAAATTAATTTAGCCACTTACCAGACTACCTCCTCAGGCCAAGTTCTGGCAGTGATTTAGGAATCCAGTGCCCACCTCCCCAGGCCAGGGTCACTACTCAATTTCCGAATTACAGTAGGTGAAGCCAATTCACCCCAGGTCAGAATTGTGGCCATCCTCCGCAGTCGTCCAGCCTTTCTGGTCTGACCCACTGGGTAGGGCTGTCCACCAGGTACCAATTGGATTAAATTTAAAATGTAAGGTTTGCTTACCCTGTTGAGAGAGAAAAAAAGGGACCTGCCGACTAATGCCAAACTGTCGGAGAAATTTGCCCAATAGGTTAGAGATCACAAAACACAGCTCAAAGTGAAATTGACAAACAGTTTATTGCAAGCGATATCACTGGAAGAGAAATTGACCCAGGCTGACACAGAACTGACAGTCTGCACAGGTAGATCAGATTTCTCCTCCCAGAGCTGAGGATGAGACCAGTTTTATAGTAATGCTGCACAATGACACTGATTAAGAAATGGGAAGCTACAATGTTTCTGGAAATGGAGTAATTTAGTTGCAAGAATGCTAATTGAAAAACAGTTTATCGGATGAATGTCCTGTTCCTTCACACAATGCAACATCCTGACAGTATCATGGTTCCATTCATCTTCACAGGTAGGTGTTAAAGTCTTTTCTGAAGTGGTGAGATGCTTCCATTGTCCTGTGGTGCCTCTCTGTCTGACCTGCTCTTTGTGTGGCTTTGGTATTTCTGGGTTGTGAAGCTGCCCTTGGGGCTTTGAGATCTTTGTCATGTCCATGGGAGCTTAAAGCGTATTCCATTGTCTGCGTGCTGTCTGACCCAGCTTGTGAGCTGCTCGGGAATTCTGGGTGTCCTGGTACAATTTGGCCAATTTGCTTTTGTGGGCCTGTCGTGGGTTAGCAAATCTTTTCCCACACTTAACCCCTGCTGCTGCTTAAACTCCACCTTCAGAATCATACAGGATCACAGTCTGGACCACAGGTATCAAGGAGATATTTTCTTTCATTTCCTTTCTATTCTTTGATGTTGAGACAATGTTGTTTGCTTGCTGATGTACAGTCTTTCTGTCACTGGTTGAGAATTCATCCTTTCAATGTCTTGGAAGGTGCATTATTCCTCCTTAAACACCTTCCTCAAGAAATCTGTTACTGGAGACTTTCTGCTATCTCCATACAGGAGAGAATGAGATTTTTAATGCTTTCTACAGGTTGGATATTTCTGCTGCAATGGCCCCACACAAGCCATGGTCACTTATTCAGAAGCCAATCAAAACATTATTGTCAAGCCATTGTGAACGAGTTCAAAACCCATTGGTCCATTCTATTTGCTTTCATTCTCAATACTCTTGGGGAAAAAAAAGCAACTTTGAATACAACTCACAATGTGCTTGAGAATGTGTGATTTTTAAAACTGCAGCTCAATCTTCCTGGTTTAAAATGGTATCTTTCTCTTTTAAAGTCCACTGTCCAAAAAAAAAAGAAATAAAAATATGTAATCTTTACAGAGTGTAACTAACTCTGACAACTTTGGGCGGCACAGTGGCTCAGTGGTAGCACTGCTACTTCACAGTACCAGGGGCCTGAGTTTGATCTAATTAGCACAGAAGGAAAGCATTGATTTCCTGACCAGTTGCTCTACATTTATATCTTTTTGCAGCCACAAAACTTTGAGTTACCAATTATGAGAGCTACACCGCTTAACGTCAGTAATATCCTTATAATCAGATACCCCCAAAATTGTGATGTTTATTCCTCAGCATAAGACACTAATATTGTAATTATTCCTTGATTATTTCCTTGTGTAAATGCTAAAGCAGTTTGTGTCAATTCATTAAAATAAATTATAATAGGACACATACTCATGGGATTATACATAAATGCATTCAAAATTCAGAAAGCAAATGAGATTACTGTAATGGAAGATATTAAGGAACTCTGTGACATGAAAGTTAACAAAAAGTAAGAAAGTTATGAAAAATATTTGAGCAGTAAATAAGGATTATTTAAGAGTTAAATAAGAGTGAAGTATGAAAACCCTGGCTCTTACACAAATTTATTGATAATATTAAAATGTATATACTTTAACGATAGCTTCATCAGAGTTGTGTATCTTCCAAAGTGACATATTTCATTTTGTCATGCAAATAAATCTGTGGTGTTACAGGGCATCACAAAGAATCTGCACTATGAAACTGAAGTGAAACTGATAAAAGTCAATCCACTTAAAATATTGATAACCACAGATTAAGGAAGCTAGTCAGTCAGCCTAGTCTGAGTTTGATCCTGGATGAAAGTGAAACTCCAGAATAAAGAAACCATACAGTTTAAGTATTGAAGCAGAAGTTGATGTTAAAACAGATTAATATCGTACATTAATTTCTTGCTTCTCTCCAAATATTTCTATATCATAGTGACCTACTGATTACTTAGAAATACTTGATTATTACTGGAAATAGAGATATGTTGCCAAAGATTTTAAGCTTGCACTCCATGGGCCATAAGCTTGAAGAGCAGAAACAGGTCACTCAGCGGAGTCTGTTCTCCCATTACACAAGATCATGAATGATCTGACAATCCTCAACTTCACTTTCCAGCCTCATTCCCTTAACCCTTGATCACCTTGCTGAAAATCCATCCATCTGAGCCTTGAATACTCCTAATGACCAAACCTTGATAGCTCTTTGTGAAATAGAATTATGCTGATTCATTACCCTCAGAGAAGAAATTCCTCCTCACCTTAGTTGGGCCACCCCTCATTCAAATATATGTCCTCTTGTCCTTAGCACTTTCACAAGGAGAAACCCAACTTCTCTGCATGTATTCTGTCAAGCCCCCTAAGAATCTTATATGTTTCAATAAGGACTCCTTTCAATCTCCAAACTCCAGTGAGTAGGACCCTAACTTATTCAACCACTCCTCGTGTGGGCGGCACGGTGGCACAGTGCCTCATGGCGCCAGAGATCCGGGTTCAATTCCCACCTCAGACAACTGTCTGTGTGGAGTTTGCACATTCTCTCAGTGTCTGCGTGGGTTTCCTTTGGGTGCTCCAGTTTCCTCCCACAGTCCAAAAATGTGCAAGTTAGGTGAATTGGCCATGCTAAATTGCCCAAAGTGTTAGGTGAAGGGGTAAATGTAGGGGAATGGGTCTGGGTGGGTTGCTTTTCAGAGGGACGGTGTGGACTTGTTGGGCTGAAGGGCCTGTTCCCACACTGTAACTAATCTAATCTAATCTAATTATCATAAGAAAATCCCTCCAGATTTCAGGTCAACATGATGAAACTTTTCTGGACTGCATCCAATACCAATGATCTTTCCTTAGATAAGGGGACCAAAGGCAGTTCACACTATTCCAGGTGTCATCTGACTAGTGCCTTGGATAGTTTTAGCAAGACTTCCATATTTTTATATTCCATCCCTTTTGAAATAAAATACAAATGTCCATTTGCTTTCCCTATTTCCTGCTGAACTTGTATGCTAGCATGTTGTAATTCATGCACACAGATCTTCAAATCCCTCTGCTCTACCGCCTTCTGCTGTCTTTCCCTATTTAAATAATATTCAGCTTTTCTATTCTTCCTGCCAATGTGCATTCCCTCGCATTTTCCTACATTATATTCCATCTGGCAATTTTTTTGCCCACTCATTAACCTGTTTATATCCCTCTGCAGATTCTTGTGTCACTGTCACTACTTGCCTCAATGTCATCAGGACAAATGCAAAAATATGAAATGTCAAATAATCACACCAGTTTACACTACTGTAAAAGAAGGTGCTGAATTGTTTGCAATTTGCCTCTGACTGACCAAGGCACTGCTATGGAGAAAATAAGAGGGTAATTCAGAAAAAGAAACAAGGTTTGAGCATATTCCTTCTATTTGCAAAGATCAGGTCCCTGCGTGTGAATATAAGTATCATCTAACAAGTGTCAATGAATCATGTTACAAACTCAACTGGTTCAAGAACAGAAATTGCTGGAAAAACACAGCATCTGTGAAGATAAGACAATCCTGTTTTGAGTCCAGTGATCCTTTTTCAGAACCAGTTTTATTTTATCTTAAGTTGGTCATAACTTTAGCTGTTATAGCAAACAGGATTGCTCAGCAAATGTTATCCAATCACAGAATCATATCTAATGATAATTCTTTTGTGCAGGCTTTTCCAAGCAATATTCATCAATATTTTCCTGCTCACTATTGAGACACCTTTTCAAAGAAACCAGTCAGGTTTGTCAAGCGTGACCTACCTTTTTCAAATCTACACCGGCTCTCTTGGATTGAATAGTAATTTTTAAAACAGTCATCACCAACTTACTTATAAATGCCAGTAGTTTACTGACAATAGGTATGAGGCTAACTGAACTATCATTCCGTGCTTTCTCTCTCACACCTTTCTGTAATAGAGGAAAGACAAATGCAATTTTCCAATCTAAAGGAATCAAGAAAAAATTGTTCGATTATAATCAGAGCATCTGAATATTGTCAGCTATCTTCTTTAGAGCTCTGGAATGAAAATCATCTTGTCTAGGGATTTATCACTTGTTCCTGCCATTGTTCTCTTCATTTCTGTTATCTTGCATATGCTAATTTTGGGGAGTCCCTGTTACTAAATTTGTGTGTATGTATGTGTATACCTGTTTTAATATTAGTTTCTTTTCAATTTATAACCTCTTCCACTGTTTTATGCAGGCTATTATTTTTAACAATGCACACTACTTAGAACTTCTCTATGCTGAGCAGGTATACATTTTTGTGAACCGCACCCAAGTTATAAGTTTCCATTCAGCTTCCTGTTCTCAGTATTTTGCACTTGTTCAGACAATCTCCCAGCTGGCTGGCTATTAACTGTCACTGTCAAGTGGTGTATGATAACCAACTTGCAGTTTCTTTATCAGTCTTTTCAAGTGCAAAGTGAAATTCAAAATCTCAAATTGAATTTCAGTATGAATCCTATTAAATAAAGAATTCCACTTTCATAAAGTTTACATGTTGTTTACGATGCAGTCTGTTCACAACCATGTTGTGCGACCATATGTGGCCTGTGATGATCTAATCAATTGAAAAAAGAACAAAAATGGCTTGCTATGTGACTGGTTAACCGATACAACTATAAGCAAATGAAAGAAGTTTGGGTTGTTAAGAGTTAATTGATATATTTAAGGTTGATGTGAAATTAAGTTTGTTGTGGAGCACAAGTGTTGCCTTTATTAATTTCTTCATAGTTGCCTTTATACTTCTGCCCATGTTTTTATTTTTCAGGGCCCTGTAGTGTCAATAGTGAACCAAATATAAATACATCAAATGACTTTCAGGAATCATTTAAACCAATTAAACTAATTATAACTTTGTAAAATATCATATTATAATTATTTTCCATTGACTTAGCTATATAGAGTGCTTCACTGAAGGCTTCTGCATTATCATAATTAGGTAATGGAAATGCATCAGAACACAAGGGAAAAAAGTGTCAGTCATTCGATTAGCAAAACACATCGTGAAAGAGGACATAAAGCAATGTTAAGTCAGTAAGCAAATGTCTGGCAAATGGAGTATAATGTGGATAGATGTGAAATTGTTCATTTTGGCAGGAAAATTACAAAAGAAACATATTATCTAGATGGTAAGAGAGCACAGAGCTCCAAGATGCAGAGGGGTCGGAGTGTCCTCGCGCATTAAACACAAGATCAGACTTACCAGGATGCAGCCATGAATGGAGAGTTTGAGTGATAAAGAGAGGCTGGGTAGGCTGGGACTATTTTCACTGGACATAGGAAGTGAGCTTATAAAAGTCTATAACATCATGAGAGGTATAGATAAGGTGATTTTTTTTTCCCTATTGTGGGGATTTCAAGACTATGGGGAATATTTTGAAGATTTAAAAAATACATGGGGGCATTTTCTTTACACAGAGAGTGATTTGTGTGTGGAATGAACTTCCAGAGAAAGCAATATATCTGCAATAAATGCCGTTGATTGTGAATCCTATCAGATCGAATGGATTGGTTGGAGAGGCAGTTAGAGTCAATGAGGAATTTACAAGAGCTGGGGGATGTGATGGATGGCAGTTATAGGAAGGGGGGGAGGTTTCAGGTACAGTGACATAGATGGGTTAACTCCAGGAAAGGTAAGAGAGATAGTCAGGTAGTGGTTATCCCCATTTCAACAAGTATGCTATTTTGGAAAATATAGGGGGTGATGGATTCTCATGGGAACGTAGCATGAACAGCCAAGTTTCTAGTATTGAGACTAACTCTAACGTAATGAGAGGTACATTGGGTTCCAAGCAATCGATTGTGTTAAGGGACTCTCTAGTCCGAGGTACAGACAGACATTTTTGTGGCCAGCAGCGAAAAATCAGAATGGTGTGTTGCTTCCCTGGTGCCAGGATCAAAGATGTCTCAGAGAGGGTGCAGAATGTTCTCAAGGGGGAGAGGGGCCAGCAGGAGGTCATTGGAACCAACGACATAGAAGGGAAAATGTTGAGATTCTGAAGGGAGATTACAGAGAGTTATGGAAGGAATTTAAAATGGAAGTAGTAGTAATAACTGGATTATTCCTGGTGCTACGAGGTAGTGAGGGCAGGGATAGGAGGATAGAGCAGATGAATGCATGGCTGAGAAGCTGGTGCATGGAAAAAGATTCATATTTTTGGATCATCGGAAGCTTTTCTGGAGTAGAAGTGACCTGTACAAGAAGGACTGATGGCACTTAAATTGGAAGTGGTCTAATGTACTGGCAGGGAGATTTGCTAGAGCTGCCCAGAAGGATTTAAACTCGTAAGGTGGGGATGGGGTAACCCAGGGATAAAGTAAGGAAAGAGATCAATCTGAGACTGGCAAAGTTGAGAACAAAGGTGAGTCAAATAGTCAGGGCAGGCAGGAACAAAGCATAGAACAAGATAGGACTGATCAATTAAACTGCATTTATTTCAATCCAAGGGGCCTAACAGGGAAGGCAGATGAACTCGGGGCATAGTTAGGAGCATGAGACTGGGATATCATAGCAATTACATAAATGTGGCTCAGGGATGGACAGGACTGGCAGCTTAATGTTCCAGGATACAAATGCTACAGGAAGAACAGAAAGGGAGGCAAGAGAAGAGGGGGAGTGGTGTTTTTGATAAGAGAAAGCATTACAGCTGTGCTGAGGGAGGATATTCCCAGAAATACATCCAGGAAAGTTATTTGAGTTGAACTGAGAAATAAGAAAAGGATGATCACCTTGGGGATTGTATTATAGACCCCCCTAATAGTCAGAGGGAAATTAAGAAACAAATTTGTTTGGAGATCTCAGTTATCTGTAAGAATAATAGGATGGTTATGGTAGGGAATTTTAACTTTCCAAACATAGACGGACTGCCATAGTGTTAAAGGTTTAGATGTGAGGGAATTTGACCGTGTGTACAAGAAAATTTTCTGATTCAATATGTGGATACTAGAGAAGGTGCAAAACTAGAGCTACTCTTGGGAAGTAAGGCAGGGCAGGTGACTGAGGTGTCAGCGGGGGAGCACTTTGGGGCTAGTGACCATAATTCTATTAGTTTTAAAATAGTGATGGAAAAGGATAGACCAGATCTAAAAGTTGAAGTTCTAAATTGGAGAAAGGCCAATTTTGATGGTATTAGGCAAGAACGTTCAAAAGCTGATTGGGGGCAGATGTTCGCAGGTAAAGGGACGGCTGGAAACTGGGAAGCCTTCAGAAATGAGATAACGAGAATCCAGAGAAAGTATATTCCTGTTAGGGTGAAAGAAAGGCTGGTAGGTACAGGGAATGCTGGATGACTAAAGAAGTTGAGGTTTTGGTTAAGAAAAAGAAGGATGCACATGTCAGGGGTGGCACGGTGGCTCAGTGGTTAGCACTGCTGCCTCACAGCACCAGGGTCCCAGGTTCGATCCCAGCCTTGAGTGACCGTCTGTGTGGAGTTTGCACATTCTCCCCATGTCCGTGTGGGTTTTCTCTGGGTGCTCCAGTTTCCTCCCACAGTCCAAAGATGTGCAGGTCAGGTGGATTGGCCATGCTAAATTGCCCATAGTGTTAGGTGCATTAGTCAGAGGGAAATGGGTCTGGTTGGTTACTCTTCGGAGTGTCGGTGTGGACTGGTAGGGCTGAAGGGCCTGTTTCCACACTGTAGGGAATCTAATCTAAAGGTATGGACAGGATAGATCAAGTGAATCCTTAGAAGAGTATAAAGGCAATATGAGTATACTTAAGAGGGAGAGCAAAAAGGGGACATGAGCTTTTGCAAATAGAGTTAAGAAGAATCCAAAGGGTTTTTACAAATATATTAAGGGTACTTAGGGAGAGAATAAGGCCCCTCAAAGATCAGCAAGGTAGTCTTTGTGTGGAGTCGCAGGGGATGGGGGAGATACTTAGTGAGTATTTTTTCAATATTTACTGTGAGAAAGGAGATGGAAGGTATAGATTGTAGGGAAATAGGTGGTGACATCTTGAAAAATGGCCGTATTATAGAGGAGGACATCCTGGATGTCTTGAAATGCATAAAAGTGGATAAACTCCTGAGACCTGATCAAGTATACCGTAGAACTCTGTGGGAAGCTAGGGAAGTGATTGCTGGGCCTCTTACTGAGGTATATGTATCATCGATGGTCACAGGTGAGGTGCTTGAAGACTGGAGGTTGGCTAACATGGTGCCACTGTTAAAGAAAGGAGGTAAGGTCAAGCCAGGGATATATAGACCAGTGAGCCTGACGTCGGTGGTGAGCAAGTTGTTGGAGGGGATCCTGAGGGACAGGGCGTACATGTATTTGGAAAGGCAAGGACTGATTAGGGATAATCAACATGGCTTTGTGTGTCAGAAATCATGTCTCATAAATTTGAGTTTTTTGAAGAAATAACAAAGAGGATTGATGAAGGCAGAGCAGTAGATGTGTTCTATATGGACTTCAGTAAGGCGTTCGACAAGGTTCCCCATGGGAGACTGATTAGCAAGGTTAGATCTCATGGAATACAGGGAGAACTAGCCATTTGAATACAGAACTGGCTCAAAGGTAGAAGACAGACGGTAGTGGTGGAGGGTTGTTTTTCAGACTGGAGGCCTGTGACCAGTGGAGTGCCACAAAGATCGGTGCTGAGTCCACTACTTTTCATCATTTTTATAAATGGTTTGGATATGAGCATAAGAAGTATAGATAGTAAGTTTGTTGATAACACCAAAATTGGAGTAGTAGTGGACAGCGAAGAAGGTTACCTCAGATTACAACAGGATCTTGATCAGAGGGGCCAATGGGCTGAGAAGTGGCAGATGGAGTTTAATTTAGATAAATCCGAGGTGCTGCATTTTGGGAAAGCAAATCTTAGCAGGACTTATACACTTAATGGGAAGGTCCTAGGGAGTGTTGCTGAACAAAGAGACTTTGGAGTGTAGGTTCATAGCTCTTTGAAAGTGGGGTCACAGGTACTTAGGATAGTGAAGAAGGCGTTTGGTATGCTTTCCTTTGTTGGTCAGAGTATTGAGTACAGGAGTTGGGAGGTCATGTTGCGGCTGTATAGGATGTTGGTTAGGCCACTGTTGGAATATTGTGTGCAATTTTGGTTTCCTTCCTATCAGAAAGAGGTTGTGAAACTTGAAAGCGTTCAGAAAAGATTTACAAGGATGTTGCCAGGGTTGGAGGATTTGAGCTAAAGGGAGTGTTTGAATAGGCTATGACTGTTTTCCCTGGAGCGTCGGAGGTTGAGGGGTGACTGTATAGAGGTTTATAAAATCAGAAGAGACATGGATAAGATAAATAGACAAGGTCTTTTCCTTGGGGCGGCGACGTCCAGAACTAGAGGGCATAAGTTTAGGGTGAGAGGGGAAGATATAAAAGAGACCTAAGGGGCAACCTTTTCACGCAGAGGGTGGTACATGTATGGAATGAGCTGCCAGAGGAAGTGATGGAGGCATGTACAATTGCAACATTTAAAAGGCATCTGGATGGGTATATGAACAGGAAAGGTTTGGAGGGATATGGCCAGGTGCTGGCAGGTGGGACTAGATTGGTTTGCGATATCTGGTTGGCATGGACAAGTTGGACCGTAGGGTCTGTTTCTGTGCTGTACATCTCTATGACTCTATGACTCTAAGTAGTGGATGCAAGTTGGATAAGTACATGAATAAGGAATGTTTAGAAGGATATAGACCAAGGGAAGACAGGTAGGAATAGTTCAGTTTGGGATTAAAATTAAGATTAAGATTAAGCTAACAGAATGTTGTTGTATATTGTAAGGCAATTTGAATGAAAAGGTAGGTAGATTATATTTCATTTAGGCAGGGGTCTTGGAGAGACCACACCTGGACTACTATGTACAGTATTGGTCTCTTTATTTAAGGAAGGATATTATTGCATTAGAAGCAATTCAGAGAAGATTTGCCAGACTGATACCAGAAATGGACAAGTTGTATTGTGGGAAAATGTTGGCAATGCTAATCTTGGAACCACTGGAGATTTGGAGAATAAGAGACACCCTGATTAAAACATAGAAGATCTTGAAGGGCCTTGTGGTGTAGATATGGACTGGATATTTCCTCTTGGTGGAGAATCTAAAAGTAGAGGATACTTTAAAATTAAGGAATTGCCCATTTAAAACAGAGATAAGGAGAAATATTCTTTCACAGAGAGTACTGAATCTTTGGAACATTTCTTCAAAGTTTGTTGACAGCACAGCGTTTGAGAATCCTGGTCCTGGTCACTAATGGAAGCTTTCAAAAGCTGGAGGTGGTACAGAGACGAGCAACATGGACAATATCTAGTATTAAAAATTTGAAATCATAATGAAAGACAGGATTCTCAGTATGTTTGAAAAACATAGTAAATAGTAACTGAAAAGTTAGCACAGAATACTTTAAACTATTGGGACAGAACAAGATGAGATGAGCCTTATTAATCTAGGATGGCAGCGGAGTAAAACTGGAGCTTGTCTGCACTGCCCTTTCTCCTTCTTGTTCTTCTCTTTCTTTCCTCTTAGTGGTTTTTCTCCTTCTCTGCTGACCTCTGGTGGTGATTCCCAGTCTCTGGTGATGACTCCTGGTCTCTGGTGATGACTCCTAGTCTCTGGCAATGACTCCTGGTCTCTGGTGATGACTCCTGGTCTCCGGCGATGATTTCTGGACTCCGGCATTGACTTCTCGCCTCTGGCAACAACTCCTGGCCTCCAGTGACAATTCCCGGCCTCCGACAACTCACCCTCTGGCAACGACTCCCAGCCTCTGACACCTTCTGGTGTGGCGTGGCAAACTCTTGGTCTGGTGTAGAGTCTTTCTGGCATGGCCTGGTGGCCTCCCAATGTGGCGTGGCAACTTAGTGGCCTGGTTTAATGATCTCCCTGCCTATTGTGGTGGCCTGCCAGGGCAGCCTCCCAGCAGGATATCCTCTCAGCTTGGCATGGCATCCTCAGCCCAGCGTTGCCGTTTGAAGTGATCTCCCAGCCTCAGGATCCTCAAGGTGAAGCCCAGCCCCGTGTGGAGCCAGGACCCACTGCAGTCTGGAAGCTAGGTGCCAGTGTGGACTGTTGTTCTGAGCTTTAATTTCTGCAACGCTGGACATTTTATTTCTCTCTGTCTAACACTTTGTAATTAAAGAAGCTGTAACTGGATACTTTGTACCTTAGATGGCACTTTAACTGGTGATGTATAAACTTTTCACTGTACTCATTGAATATATGTGACAATAAAGCTAATTCTATTCAATTCAATTGAATATTAATTAAAATTAACTCTGTGTTTGGGATTAGAAGGTCTTCTTCATGCCGGGAATGAAGATCATTTGGAATAGACTGAGAAACAGAGTGGTTGAGGGCCTGATTTTTAAGAACTTGATGCAATGATGGATAATTATAACTTTGCATTGGTTATATGAAAGAAGGTGAAATCAATAGCTTTCAACTAAGTTTCTTATTCCATTGTATAAAGTTAAAATATTGTCAATTTTTACATCAAGATGCCAAAAGATGTTTTTCAGCCATAGTCTTGCCTGAGAGTTGTTTCACTTCCAGGTGTAATGTCATACCTCAGATTATGGGCTGGATTTAGTGGAACTTACTGGAGTCGGAAGAACAGCAAACAGATATGGAGAATAGTGCAAAGGTCAGCATGCCAGGTGAGAGTGGGAAAATTGTAAGCAATTAAGTGAACAGTCAGAAGATTACGAAACTTGCTCATGAACAATTGAATGCATGTATTTCTCATAATGTCAATAATCTGCTCACTGAAAGCTGCTGACCTACATGTGGTTTCCTTAACTCATTATGACAGCCCCTTTGACTTCTCAGAGATTGAGTGACAGGGCACACGATTGACATTGCAGACATTTTTTCTGTGTTGCAACTTATCGAGCTGACTCTGATGATGGACCAAAATAGGAAATTCACAACTCAGAAGTACTAGGCTCAAATTTTAAAGCAGCAGCACCCAACATGCATGGAGAGGCCATCCCTTAAAGTGCTGTCACAAATTTGATTCCCAAAGGAAAGAAGACTGAATCCAAAGAAAGAAAGAGATCATGACAACATGGGAATTATCCACCTTATCTTTCTTCCTTGAGTGTTAGGGGGGATGCATCAATTGGTGAATTTGTTGATGTCACCAAATGGTTGCATGAACACAGTAGAACCTTCTCACCTGATTTTAGATTTTTTTTTTCATGCTAGACCAACACAAACTCACTTGTTGTCTTCTTAACGTGCAGTACTTCCTTACACTTTCTTAAAGGTATAGTCCATGCCTTCAACTTCATAAAATATTGGAGTAGCTGCTGCTGAGGGTTGGGGTAAAGGCCATTGACCAAACCTCTCCACAAATCCAGCTTTGACTACTGTCTACTGACTTCCTTAAAAAGTCTGTAAGATGATTTGCAGCTCTTGCACATAACTACATGTCCTTTATCTATGGTACCTATCCTTCAAGGCCAGTAGGTGATGCAGGCTTCTCAAGATCAGAGGCTAAAACAATCTCTCCTCTTTCACTATCTGTGCATTTATTTCAACGTCTTTCTTCATCTTTACTTCTGAAGCCTTTTCTAGACCTACTTGTGTCCTCCACTCTGCTGATTTTGGAATATTTTGTATCCTCTGTTTTCTTTGGTAGTTTTAGTGGCAGAGCCTTCAAAAGTGTTGGCTTCATCCTCAATTTTATAACTTAGCATCCTACTTCCAACTTTGGAGAAAGAGTTGAACCATTGAACCATAATTTTCTTTATTAAAGCAGGTAAGAGTTCTTTATAATTTCCTAAATGTGCTAAGGGTTCTTTGTATACCCAGAGTTTTCTATTTGTATTTCAGAATTCAGGTGTAATTTCCATTTTATCTCTGTAAGAACATTTTAGTTCATTTGAATGTATAATTTTGTCATTATAAGATCCTCAATTGTAACCTGATATAATTCTACTAGGCCTTGAATTTTTCCTCTTCAAATATTCTTTTAAATGATCCATGATCCACCGTAATGTATATCTTGATAAGAGGACACAATATGTTTGGCTTTCAAAGAATATGTTATACCTAATGAGGTACAACAATGGAATGTTCATATCCATTGACATTCTTCATTTGTCCATTTTATCTTTGCTAAGTAATGGTCACAATATCTTAATGGTACAATATTCAAGATGAAATATCTTTTCAGAAGCTACCATCCAGCTTTCTTGTGAGGACAACAATAACTTTCAGTTAACACACTTTACTAGTTCTAAAAATCCTTGGCCGACTACAACTGGGTAATATTTCTCCAGGGAACTGGGAACTATTCCCTCAACAGCTCTGAAATCTAGAACCATATTAACATCATAACTAATTACTTTACATGTACAAAGTCTGTTTCAAAATGAAAAAAGAATCTCAGTCATAATGTGCCAATAAATAAACTGCAGGGTGAATTAAATTGCTTTTCATTGGTCCTCAGGCTATGAATTTCTGTCATTTGATGTAATAAACTGCAATAACAGCATTCCCTGACCTTTGATCTATTTCCTGGTTTCTTTTAATGGTGGAGAAGCTAAAGAAATAAACTAATAACACACTTACCACATTTATAATTTTTGTGCACCACACAGAAATATTTAAAGGGATCTGTTGCATTACGTATATAAAGCTGAAGTGCAGATATAGCAGTGCGCTGGGAAGGAACAATACTCAATCTTGAGGTGCTGTGCTCTGTGAGTTTATGTTGCTACAGCTCTTTGTGATCTGTTATAGAATGGATCGGGCTTATTTTTGTGGCTTGGCCAACAAAGCAAAAAAATGTTTCTTAGTAACGTAAAATTCCCAAAGGTGCAAAAGGCCACTGTATGTATCATGCACCTAACTACTAGAATTCATATTTTAATGGACTGTCTTTTGTAATATTGGGAAGGAGTGAAAGAGTGACATTTTTTATGACATGGATGTGAACCCTTCTGTTAATTAAACAAAACACCCAGAAAAGTCCACCTTACCTTGTATTCTGACAGAGAACCTCAAGGCAATAACATCAATTTATTTTGCTAATTCTAAAAGTGAACATGAAACAACAACTATAAGTCCCCTATTGTCTTAACTTATTATCTGCCTCCAATGCTATAATAATACACTGTTCCAACAAAACAGTTAATAGTACATCAACTTAATTTCAAAATCATACAGCGGCTGTCATCTTTGGTGTCTGTCTTCTTCCATCTGAAGATCTCCCTGGGTTGTCTTCTTTCTTTTTATTGTGAATATGTTTCATATGAAAAGGTACCTTTAATCGAGATTGTTTCCTCATTTCTTGGATCTGTGTTGATGGCAGTTACTCTGTCTGATTTTCAAAATACTTGCCTTTTTTTTATCCCCAACATTGGATTGTGTCATTAGTTCGATGTTAGCAAAACAATAAATTCAAACACAATTGGGTTTTAGTATCATGGGGCATAATTTAAACTGATTAGTTAAATTCGAATTGTTGTCAAAACCACAACCAAATCGGGTGACCATTTCACAGCCATGTGTTATATATTTTCAATTTCCCGGTACACTCTGAGACTGCTCTTATAATCTCTCAGTTCTGAAAGGTACAGGTATACTTTCTTAAAGGTATAGTCCATGCCTTCAACTTCATAACATATTGGAGTCGCTGCTGCTGAGGGTTGGGGTAAAGGCCGTTGTCCAAACCTCTCCACAAATCCAGCTTTGACTACTGTCTACTGACTTCTTTCCACAACTTCCTATTAATTCCAATACACATAATTAAATTACTCCCTTCAAATCTACTTTCAGTTTACCTGAAAAATCTTAAAAACAGACTTACTGGGTTTCTCAGCAATTAAGTCAGTACAGATGTAAAGACCACTGCAGGTAGAATAGTGTAATATTACTAAACTCAGAAGTTAAAAGGACTGATTTTTTAATGTTCCAATTGTATGAAGAAAAGAAGTTGAAAGTGTAGCACTGGGAAAGGAAAATGCTTTGTTTATAAAGAAACAAAAGCTCCTTTGACCTCAAGTGTAAGACACAATAGACAACAAGAACATCCTTGAGGTCATGTGAAAAAAGAAGATGATAAATCCTATCGCTGAGCAGATGTCATTTGGCATAGCACCTTGTCACTAGAACTTACAAATAATGACCGAGTTATAGCTTGGCCAGTGGTGAGAAAGGCGCTTCCCATCAGATACTTCCCACATGCTGCAGAGGCATGAGGGGGCTGCTTGGTGTCTAAGCCCTTTCAGCCATAGAACACCAAGAGGGTGGAATCTGTAGAACCCACCGTGCTGTATGCCTGATGAGGAATGCACATTGTGAACATCAAGCTTATTGAAATTGGACTGAGACATTTCAGACAAGGACACAGCATGAGCAGAAAAGTTTATTTCTATTGCACTTTATTAATATTCAATTTGAAATATTATACCCTCAGATTGTATGGCTAACATGGAATGAATATTGTAAATATTAAGACTATGATAATTGTATTGTGATACCTAAGACTGGAATGTGTTGTATGAAGGCAATTTGAATTAGTTGCTCTTTCTGTAATTTTCAAGTTTAAATAATTTTAATGGACTTTTACAAGTGTGACAAATAAAACACATATTTAGGAAAAATGGAAATGTTTTATTTAGGCTGGCATTGCCACTAGTAGTTAGATATCTCTCCTTGCTACTGCTATGGGTATCTCTTTGAGGCTATTGTTTCCATATCCTGGAGTAAATCACTTTCATTCCTTCAATACTGTAACACTCTTTGTTTACACCTATATACCCCATATTACTGAATACAGCTGTCTAGTGCAGTATTCCAGACCTCTATGTATGCTTTTTTTGCAGTCTGAGCTTTTTTCCTTAGATTTGCCTTGCTGACGTCAGAGTAACATAATCAGTTACACTGTCACAGTGTGCATATCCAATTAAAAATACCAAAAAAGACATGGTGGATGAATGAAAAATACTATCTGGATACAACAATTTATCAAGTGTTATTTGCTTTCTAGTCAAAACTTGGGGAAGATTAGACCCAATCTCAAAGTGAAGTGGGACATTGGTGAGTTTTGAGCATACAATCCTTTAGCAGCCTGGATGCTAATCCAGAGAAGATTAAGTGGATTACTTAGAACATTGGCAGCAAATTAAGCTGTAACAACAGAACACAAATATGATTTACTGAATGATGTTCCACTTCAGAAAAATGGAACATTCTTGAGAATTTTTTGCATGCTTAGTGCAATTATCTAAATTATTGTGATGTTACCACTTAGCCACCTGGTGTTTGCCACTCTATAAGGTTGTTAGGGCATTAGACATTGGAGCAGAGGTAAACCATTTGGACAATTGCCTCTATGCATTAAAATCATGGCTAATCTGAATTCCACTTTCCTGCCTTTTCTCCATAATATTTGATTCCTTTAATAAGTAGAAATATGTTTATCTCAGCCTTGAATAAACATTCAAGCCTCAACAGCCTCAACAGTCTTCTGCATGCAATCAGTCCATGTAATATTTTATAAATTCCTACTTTGGAAATAGAACCATTCTGACTCAAGATTGGGATACCGACAGGCTCTAACCTTATACCTTTAATGCATTGTCTGATCTGAGATGTCACTTTTTTTTATAAAATCTTGTTATCTTGAGAATGTGACTTAAAAGAAATTCTGAGATTTACATATTAATGAAGCTATACCTGCAAGCCATTCTAAAAGATGAAAGACTTAACAGCAATCTGGGTTTGATCAATATATTATTTCAGTTGCATGGCACTCTAATCTTTTGCTATAAATTCTGTGTCTTATGGTCCTGTTCCACAACCACCTGATGAAGGAGCAGCACTCCGAAAGCTAATGCTTCCAAATAAACCTGTTGGACTGTAACCTGGTATTGTGTGATTTTTAACCATATTCTTGTGTCATCAGCAAATTTGGAAATAGAATATTTATTTCCCTCACCCAAGATAGTAATGAATAGTGTAAATATATGTCACAGTGTCTGATCCCTGTGAATTTCCACTGGTGACAGGTTGCAATCCAACAAATGCTCTTTATGCAAACTTTCCCTTTTCTATTAGTTGGCCAAATCTCTATCTATGCTAATATTGTACCGCCAATAACATGGATTCACCTTATTCAGTAGCTTTCTGTGTGATAACTTATCAAACGCTCTTCGGAAATCAAGATATAGTGCAACTTTGGTTTGCCTTTATCTATCGTGATTGTTGCCTTCTCAAAGAATTATAATACATTTGTTAGGCATGGTTTCCCTTTCTTGAATCTATGCTGACTCTAATTAGTTAGATTATGTATTTCTAAATGTTCTGTTATTAACTCATTTATAAAAGATTCTAACATGTTTCAATGACAGATAAAGACTTAATTAATATTAATTTGCAGAATTGTGAAATGTTTTTCCTTCTATCTGATAATTTTGAAAAGTGCAGCATTTTAATAAGCAATCTATTACAGATTATTCAAGCAGGACTAATATCAGCAGGCATGTACTGGTGTTAGAATATTTTTACAATCATTCTGATATAATTTAAAGAAAATTTGAAATTAAAATCTGCAATGTGAAAACGATTTTTGATGACTGTAATACAATCCTTTAAATGAATGGCAGACAGATTGAATTCAGGGAAAGCATAGCACAAAATAAAAATAGCATTGCATAAGTACTGATTGCTGCACTACTTTCCAAACAGCTATATATCAACTTTAAATGTACCCAATTTGCAAATGAATTTTTCATCTGATTTGAGGCATTACTGTGATGTACCTTGTGGTTATTTTGGAGCAGAACAGAACATATAGCACAGAGAATTAGGTTCTTTGTGAGACAGATGTCATGAAGTTTATCAACAACTAATTTCATACAGAGTGACAATATCACAGAGTTATTCACATCGCCTGGGTTCTGTCCTACTGATGTTATTGTGCATTGCATACACATATCTGACTGACTGAGGAAACTGCACCATGACACAGAGAGAGTGACTGCAGGTGAGGTGGCTGGAAAATCCAATACCATGATGTCATGTAACTGTTGTAAATTACAGACCTGTATGAAACCACACCTGGCTAGTATAATACCCCCGTTTACCTTCCAACAAATGAAAACCATTTTTCCAATAATATGTAAAAGGATGCAGATACATTTGTCGTCTCAATACATTGGTAGACACATGACACAATCAGCTGTAGTCCTTATATAGTTATCATGACATGGCAGTGTTGCTTCGCTCTGCAATGTGCCATCTGTTGTCACAAATTAATGTGAATCATTTGTCATAGATGTAAAGTTGATAGCTTCAACATCCAAATCACCATCCTGTGGTAGGGATACCTGCACATGGTTTGGATGTGTAATCTAATTCTTATCAGGACTCAAGCATTTCTCATTGCAATATCAGATGACTTAGGCAGGTTACAATCACAAAGCAACATTTTCACAAACGCACATGCTTATGTGAAAATCTTGAACTGTTATGCTTTGTCCCGGTTCAAATTGAGACAATTGACCACAGGGTCATTAATCATGCTCTTGTCTCCCACTTCTCCCTTCTTTTCAAACATGCTTCAGTTTTGGTTGGATGCTGACAGTGTGTGAGGGGAGAGCTGTGGGGATATGCTTCCCAAATATGAGAGCTGTGGGTGAGACCAAACCATCATCTAGAGATGTAGCACATTGATTTAAAATATTGTCAAGTTGTTTTCCATTCAGTGACCATCAGTTTTAATGTAGGAGCAGTACCATTTTGCAGGTCCATTAGACTGAGGGTTGTGAGGCACGGAGTAAATATGTCGAAAACCCCAATTACTGCATGTCATTGAAATGTGCACTAATGAATTGAGGACTGACTTAAAAATAATTTATCAGGGATCACTGAGCATACTGGATATGGCAGTTAATGTGGCAACAACCACTCTACTGGTATCTTTAATAAATGATTCAAAAAGGAATGTGAATTGTAGAATCCCTGCAGTGCAAAAAGGGGTCATTCAGCCCATCAAAGAGCATCTCATCCAGACTAGCCCCCACCCTATTCCTATAACCATGCATTTACTATGGCTAATCCACCTAGCCTGCATATCCCTCGACATTATGGGGCAATTTCACATGGCCAAACCATCTAACCTACACATCTTTAGACTGTGTGAGGAGACCAGAGCACCTGTTGGAAATCCATACAAACATGGGGAGACTGTGCAAACTACACACAGATTGTCACCCAAGGCTGGAATTGAACCTGGGTCCCTGGCACTGCAAGGTAGCTGTGCTCACCACTGAACTGTCATTGGTGAGCTAGTCAGTCAACAGAATGTAATCCCATCTTTGGAGTGGCAAATGTCAATAACAATCTCTTACCACAGCTCAAAAAAAATCTCATATGCAATGAACGGTTCCCTTGATAGTTAAGGTTGGTAAAATTGACATGTTCACATGATTTGATTAGTTGATTGATGTTTTTATTAATGTTGGGCTAATATATAGATTCACACAACAATCTTGCGGGTTTTTTTGCATTTGTATACATGTTTGTGGTCTGACACACATTGATGTATAACTTATGGAAGTATGACTTGTTTGCCTTTGAAAATTATATTCTTTAAAATCTCTTTCATCTTTAACTATCAGAACATGCTAGTTCAGGGGTTCAGGCAACTCATTAATTATTATCTTCTTAAGTTTCTGTGGCTGGTCATCATCTGACATAGTTTGCTGAATCCACATTATTCAGCTGCGACCAAAATGTACCAAATTGCTGTTCCAGTCTTGAAGCTTTGGTATTGCAACTGTTGGATTTATCACATTATGGATCATAGTAACATGTCGATACATGCTTGCCAGTAAACCAGTGATAGGGGTCCATCTGTCTCAACAATGGAAAAGGTTTCAGGTGTCTATCCTGGGAGCTGCAGTGACATTTCAGATGCATAATGCCAATGCGTAGGTTGTTAGATCTGTTGCAAATTCATTGTGCCAGCTTCCTGAGTTCATCTAATGTAAGATGTGTAAAGGGATGATACTTGTGCTGATATTAGTGTCAATTTTAGAGTGCAGTGTACTTTTTCCCTTCCTTCATGGGTATATCACTTGGATGGAGATGAAGGCTTTTCTAATGGCATTCATGTGGTGATTTATCATCCCCTACTGATTGGCTATTACATCTACTAGTCTGGTAAAATTGCCTTTGCTTTCTGGGAAAGCCCACCATGCTCCCCCCATTACAACTGATCACACCTTCTGATCCCACACACCCACTTGACCCCTTATAGCCTTCATGCCAATTTACGGTCCTTTCAAGCCCATTCACTGAGTGAAAACTATGTACACAACTAATGAGCCATATTGATAGAGTGGCACAAGTGGAACCGATCTGAAAGAATACATTATTCATAAATCAAAATTGCTATTCCTACAAATTTCTAAAACATGTCAATTAAAGAACCTATTAAAATATCAATAACTTCAAACATTATGAAGTTAATCACTTTCTTCATTTTAGTCTTGTGTAAATAAATACACAGCAACTATCAAAAGGTATAAAACACTTATTATAATCATTTAAAGATGTCAACCAAGCAAATTTACCAGTTATCAAAACAACTCCCACTGAAATTGTTTGAGTTATAAGAACAGGCTGAATAGGTTGGGACTTGTTTCCCTGGAGCACAGGAGACTGAGGGGTGATCTTATAGAGGTCTATAAAATCATGAGAGGCACAGATAAGGTAAATAGCTTTTCCCCATGGTAAGGGCATTTAAAACTAGAGGTTTAAGGTGAGAGATAACAAAGGGTCCAGAGGAGCCATGTTTTCACACAGAGGATAGTGAGTGCAGGAATGAGCTGGCAGATGTGATGGTGGAAGCAAGTACAATCTCATCTTTTAAGAAACATTAGATAGGTACATGATTGGACAGTGTGGAGGGAGATTGAACAACTGCAGCAAATGGGAATGGTTTAAGCTGTGAAAGCTGGCTGGCATAGGCAAGTTGGGCTGAAGGGCCTTTTTCCATGCTGTAGACCTCTTTGACTATATGATTCCTAATTATCCTCCAATGAATCTGGTCTCTTAGTCTAGCACAAATAAGTACACTTGAGAAATGAATGGCAGATTAACTTTAAAATGGCCATTGTCTCAATATGTTCTCTTCATGCCTGGAAAAAAATTGAACATATAATTTGCCCATGTGTATTTGCTCTCCCAATGTGTATCTATATTAAAAATACACCAACCTAAAATGACTCTGTACAGGCAGCACAGAAGCTGACTCCTTTACTTTGCTGCACATGCCCAGTTGTGCAAAAAAGGTAGATTGATATCTTAAATAAAATGACAGTGCCAACTTAAAACAAAATGACCATTGGGTATTGATAATGTTTTTTATAGATAATATTACACATTTTGAATCTACTTCACTTGTCATTTTAATCTGCTTTAGATTATCTTCTGAAGTTGTTTCAGTAGGATTTTTGATGGCAGCATATGTTGTATTACATTCCAGCAAGAATAGAGTTAAATTAATTTACTGGGGCTGCTAGTTTCCTTTAATTAGATCTGTAGTAAGAGAACTTAATTCCAATAGTTTCAAATAGTATGTGAAGAACATAGTGCCTGTGTCACAGAGATGTCTAAGGATCATTTGCTTGAACTCCCTATTGAAGTAAGTAAAAGCCCCGAAGAAAAAAAAGGAAAAATCTATCTACACTACATTAAAACTTTATCCTAAGTGGCATGAACATTCTTATAACAATGAATCTTTATGTATATTTCATGAGTAAATGTATATGTATAATAAAGAGTGTACAGTAAAATATCAATTTGCCATTCAAATTAAAGTGAAGATTTCCAAACATAATCACAACAAATAAAATATTTTATGTATGTTCATTTATTAAGCAATTGAAGGCTAGGGCATCTTCTATCAATAAATGTTGAAAAGAATTAATGGCAAAACAGCTTATGGTGTTACAAAATACATTGTAGAAAACCGAAGACTTTTCTTCATTATACTTTGCATATATTGCAAACTAATTTAGCAAAATAGTGATTAATTTTGCCATTCAATTATTAAGACAGCAACTATCATGTTTACACATGCCACATTTAAATTTTTGATTCATACGAAGTGATTATTAGTTGATATGTAGGTACTGTATTTTGACAATGCCAAGTACTGTATAAGGCAATGAAAGGGGAATGTTAGAATGTATTAAATGGAAAGTTTAGAAGTACATATTTGTGAAACATAAACTTGCAAATTATTTTATACTCATTTATTTATTGTCATGTTTATGAATGTTCTTCTTGACAGTAAATCATATAAGATAGGACAAGTGGTCAGAGCAGTGGTTAGCACTGCTGCCTCACAGCGCCTGAGACCCGGGTTCAATTCCCGCCTCAGGCCTTTGACTGTGTGGAGTTTGCACGTTCTTCCCGTGTCTACGTGGGTTTCCTCCGGGTGCTCCGGTTTCCTCCCACAGTCCAAAGATGTGCAGGGTCAGGTGAATTGGCTATGCTAAATTGCCCGTAGTGTTAGGTAAGGGGTAAATGTAGGGGTATGGGTGGGTTTCGCTTCGGCGGGAGGGTGCGGACTTGTTGGGCCGAAGGGCCTGTTTCCACACTGTAATGTAATGTAATCTAATCTAATCTAAAAAATATATTTGCGATGTTAATTGATGATTTATAGCACCCTTACAGCAATAGGGATTGGTAACTTGTCCAGTTGTAAATCTATAGATAATGAGTGGTGTGGATATGAAGTAATCATCATGACTATTGGAACAAGTGCTTCAAAACATTGCAATAGACCATGAATTTTGGCAGGTAGCTTAAATGCAATTCTACAAAAGTTAAAACAGGAACGAAAAATGCTGATTTCTTTTCAGATGAGCACAAAATAATAAATCCAGTTTCTACAAATCTCCTAACCACACTGTCTTCTGGCAGTACATTTGATTTATTTCATTGGATTTCTTATCTCTACCATTTTCACACAAGCTGATCAACATATATGCACTGAGTTGTTATACAATTAGAATGACACTTAATGACAGGTTCAGTTTATGAATTTTTTTTCTGCAATACAGTTGTTTCATTATAATTCTGGCTAGTTGGGTATTGGCTCTTGTCAATAAAAGTATTTATCTTTATGTTCTTTTGCACCAGATTCTGCTATTATTAGACATTTCTTGTTGTAGAGTGTTGAAATTATATACTTTAATTCACAATCAGTCTTGGCGATCAGAACAGAAGTAGGCCATTCAACCCTTGACCTTGTTCTCTTGTTCAATTAGATAAAGACTGAGTTGCACATCAAACCCATCAATCCATCTTTGCTCCATATTCCTTATCAAAAAATCAATCTCAGTCTTGAAAGATCCAATTGACCTTATCTCTTCTGTAGCCTTATAGAAGAGACAGAACATGCTAGATTTGTGGTTGAAGAAGTGCTTCGTTGATTTAATTCTTCAGTGTCCTGGCTCCAATTTTATGGTTATGCCAATATGTTCTAGAATTCCCTAAAATAACTATTTATTCTGCGTGTGCACTGTCCAATCCCTTTATTATTTTAATAACATTTAAGCTTTAGCACTTCACCTTTTATATTCAGTGGAATACAGACTCAACTTTGTTTCTCTCTTAATGTGAAGTGCCTGACCTAGTAAGTTCTTCATTTTCTGTTTTTATCTCAGATCTTCAGAATCTTTGCTTTTGTATGAAATCTATCTTCACTTTCTAACTCACTTAGCCCTGGCACCAGCACTAAACCTGCAGTATACCCCTCCAATGTCAACATGCCTTTCTGGAGTTGTGATGCCCAGATCCCTGTTTCCAGGTAGGATCTGTATAATTGCAGCATAATTTTCTCCCCTTTGTAATTCAGCCCATTTCAAATAAAAAAACAACATTCCATTAGACTTTCTGATTGTTTTTTGTACCTGTCTATGATCAGTTAATGATTTACACACGTAAACATCCATACATCTTCACTTCCCCAAGTGCTTGTTGCTTGCTGTTTAAATATTTAATTCATATTCCCCCAAATTGAACTCTATTGAATTCAGTTTTTCCGACTCATTTAATTGATGTGTTTTTGTAATATTCGGCTTTTGTCTAGTTTAGAAAATATGCTTATTCTTTGAAAATCTCTCAACCAATAATCAAATAGTAAACACTTCTTAATAGAATCAATCAAAACATTTCTAACAAACATTTATTCGTATTATTACTGAAGTTCGAAGTGGCTGAATATTATGAGCAACAATAATCAGGCAAGACTTCCACAGAGTTAAAAACATAGCTGATATTCAGAGACTGTCGGATTTCTTAATTGTGGGCATTAATGAAATAACTTTACTGCCAAACTACCATTAGTTTCATGTGTACTTTCAACAGTATTTGATCTTCAATGGAAAAATTGACAGTTGAAAATGGGATACATGCTGTTGAATCAACTAGCGTAATTCAGCAATGAAAAATGAAACTCTTTCACTCTAATTGGATTACATAGATATTGTGTTCTGATATCAGTGCCATGTGCAACATCAAAGGAGCTGAAATTTGTTTCAATCGTATTGTAACATAAGAATGTAAAAACAAGTGAAGTAGGGCATTTGGGACGTAGAGCCTGATCTGCCAATAAATGTGAGCATGGCTGGATTCACCTCCACCTTCTTGCACTATCTCATATCTCTTAATTCCAATGGTATTCATCCAAAAATCTATAGATCACAGTTTTGATTGAATGCATTGACTGAATATTCTTGTGTTATAAACTCTTCATATAATATATTCAGCACAACTGTGATTTTTGACGTTTGTATCTTGGTACATGGCTAAACAAGTGTGAGATTGTGTTTTCTTTAAAGAAATGAGAATTGATATTGATCCTATAATATTTAAAATCAGAACATGAAGTAATGAACAGAGGCAGAGGTCAGTGCTCCAGTTTGATTTGATTGAGAGAATTTACTCTGTTCTAGATGCTGCTAGGTAATTCTTTTCATTGAATTTTCAAATACCAAATCATTCCACCATTGACATTTAATAAATGAAAACTCTTATATTCTGATGATGATGCTGGTTATGACATCGAGAGACAATGGACTGTGACTAGAGTGTGTAGTACTTCTGGATTGAATATTGTCTATTGTGGCTGTAGATAATGTTTCACGAATGGTAATCTCTTCTGCAGTAGGAACAGATAAATAGCATTTGCCCAAGGCCAACTGATTGCTTTTTTTTCTTTCCAATGGGTTTGTTTTCCATAACCTGGTCATTTCTTTTGTCTTAAATGTTTTCCATACCTTTTTCAACTGCTTGTGTCCAGACACTCCCTTACATTAACTCTGATCTTGGTCAACTTGGGGTTTTCCTTGCAGACATTCTTGTATCGCAATTAGGAGCAACCTATTGGTTTTGTGCTGATAGCAAGCTCACCATACAGTATGTCTTTGGAGATGTGGTTATTATTTATCTGGCTCACTTGTTCCAGACAATGCAATCACCTCAGGCTCAAGAAGGCAAAAATAATGGGGATCTCTGCATGCTGATAAATCTTCCTATTCACCAGTCATAACCTTGCCACCCCGTTTTAATGGTCTCCCACTGTAAGTTTCTATCTGGTGTTTCTGCGGTTTCTAATTTTTCACAATCTTTTTTTCCTTAAACATGATCCTCATTAGGTCTTTGCTTGGTGGTTAATTTCTCTTGCTTGATATAACAGTGCCTGCCTTGAGTTTACTTATATAATTAAAGAATTGTTACAGTACTGAAGAAGTCCATTCAGTCCATCATATCTACTCTGGTTCCTTGAGCATTTTAACAAAGTGCCAATCTCCTACCTTTTCCCTGCAGCCTTGCACATTGTTTCATTTATATAATGATCCAGTGCCCTCTTGAATGCTTCAATTGAACCTGCCTCCACCATATTTGCAGGCAGTGTATTCCACACTCTAACTACTTGCTGTGTGACAATGTCTTTTTTCTGACTTTCCATCTGCTTCTTTTGCAAAGTGCTTTTCATCTGCACCATCTGGTCCTCAATCCATTTGTGAATGGGAACATTTTCTCCCAATTTTCTTCAACCCAACCCACTCAGTCCAGATTGCTCATGATTTTGAAAACTTCTATCAAATCTCCTCTCAGCCTTCTCCTTTCCCAGAAAAACTTTCCCAAACTTTCCTCAGAACTGGAAGTCTCATCGCTGGAACACTTCTAGTAAAACTCTTCTACACTCTCTCTAAATTCACACCCTTTTTATTGTGTATCACCCAGAACTATACATAATACTCCAAATGAAGTCTAACCATCTTACAAATGTTGTTCCCCCTTCCATTCTTGTACTCTGTGTTCCAATTTCCAAAGTGTGGAATACTGTATGCTTTATTAGCAGCTGTCTCTATCTGCCACCTTTAATGACTTAAGTATATATACACACTCAGGTCTTTCTACTCCTGCACACTCTTGATAATGTCTTGCCTTAATCTTATGCTGTCTGTCCATGCACTTGATCTCAAAATGCACCACTTCCCACTTGAACTTCTCACCTCCTTTGATCTTCTTTACTGAGTATGTGAGACTGTGAAAAGCAAGAATAGCTGCTTCTTTCTTTGTGTCCAAGTTTGAAAACTACTGGGAGAGTTTCAATAGCACCACACACTTGGATGGTCTCAAGCTTCTTGACTTAACTGCATTTTTGCCACTTAACGATGATGAATGAGCATTGGGGACACAAGAGGTGTGTTAGTCACTAAAGAATTCGAGCGGCACAGTGACCCAGTGGTGCAGCACCAGAGACACAGGTTTGATTCCAGCCTCAGTTGACTGCCTGTGTGGTGTTTGCACATTGTCCCTTTGTCTGTGTGCATTTATGCTATGTGGTCTGGTTTCATCCACACTAGTCCAAACATCTGCAGGTTAGGTGGATTGGCCATGCTAAATTGTCCATATGGTCTAGGGATGTGCAGGTTAAATGGATTAACCATGGGAAATGTGGGGTTGCAGGGATAGGATTTGGGCGGGATCATCTTTGGAAGGTCAGTGTAGACTTGATGGGCTTATTTCCACATGGTAGGGATTCTAATTCCTAATCACTGACCTACTGTTGTAGCCATCTTTTTTTTAATATAGCTAGTTCAGTCGGTTTCTGGTTAATAATAACCCCAGTGTGTTGATGGCAGCGGATTCAGCAAATCATTTAATGTCAAGGAGTTACTATTAGATTCTCTCTTTTTGGAGATGGTCACTGCCTGGTATTTGTGAGGCACAAACATTCCTTATCAGCCCAAGTTTGGATGTTGTCCACATTTTGTACATATGGAGATGGGCTGCATCACTGTCAAAGGAATTGCAAATGGCACTAAACCTTGTGCAATCATCAGTGAATTTGCCCACTTCTGATTATACAATGGAGGGAAAATCATTGATGAAACAGCTAAAACTGGTTGGGCCTAGCACCCTATCCTGGGGAACTTCTGCAGAGATGCCCTGGAGCTAGATTGCTTGAGCTCCAACACCTACAACCATCTTCCTTAGTGTCAGTTATTACTCCATATCTATGCCATCTCTCACATTGTCAGGTACATGTCACAGTTGTAACTGTACTGGAAGAGCTTAGCTAGGAACACATGTAGTTCTAGAGCACAAGTCTTTAGTACATTTGCTAGAATGCTATTAAGGACTATGGTCTTTGCGGTATCCAGTGTCTTGTGCTGTTTCTTGACATCATGTGTATGAAATTGTCTGAAGACTGGTATGCAAGGGACCTCCAAGGGGGGGCCGAGATGGATCAGGGACATGGCATTTCTGGATGAAGATTGATGCAAATGCTTCAGCTTTGCTTTTGTGGGGAAGTTGGTGTATTACTGGTGTGAGGCAGAGGTTATCACATGCAGATGAGAAATGACCCATGCCATGTTGTTCTGAAAAGGACTTAGAGCAGTCATCGGTGAAAACAAAGTCACGAATCCCAGGTTTATGCACTTCGCTTTTGACCTCAAATTGAAGACTTTGCTGACTGTATGTTATCTAATGCTAACACAGACTGTTGCAGAAGCATGGCAGTGAAAGAACGGGAGCCAACATACCATCCTTTTTCCCTCCATTTGTGACAGATGCATCATTTGTCACTATCCAGGACACAAGCAGGCATGCCATCCTGGAATTGCCATATGTTAATAAGGAATTGATCTCTCAGCAAAATTTTGCCGTGATCTTTTGAAGACAATTGTAACCAATTGTATGGAAGGCTTTAGTCAGATCAATAAATATTGTGTACAAGTTATAGTTCTGGTCTTGGTGTTTCCCTGTGTTGACTGTAATACATAGGAGGTCCTGTCCCAGATATAGTGTTAAGCCATTGCATAGGATTTGTATAAATATTTCCCAGCAATGCGCAGTCGGGAGACTCCTTGATGATTTTTAGTGCAACAATGTCCCTTCCTTTTGTAAAAGTGGACAACTGAATGCATCTTTGGATTCCTGAGGAATGGCTTCGTGGTTCCACATTATTTAAAGTAGTTTGGTGAATTTGTCAGTGATTGTTGTGCATTCTGTCCTTTAAATTTCATATTGTACCTGACCAGGAGACTGTTTTAATTATCTCAATTGGACAGCAAGTAACATGTTGAATTCAATTCAAGTTCGATTGTTGAGAAACAATTCAGAACAATGTTAAAAATTCCCACTGTATTCTCTAGGGCTTTTGATTCTATTTGTAGTCAATGTGATTCTATTTAAGCCAGTGAGTGAAGAATTTCCAAAAACCTGTAGATTGTAAACTGTCTTTAGAGCTGTGTTTTGGAAGTGTTTTGTATCATGTAACGTTTTCAAATTTGATTTTGCACTCTCCAGATAATTTATTCTAAACCAGGAAGTCTTCAGTTTTGATGGCACAAAAGATTTTGCACCCAGTGAAAAAGAAATCTCCAAGCAGGAAATGCAGGAAATAACCTTTATTACAAGTTTATCTGTGCTTTACTGAGCTGAAGATAATCCCTGGGTTTTCAGTGGGGCAAGTTCTCATCAGACAATGTAAAAAATAAATATTTACCAATTCCATCTGTCATGTCTTACTAGTGAAAGCTCTGATGCTGTGAATAAAATATTAAAAATTTCATTCAAATGTGAAGGTAGAATTTTATTAAAATTGAACAGATTTGATCATGCCTGCTTATAAATCCATCTAGATTGTGGCAACCTGTGTAACATTGTGGCATCTAATTGGAAGATGTAATTTAGCGTTAGGTTGAACTACACTGAAATGCACACTGTGACTACATTGCCCCCTGCAGGACATTTTCATAGCGTTTTTGTGATCTGTAACGGGAAAGTTGAGCATTAGTAAATACTGTTAATCTTTTGCTCCTTGTTGTCTGTCCATTGCTATCTGACCATGTTATGTTAGATTCTTTTCAAATCCAATGATGGATTGTCTCTAAGAAGTAACCTTATAACAATTGTTCTAGGATTTACATTCATTTATTTCATATTTTACAATACACATTTTTAGAGTACTTAACCACTAATAGATAGCAACAGAATAACAACTAGATCTTTTGATGGTTGAAAACATTTTATGTGCACTCAGAACTAGATCTTAGATTTCTCAAAGATTATGTTAGTATTCACAAAGATGTGAGTACTGTGTATAGAAGTGATGGATAAGCAATACTTTTCTAATTCTTTGATTGGGTTCATGGAATATTTTGCATTCCAAAGGTTGGTGTTTGAATACATTTTTCTCTATACCACACTCATACAATTTAATACATCTTTGTATGCATGACAACAAAACTTGATTGATTGATTTATTGCCACGTATTTCTAATTACAGTGGAAAGCTTTGGTTATGAGCAGCACAGGGAGATCATTGTAAACAAGGACACACAGATCATAGGGTGAAAAAACAACTTGGACACAGGCATACAGGCTACATCACACAAGACATGTGCAAGGAAACATCAACATTAGCAAAATCAGCAATATTTGAAGTTCATCAGTCTAATAACTGCAGGGAAGAAGCTATTCCTGAACCTGCTGGTGCAAGCGTTCAAGCCTCTTTATCTTCTGCCTGTCAGAAGAGGCTGTAGGAGAGCATGCTGGGGTGCAATGGGTCTTTAGTGATGTTGGCAATGGGCTGTGTAAATGGAGTCCACAGAGAGAAGTTTGGCTTCCATGATGGTCTGGGCTGTGCACGCAGCCTTCTGTAGTTTCTTACATTCCTGGGCAGAGCAGATGCCATACAAGGCTGTTATGCACCCGGACAGTAAGCTCTCGATGGTGCATCTGTAAAAGTTGGTGAGGGACCTAGTGGACATGCTAAATTTCCTGAGCTGCCTGAGGAAGAAGAGGTGTGTTGAAACTTCTTGAACATTGCATCTACATGGGTGTACATGTACATGTACTTATACAGCAACTTTAACATTATAGATTACCGAAAGTTCTTCAAATCATAGAATCCCTACATTGTGGAAACAGGCTATTTGGCCCAAAAGCCTAATCCACCCTCCAGAAAGTGACCCACCCTATTACTCTACATTTATTCCTGACTAATGCACCTAATCTATACATCCCTGAACACTATGGGCAAGTTATCTTTGCCATTTCACCTAATCTGCATATCTTTGGATTGTGGGAGGTAACCAGAGCACCCGGAGGAAACCCACGCAGACACGGGAAGAATGTACAAACTCCACACAGACAGTCGCCCAAGGGTAGAATCAAACCCGCGTCGCTGGTGCTGTGAGGCAGCAGTGCTAACCACTGAACCCCTGTGCCACCCAAATGAACATTATAAAGCAATATTAGGCACTGCAATCACATACTGCTGTATTAAGACAGCCAACCAAAGGTTTTATCAAAGATTTAATGAGTGTCTCATTAAGTGAAGTGAAGAAGAGAAGTAGAGAGTTTAGTGAGAGAATGCCAGAGCTTGGGACCTTGAGTCTTGGGTGCTGATACCAACATTGGAGCAATCAAAATCTGGGATGCTTCAGGGTCTTTGCATATTCTTGGAATGGAGAAAATTGCAGAAATTGGGAATACATCTGTTTCTTTTCCTGTAGAATTTTTCACTCTAAAACCAAGAAAAAGAAATTCATTTACTGAATGTTTTCTAATTTGTATTTCTGCCTCTTCATCAAATTTTCCTTCATATTATATTCAGAAAAAGACTTTGGGGAAAACGTTAAAAAAACCTAAATGTTGGTTTTGAAATTCTAACAGAGATCAGACAAGGATGCCCATTCACACTGAGTATCTGCCAGCTATTTATTGTTTACGGCCCTCAGAGGTGTTTAAAGATTGTACTTGAACAGGCATTAGGCCCCTGCTTAACCACAGAGAGCATGACAGCTATTTCAGATCCCTTTGAAACCACTGTTTATTTTCTCAGGCACATCGCAGTCTAGCCAGTGATCATTAAAGTGATGGTTGGAAGTTGCTGTTTTATGATTCTGAAAAAGTTAATGTTGAAGCTGTGTTGGGTTCTATCCAATCTGATGATGTCTCACAGTCTTTCGGTGAGAATCAGGCAGTCTACTGCCTGGTCTCAATGGTGACAGGAGTGTCTTCCCTGCCTTAAATGATTATGACTAACAAATCAATATAATTAATACATATTATTACCACACAATAAACTACCTCTTGTGATGTAAGACAATTACCTCTTCTTGTTGGACCACCAGTGGTCTGCCATCTATCACTTGTATTTACACAGGCCTTTAGACTCAGTCTTGGAATCCTTAATTCTCAGAAAGGAGAATTCATGGTAAGTCTATACATGAATCATGCGAGCTCAATATAACAGTTCCAATAAAATCAAAACTAAGTGACAAATATTATACTAGAGTGTATATGGAGCCAGAATGGGCAGGAGTGCTAATGGCTAAATTGTCTGTTGATAATGCAGTGTCATTAGTGTCCCCGAATGCTGGTTATATAACAAGGATGCAAGAAGAAACCAGCATAGAATTCAGAAACATATTAATCTCTGGAAAGTCTATTCAGGACTTCACATCAAGTGTGAAAAATAGAATTATTTCTGATGATGTGAGAATTATTTTTGAGTACTGGATAATCACATAAACTAATAATGTGTTAGAATTTAGAAAATGTTGGGGAAATATCAAGATTCATCATTCTCAAATTTTCATCTGTCACAGAGGAACCTCAGAGACAATCGAAGGATTAATTATTTACTTTTGATATGGCCACAACCCGAAAAACACCTCCATTAGCACAATGATGCCAACAGTGTGAGTTCGATACCTGTACAATCCCGATAGTCTCCTCACCTTTCTCCATGCATCAAGCTTTATAACTTTTTAACAGTGATTCTTACTTTTCGATCAGAGTAGAAGAAAAATTGGGTCGATGAAACAAATTCTAAATTGCTCCACGTATTGTTGGTCTTATTTGAAATTATAATAAATGCTTAAAATGTAGCTGCACATGCATGTTTTAACTTATAACCTCTAGCTTCAAGTAAGGGTAAAGTCACTATAGTCTTACCAGACTACAGAGCTGCCCTCCCATTAAAGAGACAGCTAGTGGTTGTTTAACCTGAGCACACCTCGGCAAAGGGAGAGGTTGCGAAGGAGAAATTGAACCTATGCTGTTTGCATCACTTTGCATCGCAAATCAATTATCCAGCTAACTGACCCTAGTTTCAAGTAAGAAATGATAAGTTAGTGTCTTACTCAGGACTATCAACTAAGAATAAATTCCAATGGAAATGATTGTTACATGCAATACAAAAACAGAAACAATGCTACGTACAAACAATATTTACTGTTTTGTTAAGAAACTTGTAAAATAGGTCCCAACAAGAACTGCATGTTCATATCTATCCTTCCTCACAGAGTATCATTGAATCATTGAAATGAGGAGAATCATAGAAACATAGGAAATAGGAACAGGAGTAGCCTGCTCTGCCATTCAATATAATCATGGCTGATCATCCAACTCTGCATGCTGTTCCTGTTTCCCCCATACATTTTGAGCCCTTTAGCCCAAAGAATTAAGCAGAGAACCTCTATTTCAATTGCAAAATCACAGCGCAACTCCAGTAAACAGCAAACAGAAATGCAGCTGTTACAGAACTGAAAGCTGTAAAAGTAGGGAATTAAAACAGCATATATAAATGCCTGTCAGGCAAAGAGAATAAAGCAGCATTGTGATATTGCAGAATTGAAATGCTTTAAAGTAATAAAAAATAAATAATCACATTAGGAAGAAATGGCAGGAGAAATAATAATTAGCTGGCAAGTTTAATTTTAGAAATGAGCCAGATCGACACAGGATTTGATATCTTAAAGAAAACTGTTCTTCAGATATAGAATTGCATCCATACTAGATATGAAAACAACAGTGGATAAGTAAATAACAATTGTATTCAATTGGACCCAGAGCTGATCAAATCAGAACAACATTTTGATGAAATTAAGTCAAAACATAAAAAAGGCACATATACTTTTAATGAAATTCTACAAACTTCTGAAAATTACTTTAATCTGGAAACAAATAAACCTCCTTCCTTTCAGAATTCTGACAGAAGATTCTGCATCCAGGACAACCAGAAGTTAATTTAATTAATAATCATCACATAATACTGAAAAATGAAGACTTCAAAGCTTTGAATTTCTAAGTAACGGAATTGTTGAATTTTCTGATGTATTTTTGTAAGAAATATTACATTTCAAAGAAGATGCAAATTTCAAGAAGGTGATTCAGAATATGCTGACAACAGAAACCAATATCATCAACACACCAGAAGAATTATAGATTACATTTACCATTGTTACCAGGAATACCTGCCACCAACAACTCATCAATGAATACAGGACAGGAATGCTGGTGCCTCTGCCTTTGCTAATTGATTTCTTCTTTGGGACTCTTGACACAAGTAGGAAACTGTAGCAGATTCCAAACTATGTCTAGCTGTTAAGAATGCAGAATTATTTTCTTTATTAAAACACGCATAGTTCAAATCTTGCAAATCATTGCTGAACCTGCCTTTCCTGATGTGAAAATCAATTGTCAACATTTCATTAGATCACCTTCTTACTACAAAGCATGTTGTCCTGCACTCAGAGGCAGCAAACTCACTTTTGACAAATGAGATACCTTCTCTTACTTCAGTGGTTCATTTTGTTTTCAAAAACTATATTATAGTTTTGTTCCACACACTTTATTACACAAAGCATTGCTTCTAAACGTTTTTCCATATATTTAGATTCTTAATATTTAACTTGTACTGAATAGTTTTAGATGAGAAAGCAGTCATGAATATATCCTTCTTGAGCATTATCTATACACAATCAAGGTTCATTTCAGACAGTTGAGTGTATTTCCTGTTTTTTTTATCTGATTGTGTGAATGTTTTGGTTTTGCAGACCATGATGTAAAATCGGATGTTTGGTGCAATGCTGTTGGTTCAAAGTTCTTTCAAAGTATAATTGTTTTCTGCAGCACTTCTGATAGTAGCTGTTTGAAAATAATATATGTACAGACACCAATATGAAGAGGAACAAGTGTAGGTTATGCATCTGACTGGGAGTGGCAAATGCTAATTTTATTATGTTGTCAGTTGTCCTTGGTAATTTGCGGAATAATAATACTTTGTAAGATTAGGGAGCATGAAAAAGTGCTTTGATTTTGAAGCGACATATTTGTCAAAGAATTTGAAAAAAGGAGACTAATACTCAGGTCAGTGAATGCAATGTGAAGTCAATTTTAACAATGATCAAAGAGTATGAAAGCAACAATCACTGTTCACTTTGCAATATTGCACAGAGATGATAAATTAATTATTGTTCTAAGATCCCATTCTCAAGGTACCATTGTTCCAATTCTCACAAGGGCATCTATAAATGATTTTTTTTAAAAATTACTTGCTCAATTTAATTTTACCAAAATAATCATTCCTTGTACATATAATCAACAATTGACATTATAAAAATGCTTTATAATTGTCTTTTAAAGGTGAAGAAGAAAATTGGACATGAATTTCCTTCCATTTAAAATATGGACTGTACAACTATGCATGAGGACACGGGTCTGATGGGTAAGATGAATGTCTTTCTCACCTAAAATGTTAGTCATTCACAGTGTAATCTTTTGATGGATGGTGTGGGATAAAGTTGAAGAGATAATACAGAAAGCACTTTACAATTGTTAATAATGACAGAAAAATATTTTATACCGTAATCCCATTAGTATGGTATCAGTTAACCTATATACTGACGGTGAAATGCCAGAGATCAAAGAAGAAGTGGTGAAATTCCTCTTAATTTTAGCACAGTTATAAAGCAGAATTTTGTGAGACAGAACTTTAAAATAAAAGTTTCAAATTGTTCTTTGGAAAGAAAGTAACTCCAAGATGCTAAATGACCATTGTGCAGATTCCTGACATTTAGAATGATACTAAGAATACTATTAAAGATCTGTTGAAAGTGGTTCCATATGTGTGCTAACTTGGTACTGCTTCGGTCCTGCCCCATATCCCACATTATTGTGGCAATGAGATGTAGAAGCAGCAAATTAAGGAAACCTATCCTGATAGAATTTCCAAGGCAATGTGTAGAACAGTTTGATGAAATAAAATCAGAGAGAATGGGAAATTCAAGACCTAGGATTTTTTAAACCTAGTCTTCTCCACTCTGTGACAACTGTTACCATGTACATTTGGAAAGGAAGATCTAAATTAGGAGCTAGATTGAGCCATTAGCCCTGAATAATAGTGGGGCAAGGGAGGGAAGTGTAACAGTCAAACGTTCATCACAGGGTGCGCTTGCATTGTATTCTATTCACCATCAATGAATCCGAAGCGACTGGTACTGTAAGGTATAGGCTGCACAAAGTATTCCATGATGTTAATTAACCCCTGAATTGTACATGAATATTAAAGCTTTTAATAGTAGATCTAATCGCACTGTTTGTTATAAGAATATCTACATAATAGAAGCACATAAAGGAATTTTCCATAGAAAGAAATAGGATTTAGATCAATGCAACAGACAATTCAGTTCAACTGGTGAATGCTCATTTTTGAGCTCTGCATAAGCCTCCTTACACACCACTTCATCTAGTCCTATTAACATAACATTTGTCTCTAATGTGTTCATATAATTTCCGCTCAAATGCATCTATTCTATTAAGTTTAGCTATTCCGTGTGTTGGGAAGTTCCACATTGTAGCCACTGTTTAGGTAAAGGACATTTTATATATTTGATATAAATATTTGCTATTTGAATATTTTGAGATGTTCCATTGCAAGTGTGTTTTTACATTACTTAACTTCTAGCGGGTGGCTTGGTACTTTTTTTTACCATTACATAATAACGTGGGTGATGATGGAAACTCATTAAATTAAACCACCAAAAAATTTAATATTTGACAATTTTTTCTTGATAATTAAATCTATTTTGCCATAATATTATTTACCAAAAGAGGTAAAGGGACATTCTGATATTTCTAACAAGTTTTCCACGGGCTTTGCTTTTTCCAATGTACATAACTAGTTGGATCCTTGAAGTAATGTATTTATCGCATAATAATGTTGACTTTAATGACATGAATTTACCTATCATGATTTGTTATAGGCCAGATTGATTGAAAAAACAGATAATTAAAGGGGATAAATAAATAGGAAGAAATCTATCTCTCCTATATATTCTCAAACTACTAATAAAAAATTTGAACCATTGGCATTGGCAGTAAACTTCAGATTGTAACACTCATAATATCCTAAATGTGAGCCAGTAAAAGTTGTAGTTTCATGAAATTTATCCTTGGAAGCCCCTAATAATTTGATCCAATTTAATATCGTCCAACAAATATTCAACACTTAAGATGTTTGGACAGATTCCTACAGATTCTCAAAACTCCAAAAAGGTCTAATGTAAGAATTCTTCTGATCTCCAAATTCACAGGAATTTTAAACTAGTATGATTTCATACATTTATTTGTTTGGCAATATTGTAATCATGGACATAACTTTAACCCTCACTGGTCCTCTTGAAAAGTACAGCATCTGTTTGGTCATCTGTAACACATCATTTTCCTTTATATTGAAGTCAACAGGACAACAGCTGTATAATGAATAGCTGATCCATAATTCCCCTTATCATCCTACCAGTGAAAATTAAGATTATCCATAATATGAATAAGATTTTTGTAAAATAGCTAAACAGGAAGTAGTTTTTCCAGAGAGATTCTTATCCTGTGCCAAAATTTATACATAGAACACTGGGCAATAATCATCTTAAGGCTGCTCTGAAGTTCATTTGATTCTGTGATCCAGGAGGTACAAAGTTTAAAGGCACACATGTGGAAAAATATTGCCATTCAAAGTGATGCCAACAATCATAATTAAACCAGTTAAAATAAGCTGGGCTCCAGACTCTGTGCAACATATGAAAAGAATTCTCCAAATCAAAAGAAGATTTATAAGAACATAAGGACAAAAGACTGAGAAGCAATTCAGCCCCTTGAGCTTGCTCTGCCATTTGATACAATCTTGGCTGATCTCATCTCGGCCTCAACTCTACTTTCTTGCCCACTCCCCATTAATCCATTACTCATTATCAACCTGGCTATCTCCTCCTTTAATTTAGTCTATGTCCTGGCATCCACCGTACTCTGGTATAGTGATTTCCACAGAATCATAACCCTTTGAGAGACGGTATTTCTCCTCATTTCTGTTTTAAATCTGCTACCCCTTATCCTAAAAGTATGACCACTCACTCTAGATTGTCCCATTTTGTCAATCCCTTTTAGCATCTTATCTAACTCAATTAGATCTCCTCATTTTTCTAAACACCAGACAGTACAGGTTTAAACTGTTCAAGCTCTCTTCAAACCCTTCAACTAAATTGAATTGAATTGAATTGAATTTATTGTCACGTGAACCAAAGCACAATGAAAAGCTTTGTCTTGCGAGCAATACAGGCAGATCACAGAGTTAAGATGCATAAATAAGTAGTTACTAGATAAGCAGCAGCAAAAACAAAAACACAGGTACAGGCGAATGTTAAGAGTTTGTGAGTCCATTTAGTATTCTATCGGCAGTAAGGTAGAAACTGTTTCAAAGCCAGCTGGTGCGTGTGTTCAGGCTTCTGTACCTTCTCCCCGATGGTAGAGGTTGTAGAAAAAACATTGCCCGGGTTAGATGGATCTTTGAGAATGCTGAAGGCCATTCCTTCACAGCAGGCCTGGTAGATGGATTCCATAGATGGGAGGTTGGCCTTTGTGATTGTCCGGGCCGAGTTCACCACTTTCTGTAACCGTCTCCGATCTTGAATGGTACCGTTGCCATACCAGGTAGTGATACATCCAGACAGAATGCTCTCGATGGCACACCTATAAAAGTTGGCAAGGGTATTCGCCGTCATGCCAAATTTCCTCAGCTGTTTGAGGAAGAAGAGACGTTGTTGGGCCTTTGTAATCACTGCGTCCACTTGAACAGTCGAAGAAAGCTTGTTGTGAATGACCACTCTCAGGTGCTTGACACTCTCCACTCGTTCCACCTCTGTGCTGTTGATGTGTAGGGGGCCATGAGTAACATCTCAGTGTTACTCAGTTGTTCTCAGTGCCCCATTTTTCCAGGTCTTCCACCTCCCACCAGTAGTGTGTTTTGTCGCCATCTGAGATTCAACCGACTATGGTGATGTCATCAGCGAACTTGTAAGTGGCATTAGTCTGGTATTTGGCGACGCACTCATGGGTATACGGTGAGTACAGTATGGGGCTCAATACACCCCTGAGAGGCTTCAATGTTGAGCGTTAGTGAGGATGAAATATTGTCCCCAGTCTTCACTGATTGTGGCCTGTGGGTCAAGAGACTGAGGATCCAGTTGCAGAGAGTGGGGCTTAGTCCGAGATCACTAAGTTTAGTAATCAGTCTCAAGGGGATAATAGTGTTGAAGGCTGAACTCTAGTCAATGAGTAGGATTCTTACGTAGCTATTCTTGGTGTCAAGGTGTTCTAGGGAGGAGTGAAGGGCAAGTGATATGGCATCTGAGGTGGATCTGTTGGTCAGATAGTCAAATTGGAGTGGGTCGAGAGTAGTGAGGAGGCTGGAGTTGATTAATGCCATGACCAGTCTTTCAAAGCACTTCATGATCATTGAAGTTAGGGCCACTAGGTGGTAGTCATTGAGACACGCTGCACAAGCCTTCTTAGGCACAGGGATGATGTTGGCCCACTTGAAACAGGCAGGGACAATGGCCTGCTGCAGGGACAGGTTGAAGATGTCCGAGAAGACCTCTGCCAGTTGATCGGTGCATGCTGAGTGCACAGCCTCCATCTGGTCCTATCGCTTTTCTTGGCTCCACATGAAGGAAAACTGATCTGACCTCTGATGCAACGACTGTTGGGATAAGTACATCAGGACTTGTCGGAATAGATGTTATCTCTTCGCCAAAATGCTGCTCAAAACGAGCATAGAAGACATTGAGACGATCTGGGGGGGGGGATGTGTAATCGTCTGCTATCTTGCACTGTCTCTTTTTAGAACCTGTGATGTCATTCAGTCCTTGCCATAGTCGCCAGGTGTCTGTCTGGGTCTCTAGTTTGGATCGGTATTGGTCCTTGGCTGTCTTAATGGCTCTGCGAAGGTCATACTTGGATTCCTTATATTTGAATGGGTCTCCTGATCTGAAGGCCTCACACCTCATTTTTAGCAGGTTCTGTATGTCCTGATTCATCCAGAGTTTCCTGTTGGATTGACTTCCTTGGTATGCAGTCCTCCACACACTTGCGATAAACTGCCTTCAAAGCGTGGGTTTCCTCCGGGTGCTCCGGTTTCCTCCCACAGTCCAAAGATGTGCAGGTCAGGTGAATTGGTCACGCTAAATTGCCCGTAGTGTTAGGTAAGGGGTAAATGTAGGGGTATGGGTGGGTTGCGCTTCGGCAGGTTGGTGTGGACTTGTTGGGCTGAAGGGCCTGTTTCCACACTGTAATGTAATCATTATTTTAACAATTACATCTCTCCTTAATAAAGAAAACGTAATTATTAGAACTTATCAGGATCCATTTGTCCTCCTTGAGCTCTTAAAAGATGTTACTCATGTAAAAAGATGGTTTGTGGGTGAGCAGGCATATCCCTTCTGCCATGGACAATGATCTCACAAAGAGTTGCAAGAGTGACACAGAAAAGTGATGCAGTGAGGCACATTCCTCTACTAGGTTGGCCATTAGTTTCTTCAGCAAATACCTTTGCTGTACAGTCGATCAGCAGGACCTTTGTAGCATACTGCTAGTCATATGTCCAGCATAGCTGTAGCTTGCCATGCCCTGCATAAATTTACTATTCAAAGAGATCTAGGTATGGACATTATGGGAAGCTTTGAGGGTCTCGAAGAGTTAAAGATTCATACAGCATGGTAACAAACCTTTCGGTCCAACTCATTGGTGTCAACCAAACATCCCAATCTGACCTGGTCCCATTTGCCACCATTTGGCTCATATGCCTCGAAACCCTTTTTGTTCATATACCCATTCAAATGCTTTTTAAATGTTGTAATTGTAACTTACTCTACCACTTCCTCTGGCAGCTCATTCCATACATGCACCACCCTTTGCGTGAAAAAGGTGCCCCTCAGGTCCTTTCTGGATCTTTCCCCTCTCACCTTAAACCCATGCCCTCTAGTTTTAGACTCCCCCACCCTTGGAAAAAGACCTTGGCTATTCACCCTATCCATGCCTGTCATGATTTTATAAACTTCTATCAGGTCACCCCTCAGCCTTCGATGCTCTAGGAATAAAAGCCCCAGCCTATTCTGCCTCTCCCTATAACTCAAATCCTCCAGTCCCTGCATCATCCTTGTAAATCTTTTCTGCACCCTCTCACTTTTAACAACATCCTTCCTCTAGAAGGGTGATCAGAACTGAACACAGTATTCTAAACGTGGCGTCACCAATGTCCTGTACAGCCGCAGCATGGCATCCCAACTCCTTTACTCAATGCTCTAATCAATTAAGGTAAGCATGCCAAAGACCTTCTTCACCACCCTGTCTACCTGTGATTCCACTTTCATGGAAGTATCCGTCTGCACCCATACATCTCCCTGTTCAGCAACATTGCCCAGGGCCCTATCATTAATTGTCTAAGTCCTGCCTTGATTTGCCTTACAAAAATGCAGCACCTCATATTTATCTAAATTAAACTCCAATGGTGACTCCTCGACCTGTTGGCCCACCTGGTCAAGGTCCCATTGTACTCTGATTATTTTCTTCACTGTCAACTACACCACGTATTTTGGTGTCATCTGCAAACTTACTAACCATACCTCCTCTATCATCTAAATCATTTATAGAAATGACAAAAATCTGCTTTGGAACCAGATCAACAAGAACGGTGCTGCGAGAATAATAATCACTCACGAGTCCTCAAGGATTACTCCATGGAGAATCTGAAGACAGCTTACTGATTAAATGCTCTTGTCTATTTAACAAAGTTGACCTGCATTAGACATTCCACAATTTATCCCTCCCCAATGGAATAAACGAACATTTCTCCAAATTTGTTTCTTTCCAAGGATATCACACTACATTATCTTGATGCCTTTCACTGTATTAATGATTTAATTCATCGGGCTGGCACCAATAAAAGGCACCATTTACGATTAATTGAATTAAATAGCTGGGTTTTGTGGTGGGATTTGAACTTGAGTCATCAGAGCCTGAGCCCAGCATTATTTGGTCCAGTGACATTAGCACAATGACATTGCCTCCACCAGCACGTCTGTACACTCTTGAATAAATGCCTGTAATTTCCATCAATAAAGCATGACATAGAGTGCATTCTACTTTAATGCAAACTGCAAATTGATTATAAGTCATTTTACTGTTTCTCAAATCATGTTTCTCAAGCTGTTTAAACATATTGTTCTTTCCTCTGTTCTATTGTTTCTCCTTGGTAAAACTTGACAGACTATGTTGTGAGAAGTAATTTAGCTGCTCCTGTTCTACAAAAGGTTCCTGAGACTAATATGTCTCCTGGTTCAGGTCAGCTTCTACTAAAAGTGGCCCACTTCTTGTGCCTTGGCATGTATGCAGCCCCTTCTATGCACAGTGAATGTGGTATCCTCAGAGGATGGCATTGCTCTATCCTTATTCTATTTGCCTTGGTTCTGTGTTTCCATGGATTTGAGGTTTGGCTGGTCTCACGGCATCAAGCTAATCAGGAGAGCTCTGAGGCTACCAGTATAAGTGTGATATAGCTGCAGTTTGTGTTATGATTTAGTAAATCAATTGATCTAATTTCCAATTAAAAGTGTAATGCTAATGCAGGGAAAACAGTATGGAGAAAACTTAATGAGCCTTGATTCAAAAACAAATCAGGACATATAGAGAATATTATAAGCAGAAAGAAACAGAAAATTGTGCAGTAAGTAACAGAATAAAACCCTCTTCTACATTATCCCACAGCATAACCACTCCATATTTCTGTAATAGTTCTCCATCGCTATGACAAGAGATTCTCAGAAGTGACTGAAATGTCAATTTTATGTTGTAATTCTAGAGTTTCCACTGATCTGACAAGGGGACAGAGAGTAGAATCCTGCAGAATGTTGCATGTTTCTTGAATGACAGACAGTAGTGTTAGTGAAAGCATGAAGAATGCTCTGTAATAGCTTTACAAAGCTGACATTTTCACAATGTTCTGTGTGGAGCCCTACCCTAAGAATTAACATACCTGGGACTTTGAAAATATTACTTTTTGGGCATAAGCCCTTCATCAGGTTTATGCCCAAAATGCTGATTCTCCTGCTCCTTGGACGTTGCCTGACTGGCTGTGCTTTTCCAGCACCATAGTCTCGAGTCTGATCGCCAGCATCTGCAGTCCTCACTTTCTCCCACTTTGAAAATATTGACCCAATGTTGGGAACCAACTGTTCCACCTACCAAGAATAGGTAGAAATCTCGATGATGTTATACTTGGCCATGACAGGGATCCTTCCTCGGACGAGGGGTTTAGAACTATGGGACACTGTCTCAGAATAATTGGCAGGGCATTTAGGACTGAGATGAGGAGGAATTCTTTACTCAGGGAATGACGAATCTTTAGAATTTTCTATCACAAGAGGTATTGAGGCTCAGACATTGAACTCTAGAAATTGATAATATTGAGAAGTATGATGATAGATATTTGGGAAAATGTATTTGAAGTTGAAGATCAGCTGTGACCTAATTTAACAATGGGACAGGCTTGAGGGGAATGAATGATCTGCCCTTGCTTATATTTTCAGTGTTTAGATTAGATTACTTACAGTGTGGAAACAGGCCCTTCAGCCCAACAAGTCCACACCGACCCTCCAAAGAGCAACCCATCCAGACCCATTCTCTTACACCTAACACTACGGGCAATTTAGCATGGCCAATTCACCTAACCTGCACATTTTTGGTCGGTGGGAGGAAACTGGAGCACCCGGAGAAAACCCATGCAGACACGGGGAGAGAATGTGCAAACTCCACACAGACAGTCGCCTGAGGCAGGAATTGAACCCGGGTCTCTGGCACTGTAAGGCAGCAGTGCCACCATGCCGCCCTTCTATAAAGGGCTCTCATTTTTGCTACAATATCTTTATTAAAAGAAGAATTCTGACTGGATTTCAAAACTCGGGGAAACTGGAGAGCTGTTGATTATTAAACATATTGAATGCCCTGTGTAGTTTAATGAGACCAATAACCTAATTGTGGGATTGTGTGAAACATATAGTTCCATGATAGGAAAACTGGCTAACCCCTGGTTGTTCTTTGCACAACCTCAAACCTGCCTGACACAACACAAGTTAAGACTATAACAAAGGTCAAATCATTTCAAAGATTGAAGTAGGCTGAGTCCACATAAATTCTTTAACCTTGGTAGGCCTCGGCAGAGCTTGTTCCACATAAACTCTGGGAAACTGACTAAGTCCAAATAAAGACATTCCACAAAATCCCTTGAGCACCCAACAAGGATGAGATTACGAGATGATGTATGTGGCACCAGGTTTTGGGAAGTCAATATGAAAAACCTCCAAAGGAAAAACGTAATTTAAAGTACCGGTCTAATGGATGACTAACTTTGAGAGATAGTTATTGATAGCTATTAATAAGTTTGAAGTATAAATATTTCTGCTCTTCTCTCTGTAAGCGCGAACTTGTGAGAGACTCAGAGCTGTGAATAACTCTCTTTTCTGAGTTCAGTCACTCTGCATGCAGTTTCTTTGTTAATAAAGACCAATTGTTTTGTTGGAACAAGTTTTGTTGAACGTTGTTGAGTGTTGTAGAGCTTAGCTCTCACAGTCTTGTAGCTTCTTTTTTGTCCATTTCTACACAATCAAAAATTAAAGTAGTGTATCACTTATCACCACTAAAGTTATTAATATAGATCTATTTACTGCTTTATATCATCTAATTCAAAATCCAAAAGTAACTACAAACCACTTACACAAGTGTTTTACTGTTCCTTTTAATCAGTGAGATGAACTACAGAAAATTCAAACCATAAAACCCTAAAACGATAAAATGCAGAAACAAGCACAAAAAGTTTGAAAACTGTTACAAGTTTTCAACTGACAGCTGCCAATGTATCACCTGAGAAGTGGCAAACTAACAGAGGAAGACCTAGTGATAACGTTCAAGGCTTGATATGCCACCAGCCAGTACTCAACCACAACAGTCAGAAAGTTGCCAAATATACAAATTAGAGACTTACTGAATCTCCCTCATTCCAACATTTATGTAAAATGGACAATACGATATGTGTTATACTTGTACTGTATATGTTAGACAAAATTGTATTGATTTAGTGACCTAACCAGTGGTCCTTTTTTAAGGGGTTCCTGAATGCCCTTGAACTAAAAGTATAAAGTGAGTATTCATGATCCTCTTGTCTTCATAAATATCGAGGCTGCCTGCTGGCCCTTTGACACGTTTTTCCAGGACCACACTACCCTACCCCAACCCCCACTCACCTACACTGCCCTCCCCCCACCCCACATAGCAGAATACCCTACCTCTTTTTAAAGCTTCAGAACACTCCAGGCTGTGCAAAAGCTCCAGGTTGGTCCCAGACTGGCTCATCGGAAAAATTCAAATGACAGCCAATCCTGAACAATGTTCCATGCTTGTGTCAAGTCTTCAGAATTTGCTATGGAAGCACAAAGAACTTTGAGCCAGTTGTGAGCTGAAGTTGAAAATTCCCTCCACTGCTCACAACTGTATGAATGCAATTACAGCATTTCAAAAAAAAAAGATGTGTTGACCACTAAATTGCTTTTGCCATGGGAAAAATAGGTGAATTGTTACTGCATCATAATATTCCCCTCCCCCAACCTTTTCACTTCCACACTTTGTCTTGCTGTTACTTTGACATCCTGTGTGCACAAAACTCAAAACATGTAAATTTTTTTTTGCTTATTCAGTTAATTGCACTTGTGCTTTGTTCCATTCTTCTCTGACACCTTTGTTTTCAGAAACTCTGCAACTGGCAGTCTTGTTTCCTCACTCTGTCTACACATAAGCATCTATGGAAAATCTCTGATACCATTCAGATGTACAATGTAAGTCATAATATGGTGTACATAATTATTATGGGAGGAAATGGTGAAAACAAACATTGCAGTTCTCCTATAGACTGGATCATTATACATTTTATTTTAAAAATGTGTTCTAATCCCCCAAATGTCTTTGAGAAGGTGGTAGTTGCAAACCACCTCCTTGAACGACTATAGTTCATGTTATGTTCAGAAGAGAATTCCAAGTTTTTGCCCTACGGGCAGGGGAAGATCAAATATTATAATTCCAAAGTCAGGACGCTGTGTTGTTTGGAGATAAACTTGTAGATCTTGTTTTTTTTCCAAGCACCTGCTGCACTTGCCTTTCTAAATGATAGTGTTTGTGGTTTTAGAAGGAGCTTATGAAAGAGGCATGATGTGATAATTGGGAAATGTTTTGTGTGAAGGAAGCAGTTGCAAATCTGTGGATTGTTCCAGCAAAGAAAGAACAACATGATGGGCCAAAAGATGTTTTTCCATTCTGTAAAATTCTATGACTAACATAGATTTATTATTTTTTACAGTCTTCTCCTATAATAAAAGATGTAAACATCCGTCCATCAAAACAATAATGCTCAAACATTGTTCAACAACTGGGTGCATTTATAGGATGCAATTTATATAATTAGTGTTCATGATTTATTTAGCAGCCTCTGTCTTGTGGTTCTAAGTGCAGAACTTGCATTTAGAGGAAAATGTGAGGCATTACTTTAAGTATAATATCTTATAAAAAGGTTTTACATGTTTCAAATGCACTTAATTTATTGACCATGTTTTTAAATTATTTTACTAGCAATATAAAATCCATTCCTACATATATCTAGAACTAATTAAACAAAGAATTTACAATCATGGTACATTTTTTCATGTGAAAACAAATGACATGATTTTAAGATCTTTGTACGTGTACTTTAAATTTCATAATTTTAGTATTGAGAACCATTCAGGTAGCTGGGTAATAAGTTTTTCTTTAAAATAATTTTATTGGTACTTTAACAAAAATGAAAGAAGAATCAGAATTTGTTTCCAAAATGTTAGAACATGGGGCAGCAAATTAAATATTTGGCTTACACTGGTGGTATTATTTACACCTATGTCAATACTTTAATTGAATACATCAATCTTTCAGGAGTAGCTTTGAAAAGATGAAAAAAATGCAATTTACAAGTTTTAACTCTGTGATAATATGTACTGAAGTATTGAGCATCTAGATTATAAAGAGATGTTGATCAATTGAGTCAACGGGCTGAGGAATCGCAGATGGAGTTTAATCTGGATAGATGCAATGTTTTTTGCATTTTGGTAAGACAAACAAGGGCAGGACTATACAATTAATGTTGGGCCCTGGGTAATGTTGCAGAACAGAGTCCTAGGGGTTCAGGTACATGTTTCTTTGAAATTTACATCTCATGTAGACATCTGGTTAAGAAAGCATTTAGTAACTTGCCTTCATTGCTCCAACCTTTGCGGATGGGAGTTGAGATGTCATGTTGAGGTTGTACAGGATGTAGTTGAGGCCTCTTCTGGAGTACTGTGTACAGTTCTGGTTACCCTGTTATTAGAAGGATACTAGGAAATTGGTGAGGGTTCAGAAAAGATTGTTGCTGGAATGGAAGTTTTGAGTTATAAATATAGACATGATAGGCTGAGACATTTTCCCTGGAACAAAGGAAGTTGTGGGATGACCTTATAGAGGTTTATAAAAGCATTAGCTGCATAGGTAAGGCAAGTAGCAAGGGTCCTTTCCCTAGGGTGGGGGAATTCAAAACTAAGGGGCATATTTTTAAGGTGAGAGGAGAAAGATTTGAAAAGGACATGAGGGGCAATTTTTTTATACGGAGAGTGGTTTTTGTGTGGAATGAACTGCCAGAGGAAGTGGTAGATTCAGATATAGTTACAACATTTCAAAGGTATAAGTAAATTAATAGGAAATGTATGGAGGGATATGGGCCAAACGCAGGAAGGTGGGACTATTTTGGTTTGGGAACATGGTCGTCGTGAACTAGTTGAACCGAAGGGTCTGTTTCCATACTGTATTACTGTATGGCTAGACTATACAGCTACCAAGATTAGAGTAGCACTGGAAAAGCACATCAGATCAGGCAGCATCCAAGGAGCAGGTAAATTGATGTTTCGGGCAAAAGCCCTTCATAAGGAAGGATGAAAGCTACCGAGCTGAACTTTCAATGATGTTGTCCAAGACAAAAAAAAACTTTTGTTTACTATGTCAGCTATGATAAAATCCAGAAATAAGTTGTAAAGTTTACAATGATGACAAGATTAGTAAGGATATTTGGGAAAATAATGACACCTAAATGATAATATTTAAACAGAGGTTCAGAAAAGAAAGCTTGGTGTACAGATATACAGAGCATTTAAGATAGCAGCATTCTTCTTGCGTCTGAAGGCTCAGAATGCAAGAAGCAGCATGCAAAGTTGAAAGTGTATAATATCTCTGTTAGCTTCAGACTTAGACCTGCCTTTTTCTCATTTATAAACTGTTATTCCTTAATTGTGAAGTTGAGTTTGAAATAGCACTCTTGACATAGCTCAAAAATATGAATCTGTTGCAGTATTTACCTTTTGAGTCACAAGGTCATGGATTCAACTCTACGTTAAGGGACTTGAGCACACTTAAGAGTTAATGACATTGCTAAAGGATGTTAGTGAACTAAACATGATGCTTTTAATGGCAATTAATAAAAGTTTCATGGTCACAATTATTGAGAGTACCTTTCGATTGCATATTTTATTAACTGAATTTAAATTCTGTGTTCCCAATTTGGAATTTGAACCCACACCCAGAGTATTAACATGGACCACTAGATTACTAGTCCAGTGACATTGTGCCACAGTCTCCACCAGTACTCACCATCGACCAACATCATAAAACAAATTATTTGCTCTTTCATTTCATTATTGTTTATGGTGCTTGCTGTGCATAAGTTGGCTGCCACATTTAGCTATGCCACAACAATGGCCACACTTCAAAAATACTTTAGGAAGTCATGAAAAGTGTTATAGATATTTCAGTTATTGCAAGGAACAGTGATTATCCAAACAAGATGGGCGGGCACTATTTCATTCGGATAATTAATTATTCGTTTAAGTGATTCAATGCCTTTCCTCTGGGGCTCAGAGTTTTCTGTTAAGTCCATTCCCCGTTCAGGAGACGATGCAGCAGCACATCACGCAGGAGCCCCCACGACCCTGTCCACCCCCGCATGCCCCCCAACCCCATCCAACCTCGCAGCCCCGTCCGCCCCAACAACCCCATCCAGCCCCGCGCCCCCAACCCCGTCCAACACTGCACCCCCATCCCCGCCACCCCCGCAGCAACCCCATCCAACACTGCACCCCCACCCCACGCCACTCACACCCCAACCCCATCCAACACCGCCCCCATCCCCACCATCACATCCCCCAACCCTGTCCAACAACCACCCCAATCCCCGCCACCCCACCCCCAACCTTGTCCAACAACCACCCCCATCATGTCAACCCACACCCCAACTCTGTCTGACACGGCCCGCCCATCCCCAGCACCCCCAACCCCGTCCACCACCTGTCCCTCGCACATCCCCCAACACCGCCCAACACCGCCCACGGTCCTTGCCACCCCCAACCTCAACCCCATCCAACACCATCCCCCACACACTCCCCAACCCCATCCAAAACCACACCCCGTCCGCCACCACCCCTGCCCCCGCACACCCCCCAACCCAATCAGACACCACCTCCCCGTCCGCCACCAGCCCCCCACATGCCCCCCAATCCCACCCCCACCCACTGTCTGACCCCCGTCTGCACCCCTGTTCTCAGTCCGATCCAGCCAACCATACCCCCCCGCCTCCCGTGCAACCCAGTCCGCCTGCCCCCGGGCGGGTGAGTCTCGAAACAGAACACACACACACACACACACACACACACACACACACACACACACACACACACACACACACACACACACACACACACACACACACACACACCTTTTGACAGGTCTCATCTTTGCCCTGTACAGGACAATGTTGGAGAGATTATCTGGGGAAGGTGGGGTTTAGGGTACACCCCTGTGTAGTACTCCAGGGAAAGTGTGTGGGGAGAGAGAGAGGGGCGGGAGGTCAGTCATTTGGAGAGGGTGCCTGGACTCCCAATGATGTCCAGGACTGTTCTCGGCAGCATTTCAGTAAGTCGAGTTCACTTTTAATCACTGTAAACAAACGCGCGATCAGTGTTGGAAGCACATCTTTGATGTAATGTTTCTATAGGGACTTTGAGATCTTCTTTGGATAATCCGAAATTCGGTAAATTATGTTCAGATAATCGAGGTTCCTCTGTATTTCCCCCTAAGTTATAATAAGATCCAAGTTGGTTACTGGTTAATAAATTGTTATTGTATGTATAATCTTGAAGATTCTTCTTGATAGCTCTGGATGATAGGCTTAAGAAATGACCTTGGCTGTTTTGTTTCTTTTTCTCACATTTATGTTGAAGTTGACTGTAGCACCTCTCAGCCTGCCACAAATTAGATCAACTTAGCCCAGACATTGAAACTGAGATCTTCTAGTCTTCATGGATTTCTGCTAAACCAAGTCATAGCATTATCCACCAGACCAGTATATTCAGCCAGTAAGACAACAGGCAAATTATTCAGCTTTCATTATTCAGTTATTTGCTGATTTAATCCTCCAATACTTAGAAAAAAAACAAGTAGTGTTGATCCTGGGATTATGTGAGGGCCATTTCTGATATGTCCAAGTTTGCAGAAGTACCAAAACTAGGTGGGAATGTGATGAGGATGCAAAAAGGTAATGAGAATATTTAGACAGGCTGAGTGAGTGAGCAAGAGCAAAACAGAATATAACGTGAACGGGTGAGGCGTTATTAAAGGTAGAGAGTATTTCTTAAATATTGAGAGATGGGAAAGTATTGATGTCTATAGGAACCTCGCTGCCCTTATTCATAAGTCACTGCATGCAACGGCAACAAGAAATTCAGAAGACAAAAGGCATGTTAGCCTTCACCACAAGAAGATTCAAGAATAAGAGCAAAGTAGTCTTGCTTTGATTTTATAGAACATGTTCGAACCTCTCTGGAGCACTGCGTGCCGACGGAAGGGTGTACTTGTCATAGAGTGATTGCAGTGGAGGTACATCAGACTGATTCCTGGGATGGTGGAACTGTCCTGTGAGAAGAGATAGAAGAGACTGGTTCCATATTCTCTGAAATTTAGAAGAACAAAAGGCATTGAAACTTACAAAAGTCTGAAAATGATGTAGAGTGTAGAATTAGAATTAGAATCCCTACAATGTGAAAATGGGCTCTTCGACCCAGCAAGTCCACACTGACCCTCTGAAAAGTATCCCACCTCAACCCATTCCCCTACATTTACCCCTGACTACTGCACATCTCTGAACACTGTGGGCAATTTAGCATGGCCAATTCATCTAAACTGCACATCTTTGGATTGTGGGAGGGAACCAGATCATCCAGAAGAAGCCCACGTAGACACGGGGAGAATGTGCAAACTCCACAAAGAGAGTCGCCTGAGGCTGGTATTGAGCCCAAGTCCCTGGCACTGTGAGGTAACAGTGCTAACCGCTGAGCCACCGTGCATACAGAAGGAATGTTTTCTTGCCCTCTGTAATTAGGGGACAGGATATCAGAATCAAAGGCACATTTTATAAGAATAAGACAAGGAAGAACTTTTTCACCCAGAGGGTGTGAATCTTTGGAATTCTCAGAGGGCTGTGGAAGCTCTGTTATTAAGTGAATTTAACCTAGGGATTGATAGATTTTTAGTTACAATGACATCAAAGGATATGGAGAACAATTCAGAAGTGTGGCCTCTAATACCATCAGCAGCCATTGTGAGGCCCTGACATCATTGTTGACATAATAAACAAAAGGTTTTGTTGGACAATATTATTGAGAATGCAGCTTAGTAATTATCAATATTCTCATTACTTCAGTACAAATTATTGTTGAGATAAACCTTGTACATTTTATTATTTTGTATCTTTCTGAAGTTATTTCTGAAGAATTCATATATTAAAGATTTAATATAGTCTACATATTGGCAACAGAGAAGCAAAATATTATTTAATTTGTTGCCCCATGTTCTAAGATTTTGCAAGGACCATATTTGACCCTCCCCTCTTTCCTGAGAGGAACATGACCTGATTACAAATCCAAGCACCTCATGTCCCTCTGTCTGTGGCTCTGGGCACGAGTCAGAAAGCATACACAGTATCCCATCAGTGAAGAATCACCCTCTATGACAGTCACTAGCTCCCCCATGGAAGAAACCATGTGTTCTGTAGAGCAGGCAGGGGAGAGCAGTGGTGGTTGCGGGGGTTGAGAGAGTTGCAGTACTCGTGGTCTAGATGGATTCCTCAAGTCCATGCCTGACTCACTTCAAATCTCCACACATCTCCACTACATCTCCATGTTCTGCACACTATATGTTCAGCATCTATCGTCTGACTGGCTGATTCCAGAGACCCACTATCAGACTGCAGCTCAGAATCAAGGTTGCATCCAGCGTTCCTCCAAGTGCCAGAGGGCTGCTCCATTTGACAACTGGTTTTGCCAATCTGTGTTCTAACCTGCGTCTGTATCTCTTACAGGACATGCTGTGCTTACTCCCGATGAAGGGCTTTTGCCTGAAACTTTGGTTTTCCTGCTTGGGTGCAACCTGAACTGCTGTGCTTTTCCAGCACCACTCTAATCTTGACCCTGATCTCCAGCATCTGCAGTCCTCACTTTCACCTATGCTGTGCTTACTTACTACATAGGTGTATCAACAGTGGTGCTAGACCATAAGACCAAAAAAAAGGAGCAGAATTAGGCCATTCAGCCCATTTAGTCTGCTCTACCATTTGATTGTGGCTGACCATGGATAGGTGTGGTAGACAAGTAGGGGCTGGAAGAACACAGCAAGCCAGGCAGCATCAGGAGGTGGAGAAGTTAACGTTTCAGGTGTAAGGCTTGGCAAGGATATGATGGTACACTCTTTGAGGCTTCTTTCTCCTCAGATGACTGATGCTTCTTTTGGGACAAGTAGCTCCAGCTGCTGATGTTTGTCCTGTGGGAAAATAAAACAAGGAGAATGAGGTAAAATAAAAATCATCAAGTGAAACCCATATTTTTAATTCCCCTATGGGTGATACAGTGTGGTGCTCCCTAATCACTGCTGACTATACTGGTGACAGGCTGCTGACTCTTACCTCCCCTTACATCATCATTTGAAGTGTTTTCAGAACGCCAGGCTTCCTCAAGATTCCCAGTCTTCTTTGGGAAATGGTAGGCACTGTTTGAATCTCAGAGCCTTCAATATTGAAAGACACCTTATTCTTTGAATACAGCAAGCCTTTAAAGTTAAGTGCCATTAATCTTATCTGTCTGCCTGCTTTCCCAATTTCCAACACCCTCACCACTCCACCTCTGCAGAATAGTTTGCAGGAGAGAGGTGTGCCCCTTTGGAAAATCCCCACCCTGGAACATTCCTTCAACCTTATCTCATCCAATGACTCAACTCCAATTATTGGCTGACATCTCCAGGACTTTCTCTTCAATTGACCAGGTTTGCAGCTTTAGCTCCATTTCTGGCCATTTCTCTGGAATTATATGTCACCTTTTCCTGCAAACAAAATGGGCCATTGCCATGAATATGTTGTGTTACAGTCATATTTTAATATAAAAGATTATAAGAAGTAGAAGCAGGAATAGCCCAGTCAGCCTCTCAAATCTGTCCCAACTTTCAATATGATCATATCTGATCTGCCTCAGGCCTCAACTCATCTTTCATATTAGCTCCTCATTGCCTTCAACTCCCTAATATTTCAAAACTTTATCTACCTCCTCTTGAAATACTTTCTGATTAGTTTGTCAAATAATTTATCACGTCTGTAGAGACTGATATAAGATTTTTCCTCCAATCAGTACCTTGCTTATTTGTTATCTTTGGGCTCTTTGGAGTACCCTTTGCCATGGTGACCAGCGGAAAGTATGGGTTTCAAGTATCTGCTATTTTCCTGTTTCCCAATTTTAACTCCTAGATGCACTGTCCGAGGCCCGACACCTAATTTAGCTACCCTCTTTCTTTTAAATACCCATAGAAACCCATGCAGTTTATTTACTTTATACGTCTTGCCGATATACTTTCATAATCAGATTTTTCGTTCTTTATTAGATTTTAGTCATCTACTGCAGGTTTCTAAAAGAATTCCCAATCCTCTGGGTTACCACTGGTTTTGGTACATGGTATGCTTTAGTTTTGATTGAAAACTTGTCTTCACTCCCTTTGTTAGCCATGGGTGGTTCATCCTTCTCATCAACTTCTTATTTTTGACCAGAAATATCTGCTTAAATATTTGCCACTGACCTTCCCGTTCGTCTATCTTTCCAGCTCACTTTAGATAACTCTCTCTTCACACCTCTACGATTTCCGCCATTTAAGTTGAGATTGTTGGTTTGAGACCTAAGTTGCCATTCCTTGATCTGAATTTTAAATTCTACCATCGCTACCTCCTAGAGGATCCTTGTCTATGAAGTCTCTTATTAATCCTGTCTCATTACACGTTAGTAGATTAAATAGCTTTTTCCAGGTAGGTTCTGCAATGTACTGCTCTAAAGATCAATCCTTGATTCACTCTACAAATCCCCATTCCACGTTACCCTTCCCATCCAAATTGTCCAGTGAATGTGCAGATTAAAAGCCCCATCCCCAAGGCCCATTGCCATGCCATGTGGCATACCTATATCATACTTTTTTTATATACTTGGGCAAGACATTGAACAATTCTATAATTGACCCAAATCGCAGTCTCTCATCTTTCCACATAGGTCACCTCAATTTGATAACTTTATTGTCTGTATGAGCATTCATTTTGGATATATCACTCATTTAGTTTTTTAAAAAAATACCCAATCACAGAGATCCAATTTTCATTAAAATACATACTAAAAATCCATTGCAATTCATTAAAACAATGATTCCTGAGTCTAACCCTGAGTTCATTTCTCCATCGATTTATCAAACTTGTGCTATGTGATCTCATGGAGAAAGGTACAAACAAGCTGAGGAACTGATCCGTGCTGCAGCTGAGGAATTATAACATTTTCCCTGAATGCATCTAACAGCATGCTCAGCTACAACTCTGTAAAATAATTCCATGATTGTATGACCGACTTGAAAGGATTTAAACTTTCTGAGTTAGCATGCTCATTATGACTTTTATCCACCACATCTATATCTAGTTCCCTCAAATGTAACCATTCATCTACTTCATAGTTAGTAATTAATTAAATATCCATGACATCAATCTCAACAGCAGCAGTGTCATTAAACTGTTTTTCTCTAAAGTCAATAATTAATTCTTTCATTTTATTTTCATTCAGAATAAGAGATTGTTACCATACTGTTTCACAAACTTCTCCACCAAGTTTTGACTGTTTATTTCGTGATTCTTGATGAGAACCACAATTAGCAAACTGTCAGCATATTTCAGGATCATTATTATACTCAGATTGACAATCATTCATATAGAGTATGAAATACAGAGGTAAGTGTACACAGCTCTGAGAAGATTCAATAATTCTTTGACATAGCTCAGAGTAAATCCCAGAAATTAACACACATTGCATCCTGTTGTGGAGAAAATTACTGATCTGAAGTAGAATCCTACCATAGTAGAATATCATAGTTTTTCAATTTTGCAATACGCTTGAATAATTGCATGACAATAAAAGCTGAAGAAATTCAATAAAGGAAGTGTGAATTTGGTTGTCCAATCTATCCATGTACTGTTGGATCAATAGGACTAAGGTCAGAAGAATGCCATCCACTGATTTATTAAGATTATATGAAATAGGATCAGGAGTAGGCCACTTGGCCCCTTTAGTCTGCTCTACCATTCAATAGGTTCATTGCTGAGTTGAGATTCCTCACCTCAATTTTCCTGCCCTTTCCTGAGAGCTCTTGATTCCCCTACTGATCAAGAATCTGTCTTAGCCTTCAGTATACACAAGGACTCTGCCCACAGCTCCCCGTGACAAGGGGTTCCAAAGACTCAACCCTCTGAGAGAAGTATTTACTGCACATCTCATTTTAAATTGGCATTCTTCTATTTTGAGACCATGTTTTCTGGTCCTAGACTCTTCCATGAGGGGTAATATCCTCTCAGCATTTTCCCTGCCAAGCCCTGATATGTTTCAAGGAGATTACCTCTCATTATTCCAAATTCTAATGAGTCCCAAAATCCCTCTATACTGGGAAACATCCTAGTGAACCTTTTCTGAACTGCCTCCAATGAAATTATATCTTTCTTTATATAAGTGGAAGAAATCTGCTCACAGTACTCAAGATTTATTGAATTGATAGGCAAACTGTATCTGAACAATAGGTGGAACAAGAGGATCAAAAAGACACTTTGATACAATTGCACTCATAACACCATGCTCACTACATCACGAAGGTAACTGGTCAGTAATTACCTAATTCAGCAGGCTCTGAATTTCTAACAGCAAGGGCAATGCTATTTCCAGCAGCAAATCACAGCATAGTATCAAACAATTTCTGAAAGAGCAGAGAAAAAGGAACAGTCAACTGATGAGCAAGTTCCTTAAGAATTTTTCTGCTGATTTATGCCTTGTGCTTTCTGGATTCACTCGCTGAAATTGCTCCTATACCTTTCACTTGTTGACCTAACAAAAGAACCTTCTAATGTCACAAAGTGAAGCCTGCTGCAGAATCTCATGCATTCTAAATTCACTGGTTTCAAATGGGTTAAGAAAAACCTTCTCAATTAATTTGCAACATTATAAGGATTATCTGTGGACAAAACAGAGTAAGTTATCTTCTTTGATGTGATCTCAGCCATTTTATGCTGACGTGCCTATGCATCTCTCGGATTCTTTGTCTATCTCTAAGATACTCAGATGTCGAGCTCATTGAACTTTTTTTATGGTTCTTTGGATGACCCCTACAGTTGCTGATCTCCTCTTGGACCTCCATCAGGCTGCTTTAGTCTGCCTGGGAGGCCTCCTTCTCCTTTGCATGAGGAGGTCCTGCTAATCACTAACAGCCTACAAGAGTTACCCAAATAGCAGCATCATTCATAGCCTCATCCTTGGTCAGGATCTTTCTGCATCTGTGGCATCATTCTCTCCTCCATCTGTGGAAAAACAATGATAATTTAAAGGTTGATTTTGAGATTTGTCCTAAATACTTACTGTTCATAATGGTAATACATCAGCTACATTCAAATGTTCATTTCTTTCTGACAAGAGTCCTGAATAGTTCACTATTGCATAACAGTCATCAACATTGGAAATCAAGACCTTATCTGCTGATGTTGAAATAATGAATGGATTTAACAGGTTTGATAACAAAAACGCCTACTTCCCAAAGACTATTTCCACTGAAGGATGCCCTTAAATAGGTGACAGTGACTGGCTTCTGGTTCAAAGCCTTCCCCCTTTTCTCTGGACCTACCACATTTCCTGTCAAATTGGTTATGGTGATGCCCCCATTGTTTGCTGCTGTTAGCCAGGTTCTTGCCAGGAAGCCATTAGTTGGTTCAAAGATTCATTATCGGACACTTTGGAAGTCCAAGGTGGGAACTGTTTCTCTGGACATGCTCTGGTTGGACTGCCCCTGACCACTGAGCAGTGTAAAACTCAAGCCATGTAACCCCTTTCCTGCCTTACAGGGGAACTATGATTTATTAAACTTTAAAATTTTTGGTTGGGATGAAAACTATTTTGGTTTTACATTTAGCAGATTTTGATTTTACATGTAGCAACATAAAATAGCAACATAGCAACACTGTTTTTTGTTTGTAAAGTATGAGTTCTGACACTAGGTGGCACTGATGATACATGTAGTAGGGAAGAGAGTTCACAAACATTTCTTGAGTTGTGATGAGGTCAATCCTTAAAATGTTATTAATTGGCCTTCTGGTGAATCTGCTACTTAACTTTTGGGGAAATTAGCAATCTAAAATAATTGAAACTTAATTAATAAGAGAACCAAAAAAAGGGAGCAATGGGACATCAACGTCATGAATACAAGCGCACTAAAATAGAAGAAATACTGTAGATGCCAGAAATCTGAAGTAAAATCATAAAATACTGGAAGTACTCAGTGGGTCTCACAGAGTGGAGAGAATAGCATCATTATTATTGCAGATTCATGATGTTTCAACGGAACTGAAAATGTTAGAAATGTAATAAATTTTAAGCAAGGGATGTTGGGCAAGAGGGAAAAGGTGGAAGGTTTGTAATAAAATAGAAGACAGAGAAATTAATTAAAGTCGGAGAATGATGCAAGAAAGAAGGTGGTAATTAAAGAAGAGACAAAAGGTGAACCTACCGAGGTTGAAATGGGAACATGAGGTTAGGATCTGAAACTGTTGAGAGTTGCCATTGAGCCTGGAAGACAGTCAAGTACCTTGTTGAAAGATAAGATTCCTCAGACTTGCAATGGGTTTGATTAGAAAAGTGCACAATTCCACTGTATCTCAAACCCTCCAAAAAAAAAGTTGGGGAATTCTGAGGATTCTGTTTCAGTTAAACTAACAGTTATTCAGGAAAAATCCCCTCCAGCCCACTCCCACATATTCCACCCCCCCCAACAACATTCCAATTCCTGCAACCAACCAAATTTAATCAACACCTGTCGAGCACCAGCCCACCTTGAGTCCTAACTCCTTAACCAACTGCCCCTCTCATCTCACATCTTACACACTCACCCTTTCAGAAGAGGTGTCATTGGCCAGCTGTGTTGATATTTAAAGTGCAGAACATGACAGACTGCCATAAAAGTGAGAGTGTGTATCCTGCAAGATATAGAAAGTGTGTGTTTTATATGGAAAGTGTGTAATTTCAAGTATGCTTCTGAAGGAAGGAGTGAGCATCAGAATTGCAGCAAGACCTCTGAAGCTCATTTCTCAATTTTTAAAAAATCATCATTGACGGTCTCATGTAGACAAAAGAAACAACAGCGGAGTGACACTCTGACTGTCATTGCCATTCTCAGAATATCCAAGCTATTAACTCATTACACAAATGCTGGCTTGCTTGATGAGTATTTTCAGCAGTTTTTGAAAAATACATCATTTGATCGATAGTGTTGTTTTAACTTAGATATATCTTGCCAATAGTTCAATATTTGTTCACACATGGTATAGAGGTGTCAACTGCTTACAGTTGCTGCTTTAATCTATTACAGTTCTAGTTATTTGACACTATTATAGGGTTGTAGTAACAATTTTTTTCAGAAAGTTATGAATGGCTGTTTGTTAAGCTTTTCTGCACATCATTATTGTTACAATAGGGTTTATTTGTTCTTATAAATTTGTATGCTGAGTAAATGTGATGGAGGTCCAATGAGCTGCTGGAGTTTTGCAGAATTAGGAAGACTTCACAAACCTTTCAAAATGCTGAACAGAACCCAATTCTGGAACTCTCATCCACATGACCAGCAACCCCAATTCTGGAACTCTCATCCACATGACCAGCAACCCCAATTTTCACCAGGGTGGAAGAAAGGTGTGCTCCCACACCATATTTTCCTGATCTGTCCAGATCCATTGTGGGAACAGGTATCTCACAGCCTTCCATGATTTTCTCATAGAGTCATGCCATATTCTCAAGGAATTGCAGTTCACAGCCAATCAGAGAATTCTGAATATGGGAACTTTAAAGATAACTTTAAAGACATCTTACCCATGCCAATCCAATGCCCCACTTAGCCCTTCGTGCCAACATGACCCCAATTCAACCCTTTACAGCCCCTATGTTAACTTAGTGCCAATCTTGCCTGCCCATTCCCTCTATCCATCCACTCCTAATGGCCCTTCATACCTCTTTCTCATAACACATTTAAAATTAAAGCATAGCTTAGTTGTTTAGTGCCAGTCGTTATGTAACTTGGGCATTTTCCATGGTAAAATCTCTGCCAATCAGAATCACTTGCTAAACAATCAGCACTCTCCTCTGATACAAACAATATACAGGTTCCCATTACGGTCGTATTTCTTGTGAATTTTCAGATAAACGCAAGACAAAGCATTTCAACAAAATTTGTTATTTTTCGGCAATGCAGTCCTGTTAGGTAAATGCTGCAGGAAATGAAAAAAGATGGCTTATTAAACGTTACATTTTAAACATTTGGAGTGGTAAAAGAAAAACAGGCCTGACATGGTAACATAAAGCACAGTATCTGTCAGGTTTATTTAAATGTGAGTTTTATGCTGTTGCTATACTGGATGGTGTGTGTCTGTTAAATAAAATACTGTAGATGTTGGAAATCTGAAACAAACACTGAAAATTCTGGAGAAACACACTAAGTCTGGCAGCATCTGTGGAAAGAAAACAAAGATAAAGTTTTGAGTCTGGTGTGATTCTTCTTCAGAAATCATTTCAAACACACAACATTAACTCTGTTTCTTCCTCCACAGATGCAGATGTGTTTCACCAGTGTGTTAAGTGGTCTGGTGTTGATCACATTTGAGTACAATAAATTGCTGTACAGTTTCTTTTCATAAGAACATGATACACATTCCATAGATTTCTCAAGACCTTTTTGTACATTTACTGTACGTCTCTGTGTTGTAACCAGCAGGTGGCTTACAAGTTACTTCAAAGGGATAAACAAATTAACAAATTTGAGGAAACCCTTTTGTATTTGCATCTTGGCTTTACAGATTCAACTTTAAGATAAGCGAAAACTCAATCTGAGATCTTAGTGTAGATATTACAGATATGGTCCAGAGATGGTTGGTCAACCCTAATTCAGGAGAACAGAGGCTTCTACATACACTGTTTACAATGGATTAAGCAGTGTATCGCTTGATTACGAAGGAGTGTAAATATCTGGTAAATTTATTTGGGGCTGCTCAGGAAACCAGAATTCGTAGAACCAATTAAAGCTGCCGCAAACTTGTTTCTGCCACAGTTGGTTAATTGTAGTTTTAAACTTGTATAGACAAAAGACAACAGTTCAAGTGATAACATGGAGTTGGAGTTTCCTTTGGAATTCTGCCCATTTTAAGTGGTTTTGAGGTACAACCTTGCATAGAATCTGTTGCTACTACTGACCAATTCAATCCTTCCACAGGAAATGGCTTTCAAAATCCTCTCCAGTCTTTGTAACCACGATTCCTATGTCCACCACACCTCATATGAATGGTCAAATGGCTCAAAGCAATGTCATTAAATATAATAAACTGATAAGTGCCTGTATAAGTGACTGCGATTCTTTTATTTATTGTTTAGTGAATGCAATCCCTGAAACCAGATAATAGCCTAAGCTATTTCTAAATTTAATTTGGTTAGTCTGCCACTTATTCTGTAGAGGGGACACTGTCTGGTAATGTGCAGCAAAGTTTGTATCTTTCCACAATCCTGCCTAAGGGATTTGGATTGCTTGCAGTGGAGGTTAGCTCTGCAGGAGCCCTGGTTTGTTGGGCGGCACGGTGGCTCAGTGGTTAGCACTGCTGCCTCACAGAACCCAGGTCCCAGGTTCAACTCTAGCCTCGGGCGACTGTGTGTGGAGCGGCGGCACGGTGGCTCAGTGGTTAGCACTGCTGCCTCACAGCACCCAGGTCCCAGGTTCAACTCTAGCCTCGGGCGACTGTGTGTGGAGCTTGCACATTTTCCCTGTGTCTGTATGGGTTTCCTCCGGGTGCTCCAGTTTCCTCCCATAGTCCAAAGATGTGTAGATCAGATGAATTGGCCATACTAAATTGCCTATAGTGTTAGGTGCATCAGTCAGAGAGAAATGAATCCGGGTGGGTTACTCTTCAGAGGGTCGGTGTGGACTTGTTGGGCTGAAGGGCCTGTTTCCACACTATAGGGAATCTAATCTAATCTGAACCTGTTTAGCAAGGACCACTCTCCTCCAAACCTGTTGGAGCTTGTCACAGGAATTTGGTTAGTGACTTCCCATGTTCCAAATGTCAGATCCAAGGGCTCAGCTCATGGGGAGGCTTTCTTCACATGGGATTCTGAGACACATGGAAGGCAATGAGTGGATTGAACATGTCGTTACGGAGTGGGCATGGATGGGTTCCCCCAGCTTGTGAGCTTGTGTCAATGGTGGATGTAGGAGGGTTAGTGATGTTTTGTGAGGTTCCTGAACAAGGCCATTATACCAGAGTCCATCTTGGATGAAATCACTAAGCTTCCTGACAACTTCCCAGAGACCCATTTTTAAAAAAAATATTGTAATTTGGAGCTATACAAAACACTGAAGTACTTTTGCATCTTAGATTGGGAAAAATGGATTTCTCAAGGGGGAACCTTCTACATCTCTGATATGAAGAGGAGGAATATGAATCAATGGGAGATGCTAAATCAGAGGAACTTATAATCAGGCATCATAAAGGGCATGTCTTTCTAACACATTTATACCCACTGCATGGGTTTTAGAAAAAAAGTCTTGTAAGTATTTCTCTGCCGATTAATGCCTCGGAAGGTTGCACTCTCTCACTGTTGTCCTACCCCAACCCATCCGAGAGATTGCTGGGAATTTAAGATCCTACTGGTTGAACACATTATCCATAATAACACTGTGAAATTTGATGCCACTGAATCATTCCTGGTCACCCCTGAAGGCCTTTGACAAATTGGTCAAGCAGCATCTCACCATTAGGTTATTAACAATATATTTAGGTGGCCTTCTTTGTTTATTACTTTCTCATTGGAACCTGGAAAACAAATTCAGTTAATTGTGTGGATTTCCATGTAGAGAACATATGACACTGAAAATGTATCCTTTAAAGAAGAGGGCACTGTTGGTATGATCAGCAAGTTTGCAGATGACACAAAGATTGGTGGAGTAGCAGAAAGCATAAGGGACTGTCAGAGAATACAGGAGGATATAGGTAGACTGGAGAGTAGGGCGGAAAAGTGGCAGATGGCTTTCAATCCAGACACGTGTGAGGTGATGCATTTAGGCAAGTCTAATTCTAGAGCGAATTATACAATGAATGGAAGAGCCTTGGGAAAAGTTGATGGGCAGAGAGATCTGGGAGTGCAGGTCCATTGTACCCTGAAGGTTGCTGCACAGGTGAATAGAGTGGTCAAGAAGGCATATAGTATGCTTGCCTTCATCGGACGGGGTATTGAGTATAAGAGCTGGCAGGTCATGTTAAATTTATACAAGACATTGATTTGGCCGCATTTAGAATACTGTGTACAGTTCTGGTTGCCACATTACCAAAAGGATGTGGACGCTTTGGAGAGGGTGCAGAGAAGGTTTATGAGGATGTTGCCTGGTATGGAAGGTGCTAGCTATGAAGAGAGGTTGAGTAGGTTAGGTTTATTTTCACTAGAAAAAAAGGAGATTGAGGGGGGACCTGATTGAGGTTTACAAAATCATGAAGGGTATAGATAGGGTGGTTAGAGACAAGCTTTTTCCCAGGATGAAGAATTCAACAACGAGAGATCATGCTTTCAAGGTGAGAGGTGGAAAGTTTAAGGGGGATACACGTGGCAAGTACTTTACACAGAGGGTGGTGGGCGTTTGGAACACGTTGCCAGCAGAGGTGGTAGAGGCAAGCACAGTAGATTCATTTAAGATGCGTCTGGATAGATGTGTGAGTAGGTGGGGAGCAAAGGGATACAAATGCTTAGGAATTGATCGACAGGTTTAGACAGTACATTTGGATAGGCTCAGGCTTGGAGGGCCGAAGGGCCTGTTCCTGGGCTGTAAATTTTTTTGTTCTTCTTTGTTTTTTAAAAGTTCATACACCGAAGTTAATTTATAGAAACTGCCAATGCCCCTTTTTTGGGGAGCCTTGTTGTCTTGGATACTTCTTGGACAGTCACAATCTCTCAGGTGCTCTGAATAGCATTTGAGTTTTTGTCCTGTAATAGAGATATTTGTAATGGACTCCTCCCTCTAGTCCATTCCTTGAACTGTATATTTGGAAACCCTCTTAGCTATGTTATGACACGGGAGGTAAACCCTCCAGCTTAATTTAAACAGCAACACAGAAAAGATTTATCCCGTGCAGTAATCTGTGAAAATTCATGAGGCCAAGAACTATTTAAAGTAAAAATTAATAACTTTATTTCTTAACATATAACAGAGAATAATTAACTAAAAACTATTTACAATTTCTTCCTCCAACCTATCTTTTACCTTCACCTTCTACAATACTAGTCTGATAAAACCCCTGATTAAGATTTACAAAGTAAAACCTCTTATGACAAAACCAGGCAGCTTTCAGTTCTTCTCTGTATTCCGGTCTTCTTGCCTTCTTCTTGGGGGTTCTGCTTTATAGGTTACTGATCGATAAGGATACCTTTAAGAGAGCTATTCTCTGGGCAGTTTGCAGATGTCATTGGCTTGGCAGTTCTCCACTCAACTGTTCAACTTTCTCTGGTCTTTTACCCCCAAAGCATCAGATTGTGTCATTGGCTTTTAAGATTGTCAATATACTAAATTAAAACTTGATTGAAGTTTTTTTTTGGAGGGTGTATAATTTAAATTGATTGGCTTAATTCAAATCTGTTTCTCTCTCCCAGCAACCAGCTACCCTAGCTACCCCAGTAGATCAACCACATGTTATATTGTGTCTTATTGAGAACATTTGATGCTGTCACTGCGAGCTTTTAACTCTCTTAAAGGCACAGTACACCCACATCTTCATAATACCTCCCTCCTTAAAAAAAAAGGAACTATCATAATGAAAAGATTCTTTTTTTTTTCTATTTTTTAAACACATTATCCTAACATACAGATAACTTTCATATAAGTTCACCTTAACTTCTTCCCATATACCTGTATATATAACATTAAATAAATATAAACCTCATCGATACTCTACCAATTGAATCTGTGATAACACATCTGCGATTACATTCTTATGATCCGCAACATGTATTAATTTAAAATTAAAAGTCTGTAACATAAGACTCCAATGAAATAGACTCATATTCGTGTCTTTAAAGTGTTCTAAGAATGTAAGTGGATTGTGCTCTGTGTACACAACCGTCTCTGACACATTGTTCACAACATCCACATTAAAAGGTTGTAAAGCCAGTACCAAACTCAATAGTTGCTTTTTCAATTGTGGAGTATTTCTTCTGGTGGATGTTGATCTTCTTCGAAAAGTAACCAACTGGCAGTTCAATCCCATCCTCATCTTCCTGAGGGAGTACAGCTCCAAGTCCTATGTACTAGCATTGATGGCAACTTTAAAAGGTTTTGAAAAGTTTGATGTAGCTAAAACTGGTTTGGTGGTTAATATTGATTTCAAATGGTCGAATGCCTCCAGGCATTGATCTGTCCATCAAAACTTTGTGTTCTTCTTCAGCAAATCAGTTAACAGTGACAATACACTTCTGAAGTTAAAAAAAACTTCCAATAGAATTCACTGAGTGCTAAGAATTAAAGCACTTCTTTCTTCAAGGTTGATGGTAGAAATTCCTTGATGGCCTTCGTCTTTGCATTCTGTGGATTCAATCTTCCATGACTGATGTTATGTCCCAAGAATGTCACCTTTGCTTTCGTGAATTCAGTTTTATTTAAGTTTATCACCAGTTTTCCTTTTCGTAGTCATTCAAAAAGCTCTGCCAACTGTACCATGTGATCTTTCCAGGACTTGCTGAAGATCACTACATCGTCCAAATAGACTACACAGCTGTTCATGAGTTGTTGGAATGTGGCAGGTGCGTTCTTCAATCCAAAGGGCATCACTTTAAACTGATATAGCCCATTTGGGGTTACAAGTGCAGAAATTTCTTTTGCCAACTCTGATAAAGGTACCTGCCAGTAACCACGCATTAAGTCCAACTTAGTGATGTAACTGGCTTGTCTGACTTTCTCGAAACAATCCTCCAATGTAGGAATTGGAAATGAGTCCGATTTTGTAATGGCATTGACCTTCCGATAATCCACGCAGAATCGTTGAGTCCCATCTGGTTTGGGAACTATGATGATTGGTGAACTCCACTCGCTCTGAAATGGTTCGATGCTGATGTCAAGCAGGGCCTCCATCTCCATCTGGACCTGTCTGGCTTTGAAAGGATTAAGCTGATAGGGGTGTTGTTTTATCGGAGCAGTATTCCCTATGTCTACTTCATATACAAGAGCATTAGTCCTCCTCATCTGATTCTTACATATGTCCTTATACTGTAGTAACAAATCTTTCAACTGCATTCTATGCTCCTGAGACAGACAGCTTAATAACCTATCCTACTCCTCAAGGACTTCTTCATTTTTTAATCTATTTTGAGGCACACCAAAACCCACATCATCTGCATTTGATTGCTCACTCTGTGGGGCAGTAACTAACACCTGTTTCTCCAGTTCTTTCTCTCTCATATAGAACGTTTTTAACATGTTCACTTGATATATCTGATACCTTTTTGTGCTATCTGGCATTTTTACTAAATAGGTCACCTGATTTGACTTTTTCTCAATTTGATAGGGACCATTAAACCTGGATTTAAAGGGATCTTCTATCACTGGGAACAGTACTAACACGTCATCCCCTTGAGAAAACATCCGAGTCTCAGAGCTTTTATCTGCCACCAGCTTCATTTTACACTGTGCCCTCTTTCGGTGCTGTTTAGCTGACTCACTTACTCGATTTAGTCTCTCCCTCACCTCTAATACAAATCTAAGTGTGAGATCTCCGACTTTGGTCCTGTCAATTTTTCTTTAATTAATTTCAAAGGGCCTCTCCCTTCATGCCCGAATATTAACTCAAAGGGAGTGAACTGAGTAGATTCATTTGGGGCATCTCTAATGGCAAACAATACGAATGGAGTACCTTTATCCCAATCATTCAGGTAATCCTGACAGTATGGTCTCAACATGGTCTTCAAGGTCTGATGCCATCTTTCTGAAGCTCCCTGGGATTCAGGATGATACGCACTGGATTTAAAGTGCTGTATATCTAAGCTATCCATAACCTCCTTAAACAGCCCAGCAGTAAAATTTGACCCTTGGTCTGACTGAATCTCTCTGGGTAGCCCATACTGTGTGAAGAAAGCTACTAATTCCTCTACTATCCTTTTTGCCTTGATACTCCGTAATGGAATTACCTCCAGAAATCTGGTAGACACATCCATTATGATTAACAAGTACTGGGTCCACTTTTAGTTCTCGGGAAGGGAGCTACACAATCAACTATAACCAGCGTGAAAGGTTCTTCAAATGTAGGAATTGGCAACAAAAGTGCTGGTTTTATTTCTGCCTGTGGCTTACCTACCATTTGGCATATATGACACGTACGGCAAAAGTTAACCCATCCTTGCGCATTCCAGGCCAATAAAAATGTTTTTGTATGTTAGCCTGAGTCTTTTGTACCTCTAGGTGACCTCCTCCAGGTAGTTCATGTCCTACCGTTACACCTCCTGTCTGTATGCTACCGGCAACACAATCTGATGCACTTCAGCCCAGTTCACCTCTGCATTAACCTGCTGAGGTCTCCATTTCTGCCTTAGGATACTGTCTTTCTGATAATATTCTCACCGGAATATTCCCTGCCTCCTTTTCAGAGTATGCATCCACATATATATCTTTTATTGTCTTGTCTATGTTGCAAGTCCCTTCACCTTTCAGGATTAAACGCATCTGTCTGACCCTCTGACTGTTCAGGTTTTTACTGCACTGCTATGTCAAACAGGGTATCTGCTAACTGAACCTCAACTCCTTCATCTTTCACTTTACTTTTCACTTCATGCTGTGACCTATGATAGAGGGATCTGGTTACCACACAGTCTGGGAAAATACCAGGGTATTTCTGTTTCAACTCCTCAGTTTCTTGGTCTTCCTTAGGTTTCTCCACAACACAGGGTGTCACTCCCACCTTGGATCCGGCCAAATCATTCCCAAGAACAATGGCCAATTCCTGGAACTGGCACTTTGTCAATCACTCCCACTGTTACTTCCCCAGTCTTAAGCTGGCACTTCAATCTGATTTTACAGAGGAGAACGCTAAGTTTCTGTCCATCTATCTCACAAATTAACACACTCTCGGGTAACAGATCAGAAAGAGTGCATATTCATTCATATCTTACTATCAGCGACTGATTAAATCCTGTATCTCTCAAAATTATAATTTTTGTCCTTCTCCCCTGTTCTTTCTGAGTAAACAGTGGTTAGCACTGCTGCCTCACAGCACCAGAGACCCGAGTTCAATTCCCGCCTTAGACAACTGTCTGTGTGGAGTTTGCACATTCTCCCTGTGTCTGCGTGGGTTTCCTCTGGGTGCTCCGGTTTCCTCCCACAGTCCAAAAATGTGCAGGTTAGGTGAATTGGCCATGCTAAATTGCCCGTAGTGTTAGGTGAAGGAGTAAATGTAGAGGAATGGGTCTGGGTGGGTTGCTCTTCAGAGGGTTGGTGCGGGCTTGTTGGGCCGAAGGGCCTATTTCCACACTGTAAGTAATCTAATCTAAACTTTACCCACAGAGGTGAATTCTTTGTCAAGATCAGGTACTAACTCCATACCCAACCCCTCCCTAGCCTGTGCACTCTCCTGCAGCTCCTCGGCTCTTCTTGGCTCTTCTGGGGTCTCCTTTACTACCTTCACTAAAGCCACTGGCTTAGCTTCTTTTACCACATCTTTTCCCACAGTTCCTTTCCTTAACGACCAGCACTGTGTCTTTATGTGTCCCACTTTACCACTGTGGAAACACATGGGGCCTTTCACCTCCTTTCCACCCTATTGGGCTTCTTTTTTTATCCTGTGGTAAATTCTTACTAGTGTTCTCTACTTTTAGTTTTGTAGTATAGGATCTCCCCTTCTCCCAATTTCTATCCCTCAGGATGAAATTCTGGCCGGAAGCTTGTCATGCATGTAGACGTGCTAATTCCGCTGCCCTTCTTACTTCCAGAACTTTCTGTTCCTCCACATGAATTTTTACTAGCTCTGGAAATGAGTTTTTAAACTCCTCCAGTTGAATAATCTCTCTTAGAGCCTTAAAGGTCTTATCTATTTTCAAAGTATGCACCCATCGATCAAAATGGTTATGTTTAATTCTTTTAAACTCAACATAAGTCTGAACTGGTTCCTTCTTTGTGTTTCTGAACCTCTGTCTATATGTGTCTGGTATTAATTCATGAGCACTTAAAGTAGCCTGTTTTACTCTTAACAATCTTTTGACACCTCATCTGACAGTACGGCAAATACCTCACTAGCTCTGCCTACCAATTTAGTCTGAACTAGCATTACCCATAAATCCTTGGACCATTCTATCTGCCTCGCCAATTTTTCAAATGAAATAACGATGGCTTCAACACCTTTCTCATCAAAATGTGGCAGAGTTTTGACATATTTATATGTATCACTACCTTCTCTCTCTCTCTCTCTCTTTCCTCCCTCTCCCTCTCTCTTTCCTCTTACTCTCTTTGTTTATCTAACTCCATTTTCCTCAATTGTAATTTACGTCTTCCTACCTCTCCTGCACTTGTTTGTTTCTCTGACCCACCTAAGAGTTTGAGTAATTCCCTGACAATTTCAGTTTTACTTTTGTCCTTGGTTAAACCCAAATCTAACTTATTTACTAATTCTAAAAGTATGGCCTTTCTCTTTCCTTCTAAACTTCCTTAGCAAATTTAAGAATCATCTTCAAATCCCAGAACCCCTTTAGCAATTTTAAGATGCATTTCTCTCACTTTTAATTTAATGAACCACAAGTCATCTAAAGTAAACAAATTGCCTCACCTACATTTTATTTGAAGATCTAGGACACTAACCTGCAAGTGTTTAAATCTGCTGGGAACTTTCGTACCCCAAAATCCTTTCAAATCTGTCTAAACTACTTCAAATCCTGACAATGAGCCCCAAAACTGTTATGATACGGGGTAAACCCTCCTGCTTAATTTAAACCAGCAACACATTAAATATTTATCCTGTGCTTTATTCTGTGAAAATTTGTGAGGCCAAGAACTATTTAAAGTAAAAATTAGCAACTTTATTTCATAAAGTATAACAGAGAATAATTAACTAACCACTATTTACAACTCCTTCCTCTAACCTATCTTATATCTTCCCCTTCTCCAATACTACTTTTCTTCTTCTTGGGGATTTTGCTTCACAGGTTACTAATCAATAAAGGTACCTTGAAGAGAACAGTTCTCTGGATAGTTTGCAGATGTCGTTGGCTTGGCAGTTCTCTTCTCAACTGTTAAATTTTTTCCGGTCTTATATCCCCAAAGCATCGGATTGTGTCATTGGCTTTTAAGATTGTCAATATACTAAATTCAAACTTGAATAAAGTTTGTGGGTGTTTTTAGGGGTATAATTTAAATGGATTGGCCTAATTCAAATCTGTTTCTGTCTCCAAGCAACCAGCTACCCTAACTGCACCAGTAGATGGACCAAATGTTATATTGTATCTTATTGAGAGCACTTAGTGATGTCACTGTTAGCTTTTAATTCTCTTAAAGTTACAGTACACCCACATCTTCATAACAACTACATGTGCACAAAGTGTCCATTAGTCATTGTTTCTTTTAAGATTGAGGACTTAAGACCAAGGTTCCTCAAACAATTCTCTCCACATCTTCCCATTTCCTCACTAACGTTCTATATTTCCATCCTGTGAAAAACTCCTTTTGATAGGAGTTTTAATAGGCAACTCTTTTAATAAGCAACTCCTGCAACAGCTTACTTCCCCCTGCCAACTCCCAACTTCCTCAACCATTTGCAGTAGATGACTCCAGAGTGAAGCTGCTAACTTTACCACCTTTTCCAATCAGTAAATTGCATTGAATTTGTCTATAGAATGGGAATTAGGTTTGACCAAGATAATTGTTGAGTCCTTTCCTTACTTCAAATGCTCAGGATCAATGGACAGCTTTTTCATTTCATGCCTGGTTTGAGTGCCATTTGAAAATCATCTCCTAGGATATATCTTCTTTGTTTTTTGAACACTTGACTTAGAGTGCAGACTTTCACCAAACAACAGAAACAATGTGGTGGAGCAATGTGCAATCCGGCATTCCACCTGACAAAAGGCAAAAATCATTTTGGTACAAATTTATGGTCATAATTAAGGATTTTGGGGTAGATTAAATTGTCAGAATATCTGGGAGACACAGAATATGTTCAAGAGGGTGTGTTTATCAACAGGACGAGTTTATATGTTTGCAGGTATTGTGCAAGTTTTCATAAAATATTACTTCTTTTGATGGTTTGAATTAATTTTATTGATTTGCAATTTAGTAATTGGCCTATCAAACTTGGAAAATGAGTTAATTGAAGAAGCTGAGTTTGAAGTGCTATGATTTTTGAAGATGTAACAAGTAGGTTAGACCAAGGAAACCCAGTGGATGTTATTTATCTAGACTTCCAAAAGGCCTTTGATAAGGTGCCTCATGGGAGGCCACTGATTAAGGTGAGGGCCCATGGTGTTTGAGATGAGCTACTGGTATGGATTGAGGATTGGCTGGCTGACAGAAGGCAGAGAGTTGGGATAAAAGGCTCTTTTTCGGAATGGCAGCTGGTGATAAATGTTGTCCTGCAGGGTTCAGTGTTGGGGCCACAGCTGTTCACTTTATATATAAATGATCCAGATGAAGAGACTGGGGGCACTCTGAGGAGGTGGGGAGGGTACAGAAAGATTTAGACAGTTTAGGAGAGTGGTCCAGGAAATGGCTGATGAAATTCAACGTGAGCAAATGCGAGGTCTTGCACTTTGGAAAAAGGAATACAGGCATGGACTATGTTCTAAAGGGTGAGAAAATTCATAAAGCCAAAGTACAAAGGGATCTGGGAGTGCTAGTCCAGGATTCTCTAAAGGTTGACTTGCAGGTTGGGTCTGTGGTTAAGAAAGCAAATGTAATGTTGTCATTTATCTCAAGAGGGTTAGAATATAAAAGCAGTGATGTGCTTCTGAGACTTTATAAAGCTCCAGTTAGGCCTCATTTTGAGTACTGTGTCCAATTTTGGGCCCCACACCTCAGGAAGGACATACTGGCACTGGAGTGGAGATTCACACGGATGATCCTTGGAATGATAGGCCTAACATATGATGAATGATTGAGGATCCTGGGATTGTATTCGTTAGAGTTTAGAAGTTGAGGGGTGATCTAATTGAAACTTACAAGATAAGGCATGGCTTAGAAAGGATGGACACAGGGAATTTGTCTCCATTAGGTGGGGAGACTAGGACCCATGGGCACAGCCTTAGAATTAAAGGAGGTCAATTTCGAACAGAAATGAGGAGACATTTCTTCAGCCAGAGATTGCTGGGCCTGTGGAATTCATTGCCACGGACTGCAGTGGAGGCTGGGATGTTGAGTGTCTTCAGGGAAGAAATTGATAAATTCTTGATCTCACAAGGAATTAACGGCTACGAGGAGAGTGTGGGTAAGTGGAGTTGAAATGTCCATCAGCATGGTGGAGTGGACTCAATGGGCCGTATGACCTTACTTCCACTCCTATGTCTTATGGTCTTATGTCTTGTTCAGTTGTGACCCAAGACAATATTCTGTTTAAATTCTCCCTACACACAATGTGACATTATACTATGACGTGTAGAAGTAATTTCTATAGTTCTAAATTCAATATAACCTCATTCTTTGCAGCTTTTATGATCTTATAGACAATAGTATTCTTAAAGGATGTCATTTTACAGTGCACATTTGCAAATATTCAGTTAGTGAAACAGTATCTATGTAAACAGCAACAAAATTCTAATGAAACTTCATCCACCTGAAACATTAACTTCATTTCTACCCAACCTGCTGGGTATTTATGATATTTTCTATTTTATTTTTCGAGCATTGTTGTATTTCACTTTTGTATTGCATATTTAGTCAAATCTTTTGTTATTGCACGGCAGAACATATTCTTGTACCGTATTAAGTCGAGCTCAATGGGATTCGAAGGTAGAATCTGAGTTAGGTAGAGAATTGATTGCATTCTTGAATATGGAGGTTTACTGGTGGAGTCCTGTAGGATGTTAGAGCTGTCCTATGGATGAGTATCGAAAGGATATGACAATGAAGACCTTCATTGTGCACACTGAAACTTTGTTTAACTTGCTGGTGTCTCCCATATGTTTGCTTTCTTCCTGAGTTGGACAGACAAATAGAGAAAGTGAGGACTTCAGATGCTGGAGATCAGAGTCGAGAGTGTGGTGCTGGAAAAGCCAGCAGGTCAGGCAGCATCCGAGGAACAGAAGAATTGATGTTTCGGGCATAAGCCCTTCATCAGGAATGATAGGACAGATAAATACCCAATGTAGGATGTGAAATATTACCACATCAAGTGATAACAAACCAATCCTCTTTTGCATTATTATCTTTGCTTTGTTATCTTCGTAAACATTTAAATTTCTTAGATATCACCTTCTTGCCTATCAAAGTAGCTTGTGTTTTCAGTGTGGAGAACCCAAATGTTGTATGTGTGCCAATTTAGATAACAAATAGATGTTCCTCAACAACCATACTGAGAAAGTCTGGCACATCTTCTAAACAGCTGATCATTTAAAAAAGCAACGCTAAATACAAGCCTCAGAGCTGTGGTTGCACTGAAAGTGTGTTGTGTCAAGAGCTTGTTACAACTTAAACTGCAGACACCCCCTATAGTTGTTTGCTTGATGAAGAAGCTAATAACTTGGAGGGTCCATTTTTCCAGATTTCATGTGACAAGTTGTGGGCTGTAGCAGATATTTACATGAACTTTCTGTTTCTAAAGCTGTTAAGTTATTTTAGAATTGGTTATTTATACAGTCGTTACAATAATTCAGAGGCACTTTTTCCCACTCTCCCACTCATTCACAAAGAAACCTTTCTCCCCCAACATCTCCCAGTTCACAACAGTAATCTTTTCCCCACACTCCTTCCTGTTCATGATGGCTCACTTTTCCACCTCCACCCCTCACATCACTTCATCCCGATGTTTCCTCCACAAACATACCCCAACAATTGGCACTGTTCTCCTTTCTTTTTCCTTTTCAGTTCATTTTAGCATATACTCCTCTTGCTCATTCATAAGGTGTAGGCATTACACATTTTTTGGCACTCATCAAGGTAAAGAATCTTGGTAAGGTTAGACAATTGCAGGACAATTAAACTTTTCATTTTGAAGTATTGAAATTTGCTACATCAACCATTATTCTGGTTACATTGTAAGAGCTAGTAGAAACAAAGTGATCACCATTAATTTTTTTCAGGGTTCTCTCCAGTGTCCACTATAACCTCTGTCATGTTAATGCAAACAGTGTAACCATCACTCACTTACCAGTGATAAAATAATTCTGTGTGTTAGTTCATTTAAAACAGTAAAACACCTTATAAGTTACAAAGCAAACTGATTCGTGTGTGTGTCTGTGCGTGTGTGTGAGTATAGCTTTCAAATCCACAGCAGACTAATTGTCAGGCAGAGTTTCAACACTGTATGCACCCAACACTGTAGCACTTGAAATTTGTCAAGTTGATCTTTCTTTAAAGGCAGGGTGCACATTGAACAATTCAGCAGCAAAACTGCAGAAACCCTGGAGAAACTATATGAAAATAAATGGTTTATATATTGCTTTGTCAGGACTATATTGGATGCTGTCCTCAGATGACAGTTGGCATTTGTGTGGTTAATTCAATTCATTTTTAAACTGATTAAGCCATTTAATTATAATTAAATTGACTTTTCTGCTTCCAAACAATAAAGCAAATCGAAACTCAAATTGATGTATTTGATTTCCTGATGTGCCTTTCATCTGAAAAGATTATTGATGAGAAGGAGAGTTAGCATTGTATGTTACATGGAGGTATTAAAGATCCCCTCAGGTTTACCATATGACAGATGCATTCAGCAAACTTCAATGTGCCTTTTACCTCATAAACCTACAATGCTATCCCGTGTGGTAAATGGGGTTACAAATTCAAGGTATCATTGGAAATACCCACCGCTTCAATTACTGTCTGTGATTGCCATAACTACCTTTTATAGGCATAGCTTTGATCTGCTTGTCAAGTTGTAGCATATCAATGGGATGTGGCTGATTGCTGAGATTGATATGCAGAACAGTAAACATGCTCTGGCTAATTCATTTATAAATTTCTTGGTAAGTTTAAAACCACTTGCAAATTTGAAATAGTAAAATAACTATTCAGAACTTTCGATCTTTTTACATCCTTCTTTAATTTTGTCGACACTATCTGGGAATTCTTTTCTAATTTTGATAGTTTTATTGAGTGAGGTTTAGGATCATGTCAGTTACCTGAGGCAAAAGGAGAAATGACTGGGATAGTCAAACTAGTGCCATGCTTTCCTGTATTAAAGGAACAATGAAGACATTGTTCCTTATCCCAGTCACTGGAGTTTGGGTTCAAAATGGATGGAGATATGATTTAGGATGGCAAGCTCCTGGCTAGCAGGAACTGTACTGGTCTTGCTAAAAAGTGCATGTCAGAATTAGAAGATCAAACATTTCCTGCTCTGAATCTGCGGTTGTTTAAAGTCTTACATTGTGGGCAGAACTTTATGCTCATTGCAGTGGACCCATTCGCCAACCAGAGTTCTGGTGCCAACTTTGCCACAGTCTTTACATGCCTGATGACCCAATTTAGTGACACTTAACCACTCAGCTGGATGGTATTTGAATCCTCCTCCTCCTTGGGGCATTTTCCACCCCTGGGAATGGCTAAGCAATGGAAGCTAGCAGATCTTCAGTACGAGCAGGAGCAGTAGGCAATGGCAGAGGGTAGGAGGTCTGAGCAGCAGGAATTTCACTGCAGCCTTGTCGATAAGGCGGGTTCACCAGGACCAGACAAAAATGCAGTGAGCGGACAATAATATTCAAGGCTAGTAGGGTCAGGGAGAATGATCCCACACTATTCCAGATATTCCTGTTAGGCAAAGGCTGCCCAAGGGTCCTTCACCAGGGTCTTGGCTTTACCGAATGGGTACCCACACGTGATCCTGACTTGCTGCCTGTTGATGCCCTCAATTAATCCTATATGCCCATTCTTGAACCTTCCCAGCCCAGACTGAATTGGGAAGGTCAGGAATACAATAGATCTCCATCCGACCCCTTCACACCCAAATAAATGGACCCTGTAGTCTCCCTTCTCATCCCAGGGGAAGATGGGGTGCAAGAATAAAATGGTATTTCACATCAGCTTGAAATTTCCAACTTCCAATCTACCTCTGCTTCTCTATGCTGTTCGTTAAGACTTCGGGCATGCCCAATACAGAAATTTCATGCTTTGAACTTCCAGTCAATAGTTTTTAAAAGCTATCAAACAAGCTATTGATATGGCTGCTTTGAGTTATGTGAGATTTGGTATTTAAGTGACAGACAATACAATATTTCAAGTGAATAACCAAAGACATGTAGACCTTCATAGCCATCAGGAATCTCAATACGTCTCTTTGTTCAGAAATAATCAATACCAAAGGAATCTTTATGTTGACTGTTTCCAAAGGTCATTCTGAATAACAGAGAAAATTAAAGTTAATTTTTGGCAAATGGAAGTGTCCTGTTGTATCAACATGATAGTTTCAAGCTGTCAATTTTTGGAATAATTAACACAGGCTATCAGAATCAACATGAATACTATGTCTTATTTGAAAAAGGATTTGAACCTGTAGAAAGTCACATGTCATGTGAAATGTGAACGTCACATAGGGCCATAGCGGTGTCTGCTTTTATAATCACCTAAAAGTTGTTTGCAGACAGCTCCAACCATGAGAAAGTCAGACCACAAATTAGCTGTGAGCCACCAAGCAGCCAAGGTGATTAACAGCAATACATTGAAAGTACGGTACAAAAAAGAGGAGGACTCCCAGTGCAGTTCCAACCTCAACTGAGAGCCAACATCCGAGAGATTCAACTACAGGAAACTGTTATAATCCCAGCCAATGGTATTACCAGACAAGTCAGTCCCAGACCAAAATCTAGTTGGTAGAGTCAAAGTCCTAGAGCATAGAAACAGACCCTTTGGTCTAACCAGTTCATGCTGACCATGTTCCCAAACTAAACTAGTCCCACTTGACTGTGTTGGCCCATGTCCCTCCAAGCCTTTCTTATTCATTTCGTTATCCAAATGTCTTTTAAATGTTATATCTGTCCCTGCATTCACCACTTCCTCTGGCAGTTCATTCCACACATGAGTCACTGTCTGTGTAAAAGGGTCGCTCCTCGTGTTCTTTTTAAATCTTTTTCCTTTCACCTTAAAAATATTCCCACCAGTTTTGAACTCTCCCACCCTAGGGAAAAAGATCCTTGCTAGTCACTTTATCTATGTCCCTCATGATTTTCTAAACCTCCTTAAGGTCAGCCCTCAACCTCTTCTGCTCCGAAAATGTCCCAGTCCAATTTTATGACTGAAACCTTCCATGCCTGGCAACATCCTGGTAAATCTTTTCTGAACCCACTCCAACTTAGTCATATCCTTCCTATCCCCACCGCCCACCTTTTCCTCCGCTACATCGATGACTGTATCGGCACTGCCTCGTGCTCCCACGAGGAGGTTGAACAGTTCATCCACTTCACCAACACCTTCCACCCCGACCTCAAATTCACCTGGACAGTCTCAGATTCCTCCCTTCCCTTCCTCGACCTTTCTATTTCTATCTCAGACGACCGAATCAACACGGACATCTACTACAAACCGACCGACTCCCACAGCTACCTGGACTACACCTCCTCCCGGGAGAAAGTGAGGTCTGCAGATGCTGGAGATCAAAGTTGAAACTTTATTGCTGGAACAGCACAGCAGGTCAGGCAGCATCCAGGGAACAGGAGATTCGACGTTTCGGGCACAGGCCCTTCTTCAGGAATGAGCAGAGAGTGTTCAGCAGGAGAAGATAAAAGGTAGGGAGGAGGGACTTGGAGGAGGGGCGTTGGAAATGTGATAGGTGGAAAGAGGTCAAGGTGAGGGTGATAGGTCGGAGTAGGATGGAGGCGGAGAGGTCAAGAAGAAGACTGCAGGTCAGGAAGGCGGTGCCGGGCTGGAGGGATCCGGCTGAGACAAGGTGGGGGGAGGGGGGATGAAGAAACTGGTGAAGTCCAAGTTCATCCCCTGCGGTTGGAGGGTTCCCAGTCGGAAGATAAGACGCTCCTCCTCCGACCGTCGGGTTGTTGTGCTTTGGCGGTGGATGAGTCCAATGACCTGCATATCCTCGGTGGAGTGGGAGGGGGAGTTGAAATGCTGTGCTACAGGTTGGTTGGGTTGGTTCGTCCGGGTGGCCCAGAGGTGCTCTCTGAATCGCTCCGCAAGTAGGCGGCCTGTCTCCCCAATATAGAGGAGGCCACACCGGCTGCAGCGGATGCAGTAGATGATGTGGGTGGAGGTGCAGGTGAATCTGTGGCGGATATGGAAGTTTCCTTTGGGGTCTTGGAGAGAGGTGAGGGGGGAGGTGTGGGCGCAAGTGTTGCATCTCCTGCGGTTGCAAGGGAAGGTGCCGGGAGTGGAGGTTGGGTCGGTGGGGGGTGTGGATCTGACAAGGGAGTCGCCGAGGGAGTGGTCTCTACGGAAAGCTGATAGGGGAGGGGAGGGAAATATATCCTTGGTGCTGGGGTCCGTTTGGAGGTGGCGGAAGTGACGGCGGATGATGCGCTGTACATGGAGATTGGTGGGGTGGTAGGTGAGGACCAGTGGGGTTCTGTCCTGGTGGCGGTTGGAGGGGCGGGGCTCAAGGGCGGAGGAGCGGGAAGTGGAGGAGATGCGGTGGAGGGCACCGTCGACCACGTCGGGGGGGAAATTGCGGTCCTTGAAGAAGGAGGCCATCTGTGTTGTACGTATTTTGAACTGGTCCTCCTGGGAGCAGATGCGGCGGAGACGAAGGAATTGGGAGAATGGGATGTCGTTTTTACAGGGGGCAGGATGGGAGGAGGTGTATACGTATTTTGAACTGGTCCTCCTGGGAGCAGATGCGGCGGAGACGAAGGAATTGGGAGAATGGGATACGTACTTTGAACTGGTCCTCCTGGGAGCAGGTGCGGCGGAGACGAAGGAATTGGGAGAATGGGATACGTATTTTGAACTGGTCCTCCTGCGAGCAGATGCGGCGGAGACGAAGGAATTGGGAGAATGGGACTGGTCCTCACCCTGAACAACTATTCTTTCCAATCCTCCCACTTTCTCCAAACAAAAGGAGTAGCCATGGGCATCCGCATGGGCCCCAGCTATGCCTGCCTCTTCGTAGGGTATGTGGAACAATCCATCTTCCGCAACTACACTGGCCCCACCCCCCATCTTTTCCTTCGCTACATTGATGACTGTATCGGTGCTACCTCGTGCTCCCACGAGGAGGTTGAACAGTTCATCCACTACACTAACACCTTCCACCCCAACCTCAAATTCACCTGGACAGTCTCGGACTCCTCCCTCCCCTTCCTAGACCTTTCTGTTTCTATCTCAGGCGACCGAATCAACACGGACATCTACTACAAACCAACCGACTCCCACAGCTACCTGGACTACACCTCCTCCCATCCTGCCCCCTGTAAAAACGCCATCCCATTCTCCCAATTCCTTCGTCTCCGCCGCATCTGCTCCCAGGAGGACCAGTTCAAAATACGTACAACACAGATGGCCTCCTTCTTCAAGGACCGCAATTTCCCCCCCGACGTGGTCGACGGTGCCCTCCACCGCATCTCCTCCACTTCCCGCTCCTCCGCCCTTGAGCCCCGCCCCTCCAACCGCCACCAGGACAGAACCCCACTGGTCCTCACCTACCACCCCACCAATCTCCATGTACAGCGCATCATCCGCCGTCACTTCCGCCACCTCCAAACAGACCCCAGCACCAAGGATATATTTCCCTCCCCTCCCCTATCAGCTTTCCGTAGAGACCACTCCCTCGGCGACTCCCTTGTCAGATCCACACCCCCCACCGACCCAACCTCCACTCCCGGCACCTTCCCTTGCAACCGCAGGAGGTGCAACACTTGCGCCCACACCTCCCCCCTCACCTCTCTCCAAGGCCCCAAAGGAAACTTCCATATCCGCCACAGATTCACCTGCACCTCCACCCACATCATCTACTGCATCCGCTGCAGCCGGTGTGGCCTCCTCTATATTGGGGAGACAGGCCGCCTACTTGCGGAGCGATTCAGAGAGCACCTCTGGGCCACCCGGACGAACCAACCCAACCAACCTGTAGCACAGCATTTCAACTCCCCCTCCCACTCCACCGAGGATATGCAGGTCATTGGACTCATCCACCGCCAAACCACAACAACCCGACGGTCGGAGGAGGAGCGTCTTATCTTCCGACTGGGAACCCTCCAACCGCAGGGGATGAACTTGGACTTCACCAGTTTCTTCATCCCCCCTCCCCCCACCTTGTCTCAGCCGGATCCCTCCAGCCCGGCACCGCCTTCCTGACCTGCAGTCTTCTTCTTGACCTCTCCGCCTCCATCCTACTCCGACCTATCACCCTCACCTTGACCTCTTTCCACCTATCACATTTCCAACGCCCCTCCTCCAAGTCCCTCCTCCCTACCTTTTATCTTCTTCTGCTGAACACTCTCTGCTCATTCCTGAAGAAGGGCCTGTGCCCGAAACGTCGAATCTCCTGTTCCCTGGATGCTGCCTGACCTGCTGTGCTGTTCCAGCAATAAAGTTTCAACCTACACCTCCTCCCATCCTGCCCCCTGTAAAAACGCCATCCCATTCTCCCAATTCCTTCGACTCCGCCGCATCTGCTCCCAGGAGGACCAGTTCCAAAAACGCACAACCCAGATGGCCTCCTTCTTCAAGGACCGCAATTTCCCCCCCAACGTGGTCGACGATGCCCTCCACCGCATCTCTTCCACTTCCCGCTCCTCCGCCCTTGAGCCCCGCCCCTCCGACCGTCACCAGGACAGAACCCCACTGGTCCTCACCTACCACCCCACCAATCTCCATGTTCAGCGCATCATCCGCCGTCATTTCCGCCACCTCCAAACGGACCCACCACCAAGGATATATTTCCCTACCCTCCCTATCAGCATTCCGTAAAGACCACTCCCTCCGTGACTCCCTCGTCAGGTCCACACCCCCCACCAACCCAACCTCCACTCCCGGCACCTTCCCCTGCAACCCCAGGAGGTGCAAGACTTGTGCCCACACCTCCCCCCTCACCTCCCTCCAAGGCCCCAAAGGAAACTTCCATATCCGCCACAGATTCACCTGCACCTCCACACACATCATCTATTGCATCCTCTGCATCCGATGTGGCCTCCTCTATATTGGGGAGACAGGCCGGCTACTTGCGGAGCGTTTCAGAGAACACCTCTGGGACACCCGGACCAACCAACCCAACCACCCTCTGGCTCAACATTTCAATTCCCCCTCCCACTCCACCAAGGATATGCAGTTCTTTGGACTCCTCCATCGCCAGACCACAACAAAACGACGGTTGGAGGAAGAGCGCCTCATCTTCCGCCTAGGAACCCTCCAACCACAAGGGATGAACTCTGATTTCACCAGTTTCCTCATTTCCCCTCCCCCCACCTTGTCTCAGTCTAATCCATCGAATTCAGCACCGCCTTCCTAACCTGCAATCTTCTTCCCGACCTCTCCGCCCCCACCCCAGTCTGACCTATCACCCTCACCTTGACCTCTTTCCACCTATCACATTTCCGACGCCCCTCCCCCAAGTCCCTCCTCCCTACCTTTTATCTTAGCCTGCTGGACAAACTTTCCTCATTCCTGAAGAAGGGCTTATGCCCGAAATGTCGATTCTCCTGTTCCCTGGATGCTGCCTGACCTGCTGCGCTTTTCCAGCAACATATTTTCAGCTCTGATCTCCAGCATCTGCAGACCTCACTTTCTCCTCATATCCTTCCTATAGCAAGGTGACCAAAACTGCACATAGTACTCCAGAAAAGGCCTCACAAATGCACTATCAATCTCAATATGATATTCCAACTGCTATACTCAAAGGTCTAACAAATGCCAGGATCCTTCTGAACCACCCTGTCTACCTGTGATGCAAATTTCAAAGAACTATATACCAGAACCCCTAGGTGTCTCTGTTCTACAACACTACCCAGGGCCCTACCATTAATTATATAAGTCCTGCCCTTGTTTGTTTTGCCAAAATGCAAAACCTACATTTATCCAAATTAAACCCCATCTGCCACTCCTCAGTCAGTTTGAGCCAGTTGGCCAATATCTCTTTGTAATGTTAGATGATCTTTTTCGCTGTCCACTATACCTCCAATTTTTGGATCATCTGCAAACTTACTAACTTGATAAATCATATTTTCTTTTTATTTAATGAGGTGGTCTTCCACTGGAACATAAATATGTAGTGTTGCAGAATTGGTTCTAGCAATAAGACAGAAGTTTATTATGGAAAAGAAATGAAGCTAAAAAAGAATAATCCAAACTATATACATATAACACAATTTGAAAGATTTCAAAACCATCTATCCTAATATCATGACTTTTTGGTACTCAAACACTAGGGACAGTTGCTTTCTGCATTACATCTGTACTTTAAAGATCATAAGAAAAGGCCATAAGACATAGGAGTGGAAGTAAGGCCATTCAGCCCATCGAGTCCACTCCGCCATTCAATCGTGGCTGATGGGCATTTCAATGCCACTTACCCGCACTCTCTCCACAACCCTTAATTCCTCGCAAGATCGAGAATTTATCAATCTCTGCCTTGAAGACATTTAACGTCCCAGTCTCCACTGTGCTCCTTGGCAGTGAATTCCACAGGCCCACCACTCTCTGCTTGAAGAAATGTCTCATCATTTCCGTTCTAAATAGAACCCCTCTAATTCTAAGGGTGTGCCCACGAGTCCTAGTATCCCCGCTGATGGAAACAATTTCCCAGTGTTCACCCTTTCACCCTTACAAATGCATTATCTTGTAAGTTTCTATTAGATCACTCCTCAAACCTTCTAAACTCTAATGAATACAATCCCAGGATCCTCAGCCGTTCATTGTATATTAGGCCTACCATTCCAGAGATCATCCGTGTGAATCTCCGCTGGACACACTCCAGTACCAGTATGTCCTTCCTGAGGTGTGGGGCCCAAAACAGGATGCAATATTCTAAATGAGGCCTAACCAGAGCTTTATAAAGTCTCAGTAGCACATCACTGCTTTTACACTCCAGATAAATGACATTACATTTGCTTTCTTAACCACGGACTCAACCTGCAAGTCAACCTTTAGAAAATCCTGGACTAGCACTCCCAGATCCCTTTGTACTTTGGTCTTATGAATTTTCTCACAGTTTATAAAATGGTCCATGCCTGTGTTCTCTTTTTCCGAAGTGCAAGACCTCACATTTGCTCACGTTGAATTTCATCAGCCATTTCTTGGACCACTCTCCCAAATTGTCTAGATCTTTCTGTAGCCTCCCCACCTCCTCAGAATGCCCCCAGTCTCTTCATCCGGATCATTTATATATAAATGTAACACCAAGACATCCGATTTTGCCTTCTCTCTTTCGAACTTCAGACTGGAGGCCTGTGACCAGTGGAGAGCCACAAGGATCGGTGCTGGGTCCACTACTTTTTGTCATTTACATAAATGATTTGTATGCGAGTGTAAGAGGTACAGTTAGTAAGCTTGCAGATGACACCAAAATTGGAGGTGTAGTGGACAGCGAAGAGGGTCACCTCAGATTACAACAGGATCTGGACCAGATGGGCCAGTGGCAGATAGAGTTTAATTCAGAGGAATGCTGCATTTTGGGAAAGCAAATCTTCGCACGACTTATACGCTTAATGGTAAGATCCTAGGGAGTGCTGCTGAACAAAGAGACCTTGGAGTGCAGGTTCATAGCTCCTTGAAAGCAGAGTCACAGATAGACAGGATAATGAAGAAGGCTTTTGGTATGCTTTCCTTTATGGGTTAGAGTATTGAGTACAGGAGTTGAGAGGTCATGTTGCAGCTGTACAGGACATTTGTTAGGCCACTGTTGGAATATTGCATGCAGTTCTGGTCTCCTTCCTATCAGAAAGATGTTCTGAAACTTGAGAGGGTTCAGAAAAGATTTATAAGGAAGTTGCCAGGGTTGGAGGATTTGAGCTACCGGGAGAGACTGAACAGGCTGGGGCTATTTTCTCTGGAGCGTCGGAGGCTGAGGGGTGATCTTATAGAGGTTTACAAAATTATGAGGGGCATGGATAGAGTAAATAGGCAAAGTCTTTTCCTTCGGGTGGGGGAGTCCAGAACTAGAGGGCATTGGTTTAGGTTGAGAGGAGAAAGATATAAAAGAGACCGAAGGGGCAACTTTTTCACACAGAGGCTGCTACGTGTATGGAATGAGCTGCCAGAGGAAGTGGTGGAGATTGGTACAATTGCAACATTTAAGAGGCATTTGGATGGGTATATGAATAGGAGGGGTTTGGAGGGATATGGGCCGGCTACTGGTAGGTGGGACTAGATTGGGTTGGGGTGTCTGGTCGGCTTGGACCGAAGGGTCTGTTTCCATGCTATACATCTCTATTACTCTCTGACTCTATGCAGACTGAACTCTACCATATTATGATCGATGCCTCCTAAGTGTTCCTTGACTTTAATATCTTTTATAAAGTCTGGCTCATTACATAGCACTAAGTCCAGAATAACCTGCTCCCTTGTGAGCTCCATCACAAGGTGTTCCAAAAAGCCATACTGTAAGCATTCCATGAATTCCCTTTCTTTGGATCCAACGGCAATATAATTCACCCAGTCCATTTGCATATTTAAGTCCCCCATGATCACCATGACCTTACCTTTCTGATATGCCCTATATATTTCCTGGTACATCTTGTGCCCCTGGTCCTGAACACCGCTGGGAGGTCTGTACATAACTCCTACTATAATTTTTTGTCTTTGTGGTTCCTCAACTCCACACAAACATACTCCACATCGTCTGACCCTATATCATTTAATGCTATAGATTTAATTTCATTCTTAACTAACATGACCTCCAACAGGAAGGCTCAACGTTAGGTCTGTTGTGTGATTTGGATGGCAAAAACACTGGCATCCAAAAAACATCTCTGTCCCCATAATGTTCTGGCTCATCAGATGCCAGCAACTCTCCACTGCCAATTGTGCTCCCAGCATGCACTGAGGCCCAGCCCCAGGATTGATCTCTACCTAAGATACAGGTGAGTGAGGGCAGGCTGGGGGGTCACCAGACACCAGCGGGAGGGGAGTTAGTTGTAAGTTCAGCTGATTGGACTTCAGTTGATACTTCTCCTCCTTCCCAATGTCAGGTCCTCTATCAGAAACAGAGTCTGTCAACAAGGGAGTCTCCCTCCCTCAAGAGGACGCAAGCTGGTTGACTTTAGGACACATGAAAAGTCTAGTGAATCTAGCAGAATCCCAGAGTCACCACTGAATTCAGAGGGCTGACGGATAAGGCAGCTCATTAGTGAACCTGACTGCTTTCTCTCCAGTTCTCCCATCCTCACCTTGCCAAAGTGTTTACTCTGGCAGACTTCACTGCATTCTAGCCCACTCAATAAGTGCAAGCTGTCATTTTAATCAAGCAAGAAACTCAAAAATTGTCACAAACACTTCAATTTTGAGAGACTTTGCGGGGTGTAACAGTGTTGGCTTGTGAAATCAGTACTTTATTGGATGCTGACTCTCATTTTTCAGATATTACTATCTAAATGGTATTCACACTTTCAAGCGATACTCTTCACGGGAAATTTTCATCTTTTTTCCACATGATGGGGGGAAATAATTTCTTGTAAATATCAATCGAGCAAAATGTCATACTGGGGGCTCATTTTCAGTGCCCAATGAGTTAGATCGAGGGGAGGAAACGTTCTGAAAGATTAATCTGAAGCAACAAAAATAAACCCATAGAAAAGAGAAAAAGATACTAAATTCTTTTTTCCATAGTCTGCTTACTCCATAAAGCTAAACTTTCTCCCATGTCATAGCGGGAGATAATTTTGTGCAAGAGCATGACAATTGTGCTGTTCCAAAAGTGAACATAAATTTTAAGAATTGGAGAAACTAAGTAGGAGATAATGTGTCAAAGCAGAAATAAACAGTTCCACTTGATGTGTTATCTAGTGGCAGTGAAATGACGTCAGTCTACATATGGAACATGTGATTGAGTTATTCACGTGGATCACTCACGGCAGCATGTTTGCCAGCAGCTCGAATTAAAGATCTTCAGAGTCACGCAACAAGGAAAGTCACCTTCTAATCAGTTGACTACCCATGTTGTTGAACTCAATCTGAATATATTTGTTATATAGCAATACCTTTATTGTATCTCAATATCTGCAAACATTATTCCGTAAAAAGTGTAGAACTTTTAATGTAACGGCTCCTCTTTTGAGGTTATGAGATTTCTGTTCGCATGAAATGGATTGAAGTTACGGTACATGCCAGTGACACAGGAAGTAAATTCTGGATTTATTAGGAACGCATATATCCCAAGAATGAATTTGAAAAGTTTACACGACCAAAGTTTGTGGTTAGCAGAGAAGCAAGGGCATTCATTACTGAAACAAACAATAACATGGTGGCTCAATGGTTAGCACGGCTGCCTCACAGCACCTAGGACCCAAGTTTCATTCTCAGCCTTGGATGACTGTCTTCATGGAATTTGCATATTGTCTACATGGTATTCTGGTTTCCTCCCACAATCCAAATATGTTCATGTTAGATGGATTGGCTATGCTAAATTGCCCTGTAGTGTCGAGGAATGTGCAAGCTAGGTGGATTAACCATGGTAAAGGCTCTGTTATGGGGATAGGGTGGGTGGAATGCTCTTCGGAGGGTTGATTCAGACTTGATGGGCTGAATATCCTCTTTCTGCACTGTAGGGATTCTGTGACTCAGGAATTGCTGGAGAAACTCAGGTCTGGCATCAGTGAATAGAACTGAAGAAGGGTCATGGGACTCAGAATGAAAAAAGGTGACAGGACTCGAAACGCAAATGCTGCTTTCTCTCCAACAATGCTGCCAGACCTGTTGTGATCCTCCAACAATTTCTGCTTTTGTTTCAGATGTCCAGCATTGATAGTTCTTTGTTTCATTCAGTACTTGTCCTGAAGAAAGCCTTCACACTGAGGATATCCTCCACTGTGTTATGTGGGACTATTACAGTGCAAAATGAGGTAGATTTCAAACCGATCTAGCAACCCAAAACTAGCAAGACTGTATTCAACTGCAATCTGTAACCTAATGGCCCAGGATATCCGCCACACTACCGTGACCATCAAACAGGGAGATCCGCTGTGGTTCATGCAGGAGGGAATGTTGGGAGCAGCACCCAGCATACCTAACAATAAATAAGGATAAAATACTGTGGAGCTGGAAATCTGAAACAAAAACAGAAAATATTGGAGAAACTCATTAGGTCTATCAGCATCTGTAGACAGAGAAACATACTTAACAGGTCAAATCTGATATGACTTCTGAAGAGTCATACTGGACTCAAAACATTAACCTTTCTCTCCTCACAGATGATGCCAGACCTAATGAGTTTCTCCAGCATTTTCAGCATTTGTGTACCTGAAATTGAGGTGTCATCCTCGTGAAGCTTCAACAGAATCATGAAAGGAGTAGACACTCACTTCAAGGTAAAGGTACACACGTATCTCTATCCTCAACAATGACAGCACCCAACACAGTGCAATAAGGCTGAAGCATTTATATCCATCTTCAGATAAAAGGCCAAGTGAATGATCCATCACAGCTTCTTGACATCACCAGCATGGTCAATGTCAGCCTTCAACTAATCTGATTCACTCCACATGCTGTCAAGAAGTGGCTGAAAACACTGGATATTGGAAAAGCTGTGGGCCCTGACAACATTCTGGCCATGGTGCTGAAGACTTGTGCTCCAGTATACCAATGCATTGTAGTACATCTACAACACTGGCATCTACCTGACAATGCTGAAAATTTCTCAGGTATGTCCTATTCTCAAAAAACAGATCAAATCCAACCCGTCAAGTATCATCCTCTTAGTCTGCTCTTGACAATTAGCAAAGTGAGGGAATGGGTTACCGACAGTGCTGTCAAGCAATGCTTAGTTAACAATAACCTGCTCACTGATGCTCATTTGGTTAACACCAGAGCCACTTAACACTGAGCTCATTACGGTGATGGTCCAAACATGGACAAAAGAGGTGATAATAACTGCCCTTAACATAAAGACCGCATTTGATCAACAATGGCATCGAGGAACCCTAACATAGCTGGCGTCAATGGGAATCAAGAGGAAACCTCAATTAATCCCTCACTATCAACATACGGCAGTTACCATTGATGTATATCTGCCATATACTTACTATAGGTCAGAGACTAGGAATTCTGTGAGGAGGAACTCGCTTGTCTCCTGAAAACCTTCCATCTACAAGGCACAAGTCAGGCTTATAGTGGAATACTCTCCACTTGTTCAATAGGTGCAGCTCCAACAACACTTAAGCAGCTTGAGACCATTCAGGAAAAAGCAGTCTGCTTGAATTGCACCTAATCCACCACCATTCACCACTGCACAGTAGCAAGGTGCAAGAAGCTTTGCAGTGACTCATCAAAGCTCCTTCAAAAGAACCTTCCAAACCTCCAACTCGTATCATCTAGAAGGACAAGAGCAGAAGATACGTGGTAACATCACCAACAGCAAGTTCCCTCCAAGCCACGAATCACCCTGTCTCAACTTCAGTGTCTCTGGATCAAAATCCCTTCTTAACAGTAAAATGTTTGTTCCTACACCTCAAGAACTGTAGTGGTTTAAGGTGCCAGCAACTTCTCAGGATAATTAGGAATGGACAACAAGTGCTGGCATTGCTTTAAGATCTAGTGATTTCTAAGGTGGGAATATCACCCTAATTGCCATGCAGTGATACTGCAACCCATCACAGTGTTTTCTTTTTGCCCGGCATTTCCAGGGTGAAGGCACAGTGATGCCACTGATAATCTAAACTGCCAATCATGTCAAAGGAGAGCCCAACTGGGAAATTAATAAAAGTGGTATAAAAAAAATCACTTTTAGCATATTTTATTAGTAGAACAAATTAAAAATTGGAATCTAGACATGGAGTGAAGGAAGAAGATATTTTTCTGGAAAATAATTTTTAGAATGTTGATTAATCATTTCTTCAGACTTGTTCTGATGTGTATCAAATTCTTTAATCACATCACCAATAAAAATACATCTCCACCTGATTAAACTAAATCATCAAGAATTTACATTGTGTTTTCAAACAGAGATGCGAGAGCACTAAAGAAAACATTTTCACTGATTTTGATCATTCTAGTCTCGGGGGAGCTGGGTGAGAGGGCTGGTGTGATCCACAGCACAGCCTACGGTGGAGGCGTGAGTGATAGACAGCAGCCTCAGAATTTCCATTTTGATCTGTATATGCTGAACCTTTTGAAATTGCTGCCAGTTTCATAGGAGTAATGACAACAATCAGTTTGCTGTTCAACCCAATCTCCATTGCAAAATCTGAGGCGTAGAATGTCTCCTATAGAACGTCAAGTGGTTCATAGCAATAGAATTTAAATGTTTTGCTGGATGGTTAATTTATTTTGAGTCTATCCCTTTTGCATGTCCTGATTGATTGCTGTACTAGTAACTTAGTATTTATCAATTAAATACAGAGTCAACAAACCAAACCTGAATAAATAATATTATTGTTTAACTTGTTAAAAAATAAGGAATTCCATTTACTATTTAATATTAAAAATACACTACTGACGAAACACCAGATTTATATCCTGGAATGGTATGAAATGGAATGTTCTCATGATTGAATAACAGGAGTTATTACCCATTTGCCAAGTCCCCCCCCCCCCACCAAACCAACGAACCAGGCAGGTACATGGAACACAACATTTCCCACTGTAAGGAACAAAATCTACAATTTAAAGTCACGCTACTTATTTTACAATCTTTTACACTTCTGCTGATTCAACAAAGCATTTGGAGGGATAAGGTGCAGATCATCTGGTTGGAAGAATTTAGGAGTAGTGTGTAGAACATTGAACATAGAACAATAAAGCACTGTACAGGCCCTTTGTCCCTCAATATTGTGCTGGCCTTTTATCCTACTCTGAGATTAGACTAACCTACATACTCTTCATTGTACTATCTTCCATGTGCATATCCACAAGTCACTTAAATATCACTGATGCCAGTACGACTGCTGGCAGTGCATTTCATGCACCCACCACTCTCTGTGTAAAGAACCTACCTCTGACATCTCCCCTAAACCTTCCACCAATTACCTTAAAATTATGATCCCTTGTGATAGACATTTCCACCATGAGAAAAACTCTTTGGCAATCCACTCTATCTATGCGATGCAACATCATGTACACCTCCATCAAGTCACTTCTCATCCTTCTTCGCTTCAATGAGAAAAGCACTAGCTCCTTCAACCTTTCCTCATAAGTCATGTCTTCTAGTCCAGGCAGCATCCTGGTAAACCTCCTCTGCACCCTCTCTAAAGCTCCAACATCTTTCTACAATGAGGCAAACAGGACTGAACACAATATTCCAAATGTGGTCTAATCAGGGCTCTATAGAGCTGCAGCATGACCTCACGGTTCTTAAACTCAATCACCCTGCTAATGAAAGGCAACACACCATATGACTTCTTAACAACCTTATCAACTTGGTTGGCAACTTTGAGGGATCTATGGACAAAGACCCCAAGATCCCTCTGTTCCTTCACACTGCAAAGAATCCTGCCTTTAATCCTTTATTCTGCATTCAAATTCGATGTGAATCACTTCACATTTTTCCAGGTTGAACTCCATCTGCCACTTATCAGCCCAGCTCTGCATCCTGTCAATGTCAGGTTGCAACTTACAGCAGCCCTCCACACTATCCACAATTCCACCAACCTTTGTGTCATCAGCAAGCACACTAACCCACCCTTCCACTTCCTCATCCAAATCATTTATAAAAATCATGAAGAGCAGAGGTCTAAGAACCGATCCCTGCGGAATACCATTGGTCACCGTGCTCTAGGGTTGAATACTTTCTATCTACCACCACCCTCTGTCTTCTATGGGACACCAATTCTGTATCCAGACAGCCAGATTTCCCTGTATCCCATGCCTCCTTACCTTATGAATGAGCCTACCATGGAAACCTTATGAAACCCCTTGCTAAAATCCATGTACACCACATCCACTGATCTACCTTCATCAATGTGTGTTGTCATATCCTCAAAGAATTTAATAAGATTTGTGAGGCATGACCTGCCCCTCACAAAGCAATGCTGACTACCTCTAATCAAATTATGGTTTTCCAAGTAATCATAAATCTTGTCTCTCAGAATCCTCTCCAGTACTTTGCCCACCACAAACGTAAGGCTGACTGGTCTATAATTCCCAGGATTATCCCCTATTCACTTTCTTGAACAAGGGAATAACACTTAACACCCTTCAATCATCTGGCACTACTCCAATGGACAGTGAGGATGCAAATAACATTGCTAAATGCGCAGCAATCTCTTCTCTTGCATCCTATAGTAATCTGGGGTATATCCCACTTGGCTCAGGGGATTTATCTATCCTTATGTTTTTCAAAATTTTCAGCACATCCTCCTTCCTGATATCAACCAGTTCTAGCATATCAGCCCGTTTTACACTGTCCTCAGAAAAATCAAGGTCCCTCACAATAGCAAATACTGAAACAAATAATTCATTAAGGACCTCCCCTACTTACTCCGACTCCAAGCACAAGTTCGCTCCACTATCCCTGATCGGCCCTACTCTCACTCTGGCCATTCTTTTGTTCCATACATAAGTGTAGAATGCCTTAGAGTTTTCCTCAATCCTACCAGCTAAAGCTTTATTATGCCCCTTATAGCTCTGCTACGTCCATTGTTCAGTTCCTTCCTAGCTACCTTGTAACCCTCTAAAGCTCTGTCTGATCCATGCCTCATCAACCTTAAGTACGCTTCCTTCTTCCTCTTGACTAGATGTTCCACATGGTAAAGTGAGGACTGCAGATACTGGAGATTAGAGTCAAGAGTGTGCTACTGAAAAAGCACAGCAGGTCAGGCAACATCCGAGGTGCAGGAAAATTGATATTTTGGCCAAAAGCCTTTCATCAGGAATGAGGCTGAAAAGCTCATCAATTCCTGATGAAGGGCTTTTGCCCGAAACATAGATTTTCCTGATCCTCGAATGCTGCCTGACCTGCTGTGCTTTTCCAGCACCACACTCTCGACTCTAGATGTTCCATATCCCTTGTCACCCAAGGTTCTTTCAACCTACCATCCCTTCCTTGCCTCAGTGGGACAAACCTGTCCAGCACTTATCAGCAAGTACTTCCTAAACAACCTCCACATTTCTGTTGTGCATTTCCCTGAGAATATCTGTTCCCGATTTAAGCCCCCCCCCCCCAAGTTCCTGCCTAATAATAATATAATTCCTACTGCCCGAAGTAAATACTTTCCCATACTGTCTGCTCTATCCCTCTCCATGACTGAAGAAGGGCTTATGCCCGAAACGTCGATTCTCCTGTTCCTTTGATGCTGCCTGACCTGCTGCGCTTTTCCAGCAACACATTTTTAAGCTCTCCATGACTATAGTAAATATCACGGAGTTGTGTTCAATATCATCAAAATGCTCTCTCACCTGGCATGGTTTGTTGCCAAGCACCAAATCAAATATGGCCTCCTCTCTAGTCGGCCTATCTATATATTGCATCAGGAATCCTTCCTGGACACACCTGACAAAATCTGCTTCATATACCTATTTGAACTAAGGAGGTTCCAGTCAATATTAGGGAAGTTAAAAGTTACCCATGACAACAACCCAGTTACTTCTGTACCTTTTCAAAATCTACCTCCCAATCTGCTTCTCTGTGTCTCTGTTGCGATTTGGGGGGTGTCCTGCAGAAAACTCCCAATAACGAGACTGCTCATTTCCTGTTTCTGATTTCCACCCATACTGACTCCACAATGGCCACAGCATCATAATTCCAAGTACTGATCCATGCTCTGAGTTTGTCACCCTTATTCCTAATACTTGCATTAAAGTAGACATGCTTCAACCTATCACACTGACTGCACCTTTGCCTCTCTAGTGCCTAGCCCTCCTCACAGACTCTCTGCATGCTGTATCTGGCTGTTCACTACGTGCTCCATCATCTGATCTGTAGCTCCGGTTCCCATCCCCCTAGCAATCTAGTTTAAACCCTTCCAAAAAGCTCTAACATACCTCTCGTCCAGGATATTGGTGCCTCGCCAGTTCAGGTGCAACCTGTCCAAGGGCAAGGGCACTGAAATAGTGAAGAGAAAATTGCAAAAAATAATTCCCAGAAAGGTCACAACAGGAACTTTACAGCAAACTTAAATTGTGAACTATGAAATATTACAGAAGTAATCAGTTAATTTTTGAACTGCACTGTTTTGGGTTATGGTTTTCCCTTCTCTCTTATGACTGTGAAGTGCTGTGCTGAGTGAATTCAAGGCATATTTGATGAAGTTATCTTGTTGATAAGACCCTTCCTAGCAATGGGGAAGGGGGAAATTAATTGGAAAAATGTTCCACTTGTATAAGTGGGTAAGAATTCATTTTGACCTCAACAGTATCGCTCTGTCAAGTTCCTCTTACCTGTCAATTATTAATTTTGTGTGGTTATTTTAAAGCATTTGCTTGTTTATAAGTACTTTGAAACAAAAGTTGACAGATTGTTCACTGGGTTTTGGAAATCAGAATGATAGGTCCTAACTTTGTGTGATACAATAAATCAGGGAGAAACACATGATCAACCTGATTTACCTTTCTGGCAAAATCTACTGTTCTTTGATTTACACACTTCTCAAAAGTCTTGGGCTGTCTTTTGTAAATAAAGGTGATTTCTTCAAACAAGTTCTTGTCAGGTTTAAATGATGCTGCAAACTTTTTGAAAGTTGTACAATGTGGTATGAAGATCACACATATTTACAGTTGCATTATAGCATTATCCCTTGCATTTTGCACATAAAAGTGGAACACTGTAGTCTGTAAAAAGTGCAAATCTGTCTGTCATCCTAAAAACACTGCCAGATTTGACTCAGTTAATGAAATGTGAGTTGTGGTTCAACATTTGGAAAGCAATTACTAGCTCAATTTTTAATATTATCAGAGCAACTTAATTATGCCTCTCAGGCAATGGTACACAGTTTTATTTTGTGGGCCTAGCCAAAATAATGTTAGACTGATTTACAGGATTTGGAGCCAAGAGGCATATTGTTAAGTAAGCTGAGATTCCTGTGAGATGCCACATACCTCAGAATATTGCTTTCAGTTCGGGGCACTGTACCTCAAGAAGGAAGTATGACCTTGCACTGGGTGTAGTGTAGATTCACCAGAATAATACCACCCAAATTATGAGAAGGAGTTTCTGAAAATAGGTTTTTATGCCCTTGAATATATACAACATACCAAATTAGCAATTGTTTAATTTGATGAAATGACTAGGTCAAGAAGATAGAAACCATTTCCTCTCATGGGAGAGTGTACAATGGGGGTGGGTATATAATGTTAAAATTAGTGCTAAGCAATTCAGGGGTGATGTCAGGAACCACTTCTTCACAGAGTGTTGTGAAATCTGTGACATTCTGAATAAGAAAGCTATTGCTGTTTTACAAAATTTCAGAAGTGCAACAGATTTTATTTTTTCAGCAATTAGCATTCAGGTCTCTGGGACCAAAATGGATAAATTGAGTTCATATACACAGCGGTCATAATCTAACTGAATGGAGAGTCAGGCTCAAGCGCTGAATGGCTTACCCTGTCTCTATGCTTTTATTCCATATAAATTGAGCCAAATTATTTAGTGGTTGCAAATGAGAATTTCTGGAACATCAAAGTTGATGGAACATGAATAGGAAAGGGGGTGTAGAGATATATGGACCAAACAAAGGCAAATGGTACCAGGTTAGTTTGGGAAACTTGGTCGGCGTGGGCAAGTTGGACTGAAGGTTTCTATGACTATAATTTGAATTCTATTTGAGCTTCGAAGCAGAGAATACAACTGAATTGATTTGAAGTGGGATTGGAAGCTAATCCAGGTGTACTTACTTGACTGCTGAAACACATAAACAGAATTGTCATATTGCAGACAAGAATGTATTTCACACCAGTGCTTCTGGTTTATAACAAACTTGAAAAATCCAGGTTGGTGTAATATTATATGTTATGTGTATGTTGTGCCCAACAATCTCCACATAGTAAATCCACAAGCTAGTTGTCGGATGGAGAAGGGAATCTTAAGTAATGTATACAAACACCTCACATAGTGAAGATATGATATAAGGGTATATTTGCTGACCTCTCCATGGAGCAACAGGTAGATTTCTATAAGTGACTACAATCCCTTTGCTGGTGTGTAGGAGAAGTGCCTAAAAGTGAGCAAGAAAAATCAAGATTAATTGAGGTCTGATGAAGAGTAATTTAGACTTGAAACATTAGCTTGCTCTCTCCACAGATGCTGCCTGATCTGTTATGATTTCTAGCATTTCTTGTTTTCAGTTCAGATTCTAGTATCTGAAGTAATTTGCTTCTCCAAAATTAAATGAGAATTGTGATTTGTGTCTATGATGCTGATATCTTCTTGAATTAAATCATCTTTAAGAATCTTTTTTTCTCTGAAACAATCTAGAAGACAATGCTTTAGCTCATTCATGTGGATCATGTTGCTCCAGTCAGTAATCAGTTCTATTCTTCCAGTTGTTAGGATTCTCTCCCTTTTTCAGAACAATATTCCCTTCATCTAATGCTTGAACTTTACGTCCCCCACAAGGTCAATTTTGTTGTTAGGGCAACATTCTCATCCAATGTTCGCCTGATTCTACCACATGCTGTATCCAAAAGAACTTGCCACTGCCGGGGTATCCCAGAATTGATTGTCATCACAGACACTAACATCACCTTTACAAGGCCATGACCATTGTGCAACTGGGAAAGCATTGTCAGTCCAGGCTGTGCTGCAGAGTGACTGACAATTGCTCAGACATAGCAGAGAAGTGGAAATTGGTGTCTTGCTTTGTGGACAGAGACCTGGAGGTCCTGATGGACAAAGTGATGGAGTGGAGGGCTATCCTGTTTCATCTGGGAGCAGAAGTAAGATGCAACACCAGTTCCTGCTAGCCAGGGCTGAGATTGCCACTCAGGTCAATACAGACTCAGGCACCTGGAGGAATACTCCACAGTGTCGGAGGAAGGTCAATGACCTTCTCCACTCTGCCAGGATAAAAACAGCTGTTTACTCTCTGCTACCTCACACTCTAACACTGCTACTGCACACATCCCTCCCACCAAGTCTGAAACTCAACTCTTCTGGCTATAATATACAACATCCTCCCCCACTCATTCTCACCCAGGCCAATATCTGACACCATCAACTCTGCATGATCTCTGCGCTGCCTACTCACTCATTCGGGACAATTCACCATTTTTCCCCCACCCGCGCTGACACTAATAGCCATGCCATTCACTCCCTCCCTTCCTCTGATTCCAGGAGTAAAAAACCCACAGTTGGGGTGCAAGACAGGTGGTGGATCCTGAATGCCCCAAGTGTCCAAGCCCCTGCACTGATATCAGAGATTACCCTTGACTAACTATTCCAGGACTCCCTGATTAATGTTTGTCTCCCCCCATGTGACTGAAGACTGCTGACAATTGTGACAGGCTTCCTGGCTTTGTGTCTGTGTTAAACAGCAAGGAGAGACAGAAGCACTGTGTCTGGAAGCTCTGACTGAAAAGGTACGGCAAAGCAGGGATGCTGTGAGCTTCCAGGTAGGCTCAGAGTGAGTAAGCAATAAGAAAGTGAGTGAACACCCTGAGATGCAGTCTGGTTCAGTATGTGAGCAAGGTCCCTGTCCCTGCACCTAAGGTGTGCTTGCAGCAGCATTGCATTGCTAGTTTCCAGGGCACCCCAAGTTGCAGCACTGAAGTGCAGAAGTGTCCTTTAAATAGATCAAAGTGATGCTGTGAGGTCTCTGAGAGGTGGTTAGGTCTTGGATATCAGCTGGAAGGTGCCATGAGACATGTTCCTGGCTGTCCAAGATGGTGGCCTGGAGCTGTAAGCAGTGAGCTGTAGTTGGGAGGTACCCACGCAGAGTTTCATGTCAGGAATTGTCATTGGCTAGTTTATTCATGGATGGTAGGATAGAAAGTTGTGTATTAATGAGAGAAGTTTCATTGTTTGTGAATTTCTGTTAACAAGTAATAATCCCTGCAAGTAGGCATCTTACCACTGCCTAGCCAGAGTGTCATCTTGATGCTCAGATGTTGTTAAAAAGATGTAGTTAGTTGCTCCTGACTTTGAGATGGTCCTTATTGAATATCTCATGCGATTCTGCCAGATTTTGTTGCCATAGCCCATGTTGTTCTGGCCCCTATAATGTTCTGCCCATTGAATCTGTCCATTTATAAAACTTTGCATATTAGATGTTGTAAACTTTGTCCTGATCTCCAATTTGTTTTTTTTTGGTGAAAATTATTCATATCAATGGAAAGTTGTTTGAACTTTCCTGTCCATATTTCAGTAAGCACTATCACACATCCCCCATAACAACTCAGTCAGAAAACTAAGATCAGCAGTTTACTGTGTGTTATAGACGAGAATGAACAACATCAAAATATCTGTGTACAGTTGGCAGTTACTGTAAAGAGTGCAATTACACTGTAATACAGTCACTTGAGATAGACATTAATGTCTATACTTGGCTTTAGACCAAAGGTAATGTTACTCAAGATAGTTCAATTTCAGTCATTTTAAATGTATAAAGTTTATAGCATGGATTGACAATCTGCAAACTGACTTTCTATGGCCGAAGGAGAATCTTTGATAGCTGTGTGAAGTTTCCTCAACCATTCAGTCCTAATAGTTTGGATTGCATCTTGTCAACAGAAGGCTGGTCCAAACTGGGGAGAAGCCAGCCCAAAAGGAGCCCATTTCAAGGCGACAAACAGGCTATAACCAGAGCTGACCAGGTTCTCATCATTGCACTTAGCTGATGATATTCCAGATGGGTTGGAATGTACCACAAGCAAAGCAAAAGAGAAATCTGTTACAATAACAACCTATTTTGTTTGTCAGGCCCAGAGCAGCAGACCTGCTCTTGTTAAACCTTACAGCGCTTTCACTTAAACTTTGACTGGTCTACTGGAGAGAACATCCAAATCTGTGTTATGCTTATCAAATATTTAAAAGGCTGTACAGGCCCAAGAGGTAGTAATCTTTTATCTTAAACTGCCATACAGGAAAGCAACAGTGTGCAAAATTGGAATGTGACAATGTGAATGAAGTTTACAGAAAATAAGCGTACAACTACCTTGTTTAGCTCAGTGTTAAAGCATTTTTCAAACTTCCGCAGGTGGGGAAAAGAAAATGTAGACCTCATTCCCTTCCTGCCACGCTTTTCTTTCTCACCTCTACTTTGTTCAACTGTTCCCTTTCTGATCCCCTATGCTTTTCTTCCTTCACCAAGTCCCATTGGTTCCTGTCCTCTTGCTGCTTTGATCTCTTTCTTCAAAGTCTCCAAACCTTTCTCACCATTTCCTGCTGAAAGCCAGCAAATGTCCTGTCAGATATATGCTCAAGTATCACTGAAGAATATTCAAGACTGCAAAATTGACAGATTTTTAATCAATAAGGTAATCAAGGGTTACAGGAGTAAAGCAGGAAAGTGGAGCTGAGGATTATCAGATCAGCCATGATCTCACGAAGTGGCAGAATAGATTTGATGAGCAGAATAGCCTATTTCTGCTTCATGCCTTATAAGTTTCCTTATAAGATGCCGAATAAGTTTCTTTCAGCATCTATAAGACTTAGGTAAATCATTTTAAATAATCAGTAGCCAGTTTGTAACAGAGACATGAACCATTCAAGTGTTTCCCTCAATTGCCTCTTCTTAAAGGTGCTAACGCCCAGAATGCCCATTGTATTGTTCCTGTATCTGACAACTATCTATCTAATGTCCCAATATCTCCATCCCATTGCTCCCACAAGTGTTGATTGAACTCCTATCTCTGCCATGCAACACTACCCACCCACTACACTCAGACTACAATATATTGTTCTTAGAAACCCAATTTCCTACTGCTTCAATTGAGAGCTACCTCCTTTCAATGTTCCTCTATCCCAGATGAGACTCTGAAGACTAAAACCACTTCTTCTCATAAATAGAGTCTTGTCTACTTACAAACTGCAACATCCTTTTTTGAACCGGGGTACACCTAACAAAATGCATAAAATATTGATGAGAGTGGCTGAACAAAAGAAAATAGTTGTAATTAATTTATAATTTTCAGAAAATTATGAGCATATTCACTGTTTTGAAACCCTAAATTCCATAAATACTTTGTATAATTTAAATTATTTTCTAGTGAAATGTCCATAAATTAGTGACACTGATGATACTTTGTAGCATAATCTCTGACTCACCATGGGGAACACTATTGGAGATGTATGTATACATTAGCATATATGACTATCTGATATACATGTGGATATATTGTGTGAATTGCTCATAGCACATGCCAATCAGAATTTAGATCGTGCAGTTGATATATCACACCTCACATCTTCAGACATGTAAATGAAAGTGAAAGTAAGTCAGTTATTTCCTTCTGAGTGTGTTTCTACGAGGACAGGAAAAAAATGTTGCAACTGCTGATCTACCAAATCTTTCTCCAATGGTTGGTCACTATTTTCTTCTAACAGTTGTTGACATAGATCAATTGGTGCTGGCAGGAAATGTCATGAGCAAAAGCATTAAAGAAATAATCCATAAAAAACCAGCACGGTTGTGCTTCAGAATCTATACCATATGACCTGGCTGAGCCCACCAAGAATGGTTTGCAGGAGTGTCTGGGAGCAGAAGTTGAAACAACAGTGTCTGAATTGGCTCTTGCACATGTTTACCCAACAAGTGATTTTGCCAATTGTGGGATTAAATTGCAGTGGTGTCCATCTGCTTTCAGCGGGTTGTCAATTAGGCCATTTAAAAGGCCAAATGAGAACAAGTTTCTGGCAGCAAGTGAGAGGGTCATCTGAGCCCATTCCACTGATCTCATGAAGATGCCACAGAAGTTGCAAAGACTACAGCCCTAGCTCCAGCCCTAACCCTAGCTTTACCCCAAGCCCAGCCCTACCCCAATCATAACCCTAGCCCTAGCAAAAGGATTTCCACTACATTATGCAGGTGTAATAAGAGGGAAACCTTCTGGTTTAGGTCCTCTTCTTGGCTGGTTAAAATGGAAGTATCCTGTTAATCCAGAAAACTCCCACTACAGATGCATATCCAGGTCTGATTAATGTTGGAACTCGCACATCGTCCCAGTGCCTGATATTTCTCAAATGACAGGATGTTTAGCCTTCTGTGCGCAATGCCATAGGAGATAAACTTGCATTAAAATTCTGGGTAAAATATTCTTGAGATTATGACAGTTTATACTATAACTGCAACAAGTTACCGGTAAAATCTTTATACTCTCTCCCACGTGTGTTAAAATAGCAGAGGCACAGTTGTATCAAGTCTCCGTTAGTTTCACAGTTTCCTGTTTGCCTTGTAATAGCTAAAATATCCATCCATTCCTTGAATGGTAAATATTGTCAGTGATTTGGATTGTTTAAGAACAGTCAACATTATTCTACCAAGGGAAGATTATGTCAAATTAGTATGATGGAATAATTGAAGGTGGTAACAAAAGAGTAGATTGGGTTTCTTCTTCTTAGGCAGGCCCTCAGGATTACTTCCAATATGTTTGTTGTGATTCAGTGGTGGCTGATAAGTCCAAAAATGATGTGCACATTCTGCCACATGGAGGAGGTGCTTGAAGATTTGGATAGAGGTGTTGTTTAGAGGTTTGTACACTTCTTTGACACCTTCTAATTTTCCCAGCCTGTTTCCAACAGAGCTTCTTTGTGTATTTGGTGTCGTTTGAATGAACTTTCTATAATTTGTTCTGTCACAAACCAGACATTTTCATGAGTCAGGGAATATGTTTGACATTATCAAGGATACTTTAAAGAATCTCTAAAGCATTTCTGCTATTTTCTTGGGAGTGACCCATGATAGTCAAGATTAGAGTGGTGCTGGAAAAGCACAGCAGGTCAGACAGCATCCATGGAGCAGGGCAATTGACATTTTGGGCTAAAGCCCTTCAACAGGCCATTCCTTGTAAACTTGGACAAGGAAGTTGCTGCTGGACTGTCTTTTTTCCAACATTCTGTAACAGTATGTGGGTGTGTAGAATACATAGCCAGAGGTAGTAGTAGAGTCAGGTACATTAGGGACGTTTAAGAGTCTCTTGGATAGGCACATGGATGATAGTTAAATGAAGTATATGTAGGTTAGTTTGATCATTCAGTAGGATAAAAGGTTGGCACAACTTTGAGGGCCGAAAGGCCTATACTGTGCTGTACTGTTCTATGTTCTATGTTTTATACAGGGCTGTTAGATGCCTGCAGTAGGAGCCCATATTTCCAATGCATACTGGAGTACAGCAATCACCGCTGCCCAGTACATCATAAACTTAGGCTCAGACTTGAGATCATGATCCTCAAATATTCTTTTCCTTCATCAGCCGAAGACCAAGATGGCAAATTGAAGACAGAACATTTAAAATTATCTGCATAGATTTTAGCAGGTCTTTTAGTGAATCCCACCTGGCAGATTGGTCAGAAAAAATATAAGTCTGTTATTTGTGGGATCTAAGGGAAAATAACAAGTTGTGTCCAAAATTGGCTCAGTGGCAAGACTGTAAGGAAGTAGTTGATGGATGCTTTAGTGTCTGAAGATCAGTTTCCTGTGGGGTTCCACAATGCTCAATACTTCCTTACTTTTCATAGGCAGATAGGTACAGATAGAGACAAGAGAAGAATCCAAATGCTGTTGAGTACATCTGCTCCATGAGAATACAAACTGTGGAGGAATTGTCTGAAAAACAAAGTGGAAGTTTATATCTGATGTTGCCACATTAATATGTCAGCACCACATCTCAGAAAGGCCACCTTGGCATCGGAGATTCATCAGAATTAACAAAGGCACACGCATTAAATTAAGAGGCAAGGTTGTACACGCTAAACTGATTCTCACACTTGAGAGAATGATTAAGGAGCAGTATAACTGAGGTGTTGAAGATGATCAAAGATTTTGGTGCGATAGGTTTGTCTGCATACATTAAATATTACATGACTGTAATGATGAACAGAGTTGCTAAGATTTACACCATACCAGAATAACCATGTTAACCCAAAGTGTTTTGTAGCTAATAAAGTAATTTTGTTGAATGTAATCATTTTAACCAAATAAAGCAACATTATTGCTCACAGAAAGCTCTCACAAATAACAAAATAACTGACCTACAAGTCTGTTCCAATGATGTTGGGGTTTTTTTTGTAATAATATTGGCTAAGCATTAAAAATTAGGAAATACACATCCCTATTCTTGTTCAAAATAGTACCATGAAATCTTTTGTATCTACCTGATAGGGACAGACAGGAACTCAGTTCAACAACACATTTGAAAGATAGCATCTCCAATAGTGCAGCATTCTGAATACCATACCAAAGTGTTAGCCTAAAATCTATGCTGAAGTTTCTGAAGTTAATTTTAACTGCTCCACCACTGATAGCTATATAGTAAATTTCCGAGACCCTAAGCTCTGGAAGGTTCCCGATATCTTTCAGCCTTGCCATTGTTATGAAGTTGTGGGTGTACCTTTAAGAGAGCTAAAAGCAGCAGAACTACCAGACACAGCACCAAGTGTTTTCAATAAGGCAATAATGTAACCTAGGTCGAAAAACTTGTTTAGTTCGTTACCTGGAGACAAAGAAAACAAATTTGAATTCAGCCAATCAGTTTAAGTTATACCCCAAAAGATATCAAACTCCAATCCAGTTTGAACAGGGTATATTGACATTCTTAAAAGCCAATGACAATCTGATGCTCTGGGGGTATAAGATTGAGGAAAATTTAACAGTTGGGAGGAGAATTGCCAAGTTCTAGCATGACTGCTTGAAAAAAATCTCCCTTAAAAGTACCTTTTCGATCAGTAACCTGTGACACAGGAATTCCTAACAAGGAGAAAAAAAGACACAAGAAGATCCAAAGACAAGAACCTACAGCTGCCTGGTTATGAGATAAGGACTGTTGTTTTGTAAATCTTAATTGGGAGTTTTATCAGACTAGTATTATACAAGAGAAGGTAAAAGATAGATTAGAGAAAGAAATTGTAAATAGTAGTTAGTTAATTATTCTCCGTTATTCTTTAAGGAAATAAAGTTGTTAATTTTTACTTTATATAGTTCTTGGCCATTCAAATTTTTACAGATTACTGCAAGTAAATCTTTTCTGTGTTGCTGGTTTTAAGCAGGAGTGTTTACCCCGTGTCGTAATACCATTTTGCTTTCTTTTGTTCAGATGCTCCTTAGAAGCTAGAAATCCTGTTGTTTATCAACCTAATCTCCTGAGGGTCAGTGTCTTTTTCTGATTTAGAACAATCCCATGATGAATAGAGGACACAGTCAGTTTCAACATTGGTTTGTACAATATTACAGTAGGGTACTGATGCGAAAACAAAATTATGAACACCATGCCCAATTTTGATGTGTTTTTACATACAATGTAACTCCAGTGATAAAGTAAAATGAATCAGTTTGGAGTAAACAGGTTGGCAGTTTGGAGTAAACAGGTTGGCAGTTTGTTATGAAACTGTTTCATGAGGATTGTGAAAGACAATTTTTACTGTCCATATATTAACTGCAGAATTTACAGTTGTTATGAGCCAAGCTAACACAAAGGGAAGCAATGGCCTGGTGGTATTACTGCTGGACTGTTCATCCAGAGACCCAGGTAATGTTCTGGGGACCCAAGTTTGAATCCCACCACAGCAGATGGTTGAATTTGATTTCAACAAAAATCTGGAATTAAGAGTCTAATCCATTGCCGATAGTTTGAAAAATCCATCTGGTTCACTAACGTCCTTCAGGGAAAGAAACTGCCATCCTTTCCTGGTCTTCATGTGACTCCAGACCCACAACAATGTGGTTGACTCCTAACTGTCCTCTGGGCAGTTAAGGATGGGCAATAAATGCTGGCCTAACCAGCGACATCCTCATCTCATGAATGAATATAAAAAGCATAACCATTGGATACCATCTGGTTTTGGTACCATTACTGTGGGTGAGCTCATCACTGCAAATCACTTCAACTATGTTGTCTTGGAGCATGCGTTCAAACTCCTTCTGAACCTGTGCCAATTTGAGAGGATTAAGTTTATAAGGACATTGCTTAATTGGAACACCATTTCCTATATCTACATCATCCATAATTAGATTTCTACATCCCAACTTATTTCCACATATCTCCCTGTGCTATAGCAATAATGCTTTCAGGTCATTTTGATTTTCCTCTGGAAGGTAACTTAATAATTTATCCAAATTTTTGACAACTTCCTCATTCTCCAATTTAATTTGAGGAATGTCCAATTCAAAATCCTCTGAACTTGGTTCTTCACTCTGTCTCATAACCAGTAACAGATTCTCATTTTGCTTTCCTTCCCTACAAAAATACTCTTTGAGTATGTTCACATGACACACTCTGTGAGATTTCTTTCTGTCAAGAGTCCTTATCAAATAATTCACCTCACTCAATCTCCTTTCAACGTGATAAAGTCCACTAAACCATGCTTTTAAAGGTTCATCTAACACTGGAAGTAACATAGAACATAGAACATTACATGCGCTGACCTGTGGAACCAACCTGAAGCCTATCTATCCTACACTATTCTATTCTTGTCCATATGCCTAGCCAATGACCATTAAAATGCCCTTAAAGTTGGCAAGTCTACTACAGTTGCAGGCAGTGAATCCCACTCCCCTACTACTCTCTGAGTAAAGAAACTACCTCTGACTTCTGTCCAATATCTATCATCCCTCAATTTAAAGCAATGTCCCCTCATGCTAGCCATCACAATCCAAGAAAAAAGGCTCTTACTGTCCAACCTATCTAACACTCTGATTATCTTATATGTCTCAATTAAGTCACCTCTCAACCTTCCTCTCTCTAATGAAAACAGCTTCAAGTCCCTCAGCCTTTCCTCATAAGACCTTCCCTCCAGACCAGGCAACATCCTGGTAAATCTCCTCTGCACCTTTTCCAATGCTTCCACATCCTTCCCAAAATATGGGGACCAGGACTGTACACAATATTCCAAGTGTGGCTGCACCAGCATTTTGCAGCATGATATTGCGGCTCCAGAACTCAATCCCTCTATGAATGAAACCCAACACACCTTATGCCTTCTAAACAGCACTATCCACCTGGGTGGCAACTTTCAGGGATCTATGTACATGGACTCCAAGATCCCTCTGCAATCCACACAACCAAGAATCTTTCCATTGACCCAGTACTTTACCTTCCTGTTATTCTTCCCAAAGTGCATCACTTCACATTTAGCTGCATTGAACTCCATTTGCCAGCTCTTAGCCCAATTCTGCAGTTTATCCAAGTCCCCCTGCAACCTGTAACATTCTTCCACACTGTCCACTACTCCACCGACTTTAGCGTCGTCTGCAAATTTACTAATCCATCCACCTATGCCTGCGTCTAAGTCAGTTATAAAAATGACAAACTGCAGAAGTCCCAAAACAGATCCTTGTGGCACACTACTAGTAACTGGACTCCAGGCTGAATATTTTCCATCAACTACCACTCGCTGCCTTCTTTCAGAAAGCCAGTTTCTAATCCAAACTGCTAAATCACCCTCAATTCCATGCCTCTGCATCTTCTCCAATAGCCTACCATGTGGAACCTTATCAAAGGTTACATGCTTGGTTACCTTCTCAAAAACCTCAATGAGGTTTGTGAGACACGACCTGCCCTTGACGAAACCATGTTGACTATCTGAAATCAAATTGTTGCTTGCTAGATGATTATAAATCTTATCTCTTATAATCCTTTCCAAAACATTCCTACAACAGGCTCACTGGTCTATAATTCCTGGGTCACCTCTACTGTCCTTCTTGAACAAGGGCACAACATTTGCAATCCTTCAGTCCTCTGGTACCAAACCTGTAGACAATGACGACTTAAATATCAAAGTGAAAGGCTCTGCTATCTCCTCCCTAGCTTCCCAGAGAATCCTCGGATAAGTCCCACCCGGCCCAGGGGACTTGTCTACTTTCACTCCTTCTAGAATTGATAGCATCTGTTCGTAACTAACCTCAATCCTTTCTAGTCTAATATCTTGTACCTCGTTCTTCTCCTCTACAATATTCTCCTTTTCCTGAGTGAAAACGATGAGAAATGTTCATTTAGCACCTCTCTGACCTCCACAGGGTCCACACTCAACTTCCCACTTCTGTCTTTGATTGGCCCTATTCCTACCCTAATCATCCTTTTATTCCTCACATGCCGATAGAAATCTTTAGGGTTTTCCATTATTCTATTTGCTAAAGACTGCTTATGTCCTCTCTTTGCTCTTCTTAACTCTCTCTTTAAATCCTTCCTAGCTGATCTGTAACTCTCCATCGCCTCATCTGCACCATCTTGCCTCATCAACACATAAGTCTCCGTCTTCTTCTTAACAAGAGATGCAATTTCTGTAGTAAACCACAGTTCCCTTACATTATCACTTCCTCCCTGCCTGACCGGGACATTCCTATCAAAGACAAGCAAAATCTGCTCCTTAAACCAGCTCCATATTTCCATTGTCTGCTTCCCCTGCATTTTGCTACCCCATTCTATGCATCCTAATTCCTGCCTAATCGCATTATAATTGCCCTTGCCCCATTGCTTCCTGACCTGTGGCATGTACCTATCTGTTTCCATTGCTAAACTAAACGTAACTGAATTATGGTCACTCTATCCAAAGTGCTCACCTACAACTAAATCAAACACCTGGCCTGGTTCATTACCAAGCACCAGATCCAATGTGGCCTCCCCTCTTGTCGGCCCTTCGACATAATGTGTCAAGAGCCTTCCCGTACACATTGGACAAAAACTGATCCATCTGACACACTAGAGTTATAGCATTTTCAGTGTTTATTCTAACCCACTAACACTGTGACTTCATGTGGCCTACTTTGAAAACACTTGAACTTTTTAACTTCTCTTTCCCTTTCATGGGTTTCCTTTTTACTCTGTGATATGCTATCTTTATTCACCGAGATCTACTTTTCCCTTACCAAGTGAGGATTTCTCTTTTCCCCAATTTCTATTTCTCATAGATTGATGTTGGAACCCAAACCAACTCATAATCATCAACCATTTCAGCTGCTAATCTTGCCATTTTAACTCTCTGCTCTTCCACATGAGTTCTCACTACAGCAGGAGGTGAATTTTTATACTCCTCCATCCTTCTAAGCCGACTTTCCTGTTTAAGTGCCAATTTCTGAAGTTCAAACTCTCTCTCTTTTTCCCTTTCTTCTCTCTGTTTCTCCCTATCTTCTGCCAGAACCTTCCTCTCCTTTGCTTTTTCCTCCACGTTTAACCATAATTCAGTTGTCTCCATTCACTTGCATATTTGGGCAGCACAGTGGCACAGTGGTTAGCACTGCTGCCTCACAGCGCCAGAGACCTGGGTTCAATTCTCACCTCAGGTGACTCTCTGTGTGGAGTTTGCACATTCTCCCCGTGTCTGCGTGGGTTTGCTCCGGTTTCCTCCCACAGTCCAAAAATGTGCAGGTTAGGTGAATTGGCCATGCTAAATTGCCCCTAGTGTTAGGTGCAGGGGTAAATGTAGGGTTCTGGGTGGGTTGCGCTTTGGCGGGTCGGTGTGGACTTGTTGGGCCGAAGGGCCTGTTTCCACACTGTAAGTAATCTGATCTAATATTCAAAGCTGCTTTATCGGCAATTGAATTCCAGCCATTACCAAGAATTGTGATGGTCTTTCCAGCAATTTTAAATGCTGAGCTATTGCTGTAACCACCTCTCCTTTTCTCACAGATGAAAGCAACCCTAACCCCAGCTTGTCAGCCAATTCCAGTAGCTTTGTTTTGCTCACCTTTTGTAAAACCCCCAAAGTCACTTCTTCCGCCTCTTAGTGGAAAACTGAAAGAGCCATTACTACACCAAACACAGTTTAAACTAACCAAATCTAACACCTAGAACAAAGACACCAACACCTACCACTTGCTGCCTTTGAGTCCAATTACCCGAAACCCAAATTGGAATTATAAGACCAGAAGACATAGGAGCAGTCTGCTCTGCCATTCAATCATGACTGATAAGTTTCTCAAACACCTTCTCCTGCTTTCTCCCTATTAAACCCTTGATCCCTTTGATACTCAAGAACCTATCTATCTCAGTCTTAAATATACTCAATAATCTGGCCTCCACAGCCTTCTGTGGCAATAAATGTCATAGATTTGCCACTCTCTGTTCTAAAAGGTTCTCCCTTTACGCTAAGGCTACTCCCTCGGGTCCTAGTCTCTCCTACCAGTGGAAACATCATTTCAACATCCACTCTGTCCAGGCCAATCAGTATTCTATATATTTCAATTAAATCCTCCTTCATCCTTCTAAATTCCATCGAGGATAGATCTAGAGTCCTCAAATATTTCTCGTACGTTAAGCCTTTCATTCCTGGGACCATTCTCGTGAACCTCCTCTGAACATGCTCCAAGGCCACCAGACCCTTCCAGAGATATGGGGCTCAAAATTGTGCACACTACTCCAAATGTTGATTGACCAGACCCTTACACAGCCTCAGAAGCACATCTCTACTTTTATATTCTATTCGTCTTAAAATAAATGCAATCATTGCATTTGCCTTCCTAACTACTGACTCAACCTGCAAGTTTACACCAAAAGAATCCTGGACAAGAACTCAAGTCTCTTTGCACTTTAAATTTCTGAATTTTCTATCCATTCAGAAAATAGCCCAAGCGTCTATTCTTCCTAACAAAGTGCATGATCTTACACTCCATCTGCCACTTCTTTGCCCACTTCCTAACCTGTCCAAATCCTTCTACAGTCTCCCCGCCTCCTCAATGCTACCTGTCCCTCTACTTATCTTTACAGAATCAATCCTGACTAGAGCCCCCAATCCGTTATGGACCTGACCAGACCCATAGAACAGAGAACATTACAGCGTAGTACAGGCCCTTCGGCCCTCGAAGTTGTAGCGACCTGTGGAACCAATCTGAAGCCCATCTAACCTACACTATTCCATTCTTCTCCATATGCCTTGAAGCTATGCCCTCTCATGCTAGCCCTCACCATATTAGGAAAAAGGCTCTCACTGTCCACCCGATCTAACCCTCTGATTATCTCATATGTCTCAATTAAGTCACCTCTCAATCTTCCTCTCTCTAACGAAAACAGCTTCAAGTCCCTAAACCTTTCTCTTAAGACCTTCCCTCCATACCAGGCCATATCCTATTAAATCTTCTCTGAACACTTTCCAGAGCTTCAACGTCCTTCCGATAATGAGGTAACCAAACTGCACACAATACTCCAAATGTAGCCACACCAGAGTTTTGTACAGCTGCAGCATGATCTCATAGTTTCAAAACTTGATCCCTCCACTAATAAAAGCTAACACGCTGTATGCCTTCTTAACAGCCCTATCAAGCTGACTGGCAATTTTGAAGGATACATATTCATGGACACTGAGATCTCTCTGCATAAGTACACTACCAAGAATCTTACCATTAGCCCAGTATCTGTACTCCTGTTATTCCTACCAAAGTGAATCACCTCACACTTTTTTGCATTAAATTGCATTTGCCACCTCTCAGCCCAGCTCTGCAACCTCTCGGTCTCTCTGTAACCTACAACATCCTTCATCACTATCCACAATTGTACCGACCTTAGTGTCATCCGCAAATTTACTAACCCATCCTTCTATGCTATCATCCAGCAGTGGACCCAAAACAGATCCTTGCAGTACACCACTAGTAACTGAACTCCAGGATGAAAATTTCCCATCAACCACCACTCTCTGTCTTCTTTTAGCTGGCCAATTTCTGATCCAAACTGCTAAATCGCCGTCAATCCCATGCCTTCGTGTTTTGTGCAGTAGCCTACGATGGGGAATCTTATCAAGTACCTTACTGAAATCCATAAACACCACATCAATGGCTTTACCGTCATGCACCTGTTTGGTCATCTTCTCAAAGAATTCAATAAGGTGTGTGAGGCACGACCTACCCTTCACCCGGCACGGTGACACAGTGGTTAGCACTGCTGCCTCACAGCGCCAGAGACCCGGGTTCAATTCCTGCCTCAGGTGACTGACTGTGTGGAGTTTGCACATTCTCCCCGTGTCTGCGTGGGTTTCCTCCGGGTGCTCCGGTTTCCTCCCACAGTCCAAAAATGTGCAGGTTAGGTGAATTGGCCACGCTAAAAATTGCCCGTAGTGTTAGATGCAGCGGTAAATGTAGGAGAATGGGTCTGGTTGGGTGCGCTTTGGCGGGTCGGTGTGGACTTGTTGGGCCGTAGGGCCTGTTTCCACACTGTAAGTAATCTAATCTAAGTAATCTAATCTAATCTAAAACCGTGTTGACTATTCCTGATCAACGTATTCCTATCGAGCTGATTATAAATCCTATCTCTTGTAACCTTTTCCAACACTTTACCCACAATCGAAGTAAGGCTCACTAATTTCCAGGGTTGTCTCTACTCTCCTTCTTAAACAAGGGAACAATATTTCTATCCTCCAGTCTTCTGGCACTATTCCTGGGGACAATGACGACATAAAGATTAAAGCCAAATGCTTGGCAATCTCCTCCCTGGCTTCCCAGAGAATCTTAGGGTAAATCCCATCTGGCCTAGGGGATTTATCTATTTTCACACTTTCCAGAATTTCTAACACCTCCACTTTGTGACCCTCAATCCCATCTAGTCCAATAGCCTGTTTCTCAGTATTCTCCTTGACATCGCCAGACCATGGCAACACGACGCCTGGAGGAAGAGCGCCTCATCTTCTGCCTGGGAACCCTCCAACCACAAGGGATGAACTCAGATTTCTCCAGTTTCCTCATTTCCCCTCCCCCCACCTTGTCTCAGTCAAATCCCTCGAACTCAGCACCACCTTCCTAACCTGCAATCTTCTTCCTGACCTCTCCGCCCCCACCCCACTCCGGCCTATCACCCTCACCTTGACCTCCCTCCACCTATCACATTTCCAACACCCCTCCCCTACATTGGGGAGACTGGGCGCCTTCTCACAGAGCGCTTTAGGGAACATCCCCCGGACACTCGCACCAATTAACCCCACTGCCCCGTGGCCCAACATTTCAATTCCCCCTCCCACTCTGCCGAGGACATGCAGGTCCTGGGCCTCCTCCACCGCCACTCCCTCACCACCCGACGCCTGGAGGAAGAACGCCTCATCTTCCGCCTCGGAACACTTCAACCACAAGGCATCAATGTGGACTTCACCAGTTTCTTCATTTCCCACCCCCCCCCCCTCCCCCCACTACCTTACCTCAGTTCCAACCTTCCAGCTCAGCACCATCCTCATGGCCTGTCCTACCTGCCAAACTTTCTTCCCACCTATCCACTCCATCCTCCTCTCCGACCTATCACTTTCATCCCCACCTCCATCTACCTATAGTACTCTTGGCTACCTTCTCCCCAGCTCCAAACCACCCCCCCCTTCCATTTATCTCTCCACCCCATAGTCTCCCTGCCTTCATTCCTGATGAACGGTTTTTGCCCAAAACGTCGATTTTCCTGCTCCTCAGATGCTGCCTGACCTGCTGTGCTTTTCCAGCACCACTCTAATCTGGACTATCATCAAAGTGCTCACCTACCTCCAAATCTAACACCTGGCTGGGTTCATTACCCAGTACTAAATCTAGTGTGGCCTTGCCCTTGTTGGCCTGTCTACATACTGTGTCAGAAAATCCTCCTGCACACAATGGACGACAACTGACCCATCTAAAGTATTTGAACTATAGTATCCCCAGTCAGTACTTGGGAAGTTGAAGTCCACCATAACAATTACCCTGTCACTCTCGCTCCTATTGAGAATCATCTTTGCTATCCTTTCCTCTACATCTCTGGAACTACTCAGAGACCTATAGAAAACTTCCAATAGGGTAACCTCTCCTTTCTGTTTCTAATCTCAGCCCATACTACCTCATTTGACAAGTCCTTAAACATTCTTTCTGCAGCCGAAATACTGTCCTTGACTAACAATTCCCCTCTTTTACCAGCTTCTCTGTTCTTACTGAAATATCTTGAGTCCCAGACCCTGCTACAACCATTCCTGACTCTGCTGTACCCATGTCTCTGAAATGGTCACAACATCGAAATCCCAGGTACTGACCCATGTTGCAAATTCACCCACCTTATTCCGGATGCTCCTGGCGTTGACATAGACCCACTTCAAACCAACTTCTTGCTTGCCGGTGCCCTCTTGCGACACCGAAACCTTATTTTGGATCTCCCTATTCCCAACCTCCTCTATACTCAAACTAAAAATCAGGTTCCCATCACCCTACTGAATTAGTTTAAACCCACCTAAAGAGCATCAGCAAATTTACCCCCCAAATTATTGGTACCCCTCTGGTTCAGATGTAGACCATCTTGGTTGTAGAGGTCTCACCTACCCCCGAAAGAGCCCCAATTATCCAGGAATCCAAAACCCTCCCTCCTGCACCATCCTTGTAGCCACGTGTTCAATCCCTCTCTCTTCCTATTCCTCGCCTCAGTAGCACATGGCATGAGCAACAAATCAAAGATAACAACTCTGTTTGTCCTAGCTTTAAGCTTCCCCTCCCCCTCAAGGATCCCAAAAACACGAGCAGAGACATCACAAATCCTGGCACCTGGGAAGCAACATGCCTCTTGTTCCTACCAAGCCTCCTATCTGTCCCCCAGCTATCGAGTCCCCAATGACTAATGCCCTGCTCCTCTTCCCCTTTCCCTCTGAGCAACAGGGACAGACTCTGTGCCAGAGACCTGTACCCCATGGCTTGAATTGAATTGAATTGAATTGAACTGAATTCATTATCATGTGTACCGAGGCACAGTGAAAAGCTTTATCTTGTGAGCAATAGAGACAGATCACAGAGTTAAGTAGCATAGATAAGTAAATATTAGGTAAACAGCAGCAAAAACAAAAACACAGATACAGGCGAATGTTTAGAGTTTGTGAGTCCATTCAGTATTCTAACAACAGTAGGGTAGAAACTGTTACGAAACTGGCTGGTGCATGTGTTCAGGCTTCTGCACCTTCTCCCTGATGGTAGAGATTGAAGAAAAACATTGTCAGGGTGGGATGGATCTTTGAGAATGCTGGCGACCTTTCCTTGACAGTGGGCCTGGTAGATGGACTCTACAGATGGGAGGTTGGCTGACCCCTGGTAAGTTGTCTCCCTCAATAGTATCAAATACGGTATACATTTTGTTGAGGAAAATGGCCACAGGGGATCCCTGCACTGTCTGCCAGTTCCCTCTACATCTCCTGATGGTAACCCAGCTACCTTATACTTATACCTGAGGTGTGAATACCTCCCTGTAATTCCTCTCAATAATCTCCTCCACCTCTGATTGATCCAAAGTTCATCCAGCTCCAGCTCCAGTTCCTCAACATGGTCTTCGAGAAGCTGAAGTTGGGTGCACTTCCCGCAGATGCAGCTAGCAGGGACACTGGTGGTGACCCTTACCTCCCATACTCTGCAGGAGGAACATTCAACTGCCCTAACCTCCATTCCCACTATTCTAAATTCTTTTTTGTTCGAGGAGGAGAATTGGTTGGGAGACACTATGTGAGTAGTGTTTTAGGTAAAGCAACCACTCAAATATAAAGCCTCATTTAACCAGCAGTCGCTGTCGCTCCTTCCACTGCAACTGCCACCGAGAAAATGAAGATCCCCTCCAAACATTTTAAGAAGATAGCCTAGACCCTAATATTTCCTTATTTCAAAGGCAGATATGAAGTGGATATTCCAGGTGTAATGTGGCTGGTCAAACCACTTGGCTTCAAGCAAAACAGAATTTATTTACACACTACCGTTGAAACACAAACAAAAGAAAACAGAATTTAGAATAACTTATCTATTGGAAAGCAGAACCAACCCGATACAGCAACTTCACAAAGGAACTGTTCCAATCCAATAACACCCATTAACACACCCCTTGACAAAAATATAAATTCAAATACAGGTTCTTACAGACTGCAGGGAACAACTTCCAAAGATATTTCAGAGAGAAAATCAGTCAGGCATCATTTGCTGAATCTTTCAATCTTCCTGACTGCAGGATCTTGTGACTGCTACAGCTAAACCAAACTAGAAAAAAACCTGATCTAGGATAACTAGCCATTCCCCTGCCATTGTTATAAAAACTCTACTAAGCAGCTGTGTTATCACGAAATGAGGAAGGGTAATTCAGCTAACCTCTTTTCAACTCCTTCTTGATGGATCATAGCAAATTTATTTTATTTCGTTTTAGCATGCAGCTATTGTATTTCAATTAAAGGTGCAGTTAATAATCAAAATAAAGGAACCAATTACAAAGTTTCCTTGAGTGAAAGAAAGAGGAATTTCTAACCTCAAAAAATAAATAATAAAATGTGATATCAAACACACGCACACAAACACAGGTAATAAGTTTTTGGAAAAGGAGTGTCAGTGTCTATCAAGTACAGATAGGAAGAATTTAAAAATCTCATGGAGTCCTCAAAGCATTTAATTTTAAATCAGCGACAACCATTATTAAATTGTTGACTGGTATAGAATCAGAAAGTCATACAGCACGAAACAGGTCTTTCAGCCCAGTTCATCCATGCTGACCAGGTTCCCTAAACTGAACTAATCCCAATTTCCTGTGTTTTACCCAAATGCCTCTAAACCTTTCCTATCTATGTACTTTGCCATATATCTTTTAAATTTTGTTAATGTACGTGTGTCTTGCACTTCCTTTAGCAGCTTGTTTCATACATCACCACGCTCTGTATGAAATGGTTGCCCCTCAGGTCACTTTTAAATCTTTCCCCTCTCACCTTAAACCTCTGCCTTATGTTTTGGACCTTATCTATGCCCCTCATAATTCTATAAACCACCATAAGATCACCTTACAGCTTCCTACATTCCCAGCCTATCCAGCCTCTCCCTATAACCCAGATGTTCCAGTTTTGGTAAAATTCTTGTAAATCTTATTTGCACCCTTTCCAGTTTAATAACATCTTTCCTGTAGCAGGGCAACCAGAATTGTATGCAGTACTCCAAATGTGGTCTTACCAATGTCTTTTACAACTGCAACATGATGTCCCAACTCCTGTACTCAACGCTCGTATGAATGAAGACAAGTATGCCAAACGCCTTCTTCACCACCCTGTTGACCTGTGATGCCACTTTCAAGGAACTACATATCTGCACCCTAGGCCTCTCTGTTTGAAAACATTCCCCAGGACCCTACCATTAACTATGTTATTTCTGCCCTGGTTTGTCTTACCAAAAAGCAACTTCTCACCTTTATCTAAATTTAACTCCATCTGTACTCCTTGGCCTACTGGCCCAGTTGATCAAGATCCCATTGTACTCTTAGATAACCATCTTCACTATCCAGTACACCACCAATTTTGCAGTCATTCGCAAACTTACAAACCATGCCTCCTATATTCTCATTCAAATCTTTTATGTAAATGACAAACAGTGGACCCTGCACCAATCCTTCTGATACAGAGTATTCTCAACAATAGTGAAAGTTATAGATATCATTGAGTTCAGGACAACCAATTGTTTCCTCGGAATGCTTTTCCACTTTTTGAAAATTATGAGGGAAACAGGAAAGGAAAGGTAGAGAGTCATCTAGTTCTTGTTTACAAATCCACTTTTGTTCTCTCTCTGATTCTTTAGTAAAGAACGGCTTGAAATATAGTTCACTGTTTTCCTGAGACTTTCAAAGCCTGGATAACTTGATGGCAAACCTTCATCTTCTATTATGTGAAATTAATGTACAAGTGAGAATTAAAAAAGATGAGAATTTCTTGGAGCTGACTCAATTGCCTATTTTCGATGTCTGCAGATAAACTGGTAATTATAGTGCAGGTGATTTTGTTCATTCCACATTAGTGTCCTGGACTTGCCTCAATCAGTGGTCAGGTGATCATAGCAGCCATTTTAGATTAACACTTGTTCTTTTATAAAATCATTTTAGTCTCTGAAAGGAATTAGGTATTACATTCAGATGGTGGATGTTAAAATGTAATAATTCATAGTTACCATTATCATAACCACTGTGATACAAAGGTCAGTATGTTGGACATTATTGTGCAAGTGAGAGTTTGTCAGTGTGCCTGGGAATCAGACAATAGTCACTCTCAGCTAAGATAGAACAGAGATGCAGTAGATTCGAAGTAGGGACAGTCCAGTTAAGTATAGCAGCCTCAAGAGTACCAGCACAGACAACCAAAGCCCAGACTTCATGATAAGTACAATCCTTGAGCATAGAACAACATTGGATTGAATGCCAGGAAGTAATCCAAGCCAGAATTGTTAACGGCACAACATTACATTGGAAGCCCTTTTCAGGTTTAAGCTCCTCCAACTTACACTTAATGACACATGAATAGGATCTGTACAAGATAGTTTCTTCTCTCTATTTTGAGAATTCTATCCCTGATAGAATGTACATTTTGCCAATAAGAATAAAATAAAACCTGGAAAATGGATTTCTTTAATGTAAGAACATGTTTCTCCTGATCTTGCTTTTAATTGGTTATCCTTTACTTGTAATGCCCCCATCTTCCGAGCGGCCAGGGGTTCTACCAACCACTTTTTAAGGATAGAGGAAAATGAAAATGAAAAAGCCAATGCAAACCACATCAATCATATCACGCTCAAAAATGTCTCATGGTTTTTCTTCAGAAACAGGGTTTGGGAAATTCTTTCCTGTAATGAGTTTTGAGACAGATGGTATGTTGTTTTCAGTTTTCTGGTTTATGACAATGTGACTCAATGTGGTCAGCTGCTTCAGTTGATTTCAGCTTCAGCTGCACCTGACTCATACTGTTTCCTTTAAGCCACGTGAACAATTTCAGTTTGGGTCATACATGTGAAAAGATGCAAGTCTAACAATTGAAATTAATTTCACAGTTTTAAACATGAAGGTTCAAATCTTACACAAATACACATACTCATATAATGCTTCAAAGTCAAAAATAATATTTTATACACGCAGCGTTAAACATCAACACATACTTCAATCAAAAACAAGGTAACAGCATATAAAAGTTAGGAACTATAATTTGTAAATAGTTAAACTTTTCAAATGAATACAAGCTCTACAAATGACTGGCAAGTTATGAAATCAGAACTGAGAATGGTTTCTAATTCTGCTCCACTGCTATCTTAATAACGTCACAACTTTTGCTCTTATCAGAATAAAATCATTTAACCATGAACATATACCATGCTTGTCAACATATTTTGGGTGCAATTTAATTCAAAGATGTTACCTGAAGCATTGCACATATGATATAAAAAATGGGTGTAATCTGTTGGAGTGCCTAGAAATCAAAATGCAACCTTTAAAGGGGCAGTTTAACCTGCAAACTTCAGAGTCAGACATGAGGGACATCCCAATAAGAAAATAATGACAACTGGTTCCCTCAATCCTCCACGTTAGCTTTACTGCATGTTTCATCAGTCTTTTCAAGACATCTCTAGCAACAAATCAAAGCTATAAAACAAGGTATATGCAAAGGAGGTAGAATTTAAAAGGTTTGTACCTCACAAAATCCTAGAAGAAATAGACTTGAGGTTCATTTTGAATGTGACAAATAGCTTACAAAGAATCAAGGTATTGTGGCCAGGCATGGAGAAAAACATGGAGAAATTTATCAAAACAGATTATGGGTGTCAATTTGTCAGCAGACCTAATCCACCATAACCTATACACAGCTAACTATTAGTTGTGGATGATGTCACTGTTGTCCTCTTAGTCTTAATTCCATTACGCATGGCGATTGGCTACCACAATCACAATGAAATCTATAGTGGTGGGAGCGACTATATTGTATTGACTGAAGTGCTTACAAAGCATGTTCTATCAGTCACTCTTCATTCAGAAAAAGGGGCACAATTCAATTCTCTTCCTTTTCCAATCTGATGCAAGTCATAGGCATTCAGCATCACAGAGTGATCCTTCAATCACCAAAGTTAAAAAGAATGGAACAACAAAATCAATCCTTAGAGAAAGAAATGAGGATTGCTGAGGCTGAGGGCAGAGAATGGAAGCAGACATTGCTGCCACATGTAGTATGTGAGCAACAACACATAATTCAGCTGGGCTCTTCCCCCTTATGGTGCAATTTGGATACATCAATGCAAATAAGAATGCAAAGCTGAGAGACATCAGTGTTGACCAAAAGGTTTTGAGAATGTGATGCTAAGGAAAGGTGTTACTAATTTCTGTGTAGACCACAAAAGGGGTGCTAGACTGATGTGATGCCAAGTGATCACGTTTTGCTGAGAAGGGAGAGTCCATGTATGATGGATAGACCATGTTAACTCATGTCGCAAATTGCATTGCCAGGAGGAAAATAGTGTGACAACACTGTCACTAGAAGGAATAATGTCTCAAAAAGTATTATGATGGCAAAGACAAAACATCAAATAAGCCAAAGATGAGGTGAAGTTCACATTCAGAGATCCAGAATCCAAGCCAGCAATGCTGATGGCAGGCAGGCAGCTTGCTGTCCAGATAACATTATTTCTAAGGGAATGGTGACATTTGCTAAGCCTGGCATGATGGCCATAGTTTCTGAGACATTGGGCAGATCCCAGCACAAGAGACCATCAAAGTGATGTGAAAAATTTTATTTATGATTTGAAGCAATGTGATTTTACATTGAAACACAGCAAACCTGACACAATATATGTGCCGAGGTATAAATCTTTTCTGTTGCAATTGTCCTCAAAACAGAAAGGGGCTACATTGAATGCTACCATTGAAAGCAAGTGTGCTGAAAGAGAAACAATGAAAATACTGAACCTATGTTGGAATGACTTGTACTGAACTTATGTGACATTCGCGGTTGAAGAAATTCACATGGTATGTTAGTAAAATGATTTATTAAATTTGTTTTCACAATTTATTATAGTATGCTTGCTAAAAGATGGGACATGAGGTAGATTTGGCAAATAGAGTTAAGGATAATCCAAAGAAATTCTATAGGTATGTTAAGGGCAAAATAGTAACTGGGACACCTTAGGGCCCCTTAAAGATCAATGTAACTGTCTTTGTGGAACCACAGGAGATAGGCGAGATACTAAATAAACATTGGAAACTAGCGAACTTGGGGAAATTAATAGTGATGTCTTGAAAATAACTCATATAACAGAAGAGGAGGTTCTGGAGGTCTTAAAATGCACAAAATTAGATAAATCTCTGGGACGTGGTCAGGTGTTTCCCAGAATTTTGTGGGAAGCTAAGAAAAAGATTGTTGGACCCCTTGCTGAGACAGTTTTATCATCAACAGCCACAGGTGAGGTGCCAGAAAACTGGAGATTGGCTAATGCAGTGCTATTTATTTAAAAAAGGTAATGAGGAAAAGGTAGGGAACTATAGACTGGTGAGCCTTAGTTAGTGTTGGGTAAATGTGGGAGGGGATTCTGAGGGACAGGATTTACATGCATTTGGAAAGGCAAGGACTGCTTATGGATAGTCAACCTGGCTTTGTGCATGGGAAATCATGTCTCACAAACTTTTTTGAAGAGGTGACAAAGAAAATTGATGATGGCACAGTGACAGACGTTATCTATATGGACTTCAGCAAAGGTTTCGAATGATACACTGGTCAGTAATGTTCAATCAAATGGGATCCTGGGAAAGCTAGCCAATTGGATGCTAAATTGGCTTGAAGATAGGTGACAGAGGATCGTGGTGGAGGATTGCATTTTGGACTGAAGGCCTGTGACCAGCAGTGTGCCAAAAGGATCGGTGCTAAGTATACTGCTTTTTGTCATTTATATAAATGATTAGGGTGTAATGTAGGAAGCAATGATTAGTAAGTTTGAAGATGACACTAAAATTGGCAGTGCAGTGGACAGTGAAGAAGATTATCTCAGAGTACAGAGGGACCTTGTTTAGATGGCCCAATGGACTGAGGAGTGGCAGGTAGAGTTTAATTTAGATAAGTATGAGGTGTTGTATTTTGAGAAGGCAAACCAGGACAGGAGTTATACAGTTAATGGTAGGACCCTGGGGAGTATTGCTGAATAAAGAGACTTAGGGATCTATGCAAATACACAGTTCCTTGCAAGTGGAGTTGCAGGGTGATGAAGAAGGCACTTGGTGTGCTTGTCCTTCATTGGTCAGAACTTTGAATATAGGAGTTGGGAGGTCATGTTGCAGCTGTACAGGACACTGGTGAGACCACTTATACAATACTGTGTACAATTCTGGTTGCCCTTCTACAGAAAAGGTGTTGGTAAACTTGAGAGGGTGCAGAAGACATTTATAAGGATGTTACCAGGACTGGAGTTTTGAGTTTTAGGGAGAGGCTGAATAGGCTAGGGCATTTTCTCTGGAGGTTTATAAAATCATGAGGGCTATGGATAAGGTGAAAAGTCATGGTCTCTTTTCCTAGGGTAGGGTTGTCAAAAATAGAGGGCATGTGTTTGAGGTGAGAGGGAAAAGATATAATAGGGACCTAAGGGACAACTTATTCATGCAGAGGGTAGTGCGTGTATGGAATAAACTGCCAGAGGAAGTGGTGGAGACTGGTACAATAACAACATTTAGAAGGCATCTGGGTCTGTGTATGAATAGGAAGGATTTAGTGGTTTATGGGCCAAATGCTGGTAAATGGGACGAGATTAATTTAGGATATCTGGTCAGCATGGATGAGTTGGATAGAAGGGTCTGTTTTTGTGCTGCACGACTCTATGAATCGATGACTTGAAAGCTTTGATATATCTTTGATAATCTTAAATCTGTGACTGTGTTGTTCTTTCAGCCTGAGCTGTGACAGCCACCTCACCTGTTATTCCCGGTCATCATCCCAAGTGTTTTTACCAGAGGAAGCATGGTCATGATTAGATTAGATTATCTACAGTATGAAAACAGGCCCTTCGGCCCAACAAGTCCACACCGACCCTCCAAAGAGCAACCCACCCAGACTCATTCCCCTACATTTACCCCTGACTAATGTACCTAACACTATGGGCAATTTAGCACGGCCAATTCACCTAACCTGCACATCTTTGGACTGTGGGAGGAAACTGGAGCACCCAGAGGGGAGATTGTGCAAACTCCACACAGACAGTTGCCCGAGGTGGGAATTGAACCCACGTCCCTGGAGCTGTGAGGCTACAGTGCCAACCACTGAGCCACCATAGAAGAGATTTTCACTTTTCATAATAAAATACAATGTGCACTAATGTTGTGTTCTGTTAATTATGTGAGCCAGTCATATAGAAAGACTACACTTGTTTAGTGCTAGCTTAAACATTCACATTAGCAGAAACACTGAGGCAAATAACTGATGCAAAGTACAACAAAAACTGAATGAGAGATTGTCCCTTTGCTGCAAGGTTGGGGAGAAGAATGTAAGGCTCTAGAGTCAAAGTTAGCGTGTTCCAGAGACGACTGCCGTCATTATATATTCCCTTATCCTATCACCTGAAGAATTTTCTGAGTCCAGATCATTATGTTTCCTCTTCTTTTTAGTTTGGTCTCCAATGATACTTGGACGCCTCTCAAAAGTTTAGTCCTTTTGAATGGCAAAGTTGTGAATCGTGTGGACCTCCACCGAACTGGCGCGGCATTGAAGGGTTTTGCAGAGACCTGCCTGGTCCTCCCAATTCAGGCATGTGCCTCTACTTCCCACCTTTCCCTTACTCCATGTTGTCCCTCCTCTCTGTAGGACATCCCCATGAAGTTTGGTGGTAAGAGAGGGGAAATGATCATTCAGTTGTATGGTTTGTTAGGAGCAGTGAGAAGCCAGTACAGGTAATTTGAGCAAACATTTTAAAAATGTTGTTCAGAATTGTTTTCTTTTTCTCTGCTTGCTTTTGTGGCATATGAAATAACATTCCAATCAAATTTAGATTGGGCAGTACATTGAGGGTGAATTTCCTCATTCATTTCTGGTATATTTTCACTACATACTTGAGCAAAGCAACATTTTTTGGCAAGAAACCAGGCATGAATCTAGAATTCATTTTATGAATTAATTTATAATGAAATTTGTGGGCCTTTTATGTGATTTTCTTTTGTCAAAATGCTTTCTTCCAACTTTAAGATCTTCTTAAAAAGTTATTTTTATATTTATATTTATATTTCTAGAACTTAAAATAGGATATTTGAGAGGGTACAGGATCAGATGCACTAAAACTGAACAAATTGGTGAGCTGATTAGGTCTTCACTGGTCTTATACATATTATATTATTCCAAGGTGTAAAAATTGGCTAATTAGCAGGCTTGAAAATTGTATCAGAAGGTCCTCAAACACGTTTCTAAGCACATGGAAGTCTTTGGCTCTACATCAGTGGTATTGACACCAGAACTGGTATTTCACACTAATGAGTCAAACAAATATTTTCCTTTCCATGTCATTTTATCTAAACATCTTCACCATTACAAAATGCGAAAAACAAAATGATAATTATATGCATTTTCTGTACTAGTATCACAACAGAAGTATATCATCTCAATTATATTTCTTCTATTTATGACAACCAGGGATGTTTCTTCTGGATTCTTGCACTCCACCCCTCACTGTACTGCATTCAGTCCATATTGATATTAACCATGACAACTGCACCTACTGGTGGAGAAACAATCATCACAATTCCATCAAATACTAAGTATTCAATTATGCCAGAAACCTTTGAATACAGAAAATATAAAAATTAAATTAGTTACAGTTCAATAGCATAGGCAAATTAACCAGCAGTAACTGTGATAAATGTTTCTACAGATGCATCAAGATTTAGCTTTGGATCACAAACAAAATATCCATAAAATCATTTTAACGGGTTTAATAAGCTATAATCACCCTTACTTGCTAATTTGCTGCTACCTAGACAAGAACTCACCTCATCACTTAGCACACACATAAAAAGACGCAATGAGTTGCTCCTAACATCAAGATAAGCCTCGCTAGACACCTTGTGTAATTCTGCCACAAATCTTACTATAGCCAACATCACTCAGGCTCATATAGGTTTCCGCCCTGTTAATCTATGAAGTATTCTACATAAATATACTATCCTGCAAGTACTGGATGGTATGATGGCACAGTGGTTAGGTTGGTTGCCTTATAGAGCCAGGGACCTTGGTTCGATTCCAGCCTTAGGCAACTGTCCATGTGGAGTTTGCACGTTCTCCTTGTGTCTGTGTGGGTTTCTGCCAGGTACTCTAGTTTCCTCCCTCAATCCAAAGATATACAGGTTGGGTGGATTAGCCATGTTAAATTGCCCTGTAGTGTCGAGGGATTTGCCCAGGGATGTGCATGCTAGGTGGGTTAACTTTGGTAACTGTAGGGGATAAGGATAAGGTGGGATGCTCTTCAGAGGGTCAGTGCACACTTATTAGGCCAAATTACCTCTATCTGCCCTGTAGGGATTCTATGCAATCAGGTAATTAAGTTCATGTGAGAATGAAACTGTGATTTTTTTTGTATCAGCACGAAGATTTTATTTCGAAACAATTTCAAGAAAATAATATCATACTCTGGGAGAAGGTGTGCAGGTTTTTCACAAAGGTATTATCCTTTAGATAGGACTCCATGTTGAACAATTTGGTATCACCTAGAACATTGTTTGAGCCACAGAAAAGTGGCAACAATTATTGCATACACAGGAAACATTTCAAGCTGTGTTCACAGTGGGCTGTTAATTTGTTGCATTTGCCATTGCTGAATCATCAGAAATACTTCTAAGAGCAGTTAAATACCACTTCATGCCATAAATGGTTTATGGTCAGCTGTGCAAATGGAATTATTATAGCGGCTGTATACTACCTCTTAGACTTACACTATCATTTAGTTAAAAATGATTATATTTCAACTGATTATAGATTCTTGTTCAATGAATTAACGTCTGTCCTTCCATTAGCATTCACCAACATTACAATCATTTCATCTCTTAAAATCTCATCCAGGAAACAGGTAAAAGTCATTAGCAGTTTAACCTTTGGTATTGTACTTATGATATAATCTGAAAGCTTGATCTCAATCAGGATACTCATAAAATTAATATGCATTTGCAAAATTGCACATTCCACCCCAGGAAATTCTTTGGAAATAGTTTTATGAAGGTCATGTTGTTATGATAATGAATTGCTTAGAATTACATAGAATTTAGCATAGAATTCAGAACTAGAGAGCCTTTAATCCTCCATATGCAATTGCCCTAATGCTACTTCCTTGTCCTATTGTCATATCTCTATATTCTATTTTGCCTTTAATCATGTATCTAATTCATTCCCTTCAAGATTCGCATGGTGTCTGTTCTAATTGACCTTGTTAGTCATGTATTTTTGAGTGTGACTGACACCAGCTTGAAAATAAAGTTTCTCCTGCCCTCTGTCCTAAGACTTATTTGGTCAAACATCTATGTCTAGTCATATTTTAATGACAGATACAACCTATTTATATCTATTCCTCTTAAGCCTTCATCACATTGTTCTCTGTTTCAATGAAAAAATTTTTTTGTTTTCCAATTGATTTGATTTATTATTGTCAAATGTACCTAGGTACAGTGAAAAGGTTTGTTTTGTGTGCAGTACAGGCAGATCATACCATTCAAAGTGCATTAGGGTAATAGAACAGAGCAAATAATAGTGTTACAGCTGCAGAGAACGTGCACAAACAGCGAGATCAACATTTAAATTTAAAATTTGAGGGGCCCATTCAGAACTTTGACAACATTGGGAAAGAAGCTGTTCTTGAATCTGTTGGTACGTGTGTTACATACCTGATGAAGGGCTTATGCCTGAAACGTCGACTCTACTGCTCCTTGGATGCTGCGTGACCTGAAGTGTTTTTCCAACGCTACACTTTTCGACCCTTGAGGAAGTAGACACTTTGATGTACTTTCTTGACCATAGCATTACTATTTTCATATTTCATTTCCTTATACAAGGGAACATCTTAATCTGTGCTGTTCTTTCTCTGCTGTCTCAAAATCCTTCTGATAGTATTGAACACAAAATTGCATTTGACACTGCATTATATAATTCATCATTACTACACAATTCCAATAATTTCCTATGACTTTGTTTACTTATGCTGTTGCCTATGTATTTGAAACCCCAAAGCCTTATCTTATTTTTCATATTCAGTCATCCTGATCAAAGAGTAGGATAACATATTGTTTCTTTGACTCAAAGTTTACCAGCCTATGTTTGAATTCCATCTGTCATTTTAGTACTTACTGAAATTTTTTTAAAAACTATTCCATTTAGCCCTATGTCCAAATACAAATATTGTTTTTCTCCACCTGGCTATGCTGAAAATTTATAAAAATTATGGATTTACAGCATTGTAAGTAGAAAATGCATCATGTAAATTAAGTCAAAGTGAATTGAAGTTCGTATGTCTGTTAAGGTGAGATAATTTGCGCTTCTCAAACAGCATTTCAAAACAAGTGGTGTGAGAGATTTTAACTATCTGAAAACCTATCCACTCTCACATAGTTGATATTGAGCTATCTCAGGTGACCTCTTTACTACTTTCCACATCTTTTGTCTTACTGCTACTCCTTAAGTAATGCAATAATTGTTTTAATTAGCATCAATATATTGTAAAATAAACTAAACATTGCTAAGATTATTGAAGGCCTTTTATACCAGTCTAAATATTATTCTTATGTATTGCATGTTTTACAAAAGAATGTAGATGATTGTAGATTGTAATAGAAACAGTCCTTGCACAGAAAATGTCTCGGTTGTTTAGTTGCCTCAGGCAAAATTTTAAAGGGGCATCAACTCTTTAAGATGTTTAGAATAGCAATAAAATTGCTCATCATGTTTAGGTATGTAAAGCTAGACTACCCTATTGGGCTTGGGTGGTAAAATTATTAGCATCCCAAATATTTTCATTAGTTTAAGTCAGTTGTAAGTACAGAAAATTAATCAGTCTTCATTCAATAACATTTTTCACCAATTACTTTGATACTTTAGATACACATAGATGAAGGATATTCTATATGTAATTATCAGTTGAACAGTGTTGTTGAGATTCTGCAGCTTTAGTGATGTTTTTTGAAATATATCTCTAGGATGGGGAATAATTGAAATAATATATGGTATATATTTGTGCAAAACGCTCATAAAAGTTGACCCTACACTTCTTGAGCTAAAAATGGCTAACTTTTCATTTACCTCAGGTAAGAGTCAACCTGCGTTTTCCAGAGAACATAGCCATGAAACTTCATAAGCAAAGTATGATCCTCGAGATGTTAGTGATTTGACGTCATTGAAAATGTGTAAGTATTATCTAAAAGAAAATGAATATAGTTTTCATTTATTCAAATTAAGTAGTTAGATTATAAATTTTAATTAATACAAATGCTTTAGTGTTTCTTCCTCTGCAGAGACTTTTTTGAGTCCAAATTAAGTATGTATGTCAACACCACAAAATAGTGCCATGTAACAACATTTCCACATGATTGTTAACCTAGAACATTGGTCTCAAAAACTCAACTTTTACCTGCGCATTTGTGGTATCTCTTCATGAAAGGATGTAACTTTATGAGTTTTATAACTTGTTTGAATTATATTTGAAGATAGAAAAGTAACAGTTGAGAGTCAGAATATAATGAGCATAAAAGCTCATAATTATTCTGCATCAATCATTTCTTTTCTGCGGGTCTGCAACAAGGTATGGATTTTACTTGTCTGAATTGTGAACGCAGCATAATGCATTGTATTGAATATTGACATCTTCTCATACTTATATCTTCATACATTTGTAAAAATGGCTCAAAATTTGACAACAATTTTGCCTGAGTAGCATCAGGCTCAATCTGCCATTGTAATGGGTCTCAGCACCAAACAGATGGCATCTGAAAAGTGGTGACTTCACGGGTCTGGCGCAGGCACTGGAGAGGTGGCAGAGCAGGTGTAGAAGGTGAGTCGACTCAGGACTTATGGCGGAGGAAACAAAACAAAGATTGACTCTATTTCAGCTGTAACTTGTCATTCTTTTTATTCTTAAACTATTCAACACGGATAGTGTTGGATTGTGGTGTGGTGTGGGTTGAAACTTGTCACTGTATTTTACTATGTTGTTTATTTTAGAGTACAATGACAATAAACCATGATTCATTAATAGACAGAGGAGCCTGCTGCCACTCCTAAGATGACTGCCAGCTCTGAAAATGTTAAAAATCACACAATACCAGGTTATAGTCCAGGACTAGCCACCTGACCAAGGAGCAGCACTCCAAAAGCTTGTGCTTCCAAATAAACCTGTTGGACTGTAACCTGGTGTTGTGTGACTTTTAACTTTGTCCACCCCAGCCCAGCACCGGCACCTTCACATCATAGCTCTGAAAGGAGCCATTTTTCTTGAAGAGAGAAATGAAACACTCCTCCACAGGACTGATAACCTTGGCCTGATTGTAGTTTGTAACCTTTCAAACTGCCTCATCAGTAGAACCCATATCTACCTTCAGCAGGTAAGGTTGTTTTTGTTCAGGTCCCATATGAATGGATCAAGTTGGTTGAGAACTTCCTTCATCACACACTTTTGATGTGTTGCTGTCTCCAAGACCTCCCTACAACCCCATCGAAAAAAGGACAAAAGTTACAACACAGAATCTGGGTAGACCTTGATTCAGGCACACTTTAAAGGTTAAAATAGCCAATTGGAAATCTGTTATTCAGGATAGAAGAAGTAATTTTAGAAATTCATGTGCTAAGCTCGAACTTTGGAGTGCATATCAGGAATCCATATATATGTACTCCATATTATATTGCATCCACTAATTTTGCTAATCAGCCAATATATAGCCATATTTCCAATTTGCAGTCTGACAAGGGGATATTCTGTGTCAGATGTAGTTAGTTATCTATAAAAATGAAACTCTTTTTATGATGTCTAGATGTTGAGGTGTCTTATTGCACTGAACAGCCAACAACTTACTTATGAACTGTAATCTTTATTGTTATTTAGGATATACTGCATACAAGCATACAAATTCAGAATGGAGGTAGACAATTCAACCTGTGAAGCATGATCCGTTATTCAATAAGATTGTAGCCTATCTATTTGCATTTAGCATGCTGCATTTCCATCCATCCTGATGAAGTTTGATTCCCTGCCTAACAAGAATCATACACTTAGGCCTTAAAAGTATTTCACCACCACCACCATCTGAGGCAAAGCTTCAAAGTTGCACAGCTCTGTAAGAGTGAGAAAAAAACTTCATCTCTCTCCTAAATGGACAACTCCCAATTTTAATACAGTCTTAGATTTGAAGCATTGAGTTCTGGGCTGACCCACAAGACCATTGAGGATCTTATGTACTAAACATTATTTTGCACTCTTCTAAATTCCAATCTTCATAGGAAAACCACACATTCCAGATACCAATCTAGTAAACCTCCTCTGAACCATCTCAAATACATCTACGTCCTTCTGTAAATAAATAGACTAGAACTGTGAACAGTAATTGAGATGGTAGGGCAAATCAGAGACTTATACACTTATACACTGGAGAGTGATGCCAAACAAAGAGGCCTTGGAGTGCAGGTTCATAGTTCCTTAAAAGTGGAGTCGCAGGTAGACAGAGTAGTGAAAAAGGCATTTGGTACATTTACCTTTATTGGTCGGTGCAATGATTATAGGAGTTGGGAGGTCATGTTGCAGATGTACAGGACATTGGCAAGGCCACTTTTGGAATACAGTGTTCAATTCATGTCTCCTTGCTATAGGAAAGATGTTGGAAAACTTGAAAGGGTGCAGAAAAGATTTACAAGAATGTTGCCAAGGTTGGAAGGTTTGAGTTATAGGGAGAGGCTGACTTCCTTAATAAGACAATAAGAAATAATAAGAAGAGAAAACTGTTCAGCCCCTCACATTAATGATAGCCCCCATTAACAGCTATTCATATTCCCAGGCTGACTTTTACCCACACCTCTGTCTGTCCAACTGTTTTTCTCTCTTTTTGAGCTCTGTCTGCACCTATCATTTACTCCTCCCCCTACCCCCTACATTGTCTTCTGCATATATACTAATGTTTTCCTAGGCTACCATCAGTTCTGAAGAAAGGTTACTGGACTCAAAATGTTCAGTCTAATTTGTCTCCACAGACCTGCTGAGATTTTCTAGCCATTTCTGTTTTTGTTTCTGATTTCCAATATCCACAATTCTTTCAGGTTTTTTTTTTCTCTATCCTGATTTCATTATAATTCCCTCTACTTAAGTTTTTAAGTTGAGGACAGAAGTGCGGGAGATAGCTCACACTCGGCTAAAGGCGCTATCAACCATGGTAGTGGGGTATCCTCAGTTCAGGAAAATGGTGGCAGAATTCTTTTCCACCACCACATCTCCTCACCTGGCAGAGCTCGAGCTCACATTGAATAACTTCTCCTTTCATGCTTGCACTTTCTTCAGGTCAAAGGTGTAGCCATGGCTACCGGATTGGGTCCCAGTATTGCCTGTCTCTTGTGCGATACATGGAACATTCCTTGTTCCAGTGCTACTCTGGCACCGACACAACAACTCTTTCTTCAGTATATCAATGATATTATCGGTGCTGTTTCCTTCTCTTATCTGTAACTGGACAAATTTATTAATTTTTCTTCCAATTTCCAACCTACCCTCATCTTCACCCAGACCACCTCTGACTTGTCCCTTCCCTGCCATGATATCTCTGTTTTGATTTCTGGGAATAGGCTGGTCACCTCTATCCACTTCAAACTCACTGATTCTCACAGTCACCCAGACTGTACTTTCTCAGACCCTGCTTCCTTTACGGATTACATCCCATCCTTCCAATTTCTCTGTCTACGTTGCATGTGTTCTAATGATGCCTCCTTCTGCAATGGGGCCTCAGAAACATTCACCTTTTTCCTCAACTAAGAATTCCCCACTACCATGTTCAACCCATCACCAGCATTTCAGTCCTCACCCTTTCCCTTCCTTCCCACAACAATGATAGAGACCCTGGGTCCTCCCTTACCTCTCCACCAGCCTCTACATCCAAACTAATATCAGTTGCCATTTCTACAACCTCTAACGGGATGTAATGACCATACATATATTCCCCTCCCCTCCCCTGTCAGCATTCTGCTGAGACTGTTCACTCTGGGGCACTCAGGTACACTCCTCCTTCATTCCCAACACCTCTTCACACCCCCAGGGCACCTTCCCATACAAGAACATACCAGGTGGCCTGCTTCTTTAGAGACCGCAATTTCCCTTCCCACGTAGTTAAAGATGCCCTCCAACGGATCTCGTCCACATCCCTCCCCTCTGCCCTCAAACCCCACCCCTCCAACTATAACAAGGAAAGAACCCCCCTGGTGCTCACCTTCCACCCTACCAACCTTCACATAAACCACACCATCCGACATCATTTCCGCCACGTCCAAACAGACCCCACCACCAGAGAAATATTTCCCTCCTTACCCATTTCTGCTTTCCGCAAAGACCGTTCCCTCTGTAACAACCTGGTCAGGTCCACGCCCCCCAACAATCCACCCTCCTTTCCTGGCACCCTGCCCTGCCACCGCAGAAATTGCAAAACCTGTGCCCACTCCTCCTCCCTCACCTCCATCCAAGGCCTCAAAGGAGCCTTCCAAAGTTTTCCATCCTCATCCACCAATATTATTTATTGTACCTGTTGCTCCCGATGCGGTCTCCTCTGCATTGGGGAAACTGGACGCCTCCTCGTAGAGCGCTTCAGGGAATATCGCCGGGACATCCGTACCAATCAACCCCACCGCCCTATGGCCCAGCATTTCAACTCCCCCTCCCACTCTGCCAAGGACTTGCAGGTCCTGGGCCTCCTTCACCGCTGCTCCCTCACCACCCGATGCCTGGAGGAAGAACGCCTCATCTTCTGCCTCAGAAGACATCAACCTCATGGCATCAATGTGGATTTCACCAGTTTCCTCATTTCCCCTCCCCCCTCTCACCCGAACTTCCAGCTCAGCACTGTCCCCATGACCTGTCCTAACTGCCTATCTTGCTTTCCACCCATCCACTCCACCCTCCTCTCTGACCTATCACCGTCATCCCCACCCCTATTTACCCATTGTACTCTTTGTTACTTTCCCCCACCCTCCTCTCTGACCTATCATCCCCATCCCCATTCACCTATTATACTATATGCTACTTTCTCCCCACCCCAACCCCCCTCTCATTTATCTCTCCACTCTGCAGGCACCCTGCCTCCATTCCTGATGAAGGGCTTTTGCCTGAAACATCGATTTTCCTGCTCCTCAGATGCTGCCTGACCTGCTGTGCTTTTCCAGCACCACTCTGATCTAGACTGGTTTCCAACATCTGCAGTCCTTGTTTTTACCACCTTCCCATACAATACTGGTCTCCATCCTATAGGAATGATGTTGTTAAAGTTGAAAGGATTTAGAAAAGATTTACAAGGATGTTGCCAAGGTAATAAGGTTTGAGCTATATGGAGAGGCTGAATAGGTTGGGGCTGTGTTTCCTGGAGTGTTGGAGGCTGAGTGGTGACCTTATAGAGGTTTATCAAATCATGAGGGGCATGGATAAGGTAAATAAATAAGAATTTTTCCCTGGTGTATGGGAGTTGAGAACCAGAGGGCACAAGTGAAAGAGGCAAGATTGAAAAGGGATCTAAGCGGCAACTTTTTAACGCAAAGGGTGGTGCATGTATGGAATGAACTGCCAGAGGAAGTGGTGGAGGCCAGTACAGTTACACCATTTAAAAGGCATCTGGATGGGGTATATAAATAGGAAGGGTTTAGAGAGATATGGGCCAAGTGCTGGCAAATGGGACTTGATTAATTTAGGATATCTGGTCAGCATGGAGGAGTTGGACCAAAGGGTCTGTTTCCATGCTGTACATCTCAATGACTCTATGACTCTAATTGCAAAAGCTGTAAGGCCTGCCCATATACCTCCTCCATCTAGACCATCCAAAGCCTTAGATATAGCTTCCAGGTGGAGCAGTGATTTACCTGTACTTTATTAAATCTAGTTTACTTTATTCACTGTTCACAATGCGGTCTCTTCTGCATTAAGGAGATGAAACACAGGCTGGGTGACTGCTTTGCAGAACATCTACATTCTGTCCACAAAAATGACCCTGAGTTACCAGTTGCCTGCCAGTTCCACACACCACCATGAATCATAGAATTGCTACAGTGTGCAAACAGGCTCTTTGGTGGGCCAACAAGTTTACAACAATGCTTCAAAGAGTATCCCATCCAAACCTATTCCCCTACCCTATTACACTACATTTACCCCTGACTAATGCACCTAATCTACACATCCCTGAACACTATGGGCAATTTAGCATGACCAATTAACCTAACCTGAACATCTTTGTGAGGAAACCCACGCAGGCAGGGGGAGAATGTGCAAACTCTACTTAGACAGTTGCCTGAGGCTGGAATTGAGCCTGGCACTGTGAGGCAGCAGTGCTAATCACTGAGCCACCATGTGAGCCAGCAGTGTTTCTGTAAGAGGCCTGCTGCAGTGTTTTAGCAAGCCTCAGTGCAAGCTTGAAGAAAAGGTTCTGAAGAATGGTCACTGAGCCCGAAACATTATCTTTACTTTCCCTTCAGAAATGCTACCAGTTTGTCCATCAATTTATGATTTTGTTATGGATTCCAATAACTTAGCGTCTCATTCCATCCTTCCATGTTTTTTACCTACCCAGCCTCCAGTCCTGTAATGACATGGGTTGCTTTTAGCACAGTCACCAGTTCTCCCTGTTTTCCTGGCCTGCCATCCAATACTTCCTTGTTTATCTGTCCCTTTGATAATCTTTCTTTTTCTGGGCATCTTCTCCACCTGTCCAGTCACCACTTCATTACCTCCCGTCCATTTCAGCTTCAGGGCAAGTACCATTGTTTCCAAAGCCATATTATGTTAATTCTGTTTTCTTCCCACAGATGCTACCAGACGTTCTGACTTCCTCCAACAATTTCTGTTTGTGGTTAGGATCTCTAGCATTCGCAGTTCTTTATTTTGTTTTAATCCTGCCTTTTTGATTGTAATTTCAATATTGTAACTTCCCATGAAACTATGCCCCACTCCCTGATTTTTAGTTTAAAGCCCTTTCTACTAATTATGGATTTTGCCAGGTATGATTCAGGTGGAGCCTTTCTCATTGGAACAGCTCCCTCTTTCCCCAGGACTGAAGCCAGTATCCAATGAATCCGTTTCTCCCACACCAATCTTTGAACCACGCGTTTATTTCTTTAACCTTGTTGACCCTGGACCAGTGAGCTTGTGGCTCAAGTAGTAATTCATAGATTATTATCTTTGGTTCTGCTTTCTAATTTTGCCCCAATTGTGCATATTCCTTGAGAATCTTTTTCCTCGTTTATGCAAGACCAAAATAACATTTTAAAACCTAATTCACAGGATGAGGACGTTGCTGGAGAGGGCAGCATTTATTGCCTGTCCCTAATTACCCACAGGGCAGTTAACAGTTAACCAGATGGGTCTGGAGTCACATGTAGGCCAGACCAGATATGGATAGCGGTTTCATTTCCTAAAAGGATTGGTAATTCCCCATCTGCCGTAGTGAGATTCAAACTCAGGTCCCCAGACATTGCCTGGGTGTCTGATAACAAGCCAGCAATAATTAGCAGTTCAGCAATAATTCCCCTCGGCCATCTGCTCCCCAATGTTGCTATAACTTGAGCTGTATATGTTATCATGCTTGATTTGAGCATTAAAGTGAATTTGATGGATAGCCTGTCCTCTGTAGCTCAAGTTGTCTAGTTTCTTCACCTCTTATTGACACAAATAAAACCTGATATCATAAAGGAGATCAAAATAATGTTCTGAGTAAGTCAGACCCAAATGGAATCATACTCATTTCATTTTATTTGTTTTGGTACAGTATAGATTCATTATGTATATAGATGCAGTGACTATGTTATTAGTTTTTTTTTGTTTATTTGGAATAAGCTGCTTTTTATGTACAGGTAGCAGTAAATTACAGTAGCATTTATATTACTGCATTTGGGATAAAACTGTGTCTTAGACAGGGCCCATCCTATAATGGGTCTATTTCAAAATAAAGCTCAGATACATACAGCAGTCAGAATGTCTTTTTTTCTAAAGAGGTTTTCATCTTCCATATTTCCATGATGTCAATAATCATGTAAACAGCTATGAGAATCATATTCTTTTCAAATATAATTTACACTCAAGATGCATTGAAAAATATTGCCCTCATATTGCAAAAGTGACACCCCCATTTACTTTTCAAGATGTGCTATGTGTTTATGGTTACAAGAATTTAGTGACCCACCTGCAATTTTTAGAATGAACCAAAAATAGTTTTAACCTTTCATTTTTTAGGCAGGTATATGCAATGTGTACTTCAAAGCTTCACACAGTATAGATTTGGTTTATATAAATTCAGCATATTAGCAAACTATAATGGATTAATATAATTTTATCATGAGGTTGGACATAGATTTGCCTGATTTATGTGAGAATGTACATATAGTGACCATAAAACCATAAAATTAAGAACAGGCATAGGCCATTTAGTCCTACAAGCCAGTTCTGGTTGATCCAACCTTCTTATGTTTACATTACTGCGTTTTCCCCATTAACTCTTGATTCCTCTACTGATCAAGAATCTATCTAATCCAGCCTTAAACATACATAAGGAATGTATCCCTCACTGCTCTTTATGGCAAGGAGACTCTCAAACCTCTGTGAAAAAAAATTCCTCCTCATCTCAGTATTAAAATTTTATTCTGAAACTATCCCCTCTGGTCCTAGACTTTCCCATGAGGGCAAAATCCTCCCAGCATTTACCTGTTCATGATCCTTAAGAAGCCTAAATGTTTTAATGAGATCATCTCTCATTTTTTTACACTGCACTGAGTAGAATCTCTATTTGTTTAACCTCTCCTCAAAAACAATCCCTTCGTAACAGGGGTTATCCAAGTGAACCTTTCCTGAACTGCCTCCAATGAAATGATATCTTTCTTTTAATAAGTGGACCAAAATTGTTCACAGCTCTCCAGAAATTGTCTCACCAGCTCCTTGTACAATGCCGTCAGATGTCCCTACTCTTATTCTCCAACACCCTTGACATAAAGGCCAACATTCCATTAGCCTTCTTGATTACCTTCTGTCCATATTTGCTAGCTTTCTATGTTTCATGCAAAAGTACTCCTAAGTCTCTTGTGTTATAGCTTTTTGTAGTTTGTCTCCACTTAAATAATATTCTATTCTTTTGTTCTCCCTTCCCACATTACACTCGATTTGTCTTTCCACCTATTTTTGTATTGTCTGCAAATTTGTCTATAGTATATTCACTTCCTTCCTCCAAGTCATTTATATATTATACACAGTGATGGTCCCAGCACCGATCCCTGTGGAACCCCACTCGTCGCAAGTCGCCAACTTCAAAAAGACCCATTGTCTCCACTTGCTATTTCTTGCCCATTAGCCAATTCTCTGTACAAGTCAACGTGCTACTCTAACACCATGGACTCTCATCTTATGACTTACCTTTTGTGAGCTACCCTTTCAAACATCTTCTGGAAGTCCAAATACAACATGTTTACTGGTTCCCCACATCCATTCTGGTTAAGACTTCCCCAAAAAACGTAGACATGATTACACTTTTTTGTTGCCATGGTGAATCTGCGTGATTAGATATAATTTTCCAAATTTTTCTGTTGTTACATTCTTAATAATTGATTCTAATACTGTTCCAACAATAAATGTTTGGCTAATTGGCCTTTGTTACCCATTTTTTGCCTTTCTCCCTTTTTGGATAGAGATGTCAATTTAACAGTTCTCCATTTCTTTGATAATTCTCCAAAATCTAAATATATCCACTCTGTGTAACTACCTTTTTTAGGATCCAGCATGCAAGCCATCAGGGGACTCATCTGCTTTTAGCAACATTAGGATGCCTAATACTACTTCTTTAGTGATGGTACTTAATTCCTCCCCTTTGTTCTTTATTATTAATGGGATGTTCAAAGTATCTTCCACAGTAAACATTAGTGCAAAATATCTGTTTAACTCCTCTGCCATTTCCTTGTTCCCCAAAACCATCTCCCTAGATTCAATATCTCAGGTGCCCATTTTCACTTTGACCTCTCTCCATATTTTTATATATTTAAAGAAGCTCTTATTGTCAGTTTTTATACTCCTCACTAGTTTGCCCTTATAATTTATTACCTTTCTAGTCTTCCTTTGCTGCATTTTTTCCAGTCTTCAGGGCTAATACTTACTTTAGCCCCTTGTATGCTTTTTCTTTCACCTTAATACTTTCTTTAACTTGCTTGGTTAGCCATGGTGGATTAATCCCTCTCTTAGAATCTTTCCTCCTTACTGGGATGTATTTTTGCTGAGAGTCAGGAATTACATCCTTCGATAACTGCCACTAATTGTTTACTGCTAATCTATCTGCCCAGTTTACTTAAGCTAACTCTGTCCTCATTTCATTGTGATGCTCTTTATTTAAGTTAATCACAATTGTTTCTGACCAAGTTTCTCAGTCTCTAACTGGAATTTAAATTCTATCATATTATGATCACTACTTCCTAGGATTGCTCTAAATAACTAATGCACTATGAATTTGTTGTCATAGCTACGTTTTCCAATTTGGTTAACCCAATCAACATGAAGATTTAAGTAATTTATAACTATTGCTCTGTTCTTTTAACGTGTTCCTATTATTTGTTGATTTATAGCCTTTCAAAGAAAGGCTGCTGTTTCCAGTCTGTACACTACTCCTACCCTATATCCCTCTTCCCTTATTGCTTTTTACCTCCTCCCAAATGGACTGTATATCATCTGAGCCCGGATCATCTCTCACAAATATCCTCATTTCATTTCTTGTTAACGGTGCTCCCCACTACCTTTTCTATCTCTTCTAGCTCTCTGAAAGATCAAATATCCCTGAATGTTAAGTTCCACAGTTTTGATCTCCTTGTTTCAATAACAGCTATGAGATCATGTCTGTTTACCTTGACTTGCACTGTAAGTTCATCTACCTTATTTCAAATGTTTCATTCATTAAGATACAGAGCTTTTAAGTTTGTTTTATTATCTGGTTTCCAACATTTCTTTGGTTCCTTGTTACAAGATGAGTTCATGCATTCAATCCCTTCTTTTTATTTTCTGGTAGCAATTAGACAAACTCGGCGAGGTGGAGGAGGGTGATAGTGGATGGGCGGTCGGCCACCTATCTCCTCAACTGAGGATTCCCTGTGGTCAACAGGGCACTTAGCCATGTTTTACTCTTCTCCCACACTTATGCTCTCACCCCTCCCACAAAAGTGATAGGAGGTCTTCACTTACCACTCCATTGGCATCTGCATCGAAAGGATTGTAAACCGCCATTCACATCAACTCAAATGAGATGCCACCACCAGACACGTACTCCCCTCCCCTCCCTTGTCAGCATTCTGCAGAGACTGTTCCCTCCAGGACACTCTGGTAAACTCCTATATTCCCCACACCTCCTCACACCCCTATGGCAGAAAAGATAAGACCTGACTATTTACTTCCTCCCTCTTCACCATTCAAGGCCCCAGATATACCTTCCAGGTGAAGCAACAATTTACCTGCGCTTCATTAAATCTAGCTTACTGTATTTGCTGTTCACACTGTGGTCTCCTCTGCATTGAGGAGATTGCTGGTTGATTGCTTTGCACAACACCTTCATTCTGTCTGCAAAAATGACCCTGAGTTACCAATTGCCTGTTACACCACCATGTTCCCACAGCAACATTTCTGTTGGAGCCCTGCTGCAGTGTTCCAGCAAGCCTCAGCACAAGCTTGAAGGACATCATCTCGTCTTCCTTTAGGGACACTGCAGTCTCTAGGACTCAACATTGAGTTCAATACCTTTAGAGCGTGGTTCCATCCTTCCATGCTTGTTTTTACCGAACCCACAGCCGGCTCTGTTGTGACACAGATTGCTTTCAGCACAGTCATCCATACTCACCTAATCCTAGGCCTATTATCACATTATATGAGTTGCATTCAGTACAGTTAACCCACTTTCTCACTCTGAACTCTTCATTCTCACTTAGTCAGCTTTTTTTCTGTCCTGGTCTGCTATCCATAAATTCCATGCTTGCGACCTGTTTCATTTCTCTCTGTTCCTCTCCGACTCCATCTCCACCTATCTACTGGCTCCTCACCTATCCCACACAGCCCCTCACCCCCAGCATAAATACCACATTTACCTGGCTACTCACAGTTCTAATAAAGAGTCACCAGTTAATTTGAAACATTAACACTGCTTCCTTCCCATACCATAGCTTCTGCCAGACTTGCTGAGTTTCTCTGGCAATTTCTGTTTTTGATTGAGATGGCCAGCACCTGTAGTTTTTTTGGTTTATTATAATCCTACCTTTGCCCTAACTTTTGATTTTGTAATTTTCCATGCAACTGAACACCCCCCATCACTTAATTTAGTTTAAAGTCCTAACTACAGTTCTAGTTATGCCATTTGCCAGACCTCTGGCCCCAGCATGCTTCAGGTAGAGCCTGTCCCATCGGAACAGTTCCTTCCTTCCCCAGAACTAATGCTGATGTCCTGAGAAATCACATTTGTTTCTCCCATACCAGACTTTGAGCCAGTACAAGCGTTTACATCTTTAATCTTTTTGTTCCCGTGACAATTAGCTCGTGGCTCAAGTAGTAATCCAGAGATTACTACCTTTTTGGTATTGCTTTTTAGTTTAGCCTCTGGCTGCTCATATTTCCTCAGCAGAACCTGTTTCCCCTTTCTTTGCAAGAAAGAAATAACTTGAGCTATATACGTTATCGTGTTTTATTCAAACATTAAAGTGACTGTAGCCTGTCCTCTGTAGCTCAAGTTGTCTTTAGTTTCTTCACCTCTGATTGACCCAAATGAAATGTGGTATCAGTGAAGAGATAAAATCATGTCCTGAGTAAGTCAGACTCAAATGGAAGTACGCTCATTTCATGCATTAATACAAATATAGACTCATTATGTACATAGGTGCAATGTCTACATTATTATGTATACAGTGAATTACAGTAACATTTGATTTCAGTATTTGGGATAAAATTGTACCTTACACGGCTACTACAATGGATCAGTTTGAAACTAAAGCTCAGATACATACAGCAGTCAGAATGTCTTTTTTTAATGAGGTTTACATATTGCATATTTCCATGATGTCAGTAATAACACAAATGGCTGTGAGAATCATATTCTTTTCAAATATAAGTTACACCCAAGACGCATTGAAAAATGTTGCCCTCATATTGCAAAAGTGGAATCCCTATTGCAGAGTAAGCATTTCCTTTTCAAGATGAGCTATGTGTTTATGGTTACAAGAATTTTATGACCCAGCTGCAATTTTTAGAATGATCCAAAAATAGTTTTAATCTTTCATTTTTAGGTAGGTATATGCAATGTGTACTTCAAAGCTTCACACAGTTCAGATTTGGTTTATATAGGTTCTGCAAAACATTACAAATGAGTATAATTTTATCCTGAGGTTGGACATAGATTGTTCTATTCCTTATTCCATTTTAATTTTGTCTGATTTGTCAGCGAACGTACATAGAATGACCATAAGACCATAAAAAATAAGAACAGACGTAGGTCATTTGGTCCCTCGAGCCTGCTCTGCCTTTCAATAGGACCATGGTTGATCTGACATTCTTCATGCATTTTCTCCATAACACTTGAATTCGACCTATCTCAGCCTTAAATATACATAAGGACTCTGTCCCTCACTGTTCTCCGAGGCCAGGATTTCCAAAGACTCTCCAAAGAAATTCCTCCTCATCTCAGTCTTAAAATGATGCTCCTTTATTCTGAGACTATCCACTCTGGTCCTAGACTTTCCCATGAGTGTAAACATTCTCTCAGCATTTACCTTTCATGCTGCTTAAGAATCTATATGTTTCAATGATACCATTTCTCATTCTTCCAAACTCCAGTGAGGAGAATCCCGATTTATTTAGCCTTTCCTCAAAAGACAACCCCTCCATCCTAGTGAACCTTCTCTGAGCTGCCTTCAATAAAATGATATCTTGTCTTTAATAAGATGATCACAGTACCCCAGATGTGGTCTCACCAGCCCCTTTTACAGTTGTAGTAAGACTTCCCTAGTCTGATACTCCAACGCCGTTAAAATAAAGACCAACATTCCATTAGCCTGCTGCATTTGTGAGCAAGCTTTCTGTGATCCATGCAAAAGTACTTCCAAATCCTTTTGGTTGCAGTTTTCTGCAATTTTTCTGCACTTAAATTATATTCTGTTCTTCTGTCCTCCCTTCTAGGTGCACTGCAGCGGTTCAAGAAGACAGCTCAACACTACCTTCTCAAGGGCAATTAGAGGCAGGCAATAAATGCTGGCTAGCCAGCGATGCCCATGTCCCACAAATGAATAAATAAATGCTTTCACATTTTCCCATGTTATTCTCTATTTGCCAACTTATTGCCCACTTACTTAAGCTGCCAACAATTGTTGCATCCTGCCTTTCATTTATTTTTTATGTCATCTGCAAATTTCGCTACAGTACATTTACTTCTTTCCTCCAAGCCATTAATATATATTATAAACAGTTGAGGATCCAGCACTGATCCCTATGGAACTCCAGTGGTCACGAGTCATCATTCTAAAGAAGACCCTTTATCCATACCCACTGTTTCCTGCCCATTAGCCAATTCTCCATCAATGCCAATATACTACCTTGATCATCATGGGCTCTTATGACATAACCTTTTAAGAGGTCCCTTGCCTTGTACTTCCTGGAAGTCCAAATGGAACATATTGACTCATTCTTCTCCATTTACTCTGGTTGAGAATTCCTCAAAAAACTAATAAATTATTAGAGTTCCCTTTCATGAAGCTATGCTGGCCCTGCTTGATTAGATTTTTCTTTTGTAAATGCTGCGTTATTACTTCCTGATTCCAATACTTTTCCACTTTTGGATGTTAGGCTAATGGGCCTATAGTAACCTGCATTTTTTTGTCTCTCTCTGCCAAACCACTTTTGGAAAGGGATGTCACAAGGGCAGCTCCAAATATGAATTGTACAGAGAATGGAGATAGACAGCTGATTAAAGAACACCACATGACAAATACTTAAACAGCAACTTGTTTCTCATTCCAGAAAAAGAGCATATTAAAAATTCTTTAATAGGCTGGATTTTGATCTGAGCTTATGCTTTCCCATAGATGTAAACTACAAACTTTGACAGTTGAGTTTCAATCAGTTGTTATTTTTAAATCTGTTACAGATAAATTTCCGTTAAGTGAAGGGTTTAAGGCTCATGGGCCAAAGGCAGGTATATCATAGATTGGTCATGATCTCATTAAATAGTGGAACAGATTCAAGGACTGAATAGCCAATTCCTGCTCCTATGTTCTGAATTGTAATTGCCAGGCAGCCAATCAATCAAAATGTGCAGTGCCCTTTACAGAGCAACATTATCCATGTGACTAGTGAAAACAATTGTGCATCTTAAATAATCAGGTCAAGGAATCATTATTGAGCCAAGTAGAGTCAGAAAAATAAGACAACATATTTTATATGTATCTATTATTTTATCTATTAAGTCTCCGATGATAAATAAAATTTTGAGAAGTGAGACTGTGAAAGCTAATTTTCAGTGTCAGAGTGCTTTCTTAGCAGTAATTAAGGGCACTTTCACTCGAATGAACATACCCTAAATTTTTGTGTCTATTTAGTGTCATTAATATGAGCAATATCAGCAAGTCAGCATCTTGGATACAAAATGTTTGGAATTCCATGTTTAATTGCACATTTGCAGTGGCTGCAATTAGCTGTCCAATTCTAACATAAATAATGAAGAGCATTGTTAGGTTTTTTTCTATAGGACAAGCATGACACCATATAATAACCCTGCTTGTGAAGAATAGCTAAAAGAATAGTGCCCATACTAGCATAAAACCTCATCATGATTGAATTAGGGAGCACCAGTCCTTGCTGAGGCCTTCATCAGTTTGTAATATTAACTTTTATTAAACAAGAGCCATAGATATGTAAGATCAAACCAGTAAGCTACATTTGGGATGAGACATGAAATGCCGACCTTTGCAGCATAAATGCATTTACAGTCAGTGAGTGTTGTCTTCTCCCAAAACCCACTGTGATCTCCAGCATTTATTGTTTTCAGTTTCATTGAAAGAGGTCGCCAGAGAAGTCCTGTAGGGGTCACTGTGGGCAATGATGCTGTGGGATGGTGAAGATGCCATTCCTGCTGATGAACTTTGTCTTTTTCTTGCTTGGTACAATGTTGCAGTTCTCACAGATACACACTGTCCATCACATACACTCATTGCAGCCTTCAGTTGTCCAGGGCAAAGCATGCAAGGATTAAAAATCACCTTGCATCTATGTTTGACGACAATAAAACCCCAGATCAGAGCAAGCACAGGAACCTGACATCAAGAAGATATTGTATGGCCCTCATTGGCCTCAGTGGAAGAAAGGGATGTCTTGTATATTTGCTGGGTCTCATAGGATGGTATTGTGATTGCTACCACAGTACAGACTAAAGCATTCTGCACCTGAAATTCTATACCAGATGATAAGTGATGTCACAATTTCCTGGAAAATCCTCATTCAGCTGCACCACTACTCCTCTCTCATCAGGAGGACTTCCCATTCATAAAGAATGATTGTGGATCTCCTGTACTTCCACTGCAACATGAGGGCACATTGTACTGGAAATGTTGCATTAGGAGGTTGTTCCACATCTGTTGGAGGTTGATGCTGGTCCTGAGCTGATTGATGCATCCTCTGAGGATGCTTGTAGTGACATGGGGAGTGGAGATAGATAAGGTTTCAGTAATCTCAGTGTGACTACAACCCCTACTGTATTACACAGGTTGGCTTCTGCTGCACATATTGGAATAAGGTCCCTTACCATATAGAGAAGTATTGTTCACTGTCATTTATGTGCGATGTAAATGCTGACTACTCACATTTCCTGTCCTATTTCTGATATTCCACACACAGTACCATTGGATCTAATCACAGCTGGCATTATCATCATTTGCGGTGCTATAGAGTTGCAGAGAGATGAAGGAGGAAGCCAGCAAGCCCAGGCCATGAGTAATCTCCAGCAGCTATCAAACAGCCCCCACATGAAGTAATCGCAACTGAAAATGCCCCCAGGATCTAACAGAAATACAGGAGGCCTGGAGTCTAACAACATCAATAGCATTGCCTCCAGACACATTGCTACCACAGACTAAGGATGCCCCTCCACATTGTCAACAAACCATGCCAATTGCGGGAGCAGGACCTATGAACCTGAAGGGGTGAGTGACCATCCCAACATGACTATCCCAACGTGACTGCTGCACTAAATTTTTGCATGACTGGCTGCTTCCAAGGATCCACTGGGGATCTGTAGGGGATCTCTCAATCATCAACTCATAGATGCATCAAGGCTGTAGTCAAAAGCAGAAATTGCTGAAGGAACTCAGCAGGTCTAGCAGCATCTATGAAGGGAGAAACATAGTTAGCATTTCGAGCCCATTGGCCCTTCTTAAGTTCTGATGAAGGTTCAGCGGAATTGAAACGTTAACCCTGAAGCTGCTAAACCATCAAAGGCAGCTTCGATGGAGTCTGGAGCGATGGTGTCTTCAGCGGCAGCGTGGCTAGAGAGTTGGCTGGCCTGTGAAGCCTGGAGCAGGATTGTGCCAGCGGAATGGCATGAGCTGGTGTAGCCCTGAGCAGGACTCTAGTGGCAGAGCGGAAAAGGCGGACTCTCTTTAAGTTATCCTTCTTTGTTTTTTTCTTTTACTGTGAAGTTAATGAGAATGATGTCTATGCATGTTGATGGTATAAACTTTTGACTGTATTTTATATTGAAAACTCATGACAATAAATGATTGAACTAAATGATTCAATTCAGAACCTTCTGAGTTTCACCAGCAATTTCTGCATTTGTTTCAGATCTTCAGCACCCATCGGACTTCATTTTATATTAAGGCTGTAGTCAATGATCACACTGTATCTACGTCATTCTCCAATGATAGGGTCAGGGCTGGACCCTGAGGTAAACATTGCCAAAAGAGCTGGCTTCCCCCAGATACAGGGAACTATGAAGTGTACATGGGCTGCATTGAGAACACGATATTATAATGCAATAGATTTCACAAATAAAAAAAATCAATGTACAAGTCACCAATGATTATTAATACACACTAAAGGTCTATGCCGATTACCCTGGAAGCTTCAAAGTTATCCCTGTCCTTGACCACTCTTATGCTCCAGCTTCATGGGGTTGTATGTCTCCCAAGGATCATTACCGGGAGACAAGAGCTGCTGTCTGCAATCATTTTTTTCCCTCCCCTCCCCTATCAGCGTTCCGGAAAGACCACTCCCTCCACGACTCCCTCGTCAGGTCCACACCCCCCACCAACCCAACCTCCATACCCGGCACCTTCCCCTGCAACCGCAAGAAATGCAAAACTTGCTCCCACACCTCCTCCCTCATTTCCCTCCAAGGCTCCAAGGGATCCTTCCATATCCATCACAAATTCACCTGCACCTCCACACACATCATTTACTGCATCCGCTGCACCCGATGTGGCCTCCTCTACATTGGGGAGACAGACCGCCTACTTGCGGAATGTTTCAGAGAACACCTCTGGGACACCCGCACCAACCAACCCAACCGCCCTGTGGCTGAACATTTTAACTCCCCCTCCCACTCCGCCAAGGACATGCAGGTCCTTGGCCTCCTCCATCGCCAGACCATGACAACACGACGCCTGGAGGAAGAGCGCCTCATCTTCTGCCTAGGAACCCTCCAACCACACGGGATGAATGCAGACTTCTCCAGCTTCCTCATTTCCCCTCCCCCCACCTTATCTCAGTCCCAACCCTCGGACTCAGCACTGCCTTCTTGACCTGCAATCTTCTTCCCGACCTCTCCGCCCCCACCCCCTCTCCGGCCTATCACCCTCACCTTAATCTCCTTCCACCTATCGCATTCCCAACGCCCTTCCCCCAAGTCCCTCCTCCCTACCTTTTATCTTAGCCTGCTTGGCACACCTTCCTCATTCCTGAAGAAGGGCTTATGCCCAAAATGTCGATTCTCCTGCTCCTTGGATGCTGCCTGACCTGCTGCGCTTTTCCAGCAACACATTTTTCAGTGTCTGCAATCATAGTCGGTGACTCCATTACACAAGCCCCTGACTGAGGCTGAACGTGGATCAGTGAAGTCCATTCTTCCACCTGGGCCATAGTTGAGCAGATGATATACCTGCTGAAGTTAAGGTTCTGATGTTTGAATAGGCCATTTTGGGAGTGGATGGGTCCTTACCGTACACTCCAATATGTGATACATAAACTAAGCATACTGTACTCTACACAACTGGAGCAGGGAAAGAAAGGCTGTGATAGAGGATGAAGAGCTGGGAGAGTAAAACAGACTTCCAAGAAGGAAGATGAAGGCATTGAGTGGGAGGAACATCACCTTCAGCATAATCAATTGCTACAATGTTAGGCACAGAAAGCCAGGCAACACTTACTTGACCCAGTTCTAATAGATGTGAGCTGGGTCCAGAGATTACACACTGACAATAAATTTGTTGATGCTCAGAAGACAAATATTCCCTGTTTATTTTTCTGTTTGTGTTTTGCATTGATTTTGCTATTGTTCTATGTTTTCAATAATTTGAAAGCCTTCAGCATATGACGCTCCCACACTGAACAATGAGAAAACATTTTATTATGTTAGGCATTAGGAAAATTGTAGGTAACCCCCTTAAGTGTGTATTCCGATAAGGAATGCTAACCTGTGTAACAATTTCTTTGGCCGATGGTTCGACACATAATGATGTAAAGTGGAAATACATTTCCGACTGTAAACCTGTATTGCAATGAAGTGTCACCTGCTACCTATCTTCCCTCAGAAGCTTTATATTACTATTCCCCTCCTGCTATTTGTACTGAAAAGGGCCAGTACCTGGCTGACAGTGCTCGACCAGGCGCATGGCTGACCTTTAAGTATGGCATGGGGATCCCAGAAGTTCTCTGCTGTGGCCAATACATCTGCCACTGGTGAGCACATGATAATGTGGGTAGGGTGCCACAGGGATGCAGTGCTTGCATCATCAGGAGCGCTGCAAAGAACTGAATGAGAAAACTCTTTAGAACGCATTGAAAGAAATCCCATTTCTGGCAAATACTATTCCTTCCAGCAGGAGAAAGGAAGCAGGGCACAAATAACATTGGCAGAATGCCCGAACACTGCAAGCTTGTGAAAAATTAGCGTTGATTTCAAACAAACATCATTTCTGCTGTTCCAAGAGCCTTAAACCACAGTATGGGAGCTGCAACTGAATGGAGAAGATGTAACCGCTCATAATGGGAAGATAAGGCCTGTTTAAGTTTCATTATCTGAAGTGATTTAAATCCACAGGCCTTTCAAAGTGAAGAAAACAGCATGCTACAGCCTTCAGAGAGAGCAACAAAAAAAACAGCTACGTTCATTTAGAATACATTGTTAGACGAGAGGGATTATTGTCTGTGGAAATAGTAGGACCAACTATAGTCCACCCTGCCTCTTTGAGATGAAGGTATTGCAGACAGGGCCCTTTTGAAAACAGACAGTCAGCTGATGTGGAAAGTATCCTGGCTTGAGCTTCCTGTCTCAAAGACAAAAATTAAGCTCACAGTCTTAAAAATGCAACTTTTCAAACAAATATTCCAAAATAACACCATAGATAAGTTATATGATATAAAAATCTCTAACAGCAATTAATGTCTGTTTGCATGTGTGTGTGTGTGTGTGTGCAGAGGGTGAGATTATAAAGGGGAGTTTTAATTAGTAGATAGTTAAATATATTTAAAAATAGTAGATATGTTGATAGTTTTGAATTGTTTAACTATAGTTAGAATCCATTTACTTGTAATAAATAGTCATTCTTGTTAAGTACAGAAGCCTGGCCCATCACTTCTACCAATCTAAGGTAGAAAGACAGGTAAATTGGGGAATTCTGCATATTGTTAAATCTTTAACTTTTGTGACGACTCTGGGAATAGCAGGGCTTGATTTCCAATGTGCTACTCCAGTGAGACATCATGTCATGCTTTTATTTAGATTCTGATACTTAGGATGACAAGACTTAAAAGTTTTCAGGCAAATTTAGTTTGTATCTCTTACACAAGCATAGCAATGCTTTAATTGTTTGTTCGTGGGATGTGAAAATGAATTTCCTCATCCTAATTGCTCTTGAAAAGGTTAGTGAGGAAGTTCCAGGATCTTGATAAAACAGTAGTGAAAGAATGGTGAATAATTCCAAATCATGGTGATATGTGATATGGAGAGGAACTTGCAAGGGTTAGAACTCTAGGGTGTCTACTGTCCTTTGTCCTTCTAGACAACGTAGTCATGGATTTGAAAGGTTGGAAAAATCTTGAATGTTGCTGCAGTGCAATTATTCGATGGCACATCCTGAAGCCACTGTGTGCCAATGGTAGCAGATTATATTTAAGGTAGCGGATGAAGTGCGCTGCTTTGTCCTATATGGTGTCAAGCCTCATGATTGTTGGAGCATCATTAAGAATTCCAAGAAAGTTATCTTGCACTTCTCATTGCAGCAGTGTTAATCACCTGTTGTGACAGTACTGGCAGAGTGAGGATAGGTCATAAGGCGACTGGATTGCTGTAAAAACTCAATGTGTTCACCAATGAACTCTGCCTTCCTTATTTGGAATGACCTATGTATGATTCCAGTCAAAAGTCCTTAAATCATTCTTCCTCTCAGTGGTACCTAACCATTTACCAGAAATTCATGAAGGAAATCTACCATTATCTTATGGGCAACAATGGAAGGCTCTGCCAGTGTCTTCCATATCCCAACAATTAAGCTTCAAAAAATTATCTGGATGTTTCTTAATTTAGATTCAGATCTGAATAAAATTGAATTTACAGCATATACTAACTGTTACATCAGGGTAACCAACATAAAATAACCTTCCACAAACTCATATTGACTCCGTTACTTTTATTTTGTTCAATGGTTTTGTTTTTATTACACAGTAACCACGTTTTATTTTGTTCAATGCTGTCTAAATCTGTCAATGATGTTTCTGGTTTGTTGTAACTTCAGTTTATCATCATTCTCATTTTATCCTCAACATAGATTTGTATTTGTGAAGAAACAGAATGTGTAACTTTACCGTAACTACAATGTGTAGTGTCTCAACGCTATTGAACCCAAATTGAAGCTGTTAGTCATTGGTGGCATCTCCTTTATGAATATAAGCAGAGTCCAGCAGTCAGCAGTGACATTCAGAACAGTCCCTGAACAACACGGGCAATGACGAGTCAGTTGGAAAAATACGGTGAGATCAGAAAAATTAGATTCTTGCTGTTGAGGAGAAATAAGTCCAATTTTCCATCTGAGGTTTTACTAGCAAGATGAGACTCTTGCTAAGCATAATTGCATGCATTGACATCTCATATTATCAAATCTCACCTCATTTATCTGTAGTTTGCTATTTTCCCAGACATTTAAATTTGATGGCGACAATTCCTAACATGAAACTCTGTGTTGATACCTGGTGGCTCATGCTGTTGCTGGTTTAACTGGGCCTCCATCTTATCCAGAATTTCCCAAGACCTCGGGGCACACTCCAAGGGGAATGGCCACCTGCATCACTTTCCAAGGAGTAGGGCATCAAACAAGTACCAGGCTCACGACATCATCATGGCACATTTCTAACTCACAATATAATACTGCACCACTTCAGTAGTACACTTTGGAGCACACTAACACCTTACATTGCAGTGCTGCTACCAGGCCACTTTGTGAATAGGGAGAAACAGCCACCTTATGTCTCAAAACAGTGTGCTTTCCTGAGCTTTTAGCATATTTTCTTAGTACCCTTTTAGGGTCCTATAGCATCTCTGCCTTGCTTTGTCTTTTTACACATTGGTGCCTCATTCAGAATTTACAGCCTCATAGTACGTCTGTCTTGCCTTGCCTTTTAGCACATACACAAAGCCAGGCACCCTATCAAATTTTTGAGGAGAAAGTGAGGTCTGCAGATGCTGGATATCAGAGCTGAAAATGTATTGCTGGAAAAGCGCAGCCTGACCTGCTGCGCTTTTCCAGCAACACATTTTCAACCCTATCAGATTTGCCAGTCTTCCATTGAGGGTGGACATGTTGTTGTATGGCACTGTGCTGCATCAATGTTACATCGACAGCATATATCATCAGTTTACGTAATAGACATATCTGCCAAATGGGATGGGGATTCAAGACTTGATGGAACACAGAGACATTGGCGAAAGTGGGAACAAAGGAAGTGAAGTGAGGCAAAACTCAAAGTGCATGAGGGTTATGCAGAACAACATCAGAGGGCATGGTAGACTATGGGAGGGGGAAATTATTGGCAATGATTTATTTTCTACCCCAGATTCAGACTACAGCTAAGAGCCCTGTACATAACTCCCATCAGGGTCTTTTTCCCTTGGCAGTTCCTCAACTCGACCCTTTCACATCTTCCAACTCTATATTGCTTCTTGCTATTGATTTAATCTCACTTCATACTAACAAGGCATGCCAACCCCTTCTGACCATCTACCTGTTCTTTCGATAGTTTATGTAACCTTGAATATTTAATTCCCAGCCCTGATCCCCTTGCAGCCATGCCTTTGTGATGCCCACAACATTGTACCTGCCAATACCAATCCGCAGTACAAGCTCATTTCCCTGGTTTGTATACTGTGTACATTTAAGTACAACACCCTCAGTCATGTGTCAAGCGCCAGTCCACTCCCCCATAATTTTTCTCTTATCTGCTGTGCCTGAAGTTAGATTCCATGCCCTTTCCATTCTCTGTCCTATTACTTGATCTGAAAACTTGAATAATCTCTCCTGAACTCCCTCCCACTGCATCACCTTAACTGGTTTATTGCCCTTGTGACCTCTATATGTGCCATCATTCCCCTGACTATATAATCTCCAATTACAACTACATTTCTCTTTTCTCCCTCCTCTTGAATAGCTCCTTGTACCATGCTGCTATGGTAAATTTGCTTATCCTCCTTAAAGACTCCACTGTCATCCACATAGGGAGCAAGAATCTCAAACCTGTTTGATAACTCAAAGGCTGAGGCTCCTGCAGCGCTATCTCCGAACCACAATGGGATCCACTAGCTCCCATTTGATTGAGATGCAACACATCGCCTGGCCCTGCTTCCCTACTTTATTTGCTTAGTTCATAATTTTATTTTTTAAAATTTCCCATTGGTCATTTAAATTTAATCTGTAAGCACTTTATTTGCTTAGTTCTTAATTTGTTTGTTTTTTAAATTTCATATTGGTGTTTTAATTTTTAATCTGTAACTATTTCTCCACTCTCAAAGTAGCCTATAATGGAGAGTCAAATTAGCAACCAATCCCAACCATGTTTAATTACTCTCACAAAGCAATGGTGAAGGCCGAATCCTGGCTTGCAGCATTTGACCTGGCTACTTCTATGGTACCAGTGATGCAATATCCAGCAGATTCCAATAATGGTGAGTACTTCTGCACTGGTGAATGCAAGATAGTGTGAATGTAGTGCGAGATGCTTGGGACATACATAATGAGGGGACCTGTGGAGAATTGCATGAGATAACTCACTAGAGTTCACAAAGAGAATGAAACTCCCAAAATTGACACATAGCCTTTTGTTTTGTATTTAAGCTGGTAGATAATAGGAAAATGAATGCAGAAATCAGCCCACTCAACTTTAAGGCCACTGAAGTGTTAGGAAGCAGTTTCTGAATTCAGAAAATGCACCTAGTTTAATAGAGACAAAACATGACTTTGAATTTCATAAAATCTGACAGCAGCAATAGTCAAGGTAAATTATAGTTTTGATTTTCTTTTGATGAGCCTCCTTATGCTGACTTCTACTAGTTTCAAGTGAAACATCTTGGCAAATGCACAGAGGATTCTTTATGATGACATCAGTTTAGCAACTGTGAAAGCCTATTATGACTCATTAGTTCAGCTATAAGCTTCAGAACAAGCTAAAATACAAAGTGGCCTGCTTTTCATTAGCAATTGCATTCATTTTCCATTTGTGGAATACAATGCATACACTCTGTACTATTAGAATAGGTACGACAAGGTATCACATAACGCAATCTAAAACAATGCCAATGACAAAAAATAAATTCATCATTATAGCTCAGTTTACCATTTTTAATATTGCATACATGGTTTAAATAGAAACTGCCTATTGACATCGCCAAACCACATAGTGATTAATAAAACAAATAATCAATTTTTTTCAAAAATATGAATTCTTCTGCTATAGCAGCAACATTAGCAGATCGTGAGGGTTTAAGTGAACAACATCTGAAGACAGACACATGGATCATAACTCCATGATTAACTCATGTGATTTTAGTCATTATTCAATGGATTCAGATGTCAATCTCTTATATCCTCTGACAATATCTGGGCTGCAGTACTGAAAATTAGTCACCAAAAAACTATGTTATAGATGCTATCAAACATGCTGATTATTTCTACCACTTTCTGTTTTTATTTCAGATTTCTATCACCTGCAGTATTTTATTTTCACATCACTGTATGTGGAATATTGCTTTATTTGTCATACTGACTGCGGAAGCTTGTTTGAAAATCAGATTGGTTCCTCATGTCATTAGAGTTTAGATGCATTCTTTGGATGTGCCAAAAACTTACAGTTTGAAATGGCAAAGGGTTAAATCTCAATTGTGTTCAAGAATGCCTATTGAGCATAGAGTGAATCACACAAAAGTTATATGTATGAGATCCACAAAGGATGTTCAACAAGGCAATAAGAAATGGACTTCCCCACTACTTGTTAAAGGCTCAACAAACAAAAAAAAAGAAAAATTCCCCAGAGCTTGCTTTCTTGCATTTGACTTAGTGTTAAACTGAATATGTGGTTCAGGCCAGAAGCTTACTAACACCTTTCTGTTCTTTTCCTGTATGACAGGAGTCAAATAGGGTTGTTAACATTTTTTAAATCAGAAGTTTAGAAATGAACAGGAAACCTATTAAGCAGTAAGTCACAATGTACTAAAACCTCAGCTTGAAGAGTTTTAAGACTTCTCAACTATCTTCTGATACGACAAGTGGTTCCAGCATTGTTCTTTTTTTTTCAGTTCTGGGGTCATGTGGAATTTCCCAATGCTGCAGCATTGAGTGAATGCTGGAACACACCACATCTCAGAATGCTCTATCCACACTTTTATACAAAAATCATGGACCAAAGTCAAAACCAGAGCAACTTCCTCCATGAATTGTTTTCCTTAATTCTTTCCATCATTGCAAATCAAGGTTTGGTGGAACCTTATTCATAGAATCAGAGAATCCCTACAGTGTGGAAGCAGGCCACTCAGTCCATCAGATCCACACTGACCCTTAGAAGAGCGCCCCCCCAGACTCTACCCCCTACCCTATCCCAGTTGGAAAGGAGTAATAATAAGATAAGACCTTTAAAGTTTGCATTAATTACCCACTGCTCATCAGGGCTGGAATTCCATTTCCCAAGATTGATCCACCTAGCTTGTACATTTTTGAAGACTTTGGACAATTCAGCATGCACAAAGCACCCAACCTACATGTCTTTGGACCGTGGGAGGAAACCCAAATGGACATGGGGGGAATGTGCAAACTCCACACAGACAGCTCTCCAAGGCTGCAATCAAACCAAGATCCCTGGCATTGTGAGGCAGCAGTGCTAACTACTGAGCCACTGTACCACCCATTTTCATGTGAAAACATGCTTTGTCCTGGGTGTAGGTTTGCTCACTGAGCTGGAAGGTTTATTTCCAGACGTTTCATCACACTACTAGGTAAAAGCTTCAGCGGCCTCCAGGCGAAGCACTGTACATGTTTCCTGCTTTCTACTTCTATGTTAATATGTAAAAATAGAAAGCAGGAATCATGTACAGTGCTTCACCTGGAGGGCCGCTGAAGCTGTTACCTAGTAGGGTGACGAAACATCTGGAAATGAACCTTCCAGCTCAGCGAGCAAACCTACATCCAGAACCTCAAACTGAACCACAAATCTTCTCAAAACATGCTTTGTCCATAACCTCAGTGTTCATTGTTGTGTATGTATGAAAATATAGTCACATTGAAAAATACAAGCAGGGGTAAGCCATAGAGTCCCTCAAGTCAATGTGATAGCAAAATCTTTTATGACACTGAATTCTTCAACCAGCATCCCCAATTTTCTTTTGTTTAGATTTTAACTTGATATATAATTCACTTTGGAAATCTGACTTGCGGTACAACAATAGCACAATCTAGGAATTGGCACAAAACTAATTCTCCACAGCCATCATGATATCCGAAATATTACATTGCGGTCACTCCATTGTTGTTCCAGAGGGTTCTTGGGCTGGAATATCTCAGAAAATGTGTTGACAAAATCCCCTTCAACTTGACCATGATTAATCATATACTCTGGGGATGAGCTACCATTTTGACAACAGATTTCAAAACTCTTCAGCACTTTTATCTTTCAGAACAAAGTTTCCTGACTGCAGATATTTAGAGTTAGTCATTTATATTTCTGAGGGCTACATACATGAGTACTATCCTTTTTGAGGCAAAGGTATCTTGGAAATCTTGCACATATATTTTAAATTCATGCTTAAAAGTCAGACTATTAATCAAAACAAAAGCAGTGCAATTGGTGATAAATTTGGAAAAGAAACCATTATGTAGTTTGAGAGAGGAAGTACCAGCAAACCAGAGGGATTTCAATGATTGCCTGCCTTCAAGGTGTTGTTTGTTGGCAGAGTAGGAACTTATCTCGCCAGGGCGAGGACCCTGCAATGCCTATGTTCAGAGTGAGAAGGGTCTTGGATGGCATTCCAACCCCACTGATCAGTGGGTAATTAACAAACTTTAAAGGTCTAATCTTTTAAGCTGGAGATGGACAGGGGACTCACCATATTGGAAATGAAAATGCAAATATTGTTACAGTTGCTTATGGGCTCCCAAGAGGTTGGAATCCATCACTGAGGACTCTGGCAACAGAAAGAGTGGTCTGCTGAGAGCCAATGTCCACCATTGCTGCCAACCATCTTTGAGACTTTCATCCCTCCAGCTATCAGCCACCTATGTCCTGGTTTCCTCAGCAATCCTAAGCCTTGGGTGAGTGTTCCTTCCTGGACGCACTACTGGGCAAGTGCTGCTATCAGCCTCTTCTTGATAAACAACCCTGGATAATATCTGCAACTTCACCTCCCACCCACCCCCACTCCACCCCACCAAAGGTCCCATACCACAAAAAAAAACACATTCAAGTTCTGAAAAATTCTTGAATTAAATAAAGAAGCGTGTGTAGAGCATTCCAAATGGAGGCTGGTACAAATACAAGATTTAAAAAGCATCTGGATGGGTATATGAATGGGAAGGTATTAGAGAGATATGGACCAAATGCTGGCAAATAGGACTAGATCAGTTTAGGATATCTGGTCAGCATTGATAAGTTAGACTGGAGGGTCGTTTCCATGCGATATATCTCTATGGCTCTATGATTCCATAACTGATGCTTTCAATCTTTTCACAATACTGGAACCCTGGGCAATTCCACAAATCATGAGAGGTTATTTCAGAGGGCAATCAAGAGTCAACCACATTGCTGTGGATCTGTAGTCCCACGTAGGCTAGGCTGGATAAGGATGGTAGATTTCCTTCCCTAAAGGAAATTTTGTGAACTGTGTATTTTTATAATACTCAAAGATAGTTTAATGGTCACCAATATTGAGACAAACATTCAATTTCGGATTTAAAAGAATCAATTTAAATTTTGCCAGAGCATTAGTCAGGGCCTATGGATTATTGATTTAGTGTCATGACCACTACAATACAATCTCCTTTCTTGCAACTTCAATTGTTACAATTTAATGGTTTATAATTATTTAAATATGTTTCCACTGCAATGGTTTGATTTTCATGTTTACATCTTCTGTGTCTTTGAAGCACTCTCACATTAACTCTAGTACTAATGAACTTTATCATAACACTGTCAAGTCTTTGAAATGATTGTGAATTTTAAAAAGTTACATAGGAAATCTTGCTAGGGCTCACAGAAAGAAACCTTCCATGAAATTTCACAAAAAATTTTGGGAAAATTTCACCCCCCCCAACTCTAATGTTGTATCCAAAATTGCCGTTCTAATCTATTTTATCCACAAAGGCTAGTTTTAAAGAAAACTTGAGTGTTATTTTGGAAAACAGTTAGAAATCACACAACACGAGGTTACAGTCCAACAGGTTTAATTGGAAGCACTAGCTTTCGGAGCACCACTCCTTTACCAACCTTAATCAACCACCTGATGAAGGAGCGGCGCTCCAAAAGCTAGTGTGCTTCCAATTAAACCTGTTGGACTGTAACCTCGTGTTGTGAGATTTTTAACTTTGTACACCCCAGTCCAACACTGGCATCTCCAACTCATGACCACTTTGGAAAACAGAACTTTTTATAACAAATTCCTTTGTTCCTTCTGCTGTCTGAATGAATTTCTTGACAGATCAAGCTAGGTTTGAGGATTCTAATTCCCTGTGAATAGTAGGTTTATGCTCAACTTCAAACACAAAAGCCTCACGTGTGGAGGACAGGGAAAATCATAAAGAATTCAAAAAGCATTAAAATAGACAACTCCCCAGGGCCTACTGGGATCTACTGGTGAAAGAGCCAGGTGAGGAAATTGTTGTGATCTCATTCAAAATCTTTGCATTCTGTTTAGTCACAAAAGAGGTCCAGGAGGACTGAAGGGTAGCCAACATCGTTCCTTTGTTTAAGAATGGCAACAGGGATAATCTGGTTCCTGATAAAGAGCTAATGCTCAAAATGTCAATTCTCCTGCTCTTCAGATTCTGCCTAACCGGTTGTGCTTTACCAGTACCACACACTTCAACTCTGATCTCTGGCATCTGCAGTGCTCACTCTCTCCCAATAATCTGGGAAATTACAGGCCGATGGTCAGGAAATTTCTTAGAGGTAGCATTTACTCATATTTAGAAAACTATTGACTTATTAGTGATAGCCAGCATGGCTTTGTGCAAAGAAGGTTGTGTCTCACAAATTTGATTGAGGTTTTTGAGGAAATGACAAAGATGATAGATGACGGCAGAGCAGTAGATGTTGGCCAAACGGACTTTAGTAAGGCTTTTGACAAGATCAGGTTGATATAACAGGGGAAATCATTTGGGATTTGCGGTGAGCTGATAATTTGGATACAGAACTGGCTGAGTCATAGAAGATATAGGGTAATGGTGGAAGGATGTTTTTCTGACTGGAGATCTGTTCTGCAAGAATCAGTTCTGGGTCCCCTGTTGTTTGTAATATATATAAATAATGTTTATGAGAATGTTGGTGGCCTGATTAGTAGATTTGCAGACAACACAAAAGGTTGCATTTAGCATGCTTGCCTTCATCGGTCAGGGCATAGAGTATAAAAATTGGCAAGTCATGTTGCAGTTGTATAGAACTTTAGTTCAGCCACTTATGGAATATTGCATACAGTTTTAGTTACCACACTGCCAGAAGGATGTGGAGGCTGTCAAGAGGGCACAGAAATTATTTCCCAGAAAGTCGACTAGTTTGGAAAGTATTAGCTAAGATGAGAGATTGGACAAGTTTGGTTTGTTTTCACTCGAACGTCAAAGGATGAGGGGCAAAATGATAGCAATTTCCAAAATGAGGAGTGGCACTGATAGAATGGATAGTCAATCTTTTTCTCAGGGTAGAAGTGTCAGTTTCTATGGGAAAACAGGTTTACAGTAAAAAGTAGATAGTGAGGCCTGCAGATGCCGGAGATCAGAGTTGAGAGTGTGTTGCTGGAAAAGCACAGCAGGTCAGGTGGGGAGGAAGATTGACAGGTGAGATAGGTCATGAGGGTGGTGCTGAACTGGAAGGTTGGAAGTGGGGTGAGGTGGGGGAGGGGAAATGAGGAAACTGGTGAAGTCCACATTGATGCCCTGGGGTTGAAGGGTCCTGAGGCGGAGGATCTTCCCCACCTATCCGCTCCACCCTCCTCTCCGACCTATCACCTTAGCCCCCACCTCCATCCACCTATTGCACTCCCAGCTACCTTCTCCCCAGCTGCACTCCGCTCCCATTTATCTCTCCATCCCTGAGGCTCCCATTCCTGATGAAGGGCTCCAGCCCAAAACATCGATTCTCCTGCTCCCCCAATGCTGCCTGACCTGCTGTGCTTTTCCAGCAATACACTCACAGTAAAAAGGGATAAGTTTAAAGGAGATGTGAGAAGCAATGTTTTTGCACAGAGGATGGTAAATGCCTAGAATGCACTGCCATAGGAGGGTGTGGAGGTGGTTTCAATAGCAATGTTTAAGAGGCATCTTGACAGAAATATGAGTAGGCAGGGAATAGAGATATATAGACCAAATAGAGGCACAAGGCTTTTAGTTTAGAAAGACATTATCTGTCGGTGCAGTCTTGATGGGCTGAAGGGCCTGTTCCTGTGTTGTACTATTCTTTGTTCTTTGTTTTAACTAAACATAACAAAAGAGAAAGAGAGAATTTTATTTGGTTGAAATAAATTAATCCAAAAAAAAAGATTTTGCCCTGTCTGCACTAAAAAGCAAGGCAAGATAGAGATGCTGTCAGCATCCAAGTAAATATAAAGTGAGTTAGTGCTAAGAAAACAAGTTGGGAGCCCTGAGATGCATCCTGTTCTGAGGTTTGATATGTGTACCTGTATCTCTACACAAAGCAGCTGGCAGCAACACTGCAATGTAAGGTATTGGTGATCTCCAAATTGTACTATTGAAACTGGGATTGTATGGTAAGTTAATTTGAAATGTGCCATGATGTTATGGCAATCCTGGTCCTTTGCTTAATGAAACTATTTGAGATGGAAGCTGTAGCCAGTCACTGTCCATGGAACATGTCCTGAGATACTGGTGAATTCTGAACAAGGTGGAAGGCCAGAGAAGAATTGGGAATTGTCAGCCGTCTAGTTTCTCTCTGCCCTGTGAGAAAATAGCAACCTACATGTAAATTAGGGGAAGTTAGTCATTTTAAGATGTCAATGCATGAAAATAGATCCTTGCAACTTACTAGTGAGATTTTTATAAAGCTGTGAAAACCTTATGTGGAAAGCAGGAACTCTATTTTTCTCGACCTAGTTTTTCTTTCTCACTAGATTTTCCCAAACATGTCACCATTGCCCACATCATTCAGAGACTGGGAAACTTCAGCCTGAGATCACTGAGGGAAAACATGCTGTTAAAGCTGAGAAAAGACATAAAGATACAAATTTGTATTGGTGTTGTTAGTATCGTTTTCATTTAATAATTGTTTGCATATCCTCTTTGTCTTTAGGTGGAGTCATAGGATGTAGGCATTGCTGCCTGGGACAACATTTATTACCCATCCCTAATTACCCTTGAGAAGGTGATGGTGAACAGCCTTCTTGAAATGCTGCAATCCGTGTGCTGTAATTAGACCCTCAATGCCTTTAGGGAGTGACCTCCAAGATTTTGACCCAACAACACTGATAGGATTATGATATATTTCCAAATCAAGTTGGTGAGTGACTTGGAGGAGAAATTCTAGATGGTGGTGTTAACATGTATCTGCTGTAATCTACCTACCTTGTCCTTCTAGATGGAAATAGTTGTGGGTTTGGAAATTCTAAGGGGATTTAGTGTTTTTCTGCAATGCATCCTGTAAATGGTACATACTGCTGCTCGTAAGTATTGGTGTTGAAGGGAGTGATTGTTTTTGATGTGGTGCCAATCAAGTAGGCTACTTAGTCCTGAATGATATCAAGCTTCTTGAATGTTATTGGTGCTGCACTCATCCAGGCAAGTGGGGAGTATGCCAACACGCTCCCTGACTTGTGCCTTATAGATGGTCGACAGGCTTTGGGGAGTCAGGAGGTGAATTATTCACTACAGGATTCCTAGCCTCCAACATGTCCTTGCAGCCACTGTCTTTGTGTGATTAGCCCGGTTCAGTTTCTGGTCAATGGTTACCCCTAGGATGTTGGCAGCAGGTTATTCAGCAATGGTAATTTTATTAAATGCAAATTGGTGGTGGCTAGATTATTTCCTATTGCAGTTGATCAATGCCTAGCACTTGTGCGCCATGACTCTTATTCACCACTTGTCAGCCCAAACTTGGACAATGTTTAAATCTGGACATGGAATTGGACTTGGAATGCTTCAATGTCTGAGGGGTTGTAAATTATGCTGAACATTGTGCAATCATCAGTGAGCATTCCCCATTTCTGACCATATAATAGAGGAAAAGTCACTGGTGAAGCAGCTGAAAATTGTTGGGCCTAAGACATAACCCTGCGGAATGCCTAGAGAGATGAACTGGATTTGAAAGGACTAAGCTCCAACAACCACAAATGTTTTCCTTTGTGCCAGGTATAACATCAATCAATGGAAGGTTTTCTCTCAGTTCCCATTGACTCCACTTTTGCTAGGCTCATTAATGTCATACGCAATCTAATATGGCCTTGATGTCACAGGTGGTCACTCTTACTTCACCTCTGTCAGCTCTTTTGTTCATGTTTGAACCACAGCTGTAATTCCTTTCTTTATTCATTCACAACAAACAGGTGTCACTGGCTTGACCAGCATTTATTGTCAATCCCAAATTGCTCAGAGGGCAGTTAAGAGACAACCACATTGCTGGTGGGTCTGGAGTCACAGACCAGACCAGGTAAGGATGGCAGTTTTCTTCCTTAAAGGACATCAGTGAACCAGTTGGGCTTTTCCGACAGTTGGAAATAGGTTCATGGTCGTCATTAGACTCTTAATTCCAGATTCTTTTCGATTGAATTCAACTTCCATCACCTGCCATGCAGGATTCAAACCCAGGTCCCCAGAACATTTTTCTGGGTCTCTGGATTAACAGTCTAGTGATAATACCACCAGGCCATCACCTTCCCCCACTAAGGTCAATGGTCCTGGCAGAACCCAAACTGGGCATCAGTCAGCAAGTTACTCTGAGAAGGTACTGCTTGATAGCCCTACTGATGACACCTTGCATCACTTTACTGATGATCCAGTGTAAACTGATGGGTGGCAATTGGCCAGGTTTGTCTTGTTTCTTGTTTACAAGACATGCCTAGGCAATTTTCTACTTTGTCCCATAGATGCCAGTGTTGTAGCTGTACTGGAACAGCTTGGCTAGAAGGAATGCAAATTCTGGAGCATACGGCTTTAAAGCTAGCTTCAAACTGTTGTCTGAGCCCACCCTGTTTGCAATATACACTGCCTCCAACTGCTTCTTGATATCACATGGAGTGAGTCAAATGGCTTCCCCAGGGTAGGGGAGTCCAAAATTTGAGGGCATATGTTGAAGGTGATAGGGAAAGGATTTAAAAGGGACCTGAGGGGCCCTTTTCACACAGAGAGTGGTGCTTATATGGAACAAGCTGCTAGAGGAAATGTTAGAGGCAAGTACAATTACAATATTTAGAAGACATTTGTACAGCTACATGAATATGAAAGATTTAGAGGGATATGGGCCCTACGCAGGCAAATAGGACTAGTTCAGTTTAGGAAACCTAGTCGGCATGGATGAGTTGGACCAAAGGGTCTATTAGCTCTCTGACCTCTGACCTATGATGAGAACCTCTGGAGGAGGCTGAGAAGGACATCTGCTTGGCACGACTGGCTGAAGATTGTTATAAATACTTCAGCCTCATATTTTATACTGATATGCTGGAATCCTCTATCATTAAAGATGGGGATATTTATGGAGTTTTCTCCTCCATTGAGTTGTTTGGTTGTTCACCTCCATCATGACTAGTTATGGCAGGACTGCCTATGGCATAACTAATATTGCACAGCTTGTTTGGTAAGGCTGCTGAGAAGACCAGGAGCAGAATTAGGTCATTCAGCACATTGAGCCTGCTCCACCATTTGATCATGGCTGATGTGTTTCTCAACCACCTTTCCTCTGTAACCTTTGAGCCCCTTGCCAATTGAGAACCTATCTCTGTCTTAAATACACTCAATGACTTGACTTTCATAGCCCTTGGCAGCAATGAGTTCCACAGATTCATCACCCAATTGCTGAAGAAATTCCTCCCTATCTCAGTTCTAAAGGGTTGTCCTCTCACTCTGAGGCTGTGTCCTAGTCTGTCCTACTTGTTAAAATATCTTCTCCATGTCCAGGTCTCTCAGCATTGTTTAAGTATCAATCAGATATGCTCTCATTCTTCTAAACCCATCCTTCTGATATCCTTTAGGGAAGGAAAATGCCATCCTTACCTGGTCTGGTCTACATGTGACTGCAGACCCACAGCATTGCGGTTAATTCCTAACTGCCCTCTGGCCAATTAGGGATGGGCAATAAATGCTGGCCTAGCCAGTGATGCCCTCATCCCCTGAATGAATAGAGAAAAAATAAACTCCACTGAGTAGAGACCCAGAGTCCTCAACTGTTCCTCATCTGATAGCCCTCATCCCCAGGGTCATTCTTCTAAGCCTCCTCTGGACCCTTTCCAATGCCAGCATATCCTTCCTTAGATATGGGGCCAAAAATTGCTCACAATATTCTAAACACAGTCTGACCAAGGCCTTTTACACCCTCAGCAGAACATCCCTGCTCTTGTATTCTAGCCCTCTTGAAATGAATGCTAATGTTGCATTTACTTTCCTAACTGCCAACTAAACCTACATGTTAACCTTAAGAGAATCATGAACTGGGGCTCACAAGTCCTTTGTGCTTTAGATTTCCAAAGCCATTACCCATTTAGAAAATAGTCTATGCCTCTATTGTCCCTATCAAAGTACATAACCTCACACTTTCTCACCTTGTATGCTATCTGCCAGTTCTTTGCCCACCCTCCTAGCCTCTTCAAGACTTCTGCAGCCTCCCCACTTCCTCTGCACTACCTGTCCCTCCGCCTATTTTGATGTCATCTGCAAACTTAATAACAAAGCCCTCAGTTCCTTCATTCAGATCATTAATGTTTAACATGAATAATTATGGTCCCAGTACTGACCCCTATAGAATTCCACTCATCATCAGCTGCCAATTTGAAAAAGACCCCTTTATCTCTGCTCTCACTGCTGCCAGTCAGTCAATTAGGTAAAAACAATGACTGCAGATGCTGGAAACCAGATTCTGGATTAGTGGTGCAGTTCAGGCAGAATCCAAGGAGCAGCGAAATCGACGTTTCGGGCAAAAGTCCTTCATCAGGAATAAAGGCAATTCTCTATCCATACTATTCCTTTGCTCTATCACCATGGGCTCTTACATTATTTAACAGCCTCCTGTGTGGCACCTTGTCAAAGATCTTCTGGAAATCAAATAGATCAAGTCCATTGACTTCCCTTTGGTGACCTTGCTTGTCATTCCTCAGAGAATTTGGACAGATTTGTAAGGCATGACCTCCCTTTAGGAAGAGGCTGACCCAGCCCTATTTTACAATGAACTTCCAAGTATTCTGCAATCTCATCCATAATAACAGACTCTAAAATCTTACCAATAACCATGGTCAGGCTAACTGGCCTCTAGTTTCATGTCTTCTGCGACCCTCCCTTCTTAAACAGTAGTGTTAGATTATCTTCTAGTACTCTGGGACTCTCCCTGACTCCTGTGACTCCTGAAAGATTACCACCAATGCCTCCACAATCTCCTCAGCTATCTCCTTCAGAACTTGGAGTTGTAGTCCCTTTGGTGCAGATGATTTATCCACTTTCAGACCTTTCAGCTTCCCCAGCACCTTCTCCTTAGTGATGGCCACTACACTCATCTCTGTCCCTCTACTTTCCTGGTGTTCTGGTATGCTGCTGGGCTCTTCCACTGTGAAAACTAATGCAAAGTTGTGGCGTTGGATGTGAGTTTGGGTTCACGGCGGCTTCTGCATCGAAGAAGCAGTCCTGGCACTGACTCATATCTTCTGTGACGGAGGCAAGGTTGGGTTCCCAGTGACATTTGTGTCCAATGCAGATTCATGGAGGCAGTGGTGGAGGCAGGTTTTGCCCATTATGGGACCTAACAGCATCAGCAGCAGTTACATTGGCGCGGTAGGCCCGAAGCAGACTCATGGCAGTGGCAGAGTCAAGTTTGGGCCGGTGCAGTAACCAGCAGTACTAGTTCCGTCTCCATTCGTGAGGTCCAGTGAGGACTCAGTGGCTGGAGCATCAGTGGAGGTAAGATGGCACCAAAAATTGGTGATTTTCATTCCAGTGCTAGCAGAGCAGTGAAGAGGACTCGTACCTGGCCTCCAGACCGATGGTTCACGGTGGAGCTCTTAACAAGAAGGACTGTAAAGTTGAACACTTTCTCTTTATTTCTTTATTTTTCTGCTTTTATATTCTATATTTAGGTTTATTTTTCTGTGTTTTAAGATGGTGCTGGAGAGTGGCGACACTATACAACACTTTTCATTGTACTTTATAATAAAATATATGTGACAATAAATAAATAAATCAAACATCAAGTACCTATTCAATTCTTCCACCATTTATTTGTTCCCCGTTACAACCTCCAGCCTCATTTTCCAATGGTCTATTGTCCATTCTTGCCACTCTGTTGTCTTTTAAATTACTAAACATCTCTTGTAATCTTTCTTTATAATAATAGTTAGATTCTACACTAACTGCTCCCACTCCCCAACCCACCTTATACCTTTTTTAAATTACATTGTGCTGGCTTTTAAAGTCTTCCCATACATCTGGTTTCCTACTGTCTTCGCCATATTGCATGCTTTCTCTTTTGCTATTATGCTGTCCATAACTTCCCTTGTCAGCCAGGGTTGCCTCATCCTTCCCTTATCATGCTTTTTCATCCTTGGGATGAATTTCAGCTGTGCCTCCCGAATGTTTAAATAACATTCAGCTGTTTTACCCCCCCCCCCGTGAAAATAAACAGCTTCACAGTTTTCCACTTTGTACCCTATCTGCATGACTTGCCCACTCACTCCACCTATCTATATTGGTTTGCATCTATGTTATGTCATGTTCACAGCACTACCCATCTCTGTGTCATCTGCAAATGGAGACACCATGCCTTTAGTTCACTTCATTCAAGTTATTGATATAAATTATAAAAGGTTGTGAGCCTAGCACAAACCACTGTGGGACCCCACTTGTCAATCTGAAAATTAGCTATTTATGCAAATTCTTGCTTTTCTGCCAGACAGAGATCTTCTATCCACCCTCTGCATCATAAATTCCTGTTTTTTTGCAAACATCTTTTATGTGGTGCCATCCAAAAATCCAAGTGCACATAATCAACAGAGTCCCCTTCATCCACAGCACATGTCATTCTTTCAAAGAATTCAAGCAAACTAATTTAATACAATTTCCCTTGAGTTTTTCCAAGTGTCCAGTTATAACCTTATTAATGATCAAAACTAATACCCTTACTACAACAGATGATGAGCTAACTGGCCTTCAGTTCTTAGATTTCTAACACCCTCCCTTCTTTATCAGAAGTTTTCTACTTTTCCAACTCAGATGTGGGTTGAATGTGAATTCCATTCCTTTATATTTGATTACCCATTTTGACCTCTGAGTTTCAGTTTCACAGCTTTTGCTTGGTTTCAGGTTTTCATGGTTGAATCCTGTGCACACACAGTTTGTCTTTTGCTACTGGTCAGACATGAATTTTGTATGTTTGCTGAATTGTTGACATTCTCCTTCTTGTGAAACAGTAGGTTGTGGTCTTACGTCCTTATGGTCATCTGTGGGGACTACCATGGCTGTTAGAGCTATCTTCTTTTGTTCTGTAGGAGATTTCTTGGCAGCCTTGAGAATTGTGGATCTGCATGACAATAGGAAAGATTTGGGTGTTCTTTTATCATAATTTGTAAGTTATGTTTTCTGTCTCTGGAGTGTTTTTCTATATACTTGAAACCCTTTGGGTAATGTGGTATTGAAGTGATTATGCTGAATCTATTCTTTTCAATAAATCAGTTAAATTCTGTGGAAATGAATTAGGTTCCATTGTCACATATTAACATATTATGTCTCAACAAGGGATTCTTGACAGAGTAATATGTGACAATGTGTAGGATGCCACATTATTACTCAGCATTTGACTGCAGTGCACCAGTAATATGTGACACCCCAGATGTGCATTCCCATAGAATCGTAGAATCCAAACAGTGTGGATAGAAGCCATTTGGCCAATCAAGTCTGCACTGACCTTCCAAAGTGCATCCCACCAATACCTTGTAACCCTGCATTTATAATAGATTATACCACCTAACCTATTGGGTAATTTGCAGCATGGCCAATCCGCTTAACCTACACATCTTTAGGATGTGGAAGGAAACCGGAGTATGCAAAGGAAACCCATGCAGACACGGGGAGAATGTGCAAACTCCAGTCACCTAAGGCTGGAGGCAGCAATGCAAGCCAGCAGTGCTGCCCTATACATTTATTCTTATTTTTCATAACTAATTTATTAACATTTAATGACCTGCCATACATGCAGCCTTTAAGTTTTAATTTCCAAAATTGGATTAGTGATGCCAATTTAAAATTTTTATCTTATCTTTATGTGGAAGATAGGTGGCAATGTACCAATGAGGTAATAATGTTTGATCTACAATGGTCAATGAATCCCTTAATAAACTTGTACCACTCTGTCAGTTGATGTTCCTTTTTACTGAGACAAAAGGAAACTCAAGAAATTCTGGGATTTGGCCCTTACTTTGAAGTGCTTTCATTCATATATTTATTTTTATCTGAGACTTTTATTGATCTCAATTTCATAGGTATTTACAAAGCATTGTGTTTCAAAAAACATCTGTTACTTCCAGTTTAGTGAACTGGTAACAATGGTAAAGGACTGCAAATATTGCTCAGTACCCCTATTAACAAAGTAAATTGACGTGCAGTTTTGCAAAGTGGGTTAATTCCAGAAATAAATTATTCATCCGGAGGTGTTCACCAACAAAATGTTTGGCTTTTGCTCTTCAGTGAGCATTGTTGATATGCAAAGTGAGATTTAGCAGAAAATGAACTATAAAGACATCAACATTCTGACCCTGACCTACAGGCGGTTAAAGATAGTGATGTTCTTCAATTTGTGTCATTAAAACATGTTCCTGTTTTTTTTCTAATCATTTTATAAAGTTGTAATTGTGTATATTTAACATGTTTCATAGGATATTTTAATAGATAGGGTGTTCTGCTGTCCTTGGAGTTTGGATGTGGATTTTATAACAGCCTTTACTCTTCAACAAAGGTGGTGTATTTTTGTAGCTTAGGACATCTTATGAACTGTTATATTGCAAACTATTTGAAGGATGTTTGCTGGTTTCACATCAATCTTATGTCTAGATTAACTGGAGAACTTATGTCCTCTGTAATAAGTAACAATTCAATTTCACTAACTTCTACAGTTTAAGACTGAAATCATCCTGCTTGGCTCCCAACTGAAACTCATTGGCTCCGTTTCTCATTCGGCTCCTTGGATGGATGCCCAGTCATTACAGAAAATTTATCGAAACAGGAACAAGCCAGGAGGGCTACATAGGTGTGATTCCTTGATAGTCACTTAACTGTAGGCTGTGGTTCAAACATGCCATTCAATGTATCAATAAAAGTACTTACCTCTACCTGTGAAACATTGCTTGTCTATTTTATTTGACTGCAGTTCTGACTTGGAGGAGAAAGTGAGGTCTGCAGATGCTGGAGATCAGAGCTGAAAATGTGTTGCTGGAAAAGCGCAGCAGGTCAGGCAGCATCCAGGGAACAGGAGAATCGACGTTTTGGGCATAAGCCTGAAGAAGGGCTTATGCCCGAAACGTCGATTCTCCTGTTCCCTGGATGCTGCCTGACCTGCTGCGCTTTTCCAGCAACACATTTTCAGTGCAGTTCTGACTTGCCTTTTGTCACATCATGCTTATCTTTTCCAAAGTGTTTCTCACAGTTGTGAATTTAAATACCATAAATATTAATTCTTTGAGAACATTTCCTAACCAAAGTCTGGATGTTATCTAGGTTCTGCAGTAGACAGGCATAGACAATATTATTTTCAGAGGAAACTTGAGTGGAACTAATTAACAAGTATCCCCATTTCTGATCAAAGTGAATATTAATAAAATAATTGAGGAAGATTGCTCCAAGGCAACAGTGATTTCCTGGATTTATGATAATTGCCCTGTGACTCCAACCAGGGAAGAGTTTCTCCTTGACCTTATACACCTCATTTACAAGGCATCCTTAGCTCCATAATCCATCATCCCGAATATTGAGGACAACTAAATTTTGTTTCTGTGGCAGATTGGTCTAGGTCTGGATCAATAGTATTGTATATACTGGTTTCAAAGGTCTCTGATGAAAATTCATAAACTAAATTCCCTGAAATTTGACCCTGAACTTGCTGACTTATACCAAAATGCCCCGTATTCCATTGTCATATACCGGAACAAAAACGAAGAAACATAAACAAGTAGAAATTTATGGAAACAAGTGCATCCTCAGTGAGCACAGAATTTGCACCACATTCTGTCTTTAAGTCTGTTTTTATCTATGAAAATGAATTCTTTTATGCCCATCCAACAAGTCATATTCAAGACATTTTGATCATGGACAATTTTTAACTTCTATTGCAATTTGATAGCAAAAAAGCATTCAGACGTGGAAAAAATATACCACTAGCATTAGTAAGAAATAATTTGAAAAAACAAATTGCCATATAATGTCTTAAATAAATAAAATCCATTTGAGCTATTCTTTTGCATGAGAGGAATGGTCACTGTATTAATCAGCAACAGAGTGTTTCTGCAAAGGTTACATAGAACATTACAGTGCAGTACAGGCCCTTTGGCCCTCAATGTTGCGCCAACCCGTGAAACCAATCTGAAGCCCATCTAACCTACACTATTCTATTTTCATCCATATGTTTGTCCAATGACCATTTAAATGCCCTTAAAGTTGGCGAGTCTACTACTGTTGCAAGTAGAGCATTCCACGCCCCTACTACTCTCTGAGTAAAGAAACTACCTCTGACATCTGTCCTATATCTATCATCCCTTAATTTAAAGCTATGTTCCCTCATGTTAGCCGTCACCATTTGAGGGTGATATCCACCCAGCTAACCCTCTGATTGTCTTATATGTCTGAATTAAGTGACCTCTCAATCTTCTTCTCTCTAACGAAAACAGCCTCAAGACCCTCAGCTTTTCCTTGTAAGACCTTCCCTCTATACCAGGCAACATCCTAGTAAATCTCCTCTTAACCCTTTCCAAAGCTTCCACATCCTTCCTATAATGCAGGGACCAGAACTGTACACAATACTCCAAGTGCGGCTGCACCAGAGTTTTATACAGCTTGACTTCAAAACTCAATCCCTCTACTAATAAAAATTAACGCACCATATGTCTTCTTAACAACCTGGGTGGCAACTTTCATGGATCTATTGACATGGACACCGAGATCTCTCTGTTCATCGACATTACCAAGAATCTTACCATTAAGCCAATACTCACATTCCTGCTACTTCTTCCAAAGTGAATCACCTCACACTTTTCCTCATTAAACTTTATTTGCCACCTTTAGCCCAGCTCTGCAGCTTATCTATGTCCCTCGGTAACCTATAACATTCTTCCACACTATCCAGAACTCTACCAACCTTAGTGTCAGCTGCAAATTTACTAACCCATCCTTCTACGCCCTCATTCAGGTCATTTGTGAAAATGACAAACAGTAGTGGCCCCAAAATATATCCTTGCGGTACACCACTAATAACTGAACTCCAGGATGAACATTTCCCATCAACCACCACCCCTATCTTCTCTCAGCTAGCCAATTTCTGAGCCAAACCACTAAATCACACTAAATCCCATGCCTCCGTATTTTGTGCAATAGCCTATTGTGGGGAACCTTATCAAACACCTTACTAAAATACATACACCACATCAACCACTTCACCCTCATCCACATTTTGGTCACCTTCTCAAAGAACCCAATGAAGTTTGTGAGGTATGCCCTACCTTTCACAAAACCGTGTTGACAATCCCTAATTAATTTATTCCATTCTCGATGATCATAAATCCTATCTCAACCTTTTCCAACATTTTACCCGCAACCAAAGTAAGGCTATAATTACCAGGGTTATCTCTACTCCCCTTTTTGAACAAGGGAACAACATTTGCTATCCTCCAGTCTTCTGGCATTATTCCTGTAGTCAAAGATGAAATAAAGATCAATGCCAAAGGCTCGGCAATCTCCTACCTGGCTTCCCAGAGAATCCTAGGATAAATCCCTGGGGACTTATCTATTTTCACACTTTGCAGAATTGCTAACACCTCCTCCTTGTGAACCTCACTCCCATCTAGTCTAGTAACCTGTATCTCAGTATTCTCCTCGACAACATTGTCTTTTTCCAGTATGAATACTGATGAAAAATATTCATTTAACGCTTCCTCTATCTCCTCACGCAACTTCCCACTACTATCCTTGATTGGCCCTAATCTTACTCCAGTCATTCTTTTATTCTTGACATAGCTATAGAAAACCTTAGGGTTTTCCCTGATCCTATCCACCAATGATTTCTCATGTGCCCTTCTGGCACTTCTTAGCTCTCTCTTTAAGTCTTTACTGGCTAAATTGTAACTCTCATGCGCCCTAACTGAGCCTTAATATCTCATCCTAACATAAGCCTTCTTCTTCCTCTTGACAAGAGCTTCAACTTCTTTAGTAAACCATGGCTCCCTCGCTCAACAACTTCATCCCTGCCGGACAGGTACATACTCACTGAGGACACACAGTAGCTGTTCCTTGAATAAGCTCCGCATTTCAATGCCCTGCAGTTTCCTTCCCTGTCCTCTGCATCCTAAATCTTGCCTAACTGCATTATAATTGCCATTTCCCCAGCTCTAACTCTTGCCCTGCATTATAGACCTATTCCTTTCCATCACCGAAGTAAATATAACCAAATTGTGGTTACTATCACCAAAGTGTTCACCTATCTCCAAATCTAGCACTTGGCCGTTTTCATTACTCAGTACCAAATCCAATGTGGCCTTGCCCCTTGTTGGCCTGTCCACATACTGTGTCAGGAAACCTTCCTGCACATATTGGACAAAAACTGACCCATCTAAAGTACTTGAACTATTGTATTCCTAGTCAATATTTGGAAAGTTAAAGTCACCCATAACAACTACCCTGTCACTCTCGCTTCTATCAAGAATTATCTTTGTTATCCTTTCCTCTACATCTCTGGAACTATTTGGAGGCCTATAGAATACTCCCAACAGAGTGACCTCTCCTTTCCTGTTTCTAACCTCAGCCCATACTACCTCAGTAGGTGAGTCCTCAAACATCCCTTCTGTCATCATAATACTGTCCTTGATTAACTATGCTCCCCCCCTCCCCCCGCATTTACCATTTTCTCTGTTCTTACTGAAACATCTTCATTTTGTGAGATTAGCACACATGATTGTGGAAACTTAAACTTAATGCAAATGTTGACAATAAGTCACATTCAAATGTTCTCAATCTTTTCTTCTGAAAGCCAGCTTTCTTATTTCACTGTGCACCACCACGATGACAAGTGGCAACAAAGGCTTGGCAACAGATGCCAAAACTGAAAATAACTACAACGATACTTGGGAGCTTCATATACAGCACTTGTCACAGAACCTGCCTCTCAAAGATTCACCTCTTTAGCTGTGAGCAAAGGTGCATCATTGGAAGATATTCCCTCTGAATTGATTTGTTTGCTGCATGTCCTTTTTTTTTGTAGATGCTGCCAACATCATACCTAATTAGTTTAACAGAGAACAGTAAATACCAAAGTACCTACTCAGACCTTTTTTACTTCGCATTCTCATGACTATTAATGTTAATTCATCATGCAAATAATTATTTTCCAATATAATGTTCATTTATATAAGTTTTGATTGCTATTAACATTGAAGATAATTGAAAAATTGGGAAAATCTGTCAGATTTTGAAACTGTTTTGAATTTGCATTGGGTGTATGATTAGGTTTTGTACTAAAGTGTGGGCCAGCAGTTAATACGCACATTGCCTCTATTGGTACCAGTCTAGTACTCATGCCTGTCTGTCACCACAGATACAATTAACTAAATCTAGCAGTTACAATTGGGCAGCATGGTGGCACAGTGGTTAGCACTGCTGCTTCACAGCAACAGAGACCTGGGTTCAATTCCTGCCTCAGGCGACTGACTGTGTGGAGTTTGTGCATTCTCCCCATGTCTGTGTGGGTTTCGTCCCAAAAATGTGCAGGTTAGGTGAATTGGCCATGCTAAATTGCCTGTAGCATTAGGGGCAGGGGGGAATGGGTCTGGGTGGGTCATGGGTCGGTGTGGACTTGTTGGGCCGAAGGGCCTATTTCCACACTGTAAGTAATCTAATGTACTTGCATTTCGTCTTGACTTCAACCTGCATTACAGTTCATCTTGACTTCAATCTGCATTTATCTGTTTGTAACCTACACAGGTTCTTCACTGGTGTATTTCAAAACGTTCAGCAGTATATTTCAGAATGTTAAGAATGTTGAATGATTTGTCCAAAGTGTACATTCTATGAATATCACACAATTGTGGTGCATTTCAGTTTGCTTCCTGTCAGTTTTTGTGTCTGCAGCCATTAACCTTTGTAATGTCAGAGTCTGTGGTCAACTTTAACTGCAATGTTGACTGACTGTTTACGGTAACCTTATTGTCTACCAGATGACATTTCCAGTAAGCTACGTGTGGGTACGATAGTTTTCTAGGCAGTCCACACCTACAAAAGAATTCAAGGTAACCCTTTACTCTTACAGAGATGCTACATTGTGGAGTCATGTTTATTCACAAAAAAACAAGGTGAAACAAAGGGTTAAACTTTACATGAAACCGTTTAAAGGTTTTAAGGTCTGCTAATCTAGCACCCAAGGACTTTTACTTGAAAGCATTTCTGAAAGTTATATATTAATCAAAATAGATATTATTAATTCATAACGGAATTTTTTACTGAAAAATGCACATTCCATATTTGTTAAAAAATATACAGTTTAACAAAAAAAAACTCAGTTACAGAAGTCACAGTTCATCCAGGATGTCAAAACTTTTGTTTGTAAGAGATATTGATCTGGTCACTATTTGTTGGTAGTTCTAACAACAGAACAATGATCAAGCACATATTTTATTCTGTATTGTTTTTTTTAATTCTTTGTGAATTTTTGATTATTGGACTTTCCGCTCAAACTTCTGAGGTACACTGGCATATATTGTGTTCATCATCGCCTTTCAGACAACTTAACATTTTCAAATGTGTATATAATTACTTTTGATTCAAGGATGATTTGAGGCCAAGGTGTCAGGTGTTTGTCTTCTCAAAGAAATCATCCACGGAATAATAGTGTCAAATACCAAGATCCCTCACATGAATGCTGGGCTCGATTTTCCCATGGGTTTCAAGGACCCCATGATGGGACCAAATGAGGATCCAAGGCCTGCACTTACAGAGAACAAGTTCAGAGAAGCCATATTTCTGATAATAACAATGCTCTTAGGCAACAAAAATGGTACAGTCTGTGCCCCAAAGGAGTTTAGCTTGCAGTCTGAAGGCCTTCTTGGTGAGTGCTTCTGAATTTTTATTTTAAATTAGGATTCTTCCCATCCTATTAAGGATAGTAGGACAGGAGGAGTAGCTGGCCCAATGAGAAGGCCAGCAGTTGTAAAGCCTCAGTAGTTCCAACAGAAGATGTGCATGCTTCAAAGGAACTTTGGAGACTGCAAAGTTAACTTGAAACGGAGATGCCCTCAGAGGTGGGAGGGAGGTATATCCAAACTGCCCTCCCTCAGAACAGTGTCAATTCTTATGGGTTTCCCAGGCTGAGTGCAGACATACTGCCCGCTGTCCAGAGACAAATAATGTAAGTACTTGCAGTCCCAATTTGGGTTGATTTAAGCATCCATTGGCATTTTTTAAGTGACATGTGGAGTCTTCCACCTGAATAGAGGTAGCTTCCCATGACAGGCTGGGATCCTTGAGCCAAAGGCTCCAGACTCCAAAGAGGGTCCTGGGCAGCTAAGACTGTAACCATGGCCCAAATGCTGCTACCAAAGGAGTTTTGCCTGTATTCTGAGGGCTCCTCCTGTTCGGTTCCTCTGAAATTTTATTTTAAAATCTAGGCTTTCAAGGAACCTTCCATTTTGAAGCGCCTTCATAGTAACCAAGCTTCCAGCTCTACCAGTGGGACTTCCAAGGCTTACACATTGCTGACCCTGTAATTTGGACCAGCAGCATTGGGAGTCTGTACATCATTCTTAAATGGTAAAGAAGAACAAAGGTTGTCAGTCAGGAGGTATTCAGGAAAACAGCTCCCTCTGGTCTGGCTCACAGCCATTTGGCATTGGTCCCAAAGCCCATGGAAACATTCTGTCCAATGTAATGGATAAAGGTTGCATCATTTTGGTCCAAATGCCTTTTATTTTTGTCATCACAAAATAGTTATCTCCATTTTGTGACCTCCTGATCCTCCAAATTAACAATCAAAATGTGCATCTTGAAATTCAAAGAAAATCGTTCAAATTACATCTGCTTTGTTTCAATGAAGCACACAGTTGTAGCTTGTATAGTTGGAGCATTATTACTGAGTAGGTTTGTCATTGGCCTACCTGCATACTTTAGCCCAAAATGTAAGTGGAGGAAAATTGTGGAGGCGAAGCGATGTGACAAGCAGCTTGTGCCAGCTTATCAGAATTTCCATTGACCCAGTTTATGTCCTGAGTTTCCATTGGCATTATGTCCGCTGATGCAGATACTCAGAGTGGATAGCAAAATTTTCAGTCATCACACACTCTAATGATAGATTGGTCAAAACCAGGATTTGAGCACATAGTCCTGCTGGCACTGAACCATAGTGCTGAGGAAATATTGTATTGCTAGGGATATTATCTAATAGATGTGACATTAAACATCTACATGTTCAGGTGGGTGTGAAAGGTTCCATTTCACTGATAAAGAGCAGCAAGTGTCCTGCATTGCATTCTGTTGCAATCATCTCCATCCAAAACATTTACCTCTTTGCAGTCTGTGGCACAATGCCATATGAAATTGACTGCTGTAGCAGCAATTAATTCATAGTTGATAGTTCATAATTAACATAGCTCTTGAGACATTCTGAGGCCATGTCAACGATACAAAAACAAGTTAATTTTCCAAAATATAAAATGCAGTGAAAAGATAACACAGGCAAGCAAATGTATTGTTATGTGGGAAAGTGCACTTATTTGGGCTGAATTCTAGGCTAAGTATAGATTTACTCATCTTTCCAACAATGAAACTGTTTCCGACAATGGCAACTCTCATAATAGAAGTCAGAAGACATAATGACTTCAAAGCACCATTTCATTTGGTAATTTTGGTGTCTGATTTGACAATGTTGTTGACAACAAGATTAATGGGCTAGTACTAACTATGCTGGACATCATGGCTGCAATTTTGTTCCACTCCTGGACACTGAATCATTGTGGGTTTTACATTGTTGGTTTGTTTAAACATTCCACACTATTGCTTCGATCAAGCTCAGCCCAGTGTATGAAGATGTAAACTCAGGCTATCAGCGATCTCACCACATTGTAGAACTCCTACAAATGGAAATTATTACACATCTTCAGCTCACATCTGCAAGAGTTGCTGCAGCTTCGAAAGGCTGTGGAGAGCTGCCACTGGCACAATAGCAGCCATGCCATGTAGTTCTCATTGAACCAAATTTGCTCATCAGATTCAAGCATAATATATGATCATTTTTTGAAGAAATTCAGAGTTGTTTGATGTTTTCGTACAGATAGATCTTTTGTCATTCTTTAAAATACAATCAATGCAATTTCAGTAGCATTTATCTTTTTAAAGTGATGTACAAACAAAGCAAGGGTAATGGAAAACAAAGACTCTTTCACACAGTGAGTAGTCAGAGAATGGAATGCACTGTCTGGAAATGTGGTGGAGGCAAGTTCAGTTGAGGCATTCAAGAAGATATTGGATGATTATTTGGATAGAAACGGTGAAGCTATGTAACATTGTTATCACTAGAGTTCACCATTTGAGCTGTGTTACTCTTTTAGCAGCAACATAAACTAATACATTATAACTTTTTGCTGGACTTATATTATGCTTCCTATATCAAATGAAATTGAGGAAAAGTACATAAAATGTGTTTTGTTGCAAACAGAAGCCTGGATTTTGCAGTCATTAGCACATGAACAGCATGACACTGTACTTCTATGCACCCACAGGCTTTCTGTGGGCTTTTGCACTATAACCTGTGGTCATTAGAAATCCAAAATAGCACTGCGCCCTCTACAGAATATCTGGAACTTGCGTGAACAAGGAAACAACTGTGTAACTCCACACATAACCAGTCATAGATTCATAGAGATGCACAGCATGGAAACAGACCCTTCAGTCCAACACGTCCATGCCGACCAGATATCCCAACCCAATCTAGTCCCACCTGCCAGCACCCGGCCCATATCCCTCCAAACCCTTCCTATTCATATACATATCCAAATGCCTTTTACATGTTGCAATTGTACCAGCCTCCACCACTTCCTCTGGCAGCTCATTCCATACCTGTACTACCCTCTGTGTGAAAAAGTTGCCCCTTAGTCCCCTTTTATATCTTTCCCCACTCACCCTAAACCTTTCTTTCTCTTTCTACTTCCAAAGCCACTTTACTTTGTATTTTTATTTTATTAAGTATTAGGCAGGGAGGATGTACGTTAAAACAAACATGTAAACTGATACACTCATAAGTATACTTTAATTGTCCATTTTTATTTTGGTGCTCCTACTCATATGGGTCAAAGATCTGCATTTGATTATCTAAATAAGGCCAGGAGCTGATTAGCCCAATAATAGGAGCCAAATCAAATTCCATTTGCTTCTAACTAAAAGCAAAAAAAACACACATGTAGTCAAGAGTACTCCACAATTAAATAACCAGAGAAAGAGGGGCTGGACACCTTTGGTATTGATTATTTCAGTTTATCGATCATTTTGAGATGAATTCCAAGCCAGGTATAATTTTCTGTTATTTGCTAGTTCTATTCATGCCAAAATTATTTTTCACAAAGCAAAATGCTAAATTATTAGACATTAAGACAGTCCCTACTAACCAAATAAAGTAAAACAAACTGCAAGAGTTTTCAGGATGGTTCTATATCCCCAAACAAATTGTGTGTCCAATTGCAGCAATTGTGGTCATCAATCTCACTTCCTGTTTTAAAAACATTGTTATTAATATTAATACTTGGCAGATGGTGAGCTATATTATAATAAAATCTATGGAATGAAAGCATCTGACACATTAACCAATAACAGAATCTATGTGAGAAACAAAGTAATCAAATCTTGGATGTTTCAGTTAAGTGCTTGCTCAATTAATTTTGTGATATCTGTGCAACATGTAAACATTCATGGCAGACTCCCTCAAATTAGAAATGAAAATAATAAATTTAATTTGGGGAGAACACATAACTACTGACGCAATTTAATTCTACTCAGCGAATTACTTTATGAAATTAAGAGGATTTAACCTTAAAGTTTGGATTACCATTATCTTAAATAATAATCCCCGACAGATTTAGAAATAAAACAAAATGGGGATCTGAAACAAAAAAAGGTAGAAATTGCAGGAGAAACTCAGCAGGACAGGTATCTGTGGAGAGAAAACAGGAGAATTCAAAGTGGAGAAAGTGAGGACTGCAGATGCTGGAGATAAGTCAACAGGGGTACTCGAACAGGCAGCATCCGAGAAGCAGGAGAATTGACTTTTTGTACAAGAATGAGGCTTGAGGGCTGAGTGGACAGATAAATGACGACTGGGGGGGGGGGGAGTTGTGCTGGGGTGGAAGGTAGCTGAGAGTACGATAAGTAGATAGAGGTAGGGGTAAAGGTGATAGGTCAGAAAGGCGGTCTCAACAACTCTCACTGAGACAAGCACAACACACAATTCACATCAGTAGTACTTGATGATTTGGGCCCACAGGTGCTGTTTGATATCCAAAATACGCATGAGGTCTGAGGTGCATGTGACCCATGGGGTAAGGCATCCCAGATTACATTTTCCTAAGGTCAAAGCACAGTCAGTACCTGTCAATTACATGCAAAGTAGGCAATGCAACATTGACTTAGTGCCCTCTCTGTTGCCATTTAGTAGCATGTGGTTTGGGGATTGAGTATTTGCCTGGAAATAAATATTAACCCAAAGAGACTATGGGATGAATGGGAAGTGGGATGTAAGGGCAGCTTGGTGGCTAGTGGTTAACACTGCTGCCTTACAGCATCAGGGACCCTGGTTCAATTCCAGCCTTGGGTAACTGAGTGCGTGGAATTTACATATTCTCCCTGTATCTGTGTGGGTGCTCCAGTTTCCTCCCACAGTCCAAAGATGAACCTGCACAGTTACTGCCTTTGTATTGAATTCATGTATTGCTGGACATCGGAGTGCATCTGGGAAAATTAACAAACAGTGAAACTCACAACTGATCTTGGAGGAACCTGTTTGGGAGAGGTCACAGCACAGAGACAGATGAGTGAATAGTTTTAAATGTGGTCCTGGGGAGTCTGCAGTAGTGAATAGAGTGGGTTATTTCTTGATTATATGTTTTGTTGAGGTATATCTCTTGATTAAACTTAAAATTATAAGTCATAAGTATTAAGTTAGCAGGAGCAGTGTTTTGTAGAGGAATAAAATGGTGTTGTTTTCTGGGTCTGTGGATTGGATGAAGCAAAAATGGCCCTTAATAGAGTAATATGCGCTGCTTGTTAGATGTGGGAGTTTAGAGAGCGTTTACGTGTTACAGAGGATTATATCTACAATAAATGTCATTAGTTGCGAATCCTATCAAACTGAATGGAACGGTTGGAGCAACAGTTAGAGGCAATGAGGAATTTACAAGAGTCTAGATTAGCGTGGTGCTGGAAAAGCACAGCAGTTCAGGCAGCATCCGAGGAGCAGTAAAATCGATGTTTCGGGCAAAAGTCCTTCATCAGGAATACAGTCAGAGAGCCTGAAGGGTGGAGAGATAAGTGAGAGGAGGGTGGGATTTATAAGAGCAAGGGGGTGTGATGGTTTGCAGTTATAGGAAGGGAGAAAAGATGGGTTAACTCCGAGAAAGGTAAGAGAAGTAGGCAGGTAGTGCAGGAGTCTTCAGTGGCTATGACCATTTCAGACAAGTATGCTATTTTGGAAAAAGTAGAGGGTGATGGATTCCCAGGGGAATGTAGCACGAACAGCCAAGTTTCTGGTAATGAGACTGGCGCTAATGCAATGAGGGGTACATCGGATTCTAAGAGCTCGATTGTGCTTGCTAGTCTGAGGCACAGACAATGTGTGTGCTAGGATCAAGGATGTCTCAGAGAGGGTGCAGAATGTTCTCAAGGGGGAGAGGGCCCAGCAAGAGGTCATTGTACACATTGGAACCAACGACATAGGAAGGGAAACGGTTGAGATTCTGAAGGGAGAATACAGAGAGTTAGGCAGAAATTTTAAAAGGAGGTCCTCGAGAGTGATAATATCTGGATTACTCCCGATGCTATGAGCTAGTGAGGGTAGGAATAGGAGTTTAGGGCAGATGAATGCATGGCTGAGGAGCTGGTATATGGGAGAAGGATCCACATTATTGGATCATTGGAATCTTTTCTGTGATAGAAGTGACCTGTACAAGACAGATTTCACCTCAATTGGAAGGGTACTAGTAAGGTGAGGTGGGGGAGGGGGCACCCAGGGAGATAGTGAGGAAAGAGATCAATCTGAGGTTGGTACAGTTGAGAAAAGAAGCAAGTCTAACAGTCCGGGAAGGCAGGGCTAAAGCAGAGAACAAGGTAGGACTGATAAATTAAACTGCATTTATTTAAATGCAAGGGGCCCAACAGGAAAGGCAGATGTACTCAGGGCATGGTTAGGAACATGGGACTGGGATATCAATGCAATTACAGAAATGTGGCTCAGGAATGGACAGGACTGGCAGCTTAATGTTGCAGGATGCAAATGCTATTGGAAGGGTAGAAAGGGGAGCAAGAGAGGAGTGGGAATAGCATTTTTGATAAGGGATAGCATTACTGCTGAACTGAGGGAAGGTATTCCCTTAAATACATCCAGGGAAGTTATTTATGTGGACCTGAGAAATAAGAAAGGGATGATTACTTTATTGGGATTGTAGCATAGACCCTCTAATAGTCAGAGGGAAATTGAGAAACAAATTTGTGAGGAAACCTCAGTTATATGTAAGAACAATAGGGTGGTTATGGAAGGGATTTTAACTTTCCAAACATAAACTGGGACTGCCATAGTGTTAAGGGTTTAGATGGAGAGGAATTTGTTAAGGATGAACAAGAAAACTTTCTGACTCAGTATGTGGATGTACCTACTACAGAAGGTGCAAAACTTGACTGTGGGAAATGAGGCAGGGCAGGTGACTAGGGTGTCAGGGGGGGAACACTTTGGGGCCAGTGACCATAATTCTATTAGTTTTAAAATAGTGATGGAAAAAGATAGACCAGATCTAAAAATTGAAGTACAAAATTGGAGAAAGGCCAATTTTGACTGTATTAGGCAGGAACTTATAAAAGCTGATTGGGTGCAGATGTTCGCAGGAAAAAGGACGGCTGCAAAATGGGAAGTCTTCAGAAATGAGATAACGAGGTTGCAGAGACAGCATATTCCTGTTAGGGTGAAAGGTAGGTATAGAGGATGCTGGGTGACTAAAGAAATTGAGGGTTTGGTTAAGAAAAAGAAGGAAGCATATGTCAGGGATAGACAGGATGGATTGAGTGAATCCTTAGAAGAGTATAAAGTCAGTAGGAGTATACTTAAGAGGGAAATCAAGAGGGCAAAAAGGGGGCATGACATAGCTTTGACAAATAGAGAAGTAGAATCCAAAGTGTTTTTACAAATACATTAAGGACAAAAGGGTAACTAGTGAGAGAATAGGGCCCCTCAAAGATCAGCAAGGCGCCCTTTGTGTGGAGTTGCAGGAGATGGGGGAGATATTAAATGAGTATTTTGCATCAGTGTTTAATGTGGAAAAGGACATGGAAGATATAGAATGTAGGGAAATAGATGGTGATATCTTGAAAAATGTCCATATTACAGAGCAGGAAGTGCTGGATGTCTTGAAACATGAATAAATCCCCAGGAATGAATAAATCCCCTAGAACCCTGTGGGAAGCTAGGGAAGTGATTGCTGGGCCTCTTGTTGATTTATTTGTATCATCGATAGTCAGAGGTGAGGTGCCAAAAGACTGGAGGTTGGCTAATGTGGTGCCACTGTTTAAGAAAGGTGGTAGGGACAAGCCAAGGAACTATAGAGCAGTGAGCCTGATGTCAGTGGTGGGCAAGTTATAGAGTCATAGAGTCATAGAGATGTACAGCATGGAAACAGACCCTTTGGTCCAACCCGTCCATGCCGACCAGATATCCCAACCCAATCTAGTCCCGCCTGCCAGCACTCGGCCCATATCCCTCCAAACCCTTCCTATTCATATACCCATTCAAACGCCTCTTAAATGTTGCAATTGTACTAGCCTCCACCACTTCCTCTGGCAGCTCATTCCATACACATATCACCCTCTGCATGAAAAAGTTGCCCCTTAAGTCACTTTTATATCTTTCCCCTCTCATCCTAAACCTATGCCCTCTAGTTCTGGACTCCCCAACCCTAGAGAAAAGACTTTGCCTATTTACCCTATCCATGCCCCTCATAATTTTGTAAACCTCTATAAGGTCACCCCACAGCCTCCGACACTCCAGGGAAAACAGCCCCAGTCTGTTCAGCCTCTCCCTATAGCTCAAATCCTCCAACCCTGGCAACATCCTTGTAAATCTTTTCTGAACCCTTTCAAATTTCACAATATCTTTCTGATAGGAAGGAGACCAGAATTGCACGCAATATTCCAACAGTGGCCTAACCAATGTTCTGTACAGCCACAACATGACCTCCCCACTCCTGTACTCAATACTCTGACCAATAAAAGAAAGCACACCAACTGCCTTCTTCACTATCCTATCTACCTGTGACTCCACTTTCAAGGAGCTATGAACCTGCACTTCAAGGTCTCTTTGTTCAGCAACACTCCCTAGGACCTTACCATTAAGTGTATAAGTCCTGCTAAGATTTGCTTTCCCAAAATGCAGCACCTCACATTTATCTGAATTAATGAATGTTGGAGGGAATCCTGAGAGACAGTATTTGCATATATTTGGAAAGGTAAGGATTGATTATGGATAGTCAACATGGCTTTGTTCTTGGAAAATCATGTCGCACAAACTTGATTGAGTTTTTTTGAAGAAGTAACAAAGAGGATTGATGAGGGCAGAGCAGTAAATGTTGTCCATATGGACTTCAGTAAGGCTTTTGACAACGCCTTGGGAGACTGGTTAACAAGGTTAGATCTCATGGAACACAGGATGAACTTGAAGGGAATTTGATATGTGGGAGGCTTTCAAAGATAGGTTAAAGGTATTGCAGAATAGGCATGTCTCATTGAAAGCAAAGGATAGGAAAGGCAAGGTTCGTGAACCATGGATGACAAGAGAAATTGTGTGACTGGCCAAGAGGAAACGGGAAGCGTACATAAAGTCCAGGCAGCTAAGAACAGAACAGGCCCTGGAAGAATATCAGGAGAGTAGGACCAGTCTTAAATGAGGAATCAAGCGGCCTAAAGGGGTCATGAACTAACTTTAGCGAGCAGAATTAAGGAGAATCCCAAAGCTTTTTATTCTTATATAAGAAGCAAGCAGATAACTAGAGAAAGGATTGGTCCACTAAAGGATAAGGAAGGAAGGCTGTGTGTCGAACCTGAGAAAATGGGCGAGATTCTGAATAATTATTTTGCATCAGTGTACACTGAGGAGAGGGACATGATGAATGGTGAGATTAGAGGTAGAAGTTTGATTACTCTGGGTCACGTTGACATAAGTTAGGAAGATGTGTTGGGTCGGCTAGAGGCTATTAATGTGGACATATCCCCAGGACCGGATGGGATCTATCCCAGGTTGCTGAGGGAGGCGAGAGAGGAAATAGCTGGGGCCCTGACAGATATCTTTGTAGCATCCTTAAACACAGGTGAGGTGCCGGATGACTGGAGGGTAGTTCATGTTGTCTCCCTGTACAAGAAGGATAGTAGGGATATTCCAGCTAACTACAGACCAGTGAGCCTGACATCAGTGGTGCGAAAGTTTCTGGAGAAGGTACTGAGGTATAGGATCTATTTATATTTGGAAAAGAATGGGCTTATCAATGATAGGCAACATGGTTTTGTGCGAGGGAGATTGTGCTTACCAACTTAATAGAGTTCTTTGAGGAAGTGACCAAGTTGATAGATGAAGGAAGGGCTGTAGATGTCATATACATGAACTTTAGTAAGGCATTTGCTAAGGTTCCCCATGGTAAAATAATGGAGAAAGTGAAGTCACATGGTGTGCAGGGTGTTCTAGCTAGGTGGATAAAGAACTGGTTGAGCAACAGGAGACAGAGAGTAGTAGCTGAAGGGAGTTTCTCAGAATGGAGAAAGGTGACCAATGGTGTTCCACAGGAATCAGTGCTGGGGCCATTGTTGTTTGTGATATAAATGAATGATCTGGAAGAGGTCATTGCTGGTATGATCAGCAAGTTTGCAGATGACACGAAGATTGGTGGAGTGGCAGACAGCATAGGGGACTGTCAAAGAATACAGGAGAATATAGATAGACTGGAGAGTTGGGTGCAGAAGTGGCAGTTGGAGTTCAATCCAGGCAAATGTGAGGTGATGCATTTTGGGAATTCTAATTCTAGAGCGAATTATAGAGTAAACGGAAGAGCCTTGGGAAAAGTTGATGAGCAGAGAGATCTGGGAGTTCAGGTCCATTGTACCCTGAAGGTTGTTGTACAGGTGGATAGAGTGTTCAGGAAGGCATATGGTATGCTTGACTTCATTGGACAGGGTATTGAGTATAAGAACTGGCAGGTCATGTTAAAATTGTACAAGACATTGGTTCGGCCACATTTAGAATACTGTGTACAGTTCTGGTCGCCACATTACCAAAAGGATGTGGAACCTTTGGAGAGGGTGCAGACAATGTTTATGAAGATATTGCCTGATTATGGCAGGTGCTAGCTATGAAGAGAGGTTAAGATTGTTTTCATTAGAAAAAAAAGATTGAGGGGGGACCTGATTGAGGTCTACAAAATCATGAAGGGTAGATAGAGATAAGCTTTTTCCTAGGGTGAAGGATTCAATAACGAGAGATCACACTTTCAAGGTGAGACGTGAAAAGTTTAAGGGGTGGAAACGCAGCAATTATTTTACGCAGAGGGTGGTAAGTGCCTGGAATGCTTTGCCAGAAGAGGTAGTAGAGGCAGGCACAGTAAATTCATTTAAGATGCATCTGGACAGATGCATAAGTAGGTGGGAGCAGAGGTATACAGATGGTTAGGAATTGGGCAACAGGTTCAGACAGTGGATTTGGATTAGCTCAGGCTTGGAGGACCGAAGGGCCTGTTCCTGGGCTATAAATTTTCTTTGTTCTTTGTTCTTTGGTCACTGAATGACATAAGGTCAGATGATGTGGAATCTGTGTGGGTGGAGTTGAGGAACCACAAAGGCAAAAAAACGATAATGAGAGTTATGTTCAGATCTCCCAGCAGTGGTCAGGACCAGGGGCGCAAGATGTACCAGGAAATAGATAGGGCATGTCAGAAAGGCAAGGTCACGGTGACCATGGGGGACTTCAATATGCAGGTGGACTGGGCGGATAATGCTGCCAGTGGATCCAAAGAAAGGGAATTCATGGAATGCTTACAGGACTATTCTGGACTTATGTAATGAGCCAGACTTTATAAAAGATCTTAAAGTAAGGGAACACAAAGGAGGCAGCGATCATAATATGGTAGAGTTCAGTCTGCAGTTTGAAAGAGAGAAGGCAAAATCAGATGTAATGGTGTTACAGTTAAATAAAGGCAATTATACAGGGGCATGAGAGAGGAACTGTTGAAAATTGAATAGAAGCAGAGCCTAGTGGGGAAGACAGTAGAGCAACAATGGCATGAGTTTCTGGATGTAATTGAGGACGCATTGCAGAGGTTCATCCCAAGAAAAAGAAATATTATCCGGGGAGGGGCTAGATAGCCACGGCTGACAAAGGAAGTCGGGAAATGTATCACAGAAAAAGAGAGCGCCTATAAAGTGGCCAAGAGCACTGGGAAATCAGAAGATTGGGAAGACTACAAAAACAAACAAAGGATAACAAAGAGACAAATAAGGAAAGAGAGGATCAAATATGAAGGTAGGCCAGCCAGAAATATTAGAAATGATAGTAAAAGTTTCTTTCAATACATAAGAAACAAACAAGAGGCAAAAGTAGAAATTGGGCCCCTCCAAATTGATGCTGGAAGGCTAGTGCTGGGAGATAAGGAAATAGCTGAAGAACTGAATAAGTACTTTGTGTCAGTCTTCACAATGGAGGACATGAGTAATATCTCAACAATTAAGGAGAGTCAAGGGGCAGAGTTGAATACGGTAGTCATTACAAAAGAGAAAGTGCTAGAAAAGCTAAAAGGTCTAAAAATCAATAAATCTCCTGGCCCTGATGGGCTACATCATAGAGTTCTGAGAGAGGTGGCTGAGGAAATAGCTGAGGCACTGACTGAGATCTTTCAAAAATCACTGGAGTCAGGTAAAGTCCCAGATAATTGGAAAATCGCTGTTGTAACCCCTTGTTCAAGAAAGGATCAAGACAAAAGATGGAAAATTATAGGCTGATTAGCTTAACCTCGGTTGTAGGAAAAATTCCAGATTCCATAATTAAGGATGAGATGTCTAAATTCTTGCAAGTGCAGGATTGGATTAGAGCAAGCCAGCATGGATTTAGTAAGTGGAGGTCGTGCCTGACAAACCTGTTAGAAATCTTTGGAGAAGTAACAAGTAGGTTAGACCAGGGAAACCCAGTGGAAGTTATCTATCTAGACTTCCAAAAGGCCTTTGATAAGCTGCCTCACGGGAAGCTGCTGAGTAAGGTGAGGGCCCATGACGTTCGAGGTGAGCTACTGGCATGGATTGGGGATAGGGAGACAGTAAGGTCTACAGATGTTAGAGGTCAGAATTGAGAGTGTGTTGCTGGAAAAGCACAGCGGGTCTGGCAGCATCCGAGGAGCAGGGGAATGATTCTTAATGAAGGGCTTTGGCCCGAAACATTGATTTCCTGCTCCATGGATTAGGGATTGGTTGCCTGACAGAAGGCAGTGAGTTGGGATAAAACATTCTTTTTCGGAATGGCAGCTGGTGACAAGTGGTGTCCCGCAGTGTTCAGTGTTGGGGCCACCCCTGTTCGCTTTATACACTAATGATCTGGATGAAGGGACTGGGGGCATTCTGGCAAAGTTCACCGATGATACGAAGTCCAGCAGACAGGCAGGTAGTACTGAGGAGGTGGGGAGGCTACAGAAAGATTTAGACAGTTTAGGCGAGTGGTTCAGGAAATGGCTGATGAAATTCAACGTGAGCAAGTGCGAGGTCTTGCACTTTGGAAAAAGGAACACAGGCATGGACTATTTTTTAAATGGTGAGAAAATTCATAAAGCCAAAGTACAAAGGGATCTGGGAGTAATAATACAGGATTCTCTTAAGGTTGATTTGCAGGTTGAGTCCGTGGTTAAGAAATCAAATTAATGTTGTCATTTATCTCAAGTGGGTTGGAATATAAAAGCAGCAATGTGCTTCTGAGACTTTATAAATGTCTAGTTAGGCCTCATTTAGAATACTGTGTGCAATTTTGGGCCCCATACCTCAGGAAGGACATACTGGCACTGGAGCATGTCCAGCAGAGATTTCCACGGATAATCCCTAGAATGTTAGTCTAACATATGATGAACAGCTGAGGATCCTGGGATTGTATCATTAGAATTTAGAAGGTTATGGGGTGATCTAAGAGAAATTTTCAAGATAATGCATGGCTTAGAAAAGGTGGACGCTGGGAATTTGATTCTGTTAGGCGGGAAGACTAGGACCCATGGGCACAGCCTTAAAATTAGAGGGGGATCAATTTAAAATGGAAATGAGGAAACATTTCTTCAGCATGTGGAAGTGTTGGGCATGTGGAATTCATTGCCACAGAGTACATTGGAGGCTGGGATGTTGGGTGTCTTCAAAGCAGAGATTGATAAATTTTTGATCTCGCAAGGAATTAAGGGTTATGGGGAGAGTGTGGGTAAGTGGAATTGAAACGCCCATCAACCATGATTAAATGGCAGAGTGGACTTGATGGGTCAAATGACCTTGCTTCTACTCCTATGTCTTATAGTATTATGGTCTCATTAGTCTTCTTGTGCAAAATTATTAACCATAGCATTATTTCCTTCAGCAGTCTATTGAATACATTGCAATCAAATATGTAGATGGCTATAGAGTATCCAAATCCAGAAGTACTTCAGCTGGCAATCTCATTCAGAGAGACAGCATAATGATTGGTGTGTAAGATTAAAAAATGTGATGTCACTAGTGCGGTGCAAAGAAAATAGAAGCACTTATTTAGGGAAAGGTCAAAGGAACTTTGCTCTTTAATCAGCTGTGCTCATATTTGACCACATATCTGAATTGGCAGAGGTTAACTTTTGTATAATCAGTCACCCTCATGAGCACAAAAGATGGAAAAAAATCTATATATCAAGAAAGTTATTTTCTTTCTACCAATGAATGGAGGGTCTTTCACAAGTAGCATTCCATTGCCCAGCAAACTGTGAAAGCTTACAATAATGAATATATTACTCAACACTGAGTGAAACAATTTCAGCTCATAAGCTCTGACCATATTTTATTATTTTTTCAGCAGTTGTTAGTGATGATTTTACTGTCCCATTTACAGCCCTTCTAAACTATCTTTTATATCTTGTCACATTACACCTCCTTTAGAGCATATCTGTTTTATCTTTAATCCCTCTTGCCTTCCATCCTGCCACAGACCTCAGGGTCATTGAAACATTAACTCTGATTTCTCTTCACAGATGCTGCCAGACCTGCTGAACTTTTCCAACCATTTCTGTTTTTGTTTCCAAAAATTTGCTGTCTATTTTTTCAGATTTCCAGCATCCACAGTATTTTCTTTTTATGTAAACATAGCTGGTACAAAGGAAGATAGTTGTAATTGTTGGAGATCAGTCATCTCAATTCCCAGACATCTCTGCAGAAATTCTTAACAGAAGTGCCTTAGGTCTAAACATCTTCAGTTGCTTTAGCAATGACCTTCCCTCCATCATAAGGTCAGAAGTGGGGATATTTACTGATCATTTGCACAATGTTCAGCAGCATTTGCAACTTCTCGACTACTGAAGTAGTCCACATTCCAAATTCAGCAACATCTGGATTTTGGCTAGTACATGTCAAGAAACATTTGTGCCACACAACTGACTGTAGTGGTTCAAGAAAGCAGTTCACCACCACCTTATCAAGGGGAACTAAGGATGGGGTAATAAATGCTGGCCCAGTAAGTACCACCCACATTCTATGAGTGAATAAAAACGAACTTCCTTTATTCATGTAGTTAACTAGGAAAAGTCAGTTGGCAGTTCTAGTACTCCAGCACTTACACATTTATGCTTCACCAATAATGCAGATGTACAAGTTCTGCCCAGCATTTTGTAGGCATATTGATTTTTAAATGTTGGACAGCACAGTATAGGTACAGCTACCAAATAGTGTATTTAAAAAGTGGATTATACTTCTTTTCCAATTCATGCAAAAGTAATGACAATTATGTCATGTATGGTCTTGAGCATGAGGATTAAAACCAGTATTACCAATGTTAGCTTCAGGAAACTTCACTGTTAACTTTAAATATTATGTTGACTGGAAGCCAAATACAAATGTGATTAAATTTACTTAATTTTCTCTACGTTCTTTTATATGGCCACTGAGTGACATGACAATTCCCAAATCTTGACTGCTTTGCTCATACCTTATTCTTTGCTCACAGCAATCCACAAATATATTGCAAGTTATTATAACCAGCACCAGCTCCCTCTACGGGACCGTCATTCAATTACAGGCAGCGAAAACAAATATCCCTGAGAACAAATTGGCCCCGAGTTTGTTGGCACCTGTGTAATAATGAATGCAAAATGCAAGCTGTTACCAGCGCAACATATTAAAAAAAATGTTAGGTTTACACTGTGAGTTTTGAGTCTCCACAAGTTGCTGGAGGATTTACATTGCTTCGCCATCAACTCCCAAAACCAGGAGTCTGTTCCTTCATCCGACCACTTATGTCCACAGAAAGAAAAGAAGATCGGGAATACAGTTTTAGAATCACTGAAAATAAGGCAAAAAACACAGTGTTTAGTCTTTATGAGATGTTTGTACATTTGTCCTTGGAGTGTTATGGGCAATTTTGGATCTTCAAATGGTGAAGTATGTTGGAACGATGTGTTATGGACCAGCTAGACCCCCTTAAAATATGTTAAGAAGGTAGCCCAGACTCTAACCTTTTCTTATTTTAATGGCAGATGTGAAGTGGATATTCCAGGTGTGATGCAGTTGGTCAAATCACTTGGCTTTAAGCAAAACAGAATGTACAGTTGAAACAAAATATAACAGATTTTGGAATAACTAAACTATTTGAAAACCCAACCGGCTCGACACCCCAACTTAACCAAGGAGCTGTTCCAATCCCCGTAACATCCCATAAACACACCTCTTGGCAAAAGGTAAATTCAAACTCAGGTTCTTAGAGACAGGAGAGAGTTCAGAGAGGGAAGCCAGTCAAGAATTATCTGCTGAAGCTTGAACTCTTCTCTGGACTGCAGCAGCTTCTCACTGTCACAACTCAAAGAAAAACTAGAAAAAACCTGAACTGGAAGAATTGGCCACTCCCCTGCCATTGTTAAACTCAGTTCTTCCCAGACATTTTGGCACCTCTGGTAAAAACAATGACTGCAGATGCTGGAAACCAGATTCTGGGTTAGTGGTGCTGGAAGAGCAAAGCAGTTCAGGCAGCATCCAAGGAACTTCGAAATCTCCTTGGATGCTGCCTGAACTGCTGTGCTCTTCCAGCACTACCAATCCAGATTTTGGCACCTCTACCTTCACAAACTCTCTTAAAAAAACCCTAGGACAAAATAACCTTGTTAAAGAGGCAGCATAGTCACAGATGATAAATACACAAGAAATTCTAACTAGAACAATACCTTACCTTAGCACTGCTACTGGAAGGGTGAATTACAAGAGCTATGGATATTTATTTTATAGAAAAGCAGGTGTAAAAAGAATCTTCTTTAAATGATATAAGAATCAATCCAGTTGGATAGATAGTTTCAGATTGATAAGCATGACAGAGGTCATGCATATAAACCATTCAAAAGTCAAACCAAAAAATCGACTGGAAGTTAAAGAAGGAAATATTAGGATATGTATTAAATTCTTATATAAAGGGCTAAGTTGCAAGCCAGCCTTAAACATAGCAATACAGAAACAAAGAAAACATGAGCAGGAGTTGGCCATTCAGCCCTTTGAGTGGCAGAGAAGGCTCAATCTGATCATGGCTGATCATCCAACTCAGTACCCTGTTCTCACTTTGATCTCTTTAGCCCTCAGAACTTTATCTAATTCCTTTTTGAAAACATTCAACGCTTTCTGGTTCCTGGTTGAATGACTAAATCAGAAATCCACAGAAAGTAGTTTCCTCCGTTAGGAACTTCCTCTTGCACTTGTTCTGCTGAGGGAAGGGACAATAAAGTTCTGAAGAAGGGTGACTGGACTTGAAACATTAACTCCTCTTCCTCTCCACAGATGCTGTCAGGCCACCTGAGTTTCTCCAGCAATTTGTGTTACTGTTATTGGAAATGTAATGGTCTGCAGCATGTTGTCTTGTCTGCCCTGCTGAGGGTTACAGACGTCTTCTGTCACTATTCCAAGGTCGCAGGCATGTCAGAGTTTGCTGTCCATGTCAATGCCTACAGCATACATGTGGCATGAGTTAAAATTAGAGATGGTGTGATGATACACTCAGTTTGACTTTAATTCAGTGTATCTTAGGGATGGGGTGGAAAATTCCATTTGAGATTATGCATTTTTTGCCTGATTTGGTCCATTGCTATAGTTGGTGTTTGAATATTCATAATTCTGTCCAAGTATAACAAATGCTTCCAGTAGCAACAAAAACAGAATGATCTATCTCACCGATATAATCCTGATATTTTAAAGGAGAATGGATTTTTGAATATCATTAACTAACCTTCTATTATTCACCCAGTCTTTGCTCTATTGTGATCCATTTCCCTTCTTTATCTAGATGTTTTATTCCTCCCCATGCCCTTCTGCAGCCCTCTTTCGCAAACCAACAGATTTCCATATCTATCCTGATAATGATGTGGAGGAGCTGGTGTTGGACTGGGATGGACAAAGTCTTATGATCCTGTTTTACAGCTACCTGATGAAGGAGCTGCGCTCCAAAATATAGTGCTTCCAAATAAACCTGTTGGACTGTGACCTGATTTTTAACTCTATCCTAATAATGTTCTTCCAATTATGGTTCTTGCAAAAAAATCTTTTCTTCTGTCCAGATATTCCCATCTCTATCATTCCAACAACTAGTTGAATCCCTTTTCCACATCAGAGAATAAGAAATGCCTTTTGCCCTTGACCAATAATGGCATCCATTTCCTGGGCCTCCTTTCTCACCTGCTCCACCTCCACTCAAACAATGATAGGATAATACATTACTTCATGTCCCAACTTACGAGCTTCTGCATTCCTCAGATTTTTCCCTTCCAGTCTCATCTCTGCTTTCAAGAACCTTCATTCCATCAAATATATTCTTGTTCATTACGCAGAAATCTGATAACTCTTTCACTGGCACTTTCAACCCATAACCGATTTATCAGAAATGACCACATCAGTCATTCAACTCTTTGCACAATACTGTTCAATTCATAAATGTATTTTCCATGGACAATCACTTATAGTATCTATTTCTCCATTAATCAAACTGCATGTGTTTCTGTCCACATCAGAGAGATCAAATGCAATGGAAAATGACATTCCGTCTACAAATGTGACCATTGATTATCTACATGCAATCCCTCCTAATCCCATCCACATCCCAGCTTTTCAAAGAGACACTTGCTTTTCCTCCAACCCACAAGTGCATTCTTCTCCCACTCCAACCCTTGTAGAGCTTATAGACTCCATTCTGACTTTCTTTATTTTCCCTTCCCAGGTTTAACTGGCATTATTATTACCCCTGAAACCCACTACTCCCACCCGTTCCCAGCTATGCCCAAAGTCTGTGCTGGCACTTCTACTGCCAATTGGTTTATTCTGACCCGCTCCCTTCCAAGGCCAAATAGCTGCTCCAACTTTCTGAAAACATGAAACTTTTATCTAGTTTTCTTGCAGCAAAAGCTGAACAGGATCCAGGGGCTGCTGGGTAAGTAAACTTATATATTCAGGTAGAGGCTAAACTCGAAACAGTACAAGTGGAGTGTCTCCCACCCGTCCTCCTCCTCCTCCTCTAACCAAGAAAAAATACTATGTGGAAGGTTGGTAAGGTAAGGATTTTAAAAAAATCTCTTTTGGTAATTTAAAGCAGAGGGAATGGGAGTCAGGACAGTTGCCTGCTCCTTTTGCAGGATGTGGAAGGTAAGGGTCACCGCCTGCTGACTTCAGCTGTGAGAATTGCACCCAAATCCAACTCCGCATTAGGGAACTGGAGCTGGAGCTGGATGAGCTTTGGATCATTCGGGAGGCTGAATGGGTGATAGAAAGGTGCAGAAATAACAAGGTTGTTGTCATGGGTGACTTCAACTTCCCTAATATTGATTGTAACCTCCTTAGTACAAATAGTTTGGATGGAACAGACTTTGTCAGGTGTGTCCAGGAAGGATTCCTGACTCAATACACAGATAGGCAGACTAGAAGGGAGGTCATATTGGATTTGTTGCTTGGCAAGGAACCAGGTCAGGTGTCAGATCTCTTGGTGGGAGAGCATTTCAGTGATAGTGATCAAAACCCTTTGACCTTTGCTATAGCCATGGAGAGAGATAGGACCAGATGATATAAGAAAGTAGTGTCACGGGTGTGGTGCTGGAAAAGCGCAGCAGGTCGGGCAGCATCCGAGGAGCAGGACAATCGACGTTTCAGGCAAATGCCCTTCGTCAGGAAAGTATGGGAGAGTATGGGAAAGTATTTAATTGGGGGAGGGGGGTTATGATGCTATTAGGCAGGAACTTTGGAGCATAAATTGGGAACAGATATTGACAGGGAAACACACGACAAAAATGTGGAGGTTGTTTAGGGAGCACTCGCTGATAGTACAGGGTAGCTTTGTCCCACTGTGGCAAGGAAAGGATGGTAGGTTGAAAGAACCTTGGGTGACAGGGATATGGAACATCTAATCAAGAGGCAGGAGAAAGCTTACTTAAGGTTGAGGAAGCAAGGATCAGACAGGGCTTTAGAGGGTTACAAGGTAGCCAGGAAGGAACTGTATAATGGACTTACAAGAACTAGAAGGGGTGATGAAATAATTTTAGCGGGCAGCATTAAGGAAAACCACAAGGCATTCTACACTTATGTGAGGAACAAGAGAGAGTGAGGGTAGGGCCAATCAGGGGTAGTGGACGGAATATGTGCCTGGAGTCAGAGGAAGTAGAGGAGTCCTTAATGAATACTTTGCTTCATTGTTCACTCATGAGAGGGACACTTTCGTTTGTGAGGACAGCATGAAACAGGCTGATATACTCGAAGAAATTGATGTTAAGAAGGTGGATGTGCTAGAAATTTTGAAAAACATGAGGATGGATAGGTCTTCTGAGCCAGACAGAATATGCCCAAGGTTACTAAAGGAAGCAAGGGAAGACATTGCTGCACCTTTGGCATCCTCACTGTCCACTGAAGTAGTGCCAGATGATTAGAGGGTGGCAAATGTTATTCCCTTGTTCAAGAAAGGGAATGGGGATAATCAGTCTTACATTGGTGGTGGCAAATTATTGGAGAGGATTCTGAGAGACAGGATTTATAATCTTTGGAAAACCATAGTTTGATTAGAGATAGTCAGCATGACTTTGTGAGGGGTGGATCATGCTTCACAAGTCTTATAGAATTCTTAGATGATGTGACAAAACACATTGATGAAGGTAGAGCAGTGGATGTGGTGCATATGGATTTTAGCATGGCGTATGATAATATTCCCCAGGATAGGCTCATTCAGAAAGTACGGAGGCATATGATACAGGTAAATTTGATTGTCTGGATACAGAATTGGCTAGGCTACAGAAGACAGAGGGTGGTAGTAGGTGGAAAATATTCAGCCTGGAGCTTGATGATCACTGGTGTTCCACAGGGATCTGTTCTGGGACCTCTGCTCTTTGTGATTTGTTTAAATTACTTGGATGAGGACATGAAGAGAGTGGGTTAGTAAGTTTGCCGATGACACGAAGATTGGTGGAGTTGTGGATAGTGTAGAGGGTTTTGTAGGTTGCAACAGGACATTGACAGGATGCAGAACTGGGCTGAGAAGTGACAGATGGAGTTCAACCAGGAAAAGTGTGAAGTGATTCATTTTGGAAGGTCAAATTTGAATGCAGATTATAGGATTAAAGGCACGATTCTTGCTAGTGTGGAGGAACAGAGAGATCTTGGGGTCTACATCTATAGATCACTCAAAGTTGCCAGAAGGCATACGGTGTGTTGGCTTTCATTAGGCAGGGTGATTGAGTTTAAGAGCCGCAAGGTTATGCTGCAGCTGTATAAAGCCCTGGTTGGACCACACTTAGAATATTGTGTTCAGTTCTAGTTGCCGCATTATAGGAAGGATGTGAAAGCTTTAGAGAGAATGCAGAGGAGATTTACCAGGATGCTGCCTGGACTGGAGGGCATTTCTTATGAAGTAAGGTGGAGGGAGCTAGGGCTTTTCTCATTGGAGTGAAGAAGCATGAGAGGTGACTTGAGAGAGGTGTGCTAGATGATGAGAGGCATAGATAGAGTGGATAGCTAAAGACTTTTTCCCAGGGCAGAAATGCCTATCAGAAGGGGGCATAATTTTTAAGTGATTGGAGAGAGGTTTCAGGGAGATGTCAGAGGTAGGTTCTTTATGCAGAGAGTGGTGGGTGGGTGGAATGCACTGCCAGACGTGGTAGTACAGTCAGATACATGAGAGACATTTAAGCGCCTCTTGGATAGGCACAAGGATGATCATAAAATGAAGGGTGTGTAGGTTACTTTGATCTTAGAATAGGATAAAATGTCAGCACAACATTGAGGGCCAAAGGGCCCGTATAGTTCTGTGTTCTGTGTTCTATATAGTATTCAATTTTTCCATTCCAAGTTAGTTTCATTGATGTGTAGTGAATTAGCAACTGAAGTATATGGCTCAGTCTTTCAAAGATATATTAATGAATGATTCTTATCTTCACATCTATTATTTACAAGTATGTGGTTTGATCATTCTGCTCATTGTAAAGTTTTAATGCGGCAGCTCAGCCAGTAAATCTTCCCACAGCTGAGCGAGTGGGTAAATAGGTCAATGCATTTGGTTTTACCTGAAGGTCATTTAGGAAGCGGGCATGAAGTCTGGAAATTTTCTCATCACTCAATTCTATTTTCCCCGATCTAAAATGTTCTGAATATCAAATGAGAGCTTCAGATGAACTATGGACCAAACATTCATTGTGGGCAGTGCACAACAGGAGTTGTAGAATTTGACTACACATTCAGCCCGATATTCATCCAATTGAACAGTAGACAGGACGTGTAATTAATAGTCAAACAAATACCATTATAGAATAACATGTTTTCTCCTGCCAGGCTTTATGTATTTCAGAGATTTGGAGGATACTTAACTTTGACTGATCCATTCCTGATCTTATAAAGACATTGATCTAAAAATGGCATTCTGTTATGAATTTCTCTGTACTTGGGAGATGAAGAGGTAGAGCAACAGAGGGAAAATAGCAGTGTCTGACTATATAAAAAATGTGTTCCTTACCTGATGGTATCTGAGCAGCAAAGGTACCAGCCACATGTTTTCATAGCCTGACCCAGGTGGCATCACCTGAAAGCTTTGCTTCCTTACAAATGAGATCCAAACGCTCAATAGCATACTGAACAGAGATCTTCTCCCTTGAATGTAGCAAAGTTCACAATGCGTGAAGTCACTTTTTTTTATTCACCAGATCTGGCAATTATAAATTGCCTAATGAATGTCGAGTCTCAGTGAGAGGTTATGTGCTTCTGCAGATAGATGGAACTTCCCAGGCTTTAGCCATCCATTAATTGAATATCTACAGCTCCATTGTTGACCTTTTGGCCAACTTTCAAGAACAATGTTCATAGGTTGAAGGTGAGAGGGGAAACATTTGAAAAGGAATGAGCTGCGAGAAGAAAGTGGTGGAGGCAGATGCAATTACAACACTTAAAAGATATCTGGATGGATATATAAATAGGAAGGATTTAGAGGGATATGGGCCAAGTGCAAGCAAATGGGACTAGGTCAGATTAGGTTGTCTGGTCAGTGCAGGTGAGTTGGACCAAAGGATCTGTTTCCATGCAATATGATTCTAACTCTATGACTCTAATAGGAAATGTCTAGCGAATTTGAATGGTTTTATTGTCATAGAGCATCTAAAAGTCTGAGAGTCATACAGCATAGAATAAGACCAATCATGTGTAGACTTGCCCTTTGAAAAAGTTACTCAGTTAATTTCACTACATTGCCTGCTCCCCATAGCTATGCAAATTTCTTAGCCTTCCAGAGTTACAATAGTGAATGTAATGTATGAACACAGCATATTTGTTGCACCTATTTCTAATGTAAAATTGTTTACATTAAGTTAAAACTCTTCATGTGTGTGAAATAACTGCACAAAGGCCAGTATCCTGTCCCAAGTCACCCTTTATTTACACATGGAGAGTCCTTCACACTGATCCAGCTCCCTCAGAGCTAGCTGTCAGAGTGAAGAAAACCTTTGACATTTTGTGTGCACATGTAGGACATGGTGAATAACAACAGGTGTATAAATCTTCATTTATATTCCACCACAGGAAGAAAGGAAACACCAGGATGGCCAGTGACCGCGTGCTCCTTCTCCAGGGGACAATCCTGTTTATATCTGTAAACTAGGGCTCCCTAATTGGACCAGATTAACAGTCCCAAGCAGGCAACTCGTATTCTATGAGGTCCACCTGCCTGGCCTCATTACAATCACTATAGAGTGGATGTGTATCTCATCATACTTTGAAAAAGGAAAAAGCAAAGGCTGAATATAAATTGGAAGAAATTAATGATGATCAAAGGCTTAGATGAAGAGAGATTTTTAGATATTTTTTGGATACAGAGACAAATATAGCAAACCAGAGTTAGTTCAGGTAACCATACATCCCGGTTGATTGTGAATTACCGGTAAAGATACATTGATTGGAGTCTGAGTTCAATCAAAATCTGAAATTAAAAGTCTAATGATGATATGAAACCATTGTCAATTGTCAGGAAAACTCATGTGGTTCACCAAATGTCCTATAGGGAAGGAAATTGCCTTCCTTACCTGGTCTGGCCTACATGTGACTTCAGAAAGATAGCAATGTGGTTGATTCTTAACCTGCCCTCTGGGCAATTAGGGTTGGACAATAAATGCTGGTCTGGCCAACCAGCTGGTTGGTCTCATTGCATGAATGAATATGAAAAAATTCAGTGAGTTCATAGGTAAGTTATGAGATTGGTGCAGTAGAGGCAGAATTCCTAGATAGCAAAGGTACGATGTTGAAGGGCAACTGATGATGTCCAGAGGTGGGGGTTTAAGTAGGAAACAAAATTCAAAGGGATAGTATGCATTCACAGCCATGTATGGAAGGTGCAGTCAAGTCAGTCAGTCTCCTGCTCGGAAACCTAGGGAGGGTTAGCTGTAAGAAGGGTGTCATCTTGTAAAACTTCCTGTCAAAACCAAAAATATGATGGTTGAAATGAATGATGATTTAGAAATGATCAACTAACAGTGTGGTAACCACATATAACATAGAAAAAAAGCCAAAATAGAAAAGTTGATGAAAGGTTTAAAATTTATTGGCCTGAGCTTTGCAAAAGTCATAATCATAAGATTATCAGTGCTCACCATTATCAAGTTGTGAATTAGACAGCAAATTATAAGATCTGCTATGTATAGTTGAAAACAGCAATTAAGATGTTTCCAATTGAGCTATGCTGCTCCTCCACAAACTTCAATAAACCAGCATTTAGTATTCAAACATGAAGAATATAAAGTTGCTGATCTTGTCTATCAAATATTTATTAAGCAGAAAATGTTGGGACTTGGTTAATCAAGTTTAGGTAAACGTTTAACACCATGAAAGCCTTATTTACTTGCATACTATCTTTCTGACCCTGACAATGTGCCTTTGCGAGTGTGGAATATCTTAATTCGTTGGTGATTTTAAAAGATATTTTATCACGTTATTTTTCTTTCTCTTTTAACTGACTCTTAAACCCATCTTTCTTTTCCTCATTTTATTTTACTTTCTGTAAATGATTTAACATTGAATGAAATGTTCAAACTTACACTTTCTGCTATGGACTCTTTGCCTAAGTGAGGGTTCTACATCTGGCACATTGTTTTTTTGTTCTGTTCACAAATTCAGATACTCTATAGGACATCACACAGTTATGGGCTGTTGATGATGAAGTTGCTGGGTTAAAACCTATGCAAATTCTGCAAGCTGATGTAAATGTAATGAATGTTGAGTGCCCTCTGGTAACCTCTGACAGCAAAAACGGAGTCATTATGTTGAAACTGAACTGATATTAAACAAGGATGGGAATGCTGAATATGTGTAACTTTATGTAACAGGAGCTTTAGGCTATAACTTTACAAGGTAAAGTTTTTGATGCTGACTCCTCCAAAAGGGACAATAGAAGGAGTTAAACCTGAAACATAGTGAAGGAATTTCAGCCAGCCCTGTATAGTCCATTGGCCTTTTTATGGTGTCAAACAGTCTAGTGAACAGATGTTATAGGAGCATAGAAACACAGAAAATAGGAGCACAAATATACCATTCAATATGATCATGGCTGACCAATCAACTCGGTACTCTGATTCCATTTTTTCCACATATCCCCTGACCCCTTTAGTCCTAAAAACTATATCCATATTTTTATCGAAAGCTTTCAATGTTTTGGCCACAACAGTTTCCTGTAGCAGAGAATTTCACAGGCTCACCATTCTCTAGATGAAGGCATTTCTCCTCATTTCTGGCCTTTTGTGAAGGGGTGAGACACTTCATTAAGACATTCCCCACTTGCAAAGGAACAAGTGCCAAGCATTAACCATCTCCAATAAGTGATGATCTAATTATCACCCCTTGATGGTGTTACCATCACTGAATCACCCACTATAAATATCCTGGGGGGTTACCATTGACCAGAAACTCAACTAGACTCACCATAGAAACACAGTGGCCACAAGAGCAGGTCAGAGGCTAGGAATATGTGCAAATAACTCACCTCCTGATTGCCCAAAGTCTATCCACCATCAACAAGGCATAAGTCAGGAGTGTGATGAAATACTCGCCACCTATCTGGATGGGTGCAGCTCCAACAACACTCAAGAGGATTGGTACCATCCAGGACAAAGAAGCCCACTTGAGTGACATCACATCCAGAAGCATCTGTTCCCTGCTCAGTAGCAGCAGTGTGTACGATCTACAAGATGCACTGCAAAAATTCACCCAAGATACTTAGACAGCACCTTTCAAACCCATGAGACTTTTATCTAGAAGTACAGGGACAGCAGACAAATGCGAACACCACCACCTTCAGAGTTCCCCTCCAAGCTACTCATCATCCTGAATTGGAAACATTTTACCATACCTTCACTGTTACTAGGTTAAAATCCTAGAGTTTCCTCCTGAAGGGCATTGTGGGTCTACCTATAGCATGTGGACAGCAGCAGCTCAAGATGGCAGCACAGCACCATCTTCTTAAGAGACGGACAACAAATGTTGGCCAGCCATGAGTGAAAAAAACAAATTGAATTCTATGTAAATATCAGGAACAAAGTTTTCAACTAATGAACGTTGGTGTAGAAAGAACTCGAAATTTGTCTTCCAGAAGATGGAAGCTTAGAACAGAATTTGAGCAATAAAGGACTAAGGACCCAGATCTCCCAAGCCCTATTTCCAACCCTGATCAATCAAACAAAAACACTTATCTTCCTCTAATGTTTCCAATGGTCCTTGAGAACTGACTCAATGAATGAAACCTCAAAGCAAGCAGCACATAGAATCCATGCAAAAACAGCACTTCCTTTCTACAGCAGTAGCTGTACTATTTTGTGGTATCATGAATCAGACAAGTGCATTAACGGAAAGCGGTGAGTAAGATTTTTAGAGTAACAAATGGGATGGATAGTGTCAGTGGGGGTTATCAGTTCAGAAGAGTCAGGTTGCTGGGAGTGCAGTCTAACATTCAAGGGAATGGTCACAGAGATGACTTTGGGTTAGTTGTATATATAGACAGACAAAAATTTGAGTCAGATTTTCCCGGCTGCTATTGCCTGGGTAACAAATGAAGTAAACAGGTTAGATGGTCTGAAGTCTCTGACTTAACTCAGAGTGCGATACATTTTTAGAGGGTGCCAAGGAGCAGAGGAATTGCCCATCTGAAGGTCCCAGAGACATTGCATTGGGACTTGTGAGGTGTCCTGAATTGCACCTTAGGCTTCACATCCAGTCTATGACCATCCAGAGATCTGAAGAGCTGGGCCAAAGTTGGTGTTTGGGAAATGAGATTTAAAGCTCAGCTGGAGGTTAAACAGATCACCAAATTTTCACACCATCAAACAAATAGCAAAGGAGTTGATGGAGAAATAGAAAGAAGAGATTCTATACTGTGTGGAAAAACATGCAAAAGATTAAGATAAACAATAACACTGATTTTTTTCAAGATTAAGGTGATTACAAATACAGTATATATATATGTAGTACTATTCAAGTTAATTTATGACTAATCCTCACAATCACTCAGAGGTCTGTTCCAGTGTACAATGGATTGCTACAACTCCTAACCTGACCAATCAGATGTCAGGGCCAGTCCTGCATTTATACTCATCCTGCACTGTGACCGACAGCAGCATGCACAGCTTTTCCCAATAAGCTGGAGGGTGTGAATCTTCTTGGCCTCAAGTCAGTTTCACATGGAAATTTTAACTGTATAAATGAAATGCCAACTATTGGTTTTGAATAGATCTTTCTCTACTTATTTATTCTTGTTAAAACACAGTTCTCCCTACCTTAACAGCAGATCATGTAATCATCAAAATTCACTTTAGTTTCAGATTGGATGATAAAACTGAAAGAGTAATATTTGCTTTTACCACTTGCCCTCTCCGAACCGGCTTATAAAGAATGTATTTTGTCTGTCTGGTGAGGAAATTTTACAAAGATAGTGAACAAGTTGAAACATTGTGGGCGACAGGGGTGGGGGGGGGATTGGTCATTTTAGGATTAGGTGTTGATTATTTAGGATTGAGAGGAGGAGATATAATTTGTTTAAAGGGTTGTGAATCCTTGGAATTTTCTAGCCTAAAGCACTGTGGAGTCCCCATTATTGAGTACACTTAAGGCTGAGCTTGTCAGATGTTTGGTCCAGCAGGGAATCAAGTGAAAAGAGATACAGGCAGAAAACTGGAGTTGAAGACCAAGATCCACCATGATTGTATTGAATTCTAGAACAGGTTCAGTGGACTGTATAGTCTACTCTTGTTCATATTTTGTGTGTTCTTGTGAACAGTCAGTGTGTGGGGAGTTCCAACAGAACCTGGCCAGTGAATTCTTAGCTAAATGGGACTCTCAATCCCTGGGTTGCAGTTTTGAACCCTACATGGACAATGGATTGTTCAAAGTACATCTTTATTGATTTTTACCATCTCATTATAAGGTTACAAGTTGGAGATTCCTCTTTTCCAAAACATCTCCAGGATCGATCTAAGTTAACTCCAAAATTCCTTTGTTGTTATTTCTGAAGAGCTTACTTACTTCTTGTTTACTTTTAAATATAATTCCACCACAATCTAATTTCTCTCAATGGTGCCATATTTTATTTTTATTTTATCTTTTAAGTTATCTTTAGAAGTGAGGGAAACTAGAATTAGGGGATACAGTTTCAATGAGACAGTCTCCCATTTAAGACAATGACGAGAAGGAATTTATTTGATCATTTTTGGAATTCTAAACTCCAGAGAGCATGGAGGCTGGGACATTCAATGTATTAAAGGTTAGTTCGAAAGATTTTTGATCTGCAACCAAATCTAGCGTGATAGAATGTGCAGACTGGAAAAGAGAGTTGATGCCAACGTTAGATCAACCTTGCTTCTGATGAATGGTGGAGCAAGCTCAAGCGGTCAACTAGCCTATGGCTCTATTTCCTATTTTATATAATTAAGAAACCGGCACCTATTCCCTGTAGTTAGGCATTGCTGACTATAATGTTAATTAGTGTTTCTACACGTGTGAGAAGTAATCCTCCGACATTTTGTAGCATCAATAATAACAACCATAAACTGCGAAACAAGACTTGAAAATATAACAGTTAAATAATTTTAATCATGTAGAAAATCCACCAGAGTCAAACTTTCCAAATTTATTCCAGTGCAGAACTAGCTTTAGCTGCTGTAAGGGTGCATCATAAATTCAGCGCAAGCTTCCTGTAATTTTCTAACCTCTATTTTTAAAAGAACAGAAAATCAGAAAGGTGTGGATGAGATTTCCCTTAAAAATAAATTTGGAAACATAACATCTTTTATACTTATCATTTCACTACTAAATAGTTTAGCCATTTTTAAATTGGAAGTTGTACCTTGAGCCTGACATATAGAGTCATAGAGTTCTACAGTACACAGACAGGCCCTTTGGCCCAAACTGGACCATGATGACCAAAATGTCCACTTACGCTAAAACCATTTCTTTGCAGTTAATCTATGTCCTTCTAAACTTTCCCTATCCATGTATTTATCCAAATGTCCTTTAAATGTTGTTAACATACCTGCCTGAACAACTTCTGCTGGAAGTTCATTCCATATGTGTGCCACCCTCTGTGTAAACAAGTTGCCTCTCAGGTTCCCTTTCATTCTTTCCCCTCTAACCTTAAGCTGATACCCTCTAGTCCGTGACTCCCCAACCCTGCAAAAAAAAGGTGCATTCACCCTATCCATGTCACTCATCATCTTATACACCTCTATAAGATCACCCCTCAGTCTCCTATGCTCTAAAGAAAAAAGTCCTAGTTTGTCCAACCTCTCCCTATAATTCAGACCGTTGAGTCCTGGCAACATCCTTGTAAATTTCTTCTGTCCTCTTTCCAGTTTAATAACATCCTTCCTATAGCAAGGTGACCAAAACTGAACATTATACTCCAAGTGCAGCCTCACCAATGTCCTGTGTAACTGTAAAATAATATCCCAACTTATATTCTCAAAGCCTTAACTGATGAAGGCCGTGTGCCAAAAGCTTCTTCTGTGATACCACTTTCAGAAAACCATGCACCTAAACGCCAAGGTCCCTCTGTTCACAACACTCCTTAAGGTCCTACCATTCACCATGAAATTCCTACCTTGATTTGACTTTGCAAAATGCAAGACCTCAAACTTATCCATATTAAACTCCATTTGCCATTTCTCGGCCCACTTCCCTAGCTGATCAAGGTACTGCTGCGATTTCTGATAAACTTCCTCACTGTCCACAATACTGCCTATTTTAGTGTCATCTGCAAACTTACTAATCATGCAGGGGTACCTTAGAACCCTGTGGGAACCTAGGGAAGTGATTGCTGAGCCTTCTGCTGAGACATTTGTATCATCGATAATCACAGGTGAGGTGCTGGAAGACTGGAGGTTGGCTAACGTAGTGCCTCTGTTTAAGAAAGGTGGTAAGGTCAAACCAGGGAACAATAGATCAGTGAGACTGACATCAGTGTTAGGCAAGTTGTTGGAGGGAACCCTGAGGGACAGGATATACAGAATGTATTTGGAAAGGGAAGAACTGATTAGGAATAGTTAACATTGCTTTGTGTGTGGGAAATCATGTCTCACAAATTTAATTGAATTTTTTGAAGAAGTAACAAAGAGGATTGAGGGAGGTAGAGTGGTAGATGTGATCTATATCGACTTCAGTAAGGCATTCGACAAGGTTCCCCATGGGAGACTGGTTAGCAAGGTTAGATCTCACAGAATACAGGGAGAACTAGCCATTTGGATACACAACTGGCTCAAAGGTAGAAGACAGAGGGTGGCAGTGAAGGGTTGTTTTTCAGACTGGAGACCTGTGACCAGTGAAGTGCCACAAGGATCGATGCTGGGTCCACTAGTTTTTGTCATTTATATAAATGATTTGGATATGAGCATAAAAGGTAGAAGTTTGCAGACGACACCAAATCGGAGGTGTAATGGACAGCGAAGAAGGTTACCTCTGATTACAACAGGATCTTGATCAGATGAGCCAATGGGCTGAGGAGTGGCAGAAAGAGTTTAATTTAGAAAAATGTGAGGTGCTGCATTTTGAGAAAGCAAATCTTAGCAGGACTTAAACACTTAATGGTAAGGTCCTGGTGAGTGTTGTTGAACAAAGAGATATTGGAGTGCAGGTTCATAGTGTCATGGAGAAAATGTAGAGAATCACCAGGAGACGCAGAGAGTTATTCAAGAAGGAGGTCTTTTATTTGCAAACAAAAAGCCATGACACTCAGAAAGTGAATTCTTGATTGCCCCCGAACCTCAGGGTCCGTGGCTCTTTATACCTTTTTGTCATCATGCTTAGGTTGGCTTATCAACATGCCCAACTGTGGTAATCAGACTTACCTCACTCCAGATATACAATAAACCTATAATGTTAGTTCCTATTATCTCTCCACTTCTGCCACTATGGTTTTTTGCTATGTTCCACTTAATATTATTCTAATGTCATAGTTAAAAATTTTTACTACCACTTCTGCCACAATGGCCTTCCAATCTAGGCCGACCTGTCATGATTAGATATTTTACTAACCCATCTATCACAATGGTATCCCAGGCTGACCCTGCTAACTACTGATTAGATATTTATTTTCATTCCTGCCACAAGGGTTTCAAGCATTCTGACTCTACTAACTATTACTTAAATATTTAGTGTCATGTCCTAAATATTTATTGTCGTGACCTGTCCCAACGTGCCATGATGATATTTAGCAGGTGAGGCTGACTTTACTAATTGTTGTAATCCTATCCTGGCACAGTGACCTTTCAGCCCCAACCTGACTCTGCTAGTTGGTGTAGCAGCATTCCACTATTCTAATCTCATCCTGCCACAGTGACCCATCCTGCCACAATCAACTTTTGACTAGTGTAGCATTCCACAGACCCCTAGTAACAGATTGCCAGTGTTCTTCATGCTTTAACCCTTCCCATGCTCTCATGCTCTTTATTTTCCATAATAGCTTCTTGAAAGTAGAGTCGCAAGTAGATAGGATAGTGAAGAAGGCGTTTGTTATGCTTCCCTTTATTGGTCAGAGTATTGACTACAGAGTTGGGAAGTCTGGTTGCAGCTGTACAGGACTTTAGTTAAGCTACTTCTGGAATATTACGTGCAATTCTGGTCTCCTTCCTATTGGAAAGATATTGTGAAACTTGAAAGGGTTCAGAAAAGGTTTACAAGGATGATTTGAGCGATATAGAGAGGTTGAAAAGGCTGGAGCTGTTTTCCCTGGAGCGTTGGAGGCTAAGGGGTGACCTTATAGAGGTTTATAAAATCACGAGGGGCATGGATAGGATAAAAAGACAATGTCTCTTCCCTGGAGTGGGCAAGTCCAGAACTAGAGGGCATAGGTTTAGGGTGAGAGAGGAAAGATATAAAAGAGACCTAAGGAGCAACTTTTTCACGCAGAGGGTGGTACGTGTGTAGAATGGGCTGCCAGAAGAAGTGGTGAAGGCTGGTACCATTGCAGCATTTAAAAGGCATTTGGATGGGTATGTAAATAGGAAGGGTTTGGAGGGAAATGGGCCAGGTGCTGGCAGGTGAGACTAAATTGGGTTGGGATATCTGGTCAACATGGATGAGTTGGACCAAAGGGTCTGCTTCCATGCTGTACATCTCTTTGACTCTATGACTCTTTGCCTTTTACATTGTCTTGCTGTAGATAACAAAAAGCAATGGGCCCAGCATCTATTCCTGAGGCACTCCACTAGGAGAAAGTAAGGACTGCAGATGCTGGAGATCAGAATTGAAAAGTGTGGTGCTGAAAAGGCACAGCAGGTCAATCAGCAACCAAGGAGCAGGAGAATCGATGTTTTGGGCATAAGCTCTTCATCAGGATGAAAGATTGATGAAGGGCTTATGCCCAAAATATCAACTCTCTTGCTGTTCAGATTCTTTTCCAGCACCACACTTTTCGCTAGTCACGGGCCTCCAGTCTGTCAAACATTTTTCCACTATTACCCTCTGCTTCCTACCATCAAGCAAATTGTGTATACAATTTGCCAGCTACCCCTAGATTTCATGAAATCTAACCTTCCAGAGCAGCCCACCATGTGGAACTTTATCAAAGGCCTCACAGAGATCCATATAGACTATGCCTACTGCCTTGTCCAGGTCAACCTTACTGGTCATTTCATGAAAGAACTCCAACAAATTAATGAGGCATGATCTCCCATGCACAAAGCCGTGCTGACTCCTCCTAATCAAACCCTGTCTTTCTAAATGCATGTATATCATCTCTCAGAATTTTCTCAAGTAACTTACCTAAAATAAATGTTAAGCTTATTGGTCTATAGTTCCCAAATTTCTCTTTGCAGCCCTTCTTCTATAAGAACACAACACTTGCTACCCTCCAGTCTTCCAGGATCTCGCCTGTGGCTAATAGTGATGCAAAAATATCAGCCAGGCCTCCAGTAATTTCTTCTCTAACATCTAGCAGTGTTCTTGGATATATCTGGTCAGGACTAGGAGATTTACCCACCTTCATACATTCTAATATGTCCAATATCTGTGATATAGATTGTCCCCAGGATATCCTCCTCACTGAGGACGAATGATCAGTCCTCAGCAAAGGCATCATCTTCATCCCCCTCCGTCCACGCATCAACAAATTCAATACGCTTTGTGACGTTGAGCACTTCTTCCCCCGCCTCCACCTCCGAGCTTACTTTTTCAATCAAGACTCCCACCCACTTTCTGAGGACCCTTTCACCTGCCTCCAATACACATATACACAACCTCATCACCTCTGAGGATCTTCCACCCATAGCTTCCAAACTCATAGTTCAGGAACCCCACACCACTGGTTCTACCTCCTACCCAAGATCCACAAGCCTAACTACCCCAGCTGAGCTATCATCTCAGCCTGCTCCTGCCCCACCAAATTCATCTCCACCTACCTCGATACTGTCCCATTCCCCCGGTACAGGAACTCCCCGCATACATTCGGGATACCACCTACGCCCTCCATTTTCTCCAAGCTTTCCATTTCCCCGGCTTCCAACGCCTCATCTTCACCTTGGACATCCAGTCCTTAAACAACTCCATCCACCATAGTCAGGGCCTCCAAGCCCTCAGTTTCTTCCTCTCCTGACATTCCCACCAGTACCCTTCTACTGACACTCTCATTTGTTTGGCTGAACTGGTCCTCACCCTCAACAATTTTTCCTTCGAATCCTCCCACTTCCTCCAGGCAAAAGGGGTAGCCATGGGCACCTGCATGGGCCCCAGCTATGCCAGTCTCTTTGTCGGCTACGTGGAACTGTCTATCTTCCACAGTTACACTGGCACCACTCCCCACCTTTTCATCCTTTACATTAATGACTGCTTCAGCGCCACCTTGTGCTCCCATGAGGAGGTTGAACAGTTAATCAACTTCACCAACACATTCCACCCTAACCTCAAATTCACCTGGACCATCTCTGACACCTCTCTCCCCTTCCTGGACCTCTCCATCTCCATTCACGAGGACTGACTCAACACTAACATTTTCTACAAACCCACCGACTCCTAAAGCTACCAGGATTACACTTCCTCCTATCTTGTCTCCTGCAAAAATGCTATCCCTTATTCCCAATTCCTCCGCCTCTGTTGCATCTGTTCCTAGGAAGTCCAGTTCCACCACAGAACACACCAGATGGCCTCCTTCTTTTCAGACTGCAATTCTCCCTCCCACTTGGTTAATGATGCTCTCCAGTGCATCTCATCTATGTCCTGCATCTCTGCCATTGAACTCCAACCACAACAAGGACAGAACACCCTTGGTCCTCACCTTCCACCCTACCAACCTCTGTATACGTCACATCATCCTCTGCCATTTCCGAACCTACAAATGGACCCCACCACCAGAGATATATTCCCCTCCCCACCCCTATCTATTTTCCATAAAGACCGTTCCCTCTGCGACTACTTCATCAGGTCCACGCCCCCAAATAACCCACCCTCCCCTCCCGGCACCTTCCCCTGCCACGACAGGAATTGCAAAACCTGCAGCCACACCTCCCCTCTCACCTCCTTCCAAGGCCCCAAAGGAACCTTCCACATCCATCAAAGTTTCACCTGCACTTCCACACATGTCACTTACTGTATCCGTTGCTCCCGATGCGGTCTCCTCTACATTGGGAAGATAGGATGCTTACTTGCAGAGCACGTCAAAGAACATCTCCGGGACACCCGTACCAATCAACAACACCAACCCGTGGCCTAACACTTCAACCCCCTCTCCCACTCAGCTGAGGACGTGCAAGTCCTGGGTCTCCTCTATCACCAATCCCGAAACACCCAACACTTGGAGGAAGAACGCCTCATCTTCTGCCTTGTGACCCTCCAACCCCTTGACATCAATGTGGATTTCACCAGTTTCCTCATTTCCTCTCTCCCAACTTTTCCCCAGTTCCAACCTTCCAGGTCAGCACCACCCTCATGACCTGTCCCACTTGTCCATCTTCCTTCCCACCGATCTGCTCCATTCTCCTCTCTGACCTATCACCTTTACTGCCTCCTCCATCTACCTATTGCACTCCCAGCTACCTTCCCCCCAGACCCATCCCCTCCCATTTATCACTCCACCCCCGAGGCTCCCAACCTCATTCCTGATGAAGGGCTTTTGCCCAAAACGTCGATTGTCCTCCTCCTCAGATGCTGCCAGGGCTGCTGTGCCTTTTCAACACCACACTCTTGTCCCCATGATATGACCACTAACTTCCCTAAGTTCCCAAGTCTTCAAGTCTTTCTCCATGGTAAACACAGAGGAGAAATATTCACTGAAAACATTGCCCATCTCCCGTGGTTCTACATATACATGTTAACCTTTGCTCTTGAGAGTCTATTCTCTCTCTAGTTATTCTTTTTCCTTTAATGAGACCTCCAGCGCATCTCATCTACGTCCCACACCTCCACCCTCAGACCCCACCCTTCCAACCACAACAAGGACAGAACCCCCCTGGCTCTTACCTTCCATCCCACCAACCTCCGTATACATCACATCAACCTCCACCATTTCCGACACCTACAAACAACCCCACCACCAGAGATATACTTCCCTTCCCAACTCTACCTGCTTTCGGTAAAGACCATTCCCTCCGCGACTACTTCGTCATGTCCACACCCCCAAATAACCCACCCTCCCCTTTAATATACTTAAAGAGCCTCTTTGAATTCACCCTAATCTTCTCAACCAAGGCTATCTTGTGCCCCTTTCTTCAGTAAACTCCTGTATCTCTTATATACATCCAGGTATTCCCATGATCCCAGCTGCCTGTACTTGAGCCATGCCTCCTTTTTATAATCCAGACACTGTTGGAAACGAGGGGATTAGATGGCCTAGATACTTAGTGAAAATGTAGGGGTGCTTTTATGAGATTTAGCATTTGATTTCAAGGTTCTTCAATCTGTTTATTTTCAAGTTGACCATTTTTGGTACCTTGTTGTATTTGCTACATCTATCAGTTTGTGGTAGTGTTCAAAAGTTATTTGAGTAGTTCAATTTCAGCCATCCTCCTTTATATTAGCTTTATCTTGGTCTATCTACTGATTAATATTAAAGAATGCACCACTATAGAGTACCTACAGAAGAGGTACATTTCTTAAATAACAAGAAACTTTATTACATGATAGTAATAAGTACAACTACATTTGTTCAGGCATATTTACGAGAACCTTAGGGAATTGGAACAGATACATCTTTCCCTTCAAAACTCATTTACATACACAGATTGAGCGTGACATTACCAGAATGGATGGAGTCAATGTGACAAATATTAACCCTTTCAGAATCATTACACAATCTTCAGAATCATTACACAATCTAGTTTCCTGACTCTATCTCATTGACAGGTGGAATTTAAAGCTGAACCATTGAAGGTTTGACTAACGAAAAAGAAAGAAAGTAAGTGATGGCAGTTGTCTGAAAAAAGGTTATACATAATCTCTGTCTCTCTCATTCCAAAATAATTTCCCATTCACAATTTTGAAAAGTTGATCAATAATCACATGCAAATCAAATAAATGAGCAGTAGAACAGACCAGTGAGTGTACATCATTAAAAGATACCATATGTTAAAGTTGAGGCTGGCTTGTTCCTTCAATCTTAATACAGAATGATCATTTATTTTTATGAGGTTTCTTTTATTTTTCCAGTTTAGAGCTAAGTAAAATCTTGTGAGATCACTGGAAATGATATCTACGAGGATTAACATCCCGTGAAAGGCAACCTGTTAGTTATTTCGAGAAGGAGATTTCTAAGAGCATAGAGTTGAAAGATGATCTCAGACGTAGGGGCATGTGATGAATCTTTCAGCTGGAAATTTTAGACAAAAAACAACAGGTAATTAGCATTTGATATTTCTGGAATTTATCAGGTCCATTATCTGTGCTTTCTGATGGCAGATGAAAGTGATAAATAATGGCCACTCTTTAGGCTCCAAAGTTCGACAAAGATTACAGATATCACCCAAAATACAGAATATCTCACTAACACTATGAATACTGTAAAGATATTATGGTCTATTTAACATAGACTGACTGCTGACCATAACATCAGTGAACTCAAAATTCTAAATAAAACAACTTAAACTCTGCCACATAGATCATTAGGATGTGGATTAATGGGCATACGTCAGCAATGTCATAAACAGGTCACAAAGACGAGACATTCAGAAAAAAAGAAGCCCCTCCTCACAAGGAAGTGAGTCAATTGCCTTTGGATACTGGCTACTTTCTTGACAATTGTTTATAAAGTGAGCGATTTTATCATCAGGTAACCTTGCTGCTATAATTACATTACATTTTAAAGTAGTCAGGATTTGTTTATTATTTGATGTCGACAACAGGTACAACAGTGCACGTTTCACTCCAACACTACCAGCATCACCAGACAACTGGGCCAGAGCTCTCTTTACTCCCCAGATTTCAGCTGAAGTATACAACGAGAATGAATTACTTAAAGACAGTTGCAAGTTAAACATAAAATTTCTTATCAATAAAAAAATTAAATCACTTCTCCAATATTAAATTTAAATTTCATCTTTTCACTTCTAAATTAATTGGCTAGTGAATGGAAAGCAATGAGACTGAGTGATGTGAAGTTATAACATATTCTATTCAGGATATTACGCCTTAAACCAATGTATCTCCCTCTCCTTTCCCATAGTCTTCACAAAACCCAATCTTTCACTAACTTTTGACCAACTCTCTAATATCTCCTTTGATTCAGTGCCCTCTTTTTTTTTCACTTACAGGCTCATGAAAGACTTTGGAATGTTCTCCCCAATAAATGTTTAAATAAATGCAATAGGTGTTGCCGCAACAAAGATGGACTTGAAATGGTCATTTGAGATGTGAAAATGATCAGGATTGAAAGAGCAGGGAACTAAGTTGCCATAGTCTTACCAGAAAATATGACTGATTAGATTTTAGATTAGATTAGATACTTACAGTGTGGAAACAGGCCCTTCGGCCCAACAAGTCCACACCGACCCGCCGAAGCGCAACCCACCCATACCCCTACATTTACCCCTTTAACCTAACACTACGGGCAATTTAGCATGGCCAATTCACCTGACCCGCACATCTTTGGACTGTGGGAGGAAACCAGAGCACCCGGAGGAAACCCACGCAGACACGGGGAGAATGTGCAAACTCCACACAGTCAGTCGCCTGAGTCGGGAACTGAACCCGGGTCTCAGGCGCTGTGAGGCAGCAGTGCTAACCACTGTGCCACCGTGCCGACTGCTCTCTCATTAGAGAGAGACAACAAGAGGCAATTTAATCTGAGGGCCAACATACCTCAGGGAAGGGGAGAGGTTGCGAAGCAGCATCCTTCATGATAACCTTTGCCACTGATAAGAATTGAATCCAGGCTATTAGCATCACGCTGCTTCTTAAACCAACCATTCGTCCTACTGAGCTTAGCCACTACCTTACAATAGAAAACTGGAGTGTAAAAGCCATATCTTTTTATTTTTCTGTACCTTTTTTGATGTGGACAGAAGTGGGTTTTTAAAAACTAAAGATTGTTGACAGGATTGCTACACTTTTCAAAAGCAAGTTTCCTGACACACGTTTTAAATGTTGTTTACACCGTAGTTTGGCTAAACAAAGGGGAGGGAGAGGGGCTTACTAAAGCTGAATTGGGGAGTGTATGAAGGGAGATTTGGCCAGCCACAAGTAGCTGGTTGATCTCTTAAATGGTGACCAGTTAGCAATTTCAAAGGCCTTCAACAACTTCGTTTTTGGTTTCCAGGTAGTGGAACTGTTTGTGAGTGTAAATGTTTGGTCAGAGCATAATTGAACCTCCTAAAAGAGAGAAGCTATCCTCTGTCTATAGTGAGAAACTGTTCAGGCCTGAAGAAAACAAGTTTATTTCCCTCATGAATTGCTGTAAGCTGTAGGTTTTAACTAGTATGCAGGAGACTTGATAAGTATGAACTAGTCACTCTGTGTTTCCTGTGAGTGAGTTAAAGTGCCTGGAAAAGGAAGATTGCAGAGCAACAAGCTAAAACAAGCATTTCAGTGAATCCTAAGAACAGAGCTCATTGACCTACCTTTCCAGTTATCTTCCCTCCATCCATAACACCTATGTTTATGTGTATGACTATAAATATGTTTAGGGGATGTTTATAAAAAGGATTAAAGTTTTTAACTCATAGAATTATATATGAATAGTTTATAATTGTTTATAAGTGTGGTTAGGATCTATTAATTTGTAAATAAATAGTGTTCCTTGTTAAGTACAGAAATATTGTCCTCGCTTTCTGTCAACTTGGGTCTAAAAGACAAGTAACTTTGCATTCTTTAATGAAATCTTTAACTTTTATGGTGACTCTGGAAGTAGCAGGGCTTGACTTCTTGCATGCTACCTCAATGGGGCATGACAGGAGAAACAGAACGTGGCAGGTAATTATAGGCTTACGGCATTCAGATGGTTCCGAGCACAAGAGGTGCTACTGCAACAATGAGTAAGGGGAAATCAAAGAATCAGAATATCACAGCACAGAAGGAGGCTATTTGGATCACTGACTCTGATCATTGACCATTTAAACCATCCAAAAAAGTCCAACTAACCCACCCACTCCCTATCTTAGTGCAATATTTTCTTCTATCCAATAATTACCAATTCTCCTTTGAAAGCTACAATTGAATCAGTATTCATCAGTAATTGTGAATTCTAAATCCTAACTGCTCACTGCGTTTAAAAAGTCCTTGTGCCTCCTCTTGTGTTTATGCCACTATAAACTGGTGCCCTGCAGTTAGCTAAACTTCAGCCATTGAAAACAGTTTCTCTTTACTCACAATCTGATGCTTTTGTGATTTTAATTGTACTGCCTATATTGGTAATATGAATGGTCATAATTTAGAACCCAATAATAAAGAATTGGAGTTGCAAAGTTCACAAATTGTATGACCGAGAGATGCCAATGGAATCCCATCTCTGACAGTAACAATACTTTAGCTCCAATCTAGATCCAAAATAAAAAGGTGTAAAGGCTGCCAAAGGGCAAAGCAGCACCAAGGTTTCTGCAACTTTCATACAGAAAGTGGCTTTGCTATGACTGATCTACTGCTGTACAGCCATTCCACAGGTATCAGGAGAGCACCAGCAGTAATGGAAGATGACAAATCTGATAACTTAGCTGAGCATGCAATATTTGCAGTCAATTGACAATTTTGGCTTGCTGTTAAATATATACAAGGCAGTTAATAATAACTCCAACACTAGAAGCCAGGGTAAGTGAATTAATTTAGGAGTAGTTATCCATGATAAATAGATTGTGTAAGTTCAATTCAGCAATATTCTTTTAATTATTACTAGAGCATAAGGCATAGGAGCAGAAAGTAGGCCATTCAGTCCATTGAATCTGCTCCACCATTCAATAATGGAACCCCATTCTTCCTCTTTCTCACTATAACCCTTGATCCCCTTGACAATCAAGAACCTATCTATTTCCATCTTAAATATACTCAATGACCTGGTCTTCACAGCTTTCTGTGGAAATAACTATAATCTATAAATTTATATGTAGTTATCATCCACCTAACTTTTGAATTGCAAACTTTTTTTATCCATGGGATATGGACAGCACTGGCAAGGCCAGCACTTCTTGTCCATCACTAACTTCCTTTGAATTGATTAGCTTGTTGACATTGCAAAGGACAGTTGAGAGTTGACCACAAATCTGAGTCCAGGGTCACATATAGGCGAGATTACATAATGATGGAGACTTCCTTCTCTAAATATCATCAGTGAACCAGATGGATTTGCGCAACAATAGTTTCAGATAACCATTAATGAGTTTAACATTTAATTCTCGATTCTAAATTGAATTTAAATGTCACCATTTGTTGTGGTGTGATTTCAACTTATGTCTCCACAACATTTCCCTGAGACTTTGCATGCCTAGTCCAATGACGTTACTACTACACCAGTGTTTCCCTCTTGCTAACTTTACTGTAAAGTTTATGATTACTCAATAATGTTTTCAATGTAGCAGTTTGATTTTCACATTGCTATCTGCTGTGCCTTTCAAGTGTCCTTGCTGTACCTATTAGGTACAGACTCAATGGGCTCTATATTAACATTAGCAAGCCTTTTGAAATGCTCATGTATTTTTTAAAAGACATTCAATATTTCCTATGAAGAAACCTTTATTCATGTCCAAGTAAACTATACAATGATATTACCATTATATCACCATCTCCCCACTTTTCAATTAGTAAAAGTAATGTCACTATCTGTTATAATGTTGTATAATTTATTTAAAAATCTTTAATTTTTATATTACTTTAAATAGATACAGCATTGAAAACATGGCTGCCAGAAGTCACTTGGTTGATCCTTCTTGAGTCACATTCCACCAGAAAAAGTAGAAATGCTGATTTAAATGCTGCATTTGGTGTGTTAACTCAACAGCAATCAAAAAAGGAAGAATGTAGAATTCAAGATTTTTAAGAGACTAGAAGAACATCCAATAGGGAAGTTTAGTAAAATTGACTACTTCACAGGGCAATGATTCATAAAACATTAGCTTCACTGTTTTCTCGAGGTTGATAAAGCTGTGAGACACCATTTTAATCTCCAGAAAGTTAGGAAAGACAACACCACCAGAGATGAGAGTTCTTAGATCAAAACACAAATGCTTTCAGAAATCAACCAAAGATCTTCGAAAAGAGTGCAGGCAATCTGTAAATGTTAGTGAGGGACAAGAACGTTTCTCTCTTTCTCAAAGCCTGCTCTATGCATTATGCAACAACTTCCAAAGCTCATTATGCCTAATGAACTTTGACTTCAAGGTTTCAACTCTTTTTACCTTAGAAAGAGCAAACTCCAAGCAAACAGGTCTGTAACAAAAATGAACCGACCTGACTTTTATTTTCAGAAGTATTTCTCATCTGTATCTGGTCTTAATGTTTGTATCTATATTCTAAACTATACCACATTTCTTAGTCACTTGCAGAAATGGTTGTAATATACTAACCTTTGATCTTGTTTAAAACTAAAGCTTTGCTGTTGGTAATTTTTAAAATTCGAACACTGACAAATCTAAAAGGTGTTTAAATTGGTTTTATTTATTCACAGCTCACTGATCAAGCTGTGAACACACCTAATGGCCTTAACCATACACATTAATAAAACTGGCAATTTAAAGGTTTTCAGGCAAGGTGGGGGGAAGCGATGGCTTGGTGGTAATATCGTTGGGTTATTAATCTAGAAAGTTAGCGAATGTTCTGGGGAGTCAAAAAGTGTGGCACTGGAAAAACACAGCAGGTAAGATCAGGCAGCATCCAAGGAGCAGCAGAGTCTTTGTTTAAGGCATAGACCCTTCATTAGGAATGTGGAAGGGAGAGGGTGAGGAAAGGGGACTGAAAGGTAAGTAGGAGGAGGTGTGTGGGGCTGGGTTGGCAGGTAGCTCGAAGGTGATAGATGCAAGGGGCAGGGTGATGGTAATAGGTTGGAGCAGAGGGTGGGGTGGATAGGTGGGAAAGAAGGTGGACAGATGGGACAGTTCCAGAGGGCGGTGTCGAGTTGGAAGGTTGGATCTAGGATGAACTGGGGGAGGGGAGATGAGGAAATTGATGAAATCGATGTTAATGTTCTGGGGACCCGGGTTTGAATCCTGCCACAGCAGATGGTGGAATGTGAATTCAGTAAAAAAAAAACTGGAATTAAGAATCCACTGATGGCCACAAAAACATTGCCGATGTCAGGAAAAATCCATCTGGTTCACTAATGTCCTTCAGTAAAGGAAATCTGCCATCTTCACCTGGTCTGGCCTACATATAACTCCAGACCCACAGCAATGTGGTTGAATCAATTATTCTCTGAAATGACATAACAAGCTAATCAGTTCAAAGGCAACTTGGGATGGGCAACCAACACTGGCCAGCCAGCAATATCCATATCCCACAAGAGAATTTTAAAAAAGAGAGTAAACTAAGTAATACTTTCAGAATGATAAACTACATCTCAGGCTGTTCCTTTATCAAATCTAAAATAGGTGAACTGTAGTTTGTAAGGATCCCATTACCATTCGCTTCTGTTTTTTTAACTGCTTCTTGATTTTTTCTGCTGCAGGATCTTTCGATGGCTTACATTGTCTCTGAAAGTTAATAAACAGTGATTTAAAACAGATGCATTTTTGTTGTTTCTAATGAGCAATACCTTATCATAAAATCATCAACAATATTAGATCATGTTAATCTTAACAATGGATATACTTGCTCACACAGACATTGATGTGGAATACTGTACATACACATTTTCATTTTTGAATGCTAGAGATCTGGTTTCAGAAGTAATAAATGACAAATAATGCTATGATGAAAATTACAGATACAATTTGATAAAGATTATAAGCTTCCTTGGTGATCGTTATCAGAAAGAGCTTTTTAATTATTATCTGATTATGTTATTACACTGATTCATTAAGTGAGCAAAGGCTCAAAATCCTGTTGGTATTATTAGCAGCTGGTGATAAATCTATTTATGTAGTACTTGTTTCTCCTCTAATGTTTATCAATTAAACTAATCTGGGTCACACTTAATTTCTACTTATATGGCTTGGTGTCAGATTTTGTGTAATCACCAGAAAGAGGAGCTTTGAAAACTTGACTATGTAAGTACTTCGGCCAAACTGCACTACTATAGACACATGAGGAACTGGTTGGATGCCTTGTCTCATCATCCACAATGTGATAAATCAGAAGAGAACAGATTCTGATTGCTCCCCTAGCATTTCTATACCTCGCAGTTCTTTGCTTGTCATGAAGTGTTATTAAATATTTCATTACGATGAATGGCTTTTAACTATCAGGTAGTCAATTAGTGATCCTGAGGTTTCTAAATAGAGGAGTTTTTAAAAAAAATTCAGGGAATGTGTCACTGGCAGGATCAGTATTCATTACCCATCCCTAGTTGCCCTTGAGAAACTAATAGTGGCATGTTTTGAACTGCTGCAGTCTGTGCATAACAGGTATACACATTGTGCTGTTAGGAAGGGAATTGTAGGGGTTTTGATCCAGAGACAGTGGAAGAATATTGTTGGCTTGGAAGGGGAACGTTGTAGGTGGTGATGCTCCCTTACCTCTGCTGCCCTTGTCCTTTGAGGTGGCACAGATGTTAAATTAGGAAGGTGCCTTGATTGGTGTATGATATAAAGGGTGACCAAGGATGGGAACTCAACATCCAGGGTTATTCAATTTTCAGGAGAGATAGAGAGAAAGGAAAAAGAAATGGGGTAGCATTAAGGAGGAGATTAACACAATAGTAAGGGAGGACGTTAGCCTGGGAGGATGTGGAATTTGTATGAGTGGACTTGGGAACACCAAAGGTAAAAAGACATTAGTGGGAGTTATGTACAGACTACCAAACAATAGTTGTGATGTTGGGGACTGTATCAAACAGGAAATTAGAGATGTCAGCAGTAAGGCGACAGCAGTTATTATGGGTGACTTTAATCTACATTTTGATTGGACTAACCAAACTGGTTGCAATGTGATGGAAGAGGATTTCCTGGAATGTATGAGCGATGGTTTCCTTGACCAATGTGTTGAGGAACCAACTGGAGAGCAAGCCACCCCAGACTTGGTATTGTGTAACAAGAAAGGATTAATTAGCAATATTGTTGTGTGAGATACTTTGGGAGAGAATGACTATAATATTCGTTCTATAATTCTTCATTAAGATGAAAAGTAACACAATTAAATCTCAAACTTGGGTCCTGAACTTAAAGAAAGCTAACTTTGATGGTATAAAGCATTCATTGGCCAGGATAAACTGGCCAAGGATACTTTAGGGGTTGATAGTGGATAGGCAATGGCTGACATTTAAAGAACACATGGATGAACTTCAACAATTGTAAATCCCTACCTGGTGTAAGAGTAAAACAGGCAAGGTGGCTCAACAATGGCCAACAAGGGAAATCAGAGCCAAAGAGGAGGCAAATAAATTGGCCAAAAGAACACAAACCTGAGGACTGGGAAAAATTTAAAATTCAGCATTGGAGGACAAAATGTTTAATTCGGAAAGGGGAAATAGAATATGAAAACAAGGTTGCGGAAAGCATAAAAACTACCTACAAAAACTTTTATAGACGTGTGAAGTGAAAAAGACTGGTGAAGATCAATGTAGGTCCTTTGCAGTTAGAATCAGATGAATTCATAATGGACAACAAAGAGATGACAGACCAGCTGAACAAATGCTTTCGATCTGTCTTCACTAGGAAGGACACAAATAATCTTCAGGAAATGCTAAGGAACAGAGGATCAAGCATGAAGGAGGAACTGAAGAAAATCCTTATTAGTCAGGAAATGGTATTCGGGAAATTGATAGTATTAAAACCTAATAAGTCCCTAGGGACTGATGCTGTCCTTCCATATTACCTAAGGAAGTGACCCTAGAAATAGCAGATGCATTGGTGATCATTTTCCAGCATCGTGTAGACTCATGAAGAGTTACAATGGACTGGAGGGAACTAATGTAACTCCACTCTTTAAACAGGAGGGAGAGAGAAAACGAGGAATTATAGGCCAATTAGCCTGACATTGGTGATGGGGAGAATGCTGGAGTCAATCATTAAGTATGTAATAACTGAGCTTTTGGAAAGCAGTGACAGAATCAGTCCTAGTCAGCTTAGATTCACCAATGGGAAATCATGCTTGACAAATCTTCTGAAATTTCTTTGAGGATGTGACCAGTAGAGGACACAATGGTGAATCAGTAGATGTTGTGCATCTGAACTTTCAAAAGGTTTTGACAAGGTTCCACACGAGAGTTTAGAAAGGAAAATTAAATATCATGGTATCGGAGGTAATGTATTGGCAGACAGAAAGCAGAGAGTTGAAATAAACATGTCCTTTTCAGAGTGACAGGCAGTGATAAGTGGGGTGCCACAGGGTTCAGTCCTGGGATCTCAGCTGTTCACGATAAACATTAACAATTTAGACGAAGGAATTGAAGGCCATATTTCCAAATTTGCAGATGACACTAAGCTGGGTGGTAGTGTGTGCTGTGAGAAGGAGGCTAAGAGGTCTGCAAGGTGGCTTGGACAGACTGGCTGAGTGAGCAAATATTTGGCAAGTGCAATATAATGTGGATAAATGTGAGGTTCTCCACTTTAGTCACAGAAAAACAGGAAGGCAGATTATTTTATGAATTGTGGTAGTTTAGGACAACACAAGGTGTAATGAGACCTGGATATCATGGTGGAACAGTCACTGAAGGTTGACATGCAGGGGGTGAAGGCTGTGAGGAAAGCTAATGGCATTTTTTTCCTTCATGGCAAGATGATTTGAGTAAGGATGTCTTGCTGTAGGTGTACAGGGCTTTGGTGAGGCCACACCATGCATGAAGTTTTGGTCTCCTAGCCTGAGGATGGACATTCTTGTTATTGAGGGAGTCTAACGAAGATTCACCAGAATGATGCCCAGGATGACAGGGCTAACATATGAGGAAAGAATAGATCGACTGGGCTTGTATTTGTTGGAATGTAGAAGACTGAGAGAGGATTAATCTAAGTTTTTGTTTATTCATTCATAAGTTGTTATGCACTTCAGAACCAGTGTGGGCAATTAAAATGAAATCCTAATGTGTAGTGAAGTGCACCAAAAGTCCAATATCTGGGGCACTAAGTCTGACTCCAAAATTAAAACAGTATACAGTAAATATGATATACTGTCAGCTTTTACATCTCTGTTCAGAAGTCAGCCTTGTCAAAATTAACTGCAATGTTGAAAGAGTGCTTACATAGAAAGTTTAATATGGAAAAATAAAGCAAACTTACACAGTTTGTGTTGACGTTTATCTTGTGGATGTAATTCTCTATGTTTGATAGATCCTTTTTGATTTCTTCAGATAAGGATAGTTTTTTAAAACTTTTTCCCAGATAACAACGATAGAACCCCAAAGCCTTCTTCATCACAGTACATTTGCCCTTGCTCTGGAAAGTAATCGTGAACATTTGATGATACAAAATGACCGAGGGATCTATATCTAACAACATCAGACTTTTTTGAGCATAATTAAACTTACTGTCATATTCACAAAGTCGCACAATTGTGGTAGAATTCGCTGATTGGTGCCTCTGGCCTGGAAAGGTAGAACAGTGAGAAAAGCTGTTTTCCTCCATGTGCAAAGAACCATTCTTTAACCAAGTGGTTGTTAAAAGGCAAAGAACACATTATTTTTTAAAATTCACTTTACACACAAGGAAAATGTTCACCCATCGAGAACATAACTGAAATATCCAAATGCACTCCATAATCTCAACATTGAAAAAGACTCTGGACTAAAATCACGTTGTTTTAAAAATCAATTTTTCATTTTCTTTTCCCCTGAAATTCGAAATGTGATTAAAATCATGCTGGAAGATAAATCAAAGTGACTCACCTGCTTGCTGACCCTTTCTACACACGAGCAAAAGTCTTTGATCAGCTCATCTTGTACTTTGGGTTTGCAGGGCGACACATGGTTTCTTACAATACCCAGGATGGAAGCCAGTAGGAGGCAAGCAGCCAGTGATAACATGCTATTATATACAACGGTTCTGTCTATACACTGTCTCTTTCACCAACAGCGATTTGGAAGCCTGTGACTTCTCTCATTTATAGACTGGGATAGCAAGGGATTCTCCCGCTGTGTCGCATTTTAGAAATATGGTGTGTTCAGATTCCCCTTCCCAGCACACGCACAGGAATGTGGGGCAATTGCTTAAAAATTTCCGTTTCTTTCTTCTCTTTAATTGCAGCGGAGTGATGGGGAGAGCCCCTTTCACTTATATAGGTCACCTTTAGCTGGCCCTGTAACTCAAAAGGTATTTGGCGTGGTTAAGAGTTTGAACGCAGAAATCACAGAGAGTACTCCTTGGCGTGGTGTCAAATAATCATTTTACTACTGAAAGAGAAGTGAAAGTTATATAGTTGCTAACTATATCTGAAGGTAATTGTCAACAAGATCTTTATTTTGATGCTGGCTATAGATATCAGTAATATGCTCGGTGTGATTTGTTTTCAATTTAATCTGTTTCATCTCTTGATCTATGTGTTGCTTCTTTATGCTGTTGCCTATCTTAATCAATATACCATTTAATTCCTGGAGGTGTTCATTTCAAATTCCAGTTGAGAATAGTTAAAGACAAAGAGTTGTGATTTGGCATTTGATGATGTGTGATTCCTGTAAGGAATGAACTGCCAGAGGAAATGATAGATGCAGTTACAGTTAACATATTTATAAGACATTTGGGCAGGTACATAAAACAGAAAATGTTTAGAGGGATAGGGACCAAATGCAGATATATGGGACTAGTTTGTTTGGGAAACCTGGTCAGCATGGACAAGCTGGACTGAAGAGTCAGTTTTGTGCTGTATGATTATATGACTCTATGTTATACCGGTGGCTTCCAAACCTCCTTAATATAAGCTTTATCATAACCACCTCCTAACAGGGCTGGAGTACAATAAACTAGAGAGAAGATCTTGACATTAGTGTCATGTGGTGCTTGGAAGATTAAGTTATTGATGTAAAGTTTTCAATAAGGTCTTTAGTCATTGAAACAAGTACCACAGGGTCATTACATTCATTGTATATTACACAATACTTTAACATAAATTCAGACTTTACAACTGCACCTAATGATTTGGCCAGGGATCTAAACATAATGTAGATATGAGCTCAATGTTTTAGGCCTTTGACAAATCCATTTTATATGATGCCTCATTTTATACATTTCTTTCACTACCTTTATCTATCAATCTACACAATTTTCTATTACTTAATTATAGAGATGTTAATACATACCACCAGTGCAAACAGAAGATTCTGGGGAAATGCTCAGATCAGGAAATAGAAAGTGAGAAAAAAATTGATCTTCTTCCAGATTGCAGGCATTGATTAATGGGGTAACACAGGTATCAGTGCAGGGTCCACAGTTATTCACATTATATATAAATGACCCAGATGCGAGAATCAACTGCAAACTTTCCAATTTTGCTAACAGCACCTGGCTGGGATTGTGAGCTTTAAAGGAGGATGCAAGGAGACTTCAGAGTGATTTAGACAAGTTGAACAAGTAGGCAAATACATGACAAAAGCAGTACATTGTGGATAAATGTGAATTTATCCACATTAAGTGTGATAAACAGAAAAAGAATTATTTAAGTGTTGAGGTATTGGGGAAGTGTAGATGTACAGATTAATCTGGGTGTAGTTGAACAACAGTCAATGAAAGTAAACAGGCAGATGCAGTGAGACATTAAGAGATCTGACTGAAACATACAAAATTCTAACAAGGCTGGACAGACTGGATGAAGAAAAGTTGTTTTCTCTGGCTGGGAAGTCTATAACTCGAGACACAGTCTCAGCATACTGGGTAGTTCATTTAAGACAAGCATGAGGAGATATTTCTTCGCTCAAACGGAAGTGAAACTATGGAATTCTCCACCGCGGAAGGCTATGGAGGCAAAGTCACTGAATATATTCAAGGAAGAGATAGATTTTTTTTATTTTAAAGGGATCAAGCGGTAAGGGGAGAAAATGGGATTAAGGAATTGTGATAGAGAATCAGCCGTAATCATGTAGAATGTTGGAAGAGGCTTGAAGAGCCAAACAGGTACTGCTCCTAGTTTCTGTTTCTGTGTCTCTATCAGGCAACATTTGTGGAGAGGAAACATAAATTAATAATTCATAACCTTCTAACAGAGCAGTTACTTCACCCTGAAACAGGCTGATTGCTGCATGACAGCTCTTCCCAACAGATTTGTGATGTTTTGTGTTAACTTATACGTACCTGATTAACCCTTAGCTTTTGCCTGTTACTAAAAAAAAGCAATCTATCATCAGTAGAATGCAGGATAGTCTGATTAACACTTAAATCAAAAGCACAATAAATTTAAATAAAGATCTTACAAACATGTATAGATTCAGTAGTAATACTGCTCAATAGTAGAAGAGATGATGGCCGAGAGGTATTGTCCTGCAACTATTAATCTAGTGACCCAGATGATGTTCTAGGGACCTGGGTTCAACTTCCACTATGGTAAATGATTAAATTTAAATTCAATAAATATCTGGGATTAGGAATCTAATGACTTCTATAAATCCATTGCTAGTTGTCAGAAGAGCCCATCTGGTTCACTAATGTCTTTTACAGAAGGAAACTGCCATCCTTACCTGGCCTACATTTAACTCCAGATCCACAACAAAGTGATTGATTATCAACTGCCCTCTGGGCAATAAATTCTGCCTAGCCGGTGACACCCTCACCCTGTTAAAGAATAAAAAAGAACTCCAGGATGCTCATAGCATGATCTGTTGCTTGTGATATAGTTCTTCAAAAACTAAACTATTGATCCTTCAAGTAATTGTACCACTTATGAGTAGCCTCACAAAGGTAGGACAAGAGTGTAGAATTGGCCCAGTTCAATAAAACTCTGTGACCTTGAAGATCCTGATAATTCTTATAATCTTATTTACACCTTGCTTTTGTCTTCATTTATTAGATTTGTTTAATGAATGTCCTTTCCTAATTACTCCCTCCTCATTTTCTTTAAGATTCTCTGTAGTCTTGACTAAGCCTCTGGGCACCCCATTTAATGTTTCCTTTTTTGACTTGGCATCCATACTTTGATTGTGTCTTGGGAAACAACTTGCACTAAATTAAACACATTAGGTAAATGCAAGCAGTGTAATCTAGTAATCTTACTAGAAATACCTTACCCATGTAGTATAGCAATAGTGTGAATGACAGAAGACCTAGGTTAAACTCTTGGACATATATTCTTATCCATTTATTGTTACTGTCTGCTTTTTTAAAAGCATAGCTATTGCTAAGATCATGTGAGGATTTGTGGTGCGTGTTACAGCTATGTTGGAACATTAGGCCGGGGACAATGTGCTCCAAAAAGATGAAGCAAAATGGCTATCTTTGCATGCAGAATGGACAAAGTAAGTTATTGCTTTTCTCTTCAAGAATGGAGTAAATTTGAATGAATTTGAGGTTTCCCTGAGGGATTTTGCATTAATTATGTATCCACTGATTCAGTAGTACCATTCATCTGGCATCAAATTTCAATTCAGTATGGTCGTTAGAGAGGTTTTTAAACTTATTAGAGAGGGGAAAGGGTTTGAGAGATGAGAAGTACAAGTGCACGGCACTATGAACTGCACCTACATTGAGAGTGCCCTATCTCCAATTTGCAGAGTTCGTTATGAGAAATGGCCTCCACACTATGAATGTTAAACTGAACTGTGGCATTAATGCCAGATTTTGGAGATCCCTGCCAGATATTTTGGGAGCTGACATGATGCTTACATGCAAGAGTAATCACAGGTTCTGCCTCTTTCCAAGGTCCTCAGACTGTACAGGGAAGGTCGCTTGGAAAAAGGGCTACTTCCTCTAAGCATGGCTCATAACAAAGGTGGAAAGCTACTTATGCTTCCATCATATCCATAGATCTCCTTAAGAAGAGATCTCATTTTTCAACAAATCTACAAAGCCTTTCAGTACAGCCCAGGAAGTGTTTATACATCATTGTGGCATGCCCATCACAACTGGAGCTGACCAAAGGGAGACATAGAGCAATAGCAATCTTCTGAGGATGAAAATGATCAGGGCCTTAAATGGGACGCACATCCAAAATAGCATTGAGTGTTAGAAGCAAGGAGTACCCAATTGTAAAGTGCTTCCAAGAAGATTTCAGCAGAGTGAGATGCTTCAGCCAAAGCTCAACTGCTCCACCACTTTTTCTTCCCTTTCTCTTTCTGTTAGTGCCATTTTTCTCTTTTTGTTTCTCTTCGAATCCCGGCCTCCAGCGACAATTCTCCACTTCCTCTGGGTCAGTGGCTTCCCATAGCGACCTCCCAGCCTCCGCCGAAGCAGTCCAGGTGTGGGTTTCTCCCAGCGTAGCATAGTGGCCTCCCGGAGTAGCCTCCCAACATGGTGCAACAGCCTCCGCAGGTTGGCGTGGTGACCGCCCAGCCTGGTGCAATGGTCTTTTCCATAGGGGCCTCCCGGCATGGAGTGGTAACCTCCCAGAGTGCCTCCCAGCCTGGTGCAGCAGCCCCCTCCCATAGAGGCCTCCCAGTATGGCGTGGTGACCTCCCAGTATGGCATGGTGACCTCCCAGCATGGCATAGTGACCTCCCAGCCTGCTGCAACAGCCTACCGGTATGGCGTGTCATCGGTGTGGACTGGAATCTAGGCGCCAGCGTGGTTTGCTGTACTGAACTTGTACTTCTGTGATGCTGGACAATTTATTTCTGTATCATCTAAATCTTGTGACTAAAGAAGTTATGCCTAGGTACCTAAATCAGCACTGTAATTGGCGACATTTAAATTTTTAAGTATACTCATTGAGTATATGTGACAATAAAGGCTATTTTATTCTATTCTATTCAAATCCTTGATCACTTTATATGTATGAATTGAAGGTACTTTCATTGGAAGCATCTTTGATCATTGAGCAACATTGTGGCCCCACATCTCAAAATCACATGCAAATGTTTATAGGGCTTTTTTTTTTGCAATCCTTACATTTTTACATGGTTAAAAATAGGTACAATTTTCCTATACTTAAAATAATATGCAAATATTATCACAGAATCAACTTTCAGTTTGACTGTGCAGAAAATCATACAACTATTGACACCTTCTTGATCAAGATGGTGATAACCTCAGGAGCAGGTTTGTGTATAATAGAAATACATACAAGAGCTGTGTTATTGTCTGGGCTCATATTAAAGATGTATCCATGATACTTAGTTGAAGTAAATATAAATTGCCATACTCTAAATAGTTCAAAATATTACCTTGATAAAATATGCAGATAGGCCTTGAATTTCTTGATCTTGTGACACTGTTATTTTTATTGACCATGTTGTGCCCATTTTCCAGCATTAAATTCCCAGGCAACCATAGTGTAAGTGAGTTACACTGTTACTTACACATCTATATAAATATGGGTTCAGTGCCAATATGCTCAGTGAAAATGTGGAATATTGATTATTATTGAATCAGTCCTCATCCCGGTGAGTGATGGTTGCAGATTTCCTGAACTGATATTAGAATAATGGTGTTGAATGGACCCTTGGTCACCTTATCAATAAGAATATAGTTCACATGTAATTCTCAGTCTGAGAGGACCATAAACACTATTGTGGATCTTCTCTGCAGTCTGGACATATAGGAATGATTTAATAGGAGACTTTTTAATACACATATTGATAAAAGTAGTTCTTGACATTTCATCCTGAGAAATCAATTATCACCGTAGTCAAATCAAATGAAAAATCACTAATTCAGCTGATTTAAAATGTGAAGATATTTAAATTGCTGCCTTCAAAATAGTGACTTGAAATTGCTGATTTTCCTTGACATCATTAACCATTTAAAACCCAGCAAACATTTACTGGCTAAATTTCGTGCCTATTGTTTAGGTAAAGAAATTTAAGTGCCTGCATGCGCCTGTGATATAATTAAAATTTGTATTTTTTTAAAGATCTGAGCCTTTTGTATGTAGATTCTAATAAATTAATCTGTAAATAAATGCTTTTTAAACTTGAATTACCAATTTGAGATATTTCTAAAAATGTAATGCACTAACCAAGTGTGGCCATAAGTGTGGTCAATTTTCAGCAACTGATAAATTCAAATCAATGAATGGATTTGAAGTTCAGTTTCTATAACTCAGCTAACAACAATATTGGCCTGAGTTATAGTCAACAGCAAAGGATTAGTGCTTGTACACTATACTGTCAGGCACTCAGAGTTAGTGTGGGTTTCTGAACATAAATCTGCTATCACCCTGTGGTTTAACCCAGTCCAGAATTTCATACAGAGTATCTTTGGCATCAATAAATGGAGCAGGCAACATTAAATCTCTTCAGTCAACTTGATTGCAGATTCCTCACTGAGGCCAGCAGTAGGCAACACACTCAAGTGAGAAATTATAGATCTGCTGTGAGTTATACCACTTAAAAATGACAACGAGTTGGGAATCTGATTTCAACCCTCCCATTTCAGCTTTCACCTGGCCAAGCCTAATGATAAGCAGGAACCCCATGCAGATTAAGTCATTTCAATGTTACAGTAAAAACTTAACTCCATTTTAACTGAGCCAGGATGCTTATTTCTAACCTGGGGCAATTTTCCAAGTTAACCAAGTAAAGTGAATAGTAGGACGTGCTTCTTCAGTGAAACTGACAATCTACTAAAGCTTTGATAAGTGAAATTGAAGACCTCAAGTTATGGCCAGGTGGGAGGCTGCTGTTCAAAGACTTGGTCTGTCAGAGAGATATCTATCTGCTTGACAGGTAACTGACAACTCATCTTTCCAGCATCACTCACCTCCAGCTCCACATTTCTCTTGCTCATGATCACTTGGGCAATGGAGCAACTCATTCAACTCCATCTTCACCTCCAGTCAGAAGCAAGAGCAGAAACCACATCATCACAAACAGCAACTGCAGTTGCAGAGACACACAAGCAACATAGCTTTCCCCTAGGTCACATGCCCCTTGGAAGAAAGGAGAGAGACAGACTTCCAAATGGAAGGTACAGATAGAAAATTAGTTTTCCCAACATGTCTGAGCACTACCTCCTTAGGAGTCTCAGATTCTCACAACAGGTCACTGCTGACACCAGCAACCGTCTGGAAGACATCCTTCTTCCCAATGAAGCAAGTGTGCATTGTAGTGTCAATGGTCAATAGGTGTCTGTCACTGGTGAGTGCTGATTTTAAAGGGGAGAGGGTGGTGGTACGCAATCACAGTTACCTCATAATGGATAATTTATAGCACTTACTGAGAGTTTTTTGGGAAGCCCCAGATTCAGTACAGTAAATTTGTTAAATAGGCAACTAAATAGTCTTCTGTGGCTATCCCCATTTCAAACAAGTATACTGTTTTGGAAAATGTAAGGGGTAATGGATTCTCAGGGGAATGTAGCACAAACAGCCAAATTTCTAATATCGAGACTGACTCTAACGCAATGAGAGTTACATAGGGTTCCAAGAGATCAATTGTATTAGGGGACTCTCTAGTCTGAGGCACAGACAGACATTTCTGTGGCCAGCAATGAAAATCAGAATGGTGTGTTGCCTCCCTGGTGCCAGGATCAAGGATGTCTCAGAGAGGGTGCAGAATGTTCTCAAGGGGGAGAGGGTCTAGCAGGAGCTCATTGTACACATTGGAACCAATGACATAGGAAGGGAAAAGGTTAAGATTCTGAAGGGAGAATACAGAGAGTTAGGCAGAAATTTTAAAAGGAGATCCTTGCGAGTAGTAATATCTGGATTACACCCAGTGCTGCGAGCTAGTGAGGTGGGAATAGGAGGATAGAGCAGATGAATGCATGGCTGAGGAGCTGGTGTAAGGGAGAAGGATTCACATTTTTGGATCATTGCAATCTCTTCTGGGGTAGAAGTGACCTGTACAAGAGGGACAGATTGCACCTGAATTGAAAGGGGACTAATATACTGGCAGAGAGATTTGCTAGAGCTGCTCAGGAGGATTTAAACTAGTAAGGTGGGAGGGTGGGACCCAGGGCGATAGTGAAGAAAGAAATCAATCTAAGACTGGTACAGTTGAGAACAGAAGTGAGTCAAACAGTCAGGACAGACAGGGATAAAGCAGAGAACAAGGTCGGACTGATAAATTAAACTGCACTTATTTCAATGCAACGGTCCTAACAGGGAAGGCAGATGAACTCAGGGCATGGTTAGGAACATGAGACTGGGATATCATAGCAATTACCGAAACATGACTCAGGGATGGACAGGACTGGCAGCTTAATGTTCCAGGATACAAATGCTACAGGAAGAACAGAAAGGGAGGCAAGAGAAGAGGGGAGTGGCGTTTTTGATAAGGGATAGCATTATAGCTGTACTGAGGGAGGGTATTTCCAGAAATACATCCAGGGAAGTTATTTGAGTTGAACTAAGAAATAAGAAAGGGATGATCACCTTTATTATTATTATTGTATTATTGACCCCTTAATAGTCAGCGGGAAATTGAGAAATAAATGGTGGGCGGCACGGTGTCACAGTGGTTAGCACTGCTGCCTCACAGCGCCAGAGACCCGGGTTCAATTCCCGACTCAGGCGACTGACTGTGTGGAGTTTGCACATTCTCCCCGTGTCTGCGTGGGTTTCCTCCGGGTGCTCCGGTTTCCTCCCACAGTCACAAAGATGTGCGGGTCAGGTGAATTGGCCATGCTAAATTGCCCATAGTGTTAGGTTAAAGGGGTAAATGTAGGGGTATGGGTGGGTTGCGGGTCGGTGTGGACTTGTTGGGCCGAAGGGCCTGTTTCCACACTGTAAGTAATCTAATCTAATCTAATCTAAATTTGTAAAGAGATCTCAGTTATTTGTAAGAACAATAGGGTGGCTATGGTGAGGGATTTTAACTTTCCAAACATAGACAGGGACTGCCATAGTGTTAAGGGTTTAGATGGTGAGGAATTTGTTAAATGTGTGCAAGAAAATTTTCTGATTCAGTATGTAGATGTACCTACTAGAGAAGGTGAAAAACTTGACCTACTCTTGGGAAGTAAGGCAGGGCAGGTGACTGAGGTGTCAGTGGGGAGCACTTTGGAGCCAGTGACCATAATTCTATTAGATTTAAATAGTGATGGGAAAGGATAGACCAGATCTAAAAGTTGAAGTTCTAAATTGGAGAAAGGCTAATTTTGACGGTATTAGGCAAGAACTTTCAAAAGCTAATTGGAGACAGACATTTGTAGGTAAAGGGACAGCTGGAAAATGGGAAGCCTTCAGAAATGGGGTAACGAGAGTCCAGAGACAGTACATTCCTGTTCGGGTGAAAGGAAAGGCTGGTAGGTATGGGAAATGCTGGATGACTAAAGAAATTGAGAGTTTGGTTAAGAATTAAGAAGGAAGCATATGTCAGGTATCGACAAGATAGATCAAGTGAATCCTTAGAAGTATATAAAGACAGTAGGAGTATACTTAAGAGGGAAATCAGGAGGGCAAAAAGGGGTCATGAGATGGCTTTGGCACATTGGCTAAAGGAGAATCCAAAGGATTTTACAAATACATTAAAGATAAAAGGGTAACTAGGGAGAGAATAGGGCCCCTCAAAGATCAGCAAGGCGACATTTGTGTGGAGCTGCAGGAGATGGGGGATATACTAAATGATTATTTTGCATAAGTGTTTACTGTAGGAAAGGACATGGAAGATATAGACTGTAGGGAAATAGATGGTGACATCTTGGAAAATGTTCATATTACAGAGGAGGAAGTGCTGGATGTCTTGAAAAACATAAAAGTGGATAGATCCCCAGGACCAGATCAGGTGTACCCTAGAGCTCAGGAGGAAGCTAGGGAAATGATTGCTGGGCCTCTTGCTGAGATATTTGTATAATCAATAGTCACAGGTGAGGTGCTGGAAGACTGGAGGTTGGCAAACGTGATGTCACTATTTCAGAAAGGTGGTAAGGACAAGCCAGGGAACGATAGACCGGTGAGCCTGACATCGGTGGTGGGCAAGTTGTTGGAGGGAATCCTGAGGGGCAGGATGTACATGTATTTGGAAAGGCAGGGATTGATTAGGGATAATTAACATGGCTTTGGGCGTGGGAAATCATGTCTCACAAACTTGATTGTGTTTCTTGAAGTAACAATGAGGATTGATGACGGCAGAGCGGTGGACGTAATCTATATGAAGAAAGTAAGGTCAACAGATGCTGCAGATCAGAGTTGAGTGTGTGTTGCTGGAAAAGCACAGCAGGTCAGGCAGCATCTGAGGATCAAGAGAATCGACATTTCGGGCCAGAGCCCTTCATCGGGAATGAGGCCGATCATCACCAATTCCACCCCTTTGGTAAGTGTCATCTCCTTTGTGGACGTCACTACTGACCCCATAACCACTCTTGCCACTGTCTCCACCCCCACCTCAAACTTCAGCCCCACTCCAGGTCCTAGCTTCTATCCCACCTTGAATTCCAACCCCACTCCAGGTCCTAGCTTCTATCCCACCTCGAATTCCAGCCCCACTCCAGGTCCTAGCTTCTATCCCACCTCGAACTCCAGCCCCACTCCAGGTCCTAGCTCCCATCCCTGCAGTGCCTTCACCATTTCCCCCAGACCTCTCCGTCACTGAGGACAAACGTTTAGTCCTCAGTAAAGGCCTCACGTTTATCCCTCTACGGACCCAGCTTAATGAGTTTGACACACGCTGAGACCGTGAATGTTTCTTCCGCCACCTCCACTTCCATGCCTCCTTTTTTAACCAAGGTACCCACCAACCCAGTGAGGACCACATCTCCTGCCTCCAACACACCCCATCCACCTGGACACCCCGTGCTGGCCTGCTACCTGACCTTGACCTCTTCATTTCAAACTGCCGCTGTGACATCGAACACCTCAACCCATCCAACCACCTCCCCCACTCCAACCTCACCCTCACAATGCTCAGCCCTCCACTCCCTCCACTCCAACCCCAACGCCAACCTCACCATCAAATGAGTGGACAAAGTGGGTGCAGTGGTAGTTTGGCGCACTGACCTCTACACCACTGAAGCCAGGTGCCAACTCAAAGACACCTGCTCTTACCGCCCCCTCGACCATGACCTCACCTCCCATCACCAAACCATCATCTCCCAGACCATGCACAACCTCACTTCAGGGGATCTCCCACCCACAGCTTCCAACCTCATAGTTCGGGAACCCCGCACTGCCCAGTTCGAATGCCTATCCAAGATCCACAAGCCTGACTTCATCGGCAACCTACCGTCTCAGCCTGCTTCTGCCCAACCAAACTCATCTCCACCTACTTCTATACTGTCCTATCCCCCCAGTTCAGGAACTCCCCACTTACGTTCAGGACACGACCCACGTTCTCCACCTCCTCTAAGACTTCCATTTCCCTGGATCCCAACACCTCATCTTCATCATGGACATCCAGTCCCTATACACCTCCATCCGCCATGATCAGGGCCTTCAAGCCCTCCGTTTCTTCCTCTCCCAACGTCCACACCAGTACCCTTCCACTGACACCCTTATTCGTTTGGCTGAACAGGTCCGCACCTTCAACAATTTCTCATTTTAATCTTCCCACTTCCTCCAGATGAAAGGGGTAACCATGGGCACCCGCATGAGCCCCAGCTATGCCTGTCTCTTTATCGGTTATGTAGAACAGTCCATCTTCTGGAGTTACACCGGCACAACTCCCCACATTTTTCTCTGCTACATTGATGACTGCATCGGCACCACCTCGTATTCCCACAAAATTCATCAATTTCACAAACATTCCATCTCGAGCTCAAATTCGCCTTGACCATCATTGATACCTCCCTTCCCTTCCTAGACCTTTCCATCTCCATCCATGAGGATCAACTCAACATTGACAGTTTTTACAAATCCACTGACGCCCACAGCTACCTGGATTAAACCTCCTGCAAAAATGTTATCCCGTATTCCCAACTCCTCCGCCTCCGTCATATCTGCTCCCAGGAGGACCAGTTCCAACACAGAATACACCAGATGGCCTCCTTCTTTAAAGACCGCAATTTCCCCTTCCATGTGATTGAAGATGCCCTCCAATGCATATCACTCCACATCACTTATCTCCGCTCTCGAACCCCACCCCTCCAACTGCATACATAGACAGAACACCCTGGTGCTCACCTTCCACCCCACCAACCTTTGCATAAACTGCATCATCCACCGACATTTCTGCCACCTCCAAACAGACCCCACCATCAGGGATATATTTCCCTCCCCACCCTTATCCTCCTTCCGCAAAGACCGTTCCCTTCATGACTACCTGGTCAGGTCCACGCCCCATAACAAGCCACCCTCCCTCCTGGCACCTTCACCTGCCACCACACGAATTGCAAAACCTGCGCCCACACCTCCCCCCTCACCTCCATCCAAGGCCCCAAAGGAGCCTTCCACATCCATCAAAGTTTCACCTGCACTTCCTCACATGTCATTTATTGTATCCATTGCTCCCGATGCAGTCTCCTCTACAGTGGGAGACTGGATGTAGAGAGCTTTAGAGGACATCTCCGGGACACCCGCACTAAGCAACCCCACCGCGCCGTGGCTGAACATTTCAACTCCCCCTCCCACTCTGCTGAGGACATGCAGATCCTGGGCATCTTCCATCGCCACTCCCTCACCACCCGATGCCGGGAGGAAGAACGGCATATCTTCCACCTCGGGACCGTTCAACCGTAGGGCATCAATGTGGACTTCACCAGTTTCCTCATTTCCCCTCCCCCCACCTTACCCCATTTCCAACCTTCCAGCTCAGCACTGTCCTCATGACCAGTCCCACCTTTTCAATCTTCCTTCCCACCTATATGCTCCACCCTCCTCTTGACCTATCACCTTTATACCCACCTCCATCTTCCTATTGCACTCTTAGCTACATTCTCCCCAGCCCCATCCCCCTCCCATTTATCTCTCCACCCCAAGGCTCCCAACCTCATTTCTGACGAAGGACTCCAGCCCGAAATGCCAAATCTCCTGCTCCTCAGATCCTGCCTGACCTGATGTGATCTATATGGACTTTAGTAAGGTGTTCAAAAGGTTCCCCATGGGAGACTAGTTAGCAAGATTAGATCTCATGAAATACGGGGAGAACTAACCATTTGGATACAGAACTGGCTCAAAGGTAGAAGACTAAGAGAACTAAGGGGCTAGTACAAGTCATAGAGATATACAGCATGGAAACAGACCCCTTCAGTCCAACCCATCCATGCTGACCAGATATCCCAACCCAATCTAGTCCCACATGCCAGCACCCGCCCCATATCCCTCCAAACCGTTCCTATTTATATTCCCATCCAAATGCCTCTTAACTGTTGCAATTGTACCAGCCACCACCACATCCTTTGGCAGCCCATTCCATACACGTACCACCCTCTGCGTGAAAAAGTTGCCCCTTAGGTCTCTTTTATATCTTTTCCCTCTCACCCTAAACCTATGCCCTTTAGTTCTGGACTCCCTGACCCCAGGGAAAAGACTTTGTCTATTTATCTTATCCATGCCCCTCATAATTTTGTAAACCTCTATAAGGTCACCCCTCAGCCTCCGACACTCCAGGGAAAACAGCCCCAGCCTGTTCAGCCTCTCCCTATAGCTCAAATCCTCCAACCCTGGCAACATCCTTGTCAATCTTTTCTGAACCCTTTCAAGTTTCACAACATCTTTCCGACAGGAAGAAGACCAGAATTGCATGCAATATTCCAACAGTGGCCTAACCAATATCCTGTACAGCCGCAACATGACCTCCCAACTCCTATATTCAATACTCTGACCAATAAAGGAAAGCATACCAAACGCCTTCTTCACTATCCTATCTAACTGTGACTTCACTTTCAAGGAACTATGAACCTACACTCCAAGGTCTCTTTGTTCAGCAACACTTCCTAGGAGCTTACCATTAAGTGTATAAGTTTTACTTATCCTATCCATGCCCCTCATAATTTTGTAAACATCTATAAGGTCACCCCTCAGCCTCCGACACTCCAGGGAAAACAGCCCCAGCCTGTTTCAACTCTCCCTATTTGCTTTCCCAAATGCAGCACCTCACATTTATCTGAATTAAATTCCATCTGCCACTTCTCAGCTCATTGGCCCATCTGGTCAAGATCCTGTTGTAATCTGAGGTAACCCTCTTCGCTGTCCACTACACCTCCAATTTTGGTGTCATCTGCAAACTTACTAACTATACCTCTTATGCTCTCATCCAAATCATTTATGTAAATGACAAAAAGTCGAAGACCCTGCACCGATCCTTGTGGCACTCCACTGGTCACAGGTCTCCAGTTTGAAAAACAACCCTCCACCACCACCCTCTGTCTTCTACCTTTGAACCAGTTCTGTATCCAAATGGCTAGTTCTCCTTGTATTCCGTGAGATTTCACCTTTCTCATTAGTCTCCCATGAGGAAGCTTGTTGCATGCCTTACTGATGTCCATATGGATCACATCTACCACTCTGCCCTCATCAATCCTCTTTGTTACTTCTTCAAAAAACTCAACCAATTTTGTGAGACATGATTTCCCATCCACAAAGCCATGTTGACTATCCCTAATCAACCCTTGCCTTTCCAAATACATGTACATCCTGTCCCTCAAGATTCCATCCAACAACTTTCCCACCATTGACGTCAGGCTCACTGGTCTATAGTTCCCTGGCTTGTCCTTACTACCCTTCTTAAACAGTGGCACCACGTTAGCCAACCTCCAGTCTTCTGGCACCTCACATGTGACTATCGATGATACAAATATCTCAGCAAGAGGCCCAGTAATCACTTCTCTAGCTTCCCACAGAGTTCTAGGGTACACCTGGTCAGGTCCTGGGGATTTATCCAACTTTCTGCATTTCAAGGCATCTAGCACTTCCTCCTCTGTAATATGGACATTTTGCAAGATGTCACCATATATTTCCCTACACTCTATATCGTCCATGTCCTTTTCCACATTAAATACTGATGCAAAATACTCATTAGAATGTTCCCCATTTTCTGCGGCTCCACTCAAAGGCCACCTTGTTGATCTTTGAAGGGCCCTATTCTCTCCCTCATTACCCCTATGTCTTTAACGTATTTGTAAAAACCCTTTGGATTCTCCTTAATTCTATTTGCCAAAGCTATATCATGTCCCCTTTTTGCCCTCCTGATTTCCCTTTTAAGTATACTCCTACTTCGTCTATGGGTTCGCTCGATCTATCCTGTCTATACCTTGCATATGCTTCCTTCTTTTTCTTAACCAAACCCTCAATTTCTTTAGTCATCCAGCATTCCCTATACCTACCAGCCTTTCCCTTCATCATAACAGGGATATACTTTCTCTGGATTCTCATTATCTAATTTCTGAAGGCTTCCCATTTTCCAGCCATCCTTTTACCTGCGAACATCTGCCCCCAATCAGCTTTTGAAAGTTCTTGCCTAATACCATCAAAATTGGTCTTTCTCCAACTTAGAACTTCAACTTTTAGATCAGGTGTATCCTTTTCCATCACTGTTTTAAATCTAATAGAATTATGGTCACTGGCCCCAAAGTGCTCCCCAATGACACCTCAGTCAGCTGCCCTGCCTTATTTCCCAAGTGTAGGTCAAGTTTTGCACCTTCTCTAGTCGGTACATCCACATACTGAATCAGAAAATTGTCTTGTACCCACTTAACAAATTCCTCTCCATCTAAACCGTTAACACTATGGCAGTCCTAGTCTGTTTGGAAAGTTAAAATCCCCGACTATAACCACCCTATTATTCTTACGGATAGCTGAGATCTCCTTACAAATTTGTTTCTCAATTTCCCTCTGACTATGAGGGGTCTATAATACAATCCCAATAAGGTGATCATCCCTTTCTTATTTCTCAGTTCCACCCAAATAACTTCCCTGGATGTATTTCCAGGAATATCACATTTAAAAGACATCTGGATGGGTATATGAATAGGATGGGTTTGGAGGGGTAATGGCCGGATGCTGGCTCGTGGGACTATATTTGGTTGGGATATCTGGTCGGCATGGACAAGTTGGACGGAAGAGTCTGTTTACATGCTGTATATTTCTATGACTCTATGTCTTATACTGTTTCATGGTGGTCTTTGGTGATAACTTTCTTTGTTCTTTACTCACCTCTATGTAGGAGAACTCATGCTCTTCTCTCAAGAAGATGGTGGCTCACCACCCCAGCTCTTGCTCTTCTAACCTATCCCTACTGAGATACATTATTTGGGGGAAGGCCATCACTGCTGTGTCAATCACCTGTCTAAGCCCTCTCAGCCAATGGTCATAGGAAAGCTACCATACCATCAAAGGATCATTACTTGCCTCCTCTGTGGGTTTCCCATTCTTTTTAAGAGTAAGTGCCTCCCATCTTTGAAAACAATACACTGATAATGGGGTACATTTTGGTGCCAGATAAATTGTTGGGACTTGTTCAGTGCTAGCATAATTGCACTGTTTCTCATAATTTGTCCCCTTTTTTGGAAAATTAATTACTACTGTAATAGCTGTTATAGCCTAAAATCCAAGATGGAGGCAGATTAGGGCTCCTGAGCTGGAGCTCGTTAGCTCCAACCACTTTTCTTTCTTCTTTTCTTGCTTTTTCTCCCTCTTTTTTAGTTGTTAAAGTTTTTTTCTCCCTACTTACCTTCATGGAGGCAGCGGTCATGACGGCAGTGGCTGGAGGCCCAGAGCAAGGACTTTGGCCATCGGTCACAAGGCGGTTGGTGTGCCCAGGCAGACCTCTGGTGGTCAGCAGCATCACGGATGTAGCTGGGGACCCAGAGCGGCACCAGTGCGGGACTCTGGCAGACTGTGACAAGGCAGCCGGTAAGCCTGGATGGTAGTCGATGGTGACATGGCAGCATGGAGGCACAGGGATGAAAACATCGAGCTCACTGGGAGAAGAGATCAAGCCTAGCACAGGGGAGAGATCAATCCCTCATAGGGTAAGTCCAGTATGGATCAAATGCAGGCCCATGGCTAAAGAAGGAATATAATTTGAAACTTTTAACTTTATTTCTTATTTACTATTTTATACTGACAAGAATGGTAATGTTGAACTTTCAACTTATTTCTTTATTTTTCTACTTTTTACCTAAGATACCTTGTACCTAAAATGGCACTGTGAATAGTGAGATTATACACTTTTCACTTTACCCTTGTAGGAAAAAGTGAGGACTGCTGACACTGGAGATCAGAGTTGGAAAGTGCGGTGCTGAGAAAGCACAGCCGGTCAGGCAGCATCTGAGGATCAGGAAAGTCAACGTTTCAAGCATAAGCCCTTCATCAGGAGCTCTTCATCCTGATGAAGCGTTTATGCTTGAAATGTTGACTCTCATGCTCCTTGGATGCTGCCTGACTGGCTGTGCTTTTCCAGCACCACACTTTTTGACTGTACCCCTATATCCTGTACTTATGTACACATGACAATAAAACCTAATTCTAATTCTAATATGAAATCTCATGTTACACAGTAAATACTGGGAAACTCAGGTGTCAAAGGACCCTAATTTTTATAATAGCCACTCAGCACCTTGCCCTACCTCAAGGATGTCTGCCATGCGCAAATTTGTGTGTCCTCCACTCCTGGAACAAGAGTAAGTGTGTATAATGAGTGTTCATAAAGGCTTGTGTGCAGAGGAGAGAAGAACAACATCTGTGGTTATAAGGCATGGGTATGAGAAAGCAGAGGTCTGAGACTGATGTTGCCCAGGTTGTTCAGGTGGGAGTGTGAAGTGCTTTGGCAGAGAGAAATTAATTAAGTTGCAATTTTGCCCTTGAGTGCCGTGCTGGAGAATGCTGGTAAAGTGAGGACCCACAGCTGTGCCATCTAGGCCTGCCTGAGGAGCTGGGTCCTCTTGTTGCACTGTCGCTGGACTTCTACAATTCTGCTGGTGACTCCCTCAATCATTTCTGTTGTATATTGTGTGAAAGTACTGTGAAGTGTCATAAGAACCATACTTCATGATAATTTCACATGGACAACATGTGAATAAATTTGGAATTCCAGGATTTATGCCCCCACCCCACACACCCACTCATCAAACAAACCCCAGGAAATACCAGAGCTTCAGAGTCTAAACCAGGAAGTGTACGGCAGGAAATATGAATGCAATCACATGCAGAACTCAAAGTAAATATTAGGAAAAGGGGAGAGCTGAAAGAGACAACCAGAAGAGGGATTTTATTTTCAAAATCTTCAGTAATAATTAACTTTGAAAGGAGTGAGATTACACATTCATAAAGTTATTTCCATGGAGTTTGTTCTCTAATAATTAGCTTGTCATTAAAAAAAATGTATAATCCAGTGCTAAAATTTATGGCCTGTTTAGTGAACAAAGTTAGAGCCCTAGCTGATATTTCATTATTTCATTTTTATTCTTTTAACAAGTATTGAATTATGAGCTGGAAATGAATGGTGGAATTTGGAACAGTTTGTGATTAGAAGAAAAGAACAGACCAACAAACTTTGTTTGTTTGTGAGGCCAGGCCTGTCAGCTAATTCAAGGCTGAGCCTTGATTATAAATGTTCTAACAGGCACAGCAACTCCCAGGAAGAGCATTGTGTTCACATGGATAATAGAATTTGGCTCCTCATGAGGTCAGTGCCAGATCTTGGTTCTGGCAAGTCTGGAAGTGATCATATGTTCAAGCAGATGGCAATTGTGAATGGTTACTGAGGCTTCAATAACAGTCAATCAGTCTATCAGAGTGGAACTGTAATTTAAAGTTGTTGTGTTTTGAACTGTGTTTTCAGAGCGATCATTCTGGGATGCTGCTGAGACTGCTTAAAGATTTGAAAGCTGCCTGCCTAATCTGATATATCAGCTTCCAGAAGCCCAAAGAGGGGAAAGCTGAGCTAGAATTATTGTTGCCTCTGCCTGGGTGAACTGAGAAGGTGCCCTCCCATCAACAAGAAAAACAGCAAGGAATCTACATTTACGCTTGTGAAGCAATCCATCATAAAGGACGTGTAAGTAATCTAACCAGTTTTGTTATTTTATTTATTCTTTAACTGTATTTGTTTGGCTGTCTGCCTTTGGTATGAAGGAAGGCTCCAAATAAATGTTTCAGGTTTAAAGCACAAATGTTAATCAGCTTACCATGTTTAAACTCCTGTCTGCTAATGTCATTTTTTATCTAATAAATTGTTACATCTTTTGCTTAAGATTCAAAATTGGTGTCTGGAAAATAATTATTCACAATTCTGAGACTGGTTATTGCAAAGTCTGTTTAGGAACCACTGAGATGGAGCTTGTTCAAGGAGCAACTATTGAGTGTCCTTGATAATTATGTACCTGCCAGGCAGGGAGGAAAGGGTCGTGTGAGGGAGCCGTGGTTTAATAAGGAATTGGAATCCCTTGTTAAATGGAAGAGGGCGGCCTATCTCAAGATGAGACGTGAAGGTTCAATTGGGGCGATTGAGAGTTATAGGGTAGCCAGGAAGGACCTGAAGAGAGAGCTAAGAGCAGCAAGGAGGGGACATGAAAGGTCCTTAGTCGGTAGGATTAGGGAAAACCCTAAGGCTTTCTATAGGTATGTTAGGAATAAAAGAATGACTAGGGTAGGAATAGGTCCAGTCAAGGATAGTAGTGGGAAGTTGCGTGTGGAGGCGGAAGAGATTGGGGAGACACTGAATGAATACTTTTCTTCAGTATTTACTCAGGAACAGGGCATTGTCGTCGATGTGAATACTGAGTCACAAATAAGTAGAATGGATGGCTTTGAGGTATGTAGAGAAGAGGTGTTGGAAATCCTGGAAAAGGTGAAAATAGATAAGTCCCCTGGGCCTGATGGCATTTATCCTAGGATTCTCTGGGAAGCAAGGGAGGAGATTGCAGAGCCATTGGCCTTGATTTTTATGTCCTCTTTGTCTACAGGAGTAGTGCCAGAAGACTGGAGGATAGCAAATGTGGTTCCCTTGTTCAAAAAGGGGAGTAGGGATAACCCTAGTAACTATAGGCCGGTGAGTCTCACTTCTGTTGTGGGCAAAGTCTTAGAGAGAATTGTAAGGGATAGGATTTATGCACATCTGGATAGGAATAATGTGATCAAGGATAGTCAGCATGGTTTTGTGAAGGGCAGGTCGTGCCTCACAAACCTTATTGAATTCTTTGAAAAGGTGACGAAGGAGGTTGATGAGGGGAAAGCGGTAGATGTGGTATATATGGATTTTAGTAAGGCGTTTGATAAGGTTTCCCATGGTAGGCTACTGCAGAAAATACGGAGATATGGCATTGAGGGTGAGTTGGAGGTTTGGATTAGGAATTGGCTGGATGGAAGAAGACAGAGGGTAGTAGTTGATGGCAAAGTTTCTTCATGGAGTGCCGTCACTAGCGGTGTTCCGCAAGGATCTGTTTTGGGACCATTGCTGTTTGTCATTTTTATAAATGACCTGGAAGAGGGGTTAGAAGGTTGGGTGAGCAAGTTTGCGGATGATACGAAAGTCGGAGGAGTTGTTGACAGTGAGGAAGGATGTGGCAGGTTACAGCAGGATATAGAGAAGCTGCAGAGCTGGGCAGAAAGGTGGCAAATGGAATTCAATGTAGCTAAATGTGAGGTGATTCACTTTGGGAAGAATAACAAAAAGATGGGGTACTGGGCTAATGGTCGGATACTTGGTAGTGTGGATGAGCAGAGGGATCTTGGTGTCCATGTACACAGATCTCTGAAAGTTGCCACCCAGGTAAATAGTGCGGTGAGGAAGGCATATGGCGTACTGGCTTTTATTGGTAGAGGAATTGAGTTCCGGAGTCCTGAGGTCATGATGCAGTTGTATAAAACTCTGGTGCGGCCGCATCTGGAATATTGTGTGCAGTTTTGGTCGCCATACTATAGGAAGGATGTGGAGGCACTGGAACGGGTGCAGAGGAGGTTTACCAGGATGTTGCCTGGTATGGAAGGAAGATCGTATGAGGATAGACTGAGACGCTTGGGGCTATTTTCATTAGAGAAAAGAAGGTTTAGGGGTGACTTGATTGAGGTGTACAAGATGATTAGGGGGTTAGATAGGGTTGACAGTGTGAACCTTTTCCCGCGTATGGAGTCGGGTATTACAAGGGGGCATAGCTTTAAATTAAGGGGGGGTAGATATAGGACTGATGTTAGGGGTAGGTTCTTCACTCAGCGAGTCGTAAGTTCATGGAATGCCCTGCCAGCAGCAGTGGTGGACTCTCCCTCTTTATGGGCATTTAAGCGGGCATTGGATAGGTATATGGAGGATAGTGGGTTAGTATAGGTTAGGTGGACTTGGATCGGCGCAACATCGAGGGCCAAAGGGCCTGTACTGCGCTGTATTGTTCTATGTTCTATGTTCTATGTTCTATGTTCTATGACTATTTGGGGATCTTTGTTTGCTTTTACTATGTTGCAAATACAGAGGTGGAAATGCTATTTTAGTTTGGCTGTCTGTTTCTGTTTCATAACATCAATAATTGAATAAATCTCCTACTTCATGCTGTTGCATGGATTTCCATGTTGAATATCTTGGCCATTGCTGCAGCCAGATATACCAAGCCATACATTTAGCTGTGTACTTACAAACTCCAGATGTTGCTATCTGATTGTCCTTATAATAACACTGAGTGTTGGTAACTGCTTTTCTATTCCTTCTTACTTAAGCTCCAAAGAATGTAGATATCATTATGACAATCACAGAATCAGATCTTTGTGATTTAATATGCTCATGGTACAGAAACTAACATAAGGAGACAAGCATGAGTACGATATAATTCCTGTGTGATTATGACTTGGTATTGTTGAGTTTGTGATTTATTATGAGAACTCAGTATGACACTTCACAATTTTAGCATTCCTCCAATACATGGTGTTTAACACAAAACTCTTACACCAACAACTTTACCTTTGGTCTCTGCAATCGATGTATGCTAAAATTAATATTTTTATTCCCATCCCTAATTGTCCAAAGTACAGTTAATAGTTATCCACATTGCTGTGGGTCTGGAGTCACATGTAGACCAGGCAAGAATGGCAGATTTCCTTCCCTGAAGGACATTAGTGAAACAGACGATAATTCCAGACTTCTTAAAAAAAATTTAAAATGTCCTGCCATTGCAGGATTTTAACCTAGGCCCCCAGATATTACCTGGGTCTTTGGATTAATAGCCCACTTTGGATTAATTATACCACTTGGCCATCCCTCCTCAACATGTGCAGAAAGATATGGAAGTAACAATATTAAGGTAAGAAAATATATTTAACTCATCTCAGCCTCTCCTTAAGATTTCACTACCAGAGTTTGTGAATTAAGATGAGATGGCATTCCATCTCTATAGACACTCTCTGACATGTGGAGAGGTTCCCCAGTGGTAATGGCTCAGCCTATGGCAATACTCACCACTGCCGTCACCAATTCCTGTGCAGTGGGACCTGCCTGACCATTCCCTGCCTTATAACCCCAGCAACATGGGAGGACAGCAACATGCTTCCAAGTAAACCTCTTCTTCCAGGTATCCCTAACACCATGGGCTCTTATCTTATTAGGTAGCTCACTGCACCAACAAATCAGAACACCAGATGAGGGGATATGGGTTTCAATCCCACCATGGCAAATGGTGAAATTTGAATTCAATAAAATCTGGGATAAAGAACTGGCCTAATGGTAACCATGTAATCATGGTCCATTGTCACAAAAACCCATCTGGTTTATTAGGGAAGGAAACTTGACATCCTCAGCTGGTCATGTAACCCCAGACCCACAGCAATTTGATTGAGTTTTAATTTAGGGACAGGCAATGCTGGCCTAACCTGTGACACCCACACCAATGAACATATTTTTTTAAAATGTGCATAAGGCAAATGATGTCCTTATTGCAGATTCCTTCCCTAAATTTCCCATTGTTTAAAGACTTAGCAACACAATGAGTGCAGTTATTGCTGACACGATGAGCACTATTTCAGTTTGTTTGGCATACTGGAATGGATACATTGGTATGTATGCTAAGTTGAGAGTGATGCATATCACATCATCACTTCAGTATCCTCATTCAAATGGTCCGGCGTTACAAATGGTCTATACTATCATTTCAATAATCATCAAATGCTGGGCAACAAAACAAATTTTTCACAAATCTGTACAGAATACTTGTGCAAAGAAGGGATTACCATCCACAGCACAACCTATTCTCAGAAACAATTCAACAACTTTGTCTAGCAATCAATTGTCTAACTATTCTGAGTATCAGATCATTCTTCTTTAAATACACAGGACAATGAAACAGGTATAAGCAGAGAATTGCTAGTACTATGGATTGAGCAGACAGTGTAAGTCAGAAACAAATATCTGGATACCAACAAAGGTTTCTAAAGCACCCAACCTTTCAGCGCAGATCATACAAAGTCGTTACTGATCACAGGGTTATATTGTAAAGGAACAGAACCCACATATCCAAATAATTTATATAGATTAGAACAGATGTAGACCTTTGCGACACGTCATTAGTAACAGCTTGTGATCATGTGAACGATCCATTTTACCTTATTCTTCACTTTCAGATTTTTGAGCAATTCTCAACCCATACAGTATTTTCCCCAATCACATGAAATCTCCAATTTTATTTATTAACCTCCTGTTAATTATTTATTAATCCCTACTCAAAAACTTTCTGAGAATCCAAATACACCTTTTGTGTACACTGTACATAACATCCTCAAAAACTCCAAAATGTTGAACATGATTTCACTTTCATAAATCCATAGTGATTGGCTCAATTTTATCATTCTTTTCTGGATGTCCCGTTATTGCATCCTTTATAATACATTCTAATATTTTCTCTACTAACATCAAGTTTAACAGTTCTGTAGTTCGCCACTCACTTTCCTCCCTTTGATATAGTGGAGTTACATTTGCTACCTCAAATCAGCAAAATCTTTTCCAGAATCTATAGAATTATGAAAGATAATTGTCAATTCATTCACCACCTCTTTGCTACTTCCTTCAATATACTGTGATGAAGCGAATCTGGGTCCGGGGATTTATCAACACTCAATTCAATACTAATATCAATCCACTTTTATTCATCTCAATCTCTCTCCGGATGGTTTTTCGGAGAAAGGTCTATATTTATCACCTCAGTACTCATTCTGGTAGCAATTTGTACATTCCGAGTTGATCTGGAATTTCCTTTGTTATTGTGCCTATGGATGCATACAATCTGAGCTCAAATTAAGTAATTGAAAAGACTAAAGAATTTGGATATGAGTTAGGCAAGTAAAATACAATATAATCAAATTTCCTTGCTCTATTATATTCAAAGTCTCCATTCAAACATATATTTACTCATAATAGTGGCCCAACCTTTACAGACCCTTATAGCAAATTTCCTGCAATTTAACATTTTAATGCATTTATTTAAAATACGATCAGAATTTCAGATGGAGAAACAAAAACAAAGTCATCAGTATTGCAATTCTTCAATATTTTCTTCAAAGAACTTTAAATAGATTATTGTTGTGTTGTTGTTCCCAATAAAAATGAATAAGTCACCCAGCTGAAAGTTGTTAACAAGCTGTAGCAAGCAAACATGAAAGCTGGTCAAATGATGGTATGATGGTTCCTCGATGGCTATGTTGATATTATATTCTGGCACATAGAATTATAATTCCCAGTAAATTTGGTCATAATTTGATACAAGCAGAAAAGATTTGTAAATTGATATATTTTGAGTCAAATTTCCAGGATGAGCCATGAAGAAAATTCAAGGCCATCTTTCCTGTTTTGTAAACCCATACCTATGACATTGCTGATCACCTGATAGGTCATGAAAATTATTTTAAGCATAATTTATTCATCAAGAGTACTAGTGTACATTTTAATATTGTCATATGCCCTTTTATTATGAATTGAACTTCCTAGAATGTTGTGAAACAATTTTAAGTGGATTAATTGGGTATTATGATCCAATGTGCTACTGAGCCATCACATCGGACAACAGTAGTGGTGAATAGCCATCAATTTTCAGTTTCCATTTCCAATCATTTGCTTTTTGATGCATCCATAAATCAGATGTCCATAATTCTGGTAAATATGGCAAAGAACACTGAAGATTTTTACATTGTTCCAGCGTGAAGATGTAATTTATTTCCAGTGATTATTCCAGAAGGAACAGTCTCCCAGGAAAGAACTTTGTGTTGGCAAGTTATTTTGTCATACTTTACAGTGTTGTCTTTAGCCCATCTCATTAGGATTTGCATACATTGAGCTTAATTCTTCTGTTCATTTATCACTTATCCATTTCTTGAACCATTTCTGATTAACAAGGTCCAAAGCCATTTCAACTGGCAGTGTAGCTTAATGGTCAGAAGGCCAAGTTTGGTTTGATTTCACTTGTGCCACAAAAGTTGATTGAGATTGCAATGGTGTTCACATAGATCCAAACTCAAAATATAAAATAAATGTATATATTTTATTCTGTTCATTAATAGCACATTTCAGAGACAGATCTGACAAAAGTAGATTTCAAATTGTCTTTTTTTTAAAAAGATGTACACATTGCCCAGTGTGTCTTTTTAAGATGAAACTGTTACAGCTTAGGCTTCTGTAATTATAAAGAAAGTGTTTCCTTAATGGAAAGATGCATAAAAATTGTACCAGAATTAATTATATTCTGCTCAGACATAATAGGCATTTGTAGGTTCTGCCATTTTTTGAAATGTCAATCTGTTGGCCATACAAAACATATGGTTTTAAGATGTTTGATCAAAAACATTTTTAAAAAATGTTTGCCAAATTCAAATTGTACTTAGGTCAGTAAAAGCTTCACCTTAATTCATAAAACTCCATAATTATCTAATAAATATTCAAAGTCCACTGACACAAAGGAGCAATTAGTAAAATCAACAATAAAATAACAAACTTGTCTTTGCAGCAATTATAAATTATTAAATATGAAATAAATATGTTAACTTTTGATTTTTATGGACATGTCTATTTTTACTCAATAACTAAATTAAAATAATCTTTAGATTCTTGGCCTCCTTCCCATGTTCCTCTTGCGTCTTTTTTTCCCAGTGTCTTTCACTACGTTCAGAACTTCACGAAGTTCAAGGATTGCTTTGCGCTGAACCATTTGATCATCCCACTGTCAAAGGTAAGATAAACATAGATTTAAAATACATCTAATTAGTTTTCAACTTGAGAAATCAATATAAAGGCAATGTGAAAGATGCTTACTTTGATGTTGCTTAATTTCTTGAGATCATTGAGAAGGTCATTTTGCATTCTGTACTTTGCAGATGTCGCACATTCATTCAAGCTGTTAGCAACAATGCTGATGTGGTCCTTGACTTCACTTTTTTGCTTTAAAACCTTGAATAAGTCCAAGTACGAGCGCAGTACAGCCTCCAAAATAACATTTTTTTCAGGTATCTGAAAGACAAACGATCATGGTTACATGAATACAGGAGTGGAATAGAAGCATGTTCAAATACAGAAAAATTCTTTCAGCAGAATCTCACCTGTTTATACTTCATTAGCATATTGGTAAAGATTGCCCCTCCATTTCCAACATCCGGATGGTTTATATTCTAGAAAAGGTTCAAATGACAAGTGATACAATAAGAATCCAAATTTAAGCATTTGCAATATAAAGCCAAATTCAACTCAAAATCTTTCTGTAGGATAAGTTGAACAATCAAATTAAGCTTTGCATCTCGCAAAATAGTACATTCTTACGTAATTAACTCTTGTATGGTACGCAATATGAATAATCATTCTACACGACATCAAAAGGTATAAACGATGAAAGCATTATACATTAATATCAGTACTTACAAAATCTTGGCTCAACCGTGTTAGTTGTTCATCCAATAGTTGTGGAGGCGCACATCCAGCAGAATCTGAAAGTACATGACTGACCATTCCAATAATAAAACACGTAAAAAGTATCATAGTTTCGAGAAGATCAAACAGTCCCGCAAAGTCACTACTGTGAGTCTCTTTGTTTGCTCTGATCTGGCTCGAGTAAGACTGATGCCAAGCATTGTTCCTTCTTACATTTATACTTGCTACTTGTGTATTTTTGGCACATCAAAAATACCCAGCTCACACTTGCTTTGCAATTCATTGAAGTTGAGATGGTGTTAGATAGGATGGGACAAACGTTGGTGTAGCCCTGAGGTTTGGTTTGTGAGGTTTCAGTTAATAATTTCCTTCAAATGAAGTGACAAGTTGACACATCACCCATGCAGATTACGTAGATCCTGATCAGTCTGAGTTTTCAGGGATCCTTCGAAAGAAACATTCTCTGGTGTGGGAAAATGTTTGTGGTTAGCAGGCCTCTCTTGTCTTGATCGCCACTTCTAAGTAATTATTTCTTTCATATTTAAAAAATGTGTAAATCTTGAGGAAAGGGATAAACATCTTTATGATCTATTTGGAACTCTTAAACTATTCAGTCAACTAAAATTTCCTCAGTGCATGAACCAAACTCGAACCCATGCTGATTACTTCCAAAGTGATTTATCGATTGCAAATTTCATTTCACTTTATGGTTTTGATCACCTGTACGAGCAATGGTTGCTGTGTAGATTTAAAATGCAAGTTAGCATGTTGGTTAAAATTTGACACTCCAGCAAATAATTTGCTTCGCTCAGATAGCACTGTTACAAAAAGCGATTAAGGGTTTGGACATGAGTTATCTTCCAATGCACACCCTTATGGCTGAATCCTATGCATTATATTTGAATTTGAAATAAACCTTAGTAGCTGGACTTGCCAGTGTATCAAAAGATGGAGTCTGCTGGTATTTTGAATCTTTTATTCTCCAGTTGATTTCGGGTGTAGAGTAAGGCAGAAGTGCAGATTTTGTCTGTGTTAGTTTAGTTCTTGCTTGTGTCAGTAATTAATGTGACTCACGGCAGTAAGTTTGAAACTGGAGGTTTTCACACCTCATCAGAATCAGCTCTTTGGTTACATGGGGTGAAGCAATCACTCCCCCCCCACCACCTTGGAAATTCAAACCAATCAGCAATCTTATGACATCGGCGGCCTTGCTCAGCAGAATATTTTTACGGAAAGGATGTCAAAAGGCTGCATTTTTTTCCACTCCTTTCTCAAGCTGGAGAAGGTCAGACCACAAAGTGATGCTTCTTTACGCTGTCCCTGTCTGACTACCAGAACGTACTGGAAGACCTTCTAACGAAGAGGGGAAGCCACTTAGAAGTTGTGGTTGATGTAGAACCAGTGACATAAGGATAGAGTGTTGGATGCCATAGAAAGTTGGAGGAGCTGAGATCAATATTGAGATTTTAAGACCATAAAGGTACAAATCTTAATATTATGCCTGACATCAAAGACTAAATCAGATTCGAGAAATGTTACAGAAATGGTGTAGAAAAGTACCATTATTAGATTATTATTACTTGGTTGGCAGAGAATAATGAAAATTGCAGAACTCGAGTCTTGCCAGTAACAAAACTGAGAATTGAAATTTAGATACAAAACAGTCAGACCTTAGACGCGATCAAAATTAGGCTTCAGGCCTGAAGCCTTCTTTAGAAAGGTTAGCTGAGAAGGCACACCCTGGCAAATCAACTCTGCAAATCTCCCTTCTGACTGCTTGATGGTGTGTCAAAATTGGGAAGGCAGTCCAAATGTCTAATCAAGAAATGGTCTGATACAGGCATGCTCATTGAATCATAACCAAAGTACTTGGTTCCTCCAATACCTTTCCCAAATATATCACCAGGTTAGACCAACAGAGGGTATGGGGTCCATCAGTATTGAAGAGAGAGAAAGGCCTAGAACACTTTGAGGTCTAAATTCTCATAATAAGGAAATTCTCCTCTTCATTATCACTTATATCTCTTCCCAATAATTAGCACAGACATCAGTTGGTAAGGCAGCATAGAAGTACACTCAGTGCTATGTAAACATTTTGTGCGAATTGTTTATTTTATTTTATAATATTCTATTTAAAAAGACTACAGCAATCAAGTTGCTAATAGATGTTTTGTGAAAGAAAATTGTTGTCATTTGAATCCAAAGATATTCAGGGTGGCACGGTTGCTCAGCAGTTAGCACTGCTGCCTCACAGTGCCAGGGACCCAGGTTTGATTCCACTCTCAGGCAACTGTCTGTGTGCAGTTTGCACATTCTCCCCATGTCCTCCAGATACTCTGTTTTTTTTCCCCACAGTCCAATGATATGCAGGTTAGGTGGATTGGCCATGCTAAATTGCCTATAACATCCAGGGATGTGCAAGGATGGTGGATTAGCCATGGGAAATGTAGGGTTATAGGGTAGGGATGTGGGTCTGGGAGGGATGCTCTTTGGAGGGTCAGTATGGACTCAATGGGCCAAATGGCCTGCTTCAACACTATTGGGATTCTATGTGGTGACCAAGTTCCATCTTCAAATTCAGTATCCATCTATCATGACGTCTTGTACTACATGAAACCAAATTGAATAAATTCAGACCATATCCGATATCTCAAAATTTGAGATGCTGAAGGATTAAATGTAGTTTATGATAAACTGTAATCTCATGGTCTAGCATATCAGTCACCTGACCATTATCAGCAAGTCAGAGGATTAATCCTGGTTCAAAGAAGAATGTAGGTGTGCATGCCAGGAACAGCATAAGCAGAGCAGGTAATTGGGTGCCAATCTGTTGAAGCTACAACATTAGAGAGAAAGAATGCTAAACAGCAGCAGCATATGATAAGCAGAGCTAAGTGATCCCATAACCAGCTGAGCATATCAAATTCTGCGGTGATGATGAATAACTAAACAATTAACCTGATGACGAGGCTCAACAAACATCCCCATCCTTAATGAAGAGGTAACCTAGCATGTCAGTCAAGACTCAAGCAACTTTTACAACCATTTTCAGCCAGAGGTACAAAGTGGATGATCCATTTTGGCCTCATCCTGAAGTCGTCAACATGCCAGACTTCAGCCAATTCAATAGACTCCAGATTATATGAAGAAGTAAGTGAAGGCACTGGATGCAGGAAAGGCTATGGGCACCAATAACATCCTGACTGTTGGACTGAAGAACTGCGCTCCAGAATTAGCTGTATCCTGAACTTAGCTGTTCCAGAATAATTGCAATACTAACATCAACCTGACAATAGACAATAAACAATAGGTGCAGGAGTAGGCCATTCTGCCCTTCGAGCCTGCACCACCATTCAATATGATCATGGCTGATCTTCTTTAATCAGTATCCTGTTCCTGCCTTATCTCCATAACCCTTGATTCCACAATCTTGAGAGCTCTATCCAACTCTTTCTTAAATGAATCCAGAGACTAGGCCTCCACTGCCCTCTGGAGCAGAGCATTCCACACAGCCACCACGCTGGGTGAAGAAGTTTCTCCTCATCTCTGTCCTAAATGGTCTACCCCGTATTTTTAAGCTGTGTCCTCTGGTTCGGCACTTACCCATCAGCGGAAACATGTTTCCTGCCTCCAGAGTGTCCAATCCTTTAATAATCTTATATTTCTCAATCAGATCCCCTCTCAGTCTTCTAAACTCAAGGGAATACAAGCCCAGTCGCTCCAGTCTTTCAGTGTAAGTTAATCCCGCCATTCCAGGAATTGACCTCGTGAACCTATGCTGCACTCCCTCAATAGCCAGAATGTCTTTCCTAACTATTTGCCACTCTACCAATTTTCATGTAATCCACAAACCTTTCAATCATACTGCCTGCATTTAAGTCCAAATTAGGTTAGTCTGATCTTAAGAGTAGGATAAAAAGCTGGCACGTCATCGAGGGCTGAAGGGCCTGTACTGTGCTGTACTGTTCTATGTTCTACTAATGTACATCAAAAACAACAAGGGCCCCCACACTGAGCCCTAAGGATCCCCACTGGAAACAGACTTGCAGTTACAGAAAGATATCTCTGCTTATTGCCTCTCAGCCAGTTGTGAACCGAACATGCCACTTTTATTGTCACTTGTCAGCCCAGGATTGGCTGACAAGTGATTGGTAGTCCACCAGCTTCTGCCATATGCTATGAGTTACTCCATTGTTGATGGAGCTTATGTACCATGTTGGATCCAGCGTATACAGCTGATGCCAAATTCCACTTGGAATGAGCCCAAATGGCTTCACATTGACAGCGAACCTGGTTGGAAACCTTTAGGAGAGATTAAATATGAACATTCAAAATGGGAGTAGAAGTAGATCATTTGGCTCCAGGAACCTGCTCCAGTATTCGATAACGTTGATTTTTTAAAAAAAAAATCATTAATGGGATGATGGCATCACTGGCAGAACCGGCATTTATTGCCCAGAGGACAGTTAAGAGTCAACCATATTGCTTTGGTTCTGGAGTCACACATAGGCCAGACCAGATAAGGGTGACAGATTTCCTCCCCTAATAGACATTAGTGAACCACGTGGGTTTATCCAGCAATTGGCAATGAATTCATGGTCATCATTAAGACTCTTAATTCCATATTTTTTTGTAATGAATTCAAATTCGACCATCTGCAATGGCAGGATTCACACCTTGTCCCCAGGATATTTCCTGGGTCTCTAGCATAACAGTCTAGTAATAATATCACCAGGATCTGTGTGTGCTTAGACTTCCACATTCCCATCTATTCCTGTTAGCCCTTAAGTCCTCTGTCTAACAAGATCTGTCTACCTCCATCATAAGAATATTCAGTAACTCTGTCCCCACTGTCTTCTGAGTTCCGAAACCACAAAACCTTCTGCGAGAAAAAAAATCTTCATTGCTATTCTGAAAGGGCAACCCTTAATTTTAAAACAGTTCTGGACTGATTCAAGTGGAAACATCCTTTCCAGATCCAACTTGTGAAGACCATTCAAGATCTTACACACTTCAATAAAGTCGCTCTGGAATTCCAATGGATGCATTGCCAGCCTTTCTAATCTACTCTCATAAGTAATCCATTCATTAATTGTGTAAATCTCCTCTGAACTCCCTCCAATGCATTGACATCCTTCCTTGAAAAATGAGATCTAAACTGCACACAAGTACCAAAGATGTAGTCTTAACAATTCCCCATGTGAGCATAATGGCCTTATTACTTTTACGTAAAAGTAATAAAGGATGGATTCCCATTATTCTTTTTGATTACATGCTGTACATGAATACTAACTATTTATGAATCACATACCACAACATCTAAATCCACCTGTAGCTTGCAATTCTGCTGTCATTCCCCATCTAAATAATACAATTTTTTTCATTCTTCCTCTCAATGTGAACAATTTCACATTTTCCCACATTGTACTCCAACTGCTAATTAGAATTGTTTATTCAGCACTTCAGGCTGAAACCACTTCCAAGTATTTCAGAGCCATTTCTTTTACACATCTGCTGGACTCCTCTGTGGCTGCGTGTGTCAAAGTTCAGGCAGCAAGATTCTATTAGAGGCCAAGTCACTCCTTCCACTAACCTGCACAACTGCATTTGGTTCAGTGACAGAATTTTGTCCAATTGTGGGAGTGTAGGCTCTATCCATTACATACTGTTTTTACCATCTAACGATATCTTATCTTCTCAAACTAGCTTCTCTAGATTTGGAGATGCTAGTGTTAGACTGGGGTGTACAAAGTTAAAAATCACACAACACCGGGTTATAGTCTAACATGTTTGTTTGGAATCACTAGCTTTCAGAGCTTTCAGGTGGTTGTGGAGAATAAGATCATAAGTCACAGAATTTATAGCAAACGTTTACAGCGTGATGTAACTGAAATTATGTATTGAAAAAGACCTGGAATTTTTGGTAAGTCTCTCATCTTTTAGAATGAATATGTTGGTTTCAGTTCTTTCATATGTAAATCGCAGAACATTTAAATGTTACATTCTCAAGTGAACTTTAACAATTGGTGTCATATCTGCCGCAAGATGTTCACACAACAATCAACAGACAGGAGTGTTTCCTCCCAGTCGGGGAACACTTCAACGGTCCGGGACATTCGACCTCAGACTTTCGGGTGACCGTCCTCCAAGGCAGGCTTCGGGACAGGTAACAACGCAAAGTGGCTGAGCAGAATTACATTTTATTTTGCTCAAAAACTGCATGAATCCATGTAAGATTCTTAAATCCGTTTTTTAGATGAGAATCTGTCTGACCATTGTGGCACAGACAGTCTGACACAGGGCACCTCACACCTTCAATGCATTATCTGGCCGACATGACACCAATTGTTAAAGTTCACTTGAGAATGTAACTTTAAAAAAGTTTTGCAATTTACATATGAAAGAACCTAAACCAACATGTTCATTCTTAATGATGAGAGACTTTACAAACAATTCAGGTATTTTTCAATATATGATTTCAGTTACATCATGCTGTAAACTTTGCTATAAGTTCTGTGTCTTACGATCTTATTCTCTACAACCACGTGATGAAGGAGCAGCACTCCGAAAGCTAGTGCTTCCAATAGGTGGCACGGTGGCACAGTGGTCAGCACTGCTGCCTCACAGCGCCAGAGACCCAGGTTCAATTCCCGCCTCAGGCAACTGTCTGTGTGGAGTTTGCACATTCTCTCTGTGTCTGTGTGGGTTTCCTTCCACAGTCCAAAAATGTGCAGGTTAGGTGAATTGGCCATGCTAGATTGCCCGTAGTGTTAGGTGTAGGGAATGGGTCTGGGTGGGTTGCCCTTCAGAGGGTGTGGACTTGTTGGGCCAAAGGGCCTGTTTCCTCACTGTAGGGAATATAATCTAATCTAAAATAAACCTGTTGGACTATAACCTGGTGTTGTGTGATTTTTAGCTACTTTCTCTAGGTCGGTACTTCAATCATAACTATGCATTGTGTGTGTCTTAGAGTTTATCTTCTGATTTGATAGCAATCAAAGTTTAAAGGATGTGCTAGCTAACAAAGATACAGATTGGTGTACTCAACAATTCTGCTGTTGCAAATGGGTGGCACGGTGACTCAGTGGTTAGCACTTTTGCCTCATATCACCGGGGACCCAGGTGCGATTCCAGCTTCAGGTGACTGTGTGGATTTTGCACGTTCGCTCCATGTCTGTATGGGTTTCCGCCAGGTGCTCTGATTTCCTTCCACGATCCAAAAATGTGCAGGTTAGGTGGATTGACCATTCTAAATTGCCCCATAATGTCCAGGGAGTTGAAGACTAGAGGAATTAGCCATGGTAACTGCAGGATTGCAGGGAGAGGATCGGATATTCTTTGAAGGGTCGGTGCAGACACGATGGGCCAAATGACCTCTTTCTGCACTGTAGGGATTCTATGATTCTAATGACCCAAACACCTGAGAGGACATATTCAGGCTGCTTTATCCATTTATTCCCGAGGTCATGGCAAATTCTCTACATTTTGGATACATACCGATTCAGATTGTATTGATGGTAATTTTCTGAGACCATGGAACCTGAGAAAACTATCCAAAGTGAAGAGACAAAAATGTAATAAGCCTCTCATTGAAGCAGATTTATGAGAAGAAAGTAAATGCAGAGCAGCACTTCAAGATAGGTCATGATTGTGGACAAAAATTCTAAATAACAAACTGGGTTTGAGTGTTTGAGTGAATTAAGGAAGACCTAATCCAATTTTATTAATATTTATCTGGTGATCTTGTCAGAGAAGAAAAGCCTGGAGAAATTGTTTGTGCTTTTTCACTATTAGAAGGGTATAGGCTTATCAAGGATGTTGTAGTTTTAGTACTGGCAGAAGGATAACCACAACAGATGCAAACCTCAGTTTAGGTAGCCAGACATTTGGTTTGTCTTTTTTATTGTATAGTTTGAAGAGACACATATTATCATGTGCCTCTAAATTTAGTGAAGTTCAGAGTATTACCTACACAATTCTGCATAAATCACTTGTGCACTACTCATCATGACACAACCTTTGGAGAACAAAAATGATGACCAGAAGATATGAAAAATCAGAATGCTAATTCTGAAAATAGGAACTGCTTTAGATACTGCAGATAGGAAATGTGAGCTCTTTGATATGAAATACATGTGGCACTGAGCAAAGAGGAAAGCATTTGTGCTGCAAAGTAGCAAGGTTTGGACTGAGTACAGAATGAATTCAAAAGTGAGAACACAACACTGAAACTTGAAGTGCCACATTTTTATTTAATATTGCAAAGCAGCACGTAGTAAACCAGTAATAGCACATAGCTAGCATGACATTTGTAACCAACAGAAACCACATTGAACAAAAGCTTGCACATGGATAAACAATAAAAGAAATTGTGAGATGTTTGCCAAAACAAACTACAGCATGTATTATATGTAGCAGTGACTGAAGATATTTATCTGATTCTCAAAGTAATTAGAAAAGAAGAGGAAATAAAAATATTTACTAAAATATATGTGACACTTCAAACACTGAGAGTTAGTTCTTTCAATAAGTTAAATCGGTTCTGAGACAAAATATTTGGCAGCCATTTTATTATTTGCATTATTGAGCCCTCCATCTGCAGGGCCTGTCTCCTTCTTATGTCCATGGATGTGACATCAACAACACCAGCCTCATCGCAGCATCGTGGTGTTTTGGAGATCGCAGGCACTATACATTGCCGACTGTGCTGCACACATCAATGCACACTATCTCATCACAACACACAGGATGCATCTTATATTTCCTAGCTTGCTTTCTTAGCACTCACTCACTTTGCACTTAATTGGAAACTCATAGCATCATTGGCTTGGCCGGCCTTTTACTGCTTTGCTACTTTGATGAAAACTATCAGGGTTGTAATATCTCTGGGCTGGCTTGCTTTTTAAAGCAGAGAAGGAACGAGGCCATTTGTCACACTTGCTGGTACTGAACAGTCAACGGTGAATGTGTTGCTGCACCGCATAGTGCTACATTAATGTCACATTTAGAGCAGGTGCTAGCAGCTGTCAGAGCAGGAGGTAGCGAAGTAATGATAATGTCAATAGGTGAGTATCCTGAACCCCAGGAGATGTTCTGGAGGCATAAGTTTGAATGCTGTCATGTCAGATGGTGAAATTCAAGTTTAGTGAAATCTGGAATAAAAAGCTGGCCTAATAGTGACCATGTAATCATTATTGATTGGTTGTTAAAACCTATCTGAATCACTAACATCCTATAGGGAAGGAAACCTGCCATCTTTACCTGATTCAGCCTACATGTGACTCCAGACCCTCAGCAATGTTGTTAACTCTTCACTGCCCTCTGGACAAATAGAGATGGGCAATAAATGCTGGCCCAGTCAGTGACACTCACATCCTGTGAACAAATCAAAAAGAATAAATAAAAAATAAAAATAAAAAAGGGTTTTTACAAATACGTAAAGGACAAAAGGGTAACGAGGGAGAGAATAGGGCCCACTCAAAGATCAGCAAGGCAGCCTTTGTTTGGAGCCGCAGGAGATGGGGCAGATACTAAACGAGTATTTTGCATCAGTATTTACTGTGGAAAAGGACATGAAAGATACAGAATGTAGGGAAATAGATGGTGACATCTTCAAAAATGTCCATATTACAGAGGAGGAAGTGCTGGATGTCTTGAAATGCATAAAAGTTCAGGTGTACCCCAGAACTCTGTGGGAGGCAAGGGAAGTGATGGTGGGGCCTCTTACTGAGATATTTGTACCATTGATAGTCACAGGTGAGGTGCCGGAAGACTGGAGGTTGGCAAACGTGGTGCCACTGTTTATGGAAAGTGATAAGGACAAGCCACGGAACTATAGACCAGTGACCCTGATGTCGGTGCTGGGCAAGTTGTTGGAGGGAATCCTGAGAGACAGAATGTACATGTATTTGGAAGGGCAAGGACTGATTAGGAATAGTCAACATGGCTTTATGCATGGGAAATCATGTCTCACAAACTTGACTGAGTTTTTTGAAGAAGCAACAAAGAGGATTGATGAGGGCAGAGCAATAGATGTGATCTATATGGACTTCAGTAAGGCATTCGACAATATTCCCCATGGGAGACTGATTAGCAAGGTTAGATCTCATGGAATACAAGGAGAACTCGCCATTTGGATACAGAACTGGCTCAAAGGTAGAAGTAGTGGTGGAGGGTTGTTTTTCAGACTGGAGGCCTGTGACCAGTGGAGTGCCACAAGGATCGGTGCTGGGTCCACTACTTTTCATCATTTATGTAAATGATTTGGATGGGAGCATAAAAGGTATAGTTAGTAAGTTTGCTAGTGACACCAAAATTGGAGGTGTAGTGGACAGCGAAGAAGCTTACCCCAGATTACAACGGGATGTTGACCAGATGGGCCAATGGGCTGAGAAGTGGCAGATGGAGTTTAATTCAGATAAATGTGAATGCTGCATTTTTGGAAAGCAAATCTCAGCAGGATTTATACACTTAATGGTAAGGTCCTAGGGAGTGTTGCTGAACAAAGAGACCTTGGAGTGCAGGATCATAGCTTCTTGAAAGTGGAGTCGCAAGTAAATAGGATAGTGAAGAAGGTGTTTGGTATGCTTTCCTTTATTGGTCAGAATATTGAGTACAGGAGTTGGGAGATCATGTTGCGGCTGTATAGGGCATTGGTTAGGCCACTGTTGGAATATTGCGTGCAATTCTGGTCTCCTTCCTTTCGGAAAGATGTTGTGAAACTTGAAAGGGTTCAGAAAAGATTTACAAGGATGTTGCCATGGTTGGAGGATTTGAGCTTTAGGGAGAGGTTGAATAGGCTAGGGCTGTTTTCCCTGGAGCATCGGAGGCTAAGGGGTGACCTTATAGAGGTTTATAAAATCATGAGTGTCATGGATAGGATAAATAGACAAAGTCTTTTCCCTGGGGTGGGGGAATCCATAACTAGAAGGCATAAGTTTAGGGTGAGAGGGGAAAGATATAAAAGGGACCTACGGGGCAACTTTTTCACTCAGAGGGTGGTGAGTGTATGGGGTGAACTGCCAGAGGAAGTGGAGGACGCTGATACAATTGCAACATTTAAAAGGCATCTGGATGTGTACATGAAAAAAAAGGGTTTGGATGGATATGTGCCAGACCCTTGCAGGTGGGACCAGATTGGGTTGGGATATCTGGTCGGCATGGACGAGTTTGACTGAAGAGTCTGTTTCCGTGCAGTGCATCTCTATGACTCTATAACACACATTGCACGTGGTTAAAACTAATGCCTATGTCTGAAAGTCTAAGCTAAGTAGTCCTTAGTTAAGTGAAAGGGGACTATGATCAATCAGGTCATGCCAGCCCATTCATCAAAGACCTTAAGTGATCTCAGTCATGGGATTGGCCGCAGTCAGTTAGCCACTCCAGGTGATCAGGTTTGTGGATCCATATAATTCCAGGCCACGGCTTTCACCACAGTCAATTCTGCAGGCCAAGTCCAAGTACGTCACACATTTGGAGAGCTATGGGGACATCAGTCAGGGGCTGAGCCATACTCAGTTGGGGCTGCCTCACAGGTTAGTCTGAGAGTGGGTAGCTGTCAATTCAGGGATTTCGGGCATTTAAGGTCAGGAAGGGTATCGAAGGCAGCGCATGCTGTTTAGGGGAAAGTGGGAAACAAGTGTGGGATGGGATGCATAGGGGACAATGACAGTGAAGGGCACAGATCTATATTTAAGGATAGAAAATGATACAGCATGGAAGGGTAAGGAGTATTGCGGGAGGAGTTGAAGGTTTTTAAAGTGACCATACCCTCGCTTCAAAGGGAAAGGGGTGTGGTAGTTAGTTGGCATGGCAATGCAAGAAGTCAGGAGCTGAGAGGATAAAACAGAAGATAATAACCATCACATAAAATGGTTCAATGGGAACGTGGGGAGTCTGAAAGTTGATGGGGTTAAGCCTGAGGAAAAAAATGTTCATATAGTTGGAACATTACTAGCCATTTCATAAACAGTACAGAAATGTTTCCATTGCATTATTGTCAAGCCAAGAGAAGTAGGAGTCCTTCTCCTGGCTCCGTAAATAAGTAAATGTAGGCCTGTGCTTTCTCCCTACACTTGACTTTTCACTCTGGAGTCTTCCTACACGTTACTACAGTGTCTGAGCCACTTAATATTGTACCCAGCCAGAGCTAATGAACTGCCTGGAGGGTTCACACGACCTGCCAATGGCATGGCAATGAGGCTTGACCTAGCTTTTAAGGTGACCTAGATCATATAATAGCAGAAGAATACTTGATAAGATGGTCTCCCAACAGCTAATACCCACTCTGTTGATTATATAGATACTGCGTAGTTAGTTGTATTTATGTGGTGACCATCAGCTGGAGACTCATTTGTGCTTCACCGATGCTGATTGAAACTGGTTGTTGTGTTGAGAAGTACATGTTTGCAATATGGTTCTCTGCATGCTAAAGCTTATAAGTGTGTAAAGGTTATGCAGAAGTTCTACCTTTGACCATCTGGTTGTCAAGAGTCGTTTGCTTTGTTGTGTGATAGCACATTTATACCACTTGTGGATCCAAAAGACTCTAACAACAATGCAAAATTTGGCATGTAGTCATATTAAATTACTCAGTGCCTAATTAAAATTTGACACTGAGACCTATATAGTGTAAGTTATCTTTAATGTAACAAATAATTATCTTTCATAAAGAATGATTAATTGCTTTACTCATATAGCTTACTTTGGCCTGCATTTTGGAAAATAGTATTCACATAATGCTGCACAAATTTCATAAGCTAAATAGATGAGATTCCCTACAGTACTGAAATAGGCTCTTCAGCCCAACAAGTCCTCACCAACCCTCCAAAGAATGACCCACCCAGACCCATTCCCCTACCCTATATTTATCTCTAACTAATGCACCTAACACAATGGACAATTTAGCATGGCCAATTCACCTGACCTGCATATCTTTAGAGCATGGGAGGAAACTCACAAGACACAAGGAGAATGTACAAACTTCACACAGACAGTCTGCCAAGGGGGGAATCAAACCCAGGTCTCAGGCACTGTGAAGCAGCAGTGCTGACCACTAAGCCACTGCGCCACCCATAAATTTTGGGTTAAGTTCAGAATTAGGAAGTCAACTCATCAACAGCAGCTCCGTTCACTGAAGATATACATAGAAATTGAGATTTTCCTTCAAAATAAAGGTTATTTTCTAATAAAGATACTTTATGTTTTTACTTTGAGATGATACATTATCCTTTTTGACTTGTTGACTTACCCACCACATTTCAGAAAATGATGATGGAATAAAGTTTGAAATTAGCAAAAACCTCAAGGTTGCGATCTGTCAGTTAAAAGATTCTGTTGGCATATGTCATTCATCTGCTAACCACAGTTCAGGAATGAAGACTGCTCACTTTCCGACATGTCACTTTTAATTAACATTGTAATGCATTTGATCATGCATTAAATTTGGATCTGAGCTTTTTAATACCATTATTATTTCATCAAAAACACTTCCTTTCATATAACGGAAAATCATTTTGGGAAATTACATATGATGCAACAAGGGCTGTTGGCAGGGCTGCCAATGAAGTAGTTTTGTTCTTGGCTGTTCGAAAAAGTTGAAAAGAAACGTTCGTGATTTCATTACTGATGGGTTAGTAAGAATTTGTCAAGCCTAGACAATGCCTCATCTCATGAATCCCCTCCCCATCCACACTCCATACCTCAGAAATGAATGTCTATGTACAACATATATGCAAAGAAAGATGTTGCATTCTGCTTTGTTTGGTCCACAAGTTACTGTTGAGATAACGTTGAAGCTGCTGGGAATCTCATATTTTATATGCAAATTCGAGTCACCGTTTCAGGACAGAAAACAAAAACCCAGTTAAATTTGAAAATCCTGAGGTTATTCAAAATGCAATATATTTTGATAAGCTACATGAAAATGGAACTTCATCATTGGTGTTACTTGTCAAAAAAATATTTAATAGTGCAAAGTACCTGTACTTAGCAAATTTATACAAACTAAATTCAGCACAAATCGATAAGGCAACTCATTACCTTATAAAAACGCTTTTAATGTAGTCATGATTTGGAGATGCCGATGTTGGACTGGGGTGTACAAAGTTAAAAATCACACAACACCAGGTTGTAGTCCAACAGGTTTAATTGGAAGCTAGTGTGCTTCCAATTAAACCTGTTGGACTATAACCTGGTGTTGTGTGATTTTTAGCTTTTAATGTAGTAAGTCATAAGTGCCATCAAACAACCTGCCAGCATTAAGTACATTTAAATGTATGTAGCCTCCTACAGGTTTTCATTGTTGTTTCAAATGGTCATTTTTAAATAAAATCTATCTAATATTACTCTTGAAATATAGAAATTTTGTTTGCTTTTGAGTTGCCATGCTAAACATTAAATGGAATAATTAAATCTCAACCATGAATCAAATTATTCAGCATAACTGACGTGCTGAAGTGATGTGTTCCACTATGGGAATTCACTTTCTGTTCAGTCACATGTATGGCTTCTGGTTCAGGTCAAACATTAGATTACCCAGTGGAGGTTGTTGAATAAGCTATTCCATTGGTGCACACATGAGGTATGAACTCTGTTAAAATTTACATATGTAATCTTCCTGTAAATGTGGCTTTTACAGACCATGTTATTTGCATGCGAATCACTTTGATATACATTTAGGAGCCAACATTTGTTTCCTGTGATGCTGAAATCTGAGTTAGCAGGCTTTTCCGTTGTATAGATAGTGGTTTAATGTTTCCTTGATCATTTGTAATCTTATAAGCTTACGAAAGGTGCCATGACTATACAAATAGGAGACAATAAAGCAATGTAATATGAGCAATCATTTGCGTTCTTCAAAATAAATTTTCAATAAATAGGCTGAGTGGTGACCTTATAGAGGTTTATAAAATCATGAGGGTCATGGATAGGGTAAATAGTTACGGTCTTTTTCCTGGGGTGGGGGTGTCCAGACCTAGAGGGCATAGATTTAGGATGAGAGGGGAAAGATTTAAGAGGGACTTAAGGGGTAACTTTTTCACACAGAGGCTGGTGTGTGTATGGAATGAACTGCCAGAGGAAGTGGTGGAGGCTGGTACAATTACAGCATTTAAAAGGCATCTAAACGGGTATATGAATGGGAAGGATTTAGAGAGATATGGGCCAAGTGCAAGAAAATGGGACAAGATTAGTTTAGGATATCTGGGCATCATGGATAAGTTGACCCACGGGTCTATTTCTGTGACTCTATACTTGTATCTTCTATAATAATTTCAACACAATTTACAAGCATAAAATAGATGTATTGATGTCCAGTTTAAGGGACCAATTTTCGTCAGTTCCTAAAGCAGCTGAAAGATGTTTGGTCCTAAATTGGATCCAGCCATTTTTCAAGTATCCAGGTCCTTCACCTAAAGGAGCTCCTTGAGTATACTAATGAGAACATAGTATTGTTTTGAGACATATTGAAGAAATTGGGCAGTCAAGGGCTGAGAGGACTGCTCCACACAGCTTTTCCAAGATGGAATGTAGCTAAAGGTCCACTGTTACAGTTTTGGAGTGGCACAGTGGCTCAGTGTAGACAAGCAGGAGGCTGAAAGAACACAGCAAGCATCAGGAGGTGGAGTTGTCAACGTTTCGGATGTAACCCTTCTTCAGGACTGGGGGTGGGTGTGGGGGGATCTGAAGATAAAGGGGGGATGTTAGTGGGGGAGGGTTTTGGGTGGGGAGAGGGGCGGACTGGTGAAGTAGTGATAATGGAACACAGGTAGAGGGTACAGCCTGGTTGGTCGATGGGAGAAATGAATCCTGTTGATAGCTGAAGGGAAGGGTTGGTCAGAGGAATGGAAGAGAGGGGGTGGCACTGGGAAGGGAGGCTATTTGAAATTGGAGAACTCAATGTTGAGTGCTCCAGGCTGTGGGCTGCCCAGACGGAAGATGAGGTGTTGTTCCTCCAATTTGTGGTCTGATTCGCAGTGGCAATGGTAGAGGCTGAGGATGGTTATGCCAGACAGGGAGTGGGAAGGGGAATTAAAATGAGTGGTGACTGAGAGGTCAGGTTGGCCCCTGCGGGACCAGCTGAGATGCTCAGCAAAACATCTAGGGGAGACCACATCAGGAGTACCGGATCCAGTAAACTAAGTTGGAGGAGAGGCAGGTGAACCTATGTCTCACCTGGAAAGACTATTTGGGCCACTGGATGGAGTTGAGGGGGTTGGTGTGCCAGTAGATTTTGCATCTTTTACGGTTGCAGGGGAAGGTGTCTGGGGTTTCAGAGTCAGTTGGTTTGGAGAATGGCGCAAACCAAGGATTGGCAGAGGGAATGGTCCTTACGGGAGGCAAAGAGGGCTGGGGACAGGTAGATGTTCTTGGTGATGGGGTCTCATTGGAGTTCGTGGAATTGTTGGGGATGATACATTGTATGTGGAGACTGATGGGGTGGTATGTGAGGACAATGAGGACTCTGTCTTTATTGCATTTGGAGGGGAGGGATATAAAACAGTGGAGCAGGGAGTGGAGGAGGTGGGGTGGAGGGTTGTCTGTACGACAGAGGGAGGAAAGCACGTCGTTCAAAACAGGTGGACATCTGGGATGCTTGGGAGTGGACTGTCTCCTCGTCCAAGCAGATGTGGAGGAATTGGGAAAATGCAATGAAGTTTTTGCAGGATACTGGGTGGGAGGAGGCGTAGTCCATGTAGTTATTCAAGCGGTGGGTTTGTAGTAAATGTCCGATAGATGGAAATGGAGAGGTCAGGAATGGAGAAAGAGGTGTCCAAGATGGACCAAATGAATTTCTTTTTGTAAATATTTTTATTGAGAAAAAGATTTTGAATTTTTTACAAAATTATAAAATTACTACAAAATGGTATAACAATCTTATAATATAACAACAATAACAGTAAACAAACTATTACTTTACTCCACAAACAGTTTAAAAGAAGAAAAGCCCCAACCAATACTACAATTCAATAAATAAATTTAAAAAACTAAATTAAATCAAATTGAACCAAGGCAAATTAAACTAAATTAAGTTAGAACACTCAGCGCAACCCCATCAAAGCTCCCCATCACCAGGAACATCACTTGGCATATCCGTATTTATTCGGACTTCTTCCTCCCAGGGGCCCCCGGCCTGCCAGACACAGCCCTCATAGCTACATAAAGGCCCTGACCAATATAGCCAATACGTCTGTGAATATATGGTTCAAAAAGGGCCCCACATCCTATGAAAGAGTTCCATTTTCTGGTGCACCATACTTGTAAGGAAGTCCAGGGGGATGTGCTCTATAACTAACCTACGAGGAGAAAGTGAGGTCTGCAGATGCTGGAGATCAAAGTTGAAACTTTATTGCTGGAACAGCACAGCAGGTCAGGCAGCATCCAGGGAACAGGAGATTCGACGTTTCGGGCACAGGCCCTTCTTCAGGATTCCTGAAGAAGGGCCTGTGCCCGAAACGTCGAATCTCCTGTTCCCTGGATGCTGCCTGACCTGCTGTGCTGTTCCAGCAATAAAGTTTCAACTATAACTAACCTACACCACCCTGAGAATCCCAGAGGATTTTCCAACACACAGCTCAGGGTTCAGAAAAGATTTATAAGGATGCTGCCAGGGTTGGAGGATTTGAGTTATAGGGAGAGGCTGAACAGGCTGGGGATGTTTTCCCTGGTGTGTCAGAGGCTGAGGGGTGACCTTATAGAGGTTTACAAAATTATGAGGGGCATGGATAGGGTAAATAGGCAAAGTCTACTCCCTGAGGTCGTGGAGTCCAGCAATAGAGGGCATAGGTTTAGGGTGAGAGGGGAAAGATATAAAAGAGACCTACGGGGCAACTTTTTCACATAGAGGGTGGTATGTGAATGGAATGAGCTGCCAGACGAAGTGGTGGAGGCTGGTACAATTGCAACATTTAAGAGGCATTTGGATGGGTATATGAATAGGATGGGCTTGGAGAGATATGGGCCGGGTGCTGGCAGGTGGGACTTGATTGGGTTGGGATATCTGGTCAGCATGGATGGGTTGGACCGAAGGGTCTGTTTCCATGCTTACATCTCTATGACTCTTTGACTCATCAGAATGTTCTTTCTTGCACAGTATGAAAGAATATTAAACAGTTTCTTCCCATGTGTGTCCAAAGAAGGGAGATTCGGCAAACCCAAGAGGAGGGACATTGGCTCTATCTTGACCTCGGTTCCCAAGACCCCTTCCAGACACTTGCTATAGTGCCCCAATACCTACAAAGCTTGTGGCATGACCACAAGCAATGAGTAAGAGTACCAATATCCATTTTATATTTGGGGCACATTAGAGACGCTCCTGTCTTAAATTTCGCAAGCGGCTCTGGTGCAAAATAAGCCCTGTGAAGTACCTTCAGTTGCATAGCCTGCGTCTTGTTGCAAATCAAAATCTTTCTTACATTCTCCCAAATATCCTCCCACACCTCTGACGAAATCTCCATCCTCAATTCCTGAATCCAGATCCCATACAGCCATTCAATGTCCTTCAAGACACTACCTCTTAATAAATGATATAGGGTGTTGACCGAAAGAGTACCTGTGGACCGGAGTACCCTCCTCTCCACATCAGACTTACAGGAACTAACCATTATTGTAGTCTTTTTCTGTATAAAGTTCATAATCTGAAAATAATGAAAGAGGTCCCTCCTAGATAGTTCATATTTCTGGCTCAACTGCTCAAAAGACATCAGGACCTCCCCCTCAAATAAATCTCCCAAACAGGAAACTCCTCTAGACTCCCAGAGCCATCAATCCATCAATCCTGCCTGCAATCCTGGCATCCCTACTATGGGAATAAAGGGTGAAGTGTTTTGTAAATTGCCCTCGGAACAAGTGAATTGGAGGGTGGGGTGAAAGTTATGGGCAAAGTTGATGAACTGCTCCAGTTCAGCCTGGGTACAGAATGCAGCACCGATGCAGTCATCGACATAATGGTGGAAGAGTTAGGAGACACTGCCTGTGTAGGCAGCATCTGTGTTTGACATAGCAGATAAAGAGGTAGGCATAGCTGGGATCTCTGGTTATGCCCTGGATTTGGATGAAATGGGAACAGTTGAAGGAAAAGTTATTGAGGATTAGTTCAGCAAGGTGGAGGAGGACTGGATGGATTGGTTGGAGAGGAAGAAGCTGATAGCCTAAGGCCCACCTTTGTGTTGTATGTATGTGTATAAAAACTGTACGTCCATGGTGAAGACAAAGCGCTGGGGATCCGGGGAACTGGAAGTTACTGAAGAGATGGAGGGCGTGGTTGGTGTTGCGGATGTAGGTGGGCAGTGTCTGGACCAAGGGAGAGAGGATGGAGTCAAGATAGGAAGAAATAAGTTCAGTGGGCAGGAGCATGCTGAGACGATGGGTCGGCTTGTGGATATTGGGGAGCAGAAAGAACCACACAGTGTGGGGCTGGCGGACTAGGAGGCTGGAGGTGATGGAGGGGGAGATCACCGGGGCATTGAGGTCACGGACAGTGCAAGTGATTTTGGCCTGATGGGTCACAGTGGGCTTGTGGGCAAGGGGGAGGTAGGACTTGGTGTCAGAGAGCTGGCATTCAGCCTCTGATGTAGATGTCCCACCTCCAGGCTATCACCGCCCGCCCCTTTGTCAGCGGGTTTAATGGTGAACCGGGGCTTGGTATCGAGAGAGTGGAGCGCTGCACGGAGTGGGGTGGGTTTGGAGTGGGTGAGGAGGGTGAAGAAGGCAAGGCCATTGATGTCACATTGGCAGTCAGCAACGAAGGGGTCTAGGGCAGAGACAAGGCCGGTGTGGGATGTCCAAGTGGAAAAGTAAGGTTGGAGGCGGGAGAAAGGGTCCTCAGAGGGAGGTTGGGAGTGTTTGTTGCAGAAGAAGGTGGAGGTGGCGGAAGAAGAGCTCCACATCATGGCGGGTGCAAAATTTGTTGAGGATGGGGTGGAGGCACGAATGACAACCCTTTGCCCTCAGAGAGGTCAGGGGGATGGTGACTACATGGCAAGGCTGAGGGGGTAGGGTTTTGGAGGGGTCCCTAGGAGGCTAGAGGAGGACTTCTCCACCTCCTGATGCTGCCTGGCTTGCTGTGTTCTCCCAGCCTCCTGCTTGTCTACTTTGGATTCCAGCATCTGCAGTTTTGTTGTCTCTAACAGTGGCTCAGTGGCTAGCACTGTTGCCTCACAATCCCAGGGACCTGGGTTCAATTCCAGCCTCCACAATTGTCTGTGTGGAGTTTGCACATTCTCCATTTGTCTGCATGGATTTGATCCAGTTTCCTCCGACAATCCAAAGAAGTGCAGGTTAGGTGGATTGGCTGCAGGGATGGAGTGGATCTGGATGGGCAATGTGGGCTGAATGGCCTGTTTGAATACTAATAAAAAATTTGCTTTAATGAAGTGAAACAATAGGCTGAACTTTCCTGAAAATCAGCTAAGACTAAAGGCTGAGGAATTTCGTGATGGGTGAATCTCAGGCAGGTTTTTCCACATAATTTGCCCTCGCTTACCTTATTACCTCTGCACCACACTCCTCCTGTTATCCTGAGCTACCTTGCACCCACTAGAGATTCTCACTGGTGGAGGGACCTTCCAGGTTTCTCACTGCCAGCACCATATTTAAAGTTAAGCTGTGCAGCAATTTAAATTAAGTGAGCAAGAACTTGCCTTTTGCAGCCCCAGTGTGAGAAGAATTGTCCCAAAGATAGGCAACAGTAGGCACCCCGATTTGCTGACAGGGACCCAGAGGCCGTGGTGGCCCTGATGGTGGAGAGGAAAGCCTCAGAATCAGCAAAAGGCACCATCCTGGTCTGACTTGGCCACCCAAGTTCAGAGTCATTTCTACAGTCCAGAGGAATATACATCTCTGCCACAAAAAGGTTCTTTGCACTCTATAAGGATAAGTTCCACTACCTTCTGTCTGCTACCTCATTCTCAATCTAACTCTGCACCCACCTCCCATCAAGGTTCATTGTCTACCACTTTCATCATTGCATGCAGCATCTTTCCTCAATGGTTCACATTCACTCCTTCCTACCAAACAAACTGCAAATTGCAGGGCCCCTTGCAGACATTTTTGTATCATCTATAAATATGGGTGAGGTGCTGGATGACTGGAGAATGGCGAATGTTGTGCCTTTGATTAACAAAAGATGTAAGGAGAAGCCGGGGAACTATGAATCTGTCATCTGACTTCAGTGGTGGGTTCGTTGTTGAAGGTGATTCTGAAAGGTAGAATTTGCAGGCATCTGGAGAGGCAAGGAATGATTAAGGATAGTCAGCATGGTTTTGTGCGAGGAGGTTTGACTCACAAACTTGATTGAGTTTTTTGAGGAAGTAACCAAGAGGTTGATGAGGGTAGAGTTGTAGACATCATTTACTCAGACTTTAGTAAAGCCCTTGACAAGCTGCCGCATGGTAGACTAATTAGTAAAGTTAGAACACATGGGATTCAGGGTGAGCTTGCCAACTGGATACAAAATTGGCTTAACGGTAGGAGAGTGATGTTAGAGGGTTGTTTTTCAGACTGAAGGCCTGTGACCAGCGATGTTCCACAGGGATTGGTGCTGGGTCCACTTTTGTTTGTCATTTAGTATGGTTAGTAAATTTGCGGATGACACAAAATTGGTGGTGGAGTTGTTGAAGGTGATTCTGAAAGATAGGATTTGCAGGCATCTGGAGAGGCAAGGAACGATTAAGGATAGTTGGCATGGTTTTGTGCGAGGATGGTTATCTTAGATTACAAAAAGATCTTGACCAGTTGGGTCAAAGGGCTGAGAAGTGGCAGATGGAGTTTAGATAAATGTGAAATACTACATTTTCGTAAAACAAACAAAAGCAGGACTGATACAATTAAAAGTAGGGCCTTGGGTAGTGTTGAGAACAAAGAGACCTAGGGGTTCAGTAGATAATTCTTTAAAATTTATGTCACATGTAGACAGGATGACTAAGATGGCATTTAGCATGCTTGCCTTCATTACTCAGACTTTTGAGTATAGAAATGTCAGATGTCTTTTGAGGTTGTACGGGATGTTGGTAAGCCCTCTTCTGGAGTACCGTGTCCAGTTATTGGTCTCCCTGTTATAGCAAGGATATTATTAAGCTGGAGAGGGCTCAGAAGATTTACCAGAATGTTGCTGGGAATTGAGTGTTTAAATTATAAGGAGAGGCTGATAGGCTGGTACTTTGTTCACTACAGCATAGGAGGTTGAGGGTTGACTTTACCAAAGGTTATAAAATCATGAGACGTATAGATAAGGTGAATTGTAGCTGTCTTTTCCCTAAAGTAGGAGATTTCAGGACTAGGGGGCATATTTTTGAAGTGTGAGAAGAAAGATTTAAAAAGACATGAGGAACAACTTCTTTACACAGAGAGTGGTTCGTGAGTGGAATGAACTTCCAGAGGAAGTGGTGAATGTGGGTAAAGTTACAACGTTTAAAAGATATTTAGACAAGTACATGAACAAGAAATGTTTGGAGGGATATGGGCGAAAGGGCAGGCAGGTGGAACTATGTTAGTTTGGGATTATGGTTGTCATGGACTATTTGGACCCAAGGGTCTGTTTCTGTGCTATATGACTCTATGACTCTATAGGTATACCTTACTGCCCTCTGTGCTTCCTACTCACTCATATGGGATACCTCATCACCTATTCCCCAATCACACCAGTGCCAACATCTATGCCAGGCACTTGCATTTCACTCAATCCCACCCTTTGTCCCATTCCAGGGAAAACCATTCCACAATAAGACAGAAAAATATAACACTGTGGGTGGGGTGCCTGACATTCATCTCCTCACCCGACACATGGAAACAATCCCTGAACTCATGGGAGTGGATAGAAATAGTTCATGTGATGATGCCAAAACCTCCATGTGCCAGAACCCAAGTAGGATTCATTGGCCATTGCTGTCCTATTACCACCTCCATGATGTATCCTTAACATGGCCAAGCTTCTACACCTATTTTTGTGACTCATTTTCTTTCTGTTGTCTTCTGCAGGCACAGACTCCATCCTCAAGAGAGCACCTTTCTGTAGTCAATACAAAATTGAATTTATTCGTCTGGGCTAAGAAGAACCAATGATAAACTCTGGCTGCATCCATTAAGATGATTTTCCAATATGTATTGAATCTGAATCCACCTGTGCTTGTTGTTCTGTGCTCAGTTGTTAAGGATGTTGCTTTCATTCATACCATTCTCATTCATCCATATTATGCCTAGCTAATGTAATACATCCATGTGTATCTACAGACTATCTTATCCTTCCGCATAAGATCCTCCCATTGTCCTTTCTCTAAATATCATTTCTAATTATCCCAGAATTTCTGCATTGGCTAATCAAGTTATGGGAGGTTCCCTTTGGGAACTACACTCTGACCTCACTTTTACTGTTTCTGTCATTTCCTCTTTCTTACTATCTGTCACACTGTTCCTCCTTATTCTTTTCACTATGATGATACTTTCAACATACTTATGTGACATAACTGACTTCTTCCGACAGGTAAATCACTTTACAAACTCTACAAACTACAAGATACGGACCACTGGATTTCACTTTCAGAGGTTCACCTTACAAGGGAAACAATACCAATACCTCTCTCTTTCTACTGACACACTATCAACATCTTTTCTTCACTGGCACCCTACATCCACTACCCTCAGCACCAAAACTATTGGATAAGTGCTACTGCCTCCACACTTTATTTCAGCTCTAATGAAGAGTCATCTAGAGTTGAAACATTAGCTTGCTCTCTCTCCATGGATGCTGTCTGACCTGCTGTGATCTCCAGCATTTTAATATTTCTCCCACTTGAGATGTTCTTGTTGTAGAATATTTATCTGTCCATTCTTCAATTGTGTTAATCTACATGTTCCTATGAGTCTTTCTAGAATCATGGACACGAAATCCTACATTGAGGATTCATCTTTAGCTTTTAGAACTTTTTCTGAATCACTTTTAATGGACTTCTAATCTCATAGCCATAAATCAATTGGAATTGACTGAATCCAATAGATTCATTTGAAGAACCTCCAACAGCAAATGGGTATTCGCAATACTGTGTTTTCACAAAGTTTTGAAATTCTGATGGCATCGCTCCAAAACTGCCTGTATTTGTGGATGATTCACAGTGGACTCCAACTGTCTTATTCTAAAACTGCTAGTGATCTTCTGGAAAAGTTTTAACATAAAGCTGGAGCCTTGATCAGATTGTGTTTGATTGGTCATCCATAACAAGTAAAACACTGAGTTAATTGCTGGTTGCAATTGTCCTTAAAGGAATTGCTTCTGGGAATCAGATCATCATAAATATATTCTGATGTCCTGCTTTTGATTTTAGAATGGACCTTCACTACCTACCAACAATCGATTGAATAGCTCTTCAAAAACTGATTTGGAGAAAGTGAGGACCACTGATGCTGGAGATCAGAGTCGAGAGTGTGGTGCAAGAAAAGTACAGCAGGTTAGGCAGCATCCGAGGAGCAGGAGAGTCGACATTTCGAGGCTGATGAAGGGCTTATGCCCAAAATGTCGGTTCTCCTGCTCCTTGGATGCTGCCTGACTTGATGTGCTTTTCTAGCACCATACTCTCAACTCTAAAAACTGACATGAGTATTGAAGGTGCTGGTTTAATTACGCATTGAGATTTTCCTATTACCTGATAAGTATGATACATTTTACAAAACTGCACTTCATCTTTCTGTTGACTGTGTAAATTACCTGTTTATTCATGTTGCATTTTCTGTATTCCTATTTGACCTGCCATAGAAATTTTACGTGCAACTCACAATACTGCATGCATTTAAATAAAGAGACATTAATTTTGCCTTTTTGCCATTTTCCCCTCTTTGACCCTATTTGCAGGTTTTTTTTGTACACTCTGTCGCTGTTTGGGTATCTTCACTTAAACAGCTCTCCTGAAATGCTGTTGACATTTTACAAGCCAATGTACTTCCTCTGCAGAACCCATACACTTTAATTAGTTTAATGCCCTCCCAACAGCCGTAGTTATTTGATTTTTCCAGGACATTGGTCCCAGCACAGCTCACGTGAAACCTGTCTGATTTTAACAGCTCCCTTCCACCCCAGCCCTGGTGCCAGTGCCCCAGAAATGGACACCCATTCTTCCCATGCTAATCTTTGAACCAAACATTTAACTCCTTGACTTTATTTGCTCTTATGCCATTTAGTTTATGTCTCAGGTAGTAATCCCAACATTATTATTTTGGAAATTCTGCTTTTTAATTTAACTCCTAACTGTGCAACATCAAAATGGAAAGTTGCAGGAACTTAATGGTGTTTCCCATAAACACCATGGCAACTCCGAAATAAATACACAGACCACTAAAATCTAGAATCAATGGCCAAAAATGAGTGGAATATTGATGGAGTGAAATCCTTTTCTGTCGATGATCCCTGCAAGTTGATTATAAGGCACTTTCAAACCAATTGGAAGGCACAGTGAATAGTGCCATGCAGCTGAGGAAAGCCAGTGATAATGGAAAATCCCATGGCCTGGAGTATTTTCCCTCCTTACCGTAGATGAGGGCTATAAACAGGTGTAATCTGGAGAAAGCAGTGACAGCCCTAATATATTTATGGATCAAGGCCTGGAAGATACCACACTGGTCCCCAGTTGCTCCTTGAAATAAGCTGATGGCATAAAAACTCAGGGCCACTTTCACCTTGCTAGCAACAAGAATAGAAATGCCTTCAGACCTTTAAAGTGCAAGATCAACTCTAGCAGGTAACACAGTTTGTTGATGATAGCCCAAGGCTTCCTTAGTCTGCATTGTGTTTCCAAGAACTGCAGAAAATGACAGTGAGGTCTATGAATGCGGAGTCTGCACATTGTCTTTGACCATCTTCATACCAATTTTTCACATTCTGCTTCTCCCTCTGGAAGCTGCCATTGGAAACTACTGTTCTTGCGGGGTTTGCTGGCAATGTTGTAATTTTCTGTTCTCTGATACTGTCTTCACTTGGGAAGCAAGGCCATAGGGAATCCAGCAACTGTGTTGTCCATATCAGGTCTGTGAGATGATAATCTGTGGAGGATGTCAGCAATAGGACAGCATATCAGTAATGGTTCTCCTGAGCCCTCACATCAATTACAATGAAGTGTCATTCCCTGGCAGAGTGTGGCCCTGAAGTTTTGCGAGGAGTGAAAGTCTTAACGAGGAGCTCTGAGCTATGTAATCTTATGTATATTGCGGAACTAAATTGTTTGTGCTAAATTTGTGGAGTAAGATGCTGACATTAGTCCACCATATATAACCCACCGCCCCAAAATTGTCAACCCTTGAATGTTGCAGACTATGTCCTTGGATACTTACAGCTCAGTGTGCGAATCTGATAGCTCTGAACCAGTGTCAAATATGAAATTTGATTCAGAAATGGCAAACCCAGAGGAGAATTTTCAGTTAGCAGTTGATTAGACTTATTTATTTGATATGATAAAGAGGAAAATTATAGTGATCATCATTATTTGAGGCCATAATTTCTAATGCTTACTCTTGGAAAGAATTGCCCTGAAAATAAATTGTAGTTTGATGTCAGATGGGTGGTATTACTGTATCAGTGGCTGTATCATTAATGCAATTGCTTTAGTAACACTTCAAATTCAAACAATTTTATTCCACGCCAAAGAAAAAAACAGCAAAATACTCTGTACCCTCTATATGCGGTGACAGCCATTATGTCTCATTACTGCACAATTAACTTTGGATTAAGGATGAAAAGCTTTTTACTACATACTCTATAGAATGACTTACAGGTCCTGTCTGAGACATTGATTGACGTCCCCTCTCCTTTCCATCCTTCAAGTTCCTTTTTGAGTTGATGTCTCTGTCCATGATGAACTTTCAGCTTCAAAGCATTTCAGTTCAGCCCCATTGTGTTACCATTAACAACCCAACTTTCCCCAGAACACGTGGCTTTGCAAATTTGCCATACCCTTGCTGGCCATGCCCACTCTTCACGTAGAAACCAAAGTGATTGTGACTTGTGAAATCATACCTGTCCCAGAGGTGTCCATCCCTTCCTATGCTCAATCAGATCCCATCCTTCTTTCCTGAATTGTGTTCTTTCATCAGTGACCCAACTGAATGAATCCCATTCCTATTGAGCTTTTCTCCCTGTTTAGTCCTCTGACTATTAATGCCCGAGGATTAAACATGGCCGACATCCCCTATACTGAGAACAGCCAGACATCAGCCTGATGTCTCCACTGCAGTCCAACTGAGCAGCCTGTAATCCCTGGGTGCACCTAACCTACAAGGACGACTGTGACCCAATCCCCAAGTGCAGGGACAATGATCCCCTGACTCTGTTTGCACCAATTGCCTGACTGACTGTGGCAAAGCCCCTGGACCAGGATCAGATGAGCCCCATGACTGATTATGGTTACACTTTCTGACTGACAGAAATCCCTCTTGACGCCAGTAAGGATATGTCCTGGCTTTCAGAAATTTCTTCAATTCTATTTTGAGATTCTATTTTGTTTTGATTTTCACTATCTGTTCCCAACCTTTTGACCATTGCCCACTCCATTCAAGGAAGCAGAAAATTCCACACTATAAATTTGATGATTTTCGAATCTTTTTTGTGGTTAAAAGTATCCTTGTGGAATTGATTTTTTTTTTAAAAAGGCACATTGATTCAGTTTGAATTACCACTGCTTTGTTTTATTTCATACATCACACCAAAACAGGCAGTGTACGTTTTATACTTGACGTGTAAGTAGACTCATGTCTTTGGAAGGACACTTTGGGGCTCAAGGATGACTTATATACTGTGATCTCCAGTAGATTTTAAAGGAGGAATAAACAGAAAGGGTTATGGACGGAATTCCATATCTTAGGACACAGATAGCTGAAGCCAGCAATGATGATGAGATTAAAATCAAGGATGCATGAGAGAATAGAACTGCAGGAGCCCTAAGATTGTAAAAGGTTGTGGGGCTAGAGGAGGCTTGATAGACGAGCAGGACCAGGCCTTGGAAGAATTTGCAAACAAGGATGTGAATTTTAAAATCAAAGTAGTCAAAGGTAAGTTAATAAACCACTAACAACATTTATTCCCAGTGCAAATCTATTGAGAGCTGCTCAAATTTCTTAAAAGACAACTTTATGTGTATAGATCATTAGTTACAACACAACACTGGAGATTGTAAGAGAACTGGAATTCCTACCTAAAACATTGACCTCTCTATTTTCTTTCTCCTCCTTTACCATGTTCATTAAAACCTACGAGGAGAAAGTGAGGACTGCAGATGCTGGAGATCAGAGCTGAAAATGTGTTGCTGGAAAAGCGCAGCAGGTCAGGCAGCATCCAAGGAACAGGAGAATCGACGTTTCGAGCATAAGGGCTTATGCCCGAAACGTCGATTCTCCTGTTCTTTGGATGCTGCCTGACCTGCTGCGCTTTTCCAGCAACACATTTTCAGTTCATTAAAACCTACCTCTTTGTCCAAGCGTTTGACCATCTCTCTTAGTATCTTCTTAATCAGCTCCATGTTATATTTTTATTTGCTGATGAATTTGCTAAGTACCTTGAGATGCTGCGCTTTGCTTGAGATGATAAAAGAGCTGTATAAATGCAAGGTTAAATAATCACATTCAAATAATCACACTGAGGTCTTCAACGGCTGCAGCTCAACGGCTGCAAAACTTTCATTTTAAAGCAATCTACAGTCAACAACATTTTACAGATGGTACCCCCTCTAATGTACCTTTCACGGGTTTTTTTTGCAGTGTGCAATCCCTTTACGTTGTTGTGAGGCCATGTATAAACACATATAGGGACATTCTGCTTTTGGATGGCATTTTATTCAAAATGTGCAGCACTTTTTTTTAATTGCTGCAGGCTGCACACCCACACAGCTATGGGGGGGGGGGGGAAGAAGATTGGGCACAGGTAGTAAACACTGCAAACATCATTAGTCTTATGCTGGAGTGAGCATTTGAATTGTACTCTTTATCTCCAGGAAATACGATGGTTAATCGAACATCCCTGGTATCTCATAGTTTCAATGATTATAATCATGCACTTTCGTTTAATGTTCACCTCTGGGTTGTGGGCATCACTGGCCAAGCCAGTATTCATTGCCTGTCCCTAGTTGTCTTGGAGAAAGTAGTGAGAGATAAAATTTTATCTCTCCACCCCGGAGGCTCCCTGTCTCATTCCTGATGAAGGGCTTTTGCCCAAAATGTTGATTTTCCTGCTCCTTGGATGCTGCCTGACCTGCTGTGCTTTTCCAGCACCACTCTAATCTAGACTCTGATCTCCACCATCTGCAGTCCTCATTTTCACCTTGGAGTAGGTAGTGGCAGGCTGCCTTTTGAACCACTGCAGTCCATGTGTGCAGGGAGACGTACAATGCCATTAGGGAGGGAATTCCAGATGGAGGGAAATCCAGGCAACACAGCTAACATGATACTGACACATACATGACAAATTAAGGATGTTAGATCATGTTTATGTCAAAAACTGCTCCTTGGTATAACATTTAAAAAGTTACAGAGTAATTTTATATTTCATTTATTTATCAATCATAACTTGCTTGCTGCGGGTGCAGAATTTGCCTGCTCAGCGCTCAATGTTTATGGTGCAAGAGTGCTATTTTGGGTGCAGACGACACCTGCAACATTTGCACACTGTCCTGTTTCAAAATGAGCCAGAGACCATTTCAGAGAGGGCGTTAGTGTCTGTCTGGGGAAGAATGTAGACAATCATGATGCTGACAGCATGTTGTACTTAAAAACTCACAACTGAGCAGCAAGAAGCACTAAACTCTCCAATAACATTGTTTAAAGGATCATCAACTACATTCATGTTAAATACCAATTGAATCCTACAGTCGTTTGTGACACTTGTGAAGTGTTTGGTGGTTTCTAGTCTACAGCTAGAAGAATGGCTTGTGCTGTAGGATTGTCCTGACTTCAGTGCTCTGCACCAACCTTTTGCTCTCAGACATAGGTGAAGTTTTGTAAATCCCTTTACCCCAAACAGCAGCATGACTGGAAGTAGACACAATACAGAGGAGAGCAAGCTGCTGGAATGGTGGAAGAGGAAGATGGGGTTAAAGACTCTCGGCAGAAGACCATAGTCAATGGGCATATTCAGAGAGGAATTCTCCTACTCAGCAAAGAGCAGTGTGTCATACACCTGTGTTTTCAGGAAAGACATTCTCACTGGAATCTTTCATCTGCTGTAGCAACAACAAGGACAACCTTAGCACCAGGCGAGAAGTATGCTGTCAGCAGCTGTGAAGGTGGCCAAGAACCTTTAGGCTCCTTCCAGATTGTATCAGGAAACATCTGTTGTATCTCCCAGTTTGTCATCCACTATTGCTTAAGAGAGGTCACTAACACTCTGTATTCCAAGTCAACTGAATATGTGAGTTTACAAGAATTGCAGACTTTCCCATGGTGGTGGGTGCCACAAGCCAAAGGCTTCCCTTCATAATGCTTCATTCTGCAGCAGACTGCTGGACTGTGGAACCACTACCACAGAGGCTAACCACTCGGTAACAAGGACTTTCCTCTGACAGTGTATCTTGTGACTTAAGCACTGATGTGTTTCAAATGCATTATGAAAGCCACAATGTCATGTAAAATGTGATAGATTAGGTCATTGAACTGTTAAAACAATACTTTCACTCTCTAGGCCATAGTGGAGGGGTCCTTCAGTATTCAACAGAGCAGACATCACGAATCATGTTGGTCTTCTGTATGCTGCACAACTTCACCATCGTGAGTTGCCCTTGTCTTGCAGCAGGGTTAAAGCTGAAGAATGCAGTAAACCAGTTATATTCATGCCATCACCAAGACTGTCAATTGTCACCTCCATAACATTGCCCAAACACTTCTGTCTGATATCATCTTCTGCTGAATCTCTCATCCAAAGTCTTGGCTTGGGCTATTAAGTATCGAATAATATTTGCGCCATAAAGTGCCAGGCAATGACCACCTCCAACAAGAGAGAATCTAACCATATCCCTCTGTCAATCAATGGCATTACCATTGCTGTACGCCCTCCCCCATCCCCTCACCACCACAATCAACATCCGAAGGTTACTATGGACCAGAAACTGAAATCGACCAGCCATAAGGTAGATGGTACAGAGCAATCTGAGGCTGGGAATTTTGTCATAATTCACCTCCTTACTTTCCAAGTGTGTTGAACATTTACAAGGCACAAGGCAGGGTGTGATGGAAATAGAGTGTGAACTGCTCACACCAAGATGGCCTGCAAAGATAGCCAATATCTGTGACTGCCCAGATGGCACCAGTAATGTCGCACCATGGCAACATTAACTTAATATTCAGACAAAAGAGGGAACTGATAATCTCAACATCTCACAGTTTCAGAAGAGCAATGCTTACTTTAATTTATCTAACAACAATGAAGCATTTTACTCTGAGTGTCAGTTAGGTTCACTTTTGTTGTCCTATGGGACAGGAAAAGTCCTGTGAATGTGTGTTAGAATGAGAAGGTGGCTGTGTGCCTGTGAGGTCTGCCGTTGCGTGCATTTCTCTCCATGGGTATATTTGTAAAGGGAGAGAGAAACTGTGTTTGTCTTTGTACAAGTGTCTATGAAAAATTATGTTGCTTCTCATTAGCTATAACAATAGCTAATGGCATTGCCATTGCTGAAACCCCTAGTTGTAATAGTTGGGTAGGTGTTGGCATTGTTGTAAATCACAAAACTAATAACCCAGAGGTTCTGGTTTATGTTCAGGGACATGGGTTCAATTTCCACCACGGTACTGAGATAATTTGAATTCAATTTTAAAAAATCTGAAGTTGCAAGCTCATCTCGGTATTTGGTAACCATGACAACTATCATCACTTATTGTTTAAAAACCCATCTAGTTCACAAGAGTCCTTTAGTGAATCAGATCTTCCATTCTTCAAACCTACAACAATGCGGGCAACTTTCAAATGCTCTTTGAAATGCCTGAGTGTGATGCTCAGTTCAGGGGTAATTAGGGATAGCCATGCCAGTGATGACCACATTCCATTAAAGAATAGAGGAATAAAAAAGGAGTAAGTGTGGCACGATGGGTCAGTGGTTAAAACGGCTGCCTCATAGCGCCAGGGACACGGGTTCGAGTCCGCCATTGGACAACTGTCTGTGTGGAGTTTGCATGTTCTGCCCATGTCTGCGTGAGCTTGCTCCAGTTTCCTCGCACAGACTGAAGATGTGCAGGTTTGGTGGATTGGCAGTGTTAAATTGTCCATAGAGTGCAGGGATGTGCAGGCTAGGTGGATTAGCCATGGAAATGCAGGGTTACAGGGATAGGGTAAGGCTGGATGGGATGTTCTTCAGGGGGTTGGTGTACACTCGAAGGGCTGAATGGCCTGCTTCCACACTATAGGGATTCTATGAAAACCATACTAATGATGTGCTCTCCATTTGCCTAGATGAATGGATCTTAAACAACACTCAAGAACCTTGACAACATCTAAGACAAAGCAACCTTTTTGACTGGCACCCTATTCACCGTTCTAAACATTCAATCCCAGTACTACTGATTGACAATGTCTTTCCTCAAGGACAATTAGGAATGGCTAACAAATGCTGGTCTGGTCAGTCATGCCCAGAACACGTAGACAAATACGTTTTTTTTAAGACTGGGAGAGGTAGTTGGGAATTTCTGGGTGTGTGAAGGTAAGAAGAAGTTATGAAATATGATGATCAGTCCTAGTTGAATGAGATTGTCAGTGGGTGAGTGATGGGAATATGTTGAAGTTGTAGGGAAAGGGCATTTGAAAATACATTCACTGAACTTACCTACACATGGAAATACAGAGAACAATTTGTACTGCTGCATCCGAGTCTGACTACTGCCATTGACCATGAAATATACTTGCTCCCACTGCCTTTACAGGGTTTATCCAGTAGGGCTCTTGGTTTCTTGTTACACTTCTGTTCTCCCTTTGTATTTTCTTCAGCCTTGATATACAGTGTAGAGTCAGAGAGTTTTCTTGCCCCTATACAACCATAATTCACTCTCTTGGTACGACTCCTTTTTTAAGAGGTTCCCACTCCCACTCTTGTTTCCAATATAAATGGCTCATGGACTTCAGAATTTTATAAAGATAAAACCTGCACCTCCAAGGACTCCCCTTGTCCTCACTTTCAACATCACCACCTCCGTATTCAAAGGATCACCTTTCTCCATTTCTGACCTCCAATGTGATGTTGCCACCAAACACATCATCTCTTCTCCTCACCGTCAGTATTTTGAAGGGACCATTCCCTCTGGGCCAACCCAGTCCAATTCTCTATCACCCCAATATCTCATTACCGTTCATTGGCACCTCCTCATACAATCACAGAAGGTGCAACACTTGCCCTTTTACCACCTGCCTCCTCAATGTCCAAGGTCTCAAACACTCACTCCTGGTGATTTGCTTGTATTTCATTCAATTTAGTCTACAGTATTCACTGCTCACAATGCCATTTCCTCGAATTTGTGCAGACCAGACATGCACTGGATGACAGTTTTGCAGAACAATTCCGTTCTGTCCACAAGCATAACCACAATCTTCCAGTTGCTTACCAGTACATCATCTTGTTCTCATACTCACATTTCTGTCCTAGCCTTGTTGCAGAACACCATAAGTCATAGGAGCAGAATTAGACTATTTAGCCCAGTGATCATGGCTAATATGTTTCACAGCCCTGTTCTCCTGCCTTTTCCCTGTAACCTTCGATCCCCCTATCAGTTAAGAACCTAACTATCTCTGTCTTACATGCACTCCACAGCCCTCTACAGCAATGAGTTCCACAGATTAACCATCCTCTGGCTGAAGAATTAGTAATCAGATGTCCCTTCACTCTGAGGTTGTACCCTCAAGTCCTAATATCTCCTACTGGAGGACATATTGCCTCCATGTCCACTCCATCTAGGGACGTCAGCATTCTGTAAGTTTCGATCAGATCCCCCCATCCTTCTAAATTCTATTGAGTACAGACCCAGAGTAGTCAACCACTCCTTATATGACAAGCCCTTCATTGCCGAGATTATTCTTGTGGACCACCTCCAATATCAGCTGGAGAAACTCAGCAAGTCTGGTAGTATCTATGGAGAGAAAAACAGAGTTAATGCTTTGAATCCAATAGAGAGGTGGAAAAGCAATGGCCGATGGTGATGGCAAGTGATGAAAGAACGGTCACTGGACTCAAAATGTTAACTCTTTGTTCCACTTTGTTTCTCCTGCTTTCCCTCATCACTCCTTAGCCCTCCTTCCCTAGTGTATTGCTTGCTTGGTTTTGCTTTCAGCAGGATTGGTTGATATGTGACAATTAACACCAACTCTAGGCCTATCTTTCTTTTCTACCATTCTTACCACTACTTTTGCCTTTATTTCTGTAACAGCTGTGACCTGGAATCTTGCTCAGTGGTTAGCACTGCTGTCTCACAGCACCAGGGTCCCAGGTTCAATTCCAGCCTCGGGTGACTGTCTGTGTGGAGTTTGCACATTCTCCCTGTGTCTGCGTGCGTTCCTCCAGGTGCTCCGGTTTCCTCCCACAGTCCAAAGTTGTGCAGGTCAAGTGAATTAGCCATGCAAAATTGCCTACAGTGTTAGGTGCATTAGTCAAAGGGAAATGGTTCTGGGTGGGTTACTCTTCGGAGGGTTGGTGTGGACTGGTTGGGCTGAAGAGCCTGTTTCCACGCTGTAGGGAATCTAATCCTTCCCAGATCTTCTCTCTGTTCCACAGGCTCTCCCCACCTTATTCTCTTTACAGTACCTATTTTCCATCTTACGATTGGGTTTAAAACATTAACTCTAATTTTCCTCTTCACTGATTCTGCCAGACCCGCTGAGTTTCTCTGTACTTTTCTAAATTTTATATTTGTGATAAGAAGCAGCTGCAGTATTTTGCATTATAATTATTATTGCAGAATTATTTGCCTACTTAGAGCAGGTTTAATTAGTAACTCATCTGTTACAATTGCAATAGTTGTAGCTGGAGTCTAAGTTTGTGTTTTGTGGCTTATTCTGCACTTGCAACAAGTGACAAGCTGCTGGTATTGCTGCAGTGTGTCAGTGCTGTTTCCTGCCGGCTATTCTGGACACGATGATGTTTTTGGTTAATGCTTGCATCAATTTCCAAAAAAAAAACTATTGTTGCTATCTGGTTCAATTTAATTGCCCAGTTTGAGAATAGGCTGCAGTGATACAGGCATTTAGCAAGTATTTTATTACACACAATGTTGCTGCATAGCTTTATCAGTAACTGAGACTGACACACACCAACAGGAAATATTTTCTAGCCTTCATGAATATCCTCTTCTTTTATAATGGTGCCCCCTGCAGTTTCATTGTAATGAAAACCCCTGCAGGCAAACAAAACTGGAGTGGGAGTGGAGGGGGGTTCTCTTGTGAAGCCTGGGTTCAAATGCTGTCTGCTCCAGAGGTGCGTAACAAGAACTCTGGACAGCTGGATTATGGAAATATCTGCAAACAGAACTGCAGAAAATCCATTTTCCACTCCAGTGTTTGAAAGTTAAAGACACTTGGCATTGTTTCAGATATGAACAGGCAATTTGTTTAAAGAAAGGAGCTAAGAACCCTTGGATGTAATTTATTGACCTACGTGAGTACGGCCAGGAATCCCATTGCATTCGTGGACTTTATTTTTGGTCCTGCAACAGTGTCTGAGACAGGGCCTCATTGCAATGGATTCACGAGTCAGAACATGCACTACTTGGTTTCCACTTGAGGTAGGAGTGAGGAAGGAGCGGTGCTGGGAAGCAACATTGATGAAAACCCTTGAGGACCTAAACTGTCATTCACATCAAAACCTATATAATAGTCTGGAGATTAATTCTCACCTAAAATCCTGGCTACTATCTATTTTCAGCTTCAGTATCTGAAAGATAATGACCGTAATAATTATTCTACAGTCTGAGGCTTCCCATTGATTGCCCCTACGTGATCATTTATTTCTGATAATTGATCTTTACATACTTTAGTCATTCAATATGAGGTCATGCTTACACAGAGAGTTGCCTCGTGCATGTTCAAACCAGTTCTACAATTGATAATGAGCAGCAATTATATTTTAAAGTTCAGCATTCTTGCCTCAAGAAAAACAAAACCTTTCAAGGAGACAATACAAACCAGACAGTTCAATAGACTGGATCTTAATGACACAAGGCACTTTCCTGCTTCTCCTTTTAACAGATGACTAATTAACAAGAGAACTAAGGACAGCAAGTAGGATCATGAAGCTAGAGATCCTGCAAGAAGCCCTCAGCAATGTGATTGACAGCCCCACTGACAAATACAGGAAATGCCAGGTAAGAGAAAGGTAGGGCCCTCAATATGAAGGAAACTTCTAATTGTTTTTGAACAGCTAAAAACAAATTGATTTAAAGTTGTCAGACTGCTACTGTTGAAGCACAATTAGAGCCATCTAACTGCCTCAGCCAGGGAAAATACTATGAAAGCTCTGTATATCTGTTCCCCGTACCAATAATTCCCCATCATATTCTATCTGCTAATTCTTGCCCATTTATTTATCTTGTGCAAATCATTTTAAAGCTGGTTTATATTTTCCTTACAAAACACATTTTCAATTAGCATAGTATCATCTGCAGGTTTGGAAATATTACATTTCTTCCCCTCTCTATATATTTTTATTTAAACCATTTTTCTAATCAGCCTGTTCAGTGATGTTACCACATGCCTAAGGAGCAGGTGGGACTTTAACCCAGACCTTCCAGCCTAGGGGCAGAGACACTACCAATGTGCCACAAGAGGACCCCTTCCCCACCTTTAAATCATTGATATATATTGTGATCAGCTTGGGAACAGGGACTAATCCCAGCATTAACCCTAAAGTCCCTGAGAGCTGCTGGCTTATCAGAAGGTGAATAATGCCCTTAAAAGGACCATAAATGGCACAGTGCAGATGCCAATTGGACATTTTCAGTCGGCAATAACATGAAAATAACCCATTTATTACGACCCTCTATTTTCATGCTAGTACATTCCCTCTTATCCCTTGAGCTTTAATTTTTCTAACCAGCCTCCCATGTGGTACTTTATCAAAGGACTTCTGAAAAATAATTGTACAATATCCAAAGGCTCTCCTTTATCAATCTTGTTCACAACATTTCAAGAAACTCCAATAAGCTCATCAAATACAATCTTTCTTCAGAAATCCACACTTACTATGCCCAATCAGATCATTATCTCAAATCATTGTCAAGCAAGTGTGTTTTATCAGATCCTTAGTAGTAGATTACAGCATGTTCCCTACAACTAATGTAAGGCTAACAGGTCTGTAGTTCCAGGATTTCTATCTCACTCCCTTCTTAAGTAGAAGGGTGATATTTTCTACCTTCCAATTCACAGGAATCATTACAGAATCTATAGAATTTTGGAAGATAGTCACCAAGTCTTCAACTATCTCCACAGCCATTTGCTTCAACAGTCTGATGTAAACAATCAGGTCCTGGGGATTCATCAGTTTGTAGTCCCATAAATTTCTCCCTTTCATCATCTTTTTGCTTACCTATCAAAGATTTTACAGTCCAATTTTATGTCTTCTTGCCAGATTGCATTCATATTCTATTCTCCCATTCCTCATCAGTTCCTTGATGCTCCTTTGCTGTATTCTAAAAAACTTCATACTTCTCAGAATTATTGCTTTGTAAATAATTACAGGGGAGCTGATGGCCTAGTGGTACTATCACTCGCCTATTAATTCAGAGACCCAGGTAATCTTCCAGTGATTCAGGTTTGAATCTTGCCTTGGCAAATTTTAGAATTTGAACTCAACAAAAATCTGACATTAAGAGGCTAATGATGACCATGAAACCATTGTCAATTGTTGGGTAGAAACCTATCAGGTGCACTAATGTCCTTTAGGAAAGGAAACTGCCCTCCTTACCTAATCTGGACTACATGTGACTCCAGACCCACAGCAATGTGGTTGACTCTCCTCTGGGATGGGCAATAAATGCTGGCCAAGCCAGCAATCCCCTCATTCCATGAATGAATAAAAAATAATGACTCACATTCTTTGTTAACCATAGTTCACAGAGTCATAGAGATGTACAGCATGGGAACAGAGCCTTCGGTCCAACTCGTCCATGCCGACTAGATATCCTAAAAGAATCTAGTCCCATTTGCCAACACTTGGCCCATATCCCTCTAAACCCTTTTTATTCATGTACCTATCCACATGCCTTTTAAATGTTGTAATTGTACCAGCCTCCACCACTTCCTCTGGCAGCTCATTCCATACACACACCTCTGCATGAAAAATTTGCCCCTTAGGTCCCTTTTACATCTTTTTTGAGCTCTTGCACCTTGAAGGAATGTATAGTTGCTGTAAGCCATGTAACAGTTATTCAAACTCTATTCATCCCTATGTACAAGCATGCCTTTAAATGTATTTTCCTAATCCACCTCAGCCTCATGTGTTCATTCTTTCCCTTATGCAAATTTAACAGCCTTGCTTCTGAGTGAACTATCTCACTTCCAAACACGTAAAATTCTACTGTGGTCACTCATCCCTAAAAATTGTTAATTAGCCCTTTATCATTACATAATATTAGATCTAAAATAGCATGTACTCTAGTTAGCAGTTCAACAGACTGCTCTAAAAAAATCCTTAACACACTCCAAAACCTATCTGCATTTATGACATTGACCATAGAGTAGCCACCTACACTGTTCTACCAGAGTCCCTCAGGCTCCCAAAGGTGATAGCTGTCAGCCATCCTAATTAGGAGAGAAGAGATCACTTTATGATCTTCAGAAAATGTTTTACACATTCAGAGCAATGCTCAATAACAAAGTCTAAGTGTTCATATTCATGCTGTTTGGAATAAATATAAACTGCTTAGGAACATTAAACAAAAACAAGCCCCATTACATGATGAAAACAATGATAAAAGCTAGAATACATATATATATATTTATATATATATATATATATATATATATATACAAAAATTTATATTATATGGTAGCTTTAACTAATAAAATTCCTCATGAAACCTCTCACAAGCATTACAAAGTTTAACGTTAAGTCACACTTAACAGAGCATGGTCAGAGTGATAGATTTTAAAGAATGTTTTAAGGTAGGAAGCAAGGCAGAGAGACATAGAGAAAAAATTCCAGAGCTGAGGGCCAAAGTAATTGAAGGTGTAGGCACCAAAGATGGACTGATTAAAATTAGCAATGTACAAGAGGCCAGAATTAGAGGAAAGCAAATGTCTTGGGTTTTGGGGGGGTGGTTGTGGAAATGGAGTACATTAGACATAGGGAGAGAGCCAGGCCATGAATAAATTTTAAGAACAAGACTTTACTCAACCAAGACCCACTGTAGGTCAATGGATGAAGGTCAGTGAGCAGAGGGGTGATAGGTGAATGTCACTTGGTGCAAGTCAGGACTATGGGCAACAGAGTTTTCGATGACCTCAAGTTTATCGTGCACAGAATGTGAGAGACCAGCCAAGAATGTATGTAATAATTAAATTAAGAGATAACAAAGGCATTAATGAAGACATTCACAACTGATAAAGTGAGGCCATAGTTTAAAGGTTTGAAAAGGTTCATGTATAGTTAGATCAAAGGAGACAAATTCTATATTTTATTCATCAGATTTTTGTCCTACAAAAAAACAAAGGTCTCTGAGAAATCTACATAACCTAGGTATGTGAGTGGTGGTGATGAATATGGGCTATCAATTTTCAACAGAGTACAATGGGACCTTGATCAGATGGGCCTATGGGCCAGGAGTGGCAGATGGAGTTTAATTTAGATAAATGTGAGCTGTTGCATTTTGGTCAGGCAAATCAGGGCAGGACTTGATTTGCCTTACCAAAAAAATCAAGGCCAAACAAAGAGACCTTGGGGTGCAGGTTCATAGTTCATTTAAGATGGGCTCACAACTAGACAGATTAGTGAAGAAGGTGTTCAGTATATTTGCTTTTATTGGTCAATGCATTGAGAAAAGGAATTGGCATGTCATGTTGCAGGACATTGGCTGGGTCACTTTTGGTACATTGTGTTCAGTTCTGGTCTCCCTGCTACAGGAAAGATGCTATTAATCTTGAAAGGGTGCAGAAAATATTTACAAGGATGTTGCAAGAGTTGGAGGGTTTGAGCTATAGGGAGAGGCTTAGTAGACTGGTGCTGTTTTACCTGGAGCATTGGAGGTTGAGAAGTGACCTTACAGAGGTTTACAAAATGATGAGGTGCATGGAGAGCCAAGGTTTTTTTTCCCACAAGATAGAGGATTCCAAAACCAAAGGTCATAGGTTCTCATAACTTGAGAAGGAAAAGATATAAAAGGGACCTAAGGGGCAACTTTTTCATGCAGAGTGTGATGCATGTATGGAATAAACTGCCAGAGGAAGCGGTGGAGGCTGGTACAACATTTAAAAGACATCTGGGTGGGTACAGGAATAGAAAGGGTTTAGAGGTACAGGGGCTAAATGCTAGTGAATGGAACTAGATTAATTTAGGATATCTGGTCAACATGGATGAGTTGATTCTGTGCTGTACAACTCTATGACTCTATAATTTTCATCACCTGATTGTTATTCCTGAGACGTTTCGTAGGCTTGGAATGACAATGGAGCCAGTCTGAGAATATATTTTCTGCAGCTGCTTTTGAGCAGCATAACAGACAGAAGGAATTCCAACAATGGAGCCTGGAAAACCCTCTCTCCCTTTCCCCATTGTTTTGGAAGACAGTATCTGGTGTGAAAACAAACTGGAAAAACAACTATTTACCAGAAAGTCAAAGGGTTCCATTACTGCTGAGGATTCACATCAATGATTAAATGGCTCCAGTCCCAGGTTAAAAATCTATCATCTCATTCAAGGACTGTAAGGACTTTTAAACTGTGCAGCCTTAATTCTTCCTCGCTCAGACCAATTATCTGTTTTTGTTTGTGTGTGTGTTTAATGTTGTTTTTTTTTCTTGAAGTTCTTAGAAAACAAAATTCTTTTTCTTCCTTTCAATTAAATCTTGCAAGTGGCTTCTTCATTTTGACAAGGTGCTGCATAGGAGGCTGTTAAATAAGACAAGTGCTCATGGTGTTAGAGGGCAAGGTACTGACATGGATAGATGATTGGCTGACAGGCAGAAGGCAGAGAGTGGGGATAAAGGGGTCTTGGTCAGTATAGGCAGCTGGTGACAAATGGAATTCCACAGAGGTCGGTGTTAGGACCACAATTACTCACGTTATTCATTAATCAATCTGGATTAAGGAACTGAGGGCAATGTTGCTAAATTTGCAGATGACACAAAAATAGGTGGGGGGGAAGTAGTGTTGAGGAAGTGGAAAAGCTGCAGAAAGACCTGGATTGGCTGGAAAAGTAGGCAAAGAAATGTGAGAAAGTGTGAAACTATCCACTCCGGTAAAAAAAATAGAGGTGAATAGAGGTTCTTTTGTAAATAAGAAAATCTGAAGCACAAAGGGATTTGAGAGTCGTAGTTCAGGGTTCTCTTAAGGCTAACGTGCAGATTCAGCTGACAGTTGGAAAGACAAATGCAATGTTAGCATTCATTTCAAGAGAGCTAGAATACACAAGCAGAAATGTACTGCTGCAGCTGTATAAGACGCTGGCCAGACCCCGTTTGGAATATCGTGAGCAGTTTGGGCCCGGTATCCAAGTAAGGATGTGCTGGCAGGAGGGGGTCCCAGGGATGAAGGGCTTGTCATATAAGGAGCAGTTGAGGACTCTAGGTCTGGACTCAATAGTGTTTAGAAGGATGAGGGGGAATTTGGTTGAAACTTACAGATTACTGAGAGGCCTGGATAGAGTGGGTATGGGAGAAGATGTTTCCACTAGTAGCAGAAACGAGGACTCAAGAGTACACCCTCACAGTGAATGGAGAATCCTTTAGAACTGAGATGAGGAGGAAGTTTTTCAGCCAGAGGGTTGCTAATTTGTAGAACTCATTGCCGCAGAAGACTGCAGAGACCAAGTGATTATGTGTATTTGAAACAGAGATAGTAGGTTATTGATTAGTCGGGGATCAAGGGTTACCAAGAGAAGGTTGAGAAACATGTTAGCCATGATGAAATGGCAGAGCGGACCTGATAGGCTGAATGATCTAATTCTGCTCCTATTTCTTATAGTCTTCTGATCTGGTCAATGACTGCTTTAACTGAAATGTGATATTGCATGTTAAAAGAAGCAAAAACAAGTTTTTTTGTGAACAGCAGAGAAGAATTAGAAAAAGCACCTGAATCACGCATCCTCACTAGATATGGAGAAACATCGATCACATGGTTTCTTATCAATCAAGTGATTTTCAATCCTCATGCACAATGGTAAAGGAATATGCCTCTAGAGACTAGAATCAATTGCTTCCATCAATTTCCAATTTATTAATCCAATAATAATCAATTTGTGGGCTGTGACTCTTATTAGCAAGGCCCAAATTTATTATCTGTTCCTAACTCTACTTGAGGAGGTGGTAGTGAGCAGCCTTCTTGAATCATTGCAGTCTGTGTAGTCTAGGTACACTCACAGTGCTTTTACTGTGAGACTTCCAGAGTTTTGGCCAAAGAACAGTGAAGGAACAGTGACATAGTTCCAAGCAAAGATGGCATGTGACTCAGAATGGCTTTGACCCATTTGGAAAAGGTTGAGCTGCTGGCAGACTCAACTGGTTGAATAGCTAAATGTTAAAAACACTTCCGTGGTGTGAGTTTCAACATGGTTTTCCCCAGTCACCTTGTGTAACTTTAATACAAGGTCTGCAGATACATCAGAGAAATTGTCAAAGTGAAAATCTTTTGTCTTGCGAAGCTGGCTCAAATGATCAGGAGAATCCCTCCTAAGGTTCATTCCTGTTCATTCTAAATGCATCTGCAACATTCTTACATATCAGGAACAAAGCTATCCCCTGGTTTGTACCAATATTTAAGTTGGATCCGATTCCTTCTTCTAAATTACTCTATGAAATATATTTCTGTGTTAACCTTTGTTTATGTTATTATCACTTTTCAATATCTGACTCCCATTCCAATGCTATCTCCACACCTAACCCACCAATTCCCTGGCTATCTAATCTAGCCCATTCCATTGTGTTGTGTGCAATTGCTGAATGAGGCAGCTTTGGAGCAACTGCATAAACAATGTCAATACCTAACTAGCCCACCAGGAGGTGTATTTGCATAGAAAAACTTCCCATCATTTACCAAGTTGAATTACAGTCCTCAATAACTGTAGTCTTTCAGTATTGCTTTTGATATTATTAGTCCACTGCTAGATAAACATTAAACAAATATTTTAGTACATATGAGTGCCAACAAAATAAAAACTTGCAAGAAAACAAAGGAATCATAACATTTCAAGATTATAACTATTTGTGAAGATAATGCAGGCATAAATTTAATTACCAACAAAATGCTTTAGTAACTTAAGTTATTGTGTAGAAGAAAAGTGGATCTCAAATTTAAACTAAAACACCTCAATATTTAAACAAAAATGTTTCCCTGCAGTTTTGCTTTAAATTGCTGTGTGTCAACAACATTGGACTGCTGGATATTTGCTCTTATAAAGTAGTGATAATATTAACAGCGCTTGCTACAATTCAGTCAAAAGCTGTACAGCAACTTGTGCTGACTGCATATCTGCAATTAAATGCAGAAATCCAGTTGTTGTCCAAGAGGCAGTCCTCCTCTAAAAGATTCCTGCAAATTTTATCTCAGCATATGGATTCCATATTCAAATGTGTTGAATAGTTTGAGGCTACCAGATATTTTCTCCCCTTAACTTTTCTGTTTCTTTTATTTCTTTTTTGCATGCAATTGTACTGTTCGTCAATTAAAACATAGTCCTCGTCAAAAATTAAGAAGCCTATTACAAGGATTTTTTGGGAGAAAAGAAGTATTTACTAATCCCAAAGAGAAATAATAAAAGGTGACATCTAACACACATCCTACAAAGGTAGTTATAAAGGCTATTAAAATAGAGGCTATTTGGTTCAAAACGAAGGTTGAGAATATGCAGTTTTAAAAGTCCGTAGAGTCCTTGAAGTTGGATTTCAACTTCAAATGTTTTTTAATGGATGATAGGTATCTCAGCAGCAGCAAATTCTGTAAATACCCTTAGTTCTTGGTGTACCCACCAAGGGTTAAAAAGAGTGAAGTTGATTCACCCCTCCTGACCTGGCCATAACAAGTGTCATCAAAGAATCTGCTGAGGTCTGTACAGTAATTCACATTTAGGATGTGGTTATGTCGCAGTACCATTCTGAGGTTGGCACCTGCAGATTGCAAAATGCAGCTAGTATGATCCATGTTGCATTGCACTGCCCTCAACTTTGAATTGTGCATCTATACTACCAGCAGATGGCGCTATTCAGACAGGCTGACAATTCGTTTTCAGAACAAGGGCAGGAGATTACAATACTGCAAAGTATTTTAAAACTTTATGAGCTCTCTTGTACTGGTGTTACATCGAGCTTGTACTTCACAAAATATTAAGATCCCATGTTGTATAACAAGCTCTCCAAGGATTCACTCACTGCTTAACTTTAATGTGTTCTACCGTCAGGTCACATGCTGGATAGAGATTTGTTTTCACATTTGTTTTAATTGCTCCTATGTTACCCTTTTTAAAAATCAATTTAACCCATGAAGATCTCAGGTATTGAAACCAGAAGGTGGAAGTTGGATGTTGCTAGTCCATATTTACCATTATCAGAATAGGTTTGAGCACTGATGGAATGGCCAACCACATGGACATCCCATATGTAGCATCACTGCTGTAGACATGCAAAGTCTGCAGCACTGACAAAATCAGCGGCGCAAATGGCATGAAAAAGTGTGAAGAGGATGCCACCTGCTTCCCAGCTTGTGGTTCCCTCCGTATTAAAGGATGCCACCAAAGGGTTCAGGTGGTGATAAATGGCAGTAAAGAGGTCAGCCCTCAGGGGTTTCCATCATTCTCATTGACCTTTATAACTCTTCTGACAGTTCAAACCTCTATGAAGTCACAATGATGCTGGTGTTGCAGTTATTGAGGTGCCCAACCCATGGCACCCAGAGGCATATCTGTCCCAGACAAGCACTAATGAATAGTCTGCCTCCAACCCATTCTCAACCATGTGGGAAACATCTTATTGGAGTGTTCATGAGCATAGGCTACTGCATCAGAAATGTCACTTCATGGGATTGCTTTGGTGTCTCTGATGTAAATAATGTTACATTATATTTCACATAACAATGGGAATGATATTGCACAAGACAGACTTGCTTGTTGTGGGCGACACTCCATGAAGCCCCCAAATTACGTTCAATGTGAACCTAGAATTCAGCGGCAACAATCTGGACAGGGCTAGCCTTCTGTACCACTGACAGTCTGACAGATCAAAGCAGCTGTCCCAATGATGAAAGACTTTTCTGTGCCTTGTTCTTCATCCCTGTGTGCCTTGTGACAGTGTGTCTACCCACTGCTCCTCATCTACTTCAGTCCAACCTACCTCAGAATATCTCTAGCCAATGTCTTTTTACTACCATTATCATTTATATCTTTCCTTCCATTCCACTGAAATGTGTAACATTCCTCAAATTGTCAGTCCTTTGAGTGAAAGGACCCATCCAGCATCCCTCACAGCTACCCTCCACTAACATGTTCTTAGTGAGAATGAGGCGAGCTAATAATTAATTCCCCTGACTGTGTGGGACCAGAGATTATGAAGGCCTTTTATGAACCTTCTCTCTTTGATGAAACATTGTGCTGCAGTCCTGCTATTCTATTTGGCTTCCCACTTTGTTTATGCCTCCTCCAGCACTGTTTGATTCAGATCATGTAAGGAACTCATGCCTTGGAACTAAAACTGGAAAAAAATTACTATGCAGGATAGTTATGATATGCCCTATTTTACCATCAAGTGGGTTCAAGTCCCACCTGCTGCAGAGCTGTGTAATAACGTCTCTAAACAGGTTGATTAGAAAATAACTACATGGTGTGCAGATGGCTTTTCATGAGATTTCCAAGAAGATTGTTTTTGTAGCACATGGGACGTAGGAATTCCAACACATGCGTATCCTAAAAGCTAAATATATAAATACACAGGACCCTATTTTACCTAAACAAAAGGAATTTGTATATAGAGTCATATAATTTTTGCAACATGTAACAAGTCCTTTAGCCCATTGAATCTGCACTGGTCATCAAGAATCTATCTATTCTTGTCACATTTTCTAGCCCTTTTTCTGTAGTCTTGTATACTATGGCATTTTAAATGCTTGCTTAAATACTTTTTCAATGACTAATTGACTCCTCCCTCTGTCACCCTTTTAGGTAGTGAGTTCCAGACACCAGTAAATTTCTGGGTGAAAAATCTTTCCTCACATCCCTTCTAAACTTCTCGTTCTTAAGCTTAAAACTGTGCCCTGGTTATTGATCCCTCTAATGAGGGTAAAAGGTTCTCCCTATCAATATCTATCATAACTTTGTACGCCTCAATGAGGGCCCCCTTATCCTTATCTGCTCTAAGAAAACAAATCCAGCCAATCTAGTTTCTCTTCAGAGCTGAATTGGTTCACGCAAAGCAACATCCTGGTGAATTTCCTCTGCATGCTCTATAATGCAATCACATCCTCCTAAAGTATGGTAACCAGAATTGCACACAGTACTCCAGCTATAGCCCAACTAACATGACATACAGATACATCATAATCTCCTTGTTCTTGTATTCAATACCTTAAACAAACTGGCAAGTATCCCATATGCCTTCTTAACTATCTACCTGTCCTGCTATCCTCAAAGATCCACACACAAGCACATCGAGGTCTCTCTGATCCCCTCTGCTTCCTAGGTCCTGCCATTCTATGTGTACTCCTTTGCCTTGTTAGTCCACCTAAATGCATCCCTCACACTTTTAAGGATTAAGTTATACTTGCCAATGTTCAGTCCATATGACCAACCTATCTATATCATCCTATTGTCTAAGGCTTTCCTCCTAGCTATGTACACCACCAATATCCATGCCATCTGCGAATTTACTAATCATTCCTCCTACATTCATGTCTAGATCCAGCATTAAACCCTCTGGTCTGCCAATGGGGACACAAGCTTCCAGCCACAAAAAACATCCTCTCTCCTTCACCTCTTGCTTCCTGCCATAAACCAACTTTGGATTCAATTCACCAAATTGTCCTCAGTCCGATGGGCTTTTAGCTTCTTAATCAATCTGCCATGTGAGACCTTGTCAAAAACCTTATTGAAATCCATTTGGACTATATCAACTCCACTACCCTCATTTACACAGCTAGTCAGATCCTTGAAAATTTCTATCAAATTTGTTAGATATGATGTCCCCCAGTCAAAGCCATGCTGACTCTCCTTGATTAATCCATGTTTGTCTAAGTGTTGTTGCTCAGATGTACTTTAGTTTCCCAATTGCAGATGTTGGACTCACAGGCGTGCAGTCATGGTTTATTCCTACCATCCCTCTTGAATAATGGTGTCATATTAGCTGTCCTCCTGTCCTCTGGCCCCCTCCTATGACCAGACAGGATTTGAAAATTAATGTCATATCTCTCAAATAAAGAGGTCATGGAGTGAGTCAATCTCTGCTACATCCTCCTGGCAGTGCCCCAGTCTGAGACTTAAGGTTGACAAGAATCTGCTCTTACTTCATCTCCATATCAATAATAGCCCAACCAATCAGGATTCTCTTCTCATGCTGTATAAACTATGGGTCCTTTGTTCAAATCTTTTTCTTGTATTCATGTTCAAGTCTCTTCTGCCCCAGTAGTGTATCATAGCCTGTCATGGAGTCATAGAGATGTACAGCACAGAAACAGACCCTTCAGTCCAACTTGCCCATGCCAACCACATATCCTAAATTAATCTAGTCCCATTTGCCTGCATTTGACCATATCCCTCTAAACGTTTCCTATTCATATACCCATCCAGATGCTTTTTAAATGTTGTAATTGTACCAGCCTCCATTACTTCATCTGGCACCTCATTCCATGCATGCACCACCCTCTGCATGAAAAAGGTGCCCCTTAGGTCCCTTTTAAATCTTTCCCCTCTCACATTAAACCTATGCCCTCTAGTTTAGGACTCCCCCACCTTGTCTATTTACCCTATCCATGCCTCTACAACGTCACCCCTCAGCCTCTGACCCCAACAGGTTGATTAAAATAACTACATTCTTAACACAAACCTCAAAATGTGGCTGTCTTCCTCACAGAATCTCACACCACTGACTTCCAAGATCAGGTCAAGTTTGCTTCATCCTTTTACTGTCAAATTTGAATCACTTTAATACAAAATGACAGTATATTTTCTCTATTTGTTTTTATTTTCTAAAATTTATGAATAACCTTCAGATCTGCCAAATCTTAATAAAAAATACTGTTTTCTAATTAGGCTAGTTCTAACGCCCTTAATAGATTGTGTTTGTTATTTTCTATAAAGTGAAACATTTTTAAACAAACTTAAGTTCTCTATTATGGATTTGTTCATAATTTACTGTCAAATGCAAGTTCAGAAAATATTATTGCGAATACAATACTTCCAAATATGCAAACCAATCACACACATGTAGCCTTGAATACAAAAGAGAAAGAGAACCAAAAAAAGAAGTTTGGAGAGCTCAGTGGACACAGTTTATGCCTCAGCTGAATGATTGTTCCAATGAATGAATGATCATTTGCCATGGACTGCTATTTAATCTAAATCTGTGGTATTTTGTCCAACGCAGATGTTCCCTGTGTGTACATGGTATCAGGCAATGAGTTTTTTTTTGTGTAAAACCTCGCCTCCTTTTCTAAGCGAATAAAATATGAGCAGTATTTTTTTAACTGCAGTTTACATGTAAATGTCACATTCCACTTGCCCCACGGCCATCAGCAATTATACTATCTGCTGTGGCCCTCTGTCTTGACCTGTTTTATATCAACGGGAGTCGTAAAAAAATTCTCTTGGCGACATTCCATAACATTGTGTGTTTATTTGTAAAAAAAAGTTACCAAAGTGAATACTATTAAATAACATGAGTAAACATCAATACAAAAACATATCTGTAGGCTGCGTGGAACTCTTAGTAACACTCGTTCAACTACAGGCCCTACCCACCCATGGTTATCTTGTGATCAGTTGTTGCTTCAATATACCCCTATCGATGACAGCCGTGCATCCAATGCAGGCCTGCCTCAGGACTTCTTGTTCCCAATTCTAATACATTAACTGTCGGGTTATGAGTCCAAGAACAAAAATAACATACTTTGGAGCAAAATGTTACCATCTTTCAAATTGTATATGTATTTTGATTTTACGTGTAATAATGTACGCAATTAATCTTTCTGAGGAGAGAGAAGCCTTTGTTGAGTTCACTCAACGTTATCGCTCAGTGTTTGAAAGGGACATTTAGGAATAATTCCTGGTTTCTCTCTGATTAATCTGAGCTGATCTCATTGATAATTTAATGCACATGAAAGAGATTATATTCCACATAGACTCAAGGTTTACAGAATTTATTTTTTATTTCCGGTGTGATTATCACTTCCTTCAGACAAGATAAGCGGTCGTTCTTAACTTCTTTCGTTGAGAAAAAAAAGTTGTCGAGTAACCTGTAGATTGTGATCGATATCAGTATTGGAGAGATCCGGAACCTGCCTGCTTCTGCGGTGTGCTGCAGTACAGTTGTCGCGTTTTTTTTTCAGGTGCCTGGGCAGTACGGCAATACAACTGGCGAAACTGCAGCCCACCCCCCAAAACACCAAACTCTGCCGATTTAGTGGGGAGTGGGAGGGGACCAAAAGAGAAACTGTCGGCTCCTACTGATCAGGTTGCGTCGCTTCTGGTTGGACGTCGACGGGAAATACTAACTTACTGTTTCTGTCTGCACTGTCCCGAGTGTCTCCAGTGTTTCCTGATTTCAAATCTCCTGAATCTGCAGTGCATTTGTGCAATTACCCTTTCACTGGAGCTAAGAGTGTCACAGTTTTGTGGGCCACAGGCTGTTACTGGGGTTTTTTTTAGACAAAGGATGTTGTTGCCTATTTGAATCTTGAAGGAGGGCGACCAGAGAGCAGTGAAGAAACCCACAGCTCCAATGTGCACAGTGCCAAACCTGCCTTTGGACTCAAGTCAAGTTAGAAGCAATGCTTGATCGTGGTTATGTTCAGATCAATTATCTGATTTTTATTTCTTTGTGAGGTAATAGAGTCGGAACTTTCCTTGTAGTCCGATCAATTGACATGCCTCGAATTTCAACTTTTAAAAAGTTTACCTCTTAGGGCCTGTGACGTTCTTGTCATCTTGCAAGCTTACTGGAACTGTTCAGCTGCCTCTTGCTTCCAAGCACTATGAGGTTTTCAATTCATCGCCACATCAGAGATTCTTCAGAAGACCAAGTTTCACTTTGAAGTGCTGCATTGGGGCCCAAGGTCACCGTTATCAATTCATCGCCACATAACGGTGTTAGCTGTGTTTGAAATGTACTGAACTCAGTTCAGCCAGCCCTGGAGATAAAATATCTGCTGAGCTAGATGCTGGTCAGAAAAGATTCTGTCATTCTCCAGGTTCGCTTTATTAAACCTTACAAGCCTGATTACAATCAAATATAACCTTCTCATTTACAAAAACAGTGAAATACAGATCTCAGGTATGGATATCATCTACATTTAAACCAGCAATATATTTTGCTTCATTAAAGTAACAAAAGGATTGCAAAAAGATCCATTCTCAAAGATCTGCTTTGAGTCATTGGACTACCCCACGGCAAGGAAAATATAATGTAGGATAAGGTCAATCTTGCAAGGCCTGATGCGCAGATTTTTATTCAATGAGATTGCATAGTCTTGAAATGTGTGCAGAGGTAACAATATCAAAAAATGTCCTATCTATTTGCTGATACCTGTTTATGAGACAAACATTCTGACATTGGTCTTAAATTTGCCTTTAACTGGCTTTAAGATCTTTTGATAGCACCTTCTAAACCCACAATCACTTCCACTTAGAAGGACAAGGGCAGCAGATACATGAGAACATCGCCATCTGCAAGTTCCCCTCCAAGCCAATCACTATTCTGACTCAGAAATTTACCACTGTTCCTACACTGTCACTGGGTATAAATCCTGGAGTTCCCTCCCTGATAGCATTGTGGGTCAACCTACAACACATGGACTGTGATCCATCATGGATCAACGTACAACACATGGACTGTTATCCCCATTGTGGATCAACCTACAACACATGGACTGTGATCCATTGTTGAAAAACCTACAACTCATGGACTGCAGCTATTTAAGAAGGCAGCTCACCAGTACCTTCTCAAGGGCAACTAGGAACTGGCAATAAATGCTGGCCAGCTAGTGATGCTCACATTTTACAAGTGAATATAGAAAAAAGCTTAAATACTGCTATATTGTTCCTATTTTACAATACCACTGTAGTGTCAACTCTCAACTATTTCATTTTGAGGCTGAAAAATGCAATTTTTATCCTCTTTACTTGTAACTTAATCGTCATTAGATCATGAGATCTCCCGAGCTTGCATCTTCTTGTGCCTCAATGACTAAAAAAGGAAATGGTATTCAATGTTGACCTGATGAATATGTTATATAATTGGAGTTTGACATTCTCAAATTTGTATTCTTTTGTTAGTTGTATCATTCAACCTAACGTTTGTCTTAATGGATACTGCTTTTCCATGGCCTCAGATTACAATGGGATCTTAATTAGATGGACCAGGAGGCTGAGGAGCGGCAGCTGGAGTTTAATTTAGATAAATTTGAGGTACTTGTTGAGGTGTTTAGCCTCATAACTTTTAAAAATGGACTCAAGACGATACTTGAGGTCTCAGAACATTCAAGGCTATGGGCCTTGTGTGAAAAAGTGGGACGAATGTCAGTAGTAGTGTATTTTGGGCAGTGCAGACACGATAGGCTGATGGGCCTCTTCTACACTGTATGATTCTATGATTTGCCTGCAATAAAAAATTTGCCAGAGGCAAAATGAAGGAAACCATTATCTTGCAGCAAGTGGTTAGGATCTGAATTGCTTTATCTGAAAATATCATGGAGGTGAATTCAATCATGGCTCTGTATCTAGAAATGACAATAGCAATGTACCATTAGATAAAATAATTAGCACCAACCAATGGCAAAGGAATCTCTATCCTGTCCTCTGTTTTGAAATTATAATACTCTCTTTGCACTGTTTTAATTTAGTACAGCTAAAGCAATCACCGCGAAACAGAGATGTCAAAAGCCAGCGATGTTTAAAGTTAAATCAGATGTAACATCGAAAACAGCAGCAGGCAGTGAAGATGTTAATCTGGGTAACATTGTGGCTGAATTTTATGAGAATGAAGTTTGCTCTGGAAAAAATCTGTTTGAGGGTAAAGCCCTTTGATTTGATTTGATTTGGTTGCTTACATAACTCAAAGTTTCACTGATGGGTGAAGTGATATGTCAAGCAATGTTGTGTCACAAACCAGAATAACTGTTAAGTAGGTCAAGCAGACTTTCAGTGATTTCAACAAGAAAACCAAATTAAATGCATTTATTTTAGAACTGTAACCAAAACTGTTTTGCATCATGCATAGGCATTATTTCTGTACAGTCAACAGGTTTAAGAAAGATACTTTATTGTGACAACAGTACTTTTATGGAGAAACAAATCTGATGCATTAATAAAACTAAAGTTAAAATTGAGCAAGAGCAGGTATATATTTTTTTCAGTATTATAAGTTCGAAACTTATGAAGTTAGTCACTGAACTGAAAGAATAAATGTGAGGTGCTGCATTTTGGAAAAGCAAATCTTAGCAGGACTTATACACTTAATGGGAAGGTCCTAGGGAGTGTTGCTGAACAAAGAGACCTTGGAGTGCAGGTTCATAGCTCCTTGAAAGTGAAGTCACAGTTAGATAGGATAGTGAAGAAGGCATTTGGTATGCTTTCCTTTATTGGTCAGAGTATTGAGTATTGGAGTTGGGAGGTCATGTTGCGGCTGTACAGGACATTGGTTAGGCCACTGTTGGAATATTGCGTGCAATTCTGGTCTCCTTCCTATCGGAAAGATGTTGTGAAACTTGAAAGGGTTCAGAAAAGATTTACAAGGATGTTGCCAGGGTTGGAGGATTTGAGCTATAGGGAGAGGCTGAACAGGGTGGGACTGTTTTCCCTGGAGCGTCAGAGGCTGAGGGGTGACCTCATAGAGGTTTACAAAATTATGAGGAGCATGGATAGGGTAAATAGACAAAGTCTTTTCCCTGGGGTTGGGGATTCCAGAACTAGAGGGCATAGGTTAAGGGTGAGAAGGGAAAGATATAAAAGAGACCTAAGGGGCACCTTTTTCACACACAGGGTGGTACGTGTTTGGAATGAATTGCCAGAGGAAGTGGTGGAGGCTGGTAAAATTGCAACATTTAAGAGGCATTTGGATGGGTACTTGAATAGGAAGGGTTTGGAGGGATATGGGCTGGGTGCTGGCATGTGGGACTAGATTGGGTTGGGATATCTGGTCGGCATGGATGGGTTGGACCAAAGGGTCTGTTTCCATGCTGTACATCTCTATGACTCTATGACTCTAATAAGCATCTAATTGAAAAAATAATATATGATATGCTGCTTCCATTATACAGACAAAACAAGGTTTCTGTCAATTTTCTTTTTGTAAAGCTAGTGGTCGTGGTACACATTGTTGCCAACAGCATCCGTACAAAAAGGGATGAGCTCTAAAAAGCAGAAAGTAGGAGTTAAGAAGCAAGTTAAAAAGTAGAACCTCAACAGTAGTGATCTCCAATTGCTACCAGGCCACATGCTGGTCAGAGTAGTAACAGCAGCAGATGGATTGGGAGATGGGGCAAGGGGGAGCATTTCAGATTCCTGGGACATCCCAGATTCAGTATTGTGTAATGAGAGAATAATAATTGACAGTAAAGCTGTACAAAACTCCTTGGGAAAAGTGACCATAAAATATAGAATTCTTCTTTAAAGTGGAGAGTAATGTAGTTAATTCTAAAATTAGGATCATGAATCTAAAGAGGTATTAGATGTGAGCTGGCTATGATAAATTGGGGAACATCACTTAAAGGAGTGAGGTTACAGCAAACAAAGAGAGCATGGATGAGCTGCAGCAGTTGTTCATTTCTGTCTGAAATAAAAATAAAATAGGAAACGCGACCTGAGCGTGGCTATTAAGGAATAATATTAGATCCAAGGAAGGGGCATATAAATGGCAGTACATCTGAGGATTGGGAGCAGATTAAATTTCAGCAAAGGGATTGATAAGGGAGGGGAAATGTAATATGAGACCAAGCTTGAGAGGAATATAATAATTGATCATAGAAGCTTTTCATAGAATCCAGACAGTGTGGAAGCAGGCCATTCAGCCCATTGAGTCCACACCAGCCCTCTGAAGGGCAGGTCACCAAGACCCACAGACACACACACACAAAATCTTTGTAACCCTACATTTCTCATGGCTAATTCACCTGGCCTACATATCCCAGCATACTATGAGCAATTTAGTATGGCCAGTCCACCCAACCTGCACATCGTTGCATTGCTTCTGTAGGAATGTGAAGAGAAAAAAATATGAAATGATTGTAAGTCCCTTACAATCAGAAACAAGAGGTGTTATACTGGGAAACAAAGAAATGGCAGATCAATTAAATTTGATTTTGTCTTCACAAGTGAGGATATAAATAATGTCCTAAAAATGTTGGGAAATGCAGGGTCTAGTGACAGGGAGGAACTGAAGGAAATCAATATTAATAGGGAAACGACAGTGGGAAAATTTATGGGATCAAAGGCCATTAAATCCCCAGGACCCATTAATCTACATCCTAGATTACCTAAGGAAATGAACCTAGGGATAATGGATATGCTGGTGGTCATCTGTTAAGATTCTATAGACTCTGCAACACTTCCTACAGATTGAAGGGAGCTAATGTGACCACACTTCTAAAATGGAAATAGAGAAAACACAGGAAATTGCAGACAGGTTGGCATGAAATTAGTACTAGGGAAAAAGCTAAAGCCCATTGTAAAATATTTAATAGCAGAGCACTTAGGAAACAATGACAAGTGCGGAGGAGCCAGCATAGATTTACGAAAGGCAAATCACGCTTCACAAGCAATCCTTTGAGGATGTAACTAATAGAATTGATAAGGGGGAGCCAGTCTTTCTTGGACTTAAACGTCCCACATAAGAGATTAACATGTAAAATTGAAGCACATGGCATTGGGATAGTGGACTGAAATGGATAGAACCCCAGTTGACAAAGAGGAAACAAAGAGTAGGAATAAATGGATCTTTTCCTGAGATGGCAGGCAATGACTAGTGGGATACCACAGGGATCAGCGCTCAGACCCCAGCTATTCACAATATCATTTAGTACTTTAGAAAAGGGAAGTAAATGCTATGTCCCCTAGTTTTCAGACAATACAAAGCTGATTGGGAGGGTGAGCAGTGTGGAGGATGCGGAGATACTTCAGTGTGATCTGGACAGGTTAAGGGAGCAGAAAAATGCATGGCAGATTAAGTTTAATGTGGAGTTATCCACTGTGATAACAAAAACAAGAAAACAGATCATCTGAATGGTGATTGATTAGGTAAGGGGGAGGTGCAGTGAGACCTGGAGGTCCTTGTACACAGTCACTTGCTTAAAAATATGTTGCTGGAAAAGCGCAGCAGGTCAGGCAGCATCAAAGGAACAGGAGAATCGATGTTTCGGGCATAAGCCTTTCTTCAGGAATGCTTATGCCTGAAACGTCGATTCTCCTGTTCCTTTGATGCTGCCTGACCTGCTGCGCTTTTCCAGCAACACATTTTTAAGCTCTGATCTCCAGCATCTGCAGTCCTCACTTTCTCCTTGTACACCAGTCACTCAAGATAAGCATGTAGATGCAGCTACAGTGAAGAAGGCACATGGTATGTTTGCCTTCAAAGTTAAAGGAGTCAAACACAAGAGAAGGGGATGTCCTGCTGCAATTGTGAGACCATCCCGAAAGTATTGTGTGCAGTTTTGGGCTCCTTATCTGAAAAAGGATGTTCTGACTATGGAGCGAATGCAATGAATATTAACCAGACTGATTCCTGGGATGGCAGGATTTACCTTTATGAAGAGAGACTGGATTAGTTAGGACTATATTCACTGGAGTTTAGAAGAATGAGAGAGGATCGCTTAGAAATCTATAAAAGTTTAGCATGACTAGAGGACTAGACAAGGAAAATGGAGCAAGGGTGTTCCCAATGACCAAGGAGTTCAGAACCATGGAGTCACAGACCAAGGATAAAGGGTAGGCTAAATAGGACTGAAATAAGGCAAAATCTCTTCAACAAGAGAGTGGTGAGCCTGTGGAATTCACTGCCACAGAAAATGATTGAGGCCAGAACATTGCAAATTTTCCAGCAGGAGTTAGGTACAATTCTTAGAGCTAAATGAATCAAAGGGCATGTGGAGAAAATGGGGCTGGACAATTACCCATGGTCATATCGAATAGTGGAGTAGACTCAAAGGCGAAATGGTCTACTTCTGGCTTCTCCTTTGCATCCTCAATCTCTAGGAACACAACTTAAGCATGTATACATTGTGGGCTGCACAAAAATCATAGAATGCTCATGGAAGGCAGGAAACAACAAGGTCAACTTTATCATGGAAACTCATTTTCAAACATTTAGTGGTCATTGGCCTTAACAGTGATATAACAGGGGGCAACAACAGTCTGAATAAATAGTCATCACTGCGCTTAGACATCTCAACAATTCTGTTATAGCAACTCAGCTAAACAGCGTGACAATTACCATGACATATTGCTGTGGTGTCAGGCAATTTGTTTCTCTGACCATAGCAACATTCTCAAGTGCTTCTTACTTCCTTGAAGGCCTCAATTCATTATGCTACATGTGCTAATGCAACTCTTGATTGCTATAAGTGAAGTAAATCAATATGTTATTGCTACCTTGCTTCATGAGAAGGCCAGGTGTCAGAATCTTGGCTTTTATACTTTAGCATGAGCTTTGTGGAGGCTCTTCCGGCTGGATGCAATGTAAACATGGTGTAACCAAGCTACAATCAATCCCAGTATTGACTGTTTGTTAAAAAAAAAGGCTTTGAATTTTTGATAATTGTGAAAAATAAGAGTCATGGCAATTTCCAGATGTCTGGTCTTAACATAAAAGACATCAAGGTTGATACAAAAAAACTATCAGCAAAATACTTTTCTATGTTTTTTTCAGGAAACCTTGCCCTGACAAAGCCCAAAGGTGGCATTTACCATGCCATTCACCCTTTGAAATTCTGCAGGAGCAGAGAAGGCATGTTGCCCTGTTGATAAGGCATCAGTGTCAAAGTTCACATAATGCCTATTGGTGCATTGCTGCACTATGCTCCAGCAAGCCCCTGTCAACCTCCTCATGAGTATTGGAAGGACAGAGAAACAAAAGAAAATGTAGGATTGTGGTCACAGGCGAAGCTACTTCACCATGATTAGTTACCCCTCATGGCTCACGAAGATTCTCTTAAGTTGACTTCGATCCTGACTTAAAGTGGTTTCCTTTGCAAAACTGTAGTCAAACAGATGGTAACTGGGGTGGTGGACATATTGCAATACATGTTTGGATGAGGTGAATGTTCTATGGATTAAGGATTTTATTTCTACCTTGTATCTGCTGATCTTAAGCACTAAAAACAAAAGGAAATGGTTTTCCTTAGGCTAAAAACTGTGCTATAATTGTGATATTATAATTTAAAGTAATTTAATCTAAAGAAGGAAGAAACAAATGGAAAATGCAAGTTAAAGTTATTTGAAGACAGCGCCATAGGATAGTTACTGCACAGAAGGAGACCATTTAGTTCTTCATGTCAATCAGACTCTTTGCAAGAGCCATCAATGAGACCCACACCACTGCATTCTCCCCGTAGACCTGAATATTTTTCATTATGTATTTACCTAGTTTGCTTTCAAAATCCAATCATGTTTCTCTCCACCACACTCAGATAGTATATATCAGATCATAACTAATTGCTGCGTCACTGGGAAGAATAATTCTTGTAAAGATTGGATTTTAAAAACATACAAACGTAAACAAAAGAAAATGCATGTTAAAGACTTTGGCTCAGATTTTCAGGAATTAGGTCAACTCTGGAATTATTTATAAAAGACAGGTCAGTCCTGATTCCAGGATTTTCACTTGCATTCCCAGCACAGGCTACGTTCACTGGCATGGGATAAGGGTGTGGCAGAAAGCTCTGGACTCCTGACTGAGATGGCATAGCCTGTCAATTTTCATGAAGCGAGGCCAGTTTTTCCATGGTGCCTCAATGGAGTTATATAATATCATTTGGAATCTGGAACCATTTTGAAAGGTAAGTTCAAAAAATTTTAGCCATGCCTTGTTGCTGATTCCATGTTCCCCATGTCATCTGCATGGTGTGCATGCCCTCTCCATGGAGTGCTCCGGTTTCCTCCCTCAGTCCAAAGATGTGCACGTTGGGTGGAAAGACCATGCTAAATTTCCCCTTGTTTTATGGGATGTGCAGGTTAGGTGGGTTAGCCATGGGAAATGCAGGGTTACGGGGATAAGGTAGAGAGCTGGGTCTGGGTGGGTTGCTCTTTGGAGGGTTGGTGTGGACTTGTTGGGCCGTATAGCCTGTTACCACACTGTAAGGATTTTATAATTCTATGATCTATGATCATACACCGTCACATTGCATCATGTGGTAACAATAGCAAGTATTGAAAGACACCTATTAAGAAATCATCTGTTAAAAAAATCCCGCTGTTCCTAAAACTCTAGACAAACCCACCATAAGTGTCAGTCATCAGATAACTATCAGAAATGGAAGCTTTGATCACTCTACATCTTTGATTCATATCCAAGTATTCCTTAGAACTTGACGAAAGAGATTTCAGAAAAATAATTATTATAGCTGCATTAACATAATAATCAAACAAACACTCCAACAAGTTGTCAAAACGAAACACATGCTGCACTAAAGCATTTCATAATCTTGGAGCTCAGCCAAGCATTCATAATGAGGTCATCTGGGAATTGAGAACATGTGGTTTCTCCTCTTCATTATGACATCAATGATCTTCTTCTAATGTCAGTGATGTGACTCTGACTTGCCACCTTCACTCCCCAGAATGAAGATCAAACATTATGAAATCCTTAAAACTAAGACAGTAAAGTATCCCAACTCAAGCTACCCATCTCAGTTGTGCAAATCTGAATTTACAATTCCATTTGAGTCAATCTGCAACTTGCTTTGGGAGTGACATTCACTGGTACTTACTCAACATTCCTTGTTTTTCTTTACTTAAGTACTTTGGTTCAGCTAGTGCCAACTGCCATAACTCCCAATGTAGTTAAATGATATTGCTTAGTTAAATATTTAAAGATAAAAATGCATTTTATAAAATTGTGGTGAAACCCGAAGTGATTAATGCCATAGAACATCAAAGATTACTCATCGTGCGCTTAACACTTTCCTAGAATTGGGGCTTTCTGGTTAGAGTTCAACGGCTAAAACCACAAACGTTGGCACATTAAGGTTGCACTTTCATTTTGCTACAATTAAAAATGTGTGTATGTAGAGATATGTAGGTTGGGGATGGTGAGCTGGGTATGAAACAGTATGAAATAAGTACTAGAGAAGAAAAACCTTTCTATCCATCTAGTGGGAAACCTTCACATAGACAAGACTTGAATATTACAATATTAATACCATGTGTTATACATATGGGTCCACATAGCAAACGTATTTCTGGACCTGTCTTAAGTACCCAAGAACACAAGTGCTTTTTACAATGACAATTGATGTCTTATGAATCTTCGCAAAGCTCTAAGTCTATACAAAGTTTCCTAAGAGCAAAGAAAGCTTAGGCAAGGTTTGATAGAATCATTCAAAATCATGAAGGGTCTGGAGAAAGTAAATGCAGAGAAGCTGTTTCCACTCATAAAGGATTGAGGATGGAAGGAGGCTGATTCACAGTATTTAATAAAGAGCAATTCATATAACTAAAAGACTTATTTTGCAGCAGGTGGGTAAGGTTTGGAATTCACTGACTGAATGTGGTTCAATTGAAGCTCAAAAAGGGTCTTGGACAGCTTTGTGTAAAGAAGAACATGCAGGCTTATAGGGGGAGGTAGAAAAACATAACGTGCAATGATCTGGCGCAAACGCAGTGGTTGAAATGAACTCTTTCTGAACTGTAACATTCATAAAACTAGGGAACATTTGGATGGAAACATGAGATACAAGCATAGAATTTCTACAGTGTGGAAACAGGCCTTTCGGTTCGATAAGGCCACACCGACCCTCCAAAGAGTAACCTACCCAGACTCATTCCTCTACGTTTAACCCTGACTAATGCACCCAGTCTAGACATCCCTGAACACTATAGACAATTTAGCACTGCCAATTCACCTAATCTGCACATCTTTGGATTGTGGGAGGAAACCAGAGCACCCGGAGGAAACCCACGCAGACACGGGGAGAATGTGCAAACTCCACACAGACAGTTGCCCGAAGCTGGAATCAAACTCGGGTCCCTGGCGCTGTAGGGCAGCAGTGCTAACCACTGAGCCACCGTGCTGTCATGTGCTATCAAACTCAGCCCAATTAACAATCAGGTAATTTTCACTTTTAGTAGCAATTTAACTTAACTAATGGCAAGTTAATTCACTTTACAGATTTCTTTTGGGCAACCTTTTGAGGTTATTATAGGTTTGAAAGTCTGTGAACTCATACGAAAATGATAAACTGGGAAAGCTGGGAACTATTGTACCCATCACATTGTAAAAGGGAGTAGCAAAGCCCTTCTTTCTCTTATGCCTATCCATGGTTTGAGTGAGACAAAGGAGTGATGTGGTAACAGGCCTACCTGGCATTTTGCTCAGATTGATGATACATTGCACCTTCAAATTTTACATTGGAAAAGTAGATGTCCCTGACCGAGTTTCTCCTGATGTGATGCTCATAATTATCTCAGACTCAGTAACCCTGATTCGATGTTGAATAATCATTCTCTGGCACAGACTCGTCTTTTTACATTCAATTCTTTCAGCTGATTGCCTGCATTGGTTAACCAGTTAGGAAGGCCTAGTCTTCCTCATCCAGCTTAGAGCTGAAATAATTACAGCTAGAGTCAGGTGAGGCCTTTAAGCGGTCAGTAAATAAATTATGTAATGGTCCCAGTTGATGGTGAGGCAAGAAGGTGGAGCTGAAGTCTTTCTGCCCAGTACCTAACTCAGGCAAAGTTGAGAAGCTGTGGGTTTCTGGTCCACCTATCCTGACTGTTGCCTTCCTGCCTGTGGGTGCCTCATCTCCTAGGCCAGGCAATTTCACCCAAAGTTTTGGTTGATACCTGACTGAAGTTTAACCTGCACCAAACAGTTCTGTAGACTATCAAAAAAAAGAACATGAGAACATAAGAACTAGGAGCAAGAGTACGCCATCTGGCCCTTCAAGCCTGCTCCACCATTCAATAAGATCGTGGCTGGACTTTTCGTGGACTCACCTCCACTTACCCACGTTTTCAACATCTCCCTTAATTCCTTTATTTTTCAAAAAAAGTATCTACCTTAGCTTTAAAAGCAATTACTGAAGTATTGTCAACTACTTCCCTGGGCAAGGAATTCCATTGATTAACAACCCTCTGGGTGAAGAAGTTCCTTCTCAGTTCAATTCTAAACCCCTTCCTCTAATCCTGAGGCCATGCCCTCGTGTCCTAGTCTCACCTGCCAGTGGAAACTTCCTCTCTATTTCTATTTTATCAATTCCCTTCATAATTTTATATAGTTCTGTAAGATCCCCTCATTCTTCTGAATTCAAATGAATATCATCCCAGTCTACTCAGCCTCTCCTCATAAGCCAACCTCCTCAACTCCGGCATCAACCTTGTGAACGTCCTCTGCATCCCTCCAATGCCAGTACATCTTTTCTTAAGTAAGGAGACCACATCTGCATAAAGTACTCCACGTGTGGCCTCACCAGCTCCTTGTACAGTTATAACATTATCTCTCTGCTTTTAAACCCAACCCCTTTAGCAATGAAGGACAAAATTACATTTGTCTTCATAATTACTTGTTGTACCTACAGACCAACCTTCTGCAATTCATGCACAAGGAAACCCAAGTCCCTCTGCAAATCAGCATGCTGCAACATTTTACCATTCAAGTAATAATCTATTTTGCTGTTACTCCTACCAAAATGCATGACTTCACATTTATTAACATTGTACTCCATCTGCCAGACCTTTGCTCACTCACTCAATGTATCAATGTTCCTTTGCAAAGTTTCACAGTCCCCTACACATTTTGCTCTGCTACTCATCTTAGTGTCATCGGGAAATTTTGACACTGTACATGTGGTCCCCAACTCCAAGTCATCTATATAAATTGTGAATAATTGCGGTCCCAATACCAATCCCTGAGGCACACCATAGTCACTGATTGCCAGCCAGAGTAGCACTCATTTATCCCCACTCTTTGCTTCCTGTCAGTCAACCAATCCTCTATCCACTCTAATTCTCTACCCCAACACCATGCATCCTTATCTTATGCAGCAGCCTCATGTGTGGCATCTTGTCAAAGTCCTTTTGGAAATCTAGGTACACCACATCCACTGGGTTCCTTGAAATGTCTTCATCGAATTCCAAAAGATATGTCAAGCATGACCTGCCCTTCATGAACCCATGCTGTATCTGTACAATGGGACCATTTTTTTCAAGATGCCCTGCTATTTCTTACTTGATATTCTAATAGCCTCAAGTATCTTCCCCACTATAGAGATTAAGCTCACTGGTCTATACTTCCCCAACTTTTGTCTACTTCCCTCTTTAAACAGTGGCATCAGATTTGCTATTTTTGAATCTGCGGGGACTGCCCCAGAATCCAACGCATTTTTGAAAATTACCACCAGTCCACCTGCTATTTCTCCCGCCATCTCTTTTAGTACCCTGGGATGCATTCCATCAGGGCCAGGAGACTTATCTATCCTTAGCTACATTAGCTTACCCAACACTAACTCTTCTGTAATATTAGTTGTTTCCAGGTCCTCATCTACCTTTGTCTCTTTGTCACTTACTGGCATGTTATTAGTATCCTCTGCTGTGAAGACCGATGCAAAGTACCTATTCAATGCCTCAGCTATTTCATCATATCCCATAACTAATTGCCCCTTCTCATCCTCTAAACTTTAGCCACTCTTTTTCATTTTTTTTAGAAACTTTTGCTATCTGAATTATATATTCTGTACTTTTTTTTATTATACTCTATCTTACTTTTCTTTAGAGCTTTTTTTGAGGCTTTCTGGATTCCTGCTGTTTTTAGCCTTTTGTTTGGTCTTCTATTTCACTTTGATAGCCTGCCTTATTTCCTAAGACACCTATGGCATATTACCCCTCCTCTTAGTCTTTCCTTCCCACCGGAATATATTTTTACTGAGCAAAAGGAGCTCCAAATTGTTATATTTCAACAACTAATATAACTGGAAACCAATCATCTTTAATTACATTTCATGGAATTATTAATGAATTTATTATAGCTAATTCTAGAAATTAAAATTTTATATTTGTTCTTGCTCATTAATCACATAATTAATATGATAGCCGCTACGTGAAAGTTGACCCATTCACAACATTGAAATTATTATAAAGTCTGGTAAAGAAAAACTCATGGATGCATTTTATCTTGCCAAATATTTTCCAAATTAATTTCACTAAGAATGAGTACTGCTCTTTCCTTACAATTTTGGAACCATTATAATCTATGTGGAATTTTAATAGCTTAAAAATATTCTAGAAGTAAAAGGAAGATTATATCCCACAATATATTCCTTGGGACTGACACAATGCAGTTTTGTTTCTTGCTTACCCATCTGTTCCGTTCATTTTAAAGTTAGTTATATTATTTGACATCACAAACTATCAACTCAAAACATGAAACCTGAGCACAACATCACTGCTGGGCTACAAAGGTGAAAAATTAGCTTTGGTTTCCCATACCATGCTGCAGTCCAATGAACTAAAATGGAAATTACTCAATTATTGAACTTTGATGATGACAAAATAGTTCATGGCTTTGTTACCCTTGATTGACTGGAAACCCCGTGGCAACACACGTTCTCAGTTTGTGTATGCAAATTCGTTTGGGTCAGGTATGGGAGATCCACCAGTCCTTGAGCAATCACATCTCAGCATGACTTTGTGTTTAAGGGAAGAGGGGAGAAAGATGAGAACAAAGCAAAACCTTATGAAGTGAATATGCATTCAAACCAATCACTCTATCAAATCTCTTGGCTATTGCAGATACTTGAGTTCACGTAATAAAACACTAGATAATCACATTAAACTTAAATTTTTTATGAAGATGTGGGTAGTCAAGTTTGGAAATAGAAGATAATCATTGCTGAAAAGGAAAATTTAACTTGCGTCATTTTGCACTTTGACAATACTGACTACACCGTGCACGCATGTGTAAAATGTAAATCTTTTGAATCAATCCAAGAGTTAATGACCTGAAATAAGAAAATTAAACTCCCAACTTCACTAATCATCAATTTATTCAAACCAGGCTTGATACTTCTCTCAGAATGAAAGTTTCAGAGCTTCTGACCTAAATTACCACAAGTCATGGAGTTTAGTAATGGACAAAATAAATCCTCCCCCATGGATGCAGCCTGCAGGACTTTTATGCCGCAGTAGGCATGGTGCCCATGGATCAGTTGGCTGGTAAAGACCAGGTTGGTGCCAACAATGTGTGGTTCAATTCCTGTTATGGCTAAATTAGATTTCGAATCTGCCTGGTGAAGCTCATAGTGCTGTTGATTGGACCTGTCCTTCAACAGACAGTTGTTGAAAATGCAACCCATGTAATTCTTTTTTAATTCACCAACAGTGTTTCCCTTGACATAATAGAATTTAGAGAGCTGCAGAATAGATTATTGTTTATTCTTGAGGTCCTTATGTGCTGACCACAGCCTGATGGAGCTCTGGTAAAAGGTATTTTTAGTGTTAACATCTCCATGAACGACAGATACCACAGCATGGTCCAACTGCTTGAAGTGTTCAGCAGCAATGTAGCCAGACCCATTGTTTGCAATACCAGGAACTAGTAGAACATCAGCATGTCGTGATATTTAGTGTTTGTGTATTGAGGATCTACACATAACCTGATGTAGTTGCATGCAAAGCTGGCCTTCAGACTAAGTTGGTTATAACTTTACACTTTTTAGCAAGTGGTTTTTAATTATGTCCCTACAAATACAGTTCGTCTGAGATTTCCAGATGAAATGGAAGATGGCTCAGGTTATTGCCATGGTTGAGAAATGGATCAGACCTGCACCACCTGCAATACTGAGAGCACCTACCACCTGATGACCAGGTTCTTACTCAGAATGAAGAGGAAGCATTGCTTCCACATGCACAATTCTAGCCATGGCTTGTCTCTATTTCCAGTTTTTCGAGCACATCCTTGCCCCTCCAATCTTATCTCCAGCACCATGATCTCATTTGACCTGACAGTGAAGAGGACAAATGATCGGTCAGCCCAGTTCCCAAAGAACAGGGCCATGGTGTTGGTTCGATTTTCTTTAGCTATTTCTATATTTCTGTGTTTAAGTCAAACCAGCTTTGTAACACTGAGTGCATAATTTCCAAGTACTACAGCCGAGTGCAAAGTACCTTTATATCAGCATAACTAAAATTTGTAATAAAGTTTTAGAGAAAATATCAGTGATCCAGCTCAACATCAGATACATATTTTTGAGAGTTAATTAAAGTTAAAAGTTCAACCACACTCTATTGCACTGACAAGTGTATCCAATTTTTAGTGTTAGAAATGCCATTCCATAAAATTTGAATGCTAACAGCAATAATGTTCGTACATAGCTGAGCTATTTTGCACTTTTCAACAATTAGTACAGGGATTGGAATTCATGGTCATGGAACCACTTAAACTGTTTTGACATGAGCTACAGTGAACAAGTTCTTATTTTACAGTTTAGGTTTAAGTTGTCATAATGCCTAATGATTCTTTTATTTGAATTTCTATCAACTGTAAATTTGATGAAGAGGTCTCTAAACCAGCAAAGTAATGTGCATGTTTCACACATCCATGTTAAGAATGAAGATAAATATCTTGAGGTAATGTGTATGGTGTAGGTTTACCTGATGATTTACACATGATGAGCAAGAGAGGATTAGGACTCAGGAATGCCAAATCATACTTATTCCTCTTCTATTTATCATATTTATAGTTCACATCCATTTTTATTTATTTAAAGTATCTACTTTTATGCAAAGTGGTTCAAAAAAGGTAGGTTTTGCACCCTGCCACAACTGAGGACTGTCATTTGAAGCACGGTACACTATGTTGTTACTAGAGAAACTGATACATGTTTTGAATATTTCAGATGAGTACACCAGCTTTATAAATAACATTGTCAACCAAGTAAATGATTTTTTTTGTGCAGATATGTGTTATTGTATGATTGAATGTTTGCAATGTAAAGTTCAGACAGCTCAGGAAATTATCTCAGTAATATAACTTGGTTTATTGTAAGCATACTAACTCTAAAAGTGTGAAGCACTTAGTGATTTATGATGGTAATGCCACCAAGTGATAGCATTATTGTCTTAAACACACGTGGCTGCTATTACAAACATTGTCTCTAATGTATAACAGATAAAAGAGTGTGAAAATGTTTCTATGTGGGATTATTTTTCTTGCAGAAAACAGGTTCAAATATTTTGTGCTACAGTATCTCAGATTTGATTTGTGTTTGTGCTTACCAGTATGCTGTACATAAAGTATTTATACCACAGAGAGCACATTCGACCATTTATGAAAATGCTAGCTCTCTAAAGCAGTAATTCACCAAGTGCTACTCCCCTCACCTGCATCATATAGCACTGTACCTTCTTACTTTTTAAAGAATACATTTATTCTCTCTTGAATGCCTCAGTTGAATCTGGCTCGACCACACTCTCAAGTACTGAATTCCAGATCCTAACCATTTGACGCATAAAAATATTTTCCTCGTGTTGCCTTTGTTTGCCAATTTCTTCAGACCTCTTGTTCTCAAATACCTTCCATCCAGACTGTCCAGAACCTTCATGCTTTTGAATATCTCTATCAAGCCTCCTCTCAACCTTCTTGTTTCTAAGGACAACAGTCCCAACTTCTCCTGTCTACCGAAATGACTAAAGCTTTTCGGCCTCATGCTCATGAATCTACACACTCTCTAATTCCTTCACATCTTTCCTGAAATGAGCTGCCCAGAACTGGACTCAATATTCATAGAGTCATGGAGTCATAGACACACAGTTGAGGCCAAAGGAACGTTTTGCACATATTTACCATAACTTGTTTGCCCTTCGACTCTGTCTCTCTTTACTACCCAACTCAACCTGTCAATGTATTCTGCCACTGTCAATGACTGTATGCACATATAAACCCAAATGCCTCTGTTCCTATAAACCCTATAGAAATTGTTATCTTTGTTTTGTATTGCTTCTCTCATCTTTTCTCCCAAAATGAATCAATTCACATCTCATGCTTCCCTGCAGTGAATTAATAAAGAGGATTTCACAGGCACTCGGTTGTAACCTAAACAGATGAGTGGCTGTGGTTTTTCCATTCATTCACAGGATGAGGCCATTGCGAGCTAGGCCAGCATTTATTATACACCCTGAATTACCTAGAGGGTAGTTTATTACACACCCCTAGTTACCCAGAGGGCAGTTAAAAGTTGCCCACATTGCTGTGGATCTGAAGTCATGTAGATCAGACCAGGTAAGAATGGCAGATTCCTTCCCTAAAGGACATTAATGAACTGGAAGGGGTTTTCCAATCATCGGCAATGGTCATCGTTAGACTTGTAATTCCAGACACTTTATTGAATTCAAATTCCACCATCTGCCATGATGGGAATCAAGCCCATGTTCCCAGAACATTTCCTGGGTTTCTGGACGAACAGTCCAGTGGATTATCACTCTGCCATCGCTTTCCCAGGAGATGTGTAAGGCAGGTAACTATCTCAGTGTGGTGCCTGGCATCCCTTTTCTTGCCTTTACAATCATCTACAAAATCTATTTCTTTCACCAAGTTTTTGATTACCCATCCCGATGTCTCATTGCTTGGCTCAATGCTTATCTTTTTCCTTATGTCTTGGATTATTTTTATTCATTAAAATAATTATACATGTATTAAGTTTTATTGTTTAATGATTTACCATATTCACTCATGTAAAGATTCAATTGTTGAGATCAATATTTTTAAGTCATGTGCAGATGATGGCAGATTTCTAAGTGAGAAGTGTGTTTGAGGGACTGTCATACATGATTGATTTTAACCAGCCATTCTCACAAATGTGGGGGTGCTGCTGGCAGTACATTTTGTCCCTGTTGCCACTCTGGACACTGCTCCACCAACGCAGCTATGTCTGCATCCAATCTTGGCCACCAGACATAACTTCTCACTAACATCCTCATTTTGGAAACCCCTGGATGACGCACTGGTAGAGTTACACCAGTATCTGGCAGCAACCAATACTTTGGGCAATCACAGTTCCTCCCCATAATAACATGCTGTCCTCTACTGTGATCTGGTCTCTCTGGGTTCAAAATGATTTCAATTCTGATTGAAATGGCCCTTTGGTATTCCCCATCACCGTTTGCCAGGAACAGATCTTTCTGCATCCAAAGTCTGATATTGTCAGCTGTGACTGGATGTGTATCCAGAAAATTTTAAATCATTATGGACTCTTCTGGTGGTGTATCTGCCATTGGGAGGCAGCTCAATGCATCTGCATTCGCTACTTGACCTCCCAGATGGCGTTTTAACTTTAGTTATACATATTTAATATTAGAGCTACTGCTGAATTTGGCCTGAAGCTATGGGCGGCACTGCCTTTTCCTCTTTAAATAGACCTAGCAGGGGTTTGTGGTCCAAGCTTGCATCCGAAAATATATTGGTGGAACTTTCTGACTCCAAATATGACCACCAAGCTTTCCTTCTCAGTCTGGGCATATTTACACTCTGCATCAGCCAATGTCCAGGATGCATACGCTATTGGGCATTTCTCTCCATTGGACCACTTATGAGCTAATACTACCCCAATACCATATGGGGAGGCATTGCTTGTGAAAACCAGATCTTGCCTGGAATCACAGTATGCCAACACCTTAGAGAATGATAGCTGTTTCCTCACTTCCATGAAAGCTATGGTTTGTCTGTGCGACCATTTCCAAGGTAGACTCTTTTTTAAGAGTTGCTGCCATTTTCTAGTCAGTAAATATTGAGCCACTCCAGTAGAATCTTTCTTGACCAATTTCACCCCATCAGGCTTGGTTCTGAACCTTTTACTACAGTCAGTGGTAACTGAACCAATTGCATTTCACAAGAGATCTGAACTGAAGTTCAAACATAAGAGCATAAGAAATGAGTGCAGGAGTATTCTCCTCAAGCCTGCTCCACCCTTCAATAAGATCATGGCTGCTGTTTTCGTGAACTCAGCTCCACTTAGCTGACCGCTCACCATAAAAACATTAAACAAGGCAGCCTCAACTGCGTCACAGGGCAGGGAATTCCACAGATTCATAACCCTTTGGGATAAGAAGTTCCTCCTCAACTCAGTCCTTAATCCTCTCCCCTTTATTTTGAGGCTATGCCCCCTAATTCTAGTTTCACCTGCCAGTAAGATTCCTGATGAAGGGCTTTTGCCTGAAACGTCAATTTTCCTGCTCCTCGGATGCTGCCTGACCTGCTGTGCTTTTCCAGCACTACTCTAATCTTGACTCTGATCTTCAGCATCTTCAATAATCACTTTCACCTAACAGAAATAACCTCCCTGATTCTACCTTTTCTTTTCCTTTCATAATTTTGAATGTTTCTATAAGATCCCTCCTCATTCTTCTGTATTCCAAAGAGTATAATCCCAGACTACTCAATCTCTCCTCAGAAGCTAACTGTTTCAACTCTGGAATCAACCTAGTGAACCTCCTCTGTATCCTCCCCAGTGCCACTACATCCTTTCTCAAGTAAGGAGACCAAACCTGCACACAGTACTCCAGATGGGGCCTCAGAAAACACATCATATAACTGCAGCATAACCTACATGTTTTTAACCTCCATCCCTCTAGCAATGAAGGACAATATTCCATTGGCCTTCTTAATGACCTGTTGCACATGCAAACCAACTTTTTGTGATTCATGAACAATGATACCCAGATCCCTCTGCACAACAGCGTGCTGCAACTTTTCACCAGTTAAATAATAGTCCATTTTGGTGTTATTCCTACCAAAAAAATGGATGCCCTCACATTCACCAACATTGTATTCTATCTGCCAGACCCCCTGCCCACTCACTTAACCTATCTATATCCCTCTGCAGACTTTCAGTGTCCTCTGCACACTTTGTTCTACGTCTCATCTTAGTGTTATTTGTAAACTTTGACACAATGCACCTGGTCCCCAATTCCACATCATTCATATAAATTGTAAACAATTGCAATATCAACACAGATCCCTAGAAAACACCATGAGTCACCAATCGCCAACCAGAAAAACACGTATTTATGCCCACTCTCTGCTTTCTGTTAGTTAATCAATCCTTTATCCATTCTAATATATTACCGATAATGCTGTGCACCTTTATTTTCTGCAGCAGATTTTTGTGTGGTACATTGGTGAATGCCTTCCACAAATCCAAATACACACATCCACCAGTTCCCCATTGTCCACCACACATGCAATATCCTCAAAGAATTCCAGTAAATTAGTTAAACATGACCTGCCGTTAATGAACCCATGCTGCATCTGCCTGATGGGATAATTTCTATCCAGATGTCTCGCTATTTCTCTCTTAATGGTAGGTTCAAGCATTTTCCCCAGTACAGAAATAAAGCTGACAAGCCTATAGTTTGCCCACCTTTTGTTGTTCCCTTTATCTGTAAAGGTTCCCCAGTATGAATTCTCTTGTGCAATCTTAAGGTCTTGAGTCCAGAGCTAATTTTGAAAAGACTGGTTCTGCGATCAATGTAACGGCCGTGACAGTATCAACCTCCATTGGAACTGGGGGACAATTTAAACAGACGTTTATTTTGACTGGTTCTGATTTGGATATTGCTAAGCTAATGAAATGCTTCAAAGCAGATGTTGGTGGATTTTGCAGCACGTGCACTCTCCTGGATACCGATCTATGAGTTATTTTACTCAATTTAGGTCTAGCGGGAATCTTTTGCTCTCTCAGTAGCAACTACAATGGTATACTGGTAGTAACTACAATGGCTTGCTAGCCCAGATCCTGAAGAGAATTTTAACAGTTTGGCCAAGGCTTGGCTTTGTTTTGACATTTTGCTGTGGGCTAACCTAGAGTAGCTCTGATCAGGATATGTCCTGAGTGAGGCTATGCAATTGTCTTCACTCGAGTGGTGTTCCCCAAGCTCAGTCAGCCTAGTTAGGGTGTCCACTTCCATTGGAATATCCTCTGATTCATATGCTCCAGTTGCTGCATTTTCCAATGGTAAAGCCAGTTGTAATGCTTGTTTGAAGTTCCAGTTGGGCTTCACTTAGTAAGCACTTTTGTACAGTTACATCAATAATCCCACTCTCCTCGACTAAAATAACTCCTCAGAAGCTGGTACCCTGTTAGCAAGTCACCCTTTATTTACACACGGAGAGTCCTTAACACTGATCCAGCTTCCTCAGAGCCAGCTCGCAGAGTAAACAGGATGTTGACACTCCTGTTTTTGTCAGGGCTCCCTGATTGGACTAGATTAAGAGTCCCAATTAGGGAACTCATATTCTATGAGATCCACCTGGCTGACCCCTTTACGATCACTACAAACATTGTTTTTTAAGACAAAGATCATGGGGCTGGCTTCTCCATAGGATCCATTTTTATCCGAATGTATGCAGTAAACAAGTTTAAGTCCATCAAATTAAGAATGATATAGTATAATCTTTGACAGTCTCCAATTATCAATTTTGGACAAAGCACAACATTATGACAATGAAGCCAAAATTCTAAAGGACTGAATTAACTTGGCCTCAAAATATTGACTTGTTTCTGTTTTCAGAGATAGAGTCATAGAGTCATACAGCATGGAAACATACCCTTTAGTCCAACTTGTCCATGCCGACTTGTTTTCCGAAACTGAATTAGTCCAATTTGCATGCTTTTGGCTCACATCACTGTAAACCTATCCTATCCATGTGCCTCAATGTCTTTTAAATGTTATAATTGAACTCACCTCTACCACTTCCTCCGGCAGCTAGATCCATACACGCACCATCCTCTGTGTGAAAGAATTTCCTCTTGGGTCCCTTTTCAATCTTGCCCCTCTCACCTTAAGCCCCCAATTTTTGATTCCCTGTGGAAAAGGCCTCGACTGTTCACCTTATTTATGACCCTCATGATTTCATAAAACTCCATAAGGTCACCCCTCAGCCTCCTATGCTCCAGGGAATAAAGTCTATCAAACCTATCCAGCTTCTCCTTATAACTCAAACCTCCAGTCTCGGTAATGTCTTTGTCAATCTTTGTGTACCTTTTCCAGTTTAATAAAGTTAAATCACATGGGATTCAGGAAGAGCTTGCCAACTGAATACAAACTTGGCTTGAGGGTAAGAGACTGGAGGCTTGTTTTTCAAACTACAGGCCTGTTATCAGCAATGCTCCACATGCATCAGTACTGGGTCCACTTTTGATTGTAATTAATATAAACAATTTAGGAAACTTGGTTAATAAATTTGTAGATGACACCAAAATTGGTGGTATAGTGGGCAATGAAGAAGGTTCTCAATGTAGGTTTGCTCGCTGAGCTGAAAGGTCAATTTCCAGACGATTTGTCATCCTACAAATAACATCTTCAGTGGGACTCCAGGTGAAGCACTGCTGATAACTCCTGCTTTCTATTTGTAGGATGGATGTTTTGTCCCATCAGCCACCAGGATACATGGACATCAACTAGCCACAAAACCCTCTCTCAGTAGTATCCTTACATACAGATAAGGAAGGACACCACTTCTACAGGGACAACACATCCATCCTAGGACAAGCCAAACAGAGACACGCACGAGAATTCCTAGAAGCATGGCATTCCATCCGGAACTCTATCAACAAATACATTGAGTTAGACCCCATCTACCATCTCCTGAGAAAAAGAACAGGAAATGACATCACCACAGGAAATGACATCACCAACTCAAAGAAACCAAAACATATAAATAGAAAGCAAGTATTATCAGCAGTGCTTCGCTAGGAGGCCCACTGAAGATGTTACCTAGTAGGATGACGAAATGTCTGGAAATGAACCTTCCAGCTCAGTGAACAAACATACATCCAGAACCTCAACCTGAGCCACAAATCTTCTCAAAACTAGCAAATGAAGAAGGTTATCTGAGATTACAAAGAGATCTTGATCGATTGAGTCAATGGGGCTGAGGAGTGACAGATGGAGATTAATTTGGAAAAATATGAGATATTGCATCTTGGTAAAGCAAAAAGGGCAGGACTTATAATGTTAATGGTAAGGCCCTGGGTAATGTTGTAGAACAGAGAGACCTCGGGGTTTGGGTACATAATTCTTTGAAATCTGCGCAACATGTAGACAGGGTGGACAAGAAGGCATTTAGCACACTTTCCTTCATTGTTCATTTGAGTATAGGAGTTGGGATGTCATGTTGAACTTTGTACTAGATATTAATGAGGCCTTTTCTGGAACACTGTATAGAGTTCTGGTCCCCCTGCGATAGAAAGGACATTAGTAACTTGGCAAGTGTTCAGAAAAGATTTATCAGGTTGTTGCTGAGAATGGAAAGGTTGAGTTATAAAGATAGGCTGAATAGGCTGGACCCTGTTTCAATGGAGCATAGGAGATTGAAGGGTGACTTTATAGAGGTTTATAGAATCACAAGGGATATAGATAGGGTGAAGAGCAGGGGTATTTTCCTTTGGGTTGGGGACTTCAAAATAAGGGGGCACTTTTTAAGATGAGAGGAAAAAGATTTAAAGAGGACATGAGTGCCAACTTTTTTTATACAAAATGTGGTTCATATGTGGAATGAGCTGCCAGAGGAAGTGATGGATGCAGGAACAGTTACAACATTTAAACAACATTTGGATCAGTACATAAATATGAATGGTTTGGAGACATATGGGCCAAATGCAGGCAAGTGGGACAAGATTGGTTTGGGAACATTGTTGGCGTGGACAGAAGGATCTGTTTCCATTCTGTATCATTCTATAACATCCTTCCCACAGCAGGGCAACCAAAATTGTATGCAGTACTCCAAATGTGGCATTGCCAATGTCTCATATGTCATAACATCACATATTAACTCCTATATGCAATGCTCTGACCGATGAAGCCAAGTGTGCCAAATGCCTTCTTCACCACTCTACCTGTGATGCTACTTTCAAGGAACTATGTACCTGAACCCTGAGATCTCTCTGATCAACAACCCCCACCTCCCACTTGCCCCACAAGGCCCTACCATTAACTGTGTAAGTCCTGCCCCGGCTTGTCTTACTAAAATGAAACATTTAACCATGCTAAACTCCATTTGCCATTCCTCAGCCCATTGGCCCAGCTGATCAACATTCCAGTGTACTCTTAGATTAGATTTAGATTAGATTATATTACAGTGTGGAAACAGGCCCTTCGGCCCAACAAGTCCACACCGACCCGCCGAAGCGCAACCCACCAGTGCAACCCACACATACCCCTACATTTACCCCTTGCCTAACACTACGGGCAATTTAGCATGGCCAATTCACCTGACCTGCACATCTTTGGACTGTGGGAGGAAACCGGAGCACCTGGAGGAAACCCACGCAGACACGGGGAGAACGTGCAAACTCCACACAGTCAGTCGCCTGAGGCGGGAACTGAACCCGGGTCTCTGGCGCTGTGAGGCAGCAGTGCTAACCACTGTACCACCGTGCCGCCCAATTGTGCCACCGTGCCGCCCAGGTGTACACTTAGATAACCTTCTTCGCTGTCCACTATGCCACTAATTTTGGTGTTATCTTAAAACTTACTAATGATGACTCCTACTCCACAAGCCTCCAGTCTCAGCAAAAGCAGCCATCTACCAGCAAATTCTGTCTCCTACTGTCAAGAATCATAGAATCCCTACAGTATGAAACAGGCCATTTGGCCCAACAAGTACACACCAACACTCCTAAGAGCTCCACACAAGACATGCCCTCTACTCTATGCCTGTAGCTCTACATATTTCCCATGCCTAATCCACCTAACCTGCTGGACTCTATGGGCAATTTAGTACAGCTAATCTATCTAACCTTCACATCTTTGGACTGTGGGAGGGAACCAGAGCAAACCAAGAAATATCACACTGACACAGGGAGGATGTGCAAACTTCACACAAGCAGTCACCCAAAGCAGGAATTGAACACAGGTCCCTAGGGCTGTGAGGTAGTAGTGGTAACCACTGAGCCACTGTGCCACTGTGCCACTCACATCCATTTGGCTAAGTCTAAGGTATTGAATCTAAAGTATCACATCCAAATAAATACCTCTAAGTGCCTCTAAAAGTTTGAGGAAATGCACTTCAGTCAAATGGAGCTCTAACTCTTAATTTAGACTATATATACTACACTTGTAAAATAGGCACAGCTGTAATTTTTGGATTATGGGAAATAGCAATGGGAAGAGTGGGTTGCTCATAACATTTGAAAAGATTTGATACAAAATGTGAAAGGTACTCAGCTGGTCCAATGATCAGTCTTTTCAACACTTTTTTTAAAATGGCAATGTGCATTAGATCGAAATGTGCCATCATCTATGATGGTAATTTTGAAGCAATGAACGACTGACTTTGAGAGGAATTGCAACCATTTGTTCTTTTCTTACCCCTGCAGCAAATCAGGCACATGAGTCATGCTGCAACATTTCCGAAATTGCTTCACAAACATTTCGAACTGAATGTAGAATCACACCCCATGACATCACCAAACGTGGAAATTCTACTTACATATGTCCATGATCTTCGGAATATTTGAATTTCAGAGATATGTAGGAATCAGTTACAAAATGTTCAAATCTATTCAGTACAATGTTTACTTCCTTTTAATAAAAAAATTCCTTGCTGTAATTTACATGGCAATCGCCAATTCTACGTCAATACAGAATGAGAAACTGTCTTTATAAATATTATTGCACTTTGAACATAAAAATAGGCTATGGCATGTCAGATTGAACATTAACTTAAATTTCATTATATGTTTCATAGCCTGCAATCATTAGAACTGGTCTCATTGTGAAAAACAGCACAGACTTGATCGCCGTATTTTCTAAATGTATTTTTATGTTTTAGGAAATTGATTATGTAACATATGCTTTTGTTCAACTGGAACTCAATTTTAGATCAAGTAACTATCCATCACTTTTCTTTTGCTAAAAAAAGTCTCGTAAATAGTTTTGAAATATTTTCCCCTTTTGATAAATAGGATGAATGACTTAATGAGTTTGTTGCCTTCAGTTACCACACTTGGCAACCATCTGACATGCATTTATCCTGTACCAAGTTTTGGTGTTATTATGGCATTTAACTGCACAACATGAAATTAATCCAGAAGTGCGCCAGTTCCTCAGATTATAATTTAACAATCTTTGCGGCAAATCTGCATATCAGGTATTTGCCAGTATTTAATCTGTTTTTGTGATAGACCAGTTAATGTATGTGCTAGCAGTGTTAGGTGCATTTTACACATTTAGTCCATTGGGTTAGAAGCTGTGCTATGTTTCATAAAATAGCTAGTGCCATATATTTGTTCAAAAAGAATGATTCATGAAAGGCAATTAGAAATTATTGAGTAAACACTTGTATAATAAATGGCGACCAATGTTAAAAATTATTATATATTTCAGTGTCTAAATCTGACATAACCTCTCCTATTAATGCACATTGGCTTCACCACACACCAATATTGACTAAGGTGGGGCTGGAATGATATACTCTCGGCCTCTAGTGGCAATGGAATTCCATGAAAACAGATATGCTTGGCTCACTTTCTCCCCCTTCTCCTCTGCATACAACTCTGTTACAAATACGCCTATGTGAAGAAACCTGATAAAAGTGCAGTATTAAACTGGGTTAGTGGTGCTGGAAGAGCACAGCAGTTCAGGCTGCATCCGAGGAGCAGTAAAATCGACATTTCGGGCAAAAGCCCTTCATCAGGAATAAAGGCAGAGAGCCTGAAGCGTGGAGAGATAAGCTAGAGGGGGTGGGGAGAAAGTAGCATAGAGTACAATAGGTGAGTGGGGAGGGGATGAAGGTGATAGGTCGGGGGCGGGGGGAGGGTGGAGTGGATAGGTGGAAAAGAAGATAGGCAGGTAGGACAAGTCACGGAGACTGTGCTGAGCTGGAAGTTTGGAAATAGGGTGAGGTGGGGGAAGGGGAAATGAGGAAATTGAAAAAATGCCATCCCGTATTCCCAATTCCTCCGCCTCCGCTGTATCTGCTCCCAGGAGGACCAGTTCCACCACGGAACACACCAGATGGCCTCCTTCTTTAGAGACCGCAATTTCCCTTCCCACGTGGTTAAAGATGCCCTCCAATGCATCTCATCCACATTCCGCACCTCCATCCTCAGACTCCACCCCTCCAACCATAACAAGGACAGAACGCCTCTGGTGCTCACCTTCCACCCTACCAACCTTCGCATAAACCAAATCATCCGCCGACATTTCCGCCACCTCCAAAAAGACCCCACCACCAGGGATATATTTCCCTCCCCACCCCTTTCCGCCTTCCGCAAAGACTGTTCCCTCCGTGACTACCTGGTCAGGTCCTCGCCCCCCTCTACAACCCACCCTCCCATCCTGGCAACTTCCCCTGCCATCGCAGGAACTGCAAAACCTGCGCCCACACCTCCTCCCTCACCTCCATCCAAGGCCCTAAAGGAGCCTTCCACATCCATCAACGTTTTACCTGCACATCCACTAATATCATTTATTGTATCCGTTGCTCCCGATGCGGTCTCCTCTACATTGGGGAGACTGGATGCCTCCTAGCAGAGTGCTTTAGGGAACATCTCTGGGACAACCGCACCAATCAACCACACCGCCCTGTGGCCCAACATTTCAACTTCCCCTCCTACTCTGCCGAGGACATGGAGGTCCTGGGCCTCTTTCACCGCCACTCCCTCACCACCAGACGCCTGGAGGAAGAATGCCTCATCTTCCACCTCGGAACACTTCAACCCTAGGGCATCAATGTGGACTTCAACAGTTTCCTCATTTCCCCTTCCCCCACCTCACCCTAGTTCCAAACTTCCAGCTCAGCACTGTCTCCATGACTTGTACTACCTGCCTTTCTTCTTTTCCACCCATCCACTCCACCCTCCCCCCGGCCCTGACCTATCACCCTCATCCTCTCCCCCACTCACCTATTGTACTCTATGCTACTTTCTCCCCACCCCCACCCTCCTCTAGCTTATCTCTCCACGCTTCAAGCTCTCTGCCTTTATTCCTGATGAAGAGCTTTTGCCCGAAACGTCGATTTTACTGCTCCTTGGATGCAGCCTGAACTGCTGTGCTCTTCCAGCACCACTAATCCAGAATCTGGTTTCCAGCATCTGCAGTCATTGTTTTTACCCTGCAGTATTAAACTGTTGAGCTGCGAGAAGGGCCATCCACTATCTAAACTGTTCACTCAACAAAGTTTAAGAACATGTGATTATTCACTAAGTGTTCATTTGGGAACTAGTGAATAATTATTGACCAATGTTTTTGGAAAACATTCTAATATAGGGTCAGAAACAGTCATTCAGCTTACTGTATGTGGTAAAGCTCTATTTCTTCAGATTGCTTCATATCATTACCCAACAAAAATCAATCAATCAAAATCTCAAAGTTTCAAATGGCTTTCTGGGAGATGGTTTTAGATTTCTGCTGCCTTCTGTGGAAAAATGCATTCACTCCACTTTCTATACTGAAGGGAACATAGACCACATTTGTGTAAACTATCTTCACTATTTAGCATTTAACCAATGGTGCCATTCTAGTGAATGTATTATCTGTCTTTCAAACTCAGTGTCACTTTCCTTTCAAATTGAATGCAGTCCTCCAGATCAAGCTTGAGAAAAAAATAAACATCTGAAGAGTCAGAGTCGTAGAGGTATACAGCACGGAAACAGACCCTTCGATCCAACTCGTCCATACTGCCGAGATATTCAAACCTAATCTAGTCCCACTTGCAGCACCCGGCCCATATCCCTCTAAACCCTTCCTATTCATATACCCATCCAGATGCCTTTTAAGTGCTGTAATTGTATCGGCCTCCATCACTTCCACTGGCAGCTCATTCCATTCCATACACGCACAACTCTCTGCACGAAATAGTTGCCCCTTAGGTCCCTTTTATATCTTTCCCCTCTCACCTTGTACTCATACCTCTAGTTCTGGACTCCCTGACCCCAGGGAAAAGATCATGTCTGTTTATCCTATCCATGACCCTCATGATTTTATAAACCTCTATAAGGTCACCCCTCAGCCTCTGATGCTTCAGGGAAAACAGTCCCAGCCTATTCAGCATCTCCCTAAAGTTCAAATCTTCCAAACGTGGCAACATCCTTTTAAATCTTTTCTGAACCCTTTCAAGTTTCATAACATCCTTCCATAAGGAAGGAGACCAGAATTGCACACAATATTGCAAAAGGGGCCTAACCAATATCCTGTACAGCCGCAACATGACCTCCCAACTCCTGTACTCAGTACTCTGACCAATAAAGGAAAGCATACCAAATGCCTTCTTCATTATCCTATCTACCTGCGACTCTACTTTAAAGGAGCTATGAACCTGCACTCCAAGGTCTCTTTATTCAGCAACGCTCCCTTGGACCTTACCATTAAGTGTATAAGTCCTGCTCGGATTTGCTTTTCCAAAGTGCACCACCTCACATTTATCTAAATTAAACTCCATCTGCCACTCCTCAGCCCATTGGCCCATCTGATCAAGATCCCATTGTCATCTAAGGTAACTTTCTTCACTATCCACTACATCTCCAATTTTGGTGTCATCTGCAAACTGACTAACTACACTTTCTATGTTCACATCCAAATCATTTATATAAATTACGAAATGCACTCCTTGAAATAAAGTTCCATTAGTCTTTTTGAGTAGCTTTTCTTGATCTGTGCACAAGCTTTTAGCAATTTGTGCATCTAAATCCATTCACTCCACCACAAATCCAAATCTCTCTATATTCTAATTCATTCTTCTTGAATCATTGATGGATTATCTTTCAATTTCCAATCCTGATCTATGCCATAGCTTGCCCACTCTCTTAGGTTGTCTATGTCCTTTTCTGGCTCCCTGTGACTCTGAAACAGAACAATTGGATAGAAAACTTCCTATTCATTCATCCAACTAATTTCTGTATTACGTGTCAAAATAACACCTAAATTTAAATCCTTGGGAGCGTAAGTTATCACATTTAATGAGACCTAAAATGTTCCCTATCCTGTCTACTTGCAACAAATTACCAATGCAATTTGAAAAGTTACATTCAATTGTGTGCACTTTCATTTGTCCTAATAATTTCTTAATAATTCCTAAATGTGTATGTGAGTTCAACTAGACAATATCATACAACCTTTTACAGATTACTGATGACCTCCTCAAAAGATTCAACCAGCACAGTCAGTTAGTTCACTTTTGTCCAAATACTCTTATCTGCTGTTGGAATCTAACAACTGCTCCTAACATGGTGCTAAGCTGATGACAGATCTGTAATATTTTCTACCTTCTTAAATATCACTGTATGTGACAATATAGATAGTTCCATTCATGGTAAATTGACCCATAAATTAAATGGCAAAATTATTTTTTTTGGACACTAAATACAAGGTTTTGCTTATTCATAATCTTTGGGCTCCTGACATATCTTGTTCTTCAGTATGCAAGTTAGCTCACTAAACTTGAAGGTTTGTTTTCACTGTATGTGACAATATAGATAGTTCCATTCATGGTAAATTGACCCATAAATTAAATGGCACAATTATTTCTATTGGACACTAAATACAAGGTTTTGCTTATTCATAATCTTTGGGCTCCTGACATATCATGTTCTTCAGTATGCAAGTTAGCTCACTAAACTTGAAGGTTTGTTTTCAGACATTTCATCACCATACTAGGTAACATCATCAGTGAGTGGCTCTGGTGAAGCCTTATAAAATTTGTGTCAATGTTTTCAATGTATTGTTTCTATTACTCTGCAAACAAAATTGTGTACAGCCTCTACAAAGCATGCTGTTGCTTAATATATTTAAATTATTTGGAATTGGATCATATGCAGAATTCATGCACTCCAGAAAATCTTGCATTTAATTTACTTTTACACAGAACAATCTCATCATTTGGCACTAATTCATTCTGATCATTATACTAACACAGTAAGTTAATTTCAAAGTGAATGCTTTCACTTACCTAAAAGCAGTAGATGCCTCTTATTAAGAGATGGATGAACCTTTCAACACTGTATATTGAAGCCTTACTGCTTGCTGTGTTGCCCCTGCACTAACAAGAATAGCTGTCAACAGAATCTTGATTATTAATAAAGCGACCTGTTTAATAAAAGCATTGAGACAGTACTGAGTCCATTGCTATTTTGTACGAAACAGTGTTCTGTACTCTTTGACTATACAGCTTTTACAAAATGATTTTAAGATGGACAGGATCTGTTACTCTGACTACTTCAGGTATTACTAAGCAAGTTGCTTTATGAGCTGTTTTTTTTTCAAATTGACCTTCTGCCTCCATAAGTGGGTGCATTTTCTAAAATGTATCAGCATAAGAGGTTTGTGCGTAGTAAGTGGTTTAATCCAGGGTTTGCTTCAATGAATAACTGGTGCAGCAGATCACACAATGAAGTGACACACTTCCTGAATGTTAATTTAAGTGAGGACTTCAGTTTTTTCCAAACTTTTCAGATCTCCAGACCTCTGAATAATCCTTTTCTTTTCCTGAATTTTAGCTAATAATTTATTTCACGGTATAAAACCGTCAATTAATACTTCAAATAATCAACAGCTTTGTTATATCATAATGAATAGTTTAGTTAATGAATCAGAAGTTCAGAGGTTGGTTACTATCTTATTTTTAAAACTCCATAGAAAATGGGAAAACTGATGAAAATTCAGGAATGAAATCAAATCTCTGAAATCCAAAGTAAATATACAGAGTCCAAAAGGAGGACTTAAGAACTAAGACAATTAATACAAAAGAGAAATATCTTAGAAAATATTATAAATTATTGCTAAACATATTCACTTATTCATACAATTTATATCAGACATGGCCTGAGCTTGACAGTAATGTTTGTTTTTAATGACTAAACCAGACAGCCTTGGGTACAAGCTCCACTCCAGGAATTGTGTACACTGTCTAGGGTTGATATTTTAGTTCTGTGGAACTAAAACAATGACAATATGGGAATATTGCATTGCCAGGGCATCTATCTTTCAAATTAGAATTTAAATTGAGACCATGTCTGCTTATCTCTTTGCATCTTCCTCTGGTCATCTGAATTATTTGGTCCACCCTGTTGTTTTCATATTACCTGGCAGATGTCATGAATCCTTTTGTCCCAATATTGAAATTATTAACTTGCATACTGAAGAGAAGCTGTGGCAGAACAAACCCCTTAGCTTCCAATCAACTTTTTTACTCTACCACTAATTCCATACTCTTTAATCTTCTGTTTGATATTTTGACAAATTCTTTTTGAAGTTAGATACTTTACAGGCACCGAATGTTTCCATTCAGCATCAATAACCAATGTGAAAAGTGAAAAATGCATCTTGATAGCTCTCAGTTTGGTCATGATTCCAAGGGTTGGATTCATGTGTAAGTACAATTTCCAACTGGAAAACATGGAACAATAAAGTTCAAAATCCAGTACTACCTTTTCATTTTAATTTTAGTTATTAATTACCCACTCAAAATTATCTGAAAGAACATTTCTTAAAGGGACATTGTCTGCATCTTAAATCACCAAACATTTTGACTACATGAAGAATACCTGGAAGAGTTGAGAATCATCTCAATTGACATTGTGCTCATGATGGACAACTTTATAGATATACTTTGGCTTTTATTTTGCATAATTTATCAAAAGGATTACCCAACATTTCATAATGTAAATTGTCGTTTAAAATGCTTAACAATTGTTCTATTATATGATTACAATAAAATGTTTGATCTACTTTTGATTTCCCATTTCCCTTACGCGAATGTGAATGAATATAACTTGAAATCTATGTCATTTTACATGTCAATGTAAAGTCAAATTGTGAGCTTCAATCACTTATTGAATTTTATGTCATAATTGTTGGAATGTTTCTTTGGTTTGTGATTTCAATACCTCTGAGCTTCCTGCCTCATTATTTTATTCTGAGTTTTCAGTATGTTTTTGTGCGTATACTTACATGCATATGTAGTGAAAACAGTGAAAACAGCATTTCTGAAATCCAATCTATAAGATCATAAGAACATAAGACATCGGGGCAGAAATTATATCATTCAGCCCATCAAGTCTGACCTGCCATTCAATCATGGCTGATAGGTTTTTCAATCCCATTTTCACACTTTCTCCCCATAACACACTTGATCCCCTTGGCAATCAAGAACTTATCTATCTCTATTTTAAATATACTCAATGACCTGGCCTCCACAGCCTTTTGTGGAGATGAATTCCACAGATTCACCACTCTCTGGTTTAAGAAGTTTCTCCTTATCTCCATTCTAAAGGGTATTTCCTTTAGTCTAAGGCTGTACCCTCAGGTCCTCAGCTCTCCTGCCAATGGAAACATCTTTCCAACATCTACTCTGTCCAGGCCATTCAGTATTCTGTAAGTTTCAATCAGATTCCCCCTCATCTTCTAAGGTAAGCATGATATAAAATATTGTTAGTTATTACTGTTGTAGTGATGGAAAATAGTTTTTAAATAGTCAAACTAAATCAAAAAATGCCTGGTACCTTTTAAAAATTCTGCCTAACTTTTATTTGCATGACTACAAATTATTTGCACAAAAAAATCATGTTTTATAGACTCTCAGTATGCTGAGTGCATTTAAATGAATAAAAGGAAATAATTAAAGTGCAGGATCAATTGAATATATGGTTTCCTAATTTGTCATGCACATGTTTTCAACAGTTTGTTTTTGCATAGAAGATATGAACCATTTTCTGAGGTTTACATGTTTGACACAACCTTGGAGTTTTAGCACTTATGATCTCAATTGGATTTTTTTTATTCATTTGCAGAATGTGGGGATCACTGGCTGGCCACCATTTATCTCCTATCACTAGTTACCCTTGAGAAGGTGGTAGCAAGCTACTTTCTTCAACTGCTGCGCTCCACCTGTTGTGGGTTGACTCAGAATGCCACCAGGGAGAGAATTCAAGGATTTTGACTAACGATGGTGAAGGAATTGCAATATATTTCAAGTTAGGATGGGGAGTGGCTTGGAGGTCATTTTCCATTAAACTCATCAACTAAATGAACAAGAATCTTTCTACAGTCAACAAAATTTGAATATTATTGACTTCCAATTTTAAAGGGGAAAGTGTAATTTAGTTTATCTTTTGCACTAATTATTTGTTTTATTTGCAAGTTAGGCACTAGACCATTCAACATAGGAATAAGTTGTAATCTGCAATAACGTAATGGTTTATATATTATATCCATCTAAGCTGGATAGAGAACATTTTCTACAGAAAACACCTACTACGTAAATGGCAAAAAAATGAATTGATCAAATACTCTGTGTTATTAAAAATATTTATTTTTAAAAATTAAAGACACAATCTTAAATTTTATGCCACTTAGCAATGCTGATTGCTACACATAGTTTACAGTAAGTAAATACAATGATGTGTATAAAATTATACACAATAAATACATCAGAAATAAATATTCTCTGTTGTTAAGTTAAGAAAATGTGTCCTTCAGAAATTATAACAGATATTCAATGGTCTTGACAGGGTTCCATTATTCGTCAGCTACTGGTTTCCTCTAGTGACCAGGTTCCTTCATGTTTGGTACTGAACAATACTTTCCAATCTCCTGAAGAAGCATGAATAGCTCTCCTATGACCTTGGCTGCCCTCTTCTCACTGAGCTGGAAAAACATTAGCAAAAATAACAGTCAGTCAATCAATGCTATTCATTGGCATATATGCAGACAACTGAGTATCATGCAGCTGAACTCTGGTGAGATCAATTCTGTTTGCCTCTCAGTCTTAGACCAGTGATTACTTTAAGATTAAAATATTGTAAAAGAAAAGAAAAAATAGTGGAAATACTCTGTAGGTCAGGCAGCATCCGAGGATACATCATTCTGCCTGATCTGCTGAATATTTTCAGCATTTTTAACTTTTATTTAAGAATAATGGCTCTCAAAGACAAAATGAATCAGTTTTGTCGAAATGATTACCAGGATTGTCAGAGAGTATTACAATTAACATCTTCATGGTTAGGTTATGCCAAAAACATGCAATGTGTGGGCAATTTACTTCAATCATTACCTGGTTCAGTTTCTGTTTTAGTAGATCAATGTTATGTTTTGCTTGAGTTCTGTTTTTTGTATTCTAAAAAAAAACACAAGTAAATCAATTACAAACATTTAGCAAGTTGTTAGCAGAAAATACTTTTTTTTACTATAGTTGGTATTAACGTTTTATCCTCCAAATGGAGTGTTATAACACTCTTCTAGTGTCTTTTGAAGACACCCTGTGCACAAATAAAACAAAAAACTGCAGACTCTGGAAATCTGAAACAAAAACAGAAATTGCTGAAGAAACTCTGCAGATCAGGCAGCATCCAACCAGAGAAAACACAATTAACCTTTTGAATCCAGTGACCCTTCAACAAGTAGTGGGAGATATAAATATTACCTTTCCCTAGCTACTTTCATTCTAAGAAAGGTCACAGGTCTCGAAAGTTATCTCTGTTTCTCTTTCTACAGATGATGTTGAATTTCTCCAGCACTTTCTGGTTTTGTGTGCTTCAGCCTCGAGTGCATCTACTACAAAATCAACAGAGATAAGGAGATGCTTACGCAATCGGACATGTGCTGTTTCGTCAGAAGAGCCAGAAACTCCTTGATCTCCTTTAGATGTGAATATTTGGCATGCAGGTCCTCAGATGATAGGACGTTTCCAAGGTAGAAATCAATCACCTCCTTAAGCACGTAGCATCTACCATGCCCCTGCAAAATAAACCAGCCATATTTCATTTACTCTACAAATAAAAACCCTCCATGCTAACCAATTTGCATTCAGTCAGCTTGAAGAATGAAGATAGTATCAGGCCAAAGTTTTACCTGGAGTCCTTGAAATAAATCTTTTCCTATAAGTCTTGTGTCAGTATCCGTGTCGATCTTTTGAGCCTGTGAAAATGATACATTTGAATTAATGTTATTAAAAACTCCACGTGAATTGCATGGAATAGATTGAAAAACGGTGGTCTTTTTCTTACCTCGTCAGACAGGGCATGGAATTTGTGTCTCATATATCGTAGCAACTGTTCTTCCACATGGCAAACCATGTTATGGTGCCTTGATTTCAACCAAGGTGCACAACTGGCCATGACTGCAAAATAGCCAAGTACCAGTGCTGCTAAACCCTGGAAGAAGTACATCATGGAGGAATATTATGAGACAGAGCTGGTCCACTTGCAAATCAAAGTCGTCTTACTCTTCACGTTAATCAAGGTTAAGATGAGGCTGGCTGATATTGTGCTGCACCAAGTTATACACAGGACTTAATTTTCTGAATCTTTACACCACCTTGCATTGTTTATATATCGTTCATTGGTAGTACGAAAATTTCCCTGAATGACCTTATGACGTCTATCATTTACTCATCAAGTTTCCGCTTTCTTCCAGGTAATAAGCCGAATGTTTTGCTGAGTGTGCAAATTGATTGCGCTCGGTATGAGATCATTTAGTCAGCTTTTTCTACCTAAAAAAGAACTTTTCAGAAACTATCTATTATTTCGATGTATTGCCTTACAATAGTAATTTTCCACTCTGGTCTCTTACAATACACATATTTACAATAAATATAAAACACTGTTTTACCTTTTAACTAAACGAGAAGCATGAATATTTGGTACTTAAGAGTTTATCACATAACCCGATCAAGCGATTGCAGAAAGGTTGCAGAGCCCCCAGGCGGACTTACAATAGCAAATTGTTGATGATCTCTGCCATTGAACGTTGAAAAGCTGCGTGTCCATCTAATAGTGCTTTTAATAACAGGCTCTGAATTCTTCAGCAAACTGCAAAGCAGGTCGCGTTCTTCCAAGGTCTATTTTCATTCATTGCAAAGGTTGAACTCAATACATTTTGTATTAGAAGGTCTGTCAAAAGACGACTTGGTGTAGGAGTCATGGCAGAATCAATGTAGACATATTTTGTGGCACTTTCTGTCTTAATTAAGGACCAACACCAACAAAATAATTTCATGTATCCCCTCCTTTCTAATCTTCTATACCCAATGATGAGATTTCCTCAATTTCTTCACCTCTAAAATTGCCATCATCTATGCCTTCTTATCTGTCACCTTAAGCCTTTCCCAGTTCACTCCACCGACCTCTCCTTCTTCCCCATCTACTCCCAAATCCCACTCCCAACAGCACCACCACCCAATCCTCCATCATTCTGCTTCTCTCTATTTTCTTTCCTCACCCTTTGCAAACTCTTCAATAATACCCAGTTCCTGCTCTCAGTTTACCCATACTGAACACAACACCGCATGTCTAGCCTTTGTGTTTGCCAACATTGTTGAAACCTCTGTTTGTTTTCCACCACTGTAACTTTGCCTTTTAAAGTCACTGTCACAGCCTCTATCATGAAAAGAAACATATTGAACCACCCCCTCTCCAATTAGTCTCCCGTCTCAAATCTGCCTTACCTCTCTAAAGTTGGCAAGTATAGCATCATTTCTCAGCCATTTGTCCAGTTCTCACTTTATTTATACAAAAGATGATATATAATTACGTTAGTATTAGTTGCTGCTTTCTTAGATGAAATAGCTTTGATTCAAAATAAGTGCTATGAAGTATACCTTCATTTTAGAACAATAATCATGATCTGTTAGAAATTATAGCAGAAACCTACCCTGTAAAAATAAAACAAAAACTACCTATGATTGGAATCTGAAGTAAAACAGAAAAATATTTTCATGGGTCGGTCAGTATCTGAAGAGAGACACCACAGATTATGATGGTTTGGGTCTGTACCTTTCAATGGTTTGAATGATAGTTGCAATGATGTTCAGCCAAAAGTTCTGAGTGATTATCTTTCTTAACCTCCTCCTGAAGTTTCCAGCTTCGCAGATCCCAGGCTTGAGTCAATCTGTTTCACACTATACTAAAGGTACTTAAGAGCAATTCCCTGCTATCTACCAAAAATTGAAGAAAGTTGTCCAGTCCTCAGTTAAAATGGAATTAGCCTATTCCCAATCATTAGCAGAGCTGAGAACAACCATCAAAAGGTTTATCAATCTGCAGATACTTAGCAGTAACATATGCACAGTTGCCCAGTTTGGCTTTCACAAGCACCACTCCAGCTCTGCCTTCACTGCAGCTTTAATTCAAACATGGACATCAGAGCAGAACTCTAGAGTTATAGTGAGAATGACTTTCCTCAACATCAAGAAAGCATTCAATTCAATGTGATATCAAAGAGCCTGGGAAAAACTAAATTCAATGGGGATCTCAAAGAAATTACTCCAGTGACTGGATTCACACCAAGCACAAAGAAAGATGGTTGTGATTGTCATCATCTCAGTCCCAGGACACAGGTATCAAATTAACTATTTTCAATTGCTTCATTGGTGGCCTTTCTTTGATTATGAAATGAGAAGTAGGCTGTTTTCTCTTTGCAAGTGTTCAGCTCCATTTGCAGTTTCTGAAATAATGAAGCATTCCATGTCGAAGTGTGTCAAAACTTGCACCAGTACCAAAAGTAACATATATACTACATTAGTGTCAGGCAATGACTATCTCAACAAAGAGAGGCCCTCTCATAATTTTCCACTGATGCCACAAGATTGGCTGCAGTAGCTCAAGAAACCAGCTCACACCAACCTATCAAGATCAGTTAGGAATGGAAAATGTTGAAAATTGCATTGTGTTTTTTTTTCAACTTAAGGCCACCATAGTCATACATGTACCAGTAGAAGAAGTCTAGAAGAAGAATACAGGAGCCCGTGTTTTAACAGCACTTGCAGTCTGATTGTGAATGCTCCTTCCTCAATTTTTCTAAATCTTGTTATTCCTATTGAAAAGCTTCACAATGTCAATGAAGAGAATGAACTTATGCAACATTGTGTTCATTGATGTACAATGTTTGAAAGATTTTTCTACTTTCTGCTGATGTTTTAAATTGGATTAGGGAACACTTTACACCTGCAGCTTGTTTTAGACACACAAGAGACATTCCAGTTTCAGGCCTTGGTAACAGGAAAGCCTGTATTGTGTACGCACAGACTGATATTGCAAAATAAAACACCTGAACCAAAGTATAATAATTTCAGGGCATTACAAATAGATTTTGCTTATGAAAGAAATGTGATCATGGGCCTTTGAGTACACAATGGCACTGTATTGCTGATTAAAATTGCATTGTCAATGCTAATCTACCATTTCTTTATGTATTTGGAGTTTTTATCCGCATTCCCATGTCGGCAATAGTGGCTGCAATGTTTTGAAAGAATAATAGCAGATTTCACAATCACAAATGAAAGAAGGAAAAGGTCATACTTTTCCACATGGAGGTAAAGGATTTGAAGGTGTTTTCAACACAATTATACCTACATGAGATGAAAATAGCTACAACTCAACAAAATGTTGCCCCTGTCCCCAGACAACTATTCCAAAAACACATAAAGATATCAGAGATGCCAAAATCATTTTTTTTTAACTTTCAGAGTCCAGAGTCACTGAGGTCGAGGCCATGGACAATAAATCCCACATTCCAACTCCTGTGAATGCTGGTAATTGCAGGGAACCAGCTGCAAAGCAATGACACCAGTCTCAGGAATAGAGTTGCAACTTATTCCACTGTGGTGTTGCTTATCCACACTGGATTGTGTCCTGTTGCTGTCAAACAATGTAAAGCCTACGGAAAACTCAACCACTTTGCGTGCCTTTGAAGGTCATCAGTGAAATATTATCTGTTGATTTAAAAATCAGTCATTTCACTGTACATGACTAAGTGCATTGTTAATTTAATAGAAAATGTAAAAACTTCAGAATATATAAGTGTTATTGTTGAGGCTGAATGTTTATAACCATTGAAATATGCTATCCCTCCCATTTATTTAGAAATGGAGATTTATTGAAAATTGCATTTTGTGCACTTGAGGCTACCATGCACATGTACCAGCAGAGAGATTCTAGAAGAAAAAATAATGGAAACAGCAATTCACCTTCTGAATATTCCTTGCTAAATCTTGCTTTTTCTTCCCTATTACAGGTAACAGATGCTAGTTTTGACAGTGAATCTTACAACCCCCTAAGATTATGAAATGAAGCAGTCAGCTTGAGTGTCACCATATTCACTAAATCTGTCTTGCCTCAGTATAGAAATGTGGCTGCAATGTGCATTATGAATTGATGCACAGCAGCAAATAGTGGAGAATTCTCAGCAGCATCTTTCAAATCTGCAATCTCCACCACCTAGAAAGAAAGATGCAGATATATTAGTTTATGTTATACACTATTTGGCTAAAGCTCCTTAACTAAACATTCTGGGGACATTTCATCACTGTCTGTGTGGAGTATGCACATTCTCCCCATGTCTGTGTGTGTTTCCTCCAGGTGCTCTGGTTTTCACCCACAATCCGAAGATGTGCAGGTCAGGTGAATTGACCAAACTAAATTGCCCATAGTGTTAGGTGCATTAGTCAGAGGGAAATGGGTCTGGGTGGGTTACTCTTCTGAGGGTAACTTGTTGGGCTGAAGGGCCTGTTTCCACACTGTCGGCAAATCTAATCTAAATGCAAATAGCTTAACAGAATGTTTTACTAGCAGCACGGTGGTTCAGTGGTTAGCACTGCTGCCTCACTGTACCAGAGTCCCAGGTTCGATTCCAGCCTCGGGTGACTGTGTGGAGTTTGCACATTCTCCTTGTGTCTGCGTGGGTTTCCTCCCACAGTCCAAAGATGTGCAGGTCAGGTGAATTGGCCATTCTAAATGCCCATAGTGTTAGTTGCATCAGTCAGAGGGAAATGGGTCTGGGTGGGTTACTCTGCAGAGAGTCCTGTCGACTGGTTGGGCCCAAGGGCCTGTTTCCACACTGTAGAGAATCTGAAAAAAACTTCTCGCTAATCAACAACGGCCAACAATCCCAGCAGTGCCTGCATCCCAGTAGCGAGTATGCTGCATTGGCTGTGAGTCTATTTAGAGGATGAACTCTCAGGTAGTAACTGCAACGAATGTGAAACCAATATTTTAGTGAATAACATTTAAGGGAGGTAGATCATTTTCTGAGTAATGCTTAAGCTATGATTGAAATAAGTGAACTGTTTAATGGACTCTTATGACATTAGGCAAAAGTGAGGACTGCAGATGCTGGAAACCAGAGTCTAGATTAGAGTGATGCTGGAAAAGCACAGCAGGTCGGGCAGCATCCGAGGAGCAGGAAAATGGACGTTTCGGATAAAACGTCAGGAATTCCTGATGAAGGGCTTTTGCCCGAAACGTCGATTTTCTTGCTCTTCGGATGCTGCCTGACCTGCTGTGCTTTTCCAGCACCACTCTAATCTATACTCTTATAACATTAGACACTGCAGCAGGTGTCTGAGACACAGAAATAAGAGAGATCTGGTTCCTTTAAGTAACAGAATGTTGAAAAATGTACATAGCAGAATGGATTAAATCACTGCCTTCTGTGCTATAAATGTTCGGTGTTTCTAACCGGGGAGCGTGCTGAGATGCAAAATTTGGGCATTGTTGGGAATTAATGTGTATACAAGCGACTGTAACTTGCAGATCCAACCAAGCACCCCCATCATTTGCAGTATCGGCAATTTGTGATAAATGTCTGTCACAGATCATTGATGAATCTTGTCCATTTGGGTGTACATGCTGTTTCTGATGCTAAAACTCCCTCTGAGTTCACAGCTCCTTGTCAGCGTGGGGACTCGGCGCTGCTTTAGCCGAAGCCTTCCCACACACGGTGGGATACTGCTGGCCACTGATAGCCACCTCGGTCGCGGAGTTCCCCGCAGTTCTCTCGCTGTAAGCGGAATGCTGCTACTAAGGTGAGCTAGCTGCACGTGTGGCAGGGGACTCTCTCCGAAACCAGAGCACCTAACTTTCGATCACTGCATGCAGTTGACAGAGGAAATATTGGGCGAGTTGCAGCCCTTTCCTGGAAAGCTCTTCAAATATGCAAATCTTTACAGTTTATATGCAAGAAAAAAAACGCCGCTTTGTTTTATATTTGTGAATTTTACAAATAACCGTCACTTCTCGACATTGTAAGATGCTCGTGCACAAAGAAATACAAATAAGCATTTTATATGATGCTGTGTTTTGGCACGTTCGTACTTTTATAGAGAAAGATACATTAGCTATGCTAATCAATCACTTACTGAACTGCGGACAGCAGAAATTAATTTTGTTACTTTTAAAAGAATCGAACTCTTTGAAGTTGCCAGTTGTTATTCTTACACTGTACGCTGGATTTCTTTTTTGGAGTTGTTGGTAGTAGCTGTTTTGAAAGAAAAGTTTTTTTTTTAATCGTGTTTCCATAGCAGTTGACAATATATGATTATCAGTTCACGACACTCCATGCCTCGTACGGTAGCAATGCAGCAACAGAATTACTGGCGGCCAAAGAGTGATAACTGGCAGGTTCTTCAGCTCTTTATGGACGTTTCATCTGTTTCTTGACAGTTTGCCATCGCCTTCAACTCTCAGGGGCAGGCCATGAAAGTAGATCCTGAGTGTACCTCAGCCAGAACAGAATTGAACCTGGACTGTTAACATTATTTTGAAACTCACAGAGCCATACCAGCAAGTCAGTCTCTTAGGTTACCTGTATGAAACATAAAAAATGTGATCCTCTTTTTCTTTTATCATGGTTTCCACAAAGAACCACAGTGATTGTAGACAGTCTGGTCACATCCTCGCAGGATTACACAAGGTCCGTCATCAAATACTGTACTGATTACAGCAGTTCATGGACATGGCTGCAGTCATTTTTTTTATTTCACCGATGAATTCTGACCACCTCCAGCACTTAGAACAGCTTCTCTCAACTCACGTGGTTCCCAGGATGAGCGATTTTAGTTACAAGGTTAGGTCAACAAAGCTGAAGTTGTTCTTGCTGGAAAGGAGATTAAGGGGGATTTGATGATGAGTTGTCTAAGACCATGACAACTTTAGATAAGGTAGTCAAAAAATGCTTTTTTCTCTCCAAACTCTCCCCCCCCCAAAAAAAAAGATGGATCAATGATTAGGGATACCTGATTGAAAGTTTTGGCCAAGAGAAGTATACAAGAGAGTTTCTTTTCACGTAATGAGTAGCAATAACCTGGACCTCATTGCTTTTGGAAGTAGTCAAACAGGAGACATCAGTGATGAAAGGAAAAGGAAATTGAATGGGCTGTTGTTGGGAATAAACTTACAAGACGACAGCCATAGAGTGGATCAATGTGACGGACTGGAATGTTCCACAGAGAGCTGGAATGGTCTTGAGTAGTCATACCATTTTAAGAGGACATGTGACCTATGTCCTGCAAAAGCAGGAAAATGCTATGGCTGATCAAAAAGCAGAATGCTGCTAATGTCAGAAATATGAAAATGCTGAGAGGCAGGAGTGTGCAAAACAATAGACTAGACAGCATCTATATAGAGAGAAACTAGTTACTGCTTCAGGCCTGTGACCCTTCATTAGTTTTGCTATAAATTCTGTGTCTTACAATTGTGTACTCCACAACCATCTGATGAAGGAGCAGTGCTCTGAAAGCTGATGTTTCCAATTAAACCTGTTGGACTATAACCTGGTGTTGTATGATTTTGAACTTTGTACACCCCAGTCCAACACCGGCATCTCTAAATCATGACATTTCATTAGAACTGGGAAAAATTAAATGTGTAATAAGTTTTAAGCGAAAGATTAATGGAACAAAGACAAAAGGAATATCTGTGATAGGGTGGAAGAACAGAGGTGGAGATGAGTATTGCAGATGCTGGAAATTAGAGTCAAGATTAGAATGGTGCTGGAAAAGCACAGCAGGTCAAACAGCATCCAAGGAGCAGTAAATCGATGTTTTGGACAAAAGCCCTTCATCAGGAATCCTGATTAAAAAAGATCTAATTTCAAATGTTACATAGGGACACAGGAACAGGAAAAAGTTCTTTTGTCACTTGAGACTGATTTCCTTTCAATGAGATCAGGACTGATCAGCAACCTAACTCCACATACTGCCTTTTTCTCATATTGCTTAAAATCTTCAAAGTTATCAACCTCAAATAAAGAATTTACAACTGATTTGTTTGTTGAAGAGAGCTTCAAACTACTACCACCTAATGCGTACACACCTTCCTCATTCAATTGGTGAAAGGTCTGGTTCTAATCTTTGAGACAATACCCCCGAGTCTGAACCTCTGTATGCAGCAGAAATAAGTTCTTACCTATCCTAATAGTTCCTCTTGATAACTTCAAACAAATTATCTATTAACCACAATTAATTTATTCTTCTTTTCTGGTTTACCCTTGGAATCCAGGAATGATTTTAGTAAATCCATGTTGTTCTCCCTCCAAGGCCAATGTGTTGGTCTGGTCCTCACAGTACTGCAGCTCTGCAAAGTCTCTGTTAGACTACACCTGAAATATGAGTTCAATCCCCTTACATTTTGATCCTCTGGATATAAAGCTTAACAGTTGCTAAGACTTTTTTGATATTTTCTGAAGCTGTTGACAGCATCTTAATGTACTAAATTCCCATTGGATCATCACTGTTCATAACTTCTCACCATTTAGAAAGCACTCTCCTACTTTTTATAAATCCAAAGTGGATGACCTCATGTCTACTTACATTGAAATCCATTTGTCACATTTCTGTACATTCTCTTAGTTTATCCATACTTCTTTGTTTTATTTCTATTACACAGTTTACAGTATCATTACAAAATCTGGACATGAGGCTTTCTACCCCATCATTAACTTATCAATTAATACATTGAATAGTTACAGGACATTAATTGCATGATGCCAATTAGAGTAACTGCCCATTATCCTTACCCTCTGTGTCCTTCTGCTCAGCCAATTCCAAAACTTTATCATAATTTGCCTTCAATTCTATCAGCTTCAACATTAGTTGATAGCCTCGGAGGAACTTGAGCCAACAATTTATGGAAGTTCACGTAAATAACATACATAGCCAATTCGCTCCCCACTGTTTTAATTACTTCTTCAAAAAATTCAAGTTCATAAGACATGTCTTACCTTTTGCAAATCTACACTATCTCACTCTGATGAACTGAAAAAATTCAGTGTTCAATCACTCTATTTTTAATTAAAGATTTTAAATTATCCAAAAACATTAGATTGTAATCCTCTAATTTCCCTCAACCTTCTTAAATAGCTTGACAATATGATCAATTTTGCAATCTAAAGGAACAATTCTCAAATCGAAAGAACTTTAGATTAGTCAGTATGAGGGACTAGGTACCAAATTAGAAGCAGAATCTCAAAGGTCACAATCTCTGCATTATCACATGTGCCACATCCAAATTAGCATGGGGCAAATCAAATGAGAGAGCTGAATCCACATCTAAAAGACTGGCTTGGGAAAAGGAGTTTCTAGTTCATAGCATCACTGCATCACAACGAGGGAAATCAGATGGTCTTCATTTGACTTGATCTGGGGACAGTATTCTTGTCAACTACACAACCAAGATAGTAGAGATAGTTTTAAATTGAATAGCGGGGCAGGGATCAAAGAGTAGAGTCAAGGCCAAAGAGAAGTAATAAAGAGACAATGGCAGGAAGAGAGAGAATCTATAAATCAAAAGTCAACCAACAGATAAGACTAAAATCTACAAAGAGATTAAGAGTATGAAACTAAAAACCCTATATCTGAATGTATGTAGCATTCAAAACGAAAGATGAACTGAGAGTGCAAATAATAATGAACAAGCACAATCTGGCATAGTTACAAATCCACGGTTGCAGGGTGACATGAATTGATATCTGACTGTTGAAGACTACATGGCATTTAGTAAGGACAGGATGGTAGCAAAAAGGGGAGAGATGACTGGGTTAGCAAATGGTAGTTTGAGAGAGAAAGGAGCAAATCCAGAAGGATGTTCTAAAAATTAAATAAGGGCTGCAATGAGAGCATGAAAGCAAAACTGGCTAAAGCGAATTGGCATTAAAAAAATAGGTCAATAGAGATGCAGAGATAGACATTTAAAAGAATATTTCATGATACACGGAATAGATACGTTCCACTGAGTAGGAAAAAAATCTAATTCTAACCATCTGTGGTTATTGAGAAATGATAAAGATAGTATCAAGCTTAAAGAAAAAGCATATCAATCTGCAAAGATAGGGGCAGTTTAGAAGATTGGACAGCAAAGAATGACCCAAAAAAGTGAAAAATTAAAGTATGAGAGAAAGCTGGTCAGAAATATAGAAGCAGATAGTAATGGCTTCAACAGATATTTAAAAGAATAGTTAATAAAGCAAGTGTTAGTCTGATAGAAAATGAGACGAGAGAAGTAAACATGGAAAATAAGCAATGGCAGATATTTTGAACAATCATTTTGCATCAGTCTTCCCTAAAAAGGATACACGTAACATCCCAGAACCAATGATAAATCAGGAAATTGAAGTGTGATCTGAAGTCAGGAAAATCACAATGACCAGAGAAGCGATACCAAACAAATTGTTGGATTTGCAGGCTGATGGACTTCATCCTAGGGTTTTGAAATAAGTGGATAATGATATAATCACTGCTTTGGTTTTCATTTTGCAAAAACTTGTTGATTTAGGGATAATCATCTAGATTAGATGACAGTGAATGCAACTCCTTTATTCAAAAAAAGAGACAGAAAGCAAGAACCTACAGGCCAGTTATCTTAATATCTATCATAGGGAAAACGTTAGAAGCATTTATTAAATAAGTTACAGCAGAGTACTTAGGTAAGTATGAAGTAATTGGGTAGAGATTGGATTTTATTAAAGGGAAATCATGTTTGACCAAACTACTGGAGAATTTTGAGGAGGTAACCTGTGCTGTGAATAAAGGGGACCAATTGGATGTACGGTGCTTTAGTTTTCAGAAGACATTTGATATGTTGCCACATCAAAGGTAAATGCAAAAAATAAAATCTCCTCGTGTAGGGGGAAGCATATTGGCATGATTAGAAGATTGGCTGGCTAACGGGAAGCAGAGAATTGTGATAGGTTGGGTTTTTCTATATTGGCAAGATATAATGCATGGTAAACCACAAGGATCAATTTTGGAACATCAACAGTTTACAATAAAAGGAGGAAGACAGACAAAAAGTCGCAACCACATGGTCAGTGAGGGAGAGAGAAAGAGGGAGCTACAGTGCTGACACAGCAGTAAATCTGCACAATTACTGCCTCTGTTGTTTGAGTTCATTATCCCTGGACGTCAGAGTGTGTCCAGGAAAAATTAACAAAACAGTGAAATGCACAGCTGACCTTGGAGGAACCTATGTGAGAGAGCTCACAGTGCAGGAACAGATAAGTGTATAGCTTTTACTTGCTGTAAGCTTGCTGCAGGTCTAAATTACTGAGTAGAGTGTGTTCTTTTAATTGATTATGTTTTATTGAGATCTGTGTCTTGATTAAATTTTTAAAACATAATCTATAAGTACTAAGTTAATCCAGAGCACTTTCTTTTTAGAGCAATAAAACGGTGCTGTTTTCTGGGTCTGTAGATTATGAAGGAGCAGAGATGGCCTTTAGTAGAGTAATACACTCTTACTGTTGGACGTGGGAGTTTAGGGAGAGTTTCCATATTACTGATGATTGTGTCTACAGGAAGCAACTTTGGGAGCAAATCCTATTGGATCGCATGGATTGGTTGTTGCAGCAGTTAGACGCAATGACGAATTTACAAGAGCTAGGGGGTGTGATGGATAGCAGTTATAGAAAGATAGAAAGACGCAGATACAATCAGGTAGACGGGTTAACTCCAGGAAAGATAGGAGGGGGAGGCAGGTAGTGCTATTCCCATTTCAAACAAGTATATTGCTTTGGAAAATGTCAGGGGGTGGGGGAGGGGGGATGTGGACTCTCAAGGGAATATAGCATGAACAGCCAAGTTTCTGGTATCAAGACTGACTCAAATATAATTGGGGTACAAGCGAGCAATTGCGATAGGGGACTCTCTAATCAGAGGCACAGACAGACACTTCTGCTAACAATGCCATGTCCCTAACCATGCCCTGAGTTCATCTCAGTTTAATTTATCAGTCCTACCGTGTTCTCTGCTTTGTTCTTGCCTGCAATGACTGTTTGACTTGTTCCTTTCCTAACTGTACCAGTCTCAGATTGATCTCTTTCCCCAATATTGCACTCCCCCACCCCCCACCGACTTTACTAGTTTAAATGCTCCCGAGCAGCTCGAGTCAAATCTCCCTGCCAGTATATTAGTCCCCTTTCAATTCAAGTGTAATCCATCCTTCTTGTACAGGTCACTTCTACACCAGAAGAGATTCCAATGATCCAGAAATGTGAACCTTTCACCCCTGGACCAGCTCCTCAGCCATACATTCATCTGTTCTATCCTCCTATTCCTACCCTCACTAGCTCGTAACACCAGACTTAATCCAGATAATACTACCCTCAAAACCTCATTTTTAAATTCCTGCCTAACTTTCTATATTCTCCCTTCAGAATTTCATCATTTTCCCTCCCTATATCATTAGTTCCAATGTGTACAGTGACCTCCTGCTAGTCCTTCTCCTCTTTGTCTCAATCCCATAAGCAGGGACTGATAGCAGTCCCATGCAATTATGCCAATTACAGAGACATGACTCAGGGATAGACAAGAATGGCAACTTAATATTCCAGGATACAAATGGAATAGGAAGGACAGAAATGGGATTGGCATCTTGGATAATGGATAGCATTACTGCTATACTTAGGGAGGATATTCCTGGAAATACATCCAGGCAAATTATTTGATTGGAACTAAGAAATAAGAAAGGAATGATCACCTTATTGGGGTTGTATTATAGATCCCCTCATAGTCAGCAGGAAATTGAGAAATAAATTTGTAAGGAGATTTCAGTTGTAATAATAGGGTGGTTATGGTAGGGGATTTCAACTTTCCAAACATAGTCTGGGACTGCCGTAGTGGTAAGGGTTTAGATGGACAGAAATTTAAGTGTACACAAGAAAAAATTCTGATTCAGTATGTGGATGTACCTACTAGAGAAGGTGCAAAACCTGACCTACTCTTGGGAAATAAGGCCTGGCATGTGACTGAGGTGTCAGTAGGGGAGCACTTTGGGGCCAGCAACCATAATTCTATTAGTTTTTAAATAGTGATGAGAAAGGATAAACCAGATCTAAAAGTTGAAGTTCTAAATTGAAGAAAGGCCAATTTTGACAGTATTAGGCAAGAACTTTCAAAAGCTGATTGGAGGCAGATGTTCCCAGGTAAAAGGACAGCTGGAAAGTGGGAAGCCTTCAGAAATGAGATAATGAGAATGCAGAGAAAGTATATTTCTGTAAGGTTGAAAGGAAAGGCTGGTAGGTGCAGAGAGTGCTAGATGACTGAAGAAATTGAGGACTTGGTTAAGAAGAAGGAAGCATATGTCAAGTATAGACATCAGAGATCGAGTGAATCCTTAGAAGGGTATAAAGGCAGTAGGGGTATACTTAACAGGGAAATCAGGAGGGCAAAAAGGGGACATGAAATAGCTATGGCACATAGGGCTAAGGAGAATCCAAAGAGATTTTTACAAAAACATTAAGGATAAGAGGGTAACGATGGAGAGAATAGGACCCCCTCAAAGATCAGCAAGGCAGTGTATACATGGAGTCACAGGAGATGGGCAGATACTAAATGAGTATTTTGCATCAGCGTTTACTGTGGAGAAGCATATACAAGATATAGAATGTGTAGAAATAGATGGTGACGTCTTGAAAAACTTCCATATGACAGAGGAGGAGATGCTGGATGTCTTGAAATGCATAAAAGTGGATGAATCCCCAGGACCTGATCAGGTGTACCCAAGAACTCTGTGGGAAGCTAGGGAAGTGATTGCTGGGCCTCTTGCTGAGATATTTGTATCATCGATAGTCACAGGTGTGGAGTTGGAAGACTGGAGGTTGGCTAATGTGGTGCCACTATTTAAGAAAGGAAAGGAAAGGTGGTAAGGAAAATCCAGGGAACTATAGACTGATGAGCCTGACATCAGTGGTGGGCAAGTTGGAGGGAATCCTGAGGAACAGGATTTAGATGCATTTAGAAAGGCGAGGACTGATTAGGCATAGCCGGCATGGCTCTGTGCATGCCTCACAAACTTGATTGAGTTTTTGAAGAAGTAATGAATTTATTGATGAGGGCAGAGCAGTGGACATGATCTATATGGACTTCACTAAGGCATTCAACAAGGTTCCTCATGATAAAGTGTTTAGCAAGGTTAGCTCCCATGGACTACAGGGAGAACTAGTCATTAGGGTACAGAACTGGCTCCAAGGTAGAAGACATAGGTGATGGTTGAGGGTTGCTTTTCAGACTGGAGGAGTGTGACCAGTGATGTGCCACAAGGATCAGTGCTGGGTCCACTACTTTTCATCATTTATTTAAATGATTTGCATGTGAACATAGTTAAAAATCACACCACCAGGTTATAGTCCAACAGGTTTATTTGGAAGCACTAGCTTTTGGAGTGCTGCTCCTTTATCAGGTGGTTATCCTGAGCAGCGTTCCAAAAGCTGGTGCTTCCAAATAAACCTGTTGGGCAATAACCTGGTGTTGTGTGATTTTTAACTTGGGTACACCTCAGTCCAACACCAAGACCTCCAAATCATGTGAACATAAGTAGTATAGTTACTAAATTTGCAGATGACCCCAAAATTGGAGGTGTAGTGAACAGTGATGAAAGTTACCTCAGAGTATAACAGGATCTTGATCAGATGGGCCAATGGGCTAAGGAGTGACAAGTGGAGTTTAATTTAGATAAATGTGAGGTGCTGCATTTTGGAAAAGCAAATCACAGCAGGACTTATACACTTAATGGAAAGATCCTGGGGAGTGTTGCTGAACAGAGATCTTGGAGTGCATGTTTATAGCTCCTTGAAAGTGGAGTTGCAGATAGATAGGATAGTGAAGAAAGCATTTGGTATGCAAGCATAGCAGTTGCAAGGACATTTTGCAGCTGTACAGGACATTAGTCAGGCCCCTTTTGGAATATTGCATGCAATTCTGGTCTCCTTCCTATCAGAAGATTGTTGTGAAACTTGAAAGGGTCCAGGAAAAGATTTACAAGGATGTTGCCAGGGTTGGAGGATTTGAATTTCAGGGAGAGGCTGAATAGGCTGGGGTTGTTTTCCCTGGAGCGTCCCTGGAGAACAAGTCAACATGGATTTAGTAAAGGGAGGTCATGCCTGACAAACCTGTTGGAATTTTTTGAAGAGGTAACAAGTAGGTTAGACCAGGGAAACCCAGTGGATGTGGTCTATCTAGACTTTCAAAAGGCCTTTGATAAGGTGCCACACGGGAGGCTGCTGAGCAAGGTGGGGGCCCATGGTGTTCGAGGTGAGCTGCTGGGATGGATTGAGGATTGGCTGTCTAACAGAAGGCAGAGAGTTGGGATAAAAGGTTCTTTTTCAGAATGGCAGCCGGTGACGAGCGGTGTCCCGCAGGGTTCGGTGCTGAGGCCACAGCTGTTCGCATTATATATTAATGATTTGGATGAGGGAACCGGGGGCATTCTAGCGAAGTTTGCCGATGATACGAAGTTAGGTGGACAGGCAGGTAGTACTGAGGAAGTGGGGAGGCTACAGAAGGATCTAGACAGGTTGGGAGAGTGGTCCAGGAAATGGCTGATGGAATTTAACGTGAGCAAGTGCGAGGTCTTGCACTTTGGCAAAAAGAATAAAAGCATAGACTACTTTCTAAATGGTGAGAAAATTAATAAAGCCAAAGCACAAAGGGATCTGGGAGTGCTAGTCGAGGATTCTCTAAAGGTAAACATGCAGGTTGAGTCCGTGATTAAGAAAACGAATGCAATGTTGTCTCTTATCTCAAGAGGGTTGGAATATAAAAGCAGAGATGTACTACTAAGACTTTATAAAGCTCTGGTTAGGCCCCATTTGGAGTACTGTGTCCAGTTTTGGTCCCCACACCTCAGGAAGGACATACTGGCATGGAACGTGTCCAGCGGAGATTCACACGGATGATCCCTGGAATGACAGGTCTAACATATGAGGAACGGCTGAGGATACTGGGATTGTATTCGTTGGAGTTTAGAAGATTAAGGGGAGACTTAATAGAGACGTACAAAATAATACATGGCTTGGAAAAGGTGGATGCTAGGAAATTGTTTCAGTTAAACGAGGAGACTAGGACCCGTGGACACAGCCTTAGAATTAGAGGGGGTCATTTCAGAACAGAAATGCGGAGACATTTCTTCAGCCAGAGAGTGGTGGGCCTGTGGAATTCATTGCCACGGAGTGCAGTGGAAGCCGGGACGCTAAATGTCTTCAAGGCCGAGATTGATAGATTCTTGTTGTCTCGAGGAATTAAGGGCTACGGGGAGAACGCTGGTAAGTGGAGCTGAAATGCGCATCAGCCATGATTGAATGGCGGAGTGGACTCGATGGGCCGAATGGCCTTACTTCCACTCCTATGTCTTATGGTCTTATGGTCTTAAGCTGAGGGGTGACCTTATAGAGGTTTATAAAATCATGAGGGGCATGGATAGGATAAATAGACAAGGCTTTTTCTCTGGGGTGGCACAGTCTAGAACTAGAGGGCATCGGTTTAGGGTGAGAAGAGAAAAATTAAAAAGGACCCAAGGGGCAAATTTTTCATGCAAAGGATGATAAGTGTATGGAAAGAGCTGCCAGAGGAAGTGATAAAGGCTGGTACAAATGCAACATTTAAAAGGATGGATATATGAATAGGAAGGGTTTTGAGGGATATGGACCAAGTGCTGGCAAATGACTAGATTAGATTAGGATATCTGGTTGGTATGGACGAGTTGGACCGAAGGGTCTGTCTCCGTGCTGCATATCTCTATGACTTAGATGAAGGGACAGAAGGCATTTTTGTCAAATTTGTTATTCACACAAAGATGGGTAGGATCTTTGTGAAAAAGAGGGTACAAAAAGGTATTAATAGGTTAAGTGAGTGAACAAATTCTTAAGTGAGCAAAGATGTAGGAAATTGAGTGTAACATGGAAAAATGTAAAAATGCCCATTTTGGCAAGAAGAATGAGAAAGAAGCACTTCTTCTGAATGGTGAGAAGTTGCAGAGCTCAGATGCAAAAGAATCTGGGTGCCTTTGTACATGAATCATAAAAGTTTAGTATGCAAGTAATTAGGAAAGTTAATAAAATGTTACCATTTATTGCAAGAGAAATTGAATACAAAAGTAATTGTGCTTCAATTATGCAGCTGGGGAGTTCACTGCACAGTGCTCGTGAACTTACTTAAACACATTGAAGGCAGTTCAGAGAAGGTTTACTTGGAATGAGTAGGTGGATTTTTGAGGAAAGTTTGGACAGGTTTAGCTTGTATCCATTGGAATTTAGAAGAGAATACTTGATCAAAACGTAAGAGTCTTGACAGAATAGATACAGAGAGATACAAGAATAGATATTTCTTGTTATGGGAGAATCCAGTACTGGGTTAAAAGAGATTAGTTGAATCTTTTTTAGCTGACGACACCCCTGTTGTAGGCGGATAGCAAACAATGAGGTGACAGAATACAGGAAAGAGATAGAGTTCTTGGTGGTGTGGTGGAAAGATAACAATCTCTCCCTCAATGTCAGCAAAACTAAAGAGCTGATCATTGACTTCAGGAAACGAGGAGGGCAAGCCCCTATCAAATCAATGGAACTGAGGTAGAGATAGTTGAGAGTGTCAAGTTCTTAGGAGTGACAATCATCAATAACCTGTCCTGGACCACCCACATTGATGCAATAGGCAAGAAGGCACAGCGCCTCTTCTTCTTCATCAGAGTGCTAAGTACATTCAGCATGTCAAAAAGCGCACTCACTATCTTTCACAGATGCACCATGGAAATCATTATCTGAATGCATCATGGCTTGGTACGGCAACTGCTCTGCCCAGAACTAAGAAACTACACAGAGTTGCGAACACAGCCCAGTCCATCACGCAAGCCAACCTTCCATCTATTGACTCCATCTACACGTAGCCAAAGACTCCTCCCACTCCAGTTATAATCTCTTGCAACTTCTTCTGTCATGCAGAGATACAAAAGCTTAAACGTACGTACCAAAAGGTTTAAGAATAGCTTCTTCCTTGCTGTTATTAGACTTCTGAATGGACCTCTCAAATTTCAAAACCAATGTTATTATGAATTTTGGTGCACCTTCTTTGCAGCTGTAATTTTGTATTCCTATCTCGGTTCAGTCACCCAATGATCTTTGTATGTTATGATCTGCCTGTACAGCATGCAAAACAAAACTTTTCACTGGTTCTTAGGTAGGTTACAATAATAAACCAAATCAAATATGGAGTCTTTGGAATCATCCCCCTGAAAAGATGGTGGAAAGAGAGCTTGAATATTTTGACAGCAGAGGTAGATAGATTCTCGTTAAGCAAGGAGCTGAAAGAAAATCAGAGGTAGTTGGGAATGTAAATTTGAGTTACAATCAGATCAGCCATAATCTTATTAAATGTTGGATCAGGCTTGAGAGGCTGAGTAGCTTACTCCTAATTCATGTGCTTGTCTTGTTATTTGGTGAGAATATTTTCAATGCTTTTTCATTTGAAACCTTGAAATGGAAACCATCTGGTCTTGCGTATTTATCACTGTTATACGCAATTAATTTCTTCATTACAATTACTTTGTTTACATTGACTCAAAACGAATAGTGTCCCTTATTCAACAATAGATTGAGGGGTGCTATTATTATAAATACTTATTCAAGGTTGTAATTCAGGATGTCCACCATTCACTTATCATTAATAATACCACAACATGCTTTCAAGAAATACAGCTTGCTTACAATCACCCACTTTTTACTAATGCAACTGTAAAACTTGTTGATTTTAATATGCATCACAAGCCTTTCATTCTCCCTTTTGTAGCTTATATTGGGCATTCTTTGCATCATTTATCAGGAACTGTGCTGTTTTCACATTTTAAGTTATCTTATATTATCACTCATCTCCTTAGCTGTGTATGACTATCTTTGATGGCAAGTAGACCCTTTGGCCTTTAGGATATAAACATGTTCAACATCATGATCTTTTGAGAACAGTACTGCCACAGCTTAAAAAAAATTTACTCATCAACAGTTGTGCAACATTTACAATGGAAATTCTGTCTCATAGTGCTGAAGTTAACCTTACATCAATCATGAATTTTAATAGTTATTTTGATACTGAGGCAGTATGAGACTAACGGTGCCCTGCAAGAATCTGTGTTAAGACCACAACTATTCAATGCATTCATTCACAATCTTAAATGGTGGTGTAGAAAGCTGAATACTCAAACACTTTAGTAGATTAGATTAGATTCCCTACAGTGTGGAAACAAGTCCTTCGACCCAACAAGTCCACACTGACCCTCCAAAGTGTAACCCACCCATACCCATTTCCCTCTGACTAATGCACCTAGCACTATGGGCAACTTAGCATGGCCAACTCACCTAACCTGCACATCTTTGGATTGTGGGAGGAAACCCACACAGACACAGGGAGAATGTGCAAACTCCACACAGGCAGTCGCCCAAGGCAGGAATCGAACCTGGGACCCTGGTGCTGTGAGACAGCAGTGCTAACCACTGAGCCACCATGATGCTTGACTATACTTGACATAAAAAGTGTGTTTGGGTGAATGTGCCATCAAAGAACTGAAGTAAAAGTGAAGTAAATAGGTATTAAGCAGAACATTCCACTAGCTACAGGTATATGCAGTTACAACTGCCAGAAACTGTTCAGGCTAAGGACCACAAATAGCGAAATTCTGCTTTGTGTTGATAATATGCAAGTTCAATAGCTGCCATGCAATAACCAACCCCAAGGAAAGAGTGTCTAACCACCTCTCTGTGGCATCCTGTGGCATGGTCAACTATCAACATCTTAGGAAGTCAACCATTGACCTGAACCTTAACTAACTGCATAAGTAACTTGGCTACAAGAGCAAGTCTGAGGTTGGTTTTCTATGTTGATCCACTCCTAATTTGTCAAAATCTTTTGCAGATGGTAGAAAGACATGCCAGAACTAGAATGGAAAGCACTTCACTTGCCTGGAAGGGTGCTGTTCCAGCAACACAAAGTCCCACTCTGGACAAAGAAGCCTATCACTTTAAACAATCATTCTTCCATCACAGTGCACCATGGGTACAAGATGTATTGCAACAATTCACCAAGGCTCAAAAACATTACAAAGACAACAGCAGCAAAAGTATGGAAAAAAACATTACCTATAAAGTCCCATCCAAGTCACACACCAACACAACTGACATATATTGTAATTGCTTCATTTTAACTGGATCAAAATCCTCAATCTCCTTCCTTAAAACTATAGTTACTTTCACAATATGGATTTCAGTAATTCAAGAAAGTGCTTCACCAACATCATCCAAAGAATAATTGGAAATGAGTAATAAATGTTGGCTTCACTAGAAGCTTCCACATTCCATTTATGATTTTTATTTTTTTAAAAAAGAATTCATTGAAATTGCTGCAGACAAGATTTACAAACAGTAATTTAATATTCTCCATAGAAATTAGCTTATTTTAAATATCAACGTAACGTAAAGCAATATACTGGTAATCAACTTGACTCTTAGATCACAGCTCAAAAGCATGGGCCAATATAAAAACAAATATATTTTAAATAACAAAAACATTGGGAAAAGTCAACATTTATTTTATACCAAAGAGATATTCATATTCAAAGTTGAAGTGGATTGATTGCTCATGTTTTATTTCAAAAATGTTAAAGCCTTAAAAAAACCTAACAGGTCCTTCCATGAAAAAAAACAATTTAAAAAAGTTTAGTTCATGAATTTTTGACCCAGAAATTATCTCTTCTTTTCTGAGCACGCTCAAGGACTTGAGAGGCAAGTGAGCTGGATGCTGCTGATCGTGCAGAAATCTGTGACATTCGATCATCTTCTGAAAGAGAGAATAAGATGGGGTTGAATCATAGTTATTAAATTATTGTAAAAGTTTTGTAACAACAATTCATATCACATATTTGCACAAAATAGGAGAGTTTGGATTCTAATTGGCACTCAGCCTGGGCTAAAGTGCTGTATCTCAGTGTCAGAGAAACTCAGCAGGTTTGGCAGCACCTGTTAAGGGTGACACAAAGTAATCATTGAATCTAATGACTTCTTCAATTCTGTTTAGAACATTAACATTCAGAAATGTTAACAGTTTCCCTCTTCACAAGGCTGTCAGACTTGCTGGATTTTTCCAGCACTTTGTTTTGTTTGAACTCTTCAGCATTTGCAGTACTTTGCTTTTAACTCTGTGTTACCAGGCTGCACTAATTTTAATTATTCGAATGTGGGTTAGAATCATAACCTGGGATAAAAACATCCAGAATGTAATAGGCTAACAGAGTACATGGAGAAGGATGGGAGCAGGTTAATGTGGTATATAAAAACAGGATAGAACATTTGGGCTGAATGGCCCATTTTTACTGTACATTTTATGGAACTTCAGTCTCTGCTCCTTTCCATCTTCCCAAATTGAAAAATCTATTAGTCTACAAGAAATCTAATTTCTTTCAAACTTATTCCTCCTCCTTTTTTCTGAGGTGGCATTGGTTTAGGCTAGAGTCATTCCACTGGACTTATCAAAATACAATCTGAACAAAAGCTAATACCAAAAACACATATGAAGACAGACATGGTTTAAATATGACAGTGAACAAACATCAATATTTTGAGCTTTTACTTTGGAGTTGCAGAAATTGACAAAATGTATTTAGATCGTATTCGCAAGACAGTGCTCGCTATCTACAGCAGTGAATGCATTTCTGCTTTCTTATAGACATCAGTCGGTCAAACAGAAAACATCTTCACTGTATTTCAGCTTCCTTAAATATGATAGTAACGTCAATTGATCTGCTTTAACAGTTGACAGCAGAAGAATAAACACTTCACTAGATCATGAATTCAGTTTAAAGACAATCAGATTTGTTAAACAATAAATGGCTAAATGAGCAGATGAAACTATACATTAGGCATTTATCTAATGTTAAACTTACAGCTATCATTCCTTACAATGCAAAAATATTTGTTGGGTGTACCAAAACGTATAACGCTATTTGTTTTTCAAGTTGCTCTTTATCAAGTTAACTCATCTTTATGTTTCATCTTTCCTGCACCTTGACTTCTGTAATTAATCATTTCCTCCCCAGTTTATTTGAATATGGTTAATAGTCAGAAATAAAAGTTATAAAACAATTTAAACTGCTAGACAATGACAACTTTTGTGAGAATCTTTGATCAAATAACATTAAACTGCTCTTCGAGTTATAATTAACAATTCAATAAGATGGGACAGCATGGTACTGGTTTACAGTAGGCAACTTAATTTTGTTTCAACTTTAAAATCTTCAAATTACCATTATCAGCAGCAACTGGGTCTGTTGGTGGTATCCTCAGCAGACTTGCCCTTAGTCCTCCGGTATTGCCTTTATGGGAAGTTGTAAAATAACTTTATTTTATTGATTCTTAGTTGTGCTACAGAATTACTAGATACAGTTGTACCAAGCTTGTTAAACCCCCATTACTCTTCTTTACACTTTCTTGAAACATTTTAATGCTAAAACACTACAATTCCAAACAAATTTCTAACATGGAAAAACCATACAGAATAATTGTACTCAATTCACTACTGTATCAGGAGCTGCAAACCGCATATCACATTTACCATCAAAATTCACTAAAGAGGAGAGCATTTATGTTATAAGAGAACCAGGCACTGTGTGAATTTGACAAGTTTAGAATGATTAGATAGCTACCTACATTGAACCAAGGAACTGAAAATTCCAACTAGCTGAAGGAAAAGGCCATAGTAATTTAGAAAGGTTTAAATATCTCTAGAAAACTATAATTTCACTTTTCTAATTTTGTATCTATCGTTGTATCTTGTTTCAATAAAATTATGTATTTTTAATCAGTTTGTCCTACATGTACCCCAAGGCACCTCTGTTCCTGCATGTGGTTTAAAATTATGCCATTTTGTATTAAATGTCATTTGTCACATGTCTGCCCAGTTCACCAGTCTGTCTGTGTTCTCCTAAACACTGATTAATATGTTGATTACCATTATGTTGGAACTCCGGATGTCTAAGAGTTCCTTGTATCCGATGAGGGCAGTTCTGAGATGGTAAAACAGTGACTGAAGCAGATTTTGCATTAACAGTGGGATGAAATTTCAACGATGTTAAAATAGAAGGTTCAGACTTTGCATGAGATGGGCTGTTGAGATTTGCAGATCTGTATTCTTCCCTCATAGGAATGGGATCAGAAGTCTTAACACCTGCAGTAGGGGACTGCTGGAGTGATTCAGTCTAAAAAGTACAGAATAATATGCATTACTCAAATAATTTAAGTACAATGCTGCAAAGATTACAAAACTATCTGGTAAATCAGCTTCATCTAGTGATTTAGTGGGTAAATGAAGTCACGTAAGACAAAGTTTCAGGTTCCAGTGTAGGGCTGCACAAAGTTATCTGAATTCAGCCTAGGCAGTAGTGGGGGCACTATAATAACTTAATGGCTAAGCAGGAGGGAAATCATCTAGGATTCCAACTCTGATTACAGTTTAATAATTTTACGATATTGCTCTAGTGAGACTCGACAGACTGATGAGCCTTCTTTATTTCTATAAAGACTCTAGAACCCTTGTTGGAAAGTTTAGAAATGTTTAAAAAACTGAACTTGGCTATGCGGTAGTCTGGAGTCAAATAACTGAACAGATACTGGTTATCTCAATTTGCAAGGAAATAGGCGCTCAAGTTATATACCCCAAACTTGAGGATGCTAGTTTCTTTTCTCTCCAACGCATCCCAAGATGCTTGTGTTAATTTATTTGTTAAAACATACTTACTTACACGAATCTAGTGTGCCACTTTCTAAATAAAACTATTTTCCCTAATCCAAGTGCATGTAAATCAATTCAATCTCACTCATTAGCACATCACCCGAGACCAGTTGATTGGTCATACATAGATTGAATTTCAGGCCTGCTGTATTGCACAACACGAGTTGGTCAAGAAATACCTTTGCTAACGGGAGCCAAGATATCTCTCATAAAAGTTCTGTACCTTTTTCAGTATTTTGCTTGGTGATTCTGATAAATATTTATAGGGCGAATATGATTTTCCCAATGGAGGCTCTCTCCTTCTGCAATGGGATGGTGGCAATCTGACTTTACAAGGAGAAACTAAAACAGCACCCCCTGGTGGAGAAAAATTAAAATTAGGATGTAACAATTATTAGGTGGTTAGTCTAAATGGATTTGTAGAGGAGATTGAGGCCTTTGTATACCACCCCTGTCCTTCCACTTACACATACCACCTACAATTTCAGCAGTGGAAGCACACACAAAACTTTCTAAATTACAATTACCTTGAAGTATACATTTTGTTAAAACAAAATATATAATCTTTTTGAAGGCTGTATAAGCTGTATTAACTGATCATTTTTTCCAGACCTATGTAAAATTGGTTATTGTTCTGCAACAGTTAATTTGCTGCAATTTTAAACATCCTTGTTTTTGGTATCTCCATTTTACTACATTGCTGGCTTTCTGCATACTGTGAATAACTGATACAACCCATAGTCATAAAAAAATTAAACCTTTTTGGTTACCTTGGTGATTTACAGAATGAATGGAAATTTTCATTTGAGTTCAGGTTTTAATAACTCATAATTACATTAATATTTCTTTGCAAAATTAGTCATTCTTGAAGCGCTCAGCCCTTCTCTCCTTCTGGTCTACATTTCTGATTATTCTGACCACTTCCCACATCTTGATTTAATTTCTGCTTATTCTCTGGATGGTGGGAATTAAGAATCCCACTAATAAAATTAAATTTATTAATTAAACTGAGCCATGATTAGCTAATGCCAGTCAGCATGAATATGTTTACTTTCCATACCATAATGCTGAGCAGCAAGAAACACGTACATGGTGCAGCTGATATAAACAAAGAGGGGAGCAATTTGGGGTAAACAGGAGAAAAAAGGCGCAACAGGGAAAGCTAGAGCATATTTTGTAAAGGATTTCTCCAAAATAGTACACAAAGCTGCCTTCTAATCTAGTAAAAAGTACATGTCAAAACTCTTATTACAATTATTAATTTCCACAACTTTTGAAATCGCACTTAAGGGTAACAAAAAAAAGCTGAATCTCTACAATTATTATAGACAAATGATATTTGTACCAAATTAAGAAATGCCCATACCAACAGCTGGTGTGGTCAGATCATGATGTGTTCTCAGCGTTCCACCCGTTGACTTAAGTTTTGGTGTAGGTAGCCGCCCACCTGCATCAGAATCAAGCTCGGAATGTCCATTTGATTCTGAATTTACTGTTGCATCACCTCGTACTTTTACAGGGACAGGATCACTAGAAATTTAATTAAATTAATATTATTCCATTCTTACAGCAATTAGTTCATTTGGTTGAAGAAAAAAGGATCTTGTGCAGAAGAAAATAAAACTGTACAAATAATCAGCTTTCTAAAATGGTGCAGAAAGCAGCTACGAAAGAAAGTTTCTACTGAGCAGACAATTCATTTAAAGCACCACTTGTGCCAGCTAAGTTTTATTTCTGTAAAAGTTTAATTTTAAAGTTAAATGGGGACTATTCACACTTTGAGATTTAGCCAAAATCCCATGGATAACTTTTTAATTCACCCCTCAAGTACATGCAGAAAACATCGAAAATTACAGGTCTACACTAGACCAGCAGTACAGTTGCAACATAGTACGGAGAAGATAGAACATACAACAATACAGCACAGTACAGGCCCTTCAGCCCTCAATATTGTCCCAATCTTTTATCCTATTCTAAAGATTAAACTAACCAACATACCCTTCATTGTACTACCTTCCATGTACCTATCCAAGAGCAGTTAACAATTATTATAAATAGTTCTAACATGGGGAAATAAAGACAAAATTTAAGGACTGCTCATTACCTATACATTTGAAATGGGTCAAAATGACTATTGACTATATAAAAGGCTGTGACAAAATTTCATTCCAAAGCTTTGGAACTCATTTTAATACACATTCCCAAATAACCCCTTCTCCAGTTAATACATCAATACCTTTCAATAACTGTTTCCACTTCTGCATTTCTCTCAATTTCAATTTCCTTCTCAGTTTCATTATTTTGGCTTTGGTTGCCTCCATGTTCTGGTGCACATGGCTTCTCTTCCTCATCATTCCATGCCAATTTCCTGCTAACTGGAAGGGTAGGAACATCTGACATACTATTGTCTCCCATACCATTATATTTTGCTCTGGCTTTCTCTGGTGATGCTTGTGCTACAGAATCAGACTGCAGTTCTTGTTTTGTTGTGCTGGAAGTATTTGGTATTTCTGTTGTTCTAAAAATATTAAACAAATATCCTCTAAGCCAGCAATATTGAGATATGTGCTCATCATTTAACTGGAAAGACTTACAGCAATACTTACATGTGATTCATGAAATGTATTAGATTCAACAAAGCCACTAATTGTGTATAAATAGGAGCACTTAACATTAGATATTTTTGAAAATTATTCAAAATTACATTGGTAAACTCTTAGTGCTGCAGTAGAAAGCATTCTGGAGCTCTAAATATGATGGATAAATTTTAATTCACACTTGCTATTGTATGAGAAAACATGACTGCTGCCAAGGGGTTTAGACTACTTCCTGCTGCGACAGCATATGTTAAAAATAAGTTCCAAAATATGTACTAATCTACTGATTCATACTTGCAATTATTTTATACACACAATCAAATACCGAAACTGCTGGAAAGGCTCAGCATGTCTGGCAGCATCCATTGAGAGAAATCAGAGCTAATGTTTTGGGTGGAGTGACCCTTCCTCAGAAGGTTCTGCTGAGCTTTTCCAGCAGTTTCTGTTTTTTTTTTTGATTTCCAGCATCCACAGTTCTTTTGATTCAATTAATTTATGCAGGTTTATTTGTTATTAATCTATACCTTGCAAGGTCCAGAGTTTCGACATTGTCACTAACTGTTTCTTCAGTATCAGATGAGGAGGACACCTCCCATAACCTATTTTGTTCTGACAAAATTTGGGTGAGATGATCTCTGGAGAAGTGAGTGCCCAGTGCTCTCCTTTTATATGCTTCTGCTTTTTCTCTAAGTTCTTTTACCTGCGACAGCAGAGCAGAAGGATAAAATTAAATCTACAGCAGCTCTGATCAGTCTTTCCATAAAATTGTTCAATTCCTGTTATGGTCGACATTGTGTAATTTTAAAAGCTACTTAAAGATAAGAGATCTTTCTGCTCTAAATATATAAAACAGTTGCTGATCTTGCATCTTCAAAACTGCAAACAATGGTAAAGAACAACACTAGCATAGTAAGGTAGTTGCTAATCATAACTACTTAAAGAAAAAGTTCACTTTGCTAAATATGCATTTATAAAAACCAGAACATGCATGGAAAGTACAATCTAAAAACTAACCTCAGCATACCAATAAGAATTTAGGTTATTTTCAGTACCCTACAGAGAAAGAAGGTAGAAATAATTTGTAAATAGTTTGCTTTTGAAAATCTAATAGCATTAAATGTATTCTAAATTGAAATTAGTGAAACATCAATAATTTGCTGCAAGCATTGGCTGAGGAATTGTAGCATGGTACAAAAGCGCCCCCTGGAGTGTCCTATAAAGACCAGTTTTAAAAATATAACTGGATGAATATACAAATCTTCAAAAGAAGATCATTTCAATTACCACAGTTATCACTGAGGTATTGGATTCAGTTAGGCTATTTTCAAATTAACTATCCTGTTTAAAGGGGTCCCAATAAACTTCAGGAGTGTTAAAAGCAAATATTGACATTAGTACTGTGATCCATTATTCACCTACCCCTTCAGATCGGTATGCTCCTCTACTGTAGTCATATTGACAAGGAGGCCTAAACTTAGTCTTGTATTCAGATTTAATTTTTCTGGAAAAAAGAAGATGCAAATTGTAACTTTTGCAAATTTGAATGTGGCAAATCATACCTCATAATTAAATTGCACATTTTAAGCATACAAAGATTGTACCTAAGCCCTTTGCGTGAGCAGATGCGTTTATGTGGATTCTGTTGCTTTAGAAGCTGTTTATCTTGAGGTGGTTGTTCCTTAGTCTCCTGACCCTGGTCTTTTGAGGTGGATTCTGTTGACTTAGGATGAACAGTCTTCAGCTTATTATATTGAATAAATTAAAATTCAAAGACCCCCCAATGAATGTAACATGCATTTTTCACAACTTCTCTCCAAAGAAAATTAGACTCCTTTAATTATGGATACTGCTTTCATTATTGTATAAAATGATTATTTTATACAATAAAATGGAAAAAATAACAAAAATTGAATCTTTAAGAATAAAAATAAGAATAGAAAGAAACAATATTTAAGGTAGTTGTCAATTATATTTGATATATTTCAATCATCATTTTGAAAACAGGTACAAAGATTAGATACTTCAGGTGACTATTTAATCTGGCCTGAACTGTGCACTGATGAACATGCTAGAGCAGGGAGTGTCATACCTTGGGATAACGTGAACTCATGACCTATTAAGAGAATTGATATCCTTGCAGAATCATCTAATAACCATCTACAGAAATCTGAAAGCCGATTCCTTGTCAACCTTTTCTGCTAAAGACGGTTGCCAAAAAGCATCAAGAGGGTGAGACATTTTGATCCATGTTCAGCAGGTCACAACTAAACTACCATTTTTCCTTGACCATAAACAGAAAAAGTGAGCAAACAACATCCAATTACCTTTATTGGAGACAGATTTTCTTGCTCAAATGCTAAAGCTTCTTTTCCTTCAAAGTCTTTACGGAAACGCAATCCTTTAGGTGGCTGCATACCTTTAAACTGACTTGAATATTCAGTTTCACTGAGCATCTTACTGAATTTAAATGGATGCACATGCTTATTTCTGGAGTGAAAAATCTAGAGAAAGGGACAATATTTCTTAATGTTATGAATAATAAAGATGATACCCTTTAAGGAAACTTCCTACTGCAATCCCTCCTTGTTAAAATATGAACATTCTTTGTGGTATGACATAGACCATATTAACGAGGTAAAAACAATGACTGCAGATGTTGGAAATCAGATTCTGGATTAGTGGTGCTGGAAGAACACAGCAGTTCAGGCAGCATCCAAGGAGCTTCGAAATCGATGTTTCGGACAAAAGCCTCCTGATGAAGGGCTTTTGCCCAAAACGTCGATTTCGAAGCTCCTTGGATGTTACCTGAACTGCTGTGCTCTCCCAGCACCACTAATCCAGAAAATATTAACTTGAACAAGGAGCTAGAGAAAGAAACATTAACAAAGTATTAGTTTTGATCATCTAATATGAATTAAGGAGAGATGGTGGCATAGTGGTAATGTAATTGGACTAGTAATCCTGAACCCCAGACAGAAGCTCTAAGCACATGGGTTCAATTCTCACCAAGGCAGATGGTGAAATTCTGGAATAAAGTGCAGTGGTGACCATGTGACCACTCAATTGTTGTAAAAACCATCTGGATCACTAATATCCTTTAGGAAAGGAAATCTGGCATCCTTATCCAGGTTGGCCTACATGCAAATGCAGTTGACTCTTATCTACCCTCTGGGCAATTAATACTGGCCCAGCCTCTCATTCGATAAATGAATACAGAAAAAAATAGCAGGTTAATAAACCCAATGTCTTTTGTTTACACAGATATATTTAGTGGAATTACAATTTGAAAATAATATTTTCTAAACTATCCTCCATTCTCACTACAGGTAGTGCTGCAATAACACCGTTGTTGCATTCCAGCGGAACCTCGCTTAACAGAAAATCACTTAATAGAAATAATGGGGCCTATGGGAAAAGTGAGGTTAGAGGCAGACCAGCAAAAACAAAAATCACAATTGAGCGATTGATCAAAAATCACCCAAAAGTCTAATGCAAAGAATAGCACAGCCTGAATGAAGGTTGAAATCACATTTATTAACATAACAAAACAAAAGCAAATTTAACACAACACATTTAAAAAATGTAAGAAAGCTGGTCTCTGTACAGTACCTCTCACAGAAAGTTGCTCTGTTGGCAGCTGACATTAGCGCATGCACAGAACAGCAGACAGACTTCGGCGCATGTGCAAAACGACACGAAGCCCGGTGTCGACAGCGCACATGTGCAGACACACACGCATGCATAGCACGGCAAGAACACTGCCGCATACACAGAACGGCACTGAGATTTTGGGACACACATTGGCACATGCTGGAACCATGATATTGCCATGAACAATTTAGAAAATGATGCAGCCATCCAGGCATTCAGCTCCCAAAGGTCAATCCTTAGCACCTGGTTCGCATTTAAAGCCCTCCTCTAACATATGCTTAAAATCTAACTCTTTGACCATGCATTTGCCACTCCCAGCCCTTCAACTGGCTCAATTTTTAAAAACTAATTGCACTCCTATGTATCTGGGGATGATTTCTTATTATATAATTAATGGTAGGCCTTGGGTAGCATTGTAGAACAGAGGGACCTAACTTCACAGCCAGTCTTATTAAGAATTCCTATTTTCTTAAATCAAATAAGCAAAGATAAACGAACATAAAAATAATGAAACACATAAAAGAACACAGGAGCGAGAAGGGGACATACAACCCATCGAGTCTTTTCCATCATTGCTATGTTCATGGTTGATCTTGGGCCTCAACTCCATTTTCCCACCCACTCCTCACAACCCTTAGTTCCAAATTCTCAACCAGCCCTAAATATATTCAATGATGGCACATCCACAACACTTTGGGGTAGTAAATCCCAGAGATTTGCAAACCTCTGAGTGAAGAATTTCCTCCATCCCGATCCTAAATGATCAGATGCTTGTCATCAAACCATGCTCCCTTGTTCTAGAGTTCTCAGCGTCAGGAAAATTTGTCTTAATACTTACAATGTTAAGCCCTTAATAATTTTGATTGTTTCAATGAGATCACTTCTCATTATTCTAACTGTCAGGGAATATAGACCCATAATTCAGCACAGGACAACCAACTCATCCCATAAGGCCATACGAGGTAGGAACAGAATTGAACCCATTCAGCCCACTGAATCAGCTCCCCCATTTGATCATGGCTGATATGTCTGTCAATCCCATTCTCCAGCCTTTTCCCTGTAACCTTTGAACCCCTTATTAATCAAGAACTTATCTATCTGTGTCTTAAATACACCCAATGACTTGGCCTCCACAGCCTTCTGTGGAACTGAGTTCCGCAGATTCATCACATTCCCAGAAATCAGTCTAGTCAATCTTTGCAGTACTGCCTCTTATGCAAGTTCTCCTCCTAGGCATTCACATGGATAGTGGATGATTTTCTTCTGCTCCTTTGTTGTGGGTCCTATGATGACTAAGTAGTCCAATGCTGGATATGCATCTCTTGCGTCAGATGTTGCTCGAAGACGTAGGAGTGTGATGCTCAGATTTTTGTGTGCATCTTCCAGTGTTTGTATTGATTTCCATCTGGACATAGCACTTTTTCTCCAATTTGGGCAGTCTTGAGTTGTGGTCTCACCAAAACCCTGTACAATTGTAGCAAGCCTTCTTTATTCTTGTAATCCAATCCTTTTGTAACAAAAGGTAAAAATAGAAATTGCTGGAAAAGCTCAGCAGGTCTGGCAGCATCTGCGAAGAGAAATCAGAGTCAACGTTTTGGGTTTTGGGTCAAGTGACCCTTCTTCACAACGTTAACTCTGATTTCTCTCCACAAATGCTGCCAGACCTGCTGAGCTTTTCTAGCAATTTCTATTTTTGTCTCTGATTTACAGCATCTGCAGTTCTTTCCGTTTCTTTTGTAATAAAAGCCAATATGCATTTTACTCCCTCATTGCTTGCTGTACCAACATTCTAACTTTCAGTGCTTGTTGTACAAGTATACCTCTGAAAACCAACACTTAAAGTTCCATTCATTCAAAAAATGTTTTCTATTCTTACAAAAATCAATAACCTCACAATTACCCATACCAAACTCAGTTCAAACATTGTTACTGACTCATCCATATATGTATCTTTCTTTACAGGCGATGTATACCCCTCAATGCTTGCACTCCCTGCTAAATTTGAATCAACAAGTGTAGGTTTGTTTGACTACCTCTTCACCTAAGTTATTAACACAATTTATGAATAGCTGAAGCCTCTGCCAAACTCCACTGTTCAAAAGATCAATATCCATACGTTGAATTAGGCAGCAAAAAACTTTCAGAGATTTACAGATGTTTTATTAAATCCATAGTTCAGCAAAAACATCAGTTTCCACCTTTTCTTTCTGGAGAAGAAACAAACTTTTATTTTAAAAAAGATAAATTAACAAATTAAAAAACCTGTCCCCTGGGGTACCGTGACCTTAGACAAAAACCCACCACCAAAAGGTAGAAACTGAGGGGGACTAAATCAAAATATCATGGGAAGGGAAAATAATGCATCCCAGTTACCCCCCCCCCCCCCCTCCTCCTCCAAGCACACAGAGAAACCAGCTTCTATTTTATTTTCAGCACCCACCACAAATCACCCCACTAATTAAATAATCCAATAACAAATTACATTCTCTGCCTGCCAGGGGCAGTATCGCAATAACAAAGTAAGAAGAGCGGACAAAACAAGGCAGGGGACAAAATCAAATTAGAGTCAGTGAGGAAAACTGATTCACTGTAGCCACCATGGTGACCCCCTACTCAAATAGGCTTCAAGGTTAGCAGTGGGGACAGTGTGTTTGCTCTCAGAGGATGTGGAGAGAATCCAGATTTTCCTTCAATATTTTAATAATAGGTCTTTGTATTTTCGAATCAATGTTGTTACATATTTGTTTCGAACAATTGGGACACAGAACTTGCATTTCTTACACTGACATCAGCCTGTCAACTTGAAAATGCCTCATTTATCCCCACCATCTCAGAAAGTATATAATGTATGAGCAGGTAGGGAAAGAGTTCAGTTTAAAGTTGCTTGACAAAGACTCAGCTAGCATGACTTTGACTAGATATGAACTTGCAGTAAACAATGCAGGTGCTGGAGGCAAGGGGAGTGGTTTAACAAGGTGAAGAACATCTATTGTATCATACCAGATGGCTTATTCTTTACTGTTGATGCTTGCTGATTGTAACGGTCACCCAATCAATGTAGATGTTGCCTTATTTGGATGTTGCTCCCTGTAAGTAACGATATAATTCCTTAAGAATCTGCTGCTCGAGAGAAGACAGAAAACTCATGTCCTCGTGTACATGGGCGATCTCTCTCTCTCCAGGGCTCGGAATAAAGGTGAAGAAGGTAGAGCCATACTGTGCCTAATGGTTTGCTTCAACTGATACGGAAACGTGACAAGATTGGCGTGCCAGGTAGGAGTCCAAACGAATAGTTACAATCGGATTGTGTCCAGTGATTGCCCAGAACAAGACGGACAGGCCCACAAGGTAAACCTCAGTCCCTCTCGATATTCCTTTGCGTTGGATACTGTCTCCTCATTCATTCGCTTTATATTCTTCGGACTCCTCGAATGGTAATTAGTTCAGTCGAGAGACACAGTTTCGTAAATGCACTGACAAATAGGGGTTCTGGTCCCCTGGGCTTAATAAGGTTTCAAGTCCCTGGACATATAGAGTAAGAAAAGGGGTTTCAGTCCCCATGAGAAGTAAAGTGAGAAAGGGGTTCGAGCCCCCAAGGTAGAAAGGGATTAAAATCTCTGAGGTAAAAGGGGGTTAAAGTCCTCTAATGGTGAAGTTTGAGGCTCTGAAAAAAAAATTTAGCAATCAGGAACTTCAAAGAAAAACTTCTAAACAAAATTTGGTACTTCTTAAAGTTATTGCCTCTATCCCTTACACCTCCCCTTAGAAGTACCTTTAGGACAACATGGGAAAAGGGAAAACAAAAGTGGAACCCGTCTGTTCAGATCCCGACACTGAAGTGCATTGACTGCCACGGAAGCTTTGTCCGGGTTTTTATTGTGGGAGTCTCAGTTTCTGGGCTGTGGACTTGACTTGTTGAGTCTTTTTTCTGGGTAAGGGGAGTGGCTTGTACTGCAGTGCCGTGTGGTCCACTGCAAATGTTTTATTTTTTAAGTGTAATTTCATCAAGAGGATGCGAGAAAAAAAATTAGATATGCTGAAATTATGGTTGTACTAATACTTGGATTGAAAAAGGAAGTTTCAATATAAATTATGCCATACTAAAAGTGTTTGATATTTAAATATTTTGGTTTGTTAAAATACTGGTTCAGAAAATCCTTTTAAGTAACTGTCTTGCCTTAGTTGAATTAGGATCTCAATTCAATGTGTTTTATGGGCTACGTAATAGGGCAGATTTTGTTTTTATATTATTAGGAGTCCAAGGACCTGCATGTCCTTGGTGGAGTGGGAGGGGGAGTTGAAGTGTTGAGCCATGGGGTGATTGGGTTGGTTGGTCTGGGTGTCCCAGCGGTGTTCTCTGAAACGTTCCGCAAGTAGGCGGCCTGTCTCCCCAATATAGAGGAGGCCACATCGGGTGCAGCGGATGCAGTAGATGATGTGTATGGAGGTGCAGGTGAATTTGTGGCGGATATGGAAGGATCCCTTGGGGCCTTGGAGGGAAGTGGGGGGGATAAGATGTGGGAGCCTCAACCTCTCCACCCCTCTCACCCACTCCAACATCTCACCCTTGGAATATGCACCCTTCCACTCCCTCCGTTCCAACCCCAACCTCACTATCAAACCGGCAGACAAGGGAGGCACGGTGGTAGTTTGGCGCACCGATCTTTATACCGCTGAGGCTAAACGCCAGCTCGCGGACACCTCCTCCTACTGCCCCCTTGACCATGACCCCACCTCCTCTCACCACCAAACCATCATCTCCCAGACCATCCATAACCTCCATCTCCTCAGGGGATCTCCCATCCACTGCCTCCAACCTCATAGTCCCACAACCCTGCACCGCCCGTTTCTACCTGCTGCCCAAAATCCACAAACCTGACTGCCCCGGCCGACCCATTGTCTCAGCCTGCTCCTGCCCCACCAAACTCATATCTGCATACCTCGACACGGTCCTGTCCCCCTTAGTCCAAGAACTCCCACCCTACGTTCGGGACACCACCCACGCCCTCCAACTCCATGATTTTTGCTTCCCCGTTCCCCAATGCCTTATCTTCACCATGGACATCAAGTCCCTGTACACCTCCATCGCCCATCACGAAGGACTCAAAGCCTTCCACTTCTTCCTTTCCCGCCGTACCAACCAGTATCCTTCCACTGACACCCTCCTTCGACTGACTGAACTGGTCCTCACTCTGAACAACTTCTCTTTCCAATCCTCCCACTTCCTCCAAACCAAAGGAGTAGCCATGGGCACCCACATGGGCCCCAGCTATGCCTGCCTCTTCGTAGGATATGTGGAACAGCCCATCTTCCGCAGCTACACTGGCACTACCCCCCACCTTTTCCTCCGCTACATCGATGACTGTATCGGTGCTGCCTCGTGCTCCCACGAGGAGTTTGAACAGTTCATCGACTTTACTAACACCTTCCACCCCGACCTCAAATTTACCTGGACCATCTCAGACTCCTCCCTCCCCTTCCGAGACCTCTCCATTTCTATCTTGGGCGACTGAATCAACACGGACATTTACTATAAACCGACCAACTCCCACAGAGACTACACCTCCTCCCACCCTGCCCCCTGTAAAAACACCATCCCATATTCCCAGGAGGACCAGTTCCAATACCGAACAACCCAGATGGCCTCTTTCTTCAAAGACCGCAATTTCCTTCCAGACGTGGTCGACAATGCTCTCAGCCGCATCTCCTCCAATTCCCGCTCCTCCGTCCTTGAGCCCCGCCCCTCCAATCGCCACCAGGACAGAACCCCACTGGTCCTCACCTACCACCCCACTAACCTCCATATACATCGTATCATCCTCCGTCATTTCTGCCACCTCCAAACGGACCCCACCACCAGGGATGTATTTCCCTCCCCTCCCCTAACAGCGTTCCGAAAAGACCACTCCCTCTGTGACTCCCTCGTCAGGTCTACACCCCCCACCAACCAAACCTCCACTCCCGGCACCTTCCCCTACAACTGCAAGAAATGCAAAACTTGCACCCACACCTCCCCCCTTACTTCCCTCCAAGGCCCCTAGGGATCCTTCCATATCCGCCACAAATTCACCTGCACCTCCACACACATCATTTACTGCATCCGCTGCACCCGTTGTGGCCTCCTCTATATTGGGGAGACCGCCTACTTGTGGAACGTTTCAGAGAACACCTCTAGAACACCCGGACCAACCAACCCAACCACCCCATGGCTCAACACTTCAACTTCCCCTCCCACTCCACCAAGGACATGCAGGTCCTTGGACTCCTCCATCGCCAGACCATAGCAACACGACGGCTGGAGGAAGAGCGCCTCATCTTCTGCCTAGGAACCCTCCAACCAAAAGGTCTGAACTTAGATTTCTCCAGTTTCCTCATTTCCCCTCCCCCCACCTTGTCTCAGTCCCAACCCTCGAACTCAGCACCACCTTCCTAACCTGCAATATTCTTCCTGACTTCTCCGCCCCCACACCTACCCCAGCCTATCACCCTCACCTTAACCTCTTTCCACCTATCGCATTTCCAAAGCCCCTCCACCAAGTCCCTCCTCCCTATCTTTTATCTTAGCCTGCTTGGCACATTTTCCTAATTCCTGAAGTAGGGCTCATGCCCGAAACATCAATTCTCCTGCTCCTTGGATTGAAACAGTCACCCAATCAATGTAAATGTTGCCTTATTTGTATGCTGCTCCCTGTAAGTGACTATATCATTCCTTAAGAATCTGCTGTTCGAGAGAAGGCAGAGAACTCTCATCCTTGTGTACATGTGCAATTGCACACTCTCTCGGGCTCGGAATGAAAGGCGAGGAAGGTAGAGCTATACTGTGTCTGAGCCAGAAGGTACAGACTGTATATCTGAGTATTTGCTCCGATTAATACGGAAATGGGACGACACATTTACTCTCTGTTCATTAACTAATCCTTTACCCATGCTAACAGATGGCATTGTCCACAGTGAACCCTTATTTTGTGAGCAAGATTTGGTGTAGCACCTTATGATTATTTTTGGAAAAGACAAACATAATAGATATATACTAATTATATTTTTAAAAAATGTCTAAGAATTTTGTCAAAAAGGATTACCATTTTAAAAAATGTCTAAGAATTTTGTCAAAAAGGATTACCATTTTTTTAAAACCACGTTGATGTATTCTAACCAAATGAAGCTTTTCTAAGAGAATTGTTAAGACTTCTTTAATATTAGGTTCCAGCACCTATTATGTGACTGATGGAAAGCTAACTGACCACTAGATCCTCATTTTCCCTCACTCCTTCTTTGTGATAGCAGTGGTACATTTACTAGCTTCTAATTGGTTAGGACCATTCCAGAATCTAGGAAGCATTGGAAGGTCGTAGCCACCTTTGCAGCAATTTCTTTCAAAACTCTGGAATGCATGCCACCTGGTGATTTGTCGGATTTTAGTCCCTTGAATTCTCTTACTACTTGTCTGCTGATTTTAATTATTTGATTTCTTTACTCTTATTCCCTGAATTATTCGGTTTCAGGTATATAATGCATGCCTTCTACCAAGAAGACTAAAAATATCTTTGTTCAATATACAAAAATTAAAACTTCCCACAATTTTTGTGACAAGCTCCAATATTTTCTTGCTTAATGCCATGTTCAGTAGTATACCTATTATTATTGGGCCTAGAAAACACTCCCACTAGTGTTCTGCAACTATTATTATTGCTAATTTCCAACCATACTGATTCTGTTTCTTGATTTTCTGAGCTAAAATTCTTTTCTCCGAATGCATAATTTTACTTTCAGGGCTGCCTCTTTTCCATTTTGCCTGCCTTCTCTAAATATTGTATATGTAGAAGATTTATTTTCCATCTTTGCTCATCTTATAACCATGATGATTATCTCTCAACCATTTTTCTCAATATGTGTTGCCATATTCGCATGCAGCAAGACCTGGACAAAATCCATGATGTGGAGGTGCTGGTGTTGGAATGGGGTGGACAAAGTCAGAAGTCACACAACAGCAGGTTTTAGTCCAGATTTATCTGAAATAACAAGATTTCAGAATGCTGCTTCTTTGTCATTTCACCTGACAAAGGAGCAGTGCTCCAAAAGCTTGTGATTTCAAATAAGCCTGCTGAACTACAACTTGGTGTCATTTGATTTGTGACCAGACAAAATCCAAGCTCGAGCTGCTAAGTGGCAAGTAATATTTACAACGTACAAATGTCAGACAATGACCATCTCCAATAAGAGAGAATATTACCTTACCTTCATGACATTAAACAGCATTACCATTGCTGAATATCCCACTATCAATATCCTGGAAGTTACTATTGACCAGAAACTGATCTAGACAGCTATATAAATACTGTGACTATAACAACAAGTCAGAGAGAGTGAGAATTCTAAAGGGAATAATTCATCTGTCAACTCCCCAAAACCTGTCCACCATTAATTCCACAAATCAGGGTTGTGATTATGAATACACTCCACATCCTGGATGAGGACTGCTCCAACAATACTCATGAAGCTCAATACCATTCATCACAAAACAACTAACTTGATTAATGCTCCAGCTTAAACATCCATTCACTCCGTCACTGATGCACAGTAGCAGCTTTGCATACATTCTATCATCTAGAGGATAAGGAGATAGGACCTGTAAATTTCCTTCACAGCCACACACCAACAACAATTCCGCTCCCTCACTGTCACTAGGTTAACATTTTGAAACTCACTTTCAAACACCATGGGAACACTTACTTCAAGTTCAAAGTTTGTGAGAAGATTTGTAGCTCGGGTGCTTGTTGCTGTGGTTCTGTTCGCCGAGCTGGAAGTTTTTGTTGCAAACGTTTCGTCCCCTGTCTAGGTGACATCCTCAGTGCTTGGGAGCCTCCTGTGAACCGCTTCTGTGGTGTTTCCTCCAGCATTTATAGTGGCCTGTCCCTGCCGCTTCCGGTTGTCAGTTTCAGCTGTCCACTGTAGTGGCCGGTATATTGGGTCCAGGTCTATGTGTTTGTTGATGGAGTTTGTGGATGAGTGCCATGCTTCTAGGAATTCCCTGGCTGTCCTTTGTTTCGCTTGCCCTATAATGGTAGTGTTGTCCCAGTCAAATTCATGTTGCTTGTCGTCTGCTTGTGTGGCTACTAGGGATAGCTGGTCGTGTCGTTTCGTGGCTAACCGGAAGCGGCAGGGACAGGCCAATATAAATGCCGGAGGAAACACCACAGAAGCGCTTCACAGGAGGCTCCCAAGCACCGAGGATGTCACCTAGACAGGGGACGAAACGTTTGCAATAAAACTTCCAGCTTGGCGAACAGAACCACAGCAACTTACTTCAAGTGTACTGCAGCAGTTTAAAGTGGCAGCTCACTGGCATTTTCTCAAGGACAAGGAGAGACACTAAATGTCATCTGCACAGCCCAACACTGTAAACACTCTGTCTTACATCAATATACTTTTCTACTACCTCAACTTTTACTTTTGTTTGTCTTTGGTTTTCCAAATCTGTCTTTGATTAAACCCTCCTCCCCACCTGTCAATTTAAACAATATGTACTAACGCACTCTTATGTTTATCTGCTATGTCCCTTCCTGCCACATCCTATTTACTCTTACTCATATTGACATATTGTGCTAATCCTCATTTAAGTTTCCAAACCTCTCCTGATGTGAACCATTTCCCTTCTCCACCCTTTTTTTACTTAAGGTCCTCGCCACAGTCCCAATTTAATGATTTGCCAGAACACTGATCATAGTGTGGTTCAGATGAAGACTATGCCAATGGTACAGCTTCCTTTGCTCCTCTCGGTATTGATGTCTGTGCCTGATGAATCAAAACCCATTCTCCCACACACAATCCTGCAGCTGGCCACATTAAGTTCTCAGATTTTATTTTCCCCACGCTAAAATAATTACTTGTTGTAAATGTACACATTTGTAGTAATTTAACATTTGATAAGTTACACGTTTCTAATGGAGATTATATTATGAGAACAATTTAGTTTCCTCAGCAGCTTTTGCACTTTCACTTATTACTTCCATACTCGGGTATTTACTAACAAGAATTTTCTGTGAAGCAGAAAACAGAATTATAAACTATACCTGTTCTGCAGTCAGTAATGGGGAATTGTCCATCCGACTTTTCCAAGCAAATTGTCTCTGGTACTCGGAGTTTTTTTTTAAACTCTTCTGTGGTACAGTTTTCAATGGTGCTGTTTCCTTAAATGCATAGCTCATCTACCAATAACAAGCAGAACATCTTTAATCCTAATGCTGACTTTTCTCATTTTAAAGCATACTATATGAAAGTTAATTTATAAAAATGGGGAATTCAAGCCACACACGGAACCTACCAGTATGGAAGATAAAGTTATTTTTTGTTATGTTATGATGGAATTAAATTTTCTTTTTATTTCTGATCTCAACCATTAACAATACTCCTCTTCTAACACTGAATTTTTTTCATAATTTTTAAGTATACTTTTACACAACTTCAACATCAATCTTAAGTGAATATTACTCCCTATTTCCACCCGTTTTAGAAGACCAGTCACAGAGGACTTGCACCTATGCAGGGTGTACATGACAGTTTTCCTTCCGTTGAACTGGAAAGTGTTTCACCAGCTAACAGGGAAAACAAGAAGCATGGCTGGGAGGTAGTGTAGTCACAACCAAAAGGGATTCTATATTTGATCACTTCTAGCAACAAGCCGAAAATAAACAGCAGTCACCAAGAAATGATTAAGCTATGATTTTCAGCTAAATATATTTTGGGCAAAAGGAGTATATTTAGCAAATTAATTGTTGTTAACACATGAACTATAACGGTCTTGACAGAGCCCTATGCAATGCTGAGGAAATTCCTTCACTGGGAAATATTATGCAATAAGAAGGTACAACAGTGAAATGAAAAATTGGAGCAGTCATAACATGCCATTACTTGAGAGCTAGTTTGGAGTGGAAAATGTGGTGAGAGAAAGAATGTGTAAAGGCAACTAGTAAATGGAAAGCAGCATTCAATGTAACAAAGAAGCAATAGTGATCTTGAGGGGAGATTGACCAGATCAAATCAAGATATTTCATACAGTTATATGCATCCTATTATTTAAAGGAATTTGCCTGATTAAATGGACTGCCCAGCACCAAACGCACATGAGGTGGGCTGAAAAGTTCAACCTCGGTATCGGAGGTATTGCCACAAATATTCTAATTCCCAAGGTAATTCATTCACTGTTATCAGAACAGAAATAAATTACGAAATATTATTTTGGTTTTTCGAAAGACTCATTAAAACATTAATTGCATAATAAGAGCAAAACAACAATAACAATCAGCAATTAACCTGACTGCTAAGATCATTCAGGATAAATGTAACAAGGGCTAACTGTGCCGTATATATTAATTTCAAAACACCAGTTTTATTGTTCTGCAATTGCAAAAAGTATTTTGCAATACCATTACCCACAGCCCCTTAAAATTAGTTTGAGAATGGGTGAATATTAGAGAAGACATTTAATTTTCAGTTGCTTTAGGGCAGCTTGCTAACAGGATGCTGATGTGTATTTTTAAATAATTCACATAAGTAAACAAAACAATTGTTACTAAAGATTTAAAATATAATTCTCAGTTCACAGTTACTAACCGATCATAAACTACCATGCCAGCAACTTTGTTGCTCTGTTTGCATCAATTGTTCTCTTTACATATTCCAGAAATGACTATTCTATAGCTGTGTACATTTCTGAGAATAGTAAAATCGTACTGCACAGTCTAGTCTTTTTCTGCACAAGCATATGCTTGCATCCAGGGCTAAATATCTGCCAGAGAAATAGATCAGGTTAAGATTTTTTTGACTTTTGATTTATTGTTGTTACATGGATATGGATACAGTGAAAACTGTTGTTTCATATGCTATGCAGGTAGATTGTATCATACAAAGTGCATCAGGGAGCAGAATAGAGTGCAGAATCCAGTGTTGCAGTAGGAGAGAAGGTGCTGAGAGAGAAATAAACATTAACATTGAGAGAACCATTCAAAAGTATGATAACAGCAGGGAATAAAACATAATATGTTCTAAATGACTGCTGTAATCCATTAACTACTAGGACTATGATTCCTCAATAAAAGATGTGCAATTGCTTTAAAAGACTGACTTCTTAATAAGGTGGTAAATGTAACAAGGTTCCACATAGACATCCTCATGGATCTTAAAAACAAATCGAAGGATTAATACAAAATAATTAAATTTTTTGATATTTTCAAAAGGTAGTTGTAAATATAAAATTTAATTTTGTCAGTTATTTAATACAGTCTACAGAAGACTAAAAAACAAGTGGCATAAAATTTTAATTGTCATTCCTACTTACACCATTATGAACTGCCTTATCCCCACTCTTTTTTCCAGAAGACATGTTGTCTTCTTTTCCTTTCTGAACAACTGCAGCCAATTGCCTGTCTCTAGCCAGTGATGGTTCTAATTCTGAATGCAAATGACAGTCCGCAGACCGTGATCTGGCAACTTTAGGCTCTCGAGGAGCATTGGGAGTTTTGGATTCTTCTTGGTTATCTTGAGCCTTCTCAGTTCCTCTTTCATTTAAAACAGAAGACTGTGGTTTCATTAGTTCAGATATTTTGGGTTCTGGTTCATGAGATCTACTATTTGAATCACTGCTCCAGTCCCACTGAAAAGATTTTGAAGCTTGAAGTCTGTAGTATGGCACACGTTTCTTAGAGATAAAATTTGGCTCCTTTGTATTCCCTATAATACAAAAAGATATTTTTTTAAATCCTTACCATAATCAATAAAATTGTAAAATCAGATTTCAGATTTTGCCCCAGTAAACAAACTGCATTTATACAGCAGATTCCATATCCATTGGACTCAAGTTGTCTTACATTCTGGATTAGTGGTGCTAGAAGAGCACAGCAGTTCAGACAGCATCCAAGGAGCAGCGAAATAGACGTTTCGGGCAAAAGCCCTTCATCAGGAATAAAGGCAGAGAGCCTGAAGCGTGGAGAGATAAGCTAGAGGAGGGTGGGGGTGGGGAGAAAGTAGCACGGAGTACAATGGGTGAGTGGGGGAGGGGATGAAGGAGATAGTTCAGGGAGGAGAGGGTGGAGTGGATGGGTGGAAAAGGAGATAGGCAGATAGGACAAGTCTAGCTTGATGAAGGGCTTTTGCCCGAAACGTCGATTTCGCTGCTCCTTGGATGCTGTCTGAACTGCTGTGCTCTCCCAGCACCACTAATCCAGAATCTAGTTTCCAGCATCTGCAGTCATTGTTTTTACCTCAAGTTGTCTTACAGTCATGGCTAAATATATTTGAACAAGCTAGAGCATCATCATCCTTCTAATGTAAAAAATATGACAGCTTGTGCACTCTCAGCAAACTCCCATAAATAGCAATATGATAACGACCAGGTATCAGCTTCTCTAATGTTAATTGAGTGACAAATATCGTCTCATATGGAAAATGGCATCTCCAAACGTGCAGGGCTCCGTGGTATTGAACTGAAGTATCACCTTTGATTTTTGTTCCCGAATGTAATTCAGAAGTGAGTGTGCTGCCAACTGTGTTCCACCAGCTGATTGTTGTTTCAAGGACTATTTGTGACACTGCAGGTTCATGTCCTGTTAGAACTGATTCCTGCATGCCAATCTTTTTTACGTCTCTTGTGGAGGAATGGTAGTGTCCTGACCTCTAGACCAGGAGACTCAGATTTGAGTCCTACTTGCTTGAGAGGTGTATAATAGTAACTCTAAACAGGTTGAATAGAAAATTTAAAATATCAACCCCTTTTTGAAACAAAATATTCGTGACAAAATTTAGTTTTAAAGCTTTACATGACATTTCCAACAAGCCTCACATTCCCCAGCACACAATTTATTTTTGGAGATACTTCAGCAATGTACCTTGGGATACCTACATGAAATATAAGATTAAAATAATATTTTGTTGTTTTCCAATTTAGCTTTTTATCTTTTGAAATGTACTTTTCTGCACATGTTCAAAATCCTGCATTAGATTCATTGTAACTTCCTCTGTTCCAGCATCGATATGGTTGGAGTGTGATACAAGGAAGAAATAACATTCAAACTTTTCTTAAAAAAAAATCTTTTATTCTGATTAATCTTTACAGCATCATATCCTGCCTCTAGTTGGATGCCCATAATTGCATGCAACATTCCAATTTCACCAAAACAATTACTCTGCAGCTGAGTATCATTAGTTTGCCACTGTACTGAACACTTCTATCTAAAACCATCTGTAGCTTTCATATGGTCTTTCAATTTAAATTCCCACCTCTAAAATCAATGCATCCTGGTACCCTTTGATATTTCTCTTTCTCCAATTTATTACTGTTTTAATTTCTACTTTTCTCACTGCTGATTTGCTACAAAAACGATAAGCTCATGTTTGCCTGCAATGATCTGGCAACCTATCTCTGAACTCCTGCACTTTTACCTTATAATTTGTTGTACTCCTTTATTTGGTATTAGCAAACATCAATATAATTCATCCCAAATCAATATCAAATTTATAGGGAGCATGGGATAAAAAGAGGGAAGAATCACTTAATTACTTTATACCTTATTAATGAAGTGTTAACTCTTTTTCTCTCATCATAAATACTACTTGGTTCAATCAGTATTGTTAGCACTTTATTTTTAACTATCTAACACTCTCAGTTGGACAATTGTGAACTTATTTTGGTTACAAAAGCAGCGCCTACAGTTAAATGTTTATTGAAAATTATCACTTGTGTATAATAGGCTTACCCAGCTGGTCTGAGGGCAAACCTGCCCAAGGTACTTTTTGCTTAGAAAGGGGACTAGAAGAATTTGATCTCCGAGAGTCGTTCCATTTGAAATTTCGTTTGTATTCGCTTAAACCCTAAGTAGTAAGGTAGACAAAATAATTTGAATTCAATGTCAATTACTGAAAAGTCAAACATTTTCTTTCAAGAAACAAAACTATCCAATACATAATATATACCAAAAACAGACTTTAAAAGGATACATCTTCTTGGTTGACTGTAAGATAATTATAAGAGATGCAAGGAAAAAAAAAATGTTTCTTTCACATCTGCATATCCCAAACTACATCACACTTAAATAATTACTTTTGAAATGTAGTCAATATTGTAATGTAAGCTAACATCACAATCAACTTGCTCACTGTAAGAAATTATTGATTAGATTCTATTTGATGGTGGCATTTCAGCTGTGTAAGCTGGTCTGGATAGAATATCTATGGTTACCAATACTCTTCGCATTCCTGAAGGAGTGATCACAAAACTTTTATCAAACATTTAGAATTTTCAAACATTGTTGCATTTTTTAAAATAAAAGTTTGGTTCCCTAAAGGAGCACGTTTACTCCTTTTTCAGACTGTTTGTAGTAACTAACTGCAGTACCAAAATTAGGGAGAAAAAACAGGATTTTATTTTCCCCCAAGGGCACCATATATCTGCAAAAGATGCACTCTGATGTCTTCACGAAGTGTAAACTGAAGTCTTTCTATCATCCGAGGACTGTGCTCTCTGATCCCAAGAGATGAAAATAAGGCCACTTCCTTACAGTTGTTATTATTTTGCTTGATAACTGCCATATTCACTCAGTTTACTGGTTCACACGTGTACTAAAGTAGTGCTACCAAATACTGTCCACTGCACAATGCCCATCAAAACTCAGTCTTCTCTCAAATGATATATTAGTACTGTTTATCAATCCTACTTTTTCCCAAAGCTGCTTGCATTCCAAAGGTGCCCAGGCAAAGAACTCTATTCCTGAAGACTCCCAGAAAATTGTAGGGAGAACACTACTGCTCTTTATATTGTGCCAAGGAAACTCGTACATGCACAGAGTAGGTAGAAGTGGGAGGGCCACAGCTTGACATGCAAATGGCAAGAAATCAGACAATACAACCTCTTTCAGAACTATACTGGAGCGTGTAATGATTTATTTAAATCCTTAAGACTGGCCAGCCATCCTACTGATTCAAGGTCTATAGTGATTAATCTACCAACAAATTATAAATCATACTCATCATGATGCTATTTTTTAAAATTACAATTTCTATTTAAATACACCTAATCTATTCATATTCCTGGTTCCAGTTTAGGCAGTAATAAGAATAAATCGTGGAGGACACTTTCACTTTCTGTCCATATAACTGATTCAACTACTTCATTTTGTGGAATAGAAATTAAACAAATTATAGGCAAAATATTCAGATGTAACCTTTTATCAATTGCCTTTGAAAAATTAATCCAACTCAACATCAAATAATGCGCAATCACAGCCAGATGGTGTGTTTATTTATAGGTACTGTGCTGCAGCAATAATGCATGTAGCTTTGAATCCTTACCTAATCCGAATGGTTTTAATCACATTCATCTCCTGAGGGGTAGTTATTGCCAGATTATAGGAACTGATTTTAATTTGTATTAAAAGGGGACTGGAACTGTATTTTTATTTGATCACATCTATTATCTGATTTTGTAATCATTTTTACAAAGGTTGAATTTTCATTAACACCTGTTAAATAACTGGGCCTGGACAGGAAGAAAATATTTCAAGGATGGAATGAGTAGGGTGAGAGATGGGGTACGAGGGGGAGTAGGTGAGTCAGAGGTTAAGTGATGGGGTTGAGGGCAGGCAGGGGTTGAACGAAGGAGATGAGGGATATTGAGGTTTATAGCAGGGGGAGGGCTATGAGTGAGAGGAAACCGCATAAGCGGAGGAAAAGGAGAAAGTGAGGACTGTAGATGCTGGAGATCAAAGCGTGGCACTGAAAAAGCACAGCAGGTCAGGCAGCATCCGAGGAACAGGAGAGTTAATATTTTGGGCATAAGCAGTTCATCAGGAATGTTGGGGTAGGTGGGGAACTGAGACATAAATAGGAGGATGCGGTGGGGTGAAGGTAGCTGGGAAGGAGATAGTGGAAGGATAGAGTGACAGGGGAAGAAAGAGGGGAAAAGGAGTGAGTGAGGAAGAGGGGAGGTGAGTAAGCCACAGGCAACAATTTTGGCAGAACTGCATGTTACTAAAATTCGACTGTTTTACATTAAAGATCAGAGAGAGAACTCACCTTAAAGTGCAAGGGCATGTTCCCGGCAATCCGGCCTTTTGACCCCCCCCCCCAGTTTCTCAGAACCTAGTGGCACCTCCCCCTTACTGAGATCCCCATGCCAACCCCCCGTATCCCTCCTGCCTGAGATGTTCAATACCACCAGGCCCCCACCCAGTCCACTAACCCCTCTATTCCACCCCCCCCCCCCCAAAACTGAGATGTTTGGTGCCTTGTCCCCAATATCGCCAGTAACCTCCCCCCCCCCAGTATCTAACACCCCTCCCCCCGAAATCCCCACTGTCCCAGTATCTCCGTCCCCGGTATCTCCCCTCACTGTCCCCTGTACCTCTCCCCCCCCGCTATCCGTCTGCTGTCTCTGTTGCTTTCGCCGTTTCCTTGGCGAATGCCGCGTCCTTCGCCACGCGCAGGCGCACTGAGCACGCGAACTGAGCATCAGAAAGCAGAGCCTCTCTCTTAAAGGGCCCACCGCCCCGTCTCAGCAGCGCTCCTTGTGGCCGTGGTCATGACTCACAGTTGACTCGGAGAGGAGTGTGCTGCGACAGCTTGCAATTTTACATGCGTGCTGTGGTATGGGGATATCCGAAGTAATGGTAGAGGCTCCAGCTTCCTTTCAATAGCGTGGCCTGCTAAGGACTTGTTCTTATTTCCCTGTCATGGATGTACATGTTGGAAGGATATGCAGGTTGATTCTCAACCTTTTTGTCATGTAATTTATGTAACTTCCTTTGTCATCAGGTCCTGGAGTGGAACGCAATAGCTGAACTTCTGCTTCAGAGGCCGGGGCACTACTCACTGTACCATGAGCCTCCTTCTAGCAATTGCATTTGACCATAAACGTAGTGAAGCAACAATGGGGATGGGATGGGCTTTGCATTTCAATTGAACATTAATTACAGATGCACTTCTGTAGTGGATCAGATGAGCATCCTAAATACCAGAAATTAGCCATATGTTGCCACTCTCTTTTCTGTCTCGTTAAAACAGTTCACAATCCATGATGTTAGCCCTGAATTCAAATTTAGGAGTTAGTAATCTTCCATGAAAGACAGAGATGAAGAGAAAACTTTTCTCTCATAATTCTTTGTAAGTCTCATGGATCTTTAGAATTCTGTTTCCCAGAGAATTGTCATTGGAAGCAAGATCATGTAATATATTTAAGGTGAATGTAGACAGATTCTTGACTATCAAGGAACTGAAAGGTTGCTAAATTAGGCAGGTATTAAGGGAAGAGGACACAATCAGACCAGCCATGATCTCACTGAATGGTAAAGCATTTTTGAGGGACTGAATGGTCCACTGCTGCTTCTAAGGCATATATTTCCATGAGCCTCCATCCTATGAAAGACTCTTGTGTAGAGTCATAGAATGATTACTGCTAAGGAGGTGGCAATTTGACTCATCATGTTTGTGGCGGCTCTCATATTTTCCTCTTGGTCCAACTTCCAGCTCTATCTCTGCAAAACCCATAAGGTTCTGTCCTATGAAATTAATAAACCATATGTCAGGTTACTATGCTGCTATGTCACATGCTTAATGAAGTAATAGAGCTTTGAAATTGGTCATTAATATCTGATGTTTGATGTATATTTCTTAATTAGAATTTTATGACAATTTTATTTGATGCAGAAAGTTTTTTTTTGTTTCCTCGGGTTATTGTGCAAAGTCTATTTCCAGCAACAGGACAAATTTACTATTCAATATTGAAAATTAATAAAATGCTGTTAGATGTATAAACAAATTAACAAAACTATCTTCTTTCCTCCAATTCAACTATGAGTGTGTTTCTAAATATTTAATGATCAAGATCTGTTTAGAATAAGATATTGAGGGTACAGTGATATGGTCTCTCCCTCTGGGCCAGGACATCTGGGTTCAAGTTCCATCAGCCTCAGAGACATATCCGAACAGATAGATTAAAATAAAGTATTGGGAGCTCTTGTGGTACAGTGGTAGTGTGCCTCCTTCTGGCAGGTTCCACAAAGTCTAGCTTCAATTCCCAGCTGCCCTAAACATGGGGCAGGTTGGTTAAAAATAAAAAGAGAGTTGATAGCATAGTGATAATGTCACTGGATTGGTAATCCTGAACACCTGGTTAACGTTCTAGGAGCTTTTGTGGCACAGTGGCCAGGAAAGTCCCACCTAACAGGTTGATTAAAAATGTCTACAACACAATATTCATAATGTTTGTGAACTGCAAGAAAACTGTATTACTAATGTGAAAGCTGGGTTACTTACCTTTGATATTTTCTCTTGTCACATAAAGCTTTATTACTAGAATTAATTCAAACATTTATTCAATCAGAATCATTCCTACAGGCAATGATGAATGTTATCACAGAAGTATGCAAAGTAAATGCATACAAAGGATCTAAATGAAGTAAAACAGATCATGTTAGTTGCAAAGACCATGCTGTGCATCATTCTGTAATAAGTCTTCAAGATTGTCAATAAGTTACACATTTTTAGAACAATCCACAAGTAATTCAAAAAGTGTTTTTGTTTGTTTAATTGTAAGTATTCAATTTTATCTTAGAATTAATTCAAGGATATTAATTTTATTACTAATTTGATTTAGTTAATATGTGAAAGATGTGATGTCCTTATGTTAGGTAATTCTCATATAAATATGCTTCCCAAAACTGCAAATATCAAAGCCTATAATTAAAATCTCAATACTGGTCACTGACATCTTTGCATATCTATTGCAGTGCAAGATTTCCAGATACGGTTTTCCTAATTTGTTACACTCACCTGTGGATATAAATAAGTTGAATTATTCAGTAGGACCATGTTGACACCTTTCACATTTACAGTGAGACTTTGTAAAATGAGACTTTTGTATTCTGCTGACCATTGGAGGATGAAAATATTTTCCACAATTTTTCAGGATGAGGATACCTCTTTGGAAAATAATATTATAGCAATAGAAAATAGTCTAAAACTATTTGATGTTTGTGTTTTGTCATTAAGAAGTAATGGTTATAACCACAAATTTATTTTGCTTCCATTATTTGCAAAATGCATTACAGCTTGTCAATTCACTACTGAAAACAAAACTGCAAAGAAAAATGGCCCTGGATGAAGCATCAGCAGACAATGAGCCAAGGACGTCTCTTTGAGCAGAATAGAACTACAATATTTACTTTATGGGACATATTATGTTATTATGGTAAACCTAACTACAATGAGAAAAGTCTGAAGACCATTTTGTTTAATATGAAGCAAGTGCCAGCTGCTTGAACATAATAAAGGTGCCCTCAGTGATGGGACTTATGCTGACATCTTTTGGAACTTTCATAGCAGCTCTCAGTGGAAATTCTTCCTTTTATCTCTGCTGTTCTTGCTCCTCCTGTCTTCCTGAACTTGCTGACAGTTTAGCCTGTCTTTCATTATCACCAAATTTTGCAGTACACAACATAACCCTGGAAACACAGTCATAACTGTGGTAAAGAAATGCTCAATAAATTTTCTGTTGGTAACAGGATTCTCATGCTATCACAGCTGTGCCATGGCCCCAGCAATGAGTTATGAGCCATGTCAGAAGATGGTAGTTCTGGTCACCTAGTAGCCAGCTGGGAACATGGCAGGCTGGTTGAAATGAAGACGGTAGCGTTAACCAGAGCATGATATGAACACCAGCCATAGAGATGCATGATAAGCGGGTTAAGTTGGAAAGCAGATTGGATGTTCAGAGTGTGGATTTTCTTTCTCTTCAATATATCAGAATACTGGTGGTCATGACATACTGTGTGTTTGACTGGATGAAGTCCATTGCTCTCTGGTCCTGTTTCATATTCTGTTGATTAGGAAAGTAATGCAGCTTTTTCTTCTGGTATAGAGACCCTCTGAGACTTCACTGACTAGTTGGTATATAGTAAACTAGGATATAGCGATGTACAACTAACAGGAAATTGTCAATGTCACCTGCTGCAGTCTGCAATCATAGAAGGTACTCATGGAATCCCTACAATGCAGAAAGAGGTCCATCAAGTCTGCAGCAATCCTCCAAAGAATATCCCAACCACACCCAGCCCCCTACTCTCTCCCCATAACCCTACATTTACCTAATCTATCTAGTCTACAAACCTTTGGACTGTGGGAGGAAACCAGAGCACCCAAAGGAAACCATTGTAGAGATGGGAAGAACATGAAAACTCCACACAGACAGTCACCCAAGTTTGGAATTAAATCTGGGTCCCGGACACTGTAAGGCAGCAGTGCTAACCACTGAGCCATTGTGTGAAATATCCCTGTAATATAAAAGTTAAGGACCAGGAGACCAGGACAGCTACAGTTAATACTCTTCTTTTGGTTCAAGATTCCAGTTGTGGCTGCAGCAGGTAAAATAACTTGGTGGAACATCTTCAGTAAAATTGGATGGATGGAGCCCAACGTATATTGCAGACATCTATATTTTTGCACCCTCAGGCAACTTAAACAATGGTAATTAATGATTACTACCAAAATTCTGTATCAAAGTCAAATCTTCAGAGGTATCTCTTCTTAACAGAGATTCCATTCAGCATGTATTTTCACCTTTTTACCAAAATAACCCTCAAAATGCCTAGAAGTCAGCTTTAAGGTTAGATACTAATAGGACAGCCGAACATATAGACAGAAGTAGACTCTTAACTCAGGTTAAAATTAAGAACCTAAAATCAGCTATTTCCTTTAGAATAATTCTACATTTAAGATTAAATCCATTCGAAAATAAGTATCAGGCTATCATAAATGGTGTGAATGTATCTTAAATATTCAGCATTGTGGTTATATTACAAATCAATATTATCTCTAGAAAGGAGAAGATGGAAAAGTGATCTAATGGAAGTCTTTCAGATTATGAGAGGCTTTGACAAGGCAAACATAGAGAAAATGTTTCCACTTCTGGGCAAGATCAAATTAGGGGTCATATACATATAGCACAGTTTTCTTTGCAGTCAGGAGCATTATTTTATGGTTTTGTTTGTACAACTATTTAAATATTTAGTAGCTATACTTCTGGGACTCAGTATAATTTAGTTTTGTTTATTTTTCAATTACATAATTTAATTTCCACTATTTTTAATAGAGTTATATAATTTTGGTCTGTTCGCCGAGCTGGAAATTTTTGTTGCAAACGTTTCGTCCCCTGTCTAGGTGACATCCTCAGTGCTTGGGAGCCTCCTATGAAGCGCTTCTGTGGTGTTTCCTCCGGCATTTATAGTGGCCTGTCCCTGCCGCTTCCGGTTGTCAGTTTCAGCTGTCCGCTGTAGTGGCCGGTATATTGGGTCCAGGTCTATGTGTTTGTTGATGGAGTTTGTGGATGAGTGCCATGCTTCTAGGAATTCCCTGGCTGTTCTTTGTTTCGCTTGCCCTATAATGGTAGTGTTGTCCCAGTCGAATTCATGTTGCTTGTCGTCTGCGTGTGTGGCTACTAAGGATAGTTGGTCGTGGCGTTTCGTGGCTAGTTGATGTTCATGGATGCGGATCGTTAGCTGTCTTCCTGTTTGTCCTATATAGTGTTTTGTGCAGTCCTTGCATGGGATTTTGTACACTACATTAGTTTTGCTCATGCTGGGTATCGGGTCCTTCGTTCTGGTGAGTTGTTGTCTGAGGGTGGCTGTTGGTTTGTGTGCTGTTATAACTCCTAGTGGTCGCAGTAGTCTGGCTGTCAGTTCTGAAATGCTCCTGATGTAGGGTAGTGTAGCTAGTCCTTTGGGTTGCGGCATGTCCTCGTTCCGATGTCTTTCTCTTAGGCATCTGTTGTTGAAATTGCGTGGGTATCCGTTTTTGGCGAATACCTTGTATAGGTGTTCCTCTTCCTCTTTTTGCAGTTCTGGTGTGCTGCAGTGTGTTGTGGCTCTTTTGAATAGTGTCTTGATGCAACTTCGTTTGTGTGTATTGGGGTGGTTGCTTTCATAGTTCAGGACTTGGTCTGTGTGTGTGGCTTTCCTGTATACCTTTGTGGTGAATTCTCCGTTCGGAGTTCTCTGTACCATCACGTCTAGGAATGGGAGTTGATTATCCTTTTCTTCTTCTCTCGTGAATCGGATTCCTGTTAGTGTGGCGTTGATGATCCGGTGTGTTTTCTCTATTTCTGTGTGTACTAATGTAGTGTACAAAATCCCATGCAAGGACTGCACAAAACACTATATAGGACGAACAGGAAGACAGCTAACGATCCGCATCCATGAACATCAACTGGCCACGAAATGCCACGACCAACTATCCTTAGTAGCCACACACGCAGACGACAAGCAACATGAATTCGACTGGGACAACACTACCATTATAGGGTAAGCGAAACAAAGAACAGCCAGGGAATTCCTAGAAACATGGCACTCATCCACAAACTCCATCAACAAACACATCGACCTGGACCCAATATACCGGCCACTATAGCGGACAGCTGAAACTGACAACCGGAAGCGGCAGGGACAGGCCACTATAAATGCTGGAGGAAACACCACAGAAGCGCTTCACAGGAGGCTCCCAAGCACTGAGGATGTCACCTAGACAGGGGACGAAACGTTTGCAACAAAAATTTCCAGCTCGGCGAACAGAACCACAACAACGAGCACCCGAGCTACAAATCTTCACCCAAACTTTGAATTTTGGTTTATTATGTACAGAAGCTAAAAATGTGCATATTCCACTCAGAAACTGTTATATTTTAATCCAATTGATGAGTTTACTTCTCACTGTTATTTTTCCTGTCAGTTCATAGAATCATAGTTACTAAATGTAAATTAATTTATAGTAGATGGTCTCATTTGCACTCTAACTGTGTTTCAATGGTAACATACATAGGCCAAGCAACCTGAAATGTAACGCAGTGATTGAACCTAATGGTTCCCACTTCCTGAGAATTCTTGCATTTTATAATGTCTAAAGCTATTGAAAAGATACTGGTATTGAAATAACTTCAAAATTAATTTTAAGATACTTAATAATATGGATGTTTTATTCAGGTGGCTGCTCACAACATACATTTATAGCCATTTAGGTAATAGTGAGGCTCCTTAACAGAACTACGCCAGATATGGAGTTCAAAACAGATTTTCTGTATTTGTAGTTATAATTACTGTGTGCAAGCAATGATTAAAAGCTGGATTGAAAGACCAGACACTCAGTACTAATAATACTTCTCTCTTCTAATTACATTTTTGCTCAGCTGAACCTCATCCTGTTGCAGTGTCATTGAATTTAGTTGGTTTGTAATGATCATGGAATTGGAACTTTTAGCATTAGTAGTTTACCCTGCAGTTCTGAGTGGAACTATTTATTTTTAAAAGCAGCTTTAATTAAAATGAATAATATCAAGAGCTCACCTGGCACTCCTCCAGGACGATCAGCTTTAATGTAGGCTCTACAATTGAGGACACTACAACAGTGAACTCATACCCAGCTGTAACCTGACCCCATTTATGTTGTGACAGGCTTAATAGGCTCAAGAGAACAGCAATCCCTGAACTACTGAAATCTGAAGCTATGTTGAATTGTACAGTAAGAACATGCATTTTTAAAACATTGGTAAAACACTTTGTTGTTTTCAATTGCAATAAGTATTAGAAGTGTGAGAAAAACAAAAATGTATAATGGTTAAAAGTTTTTTAATTAACATGCAATCCCTTTATGCACAGATTGTTCACAGTATCAAGACAGCTACACCTGCATCAGAAAGTTCCATCTCCTCAGCTCAGACTGGAAATTGGTCCTTTGCTGCAGCAGTGTAACAGTCTCCCAGTTTCCACAACATGCATATTTACATGGGAACATGACGCCTGACAAGCCTGCTCTATCATTTAAAAGGTTAGTTGAATATTTTAATGTATTTTTTCCATAATATCCTCATAACTTTTTTATGTCAATGGTAATCAGAAATCTATCAGTATCTGTTTTAAATATACTCAGATACTGAGATTCTGCAGCCCTCTGACATAGAGAATTCCAAAGATTCATAACCTCTCCAAGTAAAAGTAAAATCTCCTCATCTCAGTCCTAAGTGGCATCCTCTCTATTTTTGAAATGTGCCTCCTGGTTCTAGTCTCCATAACCAGGGGAAATATCTTACCTGTGTCTATCCCTTCAAGTATTTTGTTGGTTTCAATGAGACAACACCTCATTCTTTGAAAATGTAGGGAATACAAGCTCAGTTTTCCCAAACTCTTTTCATAGGACAGTCCTGCCATCCCAGGAACTAATCCGGTGAATCTTCATTGCTCACCTTCTATGGCCATAATATACATCCTGAGGTAAAAAGACCAAAACTGCACACAATGATCCAGGTGCAGCCTAAGCAAGCTTCTGTACGATTGAAACAAGACTTCATTAATCCAGCACTCATATTGTCTTGAGATAAAGGATAAAATTCCATTATTCTTCCTAATAGTTTATTGCATCTGCCTTTTTGCTGTCAATAACTTATTGATAAGGATATTTAGGTCCCTTTGTAATTTACACTTTCCAACCGCTTTATAAAGGAAGTTGGTTCAGTGCTGAATTAGTGGAAGTTCGTGATATCTATAAACTGGGGCTGGTGAAACTGAATTCACATATAGGTCCCTACAACCAGCAAAATGAAGAAACTCATCTAAACCAGAGGGCTTAAATTATCTAACATTCCTATTATTTCATCTTCTTAAAATTTTCCAAAAAAATTAGGATTCCAGGTGTGTAGGATTCCAGGGATCTGTTCCCTTCCTGCTGGGCTGTATTTTTCCATTTTAATGTTTTTATACTTCCACTCAATGTCCAGTGGTTGACTATGTGAAAATTATTGATTGGTGATTTGATCACTAATACCATCTATTTCACCTTCATAACATCTCGACTTCAGCCATCTTAGCTCATCTTCTACTGAAACTCTCATTCATGCCTTTGCGATCTCTAAACATGACTATTCAAACACACTGCTTACTGATGTCCCATTTTCTTCCCTCCAAATCAAGCTACAGTTGACTTTAAAATTCTCGTCCTTACTTTCAAGTCTTTCAATTACCTTGTACTTCTCTATATTTGATATCAAGACTGACAATCCTCTAGATATTCCTCTAATTCTGACCTGTTGTACATTCCCACATGTAATTGCTCCACATTGAACACCATGCCTTCTATTGCCTAGGCCCCAAGCACTGCAATCCCCTGCATCTCTACTCTTTCATCTTTTAATTCAATTTTTAAAGCCTACCTTTTTACTAAGCTTCTGTTTTTCTGGCCTAATATCTGTTTGTATGATTCAACATTTTATAGTTGCTGTATTAATTTACCAAGATTACTACACACATGTAAAATTTGTAAAGTGCCACTTGTGTTAACCTACGCTAATTTGTTGTACCGGTTATGGTATATTCCCGTGATTCATATCCCAATGATTTCTTTTTCTCCGTTTAATTAATTTCACACATATTCAATTAATACTTCTCCTCTGTGAAGCCTCCATAAATCTTTTTCAGCTACCTCATAATTTCAGTCCCGACCTTTGTTTGGGTGCAATTACCACCTAAAAAGCACACTGGCAAATTTTAATCTGTTACTGATTAAAACTGCATACATGAAGGATATACTTGTAATGAATTTTATGAATTTTAAACTGTAGTCAAAGGATCAGTATAATTATTTTTAAAAATGCACAATTTGCAACTTTGTTGCATATTAACTTGATTCCTTTATGGGATGTAAACATTATTAGCAAGGCCAGCATTTGTTACAAATTTCTATTTTCCCTTCAGCCTGGTGGCATGGTAGGCCATTTCAGAGGGCTGTTCAGTTTTGGAGTCACACTTAGGCAAGACCTGATTAGGATAGCAGATTTCCATCTCTAAAGTGAACTAGTGGAATTTTACAGCTATCAGTGGTAATTGTCATGTTCACTAATATTGAGATAAGTTTCATAATCTAGATCTATTAAATGAATTCAAATTGAATTAACCACATAGTGAGATTCTAATCAATGTTTCCTAGAGCATTAGACCAAGATTACTAGTCTGGTGATATTATGACCTTGGATGGTAACAGAATGTCTCAAATTTGAAACTAAATCATACTATGAGCATATCACAGCCAGTATCAAAATATTAAAAGGTCCTCTTATTGTTTTCAAAGAAAATATTATTCTTAGAACTTAGAGACACATTAGTTGGCATTTAATTATGTCATATTCCAAAAATCCAAATCCAACTTAAATTCTTACAAACAAAAGGGGCAAATACCCTGAGATTTGCAGATAATTAAGAAAAGCTATTTCCATGTGAAAATAATAGTTATGATTTAATGTTCCGTGGTTAATATTACGCCACATTCTTTTAGGATGTTAAGGATGCTTTCACAAGCTAAGAAAAGGCTAACTTGTCCTAATGAAAGATAATGAGAAATTCAATTCTGTATATATATTGGCTGTGATACTTCCTGGGTGTAGTTGTCAATATTTGTGAAAATCCCCAAAAACATTATATGTGGTGTGATATTCAGTAATTGTTCACGTTAATTTACTTAGACTATGTATACTGAAACTTTACTACATTAAGTTTGTATTTTTACCCCCAGCATATATTCACCTGTAGTTTCTAGCTGAAATTGGTCAGGTCCTAATTGATAAGCTGTATCAAGGCACAGTTTGCATCCACAACTTGCCTGTTTAATGCAAATGAGGCTCCTCTTAATTTTGATCAGATCTCAGATCAATATCTTTGGCTGTCTGCCCAGCTGTTCTGCTTATTTTGTGCCAGAATTCCCCTCCTAATATACATTAATATACATTAATATCCTTTAACGGCAGCCAGAATGCTTACAGGTCTTTAGCTAACACTCCAACTGATGGATTGCCCTCTTGTGTCTAATTTCAGTATGATAAATATTAATAACATTTTCTACAAAGTTTAGTTTTTCCTTTTATCAAGCTAGAGCCATGCTGCATGCTGATTCTGCTTTAACTGCTGATTTTTGTTGAATCAAAAAAATGAATCCTTTTGTTCCCCCACCCATTTCCTCTGACATATTTACTAGGCACTTCTCACTCATGCATTTGTCCTTTGCAGAAACATTAAAGTGAATTGATCCCATGACATTTCAGGAGGTTAGCAGCTTGAGTATGGAATCTCACCCAACCGTATTTTCAGCAACTAATTACAGAACTCATTTCTGAAACACGTGTCTGAATATTATCTTAGACAATATTTGTCCTTTGTTTGTAATATAACTTCTCCTCTCTTATTATTTCATTTGTATCTTTTGAAAAAACTAGAGCAAAGAATTTTTAACTCGTAACACTTCCCTGACTATGTTGTGATTCCAGCTGACATTACTATTGGACAAGTGAGATGCCCATATGAAATCTGGCTTGATAGATCATGTTATGTTTTTTTAATTTAATGTACATTTCACTGAAATGTAAACACACAAAGCAACAGATTTGGTTTCAACAATTAAACAAAGTTATTACACAAAATAAATAAAATTAAAATAAACCAGGTTTTCTAAGACTAATACAGTTTGAATGAATGCTAAACATATGACAAAATAAAATCCATTTACTCTCTGACATTGTCACTTTACAGTTAATCAAAATCCAAAGGGGTCTTCCTTCTCCATCAGAATTGTATATTTGATTTAAATGTGTCTTCACAGTTTTTATCTTGTGAGCTATGGAGCCTTATTTATTGATAATTCACATATCTAAGCTGACAGCTTGGACTTTCTCTGTCTTCCAGTAGTCTGCAGAGTTCTAACCAAACACTCCTGGTCTGGAAATTTCACAAACCACACTCTTTCACTAAGGTAATTTATTCCCTTTATTGGTCTCCTTTTCTCCACTCCTGGTTATCATTTCCTTTCCTGTATCAAAAAAGGTTTTGAAATATTAATTGAAGTGAAAATATTGGTATAACTTTGCAGAGATTGTCAGGGCCATAGTGTTGAGCACAATTCTGCACCTGGAATTTGGAAGTGGTAGTGGCAGGAAGACTGTTGTGATCTTTCTAGAATTGGCCAGTTAAGGATTGTCAGCAAAATAGGGAAGCACAGTCCCAAAAAGTGGGGCCACAGTCCAGTATTGCTGGCAGTTCTACCCAGAGAGGTGGGTGTGGCTGATGCATATCAGAAGACACAAGGATGCCTCAAGATGAGGCAATCATTGCAGAATTATAAAAATATAAAAAATAAATGGTAGCCCTCCTATTGCTGGACCACCAGTGTGAAAGATGCCCGACATTTACAACAACAAGATCACGGGGCATTTGAAGCAGGCATCACTGTATCTCTCACATGGCAACAACCAGGCTTCAGCTTCAGTAAGAGGCTCATCTGTTATTAGGAAGAGCCTGGCACATCACCAATTTGACAGCAAGTGGGCATTTATTGAGTGTAATTAAAAACCTGACACATAGCTGATGCTGATCAGAGCCCTGCCTCTGACAAGATCATTTGGAATTCAGATTGTATCAAGAAGTAACACTGACCATGGCCAATTGCATCTGAAACAGATTCTAGTATAAATTCTAAACTTCTAGCCCAAATACTTATCCACTTCCCATTTTAAAGCTCATATTGACTTAAATTCTGGTACAGGTAGGATATTCCTTTTAACTTCTCCCCATATGCTTTTGGTAATGATCTCAAGTATCTAGTCAAGTGATAAATGGAAATGATTCCTTCCTAATTGCATTATCCAAAACTTCTCTTAATTTTGAACATTCTATACAAATTTCCCTTCATAGTTAAATCCTTTCATCACTGGAATCATTCTGGTAAATGGTTTGTTGTATATTCTTTCGCCAAGACACATTTACGAAAGCAAAGAGCCAAAGCTGTAGATATTTCTAATTAGTCTGTCAGAGAGGTTATTACACATCTATGAATCTGGGCCTTTTGGCTCAGCACCTAAAGTTCTATAAAATATTGAAATTACCCCTAATTGCTGATATGTGTATGTTTAACATTACTCCAGTTTGTGAATGTCCTATCCCAAATCTCTAAAGCAATTAAAAATAAACTTCATCAAGAAGTCGTTATGCACTATGCTATATTCCTCAAACAGCATATTCCACTCCCCATCACTGGCTTGTATCCCAATGCTTGACAGTGATATGAAAGAAAAACCTCTGTAATATTCAGTAACAAACAAGACTATGGTAATTCCAACGCTATTGATGATCACTAATGGCAACACTTGTGCTTGCTTTGCACAAAATGGAAATGCATCTATATACAAAGAGCACTTCAAAAAGGTAAATCAGCTGTGTTAATTTCACGATTCAATGCATTTTAAATGAGTTTGTTTTCCTCCTTTCTTCTGCATAGAAACTAATAGCTGCCTCATTCTGCTGTAACTAAGCTAATATTCTAATCAGATTAAGGACTTGGACAACAAACAACTGGCCCAGTGCAACATTCAGCGTTAAGGATTGCACAATACATGATTTGATTTGAAACTGTGTAATGTTGGATGAAATAGTATTGAGAATTTATCTTATATACATGAAATGTACTCTAGCTTTTCTCAACAAGTTGCGTTGCTTAACATTGTGTATCTGCATTTACAGTTTCTATTAGCAGAATTCTTCAAGCCCCTGAACAGCATGGGCAAAATGGCAAGTTAATTAGGAAAATATGGCAAGATCAGAGAAATAACATTTTTAATGTTGAGGAGAAAAAGACTAATTTTTCACCAAAGGCTTGAATCTCACTAATAAGTAACCAAGCAGTCTGTTTGCATCCATATGTTATCTATGCAGGCATTAACGTTCGATTATTACCATTTCTTTCCTTATTTATAATCATTTTGCTATTCTCTCAGAGGGCAGAGAGAAAGTAGGTGGCAACATAAAAGTCAGAGCAGGTAATTGGCAGCTCCATTTTCTCCTCCAGGCCTCCGTTTTGGCTAGCAGTCAACAATATGTCAGAGTACATTCTGTAAGCGGTGATCATCAGCATCGTTCATTCATGGAACTTTGCATCGAACATGTACCAGCTTCATCACATTATGGTATATTTCCAGTTCACTTAGAATAAAGATTATCACTTCAGTACTGCATCTTGGAGGGCACTAAGACCTTGGGTTGTAATGCTGCTAACAAGTCCCTTTGCACAGAGGGTCAGACACCCATCCTGTGCATCAGAGCAATGTGCATCTCATGGCCCCCAGCTTGCTTTCTTATTGTACTTTGATTTTGAACCTACTTTGATGCTCAAGTATTGCTGCCTTTCTTTTTCTTGCCTTTTTATACTTCGCCCCCTCAACCAGAACTTTAAGGTCCATGGTACTTCTGCCTTGTCATTGACACAAAGCCAGGCAGCTCCTCATGGTTGTCAGCAATCACCAGTCAAGGGCATGGACATATTCTGTATGGCACTATGCTATACCAATGTGCCAACAACTCACATGGCAAACACACTGCATGTGCTTCAGCCTCATGGTCATGTCTCAAAGTCAAAATACGGTAGTCAAAGGCAAAAGTGAGGACTGCAGATGCTGGAAACCAGAGTCTAGATTAGAGTGGTGCTGGAAAAGCACAGCAGATCAGGCAGCATCCGAGGACCAGGAAAATCGATATTTTGGGCAAACGCCCTTCATCAGGAATGGAGGCAGAGAGCCTCCAGGGTGGAGAGATAAATGGGGGTCGGTGGGGCTGGGGAGAAGGTAGCAAAGAATACAATAGGTGAATGGGGATGGGGATGGAGGTGATAGGTCAGAGGGGAGGGTGGAGCACATAGTGGGAAGGGAGATTGGCAGATAGGACAGGTCATGAGGACAGTGCTGAGCTGGAAGTTAGGAACTGGCGTAAGGTGGGGGGAGGGTAAATGAGGAAACTGGTCTACATTGATGCCCCGGGGTTGAACTGTTGGAGGGGTGGGGTTTGAGGGCGGAGGTGCGGGATGTGGATGAGATGCGTCGGAGGGCATCTTCAATCATGTGGGAAGGGAAATTGCGGTCTCTAAAGAAGGAGGCCATCTGGTGTGTTCTATGGTGGAACTGGTCCTCCTGGGAGCAGATACGGTAGAGGTGGAGGAATTGGGAATACGGGATGGCATTTTCGCAGGAGGTAGGGTGGGAAGAGGTGTAATCCAGGTAGCTGTGGGAGTTGGTGGGTTTGTAAAAAATGTCAATGTCAAGTCGGTCATCATTAATGGAAATGGAGAGGTCCAGGAAGGGAAGGGAGGTGCCAGAGATGGTCCAGGTGGAATGTGTTGGTGAAGTTGATGAACTGCTCAACCTCCTCGCGGGAGCACGAGGTGATACCGATGCAGTCATCAATGTAGCGGAGGAAGAGGTGGAGAGTGGTGTTAGTGTAACTACGGAAGATGGACTGTTCTATGTAGCTGACAAAGAGACGGCATAGCTGGGGCCCATATGGGTGCCTATGGCTATCCGTTTGGTCTGGAGGAAGTGGGAGGATTCAAAGGAGAAATTGTTGAGGGTAAGGACCAGTTCAGCCAAACAAATGAGAGTGTCAGTGGAAGGGTACTGTTGGGGACATCAGGAGGGGAAGAAAAGGAGGGATGGAGGCCCTGGTCATGGCGGATGAAGGTGTAGAGGGATTGGATGTCCATGGTGAAGATGAGCCGTTGGGGGCCAGGGAAACGGAAGTCTTGGAGGAGGTGGTGGGCATGGGTGGAGTCTCGAAATTATGTGGGGAGTTCCTGGACCGGGGGGAGGGGGGGGAATAACACAGTATCGAGGTAGGTGGAGATGAGTTTGGTGGGGCAGGAGCATGCTGAGACAATGGGTCGGCCAGGGTGGTCAGGCCTGTGGATCTTGGGAAGGAGGTAGAATCGGGCGGTGCGGGATTCCTGGACTATGAGGTTGGAAGCTGTGAATGAGAGATTTCCTGAGGTGATGAGAATGTGTATGGTCTGGGAGATGATGGTTTGGTGATGGGGGGGGTGAGGTCATGGTCGAGGAGGCGGTAGGAGGAGGTGTCTTCGAATTGGTGTCTGGCTTCAGCGGTGTAGAGGTCAGTGCGCCAAACTACCACTGCACTCCCTTTATCTGCTGGTTTGATGGTGAGGTTGGGATTGGAGCAGAGGGAGTGGAGGGCTGCGCGTTGTGAGGGTGAGAGGTTGGAGTGGGGGAGGGGGGTAGACAGGTTGAAGCGTTTAATGTATCGGTGGCAGGAGGAAATGAAGAGCTCAGGGGCGGGTAATAGGCCAGCGCGGGTTGTCCAGAAGGATGGAGTGTGTTGGAGTTGAGTGAAGGGGTCCCCGGAAGGTGGGCGGGAGTCCTGATTGTAAAAGTAAGCTCGGAGGCGGCAGAAGAAGTGTTCGACGTCACAGTGCGTATTAAATTCATTGATGCGTGGACGGAGGGAGATAAAGGTAAGGGCTTTGCTGAGGACTGATCGTTCATCCTCAGTGAGGGGGAGGCCTGGAGGATGGTGAAAACTCAGCAGGGCTGGTAGCTAGGACCTGGTGTGGGTGCGGAACCTGTAACTGGAGTGGGCGTGGTGGTAGGTGGAATGGGGGTGGAGTCATGAGTGGGGGTGATGTTCCCCTCAGGTTTCTGGGGAGCGGGGATGGTGACAGTGGGATCTGTGGGGTGCATGTCATCAGAATGCAGGTGAGTGGCGTTGGTGGGGCGGAAGTGGTGGCGAACATGGCAGTGGGGGGGGGCGGAAATCGCTGAGTGTGTGACATCAGCACTGATGTAGGGGGGGTGGAAGTGATGTCACGTATGGTGCTTAGACAAGTCAAGGGGTCTGTCATTATTCAGGATTTACGAGCACAGTAAGTCAAGGACATCATCAGATATCAGTTCAAGGACTTGGACACGAAGCTTTGGTTTCTGAGGCCAATTGGAGTCAAACAGTCTGGATCACTACAGTGGAGTACTGCTCGGTCAGTCATGCATGTCCATTCGACTGGTCTGCACATAATTGTGAGTCAGTCAGGGGTCTGGTCACTCATCTGTTAGGATTGTCTTTCCAAGTCGGTTAAGGCAAGGGGTCAGGGTCAGTCCAGGGGATCTGTTCACTGAAAGTTCAGCAGTTACCAGATGCCAGTGCTATGATGGGAAAACCGAGAAAATAAATTGCTGAATTGAAGGCAACATGCTGGAATGCAGAAGGATTAACAGTTGTTAAGGGGACAACTCAACACATAAGGGAAGGAGCCGAGGAGCAGGAAAATCGACATTTTGGGCAAAAGCCCTTCATGCATTCCTGATAAAGGGCTTTTGCACGAAACGTCGATTTTCCTGGTCCTCGGATGCTGCCTGACCTGCTGTGCTTTTCCAGCACCACTCTAATCTAGACTCTGGTTTCCAGCATCTGCAGTCCTCACTTTTGCCTACATAAGGAAAGGAGGTAATATGGTGAGAGGGCAAAGAGTACTCCAGAAGGTTCATCAATGGTCACCACCACCCTGGCTTCGATGAGTGTGACAATGTATGACTAAGTTGTATGCCTGAAGGTCAGTGAGTAAACTGGGGAGATCGGCAGTTCAATAAAAGAGTTGGGTAGATTGTGGATCAATACCTATAGGTTAGAGTCAAAGAGCAATAGAGTTTTATGGTAAGAAAGAGGTCCTTCAGCCCATCATGAAAAGGAGGGAAAGGCAGAAAGGAACATGAGCACTTTAAGGCAGGGTCACTAAGATTAAACAGCTGAGTTTGTGACTCACTCCATGAAATGCTATCTGTGTGGCCTTCCAACCTCATCTCAATCCAAAGTACACAATTGAAATTAAAATTGGCTATCACTATACTACAATAAGTAGAGTAACTTTTTTTTCTCTGAGGGTGGTCTTTTGTGCATTGTAAGATCCTTTAAAGGCAATAATATTAACAGACACTCACAATAACAGGGTAAAGATATCTTTTATTTCAAAACATTTTGGATCTGAATCTCATTCATTGACCAACTGTGTTGACTAAAAATCTTGGCCACAGAAATCTTGACCGTATCATTCAATATTAAAATTAATCCTGATAATAGCTGTGAGGCACAAGTAAAGTCAGGTTAACTGCGAAAGCTCACTTTAGATGCAAAAGCCACAATCACCTCCCAATGTGCTATCTGCACGAGCTACTCACTTAACAATTTGGGCTATAAAATGTCCACACTGTTATGCTGTTTGCAATGTTGCCTTTCTTGACAACATTGGGAGTTGGGGTTGGAGGGAGGAGTTCCCATTATTACTACCACATGAACAATCTCTAACTGTATATGTGCCAAAAGGTTTGCAGAACATACATCTGAATCAGATCAATAATGTGCAATGTTGATAGGGAGGCAGCCTCTTGATGTGGAGTTTCCAGCCATGGATGCCCTCACAATGAAACAAAGATGTAGGAAAGCCGCAGTAACTTGGCTTTGACGTAATGCCTTACAGATGCCATACTCTGCTGAGAGAAGGTAGTGAGATTACCAGGTCATGATATCCAGCACATTTACAGTGAACACCTTCCACTGGGGCCATAAGATGTCTCCTGCACATCAGAGTTCCATGCAGATCATGTCTGAGGTTCATTGCAGTGACCATGCAAGCAGAGCTTAATCCTTGGATTCTTTCTCTGGACATCAGGGAGAGCTGCAGCATTGCACCAAGTAGGAAAAAGAGGTATTTCATCTGAAAGAACAAGTTCTTTCACATCATACAGCACAGCTGCATCAGCCAAAGCAGGCAGGACAGCATGAAGTTATCTTTCATTGATGGTGCAATGGCCAGCATCCACTGTGTAATCCCAACTGCAAGTGCAGCTTACTAGTTTTATCTTTCAATGCTTTTTTCTCTAGTTTAATAAAAAATGCATGTTACAAATTAGCAGAAGCCTTTACAATACCTGATGTTCCCTCAATCATATTCCATGCTAGTATGGGTGCTACAGGAAGAATAGATTTCATTCAGACAGGATAAGAACATCATGTGACACTAATGATAGTAAGCCTCTCTATCTGCAGTGTATATTTGCAGCTAAAATAAGGGTCACTCACACAGCTGATGGTGAAAAGTAAACATACACAGAGGAACCTCGATTATCCGAATATCGGATTATTCAAAGGTGAGCTCGAGGTCCTGCTAGAAACATTACTTCAAAGAGGTGTTTCCAACACTGATCGCACCTTTTATTTACAATGATTAAAAACAAACTCGTCTTACTGAAATGCTGCCGAGAACAGTCCTGGACATCGATGGGAGCCTAGGCACCATCTCCAAATAACTAACCTCCTGCCCTCTCTCCCTCTCTCCCTCTCTCTCTCTCTCCCCCCACACTTTCCCTGGAGTTCTACACAGGGGTGTGCTATTTGAAGACTCACCCCCCAAGGAGTCCAGTCTGGCTGCCCCGGGTTGCCCCAGAGGAGAGGCATTGAATCAATTAACCGAATAATCAATTATTCAAATGAAATAGTGCCTGCCCATCTCATTCAGATAATTGAGGTTCCTCTGTACAGTAACTCCTCTGGCTCCGTGAAATAATGAATCACAAATTTACCCATCCACACTAAAAAGTAACTAACAACGAAGTTCAGTATCCAGATGCAAAACTGGTGTATCTGATTTTTAACCTAATTTTAATCTACTTTAAAAAGAACTTTACACATGAATTTCATCATTCACGGGAATTCTCAGGAACGGGACCCTTGCGGATATAGAGGAATAATTATATTTACAAATATGAAAATTTACAATGAAGTCTCCCCATAGCACTTATGTGCCTTCATAAAGTTTCTTTCTCCTTTCCTTCCTATTATGAGTTGTACAGTACAGAGCAGCCCTTTACCCCGTCAAATCTATATCAACCCATCTACATGCATCCCATTTTCCAGCAGTTGTCCCAACATTATGACATTTCAAGTGCTCATCAACCTACCTTTTAAAGGTTGTGCAGTCAGGATCTGTGGCTGGGCTGGAAGGATCCTACCCTGTGATGACAATTTTGCCCTTGAAGGTTTGGGTAGGATACCCCAAGGGCTCTTGTGGTTAGAGTGGGCAGATGTATCAAGAGTGTCCTGGCTAGATGCATGTTCACCCTTCTCTCTTGGACTCCCATGGGTTGGAGCTTTTAAGCATGGTGTATGTGGAGGTGCCAGATATGTCTAGAGCATCTAGAGAGCATACTAGACTTCTGATGAGACTGTTAGCAGCTCCTGTTCAGGCTGATTGCCAACTGGACCCAATCTGTCTCCTTGACTGCAGTAAGATTAAAGTTCCTCATCTCCCATTTGGCTTGAGGTTAGTTCTGATGACTGGAGTGGTGGCGTGTAAGTCTGTGCATAGATCTGACTGACAGATGTGCTGATTCTGGGTCTTCATGACAATTAACTTGTCCATGGAGGCAGCCAGATGGCCGCATGATGGAGGTTGCCCTGTAGAGATGTTGTTGGTGGACTCCTCCAACTTTAAAGTCTATTTCCGCTCACCTATTGTTCCTGTGCCTGCAACTGCTTTTGAATGAGGTTATTAATGCCTAACACCACAGGGTCCTCTCCTGATGGGCTGAGCAGATGGCTGGCCTCTGGCAGTTCTCTGAGAGCCAATGACCTTGGGTGTTTCTTGCTAGGCCAGTTGCAGAGATGTGTCAGGGATGTGCTCACCAGAATGTCTTTCCAACTCTAATCTTAAGTATTCACTAAGGTTTCAGTATCTGAGCTGATGGGCGGCACATTTTGCTGGTACTTCCTCCAAGCGATCAATGGCTTCTTTGGGTCTGGGTGGGTTGTTCTTCGGAGGGTCAGTGTGGACTTGTTGGGCTGAAGGGCCTGTTTCCACACTGTAAGTAATCCAATCTAATCTTCTTCCATGTAGATGCCACTGGTGCCTTCAGGAGACAGGAGAATGAATTGCAAAATAGTATAGAAGTTTGAGCAAATTAAGAATTTATTCACAGTGGCAGTAATGGGAAACCAGCACAGCACTTGACAATGAATATTACTTGGTTGCTGGGGCATGGAGGTCTCAACGTCACCAAATGAATGGTCATGTTCCTCTCTCATTCAGGCAAGGATGCTGTCTTCATAGAGGGTGAGGAAATAAATTTCAGGTACTTCACACCCTGTCTTTTGGCTTTCTCCATCCTACCATGGGATGTTTTCTTCTGTAATGAGACATAGTGGGGATGAGTGAGATTAAAGTGTCTGGCATGGCTGTTACAGCTGGTGTAGGTGCTCAACGGGCGGTGAAGTTTCCAGAGTACACAGGAAAAGCAGAGCACAGGAAGGGTATGTGGAGTGGGGTAGGTGTGAGCAATTAAGAGAAGATGCTGCATGCAACAGTGAGTGTGGTAAGCCATAAGCCTTGTTGGGAAGTGAGTGCATTAACAGAGTTGTGGTGACTGTGGTAGCAGCAAGAAGATGGTGGTACTTACCCTGGTGAAGCACAGAAAGTTATTAAACCTTCTTCTTGTATTTCTAAGAATTCCTCTGGACCATGGAGTGACTCTGGGGGAAGCTTCAGATCGGCTTGTGAAGGACTGGTACCAATGTCTCCCCACATAGTCCTGATGGAAGAGGATGGCCCTTGTCCTTATCACCCCATCCACCAGGACAACTAGGTCTCTGTCTGCAAATTGTGGGTGCCAAATTACATCTGTCACCTGCAATAGAGTTAAGATTTGGGGCAATTCTTCCCATTCTGCAACTTGGATTGGTACTCCTACACATGCAGCAATCAACCAGGTGTACAGTTGAGGTTTAAATATGACACCAGCCATGGGAATCCCAGAAGATTTTGACATTGGCATGTATTTCTGCTCTTGTTGAACATGAGAGCTGCACCATAGAAGCGTGACATTCATGGTATAATTCAGTCCTATGATTTACGGATCACAACTATTACAGTTCAGAATAAAGCCATTCAGCCCATTGTGTATGTACCAGCTTTCCAAAAGAGCATCTCTCCTTGTGAACATTTGCTTTGTAACCCAGCACAGTGTTCCTTTTCAAATAATGATCTAATGCTATTTTGAATGCTCCATCACACTCTACAGTTCAAACATTAATCACTCTCTCTGTGAAAATGTGTTTCCTCATATCACTTTTGCTTCTTTACTAATTACTTTGAATCTGTGCCTTCCCATTCTCTATTTATTATGATTATATTTTTCTTTTTAAATTCTTATTCTGAGCTTTTTGCTTTTACATTTTCTCTATTAAATAAAATGGTGTAAAATATATGTGTATTCATTGAGACACATATTACATTATTCAAACATTACATATAGTTTGCAGCATTCAAAAAGTTAATTAATTTATGCTATCCAGTGTTACATTCTTTCACACCAGAGAAATTATGCCATTGCACATTCTATAATGATATTTCTTTATAAACCTATGCAGGCTTAACATAGGAAAAGAGGACTTAGGACTTGTGAACAGAAGTAGATCATCGGTCCTTCAAACATGCTACAATGTTCAATAAGATCATGATCTAATCGTGGTTTCAGCTCAACTTTCCTGTCTACTGTCATAACCCCTGACTCCCTTGTCTATCAAAAGCCTATATAATTCAGCCTCAATAATTTCATGGACACAGGAATAAGGAATCTAATATTTTACTTACATTTTATAATATGTATTTTAAAAAGAACACTTATTTTTGACAACTTTCCCACAGATATTAATGAATAATTGCTGCTTCAATTTTGCCAGTCTCGCCAACATTTTTGAGTCTAATCTCAAAAGTTGAACACGTGCAATCTCATACCATCTTGAAATTACCTGCCAAAGTCACATGATTTCTCTTCCCTCTCTATGACAACTCATCTAGTACCTACCATGGGCGAATCTCAGGAGGCATGTTAACAGTATCTATTGATAATTTCAGCATTAGGAGAAAATATTCTGAGTAATAACAAAAATCTTAATACATTGAAATTCCTTCAATCAGTCCCAAGTGCAAACAAATATATCACTTGAATGTTTATTCCCTTGGCTTAACATTCAATAAAGCGGTTGGAAGTGTTCCATCTAAATGCTCAAATGCTTACTGTGAAAATGATAGTTTAAGGAATCAATCAAGCAGCACAAATTTGATAATAATTGGTGTGAACAGGTACTCTGAAATACCTAGCAATTTTTTAACATTGTTTTGAACAGTTTCTTGATAGCCTTGGCTATCTCAGTGCTTTGTGCACAATCATACCTCTTCACATTGCCAATGATTGAGGCCTTGCCTCAACAAAGATGTCTTGGGACAAGATCCAAAGCGATATATTGCTTCTCCAAAAGGGAAGAAATTTAAAATGTTTTTCATACTCATCTTTCACTCCCTTCACCCGCATGCCCCACCCATCCATCCCGTGCACCCCAAAAGTCTCTGTCCACTCCCATAGACCTTGACCCCCCATGCAAAATAGCATCTACTTTCCTGCACCATCCCTTCTCCCTTCACCTGCCATGAATACTTACTAAATATCCACAAATACACATGCAAAAAAAATATAGTTCTATTACTTAATGTTCTCTACTGCCTAGTACATTCTATTGAGAAAAGTTCCTCATTTATATATTTTTAAAAAATTAACAGTTCTTGAGTGGTCAAAACTTGTGTCATGACAAGTCTTGACAAATTTTACAATTCCCCAAGCTTCTCCTCAGTAAACAACACCTGATTCTCCCTCCCTCATGAAAGGATATCTAATATCCCTGCAACCAAAGGAGTTTTGAAGTACCCTACCTTACCCACATAGGAATCTCAAATTTCCAAAGAGGTTTGCTGGCTATTCAAAAGAAATGCACTGAGAGCAGGCCTACACATCCCTGGGTCTAATCTTCGCACTCCAAATTCCAGACACCAGGGACTCCATTTAAATAGTCAGCTGCCTGTAGGAATCAGGCGTGTGCAAACTAGACCACTCAACTTATTCCTGCAAAAATGAGAAATCTGTGTTCAAGAGTGGGGCTTGGGATTCCTAATGACTTCTGGCACTTTCTGAATGGCAGAGATATTCTCCATCATGGTGACAATCCAGACTATTTGGAAATTTGCTGATAGCTGCCTGAACAAAACTGTACTCTTTTGCTAACCCACTGGATGGATTTCGGTCGGCCAGTTGTTTTACAGTAGATACAAATTTATGCTATGTTGGTATCATTGGCAAGTATAAAGAGAGATTTGGAAAATGGATGCCAAGAGGGGGCTCCCAACATCAGAAAAAAGTGGGCTATTTTCCATGACTTGGCTGCAGGAATGGTGCAGGAGGGAGGGTTTTGGATTCTTGGATAATTGGAGCTCTTTCTGGGGAAGGTGTGACCTCGTCAAACAGGATGGTCTTCACCTGAACCAGAGGGGTACCAATATCCTGGGGGGGCGCAAATTTGCTAATGTTCTTCGGGGGTGAGCGGTGGTTTAAACTAATGCAGCAGGGGAATGGGAACCTGAGTTGTAGTTCCATTGTACAGGAGGTTGAGGGTTGTGAGGGATCGGGCTACAAGTTCACGAGAGGGTACCGGCAATCAGAATGTTGGTTTGAAATGTGTGTACTTCAGTGCCAGGATCATCCGGAATAAGGTGGGTGAACTTGCAGCATGGGTTGGTACCTGGGATTTCGATGTTGTGGCCATTTCAGAGACCCGGCTAGAGGAGAGACAGGAATGGTTGTGCAAATTCTGGGATTTAGATGTTTCAGTAAAAACAGAGAAGATGGTTAAAGGGGGTGGTGGGGGGGGTGGCATTATTGATCAAGGGTAATATTACAGCAGCTAAGATAACATTTACGGACTCATCCACTGAGGTAGTTTGGGCTGAGGTCAGAAACAGGAAGGGAGGTCACTCTGTTGGGAGTTTTCTATAGGCCTCTGAATTGTTACAGGGATGTAGAGGAAAGGATAGCAAAGATGATTCTCAATTGAAGTGAGAGTAACAGGGTAGTTGTTATGGGGGACGTTAACTTCCCCAATATTGACTGGGAATACCATAGTTCAAATAGTTCAGATGGGTCAGTTTTTGTTCAATGTGTGCAGGAGGGTTTCTGACACAGTATGTAGATAAGCCAACAAGGGGCGATGCCATATTGGATTTGGTACTGGGAAATGAACCCGGCCAGGTGTTAGATTTGGAGGTAGGTGAGCACTTTTCGGTTATGCTTATAATAGCAATGGGGAGAAAGTGAGGTCTGCAGATGCTGGAGATCAGAGCTGGAAATGTGTTGCTGGAAAAGCGCAGCAGGTCAGACAGCATCCAGGGAACAGGAGAATCAACGTTTCGGGCATAAGCCCTTCTTCAGGAAGAAGGGCTTATGCCCGAAACGTTGATTCTCCTGTTCCCTGGATGCTGCCTGACCTGCTGCGCTTTTCCAGCAACACATTTCCAGCTTATAATAGCAATGGGCAGGGATAGCTATATACTGCAAAGAAAGCGGTATAACTAGGGGAAAAGCAACTATGATGCGATTAGGAAACAATTAATATGCATAGGATGGGGAAGGGAACTGCAGGGGATGGACACACTTGAAATATGGAGCTTATTTAAGGAAGAGCTACTGTGGGTCCATGATAAATATATACCTATCAGTCATGGAGGTAGTTGTTGAGAGAGGGAGCCATGGTTTACTAAAGAAGTTGAAGCTCTTATCAAGAGAAAGAAGAAAACTTATGGGATTGTGGTTGACAAGGAGGAGGTTTTAGCAATTTTAGAAGTTTGAAAATAGATAAGACCCCTGGGCCAGATGGGATTTATCCTTGGATTCTCTGGGAAGCCAGGGAGGAGATTGCAAAGCCTTTGGCTTTGATCCTTATGTCATCATTGTCGAGAGGAGTAGTGCCAGAAGACTTGAGGATAGCAAACGTTGTTCCTTTGTTTAAGAAGAGGAATCGGGACAACCCTGGTAATTATAGGCCAGTGAGCTTGTGGGTAAGGTGTTGGAAAAAGTTATAAGAGATAGGATTTATAATCATTGGAAATAAATAATTTGATTAGGATAGTCAACACGGTTTTGTGAAGGGTAGGTTGTGCCTAACTAACCTTACTGAGTCCTTTGATAAGGTGACAAAACAGGTGGATGAAGGTAAAGAAGTTGATGTGGTGTATATGGACTTTAGTCAGACGTTTGATAAGGTTTCACATGGTAGGCTATTGCACAAAATACGGAGTTTCGGGATTGAAGGTTATTTAGCGGTTTGAATCAGAAATTGGCTAGCTGAAAGAAGACAGAGGGTGGTGGTTGATGGGAAATGTTCATCCTGGAGCTCAGTTACCAATGGTCTGCCGCAAGGATCTGTTTTGGGGCCACTGCTGTTTGTCATTTTTATAAATGACCTGGATGTGGGCGTAGAAGGATGAGTTAGTAAATTTGTGAATGACACTAAGGTAGGCAGAGTTGTAGATAGTGACAAAGGATGTTGTGGGTTACAGAGGGACATAGATAAGATGCAGAGCTGGGCTGAGAAGTGGCAAATGGAGTTTAATGCGGAAAAGTGTGAAGTAGTTTATTTCAGAAGAAGTAACAGGAATGCAGAGTACTGGGCTAATGGTAAAATTCTTGGCAGCGTAGATGAACAGAGAGATCTCGGTGTCCAAGTGCATAAATCTCTGAAAGTTACCACCCAGGTTGATAGGGTTGTTAAGAAGGCATATGGTATTTTGGCGTTCATTGATAGGGGGATTGAATTTCAGAGCCACGAGGTCATGCTTCAGCTGTACAAGACACTGCTAAGGCCGCACCTGGATTACTGCGTCCAGTTCTGGTCACCACATTTTAGGAAGGATGTGGAAGCTTTGGAAAGGGTTCAGAGGAGATTTACTAGGATGTTGCCTGGTATGGGAGGAAGATCTTACGAGGAAAGTCTGAGGGAACTGAGGCGTTTTCGTTGGAGAGAAGAAGGTTGAGAGGTGACTTAATTGAGATGTACAAGATAATTGGAGGGTTAGATAGGGTGGACAGTGAGAGCCTTTTTCCTCGAATGGTGAAGGCTAACATGAGGGGACATAGCTTTAAATTGAAGGGTGATAGATTTATGACAGATATCAGAGGTCATTTCTTTGCTCAGAAAGTAGTAGGGGTGTGGAACGGCCTGCCTGCAACAGTAATAGACTCGCCGACGTTAAGGGCATTTAAATGTGCATTGGACATATGTATGGATAATAATGGAATGGTGTAGGTTAGATGGGCATCAGATTAATTTCACAGGTTGGTGCAACTGCGAGGGTTGAAAGACCTGTACGGCGCACTGACATTCTATTTTCTATATGTTCTATGACTTCACATTAACCTTAATTGACTGGCAAGGTATTGTGTGTGGGAGGCAATTGGAAGAAGTCCATAGTTTTCTGGGTGTCAAAAACCCATTTTCTCATATGCTTTGGAAACAATTCATTCGTGGCCCAGAGCTCAGTTTCTGAGTGAGCACACATACAAACACAATGTACACACTCAAGTGTAATGACTGAAATTGGATACCTCCACCCAATGGGCTTTGTAAAAGTAAAACTTGTCTGGTACCTCAGTGACTCCTCCTCAGGAATAATTGAGTGCTATGATTGCCCAGCTCACCTTAATGAGAATGCAACATGCCTGTGTCATCAGCACATACGCTCCTGCCCTTCAGGCAACAATAGATGAAGCCAAGTAGGCATTCTATACAAACTGTAAATAATCCAGCCCCCTAATCTCGGTACCAAACTGATAATTTGTGGTGGTTTCCATATTAAAGTCGGAAATCTCTGGATGAGTGTGACGGGCAAGGAAGGAGTGGGAAAAGCAAACTCTGACAGTGTCCCCATCCTGACAAAATATATATGACATAATTTTATGATAATCGACAATGTTTTTCCATCAGCAAGACAAACACGACCACGCAACACCACAGTCAAAACACTAGTGCTTGCTCAACTCCATCACATTTGAGCAAAGGATGGCAGAACTGACCACATCACCTACACCATGATAGGTATGGACAACTTCTGATCACTGACTTGACTAACTATCATCTACATAAGCCCCAATCTGAAGTAATGGAGACAACAGAAGCAAAGTGCCAAGAACATTGCCATTGAAGACCTCAAATATCTTCCAAGGTGACTCCTCTCAGCCAGCAAATCATTGCCCTACTCTGTGCCAAATCAGTGCCTACAGTCCATAGTGCCTACTCAGTGCTAAATTCCAGCATAATACCTGCAAAGAAGTCCTTGGTCTGTCTATTAGGGAACATTGTGACTGATTAGATAAAGAGACTAAGAGATCACAGGACAGGAACAAGCACAGAGGTTTTGCAGATTGTAAAATTAACCACCCCTCAAGAGAAACAACTTTAGCTGAAGGCAGCGATTCAGCATTAAACCCACAAAGTAAAGAATAAACAACAGATAGAAAGAATGTGGGATATCCAATAACTCATTGACAAATGGTTTCTTCAGTGCTGCCAAAGTGATATTTGGTAAAAGCACTTCATGGCTTAGTCTGGGGTTGTCAATACACCTAAAATGTCTCAAGGAGTACTGGACTTGATCTCAACCTCTATTCGTTTTTAAAAGCCATATGGGAGATTTTAAAAAGCAAAGCATTCACTTTGTACTTAGAAAGCTGCAGATCCTCAATTTGACCAAGATGTAAACTGTACAGTAGTACTGAGTGAGCTCACCAACAGGCACAGACCTAGGCCTTACTGTACTACAATTCTGTGGTTGCACTTCTGTCTTAGTTATGTGCTGCAAGTTGTGTTAGGGCGGAGCATACAGGCTCTGGTGGTTTTTGCTATTAGAAAGGGAGCGAGATTAAAATAGCTAAATATTGATATTTCAAACATGTGCTACTTCAAGTAGATCAGTCCAAGGCAAGATGGACAGACACAGTTTTCTGTATCCATGTTGAAATTTGTTTGCCTGTGAAAGCTGTTAGTTAAATTATTCACATCTCTGAATTAGGAAGACTGTCAAAGGAATTTATAATGTTTTACATCACATCACCTGTTGTTGTTGCCACATTTGATGCACTTCACTCAGTCCAGACTAAGTATTTTATTTGCGTTCTCTAATGTTGGAACATTGAACATAACTCATGTTGGAAGCCAGAATTCAACATTTAAAAATATCAGTTGTTGCTTGGGAGAGAAAGGAGCTGGGACAACAGTCAAGGGAAGTGGGGTGTTAAGGTGGGGTAGATGGGAAACTGGACCAGTGAAAAACTTCACGCATGGAGGCATGCTGTGATTTTCCATGACATATCCTGGATTATGTCGAGCTTGAGTTGGGAATTCTAAAACCACCCTGCTGTCTCCAAACCACCATTTCTTGACTAGCTGGTTCAATTAAAATAATCCCATATGACCTTTTTACCTGGTGTAGTAATAATTTCATATTGCTGGCTCAAATTCAAACTCTTCATGCATTTATTTCCGTTTTCTGAAAAGTAATTCTGCAAAGGGTGCTAAACTTCTGTACAATCCTCAGTAACAATTCTTCACAGGAAGCTCCACCCTCTGGTCAGTCCAAATTGTTCTTATTACTATTTGTGCATACAACAAAACACTTCAGCGTTAACAGTCCAAAAGAACAAGAGAACTACACTCATAAAGTAGGAGAAAACTGCACTAACGCAGAGACAGCGAGAGCTACACACTGGGAAAAAATGAGGACTTCAGATGCTGAAGATCAAAGTCGAGAGTGTGGTGCTGGAAAAGCATAGCAGGTCAGGCAGCATCCAAGAAGCAAGAGAATCGATGTTTCAGGCATATGCCTGAAAAGAGCTGCACACTGACAGAGGAAGATACACATTGACAGAAAGAAAGACATATATACTGAGAGCGATACAAACTGACAGAGAGAACAATAAAATTGTCTAAAACACAGAAAGAGAAGGATAGCTTCATATTGACTCAGAGATGGAGAGGAAGCTGACAGGAGAGAAAGCTACACCCCACAAAAACAAAGAGCAAGAGGACCACTACCAATAGAAATAGAAATCTACATACCATAACCAAATATAGCTACACACTGAATCAGAGCTAAGGACTGAGGTACCTTTACCCATTAAACATTCAGGGAATTAGAAGAGACCAGGATCAATGCCTTTGCCATTGAAATGGAGCGAGAGGAAAGAATACCAGTTTCTGTTGAGTTTGGCAGCCTTATTTGGGGGAGAGGGGTTGCTGATGCAGTGAAGTTCTGCACTGCAGGCTAAGGGTTACTTTGCTCATTTGTAGTTTTAAAGTTATTTTCATAAGATCTACTTTGTTTATAAACAATTTGTAGAAGTACGCATATAATTCACACTTAACATTACATAAATTGCAACACATTTCAGTTTCTTTCAATACAGTATGTAGCATGCTGGGATGCCTCATTACATTTACACTTACAGATTATATTCACAATATACATTTCTATTTCATGTCAAACATTCGCTGGTGCACAAAGGCTGAGACACCACGTGAATTTCAGGTCAAATGAACAAACTCCATTTCACTGACAGGAGAGTGTCTCTTTTTTTCTCTCTCCCTCTGTTTTCAGGATGGCAATTCCATCAGTCAAACCTGGAAACAACATTTCTAACAATTCTTCAATTATGAATCCATAGTGACAGTTGATACTCTTTGGGCTGCTTCCAGTATCCTGTGGAAAAATTCACAGGTGAATCATCTTCTAATGGGTAAACCTACAACCAGTGAGAAAAACAATAAAGTCTGCAGCCACGCGATATTTCAGCAGAAGTCTTCAAAGCTAGTTGGAAGACACCATGCACTGCTCCTACAAATTTGGGAGGCAAAATAACTCTCCTTCTCTCCAAACACACACCACCTTCTCTAACTTAAGGAGTATGACAGTTGTAACTATCATAAGAGGTCTCGAAAAATTCTACCAGCAATTGACTTCCCCGCACCCTCCAGATTCACTGAGAGGATTGCAAAACCATGAAGCCAGTTTCATAAACTTTCAGACAAAACTCCAGTAAAATCAACAATTTAGACCAGATACTGCGTTAAGATGATTGAAAATAATCTCTCCCTAACAAGTCCTGTTTTTTCAATTCTCAAATGGCCAAAATTCAAAGAAAACGTTATAAAGATACACTGCAGCTCTCGTTGAAATTTGGAGGGATTGACGTTAATAACTGGAAAGGGATTGCTAGAAATCAGTCAAAATCGTAATCAAGCTGCATCATGCTTTGAGTCTAAATGCCTGAATGATAAGGAAGATCATTTCACAGAGATGGCAGGGAAAGGAAACCAATCCTGTCCTGCAGATCCCACTAATTCATAGGACGTTTTTCCGTGTGTGCCCAAAGACTTGTGAATCCAGAACTAGTCTATTCGGTCTATGAACACCCACAACAGATCTTGTGACCCTGTAGGACAGGAATAACATGTCACTTTTCTTTCTTTTGCCAGTTTATTTAAGTCTGTACTCTCTTATTCGTGATCCTTTCACAAGTGGGAATAGCTTATCCCTATGTGTTCTGTCTAGAACCCTCATGGTTTTGAATATGTCTATCACAAATTTCTAAACAGGCCCCAACTAGTTTCTCCAAGAAGATGAAATATCTTCTGCACATCTACCCTGTCAAGACCTTTTAGGACTTCATGTGTATTAATCAAGTCATCTCATACTCTTTTAAACTCCAGCAGGTACAAGCTTACTTTGTCCAACCTTTCATCATAAGACAACCTGGAGGAGAAACTGAGGACTGCAGATGCTGGAGATCAGTTGAAGTAGTGGTGCTGGAAAAGCACAGCCGGTCAGGAGGTATCGGACTTGCATTTCCTTGGCAGAGTGATAGGGTAGGGCGGTGGGGTTGTTTACTGCGTGTGTCCCACAGATGTTCTCTGAACGTTCTGCAAGTTGGAATGCACTAAACAACCCCACTGCCCAGTGGCTGAACACTTTAACTCCCCCTCCCACTCCGCCAAGGACATGTAAGTCATGGGCCTCCTCCACTGCCAAACCCTAACCACCCAACGTCTGGAGGAAGAACACCTTATCTTCTGCCTTGGGACCCTCCAACCACAGGGAATCAATGTGGATTTCACCAGTTTCCTAATTTCCCCTCCTCTGCCTTATCCCAGATCCAACCTTCCAACTCAGCACCAGCCTCTTGAACTGTCCGACCTGTCCATTTTCATTCCTACCTATCCGCTCTACCCTCCTCTCCGAGCTATCACCTTCACCCCCATCATTTTCTACCTATCACATTCCCAGCTACCTTCCCTCCAGCCCCACCCCCCTCATCTCCCAGCCCCCTTGGGCCACAAGCCTCATTCCTGATGAAGGGCTTATGATCGAATCGTCGATTCTCCTGCTCCTCGGTTGCTGCCTGACCAGCTGTGCTTTTCCAGCACCACACTCTTCGACTCATAAGACAATCTGTCCTTTCCATGTAATAGTCTCGTAGACCTCATCTGAACTAGCTCCATTGCATATACATTCTTAAATAAGGCGACAATACTGTACACAGTGTTGGAGATGTGGTTTCACTGGTGTTCACTGAAGCATAATCTACCAACTTTTGTATACAATTTCCCTCACAATAAATGATAACATTCTGTTAGCTTTCCTACTTATTTGGTGTGCATGCATACTTATCTTTTCAGATAAGTACATGAGGACACCCAGATTCCTCATCACCTGAGCTCTGTAATCTCTCACCATTTAAGTAATGTTATTATTTATTATTCTTCCTGTCAAAATGTGTAACTTTACTCTTTCCCACATTAGAGTCCATTTGCCACATCTTTGCCTGCTCACTTACTTTATCAATATCTCTTTCAACCTTGTTATGTCCTCTTCACAACTTATTTTACCAAACTTATTTTCCTACCTCCACAGCAGAGAGCTGTTGGAGTAACGTTATGTGGTCAGTTGTATTAAAATTTAAAATTTACTAAATGCAAGTCTAATACATCAGCTCATCTACAGTTGTTTGTAGTGTTGAGATTCATTTATTACCATTGCACTTCCATGTTCCTTGTTACAACCTGCAAACTTGAAGATTATTTCTCTGATATTTGTTTCTAGATCATTCAAAAAGTCATTGATAACAAGGATCCAAATACTGACTATTGACAATCATGACTGCTGGCTGGTCTTGAACTAGATTCAAATCCTTCTGCAAGCACTTCCTGTCTTTCTAATTCTAAAACAAAGATGTCTCCTTGTTTTGTATTACTCTTTACTAGGACATAGTTTCTCTCCATCTGCCTTATCAAATTTCTTAAGCATCCATAAACCTTAATTAATTCACTCATCTACCTTCTAAACAGAAGGAATTCATGCCAAATTTCTGCAGTTGTCCTTGTAATTTAATTTTTTAAAGCTTGGCATCATTCTAGTGATGCTATGTTGTGTCCCTACAAGACCAAATTTTTTTTTTTATGAAGATGTGGATGTACTTTAGAACTACGAGCACAACACCATGCATTCTCAGTAAGGCAACAATGTAAGACTTGGTCGAACAATTCGATTAGCTTGTTGCCTTGAGACAAAATCAAATTCGTTAACGCAGATGCGTTATTGCGGATTTAAAGATAAGAATTTGAGTCTATTTTGTTGGAGTCTTATGTTACAGATTTTTCATTTCAAAATCATACATGTTGCGGGTTGGAAGAATATAATCGCAGATGCATTATCGCAGATTTAACTGATAGAGTTTAGATAAGATTTGTCTTTATTTAATATATATAGGTATATGGGAAAATGTTAAGGTGAACTTATATTAAAGTTATCTGTATGTTAGGGTAATGTGTTTTAAAAATAGAGAAAGAGATGATGCCATCTTTTCATTTTTCTTTTTCTTAACGGGTAGTCGTTAAGAAGATGTGGGTGTACTTTAAGAGAGTTAAAAGCAGCAGAACTACAGGACACAGCACTAAGTGTTCTCAATAAGGCAACAATGTAACACTTGATCGAACAACTCGATTAACTCATTGCCTGGAGACAAAAACAAATTCGAATTTGGCCAATCAGTTTAAATTATACCCCGAAAAATATCAAACTCCAATCCAGTTTGAATTGAGTATATTGACAAACTTAAAAACCAATGACACAATCCGATGCTTTGAGGGTATAAGACCAGGGAAAATTGAACAGTTGAGAGGAGAACTGACAAGCCCAGCATGTAAACGGACTGCCTAAAATAGCTCTCCTAAAAGTACCTTTTCAATCAGTAACCTGTGATGAAGAAATTCCTAAGGAAAAGAAAAGAAGACACAGGAAGATCCGAATAGAAAAATGAAAGCTGCCCGGTTTTGAGATAAGAAGTGTGGTTATGTAAATCTTAATTGGAGTTTAATCAGACTGCTATTATAGAAGGGAAGGTAAAAGATATGTTAGAGGAAGAAATTGTAAATAGTGGTTAGTTAATTATTCTCTGTTATACTTTAAGAAATAAAGTTGTTAATTTTTACTTTAAATATTTCTTGGCCACTCGAATTTTTACAGATTACTGCACAGGATAAATCTTTTCTGTGTTGCTGGTTTTAAATTTAGCAGGAGGGTTTACCCCGTGACATAACAATTTCTTGAGGTTAATTGTCCAAAACAGATTATATTATAGGTTCTGATTAAAGTTCTGCACAACTGAAGCATCTCTACTTTGGAATTGCAAACCTTTTAAGATAAACTATTAATATTTTGGTCATATTTTGCACTGGCTTTTAATTACATGCACGCACATATAACCCATCTCCTAGCCTCTCTCCATTAAATGATTTTTATTTCTGTGATCCAAAGTTATAATTTATCCAAACTGTAGTGATTCAAGCTGACATTTCCTACATTGAACTTCAAATGCCATGGTTATGTCAACTCGGTTATTATGTCTTCTTCGCTTTAAATTCTGTCTTGTTTAAGGAATTTATTGTGCAACATAATTTGGACTTGTCTTAAAACTTGGATTTACAATACTATTCCTTCAGCCAAGTCAATAGTAGATATGGTTCCAAGCTGGCCCAAAGACAAGAGGGGAAGTGGTAGAATATTGTTAATATCACTGCACTAGTTATCCTGTTCCTAGGCTAATGCCATGGGATGGGGTGAATTCAAATGCTACCAAGGCACTGTTTGAATGTATATTCAAGTAATGATTGAAAACTAGATTCAATAATGGTGGCAGTGAAACTATCATTGATGTTAAACTAAAATTGATGTTAAAAATCACACAACACCAGGTTATAGTCAAACAGGTTTAATTGGAATGCTTCCAATTAAACCTGTTGGACTATAACCTGGTGTTGTGTGATTTTTAACTTTGTACACCCCAGTCCAACACCGGCATCTCCGAATCATAAAATTGAAGTGGTCACTAATGTCCTTTCATGAAGGAAACATGCTCTCCTACATAAGACTCCACACTTAGAATAATGTAACTGACTCTTAAATGCCCTCAGAAATGGCCATGTGATATATTTAATTCAAGGGTAATTAAGTATGTTTAAAACATGGGAAAATATTGTTTAGACTCAAATGTTAATGTACCAGTAAATTAAGGTTTGTCCCAGCTGCAATGAATTTTAAGGCAATGTATGCATCCAATGTTAGGAACATTGACAGGGTTTTGAAATAGATTTAAACTGACAACTACCTTTTGAAAACTTGCTTCCCAGTTGTGTTGGAGATAAAGGAGACCAATAAAAGGAGGTCAGATGATTAGTATGCAACTATTACTTTCATGGATGAATTATTATAATGTCATTGAAAAACTAAACCAGAAAGTACAATACTGGCAACACCTCATTTAATTTTACATCATACATTATCTTCACTGTTACTACCCTTGAGACTGATGCATCAATATTTTAGTTAGATCTAATTTTATCTTTACTTGCTTTACCAATTTCTGAATGCTATTCTCTGATTCAATTAAATTTGTGATATTTAATTTACAAACTGTGTTTTTCTAATGAAAAGTACTAAAATATTAAACTGTACAGGAGTTATTCTTACTGTTGAATAGACTAAAAATGTGGACACATTGACCTGAGAATTTGCAGAATCTATAAAATGCAGTACAGAATAATTTTGTAATCCAGTGAATCACAGAAACTTTGTATCATTATAGTGTATGTGACCATTCCCATGCTTGTCTCTCATTTGAAGTCTTTTCAGAGAATCAGAGAATCCCTACAGTGCAGAAAGAGTCCATTTGGCCCATCAAACCTGCACCAACCCTCCAAAGAAATTCTCACCCAATCCCACTCCCTTTACTGTATCTCTGTAATTTCATATTACTCATGGCTAACCCTGCACATCCCTGGACACGATAGTATTTAGTGCAATTTAGTATGGACAATCCACATAACCTGTACTTCTTTGGACTGTGGCAGGAAATCAGAACACCCAGAAAAAACTCACATGGACTTGGGGAGAATGTGCAAACCCACAGAAACAGTCCCCCAAGTCTGGAAACAAACCCATGTCCGTGACACTGTGAGATAGCAGTGCTAACCACTGTGCTAACCACGTAATAATAATGTAGTATTCTTTTATTACTGTAATATTACTAAAGAATTTAATTGCAAATAGATTTTGGGTCTTAAGAAGATACAGACTCACATTGCAGTAGAATAATACGCTGTGCCTTATTATGACAGTGGGAAAAATGGATTATAAATTTTCGACTTCTATCATCTGATTTTTATTACTTGGAATCTTTCAGGGATTAATGTTTTTCTGAAAGAAAGAAAGCACTAATTTAAGATGCCTGCATTGATCACCTGACCAGATTGAGCCAATTAATAAACAAGAATTAGTCTGAACCCAAATTAATGTTTTTATAAAAAGGCAGTGATTAGACTTACTTGACAATGAAGCCATAAAAAGGCAAAACTCAGATCTGTAGCTCCTGGTTGATTAAGATCATTTTGGAAGTTTATAACTTGTGCTGAAAGCAAATTATTGAGCTTCAAGAAACAGTGAAGTCAGATATGAGAATATACAAGAGAACTATATTTCAAGCATCAGCTTTTAGCAAGAGAGATAGAATGTAATTAGATTCATACCAGCAGAATTGAAAAGCTCTCTTTCCTTGAACTTTCTCTTAGCCTCTCAAAAAACAAGGCCTGGTAAAATTCAAATTAAAGAAGTATGCATCGTCAGAACAATATTATGAAATGTTAACTCAGCTTCTCCCTCTATTGATGATGCCAGATCTACTGAGTTTTTTCGAGCACTTTCTGTTTGTATTTCAAAATTTCAACATTTACAGTTCTTTGTTTTTATTATTGCAGAAATATCCATTCACCAACCCAACATCTGCAGATTTTGCTACTACTAACAATGCAAATCGTCAGTGAAACAATCATGGTTTTACGTTAAAACCTAATACCTGAAGGTCTCTAAGAAATTTTTAAACTGCCTATCCTTAATACTTGTTTTGTTCAGGAGACTCTCCCATTTTTCAATGAGGGGTGAGGGGTGACCATGTAGAGGTTTATAAAATTATGAGAGACAAAGATAAGGTGAATAGCCAACGTCTTTACGCCAGGATAAGGGATAGCCCAAAATGAGAGGACATAGATTTATAATGAGAGGGGAAAGATTTAAGAGTGACCTGAGGGACTACTTTTTCACACAGAGAGAGGTGCGGATGTGGAACAACCTGCCAGAGGAGGTGGTAGAGGTGAGTACAATTACAACATTTAAAAGACATTTTGACAGGTATATGGATAGGAAAGGTTAAGAGAGATATGGGCCAAACACAGGCAACTGGGAATAGTTTAGTTTCGGAAACCTGCTTGGCATGGATGAGTTGAGCCAAAGAGCTTGTTTTTATGTTGTATACTTCTATGATTCTAAAACGTTACACAAATTTGTGTGTATGTATGTTTCATGTGCATTATTATTTTTTTCAGGCTAGAATGGAATAAAGTTCTCTTTCTTTCTCTCAAGGAAACCTTGCAATTGACTCCTTAATTTGATTAGTGGAACATTTCAATTAAAGTAAATTTAAAAACTCACGCATGCTGAAAAAACAAATTTAAAACCTTTTTACAGTCAATTGAGGATGCTGAAATGAAAGGAACAAATTTGCCCCTCCTCACCTGATCATAACAACGTTACATAGTAGCAATGCTTCCTGTCCTAGAATTTAAAGAAACAAAATTGCTCATGGGATGTGGATATCAGTGGCTAGGCCAGACTTTATTGCCCAGAGGGCAGTTAAGAGTCAATCACATTGCTATGGGTCTGCAGTCACATATAGGCCAGACCAGGGAAGGGCAGCAGATTTTCGTCCCTAAAGGGCATTAGTGAACCGGATGGCTTATGACAACAATTGATGTAAGACTAACAGTTATTGAATTGAAATTAGAACGTAGAACATTACAGAGCAGTACAGGCATTTCGGTAGTACCGACCTATGAAACCAATCTGAAGCCCATCCAGCCTACACTATTCCATTTTCATCCATATGTATCAGACCATCTGTTATGGAAGGATTTGAACTCATATCCCCAGAACATTATCCTGGGGCTTCTAGATTATAGTCCAATGACATGACCACTACTCTACCACCTCCCCCACATTCTATCTTAATTACCATCATAAAAATCTATCAATAACAAGCGATCATACATATGATTTGCATGTTTTCCCATAAACCTTATAGAGTGATAGAGATGGACAGTACAGAAACAGACCTTATTTCCAGCAAGACTCCAATGTTAACCTTTACAATGGGAAACAACTTTGTTTTCATCTTTGTATGTAAAATGTGAGCATCTCTGGTGAGGCCAGCAGTTTAATTGCTCTGGAGAAGTTGTTAGGCTGCCTTCTTAAACCGCCAAAGACTTTGGTTATAGCATCATCCACAGTGCTGTTAGGAAGGGAGTTCAGGATTGAGTTCCAAGTTAAGATGGTATGTGGCTTGAAGGGGAACTTGTACATGGTGGCATTCCCATGTATCCGCTAACGTTAAGACCATAAGACCATAAGGCATAGGTGCAGAAATTAGGCCATTCATCCCATCAAGTCCGCTTAGCCATTCAATCATGACTGATACGTTTCTCAACCTCATTCTCCCATTTTCTCCCCATTATTCTTGATCCCCTTGATACTCAAGAAACTATCTATCTCAGTCTTAAATATACTCAATTACCTGGCCTCCTCAGCCTTCTGTGCCAATAAATTCCATAGACTCACCAATCTCTGACTAAACAAGTTTTTCTGTATCTCCATTCTAAAAGGTCTTCCCTTTAGTCTAAGCCTGTGCCCTTGGGTCCTAGTTTCTCCTACCAATGGAAATATCTTCCCAACATCTACTCTCTCCAAGCCATTCAGTATTCCATATGTTTCAATTAAATTCCCCACTCATCCTTCTAAACTCCATCAAGTATAGACCCAGTCCTCAAATGTTCCTCGTATGTTAAACCTTTCATTCCTGGCACCATTCTCATGAATCTCCTCTGAACACATACTAGGACCAGTACGTCCTTCCTGGGATATGGAGCCCAAAACTGCATACAATAACCCTTGTCCTTTTAGATAGTTAAGGTCATGGGTTTGGAAGTTTGGAAGACTTGGTGAGTTATTAAAATGCATCTTGTAGATGGAACACACTCCTGCCACTGTGCATCAGCATTGAAGGGAGTGAAATTTGAAGATGGTGGAGGAAGTGCCAATTAAGCGGCTGTATTGTCCTACATGGTGTCAAACTACTTGAGTGTTGTTGCAATTGCACTCATCTGAACAACTGGAAAGTATTCCATGACATGCCTGACTAGTTCCTTGTAGATGGTGGACAGGCATTTGGTGAGACAGGAGGTAAGTTACTCACCACAGAAGTGCTAAATTTTTGAAGTATTTTAAAATATTTCTGGACAATGGTAATTTGTAGGATGTTGATAACGGGCGATCCACCAAGGAATGATGGTTAAATTCTTAATTGTTGGAGATGGTCATTGCATGATATTACTTTCCAGTTATCATCCCAAGTCTGGATATTGTCCAAGTCTTAGTGCAAATGGACAGAGAATGCATCCACATCAGACATGTTATAAATGGTGCTGAACGTTGTACAATTAGCATAAAACATTCCTACTTCGACATTATGATGTTGAGAAGATTATTGATGAAAGTGCTGAAGATGGTTAGGCCAATACACATTACCCTGAGGAACTTCCACACAGATGTCTTAGAACTGAGATTACTGACCTACAACAACCACAACCACCTTTTTTTGTGCTAGGTATGACTCCAATCAGTAGAGATTTCCCCTGATTGCCATTGACTCTCCAATTTTGCTGTGGCTGTTTGATATCATACATTCGTGAATACTACCTTTGATGTCAAGGGCAGTCACTCTCACCTCAAATAATAATAATGGAATTCTCTATGTTACAAGAAAGCTGACTTTCAGTACTGTGATAAATAATATGTACTGAGGAGTAAAGCAAATCCTTCATTTCTAATCCCAATCCTGACTTCCCAGCAAATGTCAAGGGATGAACAGTGCATGTAGTATACCATTTATATTAATCCTCAATTTGGTTATCCCCAAGCTGCTGAGTGAGTGAAATATCTTTTTGTGTAAATTTGTGAAGAAACAAACCATACTTGAAGTCATACACAAGATCATATTTATAATTACAAATTACAATTTTAAGAACAAATTGAGCAGCAAACGGCAACATAGACAATTCAGTATATCATTCAGCATCCCTATCTGATCTGCTCTATATGTGACTATAGACCTAGAATAATGTGGATAAGTTTCAACTATCCTCTGAAATGGCTGAGCAAGCCAACTCAATTATATCCAATGCTAGAAAGTCTCAAAAAAGGTACAAAACCAGATAGACCTAGCTACTGGCAAACATAGCTCTGTTGAATCTCCAAAATCCTCCTTTACTAACATCCAAACTGTTGCAAAAATGCAAAATAGGAGTGCTGTCTCATAGACAGGTCAAGAAACTGCCTGACATAGTCATGCTGATGGTCAATGCCCCAGACACCACCATCACTATCCCTGGATATGTCCTGTCCTATTGGCAGAACAAAACCAGCAGACAGGCAAACGTGGGAGCTGTCCTACAGTCATCAATGTTGACTCTGAATGCCATGAAATCTCATGTTATCAAGTCAAACATGGACAAGGAAACTTTTTGCTGCTTAATGTCCTCCCTTTGCGTGTTGAATTAGTACTTCTCCATGGTGAACATTCAGGTGGAGGAAGTCCTAAGGATGTCAATGATATAGAATGTGGGGGGTTTAATGTCTACCACCAATAATGGCTTAGCAGCAGCACTACTGATCGAACCAGCCAAGACCTAAAGGACGTTGCTGTCAGACTGGGGCTGCGGCAGACAGTAAGGGAAACAATAAGACTCAAAAATTGGCCTGCCTTAGATATGTGTACATGAAAGTTTCAGGAAGAGTGACCACTATAGAATCATTGTGGAGACAAAGTCCTGCCTTCACAATGAGGATACCTTACATTGTGTTGTATGGCATTATCACCAAGCTAAATGGATAGGCTTTAAACATATCTAGCAATTCGAGACTCAGCATTCACAAGGCTCAGTGGGCCATTAGCAGCAATAGAATCATACTCCAACACAATCTGAAACCTCATGACCTGGCATATCCCCCACTCTTCCATTATCATCAATCAGGGGATCAATCCTGGTTCCATGGAGGATGCAGGAAGGCATGCCAGCTGCAGCACTAGGCATACCTTAAAATAAGGTGTCAACCTGGTGAAGCTCCAACACAGGATGGAGAAAAGTGCAGTTTGAAGAGCGGGCTGGGCAGAGAGGAGGCTGGAATGAGAGATAGATGTAGAAAGCCGAAGTTTGAAGAAAGGGATGGACAGTGTGAGGGATAGAGATAAGTGCAGTTTGTAGAGGAATTGGCAGAGAGAGAGGGATGGATAAAGACAGTGATGGAGGGAAGTACAGTTTAAGGAGAGGAATGGACAGACAGAGATGAAGGGAAGTGCAGTTTGAACAGAGGGATGGACAGAGAGAGGGATGGAGGGAAGTGCAGTTTGAGCAGAGAGGAGGATAGAGGGAAGTGCAGTTTGAACATAGTGTTGGAGGGAAGTGCAGTTTGAACAGACAGAGGGATAGAGGGAAGTACAGTTTGAACAGAGAGAGGGATGGACAGAGAGAGGGATGGAGGGAAGTGCAGTTTGAGCAGAGAGGAGGATAGAGGGAAGTGCAGTTTAAACATAGTGTTGGAGGGAAGTGCAGTTTGAACAGACAGAGGGATAGAGGGAAGTACAGTTTGAACAGAGAGAGAGATGGAGAGAAGTGCAGTTTGAACAGAGAGAGGGATGGACAGAGAGAGGGATGGAGGGACGTGCAGTTTGAACAGAGAGAGAGATGGAGGGAAGTGCAGTTTGAACAGAGGGATGGACAGAGAGAGGAATGGAGGGAAGTGCAGTTTGAGAGAGGGATGGACAGAGAGAGGAATGGAGGGAAGTGCAGTTTGAGAGAGGGATGGACAGAAAGAGGGATGGAGGAAAGTGCAGTTTGAGAGAGGGATGGGGAAGAGCAGATTGAGCAGAGGATGGAAGGACAGAGAGAGGGATGGAGGGAAGTGCAGTTTGAGCAGAGGGATGGACAGAGAGAGGGATGGAGGGAAGTGCAGTTTGAGCAGAGGGATGGACAGACAGAGGGATGGAGGGAAGTGCAGTTTGAGCAGAGGGATGGATGGACAGAGAGAGGGATGGACGGAAGTGCAGTTTGAGCAGAGGGATGGAGGGACGTGCAGTTTGAGCAGAGGGATGGATGGACAGAGAGAGGGATCGAGGGAAGTGCAGTTTGAGCAGAGGAATGGATGGACAGACAGAGGGATGGAGGTAAGTGCAGTTTGAGCAGAGGGATGGATGGACAGACAGGCAGAGGGATGGGCAGACAGGCAGAGGGATGGACAGACAGGCAGAGGGATGGAGGGAAGTGCAGTTTGAACAGTGGGATGGATGGACAGAGAGAGGGATGGAGGTAAGTGCAGTTTGAGCAGAGGGATGGATGGACAGAGAGGGATGGAGGTAAGTGCAGTTTGAGCAGAGGGATGGATGGACAGACAGAGGGATGGAGGTAAGTGCAGTTTGAGCAGAGGGATGGATGGGCAGACAGGCAGAGGGATGGACAGACAGACAAAGGGATGGAGGGAAGTGCAGTTTGAACAGAGGGATGGATGGACAGACAGACAGAGGGATGGACAGACAGACAGAGGGATGGAGGAAAGTGCAGTTTGAGCAGAGGGATGGATGGACAGAGAGACAGAGGGATGGACAGACAGACAGAGGGATGGAGGGAAGTGCAGTTTGAGCAGTGGGATGGATGGACAGACAGACAGAGGGATGGAGGTAAGTGCAGTTTGAGCAGAGGGATGGATGGACAGACAGACAAAGGGATGGAGGTAAGTGCAGTTTGAGCAGAGGGATGGATGGACAGACAGACAGAGGGATGGACAGACAGACAGAGGGATGGAGGGAAGTGCAGTTTGAGCAGAGGGATGGATGGACAGACAGACAGAGGGATGGACAGACAGACAGAGGGATGGAGGGAAGTGCAGTTTGAGCAGAGGGATGGATGGACAGACAGACAAAGGGATGGAGGTAAGTGCAGTTTGAGCAGAGGGATAGATTGACAGACAGGCAGAGGGATGGACAGACAGACAGAGGGATGGAGGGAAGTGCAGTTTGAGCAGAGGGATGGATGGACAGACAGACCGAGGGATGGACAGACAGACAGAGGGATGGAGGGAAGTGCAGTTTGAGCAGAGGGATGGATGGACAGACAGGCAGAGGGATGGAGGGAAGTGCAGTTTGAGCAGAGGGATGGATGGACAGACAGACAGAGGGATGGACAGACAGACAGAGGGATGGAGGGAAGTGCAGTTTGAGCAGAGGGATGGATTGACAGACAGACAGAGGGATGGACAGACAGACAGAGGGATGGAGGGAAGTGCAGTTTGAGCAGAGGGATGGATGGACAGACAGGCAGAGGGATGGACAGACAGACAAAGGGATGGAGGGAAGTGCAGTTTGAGCAGAGGGATAGATTGACAGACAGACAGAGGGATGGACAGACAGACAGAGGGATGGAGGGAAGTGCAGTTTGAGCAGTGGGATGGATGGACAGACAGACAGAGGGATGGAGGTAAGTGCAGTTTGAGCAGAGGGATGGATGGACAGACAGACAAAGGGATGGAGGTAAGTGCAGTTTGAGCAGAGGGATGGATGGACAGACAGACAGAGGGATGGACAGACAGACAGAGGGATGGAGGGAAGTGCAGTTTGAGCAGAGGGATGGATGGACAGACAGACAGAGGGATGGACAGACAGACAGAGGGATGGAGGGAAGTGCAGTTTGAGCAGAGGGATGGATGGACAGACAGACAGAGGGATGGAGGTAAGTGCAGTTTGAGCAGAGGGATGGATGGACAGACAGACAGAGGGATAGAGCGAAGTGCAGTTTGAGCAGAGGGATGGATGGACAGACAGACTGAGGGATGGACAGGCAGACAGAGGGATGGAGGTAAGTGCAGTTTGAGCAGAGGGATGGATGGACAGACAGACAGAGGGATGGACAGACAGACAGAGGGATGGAGGGAAGTGCAGTTTGAGCAGAGGGATGGATGGACAGACAGACAGAGGGATGGACAGACAGACAGAGGGATGGAGGTAAGTGCAGTTTGAGCAGAGGGATGGATGGACAGACAGACAGAGGGATGGAGGTAAGTGCAGTTTGAGCAGAGGGATGGATGGACAGAGACAGTGGGAGAGCGCCTGCGCCTGACGTCAGGGGAGCCTGTGTGCGGCCGCCGCCGGCGCTGACGGAATCGGGAGCGGAGGCGGTTTCAGAGCGACCGCCGGCCGCAATATCGCAGCGAGAGATAGCGACAGCGATTCCCTTCCTGCGCCCGGTGAGTGAGAGCGCCCGCGGGAGCGGGCCTCAGGCGGAAAAGCCCGGTGTGGGTGTCCGAGGGATGACTGAGGTGACCCGGGGTGGGTGGGCTTGCGGGAGACCGAGTGCGGGGCCGGGGGGGAAGCGGAGGAGGGCGTCGGCCCGGCGGCGGAGGAGGAGGAGGAGGGCCGCGGGGCTGGGATGGATGGGACGAGCGGCGGCCGCTGTCTGTAAGATGGCGGAACGCTTTCTGTCGGGAGGCACCGGCGGCGGTGGCGTCTCCCCCCGACCCCGGGCCGCTGGCGTCGGACATGCCCGTTGCTGGGCCCCGATCCGGGGAGGGGGAGGATGGAGAGAGGAAACTGAGATCGACCGGTGTCCGCCAACACCCACCTCGGGGGCAGCGACCACCGCCCATCCCTCCGGGGCTCGGGCTCCGACCTCGGCGCATCCCCCTGGGGCCGCGACCACCGCCCACCCCCCGGGGCCGGATTGAAGTTCAGCAGCGGAAACGAAAACTTGTACTTTAATTCATTGAGATGTTTCAGACTCTTTGGAGAAACCGGCTGCCTCTCTTTTTATTCAGAATTAATGTTTCCCTTCTGCTACTTGATTTCCTCCCCCGGTATGTGTTTTATAGATACTGTTTGTCGACACTAATTGACTGTGGTATATTGTTAAAGTTAATGTAAAGCAGAGCCCCACCTTAGTGGGATAGTATCCCCTGAGGCGGATCCAGTGGCCAGGGCGGATGCTGCTGATTCACAGGCTCTCTGCACTGTTTCACACAAACGTTCAGCCGCATCCCAACTCGAATGCTGAAATATTAATTATTTAGCACCATTTTAGCTCTTCAGTCTTTCTCAAATCGGATACTTCTTGAATTCTCTCCTCCCCGCCCCCCAACAAAAAGGAAGTTATTCGCTGAAAGCCTGTTTTGTTTTAAACATGCCCATGTTTGCGTGCATGTGTGTTGGGGTGGTGGAAATGAGTGTTGGGTTTTTTTTTGTTGTGTACGTCTACTCAGATATATTGGGAAGGTTTGAAAAACATTGCAAAACTGGCCTTCGATTTTGTCAAAGTTAATACATCAAAATGTAACGCTTTTCTTCCGGTTGGAGAATGAGAGAAAGTTTTGCCAAACTCATTATTTATGTTAAAATGGCAGGAAGTGATCTCGATAATGTGTGAAATATGTAAGTCGTGAGATGAAGGCATGGCAAGTTGTATACTTCCTGTGTGAAGAATGTGATAGCTGAAGGATCAACTTAAATTGAGAATTTATTTACTCTGAGCCACCTTGGAAACAATTGAAACACTACTGCTTGTATTTGTGTAGTTCCTTTGAGGAGTACAACATCCCAACATTGGGATGATAGCAAACAAAAATTCTTGAATATGTGGTGAGTTTGAGAGTTTGGTAGCTGAAGTAACTGTCAGTAATGGTCTAATTAAAATTGAGAATGCTAGAAGTTAGAAATGGTGGAGCAGGTTGTAAGGTTGTCAGATTAGAAAAGCAGAGGGTTAAGACTGTGAAAGGATTTAAAAACAAGGTTGAGAATTATAAAATGGAGGCATTACTTAACCAGGAGCTAATGTAGGGAAGTGAGAAAAAGGGTAATTTGGAATGAGCAATACATGTTACTTTTGCCAATAACAATTATCACATCCCATAAGAGTTTTATAAATGTAAATATTCTTTTATGTAAATTAGGGCAGTGTAATGAATGGCCTCTAGATTATGAAAGCGACTGTGAATTGGGTGATGTTATGGAAATGGAAATAGACTTTCAGGATGGTGGGGATCTGATGCTGGAACTTATCTGTCAAATATTGCATAAAGACGGAGAACAATCTGCTCAGCCTCAGTTATCAGGGTGAGGGATATAATTTTTGACAGAGGCTACAGGGACGTGGGCATTGCTGAATGGCCAGCATTTATTGCCCATCCCTAGTTGCCCATTAGAATGTGGAGGTGAGCTGTCGTCTTGAAATGCTGTAGTCCCTGTGTTATAGATAGATCCACAATTCCAGGATTTTGACCTACTGTTGGTTTCTGTCTCCTATTTAATTGAACAAAATTTATATTGTTGGGAGTTCTTTACCTTTTATAGATTAACAGCTTGAAAATATGTCTGGACAATGGGTTACGATGTATAGGGTCTAAGAGGTTTTCCAATCTAATGTAAAAGCAAATTGCCAATTATTGCACACTTGCAAAAGTTAGCTTTTAAGATTATTCTTAAATGGAACAATAAGAAGCAAGGTGTACTTGATTAAGTTTGTTTTTAAGTTTTTTTTAGACTTGAAAGAGATGTCTGAAGATTAATCCATTGCAAAAAATAGGAATTAAGTATACAAAATGTCTGCAAAGGGATATTGATGGATTAAGCAAGTGTACAAAAATTAGTAGATGAATTATAATGTGGAAAATGTGAGCTTGTCCATTTTGGCAGGAAGGATGGGGGATACATAAACACTAAATGGAAGAATGCTCTGGTACAGAAAGATCTGTGTGGCCCTGTACATGAATCACCAAAATAAATTGCAGATACAGCAAGTAATTAGGAAGTAAAATTGAATGTTAGTCTTTTGTTACAAGATGGATGGATTTTTAAAATAGGGAAATCTTACAACAACTGCACAGGGGATTGGTGAGAACACAACTGAGATTACTGTGTACAGTTTCATTCTCTTTTATGTAATAACATTGGAAGTAGGTCAAAGAAGATTTAATTCCTAGGACGAAGAGATTTGTTTTATGAGGCAAGATTGAGCAGGGTTGGTCTTATTCATTGGGAATTTTAAGGTATGAGAAGTGATCTTATTGAAACACTTGATTTGTGTGGCATGGGAGAGTGCGAAGTCTTGATAGGGTAAATGCTGAGAATGTTTCTGTGCTTGGGCAAATATAGCACCAGCGAATACAATTTAAAATAAGGGTCTCCCATTTAATTCAGAAATAAAAACTTTTGTCTTCTGAAGTCTCTTTCCGCAAGAACAGTTTTGAGTGTGCGCAACTATGTTAGATTTCTGATAACGGGAGGCGGGGAAATCAGCAATGAGGAGTTGAGACCTATGCAGTCAGATCAGACATGATTTTATTGAATGCCAGAATAGGTTCAAGGGACCAAGTAGCCTACTTCTCCTATGTCACATAATTTTATGATCTTCAAGATGTTAGATTTAGAATCATTATAACAAATGCATTGATTCATTTGTATTAAGGTGAAGTGATGATATTCTGAGTGAATAGTAACTTGTATAATCATAACTTTGCACCTTTTGCATAGTTTAATGTACTCAAATAATTCTGTGTACAAATGGAATAGCGTGAATGCCACCAATATCAAATTATATATCTGGCTCATTCTTGTTAATGTTCTTAATTATAATTGAATTTCCTGCACTTTTAGGATATAAAATTCTGATTAAGGCACTGTTAACATATTTGAAACACGTGCCGTTTACCATCAGGCCATGCTGATTCAGTTAAATTTTCTATGATACTTGCATTTTGGAAATATGTATCATGACTCTGATTCTATGAATGCTTGACATTTCTTAACCTCAAATCTTAAATAATAGCCTTTAAGATTTTTTAAGTGAGCAATTTTGATTTTTGTGGTTTTTTTTTAAAATTCCCCAGTAGGTAACTGAGTGTTTGAAAGGTTATTGTTTATGAAATTATGGTATTAATTTGTGGAATGTATGGTGTTACAGTGGCCTAGAACGATACCATTTAACCTTTAGACCTTTGATTTTAATACACCTCAAAAATAATATAGTGGATAGAAATCACTCAGGCCTAAGGGATGCCAGCTTCACTAAATTAGTTCAACACTTTTAGCTCATTTCCTCAGAGGCATGAGCTCACAACACACAAATGTCTCTAATTTAAATATAATTCAGCCTCACTTGAGAGAAGCCAAATAACAAATGGTTGTTAAAAATGCAAATTTTACAATTTGATGTGCTATTTGAAGTTGTAATAAAAGCACATTGTTTGACATGTTAATGAGCTTTACCTTGCTTTTGTTCCAATACTGCTTTGATAAAATTGCTAAAGGTGGAAGTATGTTCTAAGCAGCAAAGCCAAGTGGTGTTATAATAGATTTAAATCTATGAAATTAAGTTACAGCGTGTATACTATGTTAATGAAATGGCAGGATTTTGTTTAATCATTGAGTGTGTTTGAGTCAAAATTCTATGACATTAACTCCTTTGTTCATTTTTGCACATTGTGTATTCTGCCTATTAATAATTCCCTCAACTAGTTATACATCATTGTTCTCCCTTTACAAATGTGATTAAAAGTGGCACTAATCAGGAATATTGTGGAACTCTTGGCAACTAACTCAATTGCAGCGGTAATATATTTAGTGTATTTGCTGACTGGACTTCGGATACTATAGACTGCAAGGATTGGACAAAGGTAGAGGGAGATGTCGTATGGTATGATAGAAAATTTGTAATCTGCTGTTTTGTTTCCTTTGGGTCTAGATTAAAGCCAAAAACTATGGAATTGGTTTAATTGTAATCTTTTCAAACAACTCACTTTATGTTGCATTACATTTAAGGATGTGACTCGACCATCACATACTGAAATATATTAGAATATATTGGTTAGCACTACTGCCTCACAGCGCCAGGGACCCAGTTTCGATTCCAGTCTCGGGCAACTGTCTGTATGGAGTCTGCACATTCTCCCCATGTCTGTGTGGGTTTCCTCCAGGTGCTCCGGTTTGCCCCCACAATCCAAAGATGTGCAGATTAGGTGAATTGGCCATGCCACATTGCCCGTAGTGTTCAGGGATGTGTCGGTTAGGTGCATTAGTCTGGGGTAAATATAGGATAATACGGTAGGGAATGGGTCTGGGTGAGATAATCTTCGGAGGGTCGGTGTGGACTTGTTGGGCCGAAGGGCCTATTTCCACACTGTAGGGAATCTATGATTAGATTCACATTAAATGGAAGTCAGAGCTTCATATTAGGATGAAAAATTCTATTTTCTCTTTAGCAAGCTTTCACTTCTGTTTAAGATACTTAATGGTATAGAATTTCTTCTGGTATGCAATTGGTAGAATCAATTGGATAGCGTCCTGGTACTTCAGATATGAAGTTTGCAGGCAAGTTGGTTTTCATAAACTCAAACAGAAATTCTTCTATCACTCAGTGCAAATCAGTGTAGTGATCAGAATCAATGTGTGACCGGCACTGGGCAATCTCAGAGAGGTGGGTTCACTGAATATTCATTGTCATTAACCGGCTTTAGTATTCTTTCTTTTTAATTGGCATCAGTTGACTGATCAGATCTGTTCTTGATACATGAGACCTATGAGATGATTTCTAATCAACCTGTTCAGAGATGTTATCACCCATCTCTGGAGAAGGTGGGGCTTGAACCAGAGCCTCCTCATCAGGGGTAGGAATGCTATGCTTGTACTATAAAAGGACATTCTGAGACCCATGACCAGGCCATTAAACTGACACAGGTGTGTTCTGCTTTTCTGTAATTTACTGAACTCAGACCAATTAAAACAGAATTTGAAGTAATTGTGGCATTCAGAATAAACACAACAGAATTGGGCTTCATTTGACCAGTCAGTGCTAGTACAATTAATTAACACTGAATCCATATGTCTGGTGTGTACGCATCTAATGTGGCACAATGTGATGAACATCAATTCTCAACATCAAAAAAGACAGTGCCTCTACCCATCAGGTTCCACTTAATAACCAATCAGCACTCTCCTCTCCGAGAGTAAAAAATGTCTTTTCTCTTTACTTTGATATACCTGATAAGTGGAAAAAAATAAAGCGTTGACAAAATATCTTTTTCAGCAATACTGCTTTCTGTTGGCCTGGTGTTTATATGGAACACTAGCCTATGTGTCTTCTGCCCAAAGTTCAGTTGTCATACCACTCTGCCTCCTCTGCTTTCCATGCCGAATGTATTGATAGCTTCCAAGTTCTTGTGTTCAAAACTTCCTGTAGTCTGGCACCACCTCTTATACAAACTTTCAGTTGTATATCTTCTTAAATTTGTTTATCTCTGTGATCAGATTGCTTCTGATTATTTTGCTGTCTTTTCCAAAAAACGATCCTTGCTGCAGTCAGGACTTCAAAACCCATCTGTCTCACTATCTTCCTATCTGCTTGCAAAGTCTTCCTCATAGCATTTTCGCTACCAAATGCTATCTTTGATTTTTAAAAAAAATTATCACTGTTTCATTTTACAATGTGCTCCAAGACGGTCTTGATGTAAGAGCTATTATACAAACTTAAATCAACCTCTGCTTATGTCATATTTTGAGTGCAGTATTTACTTTAATATGTTTTGACTTGTGATTTGTGGATTGGAAATCATTTAATGTCTGTGCAGCTTTGAGTTACAGTGATTATTATTTATATGATTAAAAGGTAATGTACTTGCTGGTGTATAACAGAGTTCCAGATGAAAATCATGGTTTTGCAGAATGCAAGTGATTTTTTTTTCTCTAACATTTCAATATAGTACGAATGTCTGGCATTTATGTAAAAAAGACATAGCAGCAAAATCAGGTTATTTGACTCATTGAGTCTGCTGTACCATTTGATTCATGGCTGATGATGTTTCTCAACCTCCTTCTCCTATCTTCTCCCTGTAACCTTTGATCCCCTTAGGAATCAAGAAACTATCGAACTCTGTCGTAAATAAGTGGTGACTTGACCTCCAAAGTGTTTACCCCAAACCTTTCCACACTGTATTCCAGCTACCACTTCTTTGCCTCCTCCCAAGTCCTTCAACAGCTTCCTGCCTACTCAACCCTACCTGTCCTTTACAACTGTCTTTGAGTCATCTGAAAATTTAGCAAGTGTCCTCAGTTGCTTTATTCAGATCCTTAATGTATAAGGACAAGGAGAAAGTGAGGACTTTAGATGCTGGAGATCAGAGTCAAAAAGTGTGGTGCTGGAAAAGCACAGCAGGTTGGGCAGCATCCAAGGAGCAGAAGAGTCGATGTTTGGGCATTAATCCAATTCCCAATGACCTGTGCATTTCCAGCACCGCGCTTTTTGACTCGTTAATGTATAACATGATTAGTTCTGGTCCCAATGCTGGCTCCTATGAAGCTTCACTGGTCACTAGCTACCGTCATGAAAAAGGCCCCTTTATCCTTCTGCCAGTCAGCCAATCCTCTATCCATGTCAGTAGCTTGTCCCCAGTGCCACAGGTTCTTATCTTATTTATCAACCCCTGTATGCCTCCTTGCAAATCCAAATACTGTAGGTCACATCCACAGGCTGTCCTTTACCTAACTTGTTACCTCCTCAAAGAATTCTAACCTGTTTATTGGCTATGATCACCTAGATGAAGCCATGCTGACTTCGGCTTATTCTACCATCCATGTCCAAGTACTCTGCAATCTCATCTTTCATAATGGACACTAAGATCTTACCAACAACCAAGATCAGGTTTAACCGGCTTATAATTTCTCATCGTCTGCCTCCCTCTTCTTATCCGGTGCATTACGTTAGCCATTTTTCAGTCTTCTGGGACTCTCCCTGACCCAGTGATTCCTCAAAGATCACTACTAATATCTCCACAATCATCTCAGCTATCTCCTTCAGAACTTTGGAGTGTCGTCCATTTAGTCCAGATGATTATCCACCTTCAGAACTTCCAGCTTCCCGTACTACCACCTTAATGATGGCCACTACAGTCACCTTTACCCCGTGACTCTCTTGAAGTTCTTGGATGTTACTGGTGTCTTCCATTATGAAGATTGATGAACAATACCTAGTCAGCTGTTCTGCCATTTTTTTGTTATGAATTACTGCTCCAGCCTCATTTTCCAACAGTTCAATGCCCGTTCTTGTCTCTCTTACCTTTTATATATCGAAACAAAACTCTTGCAGTCATCTTTTATATTACTAGCAAGCTTACCCTCCTATTTCATCATCATCTCCATCTTTTTTTTATGGGGAGGTGATGGCCTAGTGGTATTATTGCTGGACTGTTAATTCAGAGACCCAGATAATGTTCTGGGGATCAGGGTTTGATGACAGATGGTGGAATTTGAATTCAGTTTTTAAAAAACTGGGATTAAGAGTCTAATGATGTTCACAAATCCATTGCCAAACCCATCATCTGATTTACTAGTATCCTTTAGGGAAGGAGCTGAAAAATGTGTTGCTGGAAAAGCACATCAGGTCAGGCAGCATCCAAGGAGCAGGAGAATCGACGTTTCGGGCATAAGCCCTTCTTCAGGAAGAAGGCAAGGTCCAGCGAGGACTTATCGTGGTAAGGGCATCAGTAGAGGTGTTCTGGCATGATGGCCAAGCACAGTCCCCTTTGCCACACTGCTGCCACTGACAAAAATTAGCCACTCTTTTCAGTGCCATCGCACCTCCACTGATGCCCTTATCACGATAAGTCCTCGCTGGATCTTGCCTATGCAGCCAAAGCTGAGGCCGCCAGGTCTTGTATTGGACCCAAACTCGCTTCCGTCACCGCCTCCATGAATCTGCGCTGGACGCAGATGCCTTCGGGAACCTAAACTCTCCTCTGCCCTGAGTCAGTGCTGCTGGGCCTATTCACCATGAGAATCTGTACAGGGTATATGCAGGCAGAGAAAGAGTTAAGCTCTGAGTTTTGTGAAACAAGAGGTTCAGCTGAGCATGACTCAGATCACATGGGAACTTAGTTAACAATGGGGCACTGGAGGTAAGGGTAATAGGTTAACGAGGTGGCAAGGCATTCATTAGGTAGAGCCATTAACAAGATGAGGTAGCATTCATTATGTAACGTCAGTTCACAAGGTGAAAAGTGTTCATTATGTGAATTTAATTTGTTGTGTAACAGCAAATAGCTGAATCTTTACTGTTGATGCTCGCTGATTGTAACAGTCACCCAATTAATATGTATGTTGCCTTATCTGAATGCTCCTCCTGTAAATGACAATATAATTCATTCAGGAACTGCTGTTCCAGAGAAGACCGTGAACTCATGTCTCTGTGCACATGGGTGATCGTTCTCTCTCCCTCCAGGGCCTGGAATAAAGATGAAAGAATAAAGATGAAGGAGGTAAAGCTACTGTGTCTGCGAGTTTTGCTTTGACTGAGGAGGGAAGCAGGATGACAATATTGGTGTAGTTGGCAGGCTCCTTCTCGAAATTCCTGTGTTCCGGAGACCGTCCCCTCTCTCGATCGCTATCTATTCTATGGACTTCTCGAACAGTAATTAGTTCAGTCGATAGACACAGTTTTGTAAGCGCACTAGCAGGCAGAAGTTTGAGTCCTCTGCGCTGTTTGGGGGTAGGGGGATGTGATTGAGGTTCAAGTCCTCTGTGCAGTACTGTAGTTAGAGTCCCCTGGTGTGGTTTGGTTGAGGTTAGAGTCATCTGAGTGGTACTAGGGTTCAAGTGTACTGGGCGAGTTGATTTGAGCTTCAAGCCCTCCACAATGTGCTGAGGTTCAAGCTTTCTGTATTTAATTGGGATTCAAGTTTTCAGTATTTAATTAGGATTGGGTGCTCTGTGTTTCAGTGAGATTCAGGTTGTCTGCGTGTCAGTGAGATTCAAGCAAAGTGAGAAAGGGGTTAAAGTCCCTTAGTGGCAAAATTTGAGGCTCTGGGAGTCGTCGTTCTGGGGGAAGAGAGTGCCTTGGATTGCGATGCCGTGGGAGCTTTCTCTTTTTAGAAGTATAATTTCAGTGAGAGGATACAAAAAAAAGAGAAAACACTGGAACTAAGGCTGTACTAATACTTGGATTGAAAAGGGAAAGTTTCAATGTAAATTACACTATGCTGTGAGTGTTTGATGTTTAAAAATTTTGGTTTGTTAAAATACTGGTTTGGAAGATCCTTAGAAGTAATTGTTTTGCCTTGTTTGAATTAGTATCTCAATTCAGTGTGTTTGGTAGGATATGTAATGGGGCAGGTTTGTTTTTACATTGAAATTGTACAACATTATGTCCTTTTTAAAATTATCAAACTTGTAACATTAAAATAAATCGAGTGCCTTGAGACCTTGATTTGTTTGAAATTCTACAATTCCTGTTTTAAAACAACAGTTGGGTCAGTGACCAGATGAGAGTATTGTATTAAAATATCTTTGCTGTGTTTTTAATGTAGCCAAGAGTGCAATTTTAATTTGACGTTTTAAGATTTTCTAGAGAATATTAGAACTCAAGGCTGAGCTGTTTAAGTTCTGTGAATTATTATTAAGACTGCATTGGCCCCTTCATATTGCAAATTAAAAAAATATTAATCTCTACCAAAATTGCCACCGTAATTTCGACTGTTTTATTTGGGAAGTTTCATTTGGAGAACGTATTTTAAAATATTCAGCATTTGTTTCCCATGAATATTTGAAATTTAAATCCAAACTGAAACTGCCTCTTCAATTGCTAAAGCACAGGAAACATTTTGTTGCTTTCTTGCTGTTCCAGACTTGTGAAATACTTTTCCTGACAGCTTTCACATTAGCCAAGTATCAATTTGTTAAAGGAAAATAATTTTTGACTAACCTGAATGGGGTACCCGAGGGTTTAATTGATTGGTGTTTATAATTGTTTAGGCAGTACAATTTAGATGTTTCTGGATTATATTAAACTTGATAATGTCATAAATAATCAACAGAATAACAGACTTCAAGATGACTGAGAATGTTGAAATAGGCAGATACAATTTAATGTAGTTAAATGTGCGACTGTCTTCATTCTAATTACCACCTCTCCCCGCGTCCCCTTATCCCCCACTCCCCTCCCCGTGTCCCCTCTTCCTCCACTCCCCTCCCTGTGTCCCCTCTCCCCCACTCCCCTCCCTGTGTCCCCTCTCCCCCACTCCAACAGATTCAATCAGCTCCCCAGTCATGAGGGTGAGAAGTGAAGAAGTTAACAACAGTGAAGAGGTGGTTGGTATGCTTTTTGTCAGTGGCCTTCCTATGGACATTAAGCCAAGTGAGCTTTACCTTCTCTTTCAATCATTTAAGGGATATGAAGGTTCACTGATCAAGCTAACATCACAACAGCCAGTTGGCTTTGTTACATTTAACAGCAGAGTGGGAGTAGAAGCAACAAAGAATATTGCATGCACCTAGCCTGCAGCTGCAACACTGCAAGCTCCGATGCGCTGGTATCCTCTACCTTAAGCAGCTCAGCAAGGACGGACGTCTCATCAGTTTTGTGAAGCATTTAACTGCCATTATCCAAGAAATCAGATTTCTCTGAGGAGTAATGCAAGAATAGACTGAACTTTGTTTTCAGGTTGGACTTTATTGAAGGAGGTTTTGGAGAACTGGCTCATTTCCACTTGACTTGGAGGGGATGGAGTGGTCACTAAGGACTGTGAATTTAAGAACTTCACAGGTGATTTTTTTTTTCCACATAGAAGGATTCTTCAAATTTTATTTACTGTAATAGACTGGTAATTTTTGTTATTATAATCACTGCATGTTCTCTATCAATAACTTGCTTAAATGCTGGCTGTCAGAGTCTTATGAAAGCTGGTCATCTCATTGGTTATCATGAAATGAAAAAGGAGGGAATGAGAATGTGTATAGGGTATAAACTGGCAGAGAAAAAATTAATTTCTGAGTTTTGTGAAACAAAGTTCAGCTGAGCATGACTCAGATCAGATAAGATCTAAGAGTTATCCATGGGGTGCTGGAGACTAGTGTAATGGGTTAACAAGGTGGAAAAGCATTCATTGCGGAGAGCTATTTAACAAGGGCAGGTAGCATTCAGTATGTAACGTCAGTTAATAAGGTGAAAAGTATTCTTTATGTGAATTCAGTTATTCATTGTGTAACAGCAGATGGCTTAATCTTTATTGTTGATGCTTGCTGATTATAACGGTCACACAATTAATATGTATGCCTTATCTGGATGCTCCTCTCTGTAAAATGCCTATATAGTTCATTGAGCAGCTGCTGCTCTAGAGAAGACCATGAACTCATGTCTTTGTGCACATGGACGATTCTTCTCTCTCCCTCCAGGGCCTGGAATAAAGACGGAGGAGGTAAAACCACTGTGTCTCTGAGCGTTTTGCTTCAACTGAGGGGGGGGAATGGGACGACAATCGCTACCGATGCTGATACCATGACTAAGCTCTTATGATGGGATAATAGGACTAGAAGTAGGTGAAAATGGATGATTGTATTAAAAGGAGCCCATGTCATAACAGGATTGTGTGTGGGGGTGGGTAAAATCACACAGAAGGATGGAATCAGGCTGTACAGTTAGCGAATTCAATGTTGAGACCTAGAAGTTGCAGAGTGGAAACAAGCTGATGTTCTTCAAGCTTATGCTGTGGCCTGCTGGAACGCTGCAGCAGGCCTCCAACTGAAATGTTACCATAGGAACGTGGTGGTGTGGTATGCCCAGGGTCATTTTTACAGAAAGAAATTGGGTGTTCTGCAAAGTAGTTACCCATCCTGGAGCAAACAAGCATACAGAGTAGATTAAAAGTGAATTTGCGAGCCAATCAGGCACAGAAAACTGATTGAAAAAGATAAAAGTAAAATAAGTAAACACATTTCCCCCTTTTTAAAAACTATCTCCAACTAAAAGACAAACCAATGAGACCCTACCTTTGTTACAGTTAATTTCCAGTGCCATGGAGAGGGTTTGACTTATAACGCTATTAGATTGAAGTAGACAAGCTTTAATGTTTTGTGGTGAGTTTACTTCCTATCTGTGTGCAAATGCAGGAATGTCATTTCTTCAATGTATTTGAATGGTGAGTCAAACAGAAAGAAACCTTATTCATTTGGGCAGCAATATTTTTGACTTGTCTATTTAGCCATTAATCTTGCCCTCGCTTGGAGTTACTGGGTGATTTGTGATCATGGTGAGTTAAATTAACTCTTATTTTAACAGCATAGTATGACCCAGTATCTGAAGTGTAAAGTTAATGACATCTGACACTTAACTGTGATCAGATTTATGTTGCACTATTTCCAGTAACTAGCCAGCATTACCAAAACGAATAATGGGAACTTTTATCAGTTTATAAAAAGAAAATAGCTGAAACAAATTTGGTATCTTAGAAGCAGAGACAAGATACCTTATTTGGGAAATGATAAAACGGCAGCAAGAGTGAACAAATATTTTTTGTCAATGAGATGTACATCATGGAAAGAGACCCTTCAGTTCAACTCATTCATGCCGACTAGATATTCCACCCCAATGTAGTCCCACCTGCCAGCATCCGCCCCATATCCCTCCAAACCCTACCTGTTCATATACCCATCCAGATTTAAATGTTGCAATCGTACTAGCCTCCGCCACTTCCTCTGGCATCTCATTCCATGCACGTACCACCCTCTGTGTGAAAAGACCTCTTTTATATTTTTCCCCCCTCACCCTAAACCTATGCCCTCTAGTTCTGGTCTCCCCCACCCCAGGGAAAGGACTTGCCTATTTATCCTATCCAGGTCCCTCATGATTTTATAAACCTCTATAAGGTTACCCCTCAGCCTCTGACGCTCCAGGGAAAAGAACCCAGCCTGTTCAGCCTCTCCCTATAGCTCAAATCCTCCAACCCTGGCAATATCCTTGTCAATCTTTTCTGAACCCTTTCAAGTTTCACAACATCTTTCCAAAAGAAAGGAGACCAGAATTGCATGCAATATTCCAACAGTGGCCTAACCAATGTTCTGCACAGCCGCAACATGACCTCTCAACCTCTGTACTCAAAACACTGACCAACAAAGGAACGTATACCAAATGTCGTCTCAACTATCCTATCTTCCTGCGACTCCACTTTCAAGGAGCTATGAACCTGCACTCCAAGGTCTCTTTTTTCAGCAATACTCCCTCGGACCTTCCCATTAAGTGTGTAAGTCCTGCTAAGATTTGCTTTCCCAAAATACAGCACCTCACATTTATCTAAATTAAACTTATCTGTGGCTTCTCAGCCCATTGGCCCATCTGATCAAGTCTGATCAGTACCCTTCCACTGACACCCTCCTTTGATTGAACTGTTCCTCACTCTGAACAACTTCTCTTTCCAATCCTCCCACTTCCTCCAAACCAAAGGAGTAGCCATGGGCCCCAGCTATGCCTGCCTCTTCGTAGGATATGTGGAACAGTCCATCTTCCGCAGCTACACTGGCACCAACCCCCACCTTTTCCTCCGCTACATCGTGCTCCCACGAGGAGGTTGAACAGTTCATCCACTTTACTAACACCTTCCACCCCGACCTCAAATTTACCTGGACCGTCTCAGACTTCTCCCTCCCCTTCCTAGACCTTTCCATTTCTATCTCAGATGACCAACTCAACACGGACGTTTACTACAAACCGATTGACTCCCAGAGCTACCTAGATTACACCTCCTCCCACCCTGCCCCCTGTAAAAATGCCATCCCATATTCCCAATTCCTTCGCCTTCGCCGTATCTGCTCTCAGGAGGACCAATTCCAATACCGAACAACCCAGATGGCCTCCTTCTTCAAAGACCGCAATTTCCCCTCAGACGTGGTTGACAATGCTCTCCACGCATCTCCTCCACTTCCCGCTCTTCCGCCCTTGAACCCCGCCCTTCCAATCGCCATCAGGACAGAACCCCACTGGTCCTCACCTACCACCCCACCAACCTCCAGATACATCGTATCATCCTTCGTCATTTCTGCCACCTCCAAACAGACCCCACCACCAAGGATTTATTTCCCTCCCCACCCCTATCAGCATTCTGGAAAGGCCACTCCCTCCGCGACTCCCTCGTCAGATCCACACCCCCCACCAACCCAACCTCCATTCCCGGCACCTTCCCCTGCAACCGCAAGAAATGCAAAACTTGCGCCCACACCTCCCACCTCACTTCCCTCCAAGGTCCCAAGGGATCCTTCCATATCCGTCAGAAGTTCACCTGCACCTCCACACACATCATTTACTGCATCTGCTGCACCCGATGTAGCCTCCTATACATTGGGGAGACAGGCCGCCTACTTGCGGAACATTTCAGAGAACACCTCTGTGACACCTGCACCAACCAACCCAACCACCCTGTGGCTGAACACTTTAACTCCCCCTCCAACTCCACCAAGGACATGCAGGTCCTTGGCCTCCTCCATTGCCAGACCATGGCAACATGATGCCTGGAGGAAGACCGCCTCATCTTCTGCCTAGGAACCCTCCAACCACAAGGGATGAATGCAGATTTCTCCAGCTTTCTCATTTCCCCTCCCCCCACCTTTTCTCAGTCCCAACCCTCAGACTCAGCACCGCCTTCTTGACCTGCAATCTTCTTCCCGACCTCTCCGCCTCAACCCCCTCTCCGGCCTATCACCCTCACCTTAACCTCCTTCCACCTATCGTATTCCCAACACCCCTCCCCCAAGTCCCTCCTCCCTACCTTTTATCTTAGCCTGCTTCGCACACCCTCCTCATTCCTGAAGAAGGGCTTATGCCTGAAACATTGATTCTCCTGCTCCTTTGATGCTGCCTGACCTGCTGCACTTTTCCAGCAACACATTTTTAACCATCTGATCAAGATCCCGTTGTAATCTGAGGTAACCTTCTTCACTGTCCATTACACCTCCCATTTTGGTGTCATCTGCAAACTTACTAACTGTAGATCTTATGCTCAATCCACATCATTTATATAAATGACGAAAAATAGTGGACTCTGTACCAATCCTTGTGGCACTCCATTGGTCACAGGCCTCCAGTCTGAAAAACAACCCTCCACCACCACCCTCTGTCTTCTACCTTTGAGCCAGTTGTGTATCCAAATGGCTAGTTCTCGCTGTATTCCGTGAGATCTAACCTTGCTAACTTGTCTCCCATGGGGAACCTTGTCGAAAGCCTTACTGAAGTCCAGAGAGATCACGTCCACCCCTCTGCCCTCATCAATCCTCTTTGTTACTTCTTCAAAAAAACTCAACCAAGTTTGAGACATGATTTCCCACGCACAAAGCCATGTTGACTATCCCTAATCAGTCCTTGCCTTTCAAAATACATGTACATCCTGTCCCTCAGGATTCCCTCCAACAACTTGTCCACCACTGACATCAGGATCACTGGTCTATAGTTCCCTGGTTTGTCCTTACTACCCTTCTTAAAGAGTGGCACCACGTTAGCCAATCTCCAGTCTTCCAGCACCTCACCTGTGACTATCGATGATACAAATATCTCAGCAACAGGCCCAGCAGTCACTTCTCTAGTTTTCCACAGAGTGTTAGGGTACACCTGATCATAGGGGGATTTATCCACCTTTATGCATTTCAAGACATTCAGCACTTTTTCCTTAATATAGACATTTTGCAAGGTGTCACCATCTATTTCCCTACAGTCTACATCTTCCATATCCTTATCCACATTAAATACTGATGTAAAATGCTCATTTAGTATCTCCCCCATTTTCTGCGGCTCCACACAAAGGCCGCCTTGCTGATCTTTGAGGGGTCCTATTCTCTCTCTAGTTACCCTTTTGTCCTTAATGTATTTGTAAAAACTCTTTGGATTCTTCTTAATTCTATTTGCCAAAGCTATTTCATGTCCCTTTTTGCCCTCCTGATTTTCCTCTTAAGTATATTCCTACTACCTTTATACTCTAAGGATTCACTCGATCTATCCTGTCTATACCTGACATATGCTTCCTTCTTTTTCCAAACCAAACCCTCAATTTATCCAGTCATCCAGCATTCCCTATACCTACCAGCCTTTCCTTTCACCCTCACAGGAATACATTTTCTCTGGATTCTTGTTATCTCATTTCTGAAGGCCTCTCATTTTCCAGCTGTCCCTTTGCCTGAGAACATCTGCACCCAATCAGCTTTTGAAAGTTCTTGCCTAATACTGTCAAAAGTGGCCTTTCCCCAATTTAGAACTTCAACTTTTAGATCTGGTCTATCCTTTTCCATCACTATTTTAAATCTAATAGAATTATGGTCGCTGGCCCCAAAGTGCTCCCCCATTGACACCTCAGTCACCTGCCCTGCCTTATTTCCCAAGAGTAGGTTAAGTTTTGCACCTTCTCTAGTAGGTACGTCCTCATACTGAATCAGAAAATTGTCTTGTACACACTTAACAAATTCCTCTCCATCTAAACCCTTAACACTATGGCAATCCCAGTCTATGTTTGGAAAGTTAAAGTTCTTTACCATAACTGCCCTATTATTCTTACAGATAGCTGAGACCTCCTTACAAGTTTGTTTCTCAGTTTCCCTCTGCATGTTAGTGGGTCTATAATACAATACCAATAAGGAGATCATCCCTTTCTTATTTCTCAGTTCCAACCATATAACTTAATTGGATGTATTTCCGGGAATATCCTCCCTCAGCACAGCTATAATGCTACCTCTTATCAAAAACGCCACACTCCGCCTCTCTTGCCTCCCTTCCTATCCTTCCTGTAGCATTTGTATCCTGGAACATTAAACTGCCAGTCCTGCCTATCCCTGAGCCATGTTTCTGTAATTGCGATGATGTCCCAGTCCCATGTTCCTAACCATGCCCTGAGTTCATCTGACTTCCCTTTTAGGCCCCTTGCATTGAAATAAATGCAGTTTAATTTATTAGTGCTAACTTGTCCCTGTCTACCTTGACTGTTTGATTCGCTTCTGTTCTCAACCAAATCAAAATCTGTGAATCTTTATCCCAGAACATTGTGTTTGCATTTAATGCCCATCCCTGATTGCATTGAGAAGGTGTGATAAGTTGCCACCTTAAACTGCTGCAGTCTATTTAGTATAGATCCACCCACAGTTCTATTAATGAAGGAATGCCAGAATTTGCATCCATAGACATTGGCCGTTCCTAAGCTAGAATGGTGAGTGGCTTTACTGACAACTTGCAGGTGATGGTGCTCACATGTATTCAGCCCTTGGCCTTCTAGATGGTCGTAGTTATATGTTTGGAAGATCAGGAGGTGAGCTACTCTCCGCAAGCTTCCTTGCTTTGGACCTACTCTTGTAACCATATTATTAAGATGGCTCATGCAGTTTTGTTTCTGGTTGCTCGTAACCCAAGGATGTTGACAGTGGGGTTCAGTGATAGAAATGACATTGAATTCCCTCTTTTTGGAGATGGTCATGGTATGGCATTTGTATGGCATGACTGTCAGTTGCCATTTGTCAGCTTGAACCTGGCTGAAGTCCAGGTCTTGCTACATTTGCATGTGAACTGCTTCATTATGAATTGTTGCAAATGGGTGCTGAACATTGTTCACTGATGATTGCACATCGCCATTTCTGACATTATAAGGGAAGTTCATTGATAAGATAGCTGAAGGTGGTTGTGCTTAGGACATTACCTTGAAGGACGCCTGCAGAGGTATCCTGGAACTAAGATGAATAGCCTGCAATTGCCACAGCTATATCCTTTTGTGCCAGGTACCATTCTAACCAGTAGAATGCTTTTCCCTTGATACCCAATTACTCTAGTTTTGTTCGGCCTCCTTGATACCAGGTTTGGCCACATGTGAACTTAACATCAAGGGTAATTACTCTCACTTCACCTCTGGAATTCAGCTTTTTTTGTCCTTGTTTGAACTAAGGCTGTAATGAGGTCAGATGCTGAGACACACTGTCGGAACCCAAACTGACCCTCAGTGACCACATTATTGCTCAGCAAATACTGCTTGATAAAATTTTTCGCACCTGACTGTGGAAGTGTACTAGAAATCAAGCCCCACTATTTCTGGAGACCACAAAAATTCAAGATTTTATAAGTGTGCAAAAAAAAATTCTCGAAGTTACTGGAATTTTTGGACCCAGGTTGACATAAGCACCAGCCGGGTTACTTAACAAGAAATACTATTTATTACAAACAAATAGCTTCTATCTAAAAATAATTAACTATGAATTGTTGACGTAGAATTCTATTAGTTAAAAAGGCAGTTGGTTTATCTCAGTTTGCTGGATGATTGGTTTGTGAAGCAAAGTGATGCCAATAACGTGAGTTCAATTCCTGCACTAATGGAAATTGCCGTGAAGGATTCTCCTTTTCAACTTCTCCCCTCGCCTGAGGTGTGGTGACCCTCAGGTTAAATGATCACCCATCTTTCTCTGTAATGACAGAACAATTCTGTGGTCTGGTAAGACTTTACTATACCTTTAGTAGTTAAAAACTCATCCTTTTAAAACCTACCCATACGCATGCATGATTCTCCACTCTCGGTACTTGCACTTGCTTACAAGAGGCACCAAATGATTGATTCAAACCTTAATAAGTTTTCGATCTATTGAAAGCAAAAGATTACATCAATTAAATATGGAAAAGCAGCAGCATAAACAAATGATGAGTTAATAAAACTGATCATCTTCAGTTTTAGGTTTTTTTTAAAACTGCAGAGACAGGACATAGGTTTGACTTTGGGTGTGGCAAGTTCTGGAGCACAAAATCTTCAGGACTATTGCTGATACAGGTCATTCTGTAATAACACACATTTTGATAATGCAAATTTGTTATAACATAAATCGGGGATACTGTTTATAAAGTGCGGACTTTTAAAATATTTGCTATATGTCACACGATTACATCGTCAATACTTTAAGAACTGTTTGAAAAGCACAATTTTTCTATAACACGGGGTTGCACAACAATCCAAGGATGTGCAGATTAGGTGAATTGGCTATGCTAAATTGTCTGTAGTGTTCAGGGATGGGTGCATTAGTCAGGGGTAAATATAGGATAATAGGGTAGGGAATGGGTCTGGGTGAGATACTGTTCAGAGGGTCGGTGTGGACTTGTTGGGCCGAAGGGCCTGTTTCCACACTGTAGGGATTCTATGAGTAGATTCATATTAAAGAGCACAACTATCGTGTTAAAGAAGAACTATCTGTGTGTTGTCAGGGTGTATAGCCATTGCAATATCCAGAGCCTCCAGCTATTTCTTGACATCACCTAGAGTGAATCTAATTGGCTGAAGACTGGTATTATTGAGATCTCCAGGGGTGACTGAGGTGATCATCCACTTGATACTTCTGGCTGAAGATTGTTTGCAAATGCTTCAACCTTATATTCTATTTTAAGTGTTCCAGCTTGGAGATTTAAAAATAAAAGTTGCTTAGTATTTATATATTTAATTGAGTGTATAAAGTGGTCCACATGGTGATGTAGTTGCTGTGAAGTGGATTTATGCAGTGGTCTTTGATTATAGGAGAAAGTGAGGACTGCAGATGCTGGAGATCAGAGCTGAAAATGTGTTGCTGGAAAAGCGCAGCAGGTCAGGCAGCATCCAAGGAGCAGGAAAATCGACATTTCGGGCATGAGCCTTTCTTCAGGAAAGATTCTTCAAGATTCCTGAAGAAGGGCTCATGCCCGAAATGTCGATTCTCCTGCTCCTTGGATGCTGCCTGACTTGCTGTGCTTTTCCAGCAACACATTTTCAGGTCTTTGATTATAGTCAACTTTCCACACATTCCAAAATACGGAAGTCTATCTTGTTTTGACAAATCGTACTGGAGGTTAATTGGACCTTCACTATCTTCATTGCTGTCCTCTTCACTGATGTAACTAATTTCCCCTAGATAGGTTTAGATAGCAGAAGACATAGTGATGACATTACTCCACCTGATTATTCCTGATGAGGATAGTTGGAAACTAAACCAGAAGCCAGGCAACACCTGTGGAGCTAGATAGGATGGTAGTAATTAGCAGAAGTGTACCTCCGAAGTCCATTGAATTCTAGGAGATATGCAATATATGTGACCCTAGAGAGAAAGCAGGAGCTAAAACATTCCCTTATACTACTTTTTAGGGAAATTGGTTAAATTTAATTTTCATCTGTTGGAAAGGTTTAATTCTGAAAGCAAAGTTAGGTAGTTGATGTTGTACAAATGGATATGTATAGTAGATTAGTTACTTAGTGACCACACGTCAAATGTTCACATTCCTTACAAAGCACTTTGGGGAAAACTCAGGTCAAGAAGGGTTTTATAAGCATAGATCTTTTAAGAATAACTAGTGGGCAGTTTGAACAGTTAATGGCCTGCTTTAGTGAAATAAATATAGATACTGTTAGGAGTGCACAGAATATACTGCATAAAACAAACCATTTAGCTCAACTAGTGTATGCTCCACAGGAGGCTCTTGACATCCTTTCAAATAAAGCTTTCCCAAGGATCTTGTGGTACAGTAGTAGCATCCCTACCTCTGAAATAGAGGTCAAAATTAAAGTTTCAACTGCCCAGAAGTGTATCGTAACATGTCTGAACAAGTTGATCAAAATAACTATCTTTCCATCACCTTTACTCATTAATCTGTCTAGCTTTATTTCTGAATGTTTGTCAGCTGTGGCGAAGCTGATGTTCTTTTGCCTTTGAGTCACAAGGTTCTGAGCTCTAGTCCGCGTCCAGGACTTGAGTACAAAAATCCAGCCTCAAATGCTTCAGTAGGTTTAAAAAAAAAGGCACCATGACACTATTTCAAAGAATTGCAGAAGAGTTATCCCCTGTGTCTAGTGCAATCTTTCGTCCTCAAAGTTGCAAAACAGGTTATCTGCTAATTATCTCTTCGTGGCAACTTGGCAAGAAATGAATTGGTTCCCATTTTATTTCAGTTACTATAATTCAGAGCTATTCCATTGACTGCAAAGTGCTTTGAAATGTCGAGTGGTTCTGAAAGGATTACATGAATGCAATAGAGTCGATTTAGCTCAGTTGGCTGAATTGTTGGTGTGATGATAGCAGCATTCCTTAAATTCCCATCAACAGTTTGAGGGTTACCATGAAGGACTCTCCTTCTCAACTTCTTCCCTCGCTTGAGGTCTGGTGGCCCTCTGGTTAAATCACCACCAGTTGTTTCTCTCTAATAAGAGAGCAGCCCCTATTGTCTGGTAAGACAATGGCGGCACAACAACAAAGGGATACAGCCTAAGATATTAGAGGAAGTGCATGCACTGATCATAATCTTCCAGGAATCCTAAGTCCCACAAATGGAAAACTGCCAATTTAACACCATTGGTTAAAAAGTGAAGGAGACAAAAAGTAAGTACCTAGAAGCCAGTTAGCATAATGTCTGTTACTGGGAAAATGCTAGAGGCCATGAGCAGTCCCTGAGTTGCAAATGGGTTCTGTTCTGGAGTCCATTCATCGGTCAATTTGTGTTTAAGTCATAATATAGTACAGGATAATATAAAGTAGCCATTTCTAAGTATGGGAAATGCCTGTATGTCATGTCTTTAAAATCACATCCCTGTAGAAGATCATATGGCATTTGTAAGTCCAACATGCATAAATCAAAACCCTCTTTATTATAAAGGATATAATAGAGGAGCATTTAAGAATACATAATATGATCAAGCAGAGTCAGCTTGGCTCCATGAAGGAGAAATCGTGCCTGATAAATTTACGAGAATTCCATGAGAAAGTACAGTCAGTAACTTGATTGAGTTTTTGAAGAAGTGACAAAGAAGATGAAAGCAGAGCGGTAGACGTTGTCTAAATGGATGTTAGCAAGGCATTCGACGAGGTTCCGCATGGTAGATTGGATAACAAGGTTAGATTACATGGAATCTGGAGGGGAGCCAGACAAGTGGATACAAAATTAGCTTGAAGATAGGAGACAGGGTGGTAGTGGAGGGTTTTTTGGACTGGAGGTCTGTGACTGGTGGTGGATCAGTACCGGGTCCAGTGCTTTTCATCATTAATATAAATAATTTGGATGTGAATATAGGCAGTATGGTTAGTAAGTTTGCAGATGACACCAAAATTGGTGGTGTAGTGGACAGCGTAGAAGGTTATCTCCAAATGCAAGGGGACCTTGATCAGATGGGCCAATGGGTGATAAATGTGAGGTATTGCATTTTGGTAAGGCAAATCAGGGCAGGACTTGTATAGTTAATGGTTAGCCCTGGAGAGTGTTGCTGAACAAAAGGACCTGGGATGCAGGTGCATTGTTCCTTGAAAGTCCTGGAGCCACAGGTAGACAGATTGGTGAAGAAGGCATTTGCATGCTTGACTTCATTGATCAGTGCATTGATTATGGGAGTTGGTATATCATGTTGCAGCTGTACAACACATTAGTTTAGGCCACTTTTAGAATACCTGTTTGATTCTGGTCTCCCTGCCAAAGGCAAGATGTTGTTAAATATGAAAGTGTTCAAAAAGGATTTGGAAGGATGTTGCCAGGATTAGGGGTTTTGAGCTATAGGGTGAGGCTGAATCGGCTGGGATTTTTTTCCCCCGGATCATCGGAGGCTGAGGGGTGACCTTATAGAGGTTTATGAAATCGTGAGGGGCATGGATAGGATGAATAACCAAGGTTTGTTTCCCAAGGTAGGGGAGTCCAAAACCAGAGGGCATAGGTTTAACGTGAAAGGGGAAAGATTTTAAAGTGACCTGCATGGCAATGTTTTCTCGCAGAGGCTTGTATTAAATGAACTGCCAGAGGAAGTGGTGGAGGTTGACACAATTACAACATTTAAAAGGCATATGGATGAGTGCATGAATTTGAAGAGTTTTGAAAGATAGAGGCCAAATGCTGTTAAAATAGGGATAGACCAATTTAGGATATCTGTCCGGCATGGATGAGTTGGCCGAAGGGTCTGTTTCCAAGTTGTATGACTCTGATTAAATAAAAGCAGGATAAATCAAGGGGCAGCAGTGGATGTAATATGTTTGAAGTTTCAGAAAACACCACACATGAGGCTATTTAATAAAATACGAGCTGTCTGTGTTTAAGGTATTAGGTGGGTAGAGGATTGACTAAATGATAGAAGATAGAAAATTGGGATATGGGGTGCATTTTCAGGCTGGCAACTAGTGATGTCCTACAGAGTTCTGTGGACTGAATTATTTGCAATATGTATTAATGACTTGGATGAGGAAAGTGAATACTGTAGTCAAGTTTGTGGATGACAAAAATAAATAGAAAGGAAGTGGTGAGGATGACAGAGTCTGTCGAGGGATAGAGACAGATAAAGTGAGTGGGCAGTATTTGGCAGATGGAAAATAATGTGGGGAATAAATGTTTCAGCTGCAATTGTTCCAAGTGCAGTGAAGGTGATTCAGCTTGGTTCTATTCCTGGAGGATGCTGTATTGAGTGTGAAGTTATGTAACATTGACCTTTTCTAACCTAAAAAATTGCTTGCCTAGAGCTTCTTAAGATTGTTTGATTTCTGCAGAGTATTCTGAAGGACATTGTGGTTGCTGTCTTCCAGGATAAATTGTAAACTACTGTTGATGCATTGCCACTGCAACGCATTTTAATAATAGGTTTTTCCCCATACATTTCCATGTTTTGACACCCATCCTAACAGTTAGTAAGGCAAGTCTTCCTTTTAGATGGTTTTGTGTTGAACCACAACTGGCAGTAAACACAGCTTTGTTTCCTGAATTTCTCTTGACATTAAGGGAAGTAACCGCATTACAAATTTGTAAAAATGAAAGTTTTCAGGCCTGCTGTCAGATCAAAATGCTTGTTCATGCAAGGTTAATACAGCAGTCAAGCAATGCGTGTGTCTGTATAATTGACCAGAGTGGCATAGCCCTTGTACTAAGATGAATATGAATTTTGCACAGTTGGTAATGGTGGCTTCTAAACTAAAGACAAGCGCAGTGGTAAAAGGGGAAGAAAATGTAAGAAAAAGTAGTTGCCTCCAATTGTTCTTATGGATCCTTATGCAACAGGTTTGTTATTTTATTTGCTCTGCATTGAATCTACATTGTTTCACCCTCTTTGCACCAGTTTGGGGAAGGAAATCAGGTTAGAAATAGAAAGACTTGAGTTTCGGCAGTTGCCACTAGTGTATCCTAATCACATCTTTCTCCTTTGGAATGTTAGACCAGTAATAAAAACTTTAAATTTCCTATAAATGTTATAAATTGAGCAAATTTAGGATAACAATAGAAAAAGTATGCTCTGTAGTCTCCTGTAAGAAAATCTTAGTACAGCTCACGTTGTTTAAATTCCTGATTTCTAAAATGAAAGTTGAACCAGTTAGAACTACTTTGAGTGCATAGTTACCAATTTCAATTTATACAAAAGGTGAATATTTTATCTTAAAATTACCTTTCAATTTATAACTGTTGCAACTTTGAAATTCAAAATAGCAGTCCAAAATAATCGATTAACATCTTTTTTGGAAAATTGTCCCTGCAAACGCTTGATTCTTGAAGCTGCTTGGAAACATGAACCTGAATTATTTGATTTACTTTTATGTTTGTAAAATCTCTCTGCCATCTGACCAGTAATGTTGCAATTCTGGTACTTCATCTGGAGGAGCACGTGTGTTAGACTGTGAGACTTACTGGCACCACAAGAACCTACTCGAGAATTTTGCAGTCACCCTTCATCCTAAGAAATGCTGTATCTTTCTGTTTTGTGTTTTTAAAATTTTTTTTACGGGGTATTGAGAAAGGAAATGTCACAAATCTTGTAGAAAAGTGCATACTTTCGCAAGGTTAGTTAGCTGTTGCTAAAATGTCTGCATAATTTTATTGTTCATTTTATATTTGTGAGAATGAATTTTTAATCGTTGATGCTATGCATCTCATTGCTGTATTAAATCTATAATTTTGTAGGTGGAAGGGCTAGAAGTCCGACTCCAGATTCTGCATCGCTAAATCTACTGCATTGACGAACAGGGCCTGAGACTTGTAAGTTACTAAGCCACATGATAAAATAAGTGGTTGTCTTCTAAATATGAACTGCCAGAATTTCCATAAGCAGAATCAAATTATACTTATGAACATCTAATGCATAAAACCATGCTAATTCACACTTCATTTATAGAGGTATATTGAGCTGTTGACTAGATAAAGTTTAGAAGGCAGTTTGAACCATCTAGTCAAAATACATTATAGGTGCCGGGGAATATAAAAGATAATATTGTTGTAGTGCAGTTTTTTGTTCTATAACAAAATTTTCCTGCTAATGACAACCCAGACCCATCTGTCATTGAAACATATGTGAAAAAGACAGCTTGGAAAATGATTTTGGAAACTGATCATCTGCAGTAGGAAATTGAACCCTCATGGAAGTTGTCAGAATTTTACTTCAGAATTTAAAATTTAAGTGTGACTGACTTTCTGCAACTATCCTTTGCTAATGGAACATTACTGTTTAGCCAGTGCAACCTCATTTTTCATTTGGGCTCAATGGTAAAATCAGTGGTTCTTCAGATAGAATGGCAGCTTTTAGTTTTCTTTTTGATTAGTGTGATATATTGTAATACTGAATGCCAGAAATACGTTTGATTTTGCAAATACCGGTTACTGACTGAACTACAGAGATAACTACCGTAGATATCAAATTAAATAGAAGGCAAGAGCATAATGGCAAGGTTGCTAGGCTAATAATCCAGAACCCCAGGCTAATATTTTTGAATTCCAGCATGGCAGATGGTGATGTTTGAATTCACAAAATTGGAATTAAAAGTGTTAGACTCGTGACAACCATGTAACCACTGTTAATTGTTGTTAAAAAATAAACACACCTGCTTCGCTAAAGGCCATATGAGGAAAGGAAATCTGCCATCCTTGCCTGGTCTGCCTTAGGTGGAACTGCAGACCCAAAGCAAGGTGGTTGACTCTTAACTGACTTCTCTGCAATTAGGGATGGGCAATAGATGCTGGTCTAGACAGTGGCACCCACATCCCATGAACAAATAAAAGAAAAAAAATTGCAATTGTCAGCATCTGAAAAGGAAGTTTGAATTGTAGCCTGAAATGTTTTACTAGGGGTTCTTGGCCACTTCCCCTCCACTCCAAATCCTACTATGTATTTTCAGGATCTGTTGCTAGTTACTTCTTCCAGGACTTGCACTTGTGGTACTGCTGAGGGTAGTGTTTGTCTGCCACCTTTTGCACCATCCAATCAGGAAAGCACTTCTTCGCATGCAGGACAGAGCAACCTAATATTCATTTGTGGGATTTGGGTGTCACTGGCAAAGCCCATATTTATTGGCCATCCCTAATTATTTAGAGAATGTGGTGAAAGTTATGTCTTTGAACTGCTGCAGTTCAGGAAGAACATGTTTCCCTGGTGCTCTAAGAGTGGGAGTTCCAAGATTTTGACCCAACAACAGTGACACTGGTGATCTACAAGTCATAATCATTGGTAACCTTAAAAGGGCATGATTTCTAATTCATTTGCTCTTCTGATTGGTGGAAGTTTGGGTTGGTGAACAGCTGTTGAAGAAGTCTTAGTGAATTGCTGTAGTGTATTTTGTAGATGGTACACCATAAAGCATTTGGACAACAGTAGTGAAGGATGTGAATGGTTACGGTTATGTCAGTCATGCAGGCTGCTTTGTTCTGGTTTTTGAAAAAAAATCCTCTACTGTCTTTGGAGCTGTAGTCAAGTGGTGAATATTGCATCAAGCTTGTAACTTATTCCTTGTAGGTGATGGGAAAGCTTTAGGGAGGCAGAAGATGAGTCACTTGCTGCAGAATTTAGTGTGCCAAATAGTTCTGTTGAAGTCAACTAAACTGAATTGCAGTTGGAGTGAACAACAGGTGACTGCTGTGATATTACCTGCATCTATCATCACCCATATCCAATTCACCATTGTGGACTTCAGTATTGTGCAGCAGAGCACCTGATATTGTAATTTGATAGTGATGATTTAAATCCCTGTTTCTGTGTTTTCATTTACCCATGTATTAGATTAAACAAAAGTGACACAAGCTCAAATTTCACAGGGCTGAGTACTGTAATGGGACACTACCATTGGTGAATTTGAACCGTTTCTAGGCCTTTGTGACTGGCAATTTACATCTTTGTAGGTGTAAAGTTCCAATGGTGAATTACGAAAAAAAACTTCCCTCCCACCATATTTTAGTAAAAACTCCACTTTTTTTTAAGGGGTGAGGGAAGAAAGAAATGTTTTCTATCTCTCCTCTTTCACAACCAGCCAAGCTCCCCACTAAAGAAAAAGAAATAGGAGGATTTTTCCGCATTGGGTCGGGCGGGGAGGGGGGGGGTGAGGAGAAAGTGAGGATGACTTTGTTTGCCGACTAATGATATATGCCAGGAATTACTGTTAGTAATCAGAGTTTGAACCCTTTATAGTACATGTAATGAAGTATAAAATGTAAAGCTCCATATTTAGTGCCTAATAGAGCAAGTTGGGACTTGAATTATGTTTATGTTAGGAAATTTTTTTTGTGTTTTATGACTGATGGACCAGTTCTGTTTCACTATAATCTTCACCACTTATTTTTGATCCTACATAACTCGTGAGGAGGAAGGAAATTGCTGCATTTGAAATGTAATAATATGTAAGAACTATTTGGATGTTTTCCAGCCAAAATTCCTTTTTAATGTAGTAGAAAGCTGGAGTGTAATTCAGTATCCTGCTACACCCTTCTGTCAAGACAAGAAAAAAGCTGCAGATGCTGGAATCCAAAGTAGACAAGAAGGGAGCTGGAGAACACAGCAAGCCAGGCAGCAGCAGGAGGCGAAGAAGTCGATGTTTCGAGTATGACCTGAAAGAAGGGTTATGCCCAAAGCATCAACTTCTCCACCTCTAATGCTGCCAGGCTTGCTGTGTTTTTCCTGCCTCCTCATCTAAACCCTTCTATCGATTGTCAGAGTAATTTTCTGCTGTGCATGGCGTGGCTTTTATAGAATCCCTACAGTGCAGATCGAGGCCATTACTTATAGAGTTTGTACCAATCCTCCAAAGAGCATCTTGTCCTATCCTTGTAATGCCACGTTTACCATTGTTAACTCATATCGCCTGCACACCATGGAGAAATTTAGCATAACCAGTCCACCTAACCTGCACAACTTTAGACTGTGGGTCAAACCAGGGGAAACTCTCTGTCACACGGAGAGCGTGCAAGCTCTACACAGACATCGGCCCAAGGCTGGAATCCAACCAGGTCCTTGGTGCTGACGCAGCTGTGCTAGCCACTGTGCCATTATGTCACCCTATTTTTGGACCCAAAAAATTTATAACACAAGCATCGTAACAATACAAAACTTTCATTGTCTTTTAAGATTCTAAGGAATAAAATATAAAGATCCAAACTTTGACTTCTATTAGATTTATCTTAAGGGCAATTATTTTTGATGACTTTCTCTTTGAAATTAATTGCTGCTTCAGTTTTTTTTTTGCAAACTGCCCAGCATTTTAAAGTCAAACTTAAATCACTAGACTAGCATTGTACATTATTAACAACTTAAGACACATTGCTAGACTTGGGTACATGGAAGCAAAGTTGTCATATTTAAAATTCTGTGTATCTTCATCAGTTTTATTGTTTGCAACTTGGATGGCTGAAAGTTGCAAAGGGTGTTTGGGCAAACAGAGTCATAACCAACTTTTTAGACTGAAGAGCATGAGGGAATCAATCTTACTTATTGACATTCCTCAGATGTCTGCAGTTCGATGTCAACTTCAATTTCTTCAGATTTTTCTAAATTCTCCTCTTGTTAAGCAACCATACTTGCATGGCAAAAACTGTTTGAAATACTGCTGAGCCATAATACCCCATCTTCCAGTGATATACTTCTAGCAATGCATGGGAACGCCACCTGCAAATTCCCCTGAAAGCTACTCATCACCCATTCCTTCACTATGGGTCAAAAACCTGGAATTTCCTCACTAAAGGCATTGTGAGCCTACTTACAGCAGATGGACTGGAGCGTTTCAAGAACGCAGCTCTATACCTTTTCAAGGGCAACTAGGGTCAGGCAATAAGTGCTGGCTGACCAGTGATCCATGTCCCATAAGTGAATTTTTAAAATTCATTGTATCCAGGAAACTGGTAGAATTCAGTATTAGGCATTCCTAATAGTGACTCTTGAAAACCTTGATAACTCTGCTGTTAATTAGCAGACACTCAGTATTGATAGTATTTAGAAGGTGGACAGGATCCACATTCCTTAGAGCAGAAATTTCCAAGGTAGCTATCCATAATTATTAACTTTGTGTCTGGGGTCAATGCATTTGATTGTGACAATTTCTTCGAGTTATGGCGTGACTGATTTCATTTTTTGATGTATCTGGGACTTACGCTACAGAAATTACTTTTTTACAAAAAAATTTCATATAATCATTGAATCCCTACTGCACACAGACGCCATTCTGCCCATAGAGTCTGCACTACCCTTCCGAAGAGCATCCCACCCAACCGAGCATCTCCACCCTATCCCTAAAACCCCCATTATCAGTGGTTAGTCCACCTATCCTGAACATATCTGGATACTACAGGACAATTTAGCATGGCTAATCCACTTAACCTACACATCTTTGGACTGAATTTTTATGAGTTTTTATTTAAATTACCATTGTTTAAACGTTTCAAGGTGCCCCAATGTCACAGTATAAAAATGCTTAATTTTCATGTCAAGATTTTATGCTTCTGATTTTTTTTTGAGGTAGAATCCCGTATCTGCCACATTTTATTGATGGCTCACTGAGTGACACCGTACTCTCTCGCTAATCCATTTGATTAAAGCACATTTTTATACTTGGGGCTCAAATACAGATACATATGTTTTGAAAAATGGCATATCTTTTACATAAGAGTTGCTGTCACAGCTAAAATTACTTACTCTAACATTGTCAAACATATGCATCACATAATGAGCTTCATCCTTGTAAGAGGTTGGAGCAACTATGCTTAAATAATCTGGTCAGGTCAACCTCTGGTTACATTTGGTTCACCTGATGAAAATTGGAGGACTGAAATGTAATAATTATTCATTTGTTAATTAATTGGGACCATAAGATGTTGCAAAGTTAAAAAGTTTATAATGTAACTGTAATGATGTACATAAAATTTTGAGTACAAAACATAGCATGCAAAAGAGGGGCTAATTACCAGTACAACATTCTACAGATAGTGACTTAACATGTACACCTGACTGAGGAAGTGGTGGTAATGTTACAGAATCAATAGTCTAGAGTTCTGTCCAAATCTTACCATGGCAGCTGGTAGAATTTAAATTTAGTTTATAATTTTGGAATTGCAAACTAGTTTTAGTAGTAATGACCAGAAGGTTGTTGTTGAATGCCACCTTTGAAAACCATCTGCTACACTTGCGTCCTTTAGGGAAGGAAATCAGCCGTTTTATCATTTCCGCCCTACATTTGACTTCAGACACAGAGCTACATGATTGACACTTGAAAACTCTCTGAAATGGTTTGGCAAGTCATTTAGTTCAAGGATAGTGAGCGGTGGATGAGAAATGCTGTCATTTCCAGTGATACCTAAACCAAAAACAGAATTAAGTTTTAAAAATGAACACGCTCAGTTGATATTTCTACAAAGTTTATTTTACGCTGTTAGTTGATTAGATTAGATTAGATTCCGTACAGTGTGGAAACAGGCCCTTCAGTCCAACCAGTCCACACAGACCTCCGAAGAGCAACCCACCCAGACCGATTTCCCTCTGACTAAAACACCTAACACTGTGGGCAATTTAGCACGGCCAATTCACCTGCCCTGCACATCTTTGGACTGTGGGAGGAAAGCGGAGCACCTGGAGGAAACCCACGCAGACATGGGGAGAATGTGCAAACTCCAGATACTCCTTTGCAGGTCTGTTCATGTCCAATACAAAGAAAGATGGTTAGAACATAGAACATAGAACTGTACAGCACAGAACAGGCCCTTCAGCCCACGATGTTGTGCCGACCACTGATCCTCATGTATGCACCCTCAAATTTCTGTGACTATATGCATGTCCAGTAGTCTCTTAAATATCCCCAATGACCTTGCTTCCACAACTGCTGCTGGCAACGCATTCCATGCTCTCTCAACTCTGTAAAGAACCCGCCTCTGACATCCCCTCTATACTTTTCTCCAATCAGCATAAAACTATGACCCCTCGTGTTAGTCATTTCTGCCCTGGGAAATAGAGTCGATAGCCAGAGACTATCTACGCCTCTCATTATCTTGTATACCTCAATTTGGTCCCCTCTCCTCCTCCTTTTCTCCAATGAAAAAAGTCCGAGCTCAGTCAACCTCTCTTCATGAGGTAAGCCCTCCAGTCCAGGCAGCATCCTGGTAAATCTCCTCTGAACCCTCTCCAAAGCATCCACATCTTTCCTATAATAGGGCAACCAGAACTGGATGCAGTATTCCAAGTTTTATAGAGCTGCAACAAGATCTCACGACTCTTAAACTCAATCCCCCTGTTAATGAAAGCCAAACCACCATATGCTTTCTTAACAACCCTGTCCACTTGGGTGGCCATTTTAAGGGATCTATGTACCTGCACACCAAGATCCCTCTGTTCCTCCACACTGTCAAGAATCCTATCCTTAATCCTGTACTCAGCTTTCAAATTCGACCTTCCAAAATGCATCACCTCGCATTTATCCAGGTTGGACTCCATCTGCCACCTCTCAGCCCATCTCTGCATCCTGTCAATGTCCCACTGCAGCCTACAACAGTCCTGTATACTGTCAACGACACCTCCAACCTTTGTGTTGTCTGCAAACTTGCTGACCCATCCTTCAGTAAATAAAAATTACAAACAATAGAGGCCCAAGGATAGAGCCCTATGGAACACCACTCACCATGGACTTCCAGGCAGAATATTTTCCTTCTACTACCACTTGCTGTCTTCTGTTGGCCAGCCAATTCTGTATCCAGACAGCTAAGTTCCCCTGTATCCCATTCCTTCTGACCTTCTGAATGAGTCTATCATGGGGAACCTTATCAAATGCCTTGCTGAAGTCCATATACACCACATCTACAGCCTGACCCTCATCAACTTTTCTAGTCACATCCTCAAAGAATACGATAAGGTTTGTGAGGCATGACCTGCCCCTCTCAAAGCCGTGTTGACTGCATTTAATCAAGCCATGCTCTTCCAGATGGTTATAAATCCTATCCCTCAGAATCCTTTCTAACACCTTGCAGACGACAGACGTGAGACTGACTGGTCTGTAATTGCCGGCGATTTCCCTATTTCCTTTCTTGAAGAGAGGAATTACATTTGCCTCTCTGCAGTCCTCAGGTACGACTCCAGTGGAGAGGAAGGATGCAAAGATTTTCGCAAGTGGCGAAGCAATTGCATTTCTCGTTTCCCGAAGCAGCCGAGGTTAAATCTGGTCCGGGCCTGGCGACTTGTCAATCTTAATGTTCTTACAGTAATTTTTTTTGTGTGGAATGAAATCAAATGGGATGGAGTAAACTGATACTGCTGCCTGCATTATTCCTGCCTCGGTCCAAATATTCTCAGGCCACTTGCTGATTCCACTTAGTCTCAGTTCCCTAGGTGCAGCATAGGCCTGTGTATTTGATATCATTTCTACAAGTTAATTTAAATGCAATTAATATAGCTTTTACTGTAATATTGTACAGGTCCGTCAGTGTGAGCTAAAAACATTACATTCCTTGGAGATGTCATCAATCATCTGTGCTGCCTTGTTCTGTATGATTTAGATCAATAAGCATGCCGTTGGGGGCAATCGGTGCATCAGATGACTGCTGCTGATACTATTAGAAGCAAAATAATTTGGCTTGAGCAGTGATTTGAATGGTTGCCTGCAATGAAAAATGCCAACTATATAGATGCATGATAATTTGGGTAATCTTGGATTCAGCAAAACTTGTTGCCCAAACGATGGTTTGCACTGAGATTGACTAGCATAAATTTGAAATCAGACTATTGAAATTATAAAATATGTCTTTACATTGTTGTGCCTGTATATTTGCATTGTACCTTCCAAAGAAGTGTCTGTGTCCATCTGCCTGCGTGGTCACCTTCTTTGCTGATATTGCACTCTTGCATCTGGCAAACCTCAAGGATCTATCCTAAGCTCACTTCTATTTCTCAGCCATATACTCATCTTGACATGAGTTGAGCACATCATTAGTTTTCACAATTTACATTGATGTCATCAAGCTCTATCTTATCATCATCTCTTTTGACTTCATCACTAAGCATTACTGATGAAGGGCATATGCCCAAAACATCAGTTCTCCTGCTCCTCGGATGCTGCCTGACCTGCTGTGCTTTTTCAGTGCCACACTTTTCATCTCTGATCTCCAGCATTTGCAGTCCTCACTTTCTGTTCCATCACTAAACTGTCAGACTGCTGACCCAGGCTTGAATGTTCTTCTTTTGAAGTGTCATTGACATCCAACATACAGTATGTGCCTTAACCTCCCACCTGTCCTGGCTACAAAATCTGTATTGCCTGCTTGATCCCCTGTGCACAGTTACAAGGTACTGATGAGTAAAGCATACATTTATGGGTGAAAACACAGGCTGACAACTAACTTGACTGTAGTTTGCAATACAAGGGTTGCATAATACACTAGATATCTGTAAAAGCTTGATTCTTCGGACCGGAAAAATAGGGTGGAAGTATAGTCTTACATGCTTGGTTGACAAACAGACTTCAGCTTATGGAAATTTAATTTGTTCGTAAAGCCTATTTAGTTTGCAGTATGGTAGAACCCTAGATTTGGAAAACAAAAGACATGGAACAAAAGGTAATACTTGGCTTGACTGCAAATTGTCTACTTATGAAAATAGAACTTTCACGTTCCATTTTTAAAATGTTATGCTCTGTTAAATTTAACACTACTTTCAACATTAAAAGAATCTAATTTATAATTTTTGAAATTAGGTTTTCATTTTTAAACTACGTCTTGAGTCAAGGCATTCAGCCAAGTCTCCAGAATTGCTCGCTCAGCAATAAAATAAACTTCTTAGATTAGATTACTTGCAGTGTGGAAACAGGCCCTTCGGCCCAACAAGTCCACACCGACCCGCCGAAGTGCAAACTACCCATACCCCTACATTTACCCCTTCACCTAATACTACAGGCAATTTAGCATGGCCAGTTCACCTGGCCTGCACATCTTTGATTGTGGAAGGAAACTGGAGCACCCGGAGGAAACCCACGCAGACACGGGGAGAATGTGCAAACTCCACACAGTCAGTCACCTGAGGTGGGAATTGAACCCGGGTCTCTGGTGCTGTGAGACAGCAGTGCTAACCACCATGCCGCCCACTTCACTCTTGAAAGGTTGCCAGATAAATAACCGTATTTTAGCATCTATTGTTTTTTGGTTGTCAGAAATAAATTTCTATTTAAGTTCAGAAGTCACACCACACCATGTTATAGTCCAACAGGTTTATTAGAAATCAAGCTTGTGGAGTGCTGCTCCTTCAGGTCAGAAAGCTTGTGATTTCAAAATCTGTTAGGCTGTAACCTGGTGTGGTGTGACTTCTGACTTTGTCCACCACAGTCTGTTATCCCATTCCTCCCCCTCAGTCGAAGCAAAACGCTCAGAGACACAGTATGGCTTTACCTCCTTCATCTTTATTCCGGGCACTGGAGGGAGTGAGAACGATCGTCCATGTGCACAGAGACATGAGTTCTTGACCTTCTCTGTGGAACAACAGATTCCTAATGAATTAGCCATTTTACAGGGAGGAACATCCAGATAAGGCAACACCCATTTTAATTGGGTGACCATTGCAAGTAACGGGTGTCAGTAGTAAAGATTAAGCCATATGCTGTTACACAATGAATGTTCTTAACCTTAACTGGCTTCACATAATGAATACTTTTTGCCTTGTTAAACTGACCTTACATACTGAATGCTTCCCATATTGTTAAATAACTCTCCATAATGAATGCGTTTCCACCTTGTTGACCCATTACCCTTGCCACCAACACCTCATTGTTAACTGCAAGTTCTTATCTCATCGGAGTCATGTTCAGCTGAATCTCTTGTTTCATAAAACTCAAAACCTAATTATTTCCCTGTCTGCTCATAGCGTATACACATTCACGAGTCCAACTTCAGCACTTCTACATCATGTTTCTCAATTGTTCTTTGCCCCATATCTAATTTCAGAAACTTTTAAAAGCTTGCTGTCATACATGAAGTCATTTACATTTGTATTCCATAAAAGTCTCATTTCTAGAAATCAACGCAGTAAGAAATGTCAATGCATAATTCAGTCTAATATGACTACTGTGCTTGATACATCTTTTGTTGGGTTATTCAGAAGATTCTTTAATAAGCTATAATTAGTTCCATCTTAACAATGAGCAACATTCTCAGTAATTAGGGTGTGAGGATATTAATGCATTAACAGTGGGCTTTCTCAACTGAGCAGTTAATCATTACATTTTAATGCATTTTTTACAGTACATGCCACTTGTAGTTTAATATTCTGCTAAATTAGGCAAATGATCAATTTAAGGATATACAGATGCAACTAACATTTCTCAGAAGAGAGAATTTTTTGGACTAAAATTTGCTTTTCAAAGCAGGAACTTGTTATTTTATCTAAATTCATTAATCCAAGAATGCTAAAATGTTTCCATTATGATCTCTGTCTTTCTCATTTTTCTTTAAATCTATTTCCAAACCCACAAACACTTGCTCACTTTTCTTTCCATTTTTTTGGACTCACTGCATGTGTGGCATGAGTAATTTTATAATTTTGAGCTCACCATAGAAGTGCGAATTGTGGTTGCTATAAAAGAGTTGAAGCTTTTGGCACATGAGGTCTCACGTTGGAGATGTATTGCTATTTGCAAACTGGAAAAGTCTCAAAAGAAGGGTATGACAAGCTTGTTTCACTGCTATCCAGAAACCACAAATAGTATTGTAAGGGATGGTTCCAGAGCATTTGTCATAGGGATTCTAAATGTGTTCCTTTTGTTAAAAAGAAAAAGAAATAGTTCGAATGTTGCATTGACATCAAAGCAGCATTTAACTGAGTATGGTATCGAGAAACCCTAACAAAACTGAGTGAGGGAGAATCCCAGGCCAAGTTCTGCACTGATTGGAATTATACCCAGCATAAAGGAAGATGGCTGTGGCTATTGGAGATGAATCATCGGAGTGCCAGCACATTGCAGAAGGAGTTAATCTGTATCCTGTCATATGCTCAACCATCATTAAGGTCAGTGGTGAGATTTTCAATAACTGCACATCAAGACCTGGACAATATTCAGGCTTAGGTTGGTATGTGGCACAAATATTATTTCCTGCTTAAGTGCCAGGCTATGACCATCTGCAGTAAAAGGAATCTAGCCATTTCCCCATAATAATCAATGACATTTACCAATGCTGAACTGCTACTGTCAACATCTTGCAGATTACCATTAACCAGTAATTGAACTTGATGAGCCATATATAGAAAGTTGGATTATCCGAAGGAGATCTCGCGGTCCCGACGAAAACATTACATCAAAGACGTGTGTCCAACACTGGAAGCTTTTTCTTAGTGATTAAAAGTGCTGCCAACATTACATCAAAGACGTGTGTCCAACACTGGAAGCTTTTTCTTAGTGATTAAAAGTGCTGCCGAGAACAGTCCTGGACTGATGGGAGTGTAGGCACTGTCTCTAAATGAGTGACCTCCCACCTTTCTCGCTCTCTCTCTCTCTCTCTCTCTCTCTCTCACGCTCGCTCTCTCTCACGCTCGCTGTCTCAGTGTCTCTTGCTCTCTCTGTCTCGCGCGCGCTCCTTCGCGTTCCCCCCCTTGCTCTCTCCCCCCCCCCCCCCCCCCCGTGCGCTCCTCTTCTCCCCCCCCCCCCCGCGCTCTCAGGTGGGGGGTGGGGGGGTGGGGGGCGGGGGGGATTGGATGCGGTTGGGGTGGGGACAGTGTTAGACACTTAGGGGGAGGTTGGGAGCAGTTGGGGGCCGGGTTGGATGGAGTTGGGGGCGAGGTGCGGTCTTGGACAGGGTTGGGGGCTGGGATGGATGGGGTTGGGGGGGCAGGCGGGAGGGCGATGTTGGACGGGGTTGGGGGGGCAGGCGGGGGAGTGGGCGGTGTTGGACAGCGTTGGGGAGACCGGGCCAAGGCTTTCATGCGGTGTGCTGCTGCCTAGCCTCCTGAACGCGGAGCAGACTTAATAGAAAACTCCGAGCCCCAGAGGGAAAGCATTTAATCGATTAACCGAATAATCAATTAACTGAACAAAATAGGGCCCACCCATCTCGTTTGGATAATTGAGGTTCCCCTAAAAATACTGTGGCTAAAAGAGCAGGCGTGGAATTCTGCAGTAATTCTTGCTACCTCACTCCCAAAGCTTGTCCATCAACTACAAGGTACAAAACAGAAATGCAATGATACTCTGTTCTTGCCTGGTGAGTGTAACTCCAACAATACTCAACGTTTGACACCAGCTGGAACAAAATCTGCTTGATTGATTTCCTATCCACCCCTAAAACATTTGCTCTCTCCACCAGTGTTGCAGAATAGCAGCAGTAAGTATCATGTACAAGATGCATTGCAGAAACTCACTAAGGCACTTTCAAGAGCATCTTCCAAATCCGCGACCTGTACCACCTCAAAGGAGAGGGCAGCAGATGCGTTGGAACACAACCACCTACAAATTCCCCTTCAAGCCACACCATCCTGAGTTGTTACTACATCACCGTTCCATCACTGTCACTGGCTTTATTTGTTTTCTTTTATCTTCCTTCCTGACAGCACTGTGGTTGTACATATACCCCATGGACTGATACAATCCTTGAAAGCAGCTTAGAACCACTTTCTCTAGGTATCTGGAGATGGGGAATAAATGCTGGTCTAGCCACCAATGTGCACATTCACTGAATTGGTGAGAATAAATTTGATTAATAAAGGTTTAGACCCATCACTTTTTGTGATTACTGAATACATTTCTTCAACTAAAATCACCCTAAGGGATTCATGCAAGATAAAAAAAAAAATTCCAGTGAAATGCTGCTCAGGCGAGGGAAGAAAGTCCTCTTGAGAACTGACAAAAGGCGAGGCCCAATGTGATAAATTAAAGGAGATAGAATTTTCATTCTTACTGGGGTGCAGTATTCCTCAATTGTTAAACAACGTTTTGATATGGTCAACAATTGTCTAATTCCAGTTCTCCAGCTCAGTGAAAATACCCTTATTTGGTCCTACTCTTGATCCACTCATTTGTAGCCGTAGCACCTTCAGTCATGGCTTGTCTTCCTGCCTATGACTGTTACCTCCAGAATCTAGCAAGGGTATCTCCTTGGTCAACTCAACATCTCTGATGATCATTGTCAAAAGCATCTGTACACATTGGATCCAGTGCAACATTTATACACATGTCCATATTTGTTGACCCTTCTGCCTGTATTGTCAGATTGCCAACCCAGTATCCCATACTGGATGAGGTGCAGTTTCTTCTAGTTCATTGTTGGGAAGAATGAAACTGTTTTCCTTCACTCCACTGGAATGGTAATACCATTACCAGTGGTTTCACCTCTCTTGAACTATTGTCAATGTTAATCAGGCTGTTGACATCTTGTCATGATACTTGATCTGAAGTTGAGCCTCTCATCCAATAAATCCTCTACCACTAAAGATCACGTCATCTTCCTCTGTGCCATTAGCTGCTTTAACCCATCTTGAATTAAATTGAACAGATGCCCAACGTGATATTTACCAAGGTTGCTCCAAAAAGTGTAAGTTGTGCTGGTTGACCTTTTAATAACTCACTTGAACTCAAGATGATTGCTGTGGATCAGATAAAAGTTCATGACATTCGAATAAGTTCAAACTGATAAATTTGTTCAATTAACTTGATATGTGTTTCAGGAAAATTCTTGGGAGGGATCGTAAGAAATGTTTTGTGTAACCACCTTGATGGGTGTTTCCAAAGGTTGTACAAAGTGATTTCTTGAAGATGATATCTGATTTTTTGTTTGAGGTCCTTAGTGGGTTGTTGCGTAAAGATAGCTGATCAACATTGTATTTTTGGATTATCAAAAGCTTTTGACAAAGTGCAAAACATGTAAGAAATGTTTTCATTATATAAGAAATTGTATTCTAAGGAAAGTATTGTCTAATAGAAACTGTCTAACAGCTACAGTTATGTATATTGCAACATAATGTTAGGCATATGTTAAATGTAGCCTTAAGCACAAGTTGGATATCTTGTCTATGCATGTTGTATTCTACACTTGTAATTTGAGTATATGGTTGTCTTATTCTTTCTAAAAAAGTTTAGAGATACACTGGAACTGAAATCTGATTCGTCAGCATAGGCCTAATTGGGCACAAAGGGATCTGGAGGAAACAGACAAACAAATCACTAAAAATGATAAATGTTATTAATGCCATAAAACCAAAATATTGTAGTTCTATTCCAAATTAATAGATTGGATAAGTGTAACTAAATTTCCATAAAGATTTGGATACATTGTGTTTTATAATATTGAGAATAGTTTTGGTCACCTAATTATGTCACAAAGAATTAGAGGCACAGGCAAGAAATAAAAAAAATGTACAAGGATAATACCAGAATTGAGAGGTTGTATAATCAGCAAAGATTGAACTATAAATTGAATTCTAAAGGAGAGACCGTTAGTGATCTGATCAAAACCTTAAAGATTATGAAAGCATTTAATGCAGCAGCCATAGAGAAGTAGCTTCATTTGTGGAAGAGACCAAAAGTGGTAATAAATCCTGTAAGGCATTCAGGTGACACATTTTTCCTTCTCGGAATGACTATAATGTGGAACTTTCAAACACAGAGTTGAAGTGATAGCACTACGTATGGAGGTAGGAATAGAGTCATAGAGATGTACAGCACAGAAACATACCCTTCGGTCCAACTTGTCGTTGCCGACTAGATATCCCAACCTAATCTAGTCCCACCTGCCAGCACCTGGCCCATATCCCTCCAAGCCCTTTCTATTCATATACCCATCTAGATGATTTTTAAATGTTGCAATTGTACTAGCCTCCATCACTTCCCCTGGCAGCCCATTCCATACCCATACCACCCTCTGCATGAAAGCGTTGCTCCTTAGATCTCTCTCATATCTTTCCCCTCTCACCCTAAGCCTATGCCTTCTAGTTCTGGACTCCTCCACTCCAGGGAAACGACTTTGTTTATTTATCCTATCCATGCCCCTCATGATTTTCTAAACCTCTTTAAGGTCACGCTCCGATGCCCCAGGAACAACAGCCCCAGCCTATTCAACCTATTCCTATAACTCAAATCCTCCAACCCTGGCAACATCCTTGTCAATCTTCTCTGAACCCTTTCAAGTTTTACAACATCCTTCTGATAGGAAGGAGACCAGAATTGCATGCAATATTCCAAAATTGGCCACAACACGACTTCCCAACTTCTGTACTCAATACCTTTACCAATAAAGGAAAGCATTCCAAAAGTCACCTTCATTATCCTATTTACCGGCGACTCCACTTTGAAGGAGCTATGAACTGCACTCCAATGTCTCTTTGTTCAGCAACACTCTGTAGGACCTTACCATTAAGCATACAAGCTGCTAAGATTTGCTTTCCCAAAATGCAACACCTTGCATTTATCTAAATTAAAGTTCATCTGCCATTCCTCAGCCAATTGGCCCATCTAATCAAGATCCTGTTGTAATCTGAGGTAACCTTTTTTGCTGTCCACTATAGCTCCAATTTTGGTGTCATCTGCAAACTTACTAACTATACCTATTGTGCTCACATCCAAATCATTTATATAAATGGCGAAAAGTAGTGGACACAGCACCGATCCTTGTGGCACTCCACCGGTCACAGGCCTCCAGTCTGAAAAACAACCCTCCACCACCACCCTCTGTCTTCTACCTTTGAACCAGTTCTATATCCAAATGGCTAGCTCTTCCTGTATTCTGAGAGATCTAACCTTGCTAATCAGTCTCCCATGGGGAACCTTGTCAAATGCCTTACTGAAGTCCATATAGATCACATCTACTGCTCTGCCCTCATCAATCTTCTTTGTTACTTCTTCAAAAAACTCAATCAAGTTTGTGAGACATGATCTCCCACAAATAAAGCCATGTTGACTATCCCTAATCAGTCCTTGCCTTTCCAAATACATGTACATCCAGTCCCTCAGGATTCCCTCCAACAACTTGCCCACCACTTACGTCAGCCTCACTGGTCTATAGTTCCCTGGCTTGTCCTTACCACCCTTCTTAAACAGTGGCACCATGTTAGCAACTTCCAGTCTTCTGGCACTTCACCTGTGAGTATTAATGATACAAATATCTCCACAAGGAGCCCAACAATCATTTTTCTAACTTCCCACAGAGTTCTAGGGTACACCAATAGATTAATTAAAATCAAAATACTGTGGTTATGGAAATCTGCAATAAAAATAGTGCTGGAGAAACTCAAGTCTGGCAGCTTCTGTGAAAAGAGAAACAAAATTAACATTCCAGTTCAGTATGAATATTCTTCGAGAGTTCAACTAGATTCAGAATATTAGCCGTGTACTCTCTGCAGATGCTGTCATCCATCCTGAGCTTCTGTTGCAATTTCTACAGAAATTGTATTATGCTGCTCTGAATAGATGTTTTTGAGAAGGCTTGTGTACCACTTTTACAAACCTGTTGGCTTGAACAGCATGCTTCTGTGCTATGGTTCAGTGTAATCTTTGTAACACTGTAGCAGGTTTTACTTTATTCTGAAATTAGCATGTAATTTTTCTTTGCAGCAACATTTTATCTAACAATCGTGAAACTTATTTTGATGCAGCTGATAACTGTACACACAGAAAACGCTTCACAATGCGCGAATATAAGTTGGTGGTCCTCGGTTCAGGTGGAGTTGGGAAGTCAGCTTTGGTGAGTCAAAGCATTGAAGTGAAATATTTATGTCTATCTCCAGTTTCCTTTCAACCATCATTATATGGGTCCATTGTTGCTGGCAGTCCTTGTATTTAACTCCAGTGGCTATGTGTAAATCAAACTCTAATTGGTTAATTAATCATGGACCTCCCTCGTTGTTTCTTATTGAGAGGTGATTCTGACATGTGCACACGTTTGTTTGGAAAAGATACAGTAACAATTATAGTAGTGTTGATCATTTTCAGGAGAATAGACAGGCTTGTGAAACGGGCATATAGGTATCAGATGAAAATTGAAACCAAAAGGTGTGCCACGATATACTTTGATAGGAAAAATGAGGAAAGGGTACAGTTCATTTAGGGTATATGTGCACAAATACCCGAGGTGGCAGAGTGCATTGAGAGGTTAAGCGGTAGCGAATGGTTACTAGGCATCTTGGTTCAAGGACTTTACAAGTTGATACAGCGCAGAGTACTAAAACAGGATACTATGGTGAATTTTGGTTTGGCCTCAATTGGATTATTGTGTGCAATTTTAGTCGTCATGCTGTAAGAATGAACCAAAGGAATTTTAGAGGGTGCAGAAACGCTTTGAGAATACTTCCAGGAGTGAAACACAAGTTACGTGGAAAGATTGGTGAAGATGAGACTGTTCTCCTTGGTGAAGACAAGATTGACAGTAAATTTGATAAAAGTGTGCTAAACCATTAAGAATCTGGGCAGGGTAAATAGGAGAACTGTTCTTCTTGGCAGAAAGCTTGAGAACCAGGATGGGTTTTTTTTCTGATTAGTTAAAGAATAAGAGACAGCATAATAACCTTTTGAGTAGGGTCCAGAATGCACTGCCTATGAGGTGGTGGTGCAGGCGCATTCAGTTATAGCTTTTGAAAGACAATGTGATAATTATTTGAAGAGCAAACTACAGAGATAAAGTGGGAGGGTGAGACTAGTTAAGTTGCTGTTGTAGCAAGCCAGGCTGCATGACCTGCATCTAATGTTTTCACAATTCCATAACTCGACTTATCCTAAAGGTTGAACCTGGGACTATTCTTAGTTTGTAGGTCAGAGTAGCAGCATATAGTACTTTCATCGGAAAACATTTTTTTACCTTTTCCATTTTTCTTAAATGCTGGAATTAAAGCTGTAATTAAAGGTCATTATTGTATGTTATAACTTGACATTAATCTTCAAAGTTTGTGCGAAGATTTGTAGCTCGGGTGCTCGTTGTTGTGGTTCTGTTCGCCGAGCTGGAAGTTTTTGTTGCAAACGTTTCGTCCCCTGGCTAGGCGACATCATCAGTGCTTGGGAGCCTCCTGCGAAGCGCTTCTTTGATGTTTCCTCCGGTGTTTATAGTGGTCTGTCCCTGCCGCTTCCGGTTGTCAGTTTCAGCTGTCCGCTGTAGTGGTTGGTATATTGGGTCCAGGTCACCCAATATACCAACCACGACAGCGGACAGCTGAAACTGACAACCGGAAGCGGCAGGGACAGGCCACTATAAACACCGGAGGAAACATCAAAGAAGCGCTTCGCAGGAGGCTCCCAAGCACTAATGATGTCGCCTAGCCAGGGGACGAAACGTTTGCAACAAAAACTTCCAGCTTGACATTAATCTGTGAAGTGCGACTTCTGTATAATCATCTGTTTTCAATAGTAATGTTGAGTCAATTGCACTGTTTTGCAGACTGTACAATTTGTTCAAGGAATATTTGTTGAAAAGTATGATCCGACAATAGAGGATTCTTATAGAAAGGTGAGTTTATTATGAAGTCAAAAAGCTTAATGTCTCCAAAGCTAAAGCCAGGATAAAGTACTTCCATCACTTCCCAGGGCAGATAGTTCTCTGAAGATTTTCACCACACGCACGAGGCAGTCTTCTGAGCTGCACGGAATAGCTCTGTTGCAAATAAAACTTGATTAGTGATAAATGATTTGTCAAGAAGAAGAGAATGGTTCCTCAAGCGGATATAGTTAATAGCTGTGCTATTAATATTTATTTTTATGGATCAGTGTTCAACAAATCATATTGTACAGAATCCTTTATACCACAGCATTTTTCAAGCTTCTTTAAACTTTACAAGATTCTGTGAAGTAGAACATGTAATGCAGATTTGACATTTAAGATAACACTGATTTGTTTGATAATTAATTCAACATTATTTTCTATTTGATTCAATGTAGAAACAATTTGACTAATCCCTTTTGGTTCCAATAAATATTTTTTTTATGGCAGCAAGTTGAAGTCGATGGACAACAATGCATGCTCGAAATCCTGGATACAGCTGGAACGGTAAGATACAGTTACATAGAATATATGGAAAAGAGTGATCAGTTTGGAGTAACCAATCTCTGCTAGTTTTGAAATCGGTCTCCTCCCATTCCATCTGCCTCATCTTTGAGCATTTTGTTTCCTTGTTGTGGTTCTGTTCGCCGAGCTGGGAATTTGTGTTGCAGACGTTTCGTCTCCTGTCTAGGTGACATCCTCAGTGCTTGGGAGCCTCCTGTGAAGTGCTTCTGTGATGTTTCCTCCGGCATTTATAGTGATTTGTACCTGCCGCTTTCGGTTGTCAGTTCCAGCTCTCTGCTGCAGTGGCCGGTATATTGGGTCCAGGTCGATGTGCTTATTGATTGAATCTGTATTTTGTTTCCTTTTCTTGTGTACTCATTTGGTTTCCTTTTGAAAGCCACTTCATTCTTAGTCTCAGCCACTTTCAGTGGTAGCAAATTCCACATTTTACTGACTCTAAATGAAAATGTAGTTCCTTGTTTTGCTAATGAATTTATTAATAATTACTTTGTAATGATGGTTTCTGAAAACATTCTCACAAAAGTTGAGCTTTGAGTAACATGCAATATCTTGTTTATATTTTACCTTAAATAACTTGAATGGCTGAACATTCCAGCAATTTTTATGATGGCTCAGAATTTGTTTTGTCAACTCGGCTTTGTCCAAGACAAATCAAAATATCACCTTTGCCACTATCCATATTATGTGTAAACTATATATTGAGTATAGTGCTTTTGAAAATTCGTCAATGAATGTATCAATTTTTCTTATTTGTTCATTAACTGTGGGGCATAGCTGGCAAGTTCAGTTTTATTGAGGCCCCTAATGAAACTTGAGAAGGTGGTGGGGAGATTTCTTTTGCTACAGAATTCTGCCGGGGTGATTGGGGTGTTGTGAGCCATGTGCAGCACCAGGGCCTGTGATTTCTGTCCCTGTATCATTAAAGTATTACCTCCTGCCATCAGTTTTTTATTTCTATTTCTGGAGCTACAATCCTTTTCGTCTGTTCTTTTTATTTCAGGCCTCTGTTTCTTTTCATTTTTCAGTTTGTTTCTTGCTTTGGAGTTTATTTCTTTTGTACTCTTTCAAGCATTTGCAAACATCATTGTCTTAAAATTAATTTTTCTGTTTACTTTAAATTTAGCGCTTTATCACCCTTCAGTTAGATTAACTATCAATTTCATTCTTTTTTTTATACCAAAGTCTATGTTGTGGACTGAATGAACTTGTGGTTTGGGAATGTTTTAATCTGTTGAATAATTATTCAATTGACACAGGATGTCATTTTTCAATTCTGAGCCCATTCTCTATTTTTAATGTGCTTTTTCTGACACTTCATTTTGCTCTTGTTCAGAATGGCTAACATTTAATTTTCAACAAAACTGATTCTAAAATCAAATAACTTAAACCTCGCCCTATCATTACAAGCTAAGAACTGTTGGAAAGCTTGGAAAACCTCTCAGTCTGAATTGGCCATCATTGAAATGAGTAAAACATCCTCATTTAGATCATGCCAATGCAGTAAAAGCATTCATTTCAAGAGCGCTAGAACACAACAGTAGAGTGGTACAGCTGAGGGGGTTGTATAAGGCTCTGGTCAGGCCACATGTGGAATGCTATGAGCAATTTTGAGTCTTATGTATAAGGAAGGATGTGCTGACTTTAAGGGGATCCAAAGAATGTTTCCAAAATTGATCTTGAGAATGAAGCGCATGTGAAGAGCGGTTGAGGACTCTGGGTCTGTGCTCATCATTTAGAAGGATAAGGGTACATTTCATTGAAACTTGCAGAATACTCAACTGCCTGGATAAAGTAGACGTGGAGAGCATGTTTCCACTAGTAGGAGACACTAGGATGCAAGGGCACAGCCTAAGAGAAGGAGCAGCTGTATAGAACTGAGATGAGGAGGAATTTCCTCAGCCAGGGATTAGTGATTCTGTGGAACTCATTGCCGCACAAGGCAGTGGAGGCCAAGTCACCGTGCATTTAAGATAGATATGGATAGGTTCTTGATTGGTGAAGGGATCAAGGATTCCAGAGAAAAGGCATGAGAATGGGGTTGAGAAACCTATTGGCCTGATCCGTCATGACCCCGGGGTTTTTAGGGGCGGCACAGTGACTCAGTGGTTAGCATTGCTACCTCACAGTCCCAGGGACCTAGGTTTGATTCCACCTTTGGTGACTGACTATGTGGAGTCTGCACATTCTCACACGTATCTGCATGTGTTTCCTCTGGGTGCTCTGATTTCCTCCCACAGTCCAAAGATGTGCAGTTAGATGGATTGGCCATGCTAAATTCCCCATAGTATCCAGGAATGTGCAAACTAAGCGGAATGGCCATGTGAAATGCAGGGTTACAGAGATGGTGGGTATTGGGGGGGTCCTGGGTCTGGGTCGGATGCTCATCAGAGGGTTGGTGTGGATTCGATGGGTATAATGACCTGCTTCCACACTTTAGGGATTCTATGATTAAATAGTGGAGCAGACTTGAAAAGACTCAATGGACTCATTCTGCTCCTATATCTTATGATTTGAGTTATTTAAGCTTTGGGGGTAAATATGTACTGTAAAAGTTTCAAGTTTTTAAATTAATAAATTTAAATTAATCAAGTTAAACTCAAGAAACTGTAAACATAACAGATATACTTTATTTGCAGGAACAATTTACAGCAATGAGAGATCTGTACATGAAGAATGGTCAAGGTTTTGCATTAGTATATTCTATAACAGCACAGTCGACATTTAATGACTTGCAGGATCTAAGAGAGCAAATTCTTAGAGTCAAAGACACTGATGATGTAAGTATGTGCAACTAGCTCTTTCCTGGAAAGCCTGATTCAAACTTTTCTGGGTTGACTTTTGTTTCAATGCTAACTATGAAAAAGCAGAGAAATTAACAGAGATCCAAAATTCACTTCCAGTTTCTATTTCAGGCTAATTTAAAGCCAAAAACTTCTGAATCCATGCAGTACAGATAAAATTGTTGTATCATGCCACAAGCTAGTGGGGTATTGTTCATGTTTAGATCTCTGAACTTTCTTTGGTGTTGTCAAAGTGGAAACTAGATTTTATCTAAGATAGGGAATGAGATTGGTAAGGGGATATAACCAGGTTAGTTTATATGTTGTTAGCACCACTTTAGAAATGAGGTTATGATGTTGAAGAAGCCACCAACAGCTCCTCCAATCACACCCTTGTTGGAGCTGATCATCATATGGTTTGAAGAGCATAGGGTGGAAGAGAGCATGTTTTGTCAACTCCACCACTTAACCTGCCCCACCCTGGAACATGGCCATAAATAATTGTATCAACGCACTGGGTTTTGTCAGGCACTCCTGTTCCTGTTCAAGACCAGGCAAGCCAACGGCTTCAATACATCAGCTGTTTTGGGGTCCCTGTTGGATTTTATACCCATCTAGAAGTTACAGAGCTGCATTTGGGGTTTCAGTCCTTAAAAGAAAAATCACCTGGTGGAGCACCCAATACTGTGATAACATGCCAACATAATGCTTCCCTGCCACATATTCGTCTCTGCAGGTGCTATAAAATTCAGACCATTGTTTCACCCCTCGAAATAACACAGTAAATGTAACAAATTTTTAATTTGTACTATTTGAATAAGCTGTTCATAGACTAATTTATAATCATTCAGACATTGTTGATAGTCCAGACTTCAGATTGAATCTTGAATGTGAAATTCTACCATAATGTTGGAGGAAATTCTTTTGTTGAGATAAGGAATAAGATATTAAGTAGCTCAGTTTTAAATCATTTCAGCACTTAGTGCTCTCAATGCTTACATAATACAAATAACTTGAATCAGTTGAGTACTGTTACCTTTAAAAAAATCCTGAATGTGTTATTTTCATGTCAAAATCAAGTACAGAAAGATGTTCATGGTATTATTTTTCAAATTGTTTTGGAATGAACTTTGTTCTATATAAAGGACACCCTCTCTATCCAATGATTTTTGAAGTTGGGGAGATGTTAGCCTTGACTTATTGTTAATAGACCTCAGTAGAACAGCTCTGTTATTTTGGTGAATTTAAAGTACTGCAGGTGCTGGAAATCTGAAATAAAGGCAGAAAGTTCAGAAGAATTGTTTTGGTATGCAATGTTAACTCCACTTCTTCCTCTACAGATGTTACTGGACCAGCTGACTACTTCAAGCACTTTGTGCTTCCATTGTTTTGAACCTGTTTACCATAACTTTGTGAAAATGTGGGAAATATGTAAATACTCTTGCTGAACTTTGTACCTTTACAGATGTGAGCATATAACCAAGGCCTCCATTTTTCACATAGCACTTCTGGAAGGAACATGTTTTTGAGTACCTCAAATTGCAGCCAGTTCTATTGAACCAAAATACAAAGGCATCATATTTATTTTATTTCCCCGATTGCTGTTTATGACTTGTTACTGACTTGTTACGCTTTGAGCCTGATGTAGAGTTGCATATTTGTCTTCCTGCATTCTCAAAGAAAGGTAGTCTGATCTTGTAGAGAATTCCCATTAGTCGATCTCTTTTTTCCTTTCTCTCCTCCCCTCCCCCAACATGAAACATGGCCCCGCCCTCAAAAACCCTCCATATTGAAAAAAGTCATTGACAAGCTAGTTTTGCCAAATGATGGTTGTAAAGGGAAACAAAAGAGGAGGAAATTCTTGAACACGTGTTTAAGAAAAACTTTGAAGCAAAGTCTTCAGAGGGAAAGAAGTTTGCTCTGAGGAACACAAAATGATTTATTCTATCAGATTATTATGTAACCTTTTCTTCCATACCATCATCTCAACTAGTAAGTTTTAAATGTGTTTACTTTAAATGCCACTCATTAGCTCATGAACAGTTTTATGCTGTCAGAATCTGCAGATTTACAAAATGAAGTCAACCTTTGACATTACAGTGCTTCTCGGGTATTAGGATTAATCCTAAAGCATAAAGTCAGCAGCTGCTCCACAGTATGATGGCACCTGGATCAGCGATCTGCACCCATCTACTTGACTAAGGGTTCTGAAGGAGAGTCACTGGACCAAAAACATTAATTCTAATTTCTCTCCAAAAATGCTGCCTGACTTGCTGAGTTTTTCCAGCAATGTCTGTTTTTGGTTGCTTGAGAATGGTTTTCCTGTCTCGGTGTAAATGAAGTTCTCCAATATCTTCCAGATTCCTCCCCTCATCTTCTACTCAAGCAGCAGCCAAACTTGTACTGATATCAATGTATTTGAGTGTAATAAATTTGAGAAATTAATTGACAGCTGTAATAATCAGTGACTTTTATGGCAGTCAAACTACCTGACAGGAAATGGAATTTGTGCTGAGGAGTTAAATCTTCTAATTGTGGTTTACTGCATATGCTTATCTCTTAAACACTAAGCAAAGTTGAGGCTTTTTGAAGGATGTTAAACCACAGATGGTGCTTCTGCCAATATAGCTGAACAAGAGAAAAATTGACAAAATATTGACATTTGCCTCTTAATATGAATGAATGTGAGATATTCAGAGGACGAGGTATAACAGAGTTTAATCGAGGAAGTACTGGAGATTTTTGTGAACCAAGGGAATTAGGACTCTAGTTAAAGGGGCACAATGGTGAAGAACTGATACCTTTATTGATAATAAGATATAGCAAATGTAAGTGCAAGCGATTACTGTGTTTATGCAGAATGTGTGTCTTGACATACTGAATAACATGAGAGCCAAAGTGCATCTGGGAGAAAACAATTGTGTGAAGGGGTTTTGAAAATTTTACTATACTACTCAAAATACAAACACTGAGTCAACTGAATTTTTTTTAGAAATGAAATAGATGCTGACTTGGACACTTTGACGTGTTTGGGGATTGCTATTCTTATGAGCTCTTGCACCATGTGTATAGAAATTAGCTGCAGTCTCTAAATCCAAAGAATCTTGTTTATATTTATTTTCCAAGAGAGTTGAAATATTGTTCAGTTTTCTTTGTTTAGTCAGAATGTATTTTGAAGAATTACTTTTTGTGAATTTGCTATGCCTCCTGTTCATTTATATTTTTGCGATTACTTAAATGTGTTGGATGAAAGAAAATCCAGCCTAAGTAACCTTTTAAGTATTGTATCCAAATTTCAGAGCACAAAATATTTTGAAATGAAATAGGCCACTTAACATTGTAATTCATCTATACACCCAGAAAAGAAAACCTTGCACTCTTAAATACATTGCTCTAGTTGGTTCTTAAATAAATCAAGGTTTCATTTTCTTCTTACAATGAAGTCCATTCTAAGTGTTGATTTATCTGTATGGAGAAAAGAGCCTTCTTATCCATTGTAAAGTTACATTTTGTTCGTTTGAACTCATATCCACATCCTATTGCACAGTTTTATTTGTAGAATTCAGGGTTAACCTTTACCACCTCCACTTTAAATATCCGAAAATGACCTTTCCACTGTCCATTTTACAGTCTGTAAAGCCCAATTCTGAACCTGGCTCCTTCACACTCATTGCTCGACTGTTTCCTGTATTCCCAGGTGACCAGAGTTTAACACAGTGCTCAGATTATAGTCTAACCAGCGCATAATATAGATGGATTATAATTTCATCTGAGTGACGTTCGACCACTTTGGCTTTCTTAACACTAACCTATGCTCTTCAAATCTGTACCTAGTATTAACTCACTCACATCTATTTTATCCGCCAAGTTTTACTCAGCTTTGAACTTAAAAGTTCCAGACAAATGGTAACTAATGAAGAGGTGTCTCTTTGAAGTTTAAGACAGTGTGATATAGTTTGCCACATTGACTTGTGCTGTCATTTGCTGAAAGAAATAAAACAAAATCAGGATTATTTTGAACTATATCATTGCATAAGCAACATTCTAACCCTAAATAATTCAGCTGTTTTATGCAGAATTGAAATTATTTGTTTTTTTATTTCTGCTGTTCCCTTTTTTATTTCTGCTGTTCCCCTTTTTTATTTCTGCTGTTCCCCTTTTTTTATTTCTGCTGTTCCCCTTTTTCGATATGTCCTGATACAACTAATTTTAAATTGATTGGTGCCTTAATAGTAATGATTATCTCACAAATCTTCCTGCAAGTTTACCTTGGCACTCTTAGATAAGTATCATCTAATCCAAGCCAATTTAACCCAATTTACTGAAGACCCCACAAGTGAAGATATTACCAACAAGATTTCACTTTTTGTAGCTTTTATTTTAACAGGAATCAGAACTAATGAAAATGACACAGAAATTAACAGGAAGTTGATATTTAAAATGGAAAATACTGTAAATTTCACTTTGTACTGCAAACTGACGTTATTACTGGTCAAATCAGATCCCAGACTGAAATCTGACTTGATTATTTTGATTATTTTTGCTTACAAATTAGGTGATCTCTCAATGAAGCATAAGCACACTGTGTGCAGGTTTGCTTTAACCATGAAACAGAATTTGGTTTCGCAACAGAAATAAAGATAAAATAGATTAACCCCAATCCCACAACTCCGCTTTAGAGATTTTGAAAACATGGTAAAATATAATCCTTTAATCACAACAATACCCCTGTACAGCACTTGATCCCTCGGATAGTACTTTCACCAGACAAAATAATCTTTTTCCTCTCACCTCTCAAAGTTAATTTAACTGTGACGTCAACTCCAAATCTGGAATATGTGAAAGCTTTTTCCTGGAGCTTCCGAGCACTGAAGTTTAAGCATTCTCGGTTTCAAATAACTTCTTAGCAGTTTTATTCAAACACCTCTGGTTTGGAAGTGTAACTAAACCCCTGACTCTAAGGTGATCTGTTTTGCTATCATCTCCCTTTCACGGGAGCACAGTAGCATACATCCATCTTCATGAAGGATTTATGTAGTACAGCCATATTAATACTAAAAAACCTTTATCTTCAAGCTATGGGTGTTGACCTAAACTTTGAAATTTATAGGTTTATACTCAATTTTACCCTTACTCAATCTTTTATGTGCCTGATTGTAAACTCTCCATCTGTACATAACCAATTAGTTCTGAAAGCAACCGCTCTGTGAAGTTATAAAAGAAACCACCATGGCTGCAGAAATACTCTCAAGTTGATTATTAAACTCTTCAGCCACATAGAAAAACCTATATGTCACTAATTTAAAATTCAAACATTAAAACAAGTATTAAAATATATGTATGTCACGCACTCTACATAATAACTTGAAACAGTTGGTATAACATTTACTACTTACACAAATACAAACCTTTGCGTGGGCCAGACAATGTCTTATTGGGTTATGATGTCATCAAGGGATGTTTCTGCAAGCCCCCTCAAGTCATGATCGTCCTGATAATATAATTTTCAGAGTCCTTTTTATCTGACCAACCAGTAACATCCAGGATCACAGTTTTGGTCACTTCTGAGAAACACCAAGCTCTTTAGAATTTCCAAGGTAATCGCAATGTTATCTAGGTTTCAGATGTTTTTGAGCTAACTCCCACACTACCTCCTAAGTGTACCTTTCGCTTAGTCTGCCAAACGTAAAAACTGACCTCTTCCCGACAATGATAAAATTCTTGTGAAGAGAAGAAGCATGTATGTCAGCCTTTCCCTTGTGCCTGTATCCCTACTGAACATCATCACCTTCCAGATAATGTTTCATTCCTTCATGACTGCCAGTTGCACAATTTCATTCTTAATTTTCTTGTTGATACTGCTTCCAGGTCATTATTACCTAAGAAATTTTAACTGAGTGCATGAAAGGGTCTGTTTTCATGCTATACCTCTCTACAACTGAATAATTGGTGAAGGTTCTTCAAAATTATTTTCAAACATCTTAAAGACAATTATAAATTCCAGTGACTTTAGGAAACTGCACATTTTTATTGCTGCATCCAGGTCAAAAACCATTACAGGTATCCATTTAAACATTAATAACCCGATAAGCACTCTTATCTCCTTTATAACAAAGTTTTGAATTAACTGAGGCATTCCTTGTGAGGTGGCTAAAGACATTTTCCCAGACACCCAAGTTTACAGACTGTTCGGTCCAATTCTTCCACGCTGACCAGTTATCCTAAACTGATATAGTCCCATTTGGACCATTGCCCTCCAAACCCTTCCTATTCATGTTCCCATCCAGATGCCTTTTAAATTTTGTAATTGTACCCACATCCACCCCTTCCTCTAGCAGCTCCTTCCATACACGCATCACCCTCTGTGTGAAAATGTAGCCCCTCAGCGCCCTTTTAAATCCTTCCTGTCTTACCTTGAACCTATGTCCCCTATTTTGGGCTTCTCTACTCTGGGAAAAAGTTCTTGGCTATTCGCCCTGTCCATGCCTCTCATGATTTCACAAGCCTATAAGTTCACTCTTTAGCCACTGACATGCTGAGGATTAAAGCCTTAGCCTATTCAGCCTCTCCCTATAGCTGAAACCTTCCAATCCCAGCAACATCCTTGTAAATCTTTTCTGAACCCTTTCAAATTTAACAGCATCTTTCCTGCAGCAAGGATACCAAAATTGAATGTAGTATTCGAAAGATGGCTGAACCAATGTCCTCTACAGCCGCAAAATGACGTCCCAACTCCATTACCCAGTGCATTAACCAATGAAGGCAAGCGTGCCAAAAGCTGCCTTCAACACTGTCTACCTGTGACTCCACTTTCAGGAACTATGCACCTGCATTCTTAGGTCCCTTCGTTCAACAACACTCCCCAGGGCCCTACCATTAACTTTCTAAGTCCTGCCCTAGTTTGCCTTACTGAATACAATACCTCACATTTATCTAAATCAAATTCCATCTGCCAATCCTTAGTCCTTTGGCCCATCTGAGATAACTTCCTTCATTGTTCTCTACACCACCAATTTTGGTGTCATCTGCAGACTTACTAACCATACTTCCTATATTCACATTCACATTTTTATGTAAATGACAAAAAACAGTGGATTCAGCTTCAGTGCTGTGGCACATCACTGGTCACAGGCCAGCAGTCCAGAAAGCAACCGTCTAGTACCACCCTCTGTCTCCTGTCTTCAAGCCATTGTATCCATTTGGCAAGCTACCCATGGATTCCACATGATTTAACCTTGCTAACCAAACTACCAAGCGGAACCTTGTTGAATGAATATTTTGCATCAGTATTTACTGTGGAAAAGGATATGGAAGATATAGACAGTAGCGAAATAGATGGTGACATCTTGCAAAATGTCCAGATTACAGAGGAGGAAGTGCTGGATGTCTTGAAACAGTTAAAGGTGGATAAATCCCCAGGACCTGATCAGGTGTACCCCAGAACTCTGTGGGAAGCGAGAGAAGTGATTGCTGGGCCTCTTGCTGAAATATTTGTATCATCGATAGTCATAGGTGAGGTGCTGGAAGACCGGAAGTTGGCAAACGTGGTGCCACTGTTTAAGAAGGGCGGTAAAGACAAGCCAGGGAACTATAGACCAGTGAGCCTGACCTCGGTGATGGGCAAGTATTTGGAAAGGCAAGGACTGATTAGGGATAGTCAACATGGCTGTGTGCGTGGGAAATCATGTCTCACAAACTTGATTGAGTTTTTTGAAGAAGTAACAAAGAAGATCGATGAGGGCAGAGCAGTAGATGTGATCTACATGGACTTCAGTAAGGCGTTCGACAACGTTCCCAATGGGAGACTGATTAGCAAGGTTAGATCTCTCAGAATACAGGGAGAACTAGCCATTTGGATAGACAACTGGCTCAAAGGTAGAACACGGACTATTGTTTTTCAGACTAGAGGCCTGTGACCAGTGGAGTGCCACAAGGATCGGTGTTGGGCCCTCTACTTTTTGTCATTTACATAAATGATTTGGATGCGAGCATAAGAGGTACAGTTAGTAAGTTTGCAGATGACACCAAAATTGGAGGTGTAGTGTAAAGCGAAGAGGGTTACCTCCGATTACAACAGGATCTGGGCCAATGGGCTGAGAAGTGGCAGTTGGAGTTTAATTCAGATAAATGTGAGGTGCTGCATTTTGGGAAAATCTTAGCAGGACTTATACACTTAATGGTAAGGTCCTATGGAGTGTTGCTGAACAAAGAGACCTTGGAGTGCAGGTTCATAGCTCCTTGAAAGTGGAGTCGCAGGTAGATAGGATAGTGAAGGCGGCGTTTGGTATGCTTTCATTTATTGGTCAGAGTATTGGGTATAGCAGTTGGGAGGTCATGTTGCGGTTATACAGGACATTGGTCAGTCCACTATTGGAATATTGCGTGCAATTCTGGTCTCCTTCCTATCGGAAAGATGTTGTGAAACTTGAAAGGTTTCATAAAAGATTTACAATGATGTTGCCAGGGTTGGCGGATCTGAGCTACAGGGAGAGGCTGTTTTCCTTGGAGTGTCGGAGGCTGAGGGGTGACCTTATAGAGGTTTACAAAATTATAAGGGGCATGGATAGGATAAATAGACTCCCCTGAGATCGTGGAGTCCAGGGTGAGAGGGGAAAGATATAAAAGAGGCAACTTTTTCATGCAGAGGGTGGTACGTGTATGGAATGAGCTGCCAGAGGATGTAGTGGGGGCTGGTACAATTGCAACATTTAAGAGGCATTTGGATGGGTATATGAATAGAAAGGGTTTGGAGGGATATGGGCCAGGTGCTGGCAAGTGGGACTAGATTGGGTTGGGATATCTGGTCGGCATGGACGGGTTGGACCGAAGAGTCTGTTTCCATGCTGTACATCTCGATGACTCTATGAATGCCTTGCTGAAGTCCATGTAGACAACATCTACCATTCTGCCTTCATCAACCTTCTTTGTCACCTCTTTAAAATACTCAGTCAAATTAGTGAGATATGATTTCCCCGACACAAAGCTAAGTTGACGATCCCTAGTCAGTCCTTACCCTTCTGACTACATTTTTCCTCAATGTTCACAAGGAATAACATTGAGTATTTCTGCCTGGAACCAGCATTTTGTGCCCTGCAATAACATTTTCTGTTCTTCGCCTGAAACTGAGATTTAAATAGGCCATCTATCCTCTGTCTTACTGTTTCAGTCACAAGACATGTGTTTGCAATAAGAAGCAGTTGCTGATCTGTCTCCTGATATTGTTAAAGGATTTCCATTTAATAGACTCACATTCAGGTCTTTTTGTAGCTCGATCAAATTTATACTGGCAGGAACACCCACTGCAAAATTGAGCCTGCTGCTATATTTTTCATCTTTACTACTGTCGTGTCAAAGGTTGAGAATAAAAATCTGTGTTTAGAAACGGTAGTATCTCAATTTTATTTCTCTTCTTGCATGTCACTCATTGTTAAGTTATCCTTTGTTTATTGGATATCATTCTAACCCACAGCAGTTGGGTGGAAAAAGAGAGCTTTGCTCTTTTTTTTGTTCTCTTCCTGGAGGTGGAGATAAGTTTGTGCTCATTTCACTCCTCTACTCTGTTTTCATTAATTTGTGTTATTGCTAGAATCCATACTGAGATTACGGTGGCTTTTCTTTTTGAAAAATACTTGAATTCCAGTCTCTATATATCCCTCTATGGATGGTACACATAACTCATGATTCTTTGTAGAAACTGTATTGTATAAATTTTTTTTTCCTTCTAATAAATAGCTTCATTTGGTATAAGAACAGAAAATTCTGACACTTTCAGATCAGGTAGCATCTGTAAAGAGAGAAATTATTTGGTCTATGTCTGACCAATTTACTTTTTCTAACAATTTCTATTTTTATTTCTGGTTTTTAGCTTCAGTATTTTGCATTGCTATATTTCCTCCTCCTATCTTAGAACTTTACAGAATTTCACTTTTGACATCAAAATTCAAGTAATAAATAATTGTATTTGTGAAAAATGGCCATTTGTCTTGAACGGTTGGCTGTTCCTAATCTGTGAAAGTAAAAATTAGTGTTTTTAAAAAGAAATAAATTAAAGAACACCACTGGAGGAAAATTACTGTAAACGGAAGAATGAAATTGGAGGAAGCTGCAGTAAGAGTGAACCTATAGGAGTCTCTAGATAGAGATTTTGGAATTTGTATGCTGCCTGTATAGCATGCACCAGAATACGTTACACTATATGTCAGTATGTGTGACAACAATAAATCAAACACTCTGGTTCACTAATATCCCTTAGAGAAGGATGCTATTGTCCTTACTTGGTTGGGTTAGATTAGATTAGATTCCTACAATGTGGAAACGAGCACTTCGGCCCAACAAGTCCACTCTGACCCTCCGAAGAGTAACCCACCCAGACCCATCTCCCTCTTACTAATGCACCTAATACTATGGACAATTTAGAATGGCCAATTCACCTGGCTTGCACATCTTTGGACTGTAGGAGGAAACCGGAGTACCCGGAGGAAACCCACCCAGACAGGGGAAGAACGTGCAAACTCCACACAGTTGCCCAAAGCTGGAATTGAACCTGGGACCCTGGTGCTGTGAGGCAGCAGTGTTAACCACTGAGCCACCATCCCACCCCTGACATGTGATTCCAGACCCACAACAATGAGGTTGACACTTAGTCGCCCTCTGGGCAGTTAGGGATGGACAATAAGGGCAGGCCTAGCCCGTGACGCTCACATACCATGAATGAATGAAGAAAAGTTCGTGGTGGTGATGGTACTTTGACATTGATTCACCACACTCAGCATTTCAGAGGTTCATTCTTCCATTTTGAATTCCAGTTTCCCTTATCTGTCAATTGTTAAGAGCGTGTCAGTTCTTTGTAATCTTAGTTAAAATTCTTCTTTCTTACTTTTACCCGCAATCTGTATCTAAACAGTCTGTTCGGACCATTAATGTTGTGTCTTCCATTTTCTGTTGTATGGCCAATTGCCTAAATTGTGCTATGAAGACTGCTGAAAAGAAATGCTATCCAAGCATTTTTTTAGTGCTTCTGATATTTGTTGTATCAGTGTGGATCTGCAAGTTTAACTTGCATTAAAACTAGAAGTACGTCTCAATTCCATATTTTAGCAGGGTCTAATAACTTTAAATGCCAGCAGAGTTTAGGAAATTTCCAAGTAGAATTTCTATAGTCTTGCAGGCCGTGTACTGAATTTCATTATGTACTCTTCTACAAGACTATCTTTGTTCTTCCTTAACTAAAATCTGATCATTATTCATAAATAGTAAATCATCTTTTAGTTAAATGTTAGTTTTTAGATTTTTATTGTCACATGTACACAAGTTCAGGAGTACAGTGAAAATTGCATAATGTTGCCAGGCACGGTGCCATCTTAGATATCAAAAAACTGCTTAAGTACAAGGTAGTAAGAGAAATGAGAGTTAATATCTTAAGCATTAGTTCATAGAGTAGTAGAAAAATAAAGAAGTAGGTGATAGCTTACATTAAAGTCTTTCATAGTTTAAACTAGGAAAATACAGGAACAAATTAAAAATTCAACAGCCTTTGTGTCCTCTGCTTATCTCGTCTTGGTGTCTATTATTGCTGCTGATGCTGAAACTGCTGCCTCTCAACTGTCCCCGTTTCCTCAGGAACATCTTCAGGCAGGATCCACTCGGACGCTGAGTCGAGATATCACCGTGAGCCGCTAAGATACCAGCTGGGAGCTGCTGAGAGACCAGGCCGGGAGATAAAAGGGATGGAGAAAGAGGGGAAAAAAAGGAGGGGGGGGGGGAGGGAGAAGGAAACAAAGTGGAACAGCTCCAGCTTGAGTGTCCTACTCCACCGCCATCTTGACTGGTATCCATGAAACTTCGTATAAATCTTCATTCGTATCCATATCATCAGTTTCCAATTTTGGAAAAAATCCTTCCTATCCTTTTTTTTTAATGGTGAAAGAACCAAAAGCCAGACTTTGTTCCCTAAAGAAGTAATGCTCGTCTACCTGGTTACTTTTATTCTTCTACTGTTTATAAGGTTTATATTGAGAAAATGGGTGGATAGTCATTCTTGGATACTTTAGTTTTGTTTACATCTGTGAAGTTTTCTCCAAATGACTCTTTGGAGAGAATAATGCTTAGCTTTAATCTTTGATTTGCAAACAGCTAATCATCATTTGCTACTACTGTTAATCAGAAAAATTATAAAGTTGGTCAGGCTTACTTTTCCAATCAGCATTTTATTTTCAGCTTGGACATCAGAACACTCCAGTATAATGTGGAGAAATAGTATACACAGACAAAAATAAATATTCTTGGAAAAGCTCAGCAGTTATGGCAGCATCTGTGAAGAGAATCAGAGTCCATGTTTCAGGTCAAGTGATTCTTCCTCAGAACTGATGGTAGCTAGGAAAATGTCGGTTTATATGTAGAAAATAGGGTGGGAGGGGATGAGAAGGCGTAAATGATTGAGCCCAAAGAGAGAGAAGAGCAGTTGGACAGGCAAACAATCTGGCTAGGAGGGTGAATAGCAGTTAATGAGGATTGTTAGTGGCTAAAAATGGTTAGTGTGTAATAGACTATGTGATAACAAGGCCTGGTGGTAGGAGTAGGGGTAAGGACATGGGAGAGCTCAGGCCCTAAAGGTATTGAATTCGATATTGAGTCTGGAAGGCTACAGGGTTCTCAGGCGGAAAATGAACTGCAGTTCTTCCACCTTGTGCTGAACTTGACTGGAACACTGCGGCAAGCCTGAGACAGAGGTGTTGGCCAGGAAACAGAGTGGTGTGTTAAAGTGTTAGGCAGTTTGAAGCTTAGGCTCTCTTTTACAAACCGAACACAAGTATTCTGCAAAGTGGTCATCCAGTCTGCGCTTCATTTCCCCTGTGTAGAGGAGACCACATTGTGATCAGTGAATGCAGTAGACTGGATTGTATGAAGTGCAGGTAAAGCATTGCTTCACCTGGAAGATGTGTTTAGGCACTTGGATACTGAGGAAGGAGGAAGTAAACAGACAGATGATACATCTCCTGCAGTTGTAGCAGAAGATACCATGAGGTTGTGGGGTGTGGCTGTTAGGAATGAAAGAAAAGTGAATCAGTGGGTCCCAGAGGGAACGGTCCATGCTCAAGGATGACTAAGGAGGGGAAGAGAATGTGTGTCTGGCTGTGGCATCTTACTGAAGGTGGCGGAAATGGCGGCTACTGATCCTCTATGTGAATGCTGGTGGGATGGCAGCTAAGGACAAGGGGGACCATGTCACTGTTGCAGGAAGGGAGGGGGTAAGGGCTGAAGTACAGGAGATGCATCCAACCGGCATTTTATTTTTTTATTTAGTATAATAAATAAAAAATGATGCACCCAGTTCTCACCCAATTATCTCTTAATTATCTTCGCAATCACCTGTTTCCTCGTTCTATTAGATTTTTGGGCATCTGTGCCAAATCTTAATAAATGATGATACTGGGGGCCAAGAGTGGAAGAACCCAAGGGAGTTACAGATACTCAGTCAATGACTAGATTCAAAACTGGGATTGATACCTTTTTGATCATCAAGAGAATCAAAGGATACAGGAATGGGGAAAGAAAGTGGAGTTGATGCGGAGCTTCCTCTGCCAAGTGGGAAGTGGCATTGTTTTAAATAGGTTTTTGTAGAATTACATACCGTTGCAATTATTTCTAACCCATTTAATACTTATCACCCTTAAATCACTCTTTGCGATAAGTATGCCTTATTGTGTAAACATTCTCTTAGTGAAGAAGGCAGCAGTTTACTGATAAGATTTTTCCAGCAGTGTGAACATTGTCTTTGGAATGCAGAGGATGTGTGAAACATTTTGCAACCAAATGATTAGTCTTCTAACCTCGATGGCAGCATCTAGCAATTGGAAACCTCATGCACAGTACTGTCATCAAAACAATTGTATTGCCTTATGTAAAAGAAAACTCATGGCAATGGTCACTGATGATTCTGTGAGAGTTAAAGGTACAGGTATATTTCTGTAAATTAATCTCAGCAATTATTTTCAGCTGACACAATCATTCTTTTCATAACAAAGATAAAGGTCTTAGGTTGTAGGCTGCAGAATGATTCATGTAGCTTTCAGCAGTAGTATTGCTCTTTTTCTATATGGTTTTATCTTTATAAGTCCATTTGAATTTGTGTGAAATTATGAAGATAAGTGCTAATTAAAGGTATTACGTTCAGTTTGGAAAATGGATATGTTGAAATTATGTGAAAGTAAAAATGGACTACAAGTCATCTTGTATATATTGTATATTAAGATTACACAGCGTGTACATTCTTTAAAATGTCAGTTGTCTCTCTTTAAAATGTTGTCATCATTCTATGTTTGACCTGTTTAGTTTTGGTTCCAAAAGTGAGAGTTTTTGCGCAGTTGAAAAATTAAATAGAATTAAAATTTATGGCAAATTGTGCCACAAGTGCTGTCTTTTAATGTTCAGAATTGTTCATCATTGTATTACTAAAATATGCAGTTGTTGTGGGTACGTTTGCCGAGCTGGGAAGTTGGTTTGCAGATATTTTGTCCCCTTTCTAGGTGATATCCTCAATGCTGTGGAGCCTCCTGTGAAGCACTGCCTGAGGAAGGAGTGGGGGCTCCAAAAGCCTGTGGGTTCAAATAAACCTGTTGGACGATAAACTGGTGTCATATGATTTTTGACTTCGTCCACTCAGGTCCAACACCGGCACCGCCACGTTTATTAAAATAGGGAAAGGCTAAAAAAGTGATTTTTTAAAAAATTGTATTTGCATAAACTTGCACACACCTCTAACAGTAATTCAACTTTTCACTTTTAATATAGGTGCCAATGATTTTGGTTGGTAATAAGTGTGATTTAGAGGAAGAACGTGTGGTTGGAAAAGAACAAGGACAGAATCTAGCAAGACAGTGGTGTAACTGTGCCTTTCTAGAATCCTCTGCAAAGTCAAAGATTAATGTTAATGAGGTGAGACTAATGTGCAGAAACACTGATTATTAATGCATCTTTGTTGCACTTTGTAATTCAAGTAATTATTTCATAATAGGAGACTCTTACCACTTAATATTTGCCTTATTTTTATGTACAAGTACTGGAAAAACAGCATTTTTGACTATTTACATTTTTGTAGTCTTCCTTTACTATTCTGGATCTCCCATTGTTTCATTTTTCCAATCTTTCCATAGTTCTGAGTCCTTGAAGTACTTGTCAAAACGTTTTCCCGATCTTGATGGAATAAATTCTATTTGACATGACCAGTATTTGTTGCTTGCCCATAACTGCCCCTGAAAAGGAGGTAGTGAACTGCTGCCTTGAATATACTGCAGTGCATTTGGCATACAATACTATTAGGAAGGAATTTTCAAGGCTTTGATACAAATCCAGTGAAGCACTGGTGATGTAGTTCCAAGTCAGGGCAGTGTGTGGCTGGGAGGGAATTTATAAACAGTACTGCAAACTGTACTTGAGTGTCATGTTCTAATTTAAAAGTGTGCATGCTTCATGATTTAGATTCCCTACAGTGTGGAAACAGCCCCTTCGGCCCAACAAGTCCACACCGACCCTCCAAAGAGTAACCCCCACCCCACTCTGACTACTGCACCTAACAACTATGGACAATTTAGCATGGCCAATTCACTTGACCTGCACATCTTTAAAATGTGGGAGGAAAACCACGCAGACACTGGGAGAATGTGCAAATTTCACACAGACAGTCGGCCAAGGCTGGAATTGAACCTGGGATCCTGGCGCTGTGAGGCAGCAGTGCTAACCACTGAGCCACCGTGCCACCCCTACTCATGTAAAGTAGAATACTCGCCAGAAAGGTAGTGGAACTGAAATTTCTGAAACCTTTTTCAGAAGCAATCGGAGATTGGATAGTAAAATGTTGAGTACCTGTATTCAGGCTAAGTTAAGGATTGCTGATTAATCTCTCACTTCTGGCTATCTTATAATATTTTTAATGTCTGAGAATTGAGATATATCATAAATTTAAATTATAAGGACTTTTTTAGTCAATTGTTTCATGACATTTATTGCTTAGTGAATTTAATCTCCATCTGTGGTGTGTGCCTTTTTTCACTGTAACATATCTCTTTGAGCTATCCAATTAGTCCCATGACCACTTTTTCCCTACAGACCTGCAAAGTTCTCCAACAAGTGTATTTTTCTTTTAAAATTTATTGAAACTGGTTCCTCCGCCCCTTTTCAATCCATTCGAGAATGAAAAAGACTATGTGTCTGAAAGAGACCTAGAAATTGATTCTCACTGTGCCTTGGCATTTTTTTAAAATTAATTATCCCATGATCTCTGGTTATTGATTATCTGCCAGTGGAAGATTTCTTTGTATCTACAATCAAAATGCTAATAATTTTGAATGCCTATTATTAAAAGCCGTTCAATCTTCCCTGCTCCAGCGATTACAATATCATTTTTTTTGTGTTTCCATATTTCAGAAAACCCTCATTCATGGTATTTTTAAAGTAAGTCTCTGCTACACACTCAGTAAGGCCTTGACAAATGCACATAAAGTGTGGTATCTAGAATTGGATATGCTTCTTTAGTTGACACGTAACGAGTGATTTCCATACCTTTCTGGCTATTGTTCACCTCAATTCAACTTAAGATACGTAATTTATTAATGTTGTACATGAGTCTGAAATTATCTAAGTCATAGATAATGTGAGGTTTGGATTGATTATTCCTTGAAGTATTCCATTCTTAGCAATAAATGTCCATTATGCAATACTAGGACATTGTGAAAGATTTTTAGTTTACTTTATTTAGAATAAGTCTCCAATATTAAAGTATTGTACTACTGCCATGACGTCAGTTGTTGGATGGAAGAAAGGATTTCAAAGTTTGAATGGTATTGATTGTACTATCCATCAGGTAGCATATTTTATTAATTGTGAAGATAATTCAGTAATTATGTAGCCAATTTTAAGATCAAAATATCAACTGTATAAGTGCAGTTATAACTGAATAATGCAGTTAGCAAACTTGAGTTGAATGCACAAGTTTCTGATCAAGAACATGATACACATAGACCAACTATCCTGTAATTGACAAAAAGTGTTATTTGCAGAAGTTTTGCTTGGTCCAAGCCATTTTTTATAACTTGAATATAGTCGCTTCTGATATAACGTGATAGTTCTGTTCTCGTGTGATCTTACATTATAAAATTGCGTAGTAGTCCTGCCATTTAAACTAACGGGGTCAGAATCACATTATAGCCAATACAGGTAAGAAACGTTTGCATTCGACATATAATGGCCTAAATTCTTCAATTGTATTAAAGCCAATTTGTGTTGAAGAAGCACATGTTATAGCAGAACCAACTGTACTTAAAAATTGAAGCATTCCTGATTTACAGGAACTTTAAGAAAATTATGGACCTTATTTAAAAACTTACTGGAATTGTTGTGTATTGCAGATTTTCTACGATCTGGTCCGACAAATCAACAGAAAATCTCCAGTTTATGGAAGGCCTCAAAAAACCTCAAAATGCCAGCTGCTTTAATACAGATCTATTCTAACTTCGAGTCAGGTGAAAAAAAAGGATTGCATGCTTGTTTTGGAGAAGGAGGACAGAGAAAGAAAATAGTGAATAGTGTAGACTATGGTATTAGCTACACATATTTAATCATTAATTTCTTCTGTGTAATAAATGCAAACTTTTTTTGAAAATTATGTGCACACATTTTTACCACAAAACAGAATTCAATCAACTAGTAAGCTGAAGAATATTCCTTAATTTTGACTAAATTTGGTTTTGTTTTATCACTTTAAATGAATTAGGCAAGGAACCTTCATTAATATTAATACATAATATTTTTAAAAGTTCCATAAAAACATAATTAGAAGCATGACTAGGCAGTTCGGCCCCTTGTGTCAGGTCTTCCATTTATACGGTCATGACTGATTTCACCTCGATCTCAACTCCACGTTTCTGCCTGCTTTCCATAACCCTTCAGCGCATTACTCATTTAAAAATCTCTAGTTTCCCTGCATAAATTTGCTCAGTGTACCAGCATCAACCACAAAATGGAGTTGTGAATTTCACAAATTCATGACTGAGAAAAATATATTCTCCTCATCTCTGTTTTCAGTCGGCTACCCCTTATCCTTAATTATGATATCTTGTTCTATATTTTCCCACATGAGGAAACCTTCTGTCCATATATCTGCTTTGTCATCCCTCTTTGGCGTTTTACATATGTCAATTAAATCTCCTCTCATTATTCTAAATTCTAGAGAGTGTATGCCTAAACTGCTCAATCGCTTTCATAAGACAAACCTCTCATCTTTAGAATCAATCTAGTGAACGTCCTTTGAACTGTCTCCAATGCAACTATATCCCTCCTCACGTAAGGGGACCAAAATAGTATGCAGTACTCCAGAAGCAGTCTCCCTAATGCCTTGTACAATTGCAGCAACACTCCCCTACTTTTATACTGTATCCTTTAGCAATAAATTCCATTTGTCTTCCTATTATCTGCATATTAGTTTTCTGCTTTCCATGCATGAGGGCAGCCACATCCTTTTGCTTCCAAGCATTCTGATAATAAGCTGCCTTTTAAAACCTCTGACGAAAATAGATAACCTCACACTTAGTCGTGTTATGCTTCATCTGCTAAGTTTTAGTCCATTCACCTAACCTATCCATATCAATTTGCTTATTTCTTAATTGTTCATTGCTACTTACTTTCCCACCTATTTCAGCATATTCTGCAAATTTGCTGAATTACTTTCTATTCCTACATCAAAATCATTAATGTAGATTGTAAATAGTTGGGGCCCAAAGACTGTACCCTGTGCCACTGCACTAGTTGCATCTTGGCTCTCTGCTTCATGTTGGTTAGCCAAGATAATATATTATGCTAACCCCATGTGATCTTAGCTTGTGTGTTGCCCCTTTGTGCAGCACCTTCTCAAATGTCTTCTGAAGTCCAGATATACTACATCATTAGGTTTCCAATTTTCCATGTTGCTTGTTACATCTTCAAAGAATGCTAGCAAATTAGTTAAATATGATTTATCCATCCTAAAACTATCCTGACCACATGCAAACATAACGTAAATCCCATGCAATATTAAACATTAAAGGTTTGAACATTTGTAAAGTTACATATCTATTTGCAATAGCTCAGTTTTCCTAGTTTTCCCTCCACTATCACCACTGCCAACCTCAACCTTCTGCTCCCTGTTACAAAAGGTTTGAGTTGCATTGAGGAACAATTCCATTGTTCAAGCTGAAAATTAAGTGACAGCACCTTTTAAGGAGTGGTCATATGGCAGTTTCAGAACATACGGGTAGAGGAGAAATGAGTGACTGCCATGAGTCTAGGAATGCTTAGCAAGCAATGTCTGTGTGTACACTGTTCACTAAACAGTTTTGGATACAGATTGAGTGTGATGGTTCTTCGAGGGAAAGCAGTGTAGCAAAAGCCAACTTCAACTTTGATTTACCTGCACAGATGGAGGAGAAGGAAAATAGAAGAGCATTAGCAGTACAGGATTCATTGGTTTGATCAGCCATGATCCTGTTGAATGGCAGAGCAGCCTTGAGGGGCCAAATGGCCTACTTCTTTTCTGATTTCTTATGGTCTGGTTCAGAAAGCTTTCTATATTGTTCTATGTAGGACAATAATAAACAAAATTACAGCATTTGCCATGAGGGGTGATATGCTGTCATGGTTCAAAGATTGGCTAATTGAAAGAAAACCTCTTGCAAGGTAGACTAGCCATGCTAAATGCGGGGTTACAGGGATAGGTTGGGGGCTGTGTATGGGTGGGATGTCTTTGGCGGGCGAGTTAGTGTGGACTTGATAGGCTTAATGGCCCCTCCGCTATGAGGGGATTCTTTGATTAATATGAAATGAGGGCATTGTCAGACTGTGATTAATGGATATTGTAAGGATCAATGCTTGGGGTTTCACAGTTATTATGAATAATTTGGTTGCAGGGACCAAATGTAATATTTCTAGGAATTCCAATGACTGGGGAGGCATTGATCTAGTGGTAATGTCATTGGTCTAGAATGCCAGTTCAATATTATGGGGAGGTGGATTCAAATCTCACCATGGCAAATGTGAAATTTGCATTCAATACAAATATGGAATAAAGAGTTGGCCTTATAGTGACACTGTAACCATTATTACTTCATAAAAATCCACCTGACTCACCAATGTGAAAAATTCCCCTTCCTGATGTGCATTCAGGAAGGAAATCTACTATCTGGCCTACATTAATGTGGTTGGTTCCTAATTAGGGGGTAATAAATGCTCGCCTTATCAGCATCACTTGCATCCCATAAACAAATTTGAAAAAGGCCATAAATGACACAACTAGCAGGGGTGTGTATTAAGAACATTTGAAGAGAATTCAAGATTTGGACGAACTGATATTAATGGCTGAGCAGACTCAAAGGGTTAAATTGCCTACTGCTCTGATGTTGCTGTGTCACTGGTTGGGGGCACTCTTTTGACCATGGATAGTGATTTTTTGAAAACGGGTAAAGACAGACAGACTATCGCTAGATTGTATTGAAGAAATGGTGGTAGAGCTGCAATAGAAATTAATGTTTGGGCACTGAGACTAACTATAATACTATGCTGAATAAAACGTACAACTGGTACGATTTAGAGCACGCAGTACAGATTTACTGTATCAACTCCAATCTGTCCTCTCCAAGGAAATGAGATCTAACTGCCTTTACTTATCCTTGGGTCATTCTCACGAGTCTTTGCTGCATTCGTTCTCTCCAATGTCTTCAAATCATAAGGTGTGATGCCCAGAACTGGGCATAGTACTTCAGTTGAGATTTATCTAGCATTTAATAGGAGTTCAACATAATTTTGTACTCTATACCCTTATACCTAGGATACACTCTGTTTTTCAAAGTTTGTGAGAAGATTTGTAGCTCGGGTGCTCGTTGCTGTTCGCCGAGCTGGAAGTTTTTGTTGCAAACGTTTCGTCCCCTGTCTAGGTGACTTCCTCAGTGCTTGGGAGCCTCCTGTGAAGCGCTTCTGTGGTGTTTCCTCCGGCATTTATAGTGGCCTGTCCCTGCCGCTTCCGGTTGTCAGTTTCAGCTGTCCACTGTAGTGGCCGGTATGTTGGGTCCAGGTCTATGTGTTTGTTGATGGAGTTTGTGGATGAGTGCCATGCTTCTAGGAATTCCCTGGCTGTTCTTTGTTTCGCTTGCCCTATAATGGTAGTGTTGTCCCAGTCAAATTCATGTTGCTTGTCGTCTGCTTGTGTGGCTACTAGGGATAGCTGGTCGTGTCGTTTCGTGGCTAGTTGATGTTCGTGGATGCGGATCGTTAGCTGTCTTCCTGTTTGTCCTATATAGTGTTTTGTGCAGTCCTTGCATGGGATTTTATACACTACATTAGTTTTGCTCATGCTGGGTATCGGGTCCTTCGTTTTGGTGAGTTGTTGTCTGAGAGTGGCTGTTGGTTTGTGTGCTGTTATAAGTCCTAGTGGTCGCAGTAGTCTGGCTGTCTCTATATAGGACAAACAGGAAGACAGCTAACGATCCGCATCCACGAACATCAACTAGCTCCGAAACGACACGACCAGCTATCCCTAGTAGCCACACACGCAGACGACAAGCAACATGAATTTGACTGGGACAACACTACCATTATAGGGCAAGCGAAACAAAGAACAGCCAGAGAATTCCTAGAAGCATGGCACTCATCCACAAACTCCATCAACAAACACATAGACCTGGACCCAATATACCGGCCACTACAGCGGACAGCTGAAACTGACAACAGGAAGCGGCAGGGACAGGCCACTATAAATGCCGGAGGAAACACCACAGAAGCGCTTCACAGGAGGCTCCCAAGCACTGAGGATGTCACCTAGACAGGGGACGAAACGTTTGCAACAAAAACTTCCAGCTCGGCGAACAGAACCACAGCACACTCTGTTTTATTAACTGTTATATCAACCTGTCCTGCCACCTTCAATGACCTGCATCCATTTCCACAGAAGTTTCTCTACTTGTGCACCTCCTTTTGAGCTGTCACTCTTAATACCACAGGGGATGTAATTATTTTGTCACTTAAAAGTTTTTTTTGGAAACTCAAATTGTACATACACAATAAAGTATTTGATACATCAATTTTAAATTTCTTTACATTGGAAACACATGCTTTAAATTGGATTTAATTACAACAAGTGAAACAGCATCAATGACTTCAACTTGATAAATTTTTTTGGAGAAAAGGGAGATTGAAGGAAATGTTGAGATAATGATGGACTTTGATTTTGTCAACAAAGAGATGGCTCAATGTTCTTTGTGAAGTTTCATTTAAACTGTCAGTAAAGATTATTTAGCCTGTGCTTAATTCCAAGTGGTCTCTAGACTAGAGATGATATAGCATGAATTTAACTTTTTTTTTAATTGCAGATATGATGAACTATTTCCCATTTTGACAGTGCCAGCATTCCACTTTACTAAACCTATTGACATCTGAAAAATGGACTTTCCTGTGGTGGTACCCTTCAACAAATGGATGAAAGCTCCCAAGTCATTTTGCACATAAAGTAACTATAATATTTTCAGCATTGCAAGAACAGAAAGCTTTTTTTACTCTAAACATCCTAATAGTAGGAAACTGTTAAACCTAGGACCTACATTCAGTGTTATTGATGATCACATGGAGCAAGTACTCCTTTCACCAATGTTGCATTAAACTAGTAAATAAATATTGGTAATTCCCTTTTTTGTCAATTAAGTTATGTAATTTCCTGAAAGCACCACTATTTTAGCATAATAAAGATGGAAGTCCAAAGATATCTTTAGAATAGATGAGTTCTCACAGCTAACACTGCTTCTTCAATATTTGTAGCTTTTAAAATGGAGATGCAAAATCATTGTTTTAGTGTATAACTGCGCTCTGATAATTGCAACAGCTATTAAAGTATTTGAGTTTTTATTTCAGTAAAACCTGTGGAAACAGTGATTTCTATGTATAAAAAGTGTATGTTTTTGTTTTAATCATATTTTGTCTTTGGTCTACACTGTTGCCTTCAAATAGCTGTTAACATTTTCAGAAAAAAATGTCAAGTCTATCATTGTATGTTTCCTTTCTGTTTACATGGATAATGTTTATAAAGGATTGTACAGTGCGGGTCGACAACAGGAATTATATATTTTAAAATACTTATTTTAAAACTTTACAAGTTAGCTTGGAGATCACTCTTGATATGCTCCTACACCTGTGGGTTCTCACTAATTCTGCTTGCTTATGCATATTTGTAATTATCAGTACCAAATATACATTAAATTAGACATTGCCTGTTAGTGGTTATGTTTCATGTGTAATGTTTTGTTGAAATGTTTCCTGGTGGAAGAGTACTGTGGGTATTGATGGTGACTATGAGAAATAATTTTTATTAGAGTGTAATTGGTCTCACGGCCCAAGTTCCGCTGATTTATTTAACAATGCCTTCATGCTTTGTATGCATTAACTTTTGGGTAGAAGATTGTGTATGGAATTGAGCCACAGTATTTGAAATGACCAACTTAATGCTGCAAGTGCTTTAAGGTGGCCAAATGTAAACTTTAAAAGCCTTAATTTCCATAGAGTGGTGCAATTTTTTTGTATAACCTTGTATCAATTCACTATTATGGATTGCCATGCAAGGGCTTGCATTATGATTATCTGCCACTTGAATGTTTTGTCATGTTTTAACTGCAAGTAAATAAAGTATTCGTTTAACTTTTGTAAATGTAATACATTTTGTGTATATTAAGTACCATGATCTACTGTGATTTTTTGGTGGTTTTTACACTTTTGAAGAATACTTGGAACAATCTAAAAACAAAAGATAAGCTGCAATTTTTTTTCTTTGTATTGGAGTATAGGCTCCAAGTTTATTTTCAGTTCATAGTTCATGCATTACAACAACACAAATTATTTAAAAAGGATACTAGCTAGGGTAACTTGATTGTTAATCCTTGATTTCTAGAAATATTTCATCCCAAGTAAAATTTTTAATTAAAAGTATGTCTTTTGATTCTGTACAATATACTTAAGATCACTTAAGTCTTAATTAAAAATGTAGTATTTACCCTTTTGCAGGGTTAACATTTATCCTTGCATCCCTGGTACTTAAGATGCAGAATGGTGTAGCGTGTTTTTAATTAAATTCATTTATTAAGCAAGATTTATTTTTTGCAGAAACTGGGCATTACTGCAGTTTCTATCTCGTTTTTAAAAGTTCAGTGGCTACTACATTTTAAATTGAATTATAGCTTTTATTATAATATTGTTTGCTTGTGGGAAACTGATGATCCACTAATTTGAAAAGTTATATTTGATTTGATTTGATTTTGTTGATCAGACATCTTTAAACAATCTCCCACATTTTCAGTAGATGCCAGTGTCATGAATTAATTAATTGCCAATCAGCATTGCCGTCAAAATGGTGACAAGACCCAGCAATTTCTGTGTCCAGCTCACTAAACTGCTTTTTAATGGACTGTTTCGGAATTGCATTCATAATGCCAATCCTTATTCAGAAAGGGAAGGAGACAAAGTAGGAAACTGTAGACTAGTTAGTTTAATATGACGTTGGATTCTAACTATTTTCCATTATTAAGGAAGTAACAGCAGGATGTTTGGACAATCAAAACACAATTCATCAGAGTCATTATGGTTTTATGAAGGGTAAGTCAGGTTTGACTAATTTGTTAAAATTCTTCGAACTTGTAACATGCAAGATGGAAAATGGGGATCCTGGAGATGTCCTAAAGCTGAACCTCCAGAAAGTATTTGATAAGATGCTGTACAAAAGGTTAATGCACGTGCTAAGATCACATGAGGTTGGCAGTAATTTATTACCTCGAATAGAGGCTAACCAACAGAAACCTGTGTCAAGATAAATGGGTCTTATTTCTGGTTGGCATGATCTAACAAATGGGGTGCCACAAAATTTGGTCCTCAGGACTCTGACTGTAATCAGTGTTAAATGAATTGGATGCAGGGATAGAAAGTACTGTTGCCAAACTTGCAGATTACCCTAAAATAAGTGGGAAAGTAATTTGCAATGAAAAAATAAATTTGCGAATGGATATAGATAGGCTAGGTGAATGGAGCAAAGTTTGGCAGTTTAATATGGATAATTGTGAGGTTATCCGTGTTGGTTAAAAGCAATTATAGAAATGGAGAGAAACTTCAGAGCACATGAGGTTAAAGGAATTTGCATGTCCTTGTGCATGAATTGCAGAAAGTTAGTATGCAGGTACAGCAGGTAACAAGGAAGGCAAATAAAATTTTGGCATTTATTGCTAAAGGTGTAGAATATAAAAGTAGGGAAGTGTTGCTGCAACTGTACTAGGTATCAGTGAGACCACACCTGGAATATTGTGTAAAACTTTCTTCCTTTCATCTGAGGAGCGATATAGTTGAATTGAAGTTTAGAAGAATGAGGGGAGATTTAACTGAGATATATAAAATGTGAAAGGGGATTGACAATGTAGGTGTAGAGAGAATATTTCTTCTCATGGGGCAATCTAGAATAAGAGAACGTAGTTTTGGATAAAGATATTGATCTTAGGGATCATGATCACAGTCAATAATTGGTAAGTAATTTCGATAGGTTTATTGAATTTAATGTGTCATACCTAAACTGCTGCTGCTTAATTAATTAGATAAAGTAAGTATACATCTGTGACAATTGGGAATGGTTCACTGACACCAGAGGACAAATGGGCCATTGGTGCAGAATGTTTCAGTTTTGTTCAAGTGATAGTGGCAAATTCTGCTCCAGCCAAGGTGTTAGGAAACACTTGCCTGGGTTTTCCTTCTCTCCTTCTGGTCTGTCATCCATCTGGCTGGTGAGGCTTGCTCATTGAAGACTGGTCTCTGGGGCCAGTTCAATGAGATCTGCCCTCGATGAATTCCTCTCTGCTGCTTGCATTTATGTCATATTTCTAAGGGGCAGGTTATTTTCTCTGTCAATCGATTGAATACCAAGGGGCAATGGTTAGATTTTATCTTATTGGAGATAGTCATTGCAGTGAATATTACTTACCATTTGTCAATCCAGACTTTGGATATTGTTCAGGGCTTGCTTCATTTAGGCATCAACTGCTTCACCATGAGGGGTTGCAAATATACTGTACATTGTTATCATCAGTGAATACCCCTACTTCAGATTTTATGGCTCTCCAACAATCACAACCATCTTTCTTTGTGCCAGATACAATTCTAACCAGCAAAGACTCTTCCTCCTAATCCCCATTAACTCTATTTTTGCTAGGGCTCCTTGCTGCCACACTTGGTCACATGTACCATTGATGTCAAGGGCTGTTACTCTCACCTCATCTCCGGAATTCAACTCTTTTGTTCATTCTTAAGAGAAAATCTAACAATTGCCCCTTAGTATTCAGTGGCATTACCATTGTTGGATATTTCTGATCACCCAAAGGGCAGTTAATAGTCAACCACAATGCTGCGGATCGCTAGTCATATATAGAACAGACCAGGTAAGGATAGCAGTTTCCTTCTCTAAAGCACATTAGTGAACCAGGTGGACTTTATGACAATAAACAATGATTTCCAATATCATTAGACTCAATTCCAGATTTTTATTGAACTCAAATCCAACCATCTGCTATGGTGCAATTCAAACCCAGAGTCTCTGGATTAGTAGTCAAATGATAATACTACAAGGCTATCAACTCCCCACAGCATATTGAAATCTACCCCAACATATTTATGACAGACAGACAGCTGCTGCAACCCTATCTCTAGATAGTAATGTCATACTGCAGTGCTACGTTTGTTGCTCTATCTCCCAGTGGTGTTAGAGTCAGGCATCCATGATCAGGTAGTTAGGCCACAGCAACTGCTGTGAAAAACTTCAACGATCGAAAAGTGTTGTGCAATTGTTAGTACCTGTACTCTGAGCTCCATGGCAGTAATTGTTGCTCCACATTCGCAACCCCAAAATTTCAGCTGGCAAGTCCATTGGAGATTGCAGTCCACACTTTGGAAAGTTCTACCCCACTGAGTGCACAGGTCACAATTGCTAAACTTGGAAATTATGCAAAACCTGGGAATATTATCAACTGCAAGGAGATAATTCTCTTAAACAAGATTTCAGTTGGTGGAATTGATGACAATTGGCAGATAAGATTTAATGCAAGGTTATACATTTGGTAAGAAGAATAAAGAAGGTCAATGTAAACCAATTCAGTGAAGATGGCATGATAGGTTGAGAAAGGCATACAGGATTCTGGGCTTAGAGAAATAGGGTACAAAAGCAAGAAATTTAGAGTGAACATTTCTAATCTACTGGATTGGTCTCAACTGGAGGCTTATATCAAGTTTTAGGCACGACATGTTTGGAAGGAAAATGAGAGTGTATGAAGAGATTAAGAGTCATCAAGTCATACAGCATGGAAATAGATGTTTTGTTCCAAATCGTCCACGCTGACCAGACATCCCAATCTGAACTAGTCACATTTTCCAGCATCCTGTTCATAAACCCATCCAGATACCTTTTAAGTGTTGTAATTGTGATCTCTGCAAGTTCTTCTGGTACCTTGTTCCACATGAAGACATTACGCCTCAGGTCCTTTTTAAATCTTTCCCCTCTCATCTTAAACCTATACCCTCTAATTTTGGACTCCCCCATCCTGGGAAAAAGACCTTGGCTATTCATCCTATCCATGCCTCTCATGATCTTACTAACCTCTATAAGGTCACTCCTCAGCCTCCAATGCTCCAGGGAAAAACGCCCCAGCATATTCAGCTTCTCTCTATAACTCAAACTGTCCAGTCCCAGCAACATTCTTATAAATCTTTTCTACACTCTCTCTTTCCAGTACCTCCTTTGCCCTTAATGTATTTCTAGAATCTCTTTGGATTCTCCTAAACTCTATTTGCCAAAGCTATCTCATGTCCCCATTTTGCCCTCCTGATTTTCCACTTGTGTATACTTATCCTCCCCAAGGGATTCACTCAATCCCACCTGTCTATACCTGATATATGCCTCCTTTTTTGACCGCCTCAATTTCTCTAGTCAAGCAGCATTCCCTACACCTACTAGCCTTGTCCTTCATACTCACAGGAACATATTGTCTCTGAACTCTCATTATCTCATTTTTAAAGGCCTCACACTTCCCAAATGTCTCTTTACCTGCAAATAGTCTCTCCCAATCAATTTTTCAAAGATCATCTAATACCATCAAAGTTGGTCTTACTCTAATTTAGAAATTTAACTTTTTGATCAGGCCTATTCTTTTCCATAACTATTTTAAAACCAATACAATTATGTTCATTTGCTCCAAAGTGCACCCCCACTGACACTTTTGTAATTTGCCCAGCCTTATCTCCCAACAGAATGTCATGTATTGATCCTTGGAGGTACATCCATGTATTGAATAAGAAAGTTTATTAGAACACACTTAACAAATATCTCCCATCCAAGCCCTTAATACTATGACAGCCCCAGTCTATGTTTGGAAAGTTAAAATCTCCTATTATTACAACTGTCGAAATGTGCACTCTGGGGCCAGGTATCAGATAGCTGACCTTGTTTTGCCATAAGTGTATAGTTTCTCAAGGTTTCCATTTGTTTGATCCCTTCTTATTTCACTTTGAATCAAATAGTTCACTTATTTGCACATTTCTCTCTAGAATAATATAACAGGAACCAAACAGATCCTGGATGATAAAAACCTAAAGAACTGCAGATGCTGTAAATCAGAAACAAAAACAAATTGCCAGAAAAGCTCAGCAGGTTTGGCAGCTTCTGTGGAGAGAAAGCAGAGTTAACGTTTCGGGTCCAGTGACCCTTCCACAGAACAGATCTAATAAAGTTTATTTTTAACAACAAAGTGATTTAAAAATGTTTTGATGGATGCATTCAAATTTAGAATCGTTAGATTCTGGAAATGTTCCAGATAAAATGATCAATATAGATAAAAGGATTAATGGTAATTATATTTTCCCTGAGGTAAGGGATTTCAAGACGAGAGGGCACATTTTAAGGTGAGAGGAGAGAGATTTAGAAAAAATATGAGAGGCAAATGTTTTACACAGAAGGCTGGTCACCTATGGAATGAACTTCCTGAGGAAGTGGTGGATGTGGAATAATTGCAATGTTCAAAAAACATTTGGATAAGTGCATGAACATGAAAGGTTTGCAGGGATATGGGCCAGGAGTAGGCAGATGGGACTCTTTCAGTTTGGGATTGTGTTCGGCATGGATTAGTTGGACAAAAAGTCTGTTTCCATGTTGTGTGACATTGGCAGTTTTCCACTGTAACATGTCTACTTAAAAAGGGAAGGAGACATAAAACAGACACTCTCAGCCAGTTAACTTAATTTTCTTAATTGGAGTCTCTTATAAAGGATGGAATAACAGAAAATTTAGAAATACATGGTATGATCAAGCAGAATCACCATGGCTTCATGTAGGGGAAGTCATGCCTGACAAATTTACTACAATTCTTTGAGGAGATAATGAACAGGATAGATATAGGGGAACCAATGGATGTGGTATATTTAGATCTTCAGAAGGCATGCAACATGGCACATGAAGCTACTTAATTAAATAAGAGCCCATGGTGATGTCGATAGAATATTAGCATAGATTGAAGATTGACTAACTAATAGAAGACAGAGTTAGGATATTGGGAGGCATTTGTGAAGCTGGCACCCTGTGTGCAGCAGGAATCAGTGTTGCGCTCACAATTATTTACAATATGTATTAATGACTTGCTAGAGGAAAATTAATGTATGATTGCTAACTTTGTGGACTTTAGTTGCCTTCTCACATATTTTTATAGTCAGAATAAAACAAAGAGTCTATGGAAGGATATAAACAAGTTAAAGAGAATGGGGAAAATCTTGCCAGCATTCGCAGCTCTTTTGGTTTTTATTTAGATAAAAGGAAATCATTGGATGTAATATATTTTGATTTTCAAAAGGTATTTGATATGGCACTTTAGGCCACTTAATCAAACAAAATTGACCCTCAAGTGATTGAGAGTTGACCAGATTTTCCATGAAACTTTGAAACCTGGGACTTCACCATCAGGTCAATTACCAGGTATCACTTGGTTGTCTAAATCAACCAAATAGTGTACATCAAAAGTTGAGACTTGTAACTTTGTTGGGTACAGAGTATGATTTGTTCGGGATTACAGGATTTCAGAAGGAGTACTATGAATAGTTTTGGGTCCCTTATCTGAGGAAAGATATACTGACATTGGAGGCAATCCAAAGAAGATTCACTGAGTTTGTACCAGATATGGAGGGACTATCTTATGAGAGAGGTGAGCAGTTTGGATCTGTATTCATTGCAGTTTAGAAGAATGAGAGACAATCCTATTGAAACATATAGAATTCTAAAGGGACTAGACAGGGTAGTTGCAGAAAGGCCGTTTTTCTTTGCGGGAGAAGGGGGTGGAAGCAAGTCGAGAACTAGAGGGTATAATCTCAGAATAAAGGGTCATACATGAGGAAGAATGTATTCTCTCAGAGTGAGAATCCTTTACCACAGAAGGCTGTCGATGTTAGGTTGTAGTGTATTTTCAAGGCTGTGATAGAAATATTTTTAATCCGTAAGGGCAGCAAGGATTAATGGAAAAAGGCAGGAAAGTGAAGTTGAGGATTATCAGATTAGCCATGATCTCAATGAATCGCAGAGCAGAATCAATGGGCTGAATCAATACCTCTGCTCCTACATTTTATGGTCTTATGATCTTCCAGAGAGAACATCAGACAAAAAAATTCAGTAGCTAAAATTTAGCTACTGCAAATTTAGAGAAGGTGGGTAAGTAGTTTAGGGTTTGTTGAGGTACATTTAAATATTTGGTATTTGTACGGCTAGAGAAGCACTTTTATTTGATGTCAAGATAAACAATCCATTCACTAGCTTCAGCAAATGCCATGTGAATGGTTGTGCTGCAGCTGGTGCTAGATTTCTAAGGGCAGGAGTTCAGTAAATGTGTGATGGTCCGACTTGGGTGACAGATTATAGCTGTTCCTCAAGTTCCAATGGCGGAGCAAGTGTCTACATTTTTCTTAGTCAACCTCAAGTGTTGAGGGATGACCAGATTTTCCATGAAGCTTTGAAACCTGGAACTTTACCATCGAGGTCAGTTGCCAGGTTCCACTTGGTGTTGTGCTATCAAGAGTTGAGACTCATCATTTTGTAGGATGTTGAATATGTTTTGTTAGGGACTACAGGATTTCAGATGAGAACGTGTATTATATTTTAGCTCTGAGATGTGTGTGCATGCGTGTATACTGTATACCTCACTAGCTGTCAGCCAGTGCTGTTCTTTGAGGAGGATGTATTTCCTGTGGGCATCAGGAGGTGCGCTTGCACAGGAAGGCACTCAAATTAAGTTGGTTTCAAAGTCCCAGTAATAATCATCATGGCTTGATGCGAGAAAACAGCACAGAAAATTGACTGCATACACTCAAGTTGAAAGACATGGAAACTCCTATGTCACCTGGAAGCAGCCCAGCAACAACTACATTGATATCCCAAAATCAAATCTGTTGCCATTGCTTCACAGCTCCAAGTACATTTAAAGATACCGGACAATAAGAAAGATAAGTAGCTGTTTAAAAACAGTGCAGATGCCATCTCTCAAAACTGCCCTACAACAGACAGACTGTTCAGGTCTTACACACAAGAGGAAGTGGTGCCCCGACAGCAACTAAATCAGGCAAGGAACCTGATGTTGATTGGATTTACCCAGAACTTCTGAAGAATACTGACTCACAGACAAGGAAGTGGTTAGAAGAGCTACATATGAACACCCACAGCACAGGGACACTTACAAACGTCCAGCAGCAATTCAGCACAGTAGTCATTAGCAAACAAGGGAAGCTGCTCAATGATCCACACTGAAATAATTCCATAGAGGTTGGTATCCTGTCACCAATACACCCTTTATTTACACTTGGGAGAGTCCTTGACAATGATCCAGCTCCTTCAGAGCCAGCTCTAACTGAACAGGATGTCTGACACTCCTGATCTTTTTTTTTTGCTTATATTTTTCCTCGCACCCATGTTGTGTGTGTGCAGGTGTGAGACACAGTGAAAGACAACAGGTGTACAAATCTTTATTCAATTTCCACCACCAGGAAGAACAGAAACACCCAAGTGTCCAGTGACAAGCAGTGCCCTCCTCAGAGGGCAATGCTGACTCCTGGTTTTTTTTTCAGTCTCCACTCCTCTTTAATACAGGAAAAAAAAGAGCAGAGTCCTTCACTCACATTGATCCAGCTTCCTCAGAGCCAGCTCTCAGAGTGAACAGAAGCCCGGACACTCCTGTTTTGTTTTTAGTCTCCTCTCCTCTTTAATACAGGAAAAGAAAAGCACAGTCTTTCTCTCACACTGATCCAGCTCCTTCAGAGCCAGCTCTCAGAATGAACAGAAGCCCGGACGCTCCTTTTTTTTTTCTTTTTCCTTTTTTCCTCTTTTGACACTGCTTTTTTTAAATTTTCTTTTTTCTTTTTATTACCCCAACACTACCACCTAACTGTGGTAGTGCTTATTTTTCCCCCGCACATATGTTTGTGTGTGTGCAGGTGTGAGACACAGTGAAAGACACAAGGTGCATGAATCTTTATTCAATTTCCACCACCAGGAAGAAATGAAACACCGAAGTGGGTGGTGACAAGCAGTGCACTCCTCAGAGAGCAATGCTCACACCTGGTCTTTTTTTTCTTTGCTTTCTTTTTCTCCTTGCGGCGCCCACCTCTTCCTGAACAATTAGAGAGTATTGGTGGACACCGCGTGCTCCTTTACCAGAGACACCCGGGCTCTAACATAACCGCGGAAGAGGGGCAGGCAGTCGGCCCTAATGACCCCCCTCATGGCCCGCTGCCATTCCCGATTATTTTTTTTTTCCCCTTTTTACCCCCACACGACCGCCTAACTGGGTAGTGCTTATTTTTTTCCCCAGCACCCATGTTGTGTGTGTGCGCAGGTGTGAGACACAGTGAAGGACACAAGGTGCACAAATCTTTATTCAAATTTCCACCACCAGGAAGAAAGGAAACACCCAAGTGACCAGTGACAAGCAGTGCCCTCCTCAGAGAGCAATGCTCACTCCTGGTCTTTTTTTTTCTTTTTTTTGACACTGATTCAGCTCCCTCAGAGCCAGCTCTCAGAGTGAACAGAACCCCTGACACTTCTATTTATTTATTTAATCCCCCCCCCCACACTACCGCCTAACTGCGGTAGTGCTTATTTTTTCCCCAGCACCCGTGTGTGTGCAGGTGTGAGACACAGTGAAGGACACAAGGTGCACAAATCTTTATTCAGTTTCCACCATCAGGAAGAAAGGAAACACTCGAGTGGCCAGTGACAAGCAGTGCCCTCCTCAGAGAGCAATGCTCACTCCTGGTCTCTTTTTTTCCTGTTTATTTTTTATATATATAATTTAACCCCCACACTACCACCTAAGTGTGGTAGTGCTTATTTTATCCCCAGCACCCATGGTGTGGGTGTGCAGGTGTGAGACACAGTGAAAGACACAAAGTGCACGAATCTTTATTCAATTTAACCACCAGGAAGATAGGAAAACACCTGAGTGACCAGTGACAAGCAGTGCCCTCCTTAGAGAGCAATGCTCACTCCTGGTCTTTTTTTTTGTTTTTTTTTTTCAATTTAACCCCCACACTACCACCTAAGTGTGGTAGTGCTTATTTTATCCCCAGCACCCATGGTGTGTGTGTATACATGTGAGACACAGTGAAAGACACAAAGTGCACAAATCTTTATTCAATTTCCACCACCAGGAAGATAGGAAAACACCTGAGTGACCAGTGACAAGCAGTGCCCTCCTCAGAGAGCAATGCTCACTCCTGGTCTTTTTTTTTATTCTTTTTTTTTCCACCACCAGGAAGATAGGAAAACACCCGGGTAGCCAGTGAATCTCCTGTTTATTATTTTTTTTTCTTTTTTTTGCACAAAGCGCACAAATCTTTATTCAAATTCCACCACCAGGAAGATAGGAAAACACCCGGGTGGCCAGTGACAAGCACTGCCCTTCACATCAAAGGGCAGTGCTGTGTGATCAAAACAGTGAAATAACCTGTTTATTTTTTTTTCTTCTTTTTTCTTTTTTTATGGTGTGTGTGTATACGTGTGAGACACAGTGAAAGACACAAAGTGCACGAATCTTTATTCAAATTCCACCACCAGGAAGATAGGAAAACACCTGAGTGACCAGTGACAAGCAGTGCCCTCCTCAGAGAGCAATGCTCACTCCTGGTCTTTTTTTTTATTCTTTTTTTTCCACCACCAGGAAGATAGGAAAACACCCGGGTAGCCAGTGAATCTCCTGTTTATATTTTTTTTTTCTTTTTTTTACACAAAGCGCACAAATCTTTATTCAAATTCCACCACCAGGAAGATAGGAAAACACCCGGGTGGCCAGTGACAAGCACTGCCCTTCACATCAAAGGGCAGTGCTGTGTGATCAAAACAGTGAAATAACCTGTTTATTTTTTTTTCTTCTTTTTTCTTTTTTTTATGGTGTGTGTGTATACGTGTGAGACACAGTGAAAGACACAAAGTGCACCAATCTTTATTCAAATTCCACCACCAGGAAGATAGGAAAACACCGGGTGGCCAGTGAATCTCCTGTTTATTTATATTTTTTTTCTTTTTTTTTTCCTTTTTTTTATATATTTTCATCCCCCCAGCACCCATGGTGTGTGTGTGTGCAGGTGTGAGACACAGTGAAAGACACAAAGTGCACCAATCTTTATTCAATTTCCACCACCAGGAAGATAGGAAAACACCCGGGTGGCCAGTGACAAGCAGTGCCCTCCTCAGAGAGCAATGCTCACTCCTGGTCTTTTTTTTCCCTACGGGCAATTTAGCGTGGCCAATTCACCTAACCTACACATTTTTTGAACTGTGGGAAGAAACTGGAGCACCCGGAGGACACCCACGCAGACACGTGGAGAATGTGCAAACTCCACACAGACAGTCGCCTGAGGCGGGAATTGAACTCGGGTCTCTGGCGCTGTGAGGCAGTAGTGCTAACCACTGTGCCACCGTGCCACCCACCTCACTCCTGGTCTTTTTTTTTTAACAAGTCCACACCGACCCGCCGAAGCACAACCCACCCATACCCCTACATTTACTCCTTACCTAACACTGGGCAATTTAGCATGGCCAATTCACCTGACCTGCACATCTTTGGACTGTGGGAGGAAACCGGAGCACCCGGAGGAAACCCACGCAGACACAGGGAGAATGTGCAAACTCCACACAGTCAGTCGCCTGAGGCGGGAATTGAACCCAGGTCTCTGGCGCTGTGAGGCAGTAGTGCTAACCACTGTGCCACCGTGCCACCCACATCACTCCTGGTCTTATCTGTCAGCGAGGGGTCTCTGATTGGACCAGATTAACAGCCCCAATCAAAGAACTCATATTCTATGAGGTCTACCTGGCTGACCTCATTACAATCATACACACACAGCATCCACCTCATCATCTTGCTCTTATTATCATAAAATGTCCTGGAATTTCTCCTGCTAAACTGGCAGAATTCCTCCCAAACAGCAATGCCTCCCAGAGAGGCAGGTGTTTGCACAGAATACAATTGCAGCGAGTAGGTCCATGCTGCTAATACATATTAAATTTGCTTTTCTGATAATTCTAAAGGGAAGAGCCCTCTTTGACTTATTCTGTGCCTATTATGCACAGAAATACTGCAGAAATTCTCCAATTTGATCTGCCATCTGTAAGCCCAGGAATCATTAATTCCATGATCAGCAAGCTGTTGCTAAACCTTGCCAAACCTATGGTTTCAGTCTTCTTACCTGAAAAAGCCAAAGCTGAGGCACAGCAAGGCAATGGCCTAGTGGTATTATTGCTAACTATTAATTAGGAACTCAGCTAATGTTCTGGGGACCTGGATTCAAATCCCATCATGGCAGATGATTGAGTTTGATAAAGAATATGGAAATGAAACTGCCACTCTGACCTACATGTAACTCCAGACCACATCAGGGAGAATGTGAGGATGCAGATGCTGGACATCAGAGTCAAAACATTTGGAGCAGGATGCTGGCTGTACTTTTCCAGCACCACACATTTTGTCTCCGGGGCCATATCAATGTGGTTGACTCTTAACTACCCTCTGGGCAATTAGGGATAGACAATAAATATTAGTCTTGCCAGACACACCAACATCCTGTGAGTAAATTTTTTAAAATCTACTTGGTGGTCAACCAGTAACGACGCTGTCATATTAGTACCAACAGTTGGCCCAGTCCATTTTTTGGACTAAGAAACAATCCAAAAACAACAATCAAAAAACAAATATAATGTTAAATTCAAGTCAGGGCATTATAGTACAATACAAACTACAGTGCTCTGGATAGGCTGTACCTTGAACACAGTATGCAAGCTTCATCTGACCAAAACAAAGGAAGCCTTCAAATGCTGCAGGCAGTGGAGCAAACCCTAATGGGGAGGTCTGAGTTACAAGGGAAGACGAGAGACCACTTGATCTTACAGGACAGAAAGAAGTCCCTGAGCAATGATTTATAGGAGTACGTGCTGAACTGAGAAACTTAACCAAAATAATTAAAATCTAGGTGTAAGATACAATGTAAAGAAATGAACCTAGTAAAAGTTCTTGACACAGAGTTATCAGCAATTGGAACAGACCTTTAGGCAGAGGAGAAAGCTTTGGATTTTTTCTCAAAAAAGGTGCAACCATGGATACTGTTTTGATGAAAAAGCTAGAGATCGTTCAATGACTATGCTCATCCTATTTTATGTGCTCTTTTGAATTAATGTGAAGTAATTTGCAGGAGACAATCCCAAACTTTCAAATTGTGAAATTCAAACAGTAGAAACCAGTGGAGCAAAACATTAAAGTTTAAATAGAGACCATGTTTGAACATTGATTATGTACAGCAGCTTGGATGCCCCATATTAATGGAATATTGGAGATCAGGTTTCGAGCAATTTTGCTGTCTTGAAGCAACAATTGAATGGTAATGGTGTAGGTTACTGCAAAGGGTTAAAGCTATCTCAGGACCATTGCCTTTAAAAGAACATATTTATTCCTTAGTTGAACCAAGTAAGCAACAGGATGAATTTGACATTACTACTGAAATGTGCTAATAGCTTTCTTTGAACTATCTACCCTACAATAATGCGCTCAATCGCTCTGAATACTAATCTGAAGGAATGTCGAGACTTGACACTGAGACATCAAGTTGCAATTACTTTGCATATAAATATTTTCACAGATGGAAAATTACAGACAATAATTTGTAATTATCATTCACTTGTATTTGGTTGCCACTAATTTTGTTTTGGAAGTGTGTATATGGAATTCAGCAATTTTGACAGCCACATTCCATAAATTATGCAATACCTGATGACAAGTGAATGGCATTATATGGGTTTATTTCACAAATCCATTCTGCTGGTATAATTAAAATCTGAGTACACACCAATTCTGATTTTCAATGTCTGCTCAAATATCTTATGTTACTGAGTAGGACTCCCCTACAGTCGCACAGAATCGTATCTCTTTGAAAAGAACTGAATAATTGTATAATCAGACAAAAGGATATTGCAGTTTACTTGCTACAAACATGGCATCTCCTGTGGGTGGGATCATGTAGGGGACTGAGCATTGTGGAATATGGCAAAATTTGTGGCAGAATCAGATGAGAAGTCTGGCAAAGCCTTTCTTGATGAGGTGAGCAACTAACTACACCCTTTATGCTTTTTGCCAAGCAGTGTGGCAAGTTTCCAATTAAGGGGAATTTTAGCTTGTTAAATGCCTTATTAATGCCAAACTGCAGCTGCATTTAATTTGCAATTGCTTCTTTGACTAATGCAACATCTGAGAAATTAATATGCTTGGGCTTCAAATGCTGGTGAAAAGTGATTTGCACCATGCCATTGGTCCTTGCAAATGGAATCTTGACATCCCAGTGATGCAGAAACCAGCAGCAATGACTTCAAATAGAGTTCAACGTTGCCCAAGGTGAACCATTAATTGTGCAACTTCCAAGCAACTTTCCTACTAAGTTGTGTGACCACGCTACCATGTACAGGGTCAGTGCATGCAGATTACTGTGCTGAAACACTCATTTCTAGAGACATACTCACTTCTGGTTTTGGAAGTCGCTGCCATTCACAGACCTTGGAGGTGAATGTATTTTCCAAAAGTGTTGTGGGAGGTGCAGGCCCAACATTTATCATATAAGTTTAATGATTGTCTATATTGAGTACAATGAAAAGTTGAATAGACAACATGGGTATGGGTAAGAAGAGGGTCAGAGCACACCAGGTGGTCCCTTTTGATGTAATGTGGTCACTGAGCCATCTTTCACCAAGTTGAGGCTGAAGCTGAACGAATAATTGGGATGCAGCATGTCTCACCAGATGATGAAGTGTGTTTAGCCTTTATTTGCAGGGTATGTCATAAATGGCTCTTGTGTTCTCAACCTAGGCCATTTCCACTGAGTGGTCCTGGGCTGTGTTGCGAGTAGATTTTGGTCACTGTGGCTATGCTCCTAAGAAAGTGAAGCAGGATGACAAGGACTAGGACCAACAGCAAATCCAGAAAGAACAGGATACCCCTGCAGCACCCAACTCAGTGAGAGGTTGTAGAAACAGGACCCCATTAGGATGCATCTTTTCTAGGCCTCAACATCTTTCTAGGTCTCAACATGTGGAGGGGTGAGGCTTGGTATGTTCTGGATTCACTGATAGTGAGACCTGAGGGCTGCAGAAGGCATCTTCTCCTGGTGGCTGTGAAAGTGACAGTCAAATTGAATTTCTGTGTGACCTGTGTGAGATCTCTCAGTCATGCAGCCACAAATGCTTCACAACATTGACTGATGCCAATTCATTTGGTTCACGTTTTCCCCCCTGTGATGAGATTGGCGCTGCAGCCTTGACAGTACAATATGGGAACACAGCTGCTTTCCCATGTGTGTCTGTGACTACACACACATGGCACTTAGAGGGTCATGTCACAATATTTTGGAATTCATCAACAAGAATGGCTTCCACTCGGTTAACGTTCAGGTTATCTCTGATTATTGTTACCACCTCTACGGGTACTTACCCACTACTTTGGTAGGTGGCCATCATTCTTACGTCCTGGAGCACTCTCATGAACTTGGTATGTTTGAATTCCAGGTACATTACAAGGTTGGTTACTGGGGGACAATGATAACTACTGTGACTTTGGCTTATGGCACCTTTACCTAAACTCCTGACTGATGTGGAGCACAGATTCAACACTTCAATCATGGCCATAGTGGAACTGTTGATAGGATTGTTCAAGATGGGATTCCGCTGCTTAGACTGGTCTTGGGAGGAATGGGGTGGAACCCTACAGTATAGTCCCAATAGAGTGTGCCACATCACCCAGATGTGCTGTGTTCTGCACAATTGGAGCAGACAATTACATGATGTGATAGATGCTGAGGAACTGGAAGAATGGATCCAGTTCTTACAAGAAGAATGGTTAGGACAGTAGAGAGAAGAAAGCTGTCATTGTCCATGACATAGCTGGGCATGTCAAGTGCTACAAGTCCCACAGAGCCTTTGATTTCAGTTTGAAGAGATAGGAGCTAAATGCAGAAAACCATCATTGACTTTAAATTAGACATTGGTCATCATCCAACATTTGGTTGTCATTGTTGGGATGAACCACAGTCTCTATTGGTTTGTTTGTGTTCACTCTTGCTTACTCTGGAGAAGTACCACCAGCGGTACCTTCACAAGATTCTCCAAATCAGGTGGCATCCTCTCCCAAGCTAAGTGCCCAGAACTGTAGTGTTAATAATTCAAAAACAGCTTGGCTGAGCAGCAGAAATCATTGTATGACTAACGTGAGGTTCTCAAAGCAACTGCTCTAGTTGTAACATGGTTGTGACATGAGAATCTCAGGATGGAAATAGAATTCCTCTCTTCTTTAGAGATCTCCTCTCTTCTTTAGAAATATCCTCAGAGCATCCCTGAAGAGGTCAAAACATCTGCTGTCTCTTGTGAGTCCTTGACTTATCATTGACCAACATGGAAAAGTTTTTGGAAGGCACAATGTGCACCAATAGACTTTATTGGGAACACAGACCCAAAGTTGAGGTCTCAGAGAGAGCACAGCACACAAACTTTCCAAATAAACTCATTTATATGATCCTCCAAACAACATCTGCCTTCTTCAATAAGAGGTTTGAGTATTGGTGTGGTTAATTTTGGAATTTATTTCAAGAGGACTAGGATTTAAAAGCTTTATAAAGCTCTGGTCAGACCACACTTAGAGAATTGTGAGCAATTTTGGGCCCCATACCTCAAGAAGGATGTACTGGTCCTGGACTGGGTCCAGACAAGGTTCACAAGAATAATCCCAGGAATGAAAGACTTAACATATGAGGAATATTCAAGAACTCTGGATCAATACTCAGTGCAGTTTAGAGGAAGAGGGAGGGACCTAATTGATACTTTCAGAATAGTGAACAGTCTAGACAGAGTGGAAGTTTGGAAGATGTTTCCATTAACAGGAGAGACTAGGACCCGAGGGCACAGCCTTAGAGTAAAGGGAAGACCCTTTAGAATGGAGAACGTAAGCCAGAGATTGGTAAATCTACAGAATTCACTGCCACAGAAGGGTTTGGAGGCCAGATCATTGAGTATATTTAATATAGAGATAGATAGCTTCTTGATTGTCAAGAGAATCAAGGGTTATCAGAGAAGGCAGGAAATGGGGATAAGAAACTTATCAGCCATGATTGAATGGCTGAGCAGACTTGATGGGCCGAGTGGCCTAATTTCTGCTCCTATGTCTTATAGTCTTATGGTCTATGGAATGATGTAGAAGTGCCAGTGTTGGAGTGGGGTGGACAAAGTTAAAACTCACACAACCGGTTATATTCCAACAGATTTATTTGGAAGTACAAGCTTTCAGAGCACTGCTCCTTCGTCAGGTAGCTTGTGGAGCAGGATCATAGGACATAAAATTTATAGGAAAAGATTAAAGTGTCATACAAATGATGCAATGTACTGAACAAAGCTCGATTGCTGTGAAGTCTTTAATCGGTTAGAATGGGTTGCAGGTTTCAATTCATTAATACTTACATCCTAGGACTTCTTTCAAGTCACATTCCTGGATAACTTCAGGTTCTATAAAAAGGTGACATCTCAGCTCAGACAATGCATTAAATTTGTGAGGTTGGAGTCTTGTCTGTATCTGGAAATGTGTTGCTGGAAAAGCGCAGCAGGTCAGGCAGCATCCAGGGAACAGGAGAATCGACGTTTCGGGCATAAGCCCTTCTTCAGGAATGAGGAAAGTTTGTCCAGCAGGCTAAGATAAAAGGTAGGGAGGAGGGACTTGGGGGAGGGGTGTCGGAAATGTGATAGGTGGAAAGAGGTCAAGGTGAGGGTGATAGGTCAGACTGGGGTGGGGGCGGAGAGATCGGGAAGAAGATTGCAGGTTAGGAAGGCGGTGCTGAATTCGATGGATTTGACTGAGACAGGGTGGGGGGAGGGGAAATGAGGAAACTGGTGAAATCCGAGTTCATCCCTTGTGGTTGGAGGGTTCCTAGGCGGAAGATGAGGCGTTCTTCCTCCAACCGTCGTTTTGTTGTGGTCTGACGATGGAGGAGTCCAAAGACCTGCATATCCTTCGTGGAGTGGAAGGGGGAATTGAAATGTTGAGCTACAGGGTGGTTGGGTTGGTTGGTCCGGGTGTCCCAGAGGTGTTCTCTGAAACGCTCCGCAAGTAGCCGGCCTGTCTCCCCAATATAGAGGAGGCCACATCGGGTGCAGAGGATGCAATAGATGATGTGTGTGGAGGTGCAGGTGAATCTGTGGCGGATATGGAAGTTTCCTTTGGGGCCTTGGAGGGAGGTGAGGGGGGAGGTGTGGGCGCAAGTCTTGCACCTCCTGCGGTTGCAGGGGAAGGTGCCGGGAGTGGAGATTGGGTTGGTGGGGGGTGTGGATCTGACGAGGGAGTCACGGAGGGAGTGGTCTTTACGGAATGCTGATAGGGGAGGGGAGGGAAATATATCCTTGGTGGTGGGGTCCGTTTGGATGTAGCGGAAATGACGGCGGATGATGCGCTGTACATGGAGATTGGTGGGGTGGTAGGTGAGGACCAGTGGGGTTCTGTCCTGGTGGCGGTTGGAGGGGCGGGGCTCAAGGGCGGAGGAGCGGGGTGGAAGAGATGCGGTGGAGGGCATCGTCGACCACGTCGGGGGGGAAATTGCGGTCCTTGAAGAAGGAGGCCATCTGGGTTGTGCGTTTTTGGAACTGCTCCTCCTGGGAGCAGATGCGGCGGAGTCGAAGGAATTGGGAGAATGGGATGGCGTTTTTACAGGGGGCAGGATGGGAGGAGGTGTAGTCCAGGTAGCTGTGGGAGTCGGTCGGTTTGTAGTATTCCAACCTTGAGGTCAAGGTGTGATTTTCAACTTGGTCGATGCATTGAAATGCTTGTTGAGGAGTCAACGTCAATTTGCTCGCCAACCACAGAGGGCGCTCAGTTTGGCGCTGAGCTCCGGAAGGAATGCGTTGCCTCTTGATCCTGAAGGAGGCGGTGGTCGCGCTGCGCACAGATGGAGATGGCGGTTTAGTTTTGCTGCTTTTAGGGATCAACAGACGGTAGCTTGTCTGCATTCACCATGTCAAAAACGCAATTATTGGAAAGGTAGGAAGAGCGATTTTTTTCTTTAGCGCCCACGTGAGATGTGCTTAAACCAGAATGATGTCCATGGCCTGGTGCGAGAGAGAGAGAAGGAGAAAGAGGGAGAGAAACAGAGGGAGTGGAGGAGAGAGTGTGGAATCGGGAGAGATGAGGAAGAGGAGTGGGGACAAGGATGGGACACCGAAGGGGAATGGGGACAAGGATGGGAGACCGAAGGGGAATGGGGACAAGGATGGGAGACCGAAGGGGAGTGGGGACAAGGATGGGAGACCGAAGGGGAGTGGGGACAAGGATGGGACACCGAAGGGGAATGGGGAGGGGCTGAGAAGAAGAAACAGGGAAGAAGGATGGTGGGAGGAGAAGAAGAAAGGGCAGTGTGGGTTGGGGGGATGGAGGAGGAGGGTATGGGTGAGTGGGAGAGGAGGGGAAGGAGAACAGGAGGTGGAGAGTTGCGGGAGGGAGCAGGAATCGGGAGGTGCCGTGGATGGAAGGGGTTGCAGCTGGAAGGCGGAGATGGAATAGGATGCAGGTGGTGGGAAGGGATAAAGAAGGTGATGGTGTTTCTTGAGCAATTGAGCAAAATCTGTGTCTGGCCTGGTAAATGGGAGAGATGGTGGTGGGGAGTAGATACAAGGTAGCAGCAAGGTTTCATTTGGGGTCTTTTGGAAACTAAAGAATGTTTTAGATGAAGGTGCAATATATTTGCTTTGGATTTTTTAAAATGTTAAACTTTAGAATTTGATCTTCATTTTCCTGTTTAAAGGTGGGTAACATCAATTGTTTATTTTTAGTCATTTTTAGAATGAAATTATTGAACAATAACATAAGTTTGAATTGTGTAGCAGTATGAAGCTTTGTAGCTATCTTTAATATCTTAGCATTGTTTTCTGAAGCTATGGATCATCTTATTTCAGACAAATAAGTGGAGACTTCCCATCTCCTATAGTCCGGAGCTCCGAGACTAGTAGAACTTCTCTGAGGCGAAATGCTACAAAAAAACATATTGACAGTATCCTTTTCGCTTAATACCATTCTGACCAAAGGGTCTTCAATGGAAGCATTTAACCTATATTTTCTGTGTGAAATGTTGTATTCCTTTTATTTTCTTAATTCTCTTGGACATTTTCTCAGTTGTCTTTGTGACTCAGGAATATTGTCATTTTTAAGAAATGAAGTATGGAAACTATTATTATCATCTGGATTGTAAGGACGAGAGCATATGGCCTGGGACATTTATTCGGGAAGGACTTGAAGATAATTATCAATATTTCAAAAAGAATCAACCCACCAAGAATAAGCCTTCAGAACATGGAGCTTGGCAATATCTCGTTCAAAGGATTTTTTGAAAAGTTGGCAGAGGAATGATCAAGGGCAGGAAAGATCCTCTCTTACATGCTGTGAATTGAAAGACATAAATAGGGCATTGACTTTTCTTTTCCAGTATTCTCGACATTTATTTCTGAACTTTTGCAAAGGTTATTAAAATGCACAATTTTCATCTGTCCGATTTTACTTGTGGCAAAGTATGCTTGATTATAATCTGTAGTTTATATCGGGGTTTTCATAAATCTATTTGTCCACTGGTGTACTCTTCATAGCAATATCTCTACCAATTATAGTCCACTTCCCAATCAATTCGCATTCTCCTCAATATAGTATGAAAGTTGTTTTTCCTTTGTTTTTTTTCTCTACCCCAAATTAACCTGCTGAGTTCAAGGTAAAAACTTTGACTAAATTTGTGCAGGTAATACTCAAATTCTGTATGGAGAGATTAAAGAAGAAAAAAAAAAGACAGTTTCTTGGATACACTCAGCAACAATGAAAATTCATAACTAAATTTGAAGACATTCTTGGCTCTGTGGCAGAAAGGTTCCGGCTCATGGAGGTAAAATCCTCTGGTCGTGTAACCACGCGAAAGATTCAAAATGAAGCTGTTTTTGAGGAAACTGAAGAAACAAGTATTGGCTTGCTTAAGTGTGATAGTGGACGTGCATTGATCCATGTGCTGAGGGAGGATATTCCTGGAAATACATCCAGGGATGTTATTTTTGTGGAACTGAGAAATAAGAAAGGGATGATCATCTTATTGAGATTGTATTATAAGCCTCCTAATAGTCAGAGGGAAATTGAGAAACAAATTTGTAAGGAGATCTCAACTATCTGTAAGAATAATAGGATGATTACGGTAGAAGATTAGATTACATTACAGTGTGGAAACCTGAGGGACAGGATGTAAATGTATTTGGAAAGGCAAGGACAGATTAGGGATAGTCAACATGGTTTTGTGCGTGGGAAATCATGTCTCTCAAACTTGATTGAGTTTTTTGAGGAAGTAACAAAGATGAGGGTAGAGTGGTAGGTGTGATCTATATGGACCTCAGTAAGGTGTTCGACAAAGTTCCCCATGAGAGACTGATTGACAAGGTTAGATCTCACGGAATACAGGGAGAACTAGCCATTTGGATACAGAACTGGCTCAAAGGTAGAAGACAGAGGGTGGTGGTGGAGGGTTGTTTTTCAGACTGGAGGCCTGTGACCAGTGGAGTGGAGTGCCACAAGGATTGGTGCTGGGCCCTCTACCTTTTGTCATTTACATAAATGATTTGGATGCGAGCATAAATGGTACAGTTAGTAAGTTTGCAGATGACATCAAAATTGGAGGCGTAGTGGACAGCGAAGATGGTTACCTCTGATTACAACAGGATCTTGACCAGATGGACCAATGGGCTGAGAAGTGGCAGATGGAGTTTAATTCAGATAAATGCATGGTGCTGCACTTTGGGAATGCAAATCTTAGCAGGACGTATACACTTAATGGTAAGGTCCTATGGAGTGTTGCTGAACAAAGAGACCTTGGAGTGCAGGTTCATAGGTCCTTGAAAGTGGAGTCGCAGGTAGATAGGATAGTGAAGAAGGCGTCTGGTTTGCTTTCCTTTATTGGTCAGAGTATTGAGTACAGGAGTTGGGAGGTCATGTTACAGCTGAAAATGTGTTGCTGGAAAACGCAGCAGGTCATGCAGCATCCAGGGAACAGGAGAATCGACGTTTCGGGCATAAGCAACACATTTTCAGCTCTGATCTCCAGCATCTGCAGACCTCACTTTCAGGTTGTGGCTATTTTCACTGGAGTGTCGGAGGCTGAGGGGTGACCCTATAGAGGTTAACAAAATTATGAGGGGCATGGATCAGGTAAATAGGCAAAGTCTTTTCCATGGGGTCGTGGAGTCCAGAACTAAAGGGCATAGGTTTAGGGTGAGAGGGGAAAGATATAAAAGCGACCTAAGGGGCAACGTTTTCGCACAGAAGGTGGTACGTATTTGGAATGAGCTGCCAGAGGAAGTGTTGGAGGCTGGTACAATTGCAACATTTAAAAGGCATTTGGATGGGTATATAAATAGGAAGAGTTTGGCAGGATATGGGCCGGGTGCTGGCAGGTGAGACTAGATTGGGTTGGGATATCTGGTTGGCCTGGGCAGGTTGGACCGAAGAGTCTGTTTCCATGCTGTACGTACCTATGACTGTAAAACAGGAGATTTAAATGTTGAACATGTGATCTGAAGGAAGTTGAATGAAAGATGAACAAAATAATTTTGTATCGAAGGAAAAAGTGGGAAAGTGGATAGAGCTTTGAGGAGCTTCAAAGGGAAAGGCTAGCGGATGAATAAAGCTATTAACATTGCACAAACAGAGCATTCTTTTGTTAATGGGATAAGAAACTGCATAAAAAGACCTGTATTTCTATGAACACCGTTTTGGAGAGTGACTTTTAAGAGAGAATGTTGGACATGGAGAGTTTGTTGAAATGACATTACACCTACTCCTCATCTGTATGATTGAATGATACATGATTTATAAAGTTGAAGAGGACGTGTTCAAATGTGGACAAGGTTGGCAGTGTAACGAGCATGCTGTTTTCATAGTTAAGGAAAAAAGGAGCAAGTCAAGGGAACCAAAAAAAAGTTAACATTTGTCAGAAAAATAATGGACTTTTTACTTATAGACACAATTTGTTTGCAATCTAGAAAGAGAAGAATTACAGCATTTTCGAAAATTAATTGAATCCTTTGAAGGAGTAGCATCAGGTAATTTAGTGAATATATTAGATTTGCAACAGACCTTGGGTAAGATACTATATGATATTTTCTGACCTTTGTCATGAGAATTTGAAATTGATGTCGTTGGCAAAATAGATAGCAAGCTGGCTGTAAGTCAGGAAACACTGAGTAGGATTCATATCGGATTCAAAATATTAACACTAATTTTCTCTCCTCAGATGTTGCCAGATCTGCTGAGTTTCTCCATTTTCTGTTTGTTTCAGATTTCAGCATCTATAGTATTTTGCTTTTACTTGAGGGCTTGTTTCTATGCTGTAGACTCAAGGAATCCTTTGAGGTAATGAATAATTACATCATGGTCAACGACTTTTGGAAGAATCAACGCAAGGGTAATAGAGCAGTTTTGAAGAGTGACAGTTCAAATATCATCTGTATTTTAATTTGGGGATTCTGGTACTAATGTAGAACAAGTACGAATAAAGATTTGCTGGAAAGAAGTGATGACTATTTGTGAACTTTCAGATCCAACTTTGCTTAACTCATTCTCTAGAAATATTGTTGCACAATAAAGACAGTTCCAGCTTCCATCTTGTAACAGCTACTCGAGCTACAGCTCTTATATTCCAAGACTTCTGTAAGTATTAATTAGGATAACTGACTTTTGAGCCAGTAAAACTGCTTATTGCCACTCTGTAACATCACTTATCTCTAACCTTGTCTCAGCACATCTGCTGAAACCTTGATATGCCTCTTGACCTGGCTGTGCTCGGCTTCCCACAATATAGAGTCTGTAAATCTGAGCTCATCCAAAGCTTGCTAACTGTTGTACCTTTCTCTAAGCTCTCTTCATACATTAGCCCTGTACTCACTAAACCACATTTGATAACAGTTCAAAAAATCTTAAATTTCAAAGATTTTCTTTTCTTTTCAAATTCCTTTATTCCTCACCCCCTCCCGATCTTTGCAACCTCCTTCGATTCTGATCTCTTGTGCAACCCTGATTTTATTTGCTCCATCATGATATTACTTAAGTTTGGATATTCTGAGCTGATATTCATGCTAGTTATTGAAGTTAACTTCTGGTTTGTATTACAGATACACCACAGACTCGAATCTGTCCTCTAAAGCAGTCGGACGGGTCATCAATTTTAGGATCAATTAAACCAGCTCTACTTGTACCAGATACACATTTGGTAAGAATAAAACATTAATTCCAAGATTTATTCGCGTTTCTCTTCTTTGAAATAAATCAAGAATGTAAATGGTTGTAGTAAGAAAGATTAGGAAATGCATATGGCATTGAAAGAGAGAGAAGAAAAAGACAAAAAAAAACCTTTTTAAATTGTCAACTTGAATTTTCTTGAGATAGAATGAGCCTTGACACATGAAGCATCAGTTTTAGGACCAGAGCAATCACTAATATGTCATTAAAAGCTGACTCAGAATTCATGAGTCCTAACATCATCAGTAATTCCAAAAAGGAACAAATCTCATCCTCTTTCCTCCCTAAAAATCCAGAATTAGTGGGCAAATTAAGGTCTTGGCAGTCATTTGAATGTTAAGCTTATTGGTAAGAACTGTAACTATGTAGCCTGTAAAGAATCATGGTGTCTATGGCTGTAATGCATGAATTTCTATGTTTAACTGCACTTGTGCAGGTTGCAGAAGCTGCTGTCAGATTTAACCTGGAAAAATGACAAACACTAATAACCACCTTATTATTGTAGATAACTTTGAGCCAGTGTTTTTGGATATATTTGGTGGCTGGTACATGTTTGTCATGTTGGTACATCATAAACATGTTTGCGATCACTCATGAAACCTAAGTCACTGGTTAATAGCCCAGGCATAAGTAAGTCTCAAACTGATAGAAATCAGTCCTATTTTAGCTTATCCTCTGAATGTTGACATGCTTCCGGTAATTTGTGGCAATATCAGTTATCCTACTTCCTTTTTGTTTTAAACAAAGTGATATCAAAAGTTGTTGAATTGGAAATGTTGGAAAGTAAGGCAAAGAAAATAAATACAAAATCACCATAAAACATCAATAAAGTGACCTATTGTAGGAAGAGTGGAGTGAAGAAAGAAGGCATCTTAAATTTGGTTTCACTATACTGAAAAGTTCACTGTTTACTTCCTTTTTGCGGTCTGTTAAATGAAACTGGAATAATAATTAGTCTTTATTAGAAGTTAAAGTTCTGAATTATCATTAATGGCCAAAAAGGATAATTTTAAAATTTTCTGCTTTTTGACTCTAAACATTTTATATAGCAATATATAGCAGAAGATGCCGAGGACACTTCTTCATCTCTCTTCACTCAGCAGAGGACTAGCATGAAAGCCGCAGCTGATTCACCAAGAAGCTTTTCAGAAGACTTGACTGTTAGTGCAATTATGTTAAGGGAGGATGATCCAGGATTAACTGGTAAGAAATAGGCTTGATCATAAACTTGTAGGTAATCATTGATGCATTATGTGGGGCTGGGTGGTCCAGGAAATATAAATCTTCAGTCTATTTGCAGAGGCCTTGAGTGGAATCACATTCACAGTGTCAGTTCACCATTGGTGAAGTATATAATCAATATTTCTTACCTTGAACATTACATCTCAACTTACTGAAGTGAAGATAAGTGTATCAAAATCACCCTGTGCTCACTGTGCCTCAGTGTGAAATGCTTGCGAGGCACTTTCATCATAGCTGTGCATTTTATCAAGTACAAAAATTTCAGTGACTTAGTTGACATGTTTTGATTCTTGGCAGGTACTGAGAATGTTTCTGCTAAAATTCAATTAGGATTATACATTGTTATTGTTTAACCAAGTTACCCTGCATATGTGGTGCTGTTTCATGATCAGTGGAAAATTACAGCCTAAGCAGTCATGCTATCCTTGTAATGAGGTTTGGTATATTTGCAGCAAAAGCCTCAAAATCCTCTTTATTACAAAGGATTTGGGCTCTGCCTCATTCATATTTCAATTAGATGTTTATCTGGAAAAAATGCTGATCTGTTAATGGTTATAAGAACTATTAGAGTTGGTCTGCTGCAGAGAGCTCTCAAGGAGTTGCCCCGTGTCGGCCATCTTGAATCGATCAATGACAACAGTTCAATATTAAAAAATATGGAGAGTGGAATGTCACAATGCTGACTTGATATTAATTAAATTGAAAATAGTCTTTAGTGGGTTCCATTGATGAACCTAAGTCTTCACAATTTTTAAACCTGAGAAATCTAACAGTGAAAAAGTCTAAATTAATCCTCCAGAGATGAGTTCAGCTTGTACTATGGTATCTGCAGAATTTAAATTGTAGATTGTTTTAAAAAAAATCTGGAATAAACTGCTAGTCTTAATAATAATGACCAAGGAACTGCCATATTTTAAATAAAAACTCATCTTGGTTATTAATGACCTCTTTAGGGCCTGTATGTGACTCCAGACCAGCAATGTCATTACCACGTTACTGCTTTCTGAATTGGCTAGCCAATGTTGCTTCAAACCACTCCAGTTAGGTAAATTCAGAATAAAATTGACAGACTACCTGGCACAGATCTTGGTGCCAGATATGACAAGGCCATTCCTTGCTCAACCAACCCTCAAAATTCCTCTTCAACATTTAGGAATTTGTGGCAAAATTGGGAAAGGTGGCAGTACGTTGCTGTATGTAGGCCATGGCCATTGCAGTCCCCAATATTGACTCCACCAAAACTCATCAAAAGCGAACATGGAAACCTCCTGTTGATTGCCATCTACCACCTTCCCTCAAATGTAGAATCAGTGCTTCTCCATGCTGATCACCACTTGAGATTTGAGTTCAAGGTTGATTTATTGTTGTCATGTGTACCGAGATACAGTGAAGGATTTTTGCTTGCTCTACAGGCAAATGGTACCATACAAAATGTATTAGGGTAGCAGAACAGTGTGCAGAATACAGTGTTACAACCATAGGGAAGGTGCAGATAGATAGATCAGAATTAAAATTTGAGACATCCATTCAAAGGTCTGATAACAGCGGAGAAGAAGGTGTTCTTGAATCTGTTCAGACATGTATTCAAACTTCTATGTCTTCTGCCTGACAGAAAAAGGTGGAAGGGGGTGTAACCAGGGTCTTTGATTATATTAATTGGTTTCCTGAGACAGCATAAAGTATCAATGGAGTCAGTGGATGGAAGACAGGTTTGCGTGATGGACTGGATTGTATTCATGATTCTACTCAGTCTTGGGAAGAGCAGAGGGTAGCAAGTGGATACAGTGTACCTTGTGTGGGACTTTAGTGTACATCAGTGAGATCGGTTCAGTTATATCACTGCTGACTTGAGAGCTTTTCGAGTCCTGTAGGACACATCTATTAGATTGACTGGGCCAGGTGGTGAGGAAAACCTGACTTAACCTCATCATCTCCTTATCGAAGGGCTGCATTCGTCCATGATTGTACTGGATGAATGCCATTGCACAGCCCTTTTCAAGATGAGGTCCTCCCTTCACACTGTAGTGTGATGGTATCATGCTGAATGGGATATATTCAAAAATCTCCAAGGAACTCAAAACTGAGTTATTGATGTGCAATCTTTTATCAGCAGCAGAATTGTATTCCACTCTATTCTGTAACCTAATTTCTCAGGATATCCTCACTATCATTCCCATCAAGCAAGGGGAGCACATGTGATTTAATTTGGAGAGTAGCAGGCAACGAACAATGAGATATAAATTTGGTTCTGTTACAACACAGGATTATATACATACTAAACAGCAGAAGCAACATGCTATGAAAAAGCTAAGTGAAGCCACAAAAAGCTGATCATGGTAGTGAACAAATAATTAACTAACTGTCCTCAGTAATGGTGGAACTCAGCATTTGGGTGCGTGAGACAAGGCAGAATTGTTTGTGAACATCCTCAGTGAGAAATTAAGAATGAATGAGCCTCTCGGTCTCCTCGTGAAGTCACTGGCATCATAGATGTTAGTTTTCAGTTCTTTCAATGAGATATCAAGAAACAATTTGTGTGCATTAAATGTACTAGACTCTGCTAATATTCTGGCTGATGTATATAAGACTGTACTGTATTCAAACCTGCCAAACCATGCTTGAAATGGGCCCAGTACATTCTGTCCATTAAAAGCAGTTGCACACTATTAGCAGGACCAATCGGACCAATCCGACCAATCCAATAATCAGCTTATGAATCAACACTTGATCATTAGGAAAGTGTAGATAGTGTCGTTGACAGTATTATGAGCACTTTTTCACCAATAATCTCCAGTTTTACCAAGAATCCTAACAAAATTAAAATTATGGGAATCTGGGAGCTTTTAGAATTAGCTTTTCTCATCACTTACTGCATCTACATGCCAACCTTCAGCGACTGTTCCATCATAACTCCCAGGTCTCGTTGCACCTCACGTTTTCCTAAACTGCCACCATTCAAATAATAATCTGCCTTGCTGTTTTTATGACAAAAGTGGATACCTTCACATTTATCCACATTTGCCAGCCTGTCCAAGTCACCCTGCAGCCTCTTAGCATCCTCCTCACAGCACATGGTGCCACCCAGCTTAGTGTCATTTGAAAGTAATGAAAAGCTGTTCAGTTTTTATAAAACAAGGCACATGTTGAATGTTAGAAGCTCCAGTAGTATTTTGCAACTAAAATGAGACAGCAGAATTGAATATGCAAGTCTGAACACACTTGATGATAGCAAACATATAATTTGCACTTAAATTTGCATGTATATTGTATTATATTTCAGAGTACATTAACTCCATTCCACGTTTTGTACTTTTCTTTTTGACAGCGTCATCTGTTCTGTTTTCAAAGTTTTTGGAAGCGTTCTTGGCACATTCATCTACTGCTATCTTTGATTTGATCGAATCTTATGAAGCCAATTGCATGGACCAGGTAAGATTTTTAAAACCCGGCTTCTGCAACTAGTTTTTGGTAGAGTAGAAGCTTCTGTTTTATAAATTATATCAAATAATCTAGTTTTGTTTTTGTGTCTGAGAATATTGTGTATCTCCATAAGGCGTATGACCTGTAATGCTGTTTATTGTCAAGTTAGTTAATTTATGAAGAGCCTGAATTATACTTGTTTCTAATTTTTCAAAGAATTTAACTGATAAGCAGATTAAATATAATTAGTGGAACAAAGTGTGCACGTGCTCTAGAGCTTGTCATTTGTGTGTATTTAAAATTTAATATCTCCTTTTGAGACATCTTGCAGTTTTAAAAAGTGGAAAGCGAGTGCGTTATGTGATGGAGCCTTAAAAAAAAATCTCATCATTGAATTTTTTTCCCCGGAAGTGTGTGGCAGTTCTTAGCTCTTCAGCAAATAAATTAAGAGTAAAACTTCAAACCATATACATGCTACAACTACAAAATAGATTTATAGGGAATAAAAAAACAAGTAAAATGTATTTATTATTAAATTAATTTATTAATAGCAATTATTAATGAATTTGGGTACCTTTTAAACTGTTTCAGAAACCAGTTTGACAAAATATGTGAATTCATAACCGTTTAACTGAATCTTTCATCATTCTGTGGAGTGAAGTGAACAATCTAGGCTTACCTTTCAGATGAATTTCTCACTTTAATGAACATATAAGGCAGGATCATTGAAGGGTCTTCCCAGGAATAGCAGTGCTTTCATATTAGACCTCTATGCAGGTTGCTGATCAATATTTTATCAATTTGGGCAATGGTATTGGATTGGGCTTTCCTTCTTGTAATTATGGTCTTAATTATCCAGTACCCTTTTGAAGTAAAAAATAAACTGGCATTAATATTTCACAAAAGTGAAGTACTTAATAAAATATTCTCAACCTGTAGGGCTCAAAGTGAAATGAACTGGAAAATTAGAGGCAAATTGCCTTCCCATAAATGTGGGACATCTGTTTTCTAGAAATGATATGTCCACTAATTTTACATTCTGCTTTTGTGCAGCATCTAGTATCGCTACTGCTAACAAATCTAGATTTAAGAAAGTTACAATATTTGTCTTTGCTAATAATTCCAATTGAATTATATAAATCAAAAATATTAATATGCTATTGAAGCTTGTCTCGTGTTCCAAACTGTTGTGAAAATTGTACGCTCTTGTAACTTAAGACCAGTTGCCTCTTATACTTTTTATTTTACCAATATTGCTGTGTGGTATGAAATACCTGGGTGTAATTTTAAGAGAAATTGATTTCTTAGTTAAGAATATTGGCAAGTATACTGTGGTTATCATTTTGTTCTTTATGGTCTCCAGAAAGCAGTTGTAAATTGGTGATTGTTATTCAAGGAATACTTAGCTATAGATACTGGGTAAAGATAAATTGCAACATTGTGACTGATTTGGATGTTCCAACTAAGTATTTCTAAAAATGTGACATGTGCAAGGAGAAATCTAGCCTTGCGTAATTTTGTGTATATTTTACTTCGACTGAAGCAGTTGGGTAGAGATGAACAATGCACATTTAAACAGAAGAAATAAGCACTTCTAAATGTTCAATTGTTTCAGGTAAATATACTTCAGAAGATTGTAAACCGTGCAACCCCTGGGCAACAGAAATTTTCAAAAACAGCTAGTGTTCTCTGGTTCCTTCAGCAAGAAATGGTCACCTGGCGTTTAATTGGATCTCTTTACAGGTACAACATTCAATGTTAATACAAAACTGTTAGGAATGGAATAAAATGCAGTTGCATATTATAGCTGCATTATATTTCTTGGTGGCTACTCAAGCTCATGCTACCCTCTTGCACTTAGGATTTGTAGCCTTTTGCCTTGCTTGGTTGCACGCAATTCGCTCAAATGTTACAGATGTTATTAATTTGTATATTTCTATCTTGCTGCACAGGATGCTAATAACCAACTGAGTCTGTCAATGAAGATAAAACTGATAGTGCAGTCATTTATTTGCCAAAGCCTATCATTTAGGATTCTAATTTTTAAGATTGTTTTTAGAATTTTGGAATAAAAGCAGAAACATTTATTTTGCTGTTGTATATTGCACTTCGACTGAGTTAATTCATTTTACTTCACCTATCATGGATATCTTTATAATTTGTGCATGTATTTAGTGATGTATTGAATGATGGATTTCTGCCATGATATTGGATCTCTATTTAAATTGTGCAATGACAATCAAAAGCAAACTACTTCAAGATGATAAAGAAATGCAATGGTAGAAATTTCACATGACGAGATTCAGATGGTCTTTAGTTTGCTTCATAAAAAGTGAAGAGTAACAGCCTTGTTTGCTCTATTGTACGATTATAATCATGTGAACTGTAGGAAAGTGTGAGGTTAAGCACTTGGTAGGAAGAGTAGATTCATAAACTATTTTCTATTGGGTAAAAATTCAGAAATCTGAAGTGCAAAGGGACTTGGGAGGCCTAGTCCAGGATTCTTTGAAGTTAAACTTGCAGGTTCAGTTGGTAGTTCGGAAAGCAAATACAATGTTGGCATTTATTTCGAGAGGACTAGAATATAAAAGCAGGAATGTACTTTTGAGGCTTTACAAGACCCTGGTCAGATCATATTTAGAATATTGCAAGCAATTTTTGGGTCCTGTAGCTCAGGAAGGGTGTCCTGCCCCTGGAGCAGGTACGCAGGAATTCCTGAAGAAGGGCTCATGCCCGAAATGTCGATTCTCCTGTTCCTTGGATGCTGCCTGACCTGCTGCGCTTTTCCAGCAACACATTTTCAGCTCTGATCTCCAGCATCTGCAGCCCTCACTTTCTCCATAATAAGTTACACAGCCTGGATAGATTGGACATTGGGAAGATGTTTCCATTAGCAGGAGAGACTAGGACCTGAGAGCACAGCCTTCAAGGGAAGACCCTTTAGAACAGAGATAAGAAACTTGTTCAGCCAAAAAGTGGTGAATCTATGGAATTCATTGCCACAGAAAGCTGCAGAGGCAAGGTCATTGAATATATTTAAGACAGAGATAAATAAGTTCTTGATTGTTAAAAGTATTAAGGGTTATGGGGAGAAAGCCGGAGAATGGGGTTGAGAAACTTATTGTCCATGACTGAATGGTGGAGCAGACTGAATCACCTGAATGGCCTAATTTCTGCTCCTATGTTTTATGGTCTTATAATTACTTCTGATATTATAGATTTATGGATTTTTTCTGCGTATTTCCATGACATTTACACATTCCATGCATTTTATACGTAATGACAAGGTGTCTGGGTCGGTTCCACATGCTTCAGTTTTTATCTATCTTCGAGCTAGAAGGAGAACGTTTTACCTGGCCCCTCCATTTTAAAAAGTCAGATTGACCTTCCATTATAAGGCTGCCTTACTATCTGTGTGCGTTTAAAAAATCAAGTCACACAACACCCCAGGCTATAGTCCAATTGGTTTATTTTAAATCGCAAACTTTTGGAGCACTGCTCCTTCATCAGATGAAGTACAATACACTTGTACTTCTCCCCCTGACTCAAGAGCATCGCTCCAAAAAGCTTGTGATTTAAAATAAGCCTGTTGGATTATAACCTGGTGTTATGTGACTTCTGATTTTGTCCACCTCAGTCCAACACTGACATCGCTACATCAAGTTATAAATTGGCAGAAGCAGTTTGACCGATGAATGAAATGTTACCATATCCGAGCTATACTACATGCCTGCATTTAAATTGACAAACATTTTGGTGTTTAATTGTGAGCAACCATTATATTTTTTAAAAATTACTGTTATGTTCCTCTGACCCATTTCCCATTATCAGCTTCTACTGATTGGAAAATTGTCCTACAAATTTCACTGGAACAACATCGATGGAACCAAAAATCTGTTTTCATTGACCTACATAATTTATAAGCAGATATTTTCATGCAATAACAAAAGAAAACCTAAATTGTGTAGTGTTTTGCAGGATGTTACACAGTGCTTCGGAAGCAGCGAATATTTCTGCAGTGTAGTGATTATTATTATGGAGGAAAATGTAAAAGTAAATGATTGCTGCCATTTGCTGTGGAGGGTGTGAGTTAGCTCAGTTGGCTGAACGACTGGTTTGTGATCCAACAGTTTGGGTTTAATTCCCACTGGAGTTACCATGAATGACTTTCCTTCTCGTCATCTATCCCCACTTGAGATGTGGTGACCCTCTGGTTAAAACCACCATCTCTCTCTAATCAGAGAGCGGTCCTATAGTCTAGTAACACTATGGCTACTTTACCTTTTTACTTTTGAGTTGTCTTAGATTTTTAGTACTGATGTAGCTCATTTAGTCGACTCTGACTCGGTGATTGAGAGTTCTGGTCTACTCCAGGATTGAGGATAATAATCTAGGTTACCACAGTATAGCTGAGACATTTGACTGAGAAACTTGTCTTTCACTTTGGGTGCATGTAAAATATCCAATGACACTGTTTTGTAGAAGAGTCGGGGAGTATCCCTGCTGTCCTGACCAGTATTTCTCCTTAAATTAATGTTACAAAAAGCAGATATTTTTCATTGCTGTTTGTCATGTGCAAATTGACTGATTTGTTTCCTGCTTCAAGTCACTAAGTATACTTCAAAAATACTTAACTGGCTGTTAATGCCTCAGAGATATTAAGATTGTGTAAGGCACTGTATAAATGCAAATTGGCAGCTCTTATGGCACAATGATAGTGTCCCTACTTCTGAGCTGGAAACGCTGGGTTCAGGTCCCATCAGCTTCAGGTGTGTCATCACACATTTGAACAGGTTGATTTTTAAAAAACAATCTGTATATGAATGCAGTGCAGTATACTTAAAGATGAGCAGTTTAGTGGCAAGTTCATGGGCTACATCTGTTTCCATTCTCTAAGAAGACTTTGACTTCTGTAAAGATAGCAGAAGATGTTAGAGAAAATATAAGCAGTGGACATACAGGAAAAGAAAATCCTAAAAAGAATAGTGGAATAATATGACTCAAGTCCACACATTCTTGATTGCTTTTACTTTTATCTTCTGGGCTAGATCAGTAATACATGGAAGTAATTTTAGTGTTCAATGATGTATAGTGGCTGTAAGAAGTTGCTGCACTTTTTAAAAAGAAAAGAGCTGTATTTTCCCTAACTGATTTTGTTTGCTATATCATTTCCAGGGACAGAATTGAATCCAGTGTGGAAGAAGGCATGATGTTTGAAGTAGCTGTAAGTATGACTAGTTGAGATATGTAATGAAAATATTCATAATTGACCAACAAAACATATTGATTGTAAAGAAGTCAGTTATTTTTTGGTTTACCCATTTCTTCCATGCAATAACTTACAAAAAGGACAGCGCAAGGAAATGATAAAATTATAGACTTGACTTCTGATCTCTGTCTGCACAGAGATCAGGTTACTGGTGATTCTTAATTCTGATATTGTTTTGGTTTGCATGGCTTATTAATTGAGGTAACCAGGCTCTTAAAATGGTTATGCACAGCCATACCTGTATGGTAGGAGAAAGTGAGTTCTGCAGATGCTGGAGATTAGAGATGGAAATGTGTTGCTGGAAAAGCGCAGCAGGTCAGGCAGCATCTAGGGAACAGGAGAATCGACGTTTCGGGCATTAGCCCTTCTTCAGGAATGAGGAAAGTTGGTCCAGCAGGCTAAGATAAAAGATAGGGAGGAGGGACTTGGGGGAGGGGCGTCGGAAATGTGATAGGTGGAAAGAGGTCAAGGTGAGGGTGATAGGTCAGACTGGGGTGGGGGCGGAGAGATCGGGAAGAAGATTGCAGGTTAGGAAGGCGGTGCTGAATTTGATGGATTTGACTGAGACAGGCTGGGGGGAGGGGAAATGAGGAAACTGGTGAAATCCGAGTTCATCCCTTGTGGTTGGAGGGTTCCTAGCCGGAAGATGAGGCATTCTTCCTCCAACCGTCGTTTCGCTGTGGTCTGACGATGGAGGAGTCCCCTAACCTGTATGGATGCTTGATCAGGTAGCAATGATGAAGTTACTGTAAAGGTCATTTATGAGCAGCTTGCCCCCCCCACTAAAATATTGCCACATCTTTTAGCAATTTCTGCGTTTGATTTCCAGCATCTGTAGTTCTTTGGTTTGTTTGTGCATGGCTTGGACGTTTAAACAATGAAGAAAATTGGAAGGGATTGTTCATCATCACATCATCCTCCACCACCATTTCCGCCACCTGCAACCGGACCCCACTACCTGAGAGATATTTCCTTCTCCACCCCTATCCAGCTTCCGTAAAGACTGTTCCCTCTCCGACTCCCTCTTCAGGACCGTATGGTAGGTTACCATACCTGTATGGTAACCTACCAAGGCCAGCTTATGCTCTGCATTCATGAGAAGGTTTGGGTTGCAATCAATTTGGAGAAAGCACTGTTTTCAATCAGGTTTCCCCTAACCTGTATGGATGCTTGATCAGGTAGCAATGATGAAGTTACTGTAAAGGTCATTTATGAGCAGCTTGCCCCCCCCACTAAAATATTGCCACATCTTTTAGCAATTTCTGTGTTTGATTTCCAGCATCTGTAGCTCTTTGGTTTGTTTGTGCATGGCTTGGACGTTTAAACAATGAAGAAAATTGGAAGGGATTGTTCATCATCCTCCATCACCATTTCCGCCACCTGCAACCGGACCCCACTACCTGAGATATATTTCCTTCTCCACCCCTATCCAGCTTCCGTAAAGACTGTTCCCTCTCCGACTCCCTCTTCAGGTCCAAGCCCCCCACCAATCCACCCTCCCCTCCCGACACTTTCCCCAGCCACCGCAGAAATTGCAAAACATGTGCCCACACCTCCCCCCTCACCTCCATCCAAAGCCCCATAAGAGCCTTCCACATCTATCAAAGTTTCACCTGCACTTCCACAAGTCATTTACTGTATCCATTGTTCCCGATGTGGTCTCCTCTATACTGGGGAGACACGACACCTACTCGTAGACTGCTTCATACACCATCTTCGGGACACCCGCACCAACCAAGCCACCCCACCGTCCCATGGCCAAACACTTAAACTGCCCCTCCCACTCTGCCAAGGGCATGCAGGTCCTGGGCCTCTTCCATCGCCACTCCCTAACCACCTGATGCCTGGAGGAAGAATGCATCATCTTCCACATTGGGACCCTTCGACCCTATGGCATCAATATGGATTCACCAGTTTCCTCATTTCCCCTCCCCCGCCTTATCCCAGATCCAACCTTCCAACATGGGGCAGGTGGGGGTGGAGTTGAGGGCAAGTGGGTGGTGGGATTGGATGGGGTTGGGGGCAGGCAGGGGGCAGGATTGAATGGGGTTGGGGGCAGGCGGAGTGCGGAATTGGATGGGGGTGGGGGCGGGGTTGGATAGGGTTGGGCAGGCGGGGGTGGGATTGGATGGGGTTGGGGGCAGGCAGTGGGCAGGGTTGGGCGGGGCGAGGTATTGGATCGGGGCGACGTTGGGCGGGGTGGCGCGGCGATGGATCGGGGCGGGGTGGCGCGGCGATGGATCGGGGCGACGTTGGGCAGGGTGGCGCGGCGATGGATCGGGGCGATGTTGGCTGGGGGCGGGGTGGCGATGGATCAGGCGATGTTGGACGCGGTAGGGGGCTTGCGCGTGGTGTGCTGCTGCCTCGTCTCCTGAATGGGGAGCAGACTTAAAAAAAAAAGTCTAAGCCCAGAGGAATGGCATTTAACCGATTAACCGAATAATTGATTATCCGACCGAAATAGTGCCCGCCCATCTCGTTTAGATAATAGCGGTTTCACTGTACTAATATTCAAAAAAGGTAGCATAGGCAAACCATAAAACTTGAGACTCACTAGCTTGACTTTATGATCTCTGTGAGCAATCTGCTTATTAGAGGATGGGATGGCATTATTGGAGATCTTCAACCAGCATCCACCTGAGTTTTTGTTTTCCCTTGCTGAACCTCACCTGTTTAAATTATTTTCGTGGCCACATCTGTGTGGTGGCTTTTCTCAGCTCCTTTCAGGTTCGTTCTTAGCAAATGCTTGAGAAATTAAGAGGATTATGCCCCATGGAAGTTTCAACTTTCAACTTTTTTTGTACAGTGGCATAAAATGAGGCATTTGAGAAGTGATAGTTTTATTTAACATGTTCCTTGCTGTGAACCATGACAGCCCAAGAGCTGCTGAGATGCACCATTTAAAATGCACAGAAAGAGAACCCTTCTTTATGTTATGTAATTTAATCCAATTTTAATTTGAGGCAGTCACAAAACATACCTAAAAGTATTGAACAGATATGACAGTAGCCATCTCACCAATACAGATTAGGTGCAGGATCTCATTCAGCAAAATGAATACATGGTACAGTTTGACATGCCTTGCTGGGGTAGTATGCTCCAGCATACTATCCAGCTCTGCTATTTCTGGAGTCCTCACAAATTTAGATTTTATCAAAGGGTGCAAAATTCTCCAATAACCTGTATTTTTAGATCCTGGTTAACAGGATGCATGGAGTGGATTTCTGTATTTAATAAGAATTACTATTTATTACAAATAAATAATTGTTTACATCTGGTTAGAAGTCATTACTTCTACTTATCCTAAATTGTTAAACTTTTTATGAAATACATTTTAAGTTATACAGATTTACAGATTATTGCTAATAGCTTAATTTATGAGAAATCTTTAAAAAAAACTTAATTAAAACATGAGCTTCCTGTGTTAACATTTGCTTGTACTAAATAAATACAAGTTCACTATATAAAACGTTTTTCATCTAAGGAAGTTAAAGTTAAAGGATGCTGTATCAGAATGAAGAAAATGTTCAGTAGTGGAAGATTTATTCATCAGTTGTTTTATACATGGTGCATGATCTTTTCATTGACTACTTTTAAATCCTCATATGAAGGCAATCAACTGTCTTATCCTGTAGTAATTGAGACTCCTGGGGAAATGTGCAGTTGTGTTGTAGGTGGAATAATCCAGTAGGCAGAATGTTCAGAATATTTAAAAAATGAACTAATTTACATTTCATAAAACATTTTTTTGCAGGCCCCAAATGCCACTGAAAAGACCATTGTAGAAATGCTTTTCCAACGTGACTCACTGATACGACAGTGTCAGGTACTACTATGTTATTTACAAACCAGGAATGTTGTATGGCTTGTGAATATTTGAAAAGTTTATGGTATAATTGGGGGATTTTTTGCAAGATATGAAAGTGTTTTGCATTAAATTATGAAAATAGTTAAGGGAGTGATTGGGGATTGGAGTATGTTTATCAATTTAAGTAAAATGTGTCTGTATACTTGCATGTGAGTAATGGTGCAGCTGTGATGTCCAGATCACAGGAAACTATGGCACGAGTCCTTTGTATTATACATACTATTTTTTACTGGGATTTCTGTGCTCTTTCTACATTATCTCTTGCTAAAGAAAACAGCAACTGCTAATGCTGGTCATTGTCCTGAATATTCTGCTGCAAATCAGCTGGGAATAATGCAGGTAATTGCATTGCTTGCTGGCTTGGAATTTTGTCGATGTGTTTTCTCTCTGCTTCCTGATTTATACTTGCTTTTGAAAGATACTGCACCATTTTCTATTTGGTTGCAATAGGTACAGCATTCCCGTACAAGCTATTCCCAGGACTCCGAGCCTTGTGGAACCTCCTTTGATTGCCGTGTTGGTGCGCTTGAGAATTGGACTATCTCTCGAAGATTTTCTTTAATAAGCGAGTGCCCTGTATATGGCTTCTGTTTTCCTTTTACGACTGGTATTGTTGTACGCTTTGGAGAACAAGTCTATGCTGCACTGTTCCTCCAGATCTAAAATGATGACTAGTGCACTGCCATTGGTAAGCACAGAAATGTGCAGTATTGCCTTAAAGATTTCGTCTTTCCCCAGAGACCCCTCAAAATGGGCAATTTCCTATCTATGTGATATGAGTTTGATTCCCGGTTCATTATTGTGGAAGTCTGTACTAAACATTATTGAGACAATATTGGCAATCCAGTTTCCACCCTAAGTCTGTTTACTTTGGAATCTGCCTGATATTATTTCTGAGCTCAGCATTTTATAAAGTCAATATGTCATTTTTTGCAACTGGAACTTTAAAACGTATTGTATGTTTCAATAAGGTCACCTGTTATTCTTTGAAATTCCAATCCATACAGGTCAAACCTGTTCAACATTTCCTCATAAGGCAATCCCTCCCTACCCATGATCAGCTTCAGTGAACCTTCTCTAGACTGCATCCAATGCCAATATGTCTTTCCTTAGATAAAGATGCCAAAACTGTCAGCAGTATTCCAGCTGTGGTCAGGAATTCATTGACCAATAGTTGCAAGCCACCTGCTTAAAGTCACTATGTTGTATAGCTGTGTATGCAGAAGTTCTGTGACTTTTATTAGTTAAAAAAAGAGTTCATTCATTGGAGTGCGTTTTGCTGGCTGGGCTGACATTTATTCATGGCGATGCACAGGTGTTACTTACTGAATGTCAGCCCTAACCTGGATATGGTCCAATTTTTGCTGCATTTGGAAGGGACTGCTTCGGTACCTGAAAAGTCAAGAATGGTTCTGAACACTCCCCACTTCTGGTCTTTATGATAAAAGGAATGTCTTTGAAGCAGCTGCAAATGTTTTGACCTAAGACACTATCTTGAGGAACCCCTGCAGAGATGTCCTGGAACCAAGATGACTGATCTCCAACAAGCTCAATCATTTATCCTTGTGCCAGCTATGACTCCAACCAGTGGAGATTTATTTTCCCTGATTACCACAGACTCCAGTTTTGCGAGGGTACCTTGATGCTACACTCTGGTCAATTGCGCTCTTGCCTCACAGTTTGAATTCAGCCCTTTGAACTAAGGCTGTAATGAGATTGACAGCTGAGTGGCCCTGGCAGAACCCAAACTGTGTCAGTGCGCAGGTTATTGCTAAACAAATGCCGCTTGATAGTACATTGATGGTAATTTGCTTGGTTGGGTTTGTGCTGCTTTTTGTGCACAGGACATAGATGGACAACTTTCAATATTAATAGATGTCAATATTATAACAGCGTGGTTAGGTGTGCAGCACTTTCTGAAACACATCTTCAGTACTATTGCTGGAATGTTGTCAGGGCCCATTTCTTGATATAACAGAGTGAATGGAATTAGCTAAAGTCTAGCATCCATGCTGATGGGAACATCTGGGGGAGGCTGAGATGAATTATCCACTCAACACTTCTGGCTGAAGATTTTTGCAAATGTTTCAACCTTTATCTTTTAAATAAGAGATTAGTCATTGGCTATCAACCTGTTGCATTTGCTATAAATCAGCATGTCGCATGTTATGATTTTCCAGTGGAGAAATGGAAAATACAACCATTTACAAGTTATTTGTAGTAAAATTCCAATGAAGATTCACATTGTCTTAGCATACATAACATTTATCAACATATTTTTCCGGTTTTATTTGCTTCTCTTTATTATTGGTTTCAGAGCCAGTGATCCTTCTCCAGAACTGTTTGTAGCTAGGAAAATGTTAGTATGTACGCTGAGGACAGTGGTTGGGGGAAGGAGTAAATAGTAGCTGGAGATACACCTATCCCTACTTATCGTTTACTGCCCACACCATCCTCAGTGTATATACCAACTTGTTGCTAGCTGCAATCAATTCGGAAGAAGGGTCGCTGGACCCGAAGCTTTAACTGTGCTTTTTTTCCACAGATGCTGTCAGACCTGCTGAGGTTTTCCAGCAATTTCAGATTTTCTTTCTAATTTTAAGCATGTGCGGTTCCTTGGCTTTTTGTAAAATTGGGAATGTTATCCCCTTCCAGGAATGTAACAATCGATAGTCTTTCCTGACCAAGACAAATGCTAGAATACCTAATTTCAATGGGAACAAGTACGACCAACCAGTTGGCATCCTTTCTCTTGTGCAGTATAATTTGTTGTTCTCTTTTAAGTTTGATATTTATGTGTCTGCTGTGGTGAAGCAAAATGAACAGTTTTGACAGCATATCCCTTTGTTCACTATATGCAAGTTCTCTATTGCCAAGTGACTAATCATGATTTTTGATCAGGTTTTGTTCAGGTGTTTGTCCAATACCCAGCAAATGAAGAATTTACTTTCATTAAAAAGCACGGTAACATTTTTTTGTTTTTAACTCCATAGATCGTTGTAGATTGGTTAGAGAGTATTGCCAAAGAAGAAGCTGGAAATTTTGCAGAGAACATTGAATTTTATGCAAAATCTGTGTACTGGTAAGAACCAGAGGTTTTTTTTTGAGGGTGGAAGTTAGATGGTTAGACAGGTTAAATCTTTGTTACATTTTGATCGTTAATTGGATTTGTGTAGTTCTCTTCCTTTTTGTTATTTCAGTATTAACTTGTGATGTTTGACAGTTGCAAACACGTTTCTCATGATAGCTAGCAGTAGGAACCTTGTATCATATTTACAGCACAGACGTGGACCATTTAGCCTGTCAGGTCCATGCCAATGTTCTTGCTCCCCATAAGCCTAGGAGAACATCGTATAATGAAACATTTTCAGCAGCAGGTTAATCTCTTTCTTGCTAAGATTTAGCTGCATCTGCCTTGTCTAAAGCTTTACCAGTTTCTTTTTCCTCTGTTTAGTCACATGGAATCAAGATTATTTCAATAATGTTCTGGTTCAAGTACATACCAGTCATTGGACAGGCTAGATCTTTATTTCTTGGATTATATAGATGGGAAGGATGTGTTTGGCTGAAGTGATTATTCATAGGTCTATGGGCATCAGTGGCTGTGGGGATGTGGATCACCTTAGAGAATAACCAGTTTTGAGCCTTCCAATAAAGGAAAGCATTGCATGCTTAAGCTTTTAAGTTGATAAATACATGAATTCTCATAATGCTTACTATGTGTTTCCTAAATCCCATTTGTAGGGAAAATACACTACATGTGTTAACACAACAGCGATCGGGTGTTGCTGGATTTTCAAGGCAACTTGTGACTGAGCTGGTAATACAGTTTTGTTCTGCTTTACTTGAAATTGACCCTAATATATTTAGTGGAAAAGATTAATTCTGATTAACATTTTAATTCTAATTAACACTTTGCTTATCATGTTAAATAGACTTGTATCATTAGTGGAACAAAATTTTCTGATGAGTTTTGAGTCATTCTGGCTTTGAGGTGATCAAAGCATTGGGAAATATATTAAAACTAACCACCTCTAGTGCACCTACACCTGTGTTTGAAGTTCATGGTGACGGATGTAAAATCACAATTCTAGCTAAAACTTTCTGCCCATTTTCTCCAAGGATCCAGATGCTCCTATCAGACAGAAAATGCCTCTTGCAGATTTGGATAGGGAAGATGATGCTAGATTTATGAAATATCTCTTTGCTCTTATACGAGCTGGGATGACTGATGAGGTAAAACAGTTCTTTTATTTTGGCATACATTTCTTAAATACAAACACATACAGTGATTATGAGAAATCTATGCACTCAGTAAATATTATTTAATATCCCTCAGGCTCAGAGATTGTGCAAACGTTGTGGTCAGGCTTGGAGAGCTGCAACTCTGGAAGGCTGGAAATTATACCATGACCCAAATCTTAATGGCGGTGAGTATACTATTCTGGACTAATGTCTATTAGCTATTCAAATCAATAAGAAACGGTTGTCTGAATTGTTGAAATTCCTGTTTGATCTGATTTCAGGAACAGTTCTTGAACCTGTAGAAGGGAACCCAAACAGAAGTGTTTGGAAGGCTTGTTGCTGGAGGATGGCTGAAGATGTAAGCTACTACAGTATTAAAAACATGGATGTAAAAGAACTCTTTTATGATCTGTTTATGAGCATTGAACCTCCAACTGTATACAAAACATTTAGTTGCTTTTCAGAAATGCAGTAACATACTCAATCAAGGTTTTTCTGCATGGAAATTTAAAACTTTGCAGTAAGTTTAATTTTGATTTGCAGATTATAAGATACAAGGTATTGGACAGCATTTCCACTTGAAATAATGCAATTTTCTGTAAAAATGAAATGTTAATTGGGCAGCTCATAAAACTACTCTATATCTTTTGGATCCACTCTGCTTTGTTCAGCATTAACATTACATTAATCTAGTTTATAATCATCAGAAACTAGTTAATCTAAACTGACCAATTCCTCTTCTATAATTTAATTCCTAATTCCTTGTACAGATCAATACAGAAAATTAAAAGCAAAGTAGTGCAGATGCTGAGCATCTGAAATAAAAATACTGGAGAGGCCCGACAATTCTCGTAGCATCTGCGGAGAGTGAAAAAGAGTTAATATTTTGTGTCCAAAGACACTCTGGAACAGAAAAGGGCTAGAAAATGGTGTTTGATTTAGCCTGTTGACTAACAGGAAGGGGAGAAAATGAATATATTATGAGGATACTCAATGTAAATGACAAAGGGAGTACTAATGGTAAAAGGGAGATTGAAATGTAAAATAGGTGTTAATAGTAGGCTTGAATAGGAAAACAATAAATGAGCTTTGCTGAAAGTCAATAGGACACAAGCTAAACAATATGTACCAAAATAGAGAGAGTGTTCATGATCTGAAGTTGTTCAACTCATCGTTGAGTCCTGAAGGCTGTAAAGTGCCTAATCTAGCTTCACTGCAACAGGCTTGCAATGTAAATGTTGATAAGGGAGCAAGATGATTTAATTAAATTGGACAGGGTGAATTGCCATGGTCTTTCTCTTAGGGTAGGGGAGTCCAAGATTAGAGGGCTAAGGTTTAAGGTAAGATGGGAAAGTTATAAAAGGGATTTGGGCAACTTTTTCACACAGCGTGGTGCATATATGGAATGAGCTGCCAGAAGAGGTGGTGGACTCTGGTGCAATTATAACATTTAAAAAGCATCTGGATGTGTACATGAATAGGAAATATTTAAAGCAATGTGGGCCAAATGCTGGCAAATCGGATTACATTAATTTAGAATAACTAGTTGGCATGGACATATTGAACCAAAGGGTCTGTTTCTGTGATAGACAACTCTATGACTCTAAATACCACAGAACTGGAACATCGGAGTCTTTCTTATGGACAGCGCAGGTGTTCTGTAAAGCGGTCAACCGGTCTGCGTGAGCTGCGATAGAGAAAATTTAGTGAAAATTGTAGAAAAAGTTAATTGGGGTTGCTGACGAATTTGAATAATCTCAGTTGAGGATTGTGCTCTATTGACTGTGACAGATTTGTTAATTATTGCAAAACACTAAGGTGTTAGTAATTATTTACAAACAAAATAAATAATTACCATTACCATATTTAAATGGTAATGTTAAATAGTTTGTTTTTGAAAGTGTGTTGTGCTATGGCTGTACTGTTGATCAGTAATTCATATTATCACACGGGAAGCATAATTGTTCCCTCCTGCAATATGCTACAAGCAGCATGCTCTCATGTTGGTATTGTGCAGCAGTAACCATGAGTATATATTGTATTATAGTCATGTTTTTGTTTGTCTGAAATATTTTTCATCTCTGCTGTCCATTCAACTTGCTTGTTAGTCATTCTATCCATAATTAAGCCAATAGCTGTATTAATTTATTTATGGGGAAAAAATGAGCAAGCTGTGTAATGTAGCCTCTAACTTGCTGTAGTTATACAAACCTGAATGAATAGACATAAAGTTATACAGCATGGAAACAGACCCTTCTGTCCAACTCATCCATGCTGACCAAATATCCTAAACTGGTATAGTCCCATTTGCCAGCATTTGGCTTATATGCCTCTAAACTCTTCCTATTCATATACCTGTCTGGATGCCTTTTAACTGTAGTGATTGTATCTGCCTCCAACACTTCCTCTTATATTTTAAAAATAGAAAGGTCTCCATTTAGGGCCAAAATGAGGAGAAAATTCTTCCACTCGATGTCAGAGAGCATTGTGTGCCCAATCCCCGGGCATATCTAAAACAGAGGTCAACAAATTCCCAACCATCAATGGTGCAAAGGTCTACAGGGGTAACATGGGTAAAAGACACAAAGTCGTTCAATTAGCCATCTACGCAATAAACAGTGGGGTACGACTGATGGGCTGAATAGCTACTCCTGCTCCCATGTTCCTATGCACCCCTTCAATTCCTCTAAAGATGATGAAGCAACCATCTTGAAGACTTAAGTAGAGTGTTTGTTTATTTTGACAGTAATTTTTTGGTTCTGTTTATTTCAATTAATGTATATTTTTCTTCCTTTATAATGTTAACTTTAGTTGCTTTGAAAATTTTTCTGTTTGAGGATCATTTTATAAAAAGGGATTTTTTGCATTAAAATCTATATTAATGAGGGCTATAAATGTTTAAGCAATTCACTGATAATGTTTTCCCTGTATAGCTTTGAATTTCTGAATTTGGTTTTATAGGAGCAGTTTAACAGATATGAACGAGCAATCTATGCAGCTTTAAGTGGAAATCTTAAACAGGTAACATAAGCAAAATTTCATCATCTCCCTCTTATGATCCCAATTCTTAAAAGGATCCTTACAGAGTAACATCCTTGCCTTAAATGTCGAAATAGTCTGTTCAATGATTTTGTTATATATTGTAGCTCCTTTCGGTGTGTGATACTTGGGAAGACTGTGTTTGGGCATACTTCAGGGTTATGGTGGATAATCTTGTCGAACAAGAAATCCGTGCGTTGAGTACTCCTGTTAGTGAATTAGAAGAATTGCCTAAAGAGTATACTGAAGCAAAGTAAGTTTAAACTCTCATTTTTTATTGGACTTTGCAAAACAAAGGAAATGCTTTGAATGAAGTTTCTTCAGATCAAATAAATGTGAATCCTGTCTTGTACATTTTCAGTTGGACTTTAGAGGCAATATTTGAAGAGCTGCAGGCAACAGACAAAAAAGTAAGAGAAAACATTGATATGAAATGTTATTTTCCTGAATCAAATGAATACTACTTCTGGTTTGGAAATTTCAGCAGCTAAGTATTTCTTTTCCATGCACTGTTTGGGTAAATTTAAATCAAATTGTTTTTCTTTGTGAAGTCTGAGGTTAATGTGCCCTTCAGGTTTTCCTTTTACTTTGTTTATGTGCAACTTAATATCTGAAATTTCTTCTATCATTTTAATCTAAAGAAAAATATCATATGGAAGTTGGCTGAGAAGAGGAATTTGGGATGTTTGAAAACTTGTTGAAAAGAAAGGTTTAGAAGAGGCTTTTTACAAAGGTGGAGAGACGGTTAAAGAAACTATAAAGTGTTGGACTACGGCAGATATTTCTACCTCTTGAAATGAAAGCAGGCAAATGTAATTCAGATTTAAGTAAAGAGTAGTGTTACAGAATATTGAAGTTAAGATTGCAGTAATAAAGTGTGTCACAATTTGTAGATGGGGATAAAAGTTTTGAATTTATTTAGAAGACAGCAAGGGCTACATGATGGTGTAACATAACATGACATGGAGTATTGAGTCATTGAGCAATGGTTGGTGCTATTTCAGTTGTGCCAAAATGTGGGCTAGTGGCTATACATTTTCTCTCCAATTTCTCCAAACAAAAACCCCAAATGAAAAGTAGAGATTGGCCTAGTGGCTGCCAACAGCTGATTGTTAGTAGAAGTTGGAGAGAAGGTCCTATGTGGGTTTGAATTGCTTAGTAAGACTTAAAGGAAAAATAAGTTGAACCAACTTATGAGGTGAAACCTCACTAGGATCATTAGAAAGTACTTGCAATTTCCTTTTACAATGATCTTTTAAAATTTGATAGTTGAGCTTGCTCATTCATGTCTGAGGACTTTCAATCTAAAAATAATGTAATCCTGCTGAATACATTTTTATTAGCTCTATATGAGACCATATGTTTTGGTGATGGCCTTTTGACAGTAGAAACCTGTCTTTGAAAGGAAACATAAAACCCAATTTTGTAAATATAAAGATGGAGCTGATGTTTGTGGCTACTTCTAAACTTGTAAAGGAAAGCAGTTTAAAAAATGTTAGAAAAGGAGCAAAAACAAATGGAGTGAACAGGTGTGTGTGTTTTAAGCATTGGTATGCACTAAGGCTTAATATCTTTGTTAAATACAAATGAAAAACATATAGTGTCATCTCACATCAAAGTATTCATCTTTTACTTAGGTTTCCTATTTTTTATATTCATAGGAGGGGAATTTTTAGGTTTCCACTTTCTTAGGTTCTCTAACAGTACCTTCCAAACTCAGGACCTGTACCATCTAGAAGAAAGGCAGCAGTTGCATGGAAACAACACGCCACTTCCAAATCGCCACTTCTGTTCTGACTTGGCATTCTATTGCTGGGTCAAAATCCTGGAGCTCCCATCCCAGCAGCACTGTGGATGTCCCTATATCTCAAGGACTGCAGCAGCTCACCACTGCCTTTTGTAAGGTGGTTGAGGATGGATATGAAATGTTGATGTCAACAGCGTCCACATGCCATGATCAAATTTTTAAAAAGTTACTGAGGATAATGCTATCGGCATTCATACTGATATTGTACAGGAGACCTTTCAAACTACTCTTATCAGGGGCAGATCTACAAGATGTTTCTCCAGGGAGTCTCTCAGAATGTTATAACTGGTAATTATTTCTCCTGTAATAAATAAACTACTGCTTATTCCCAGACTGGGTTGAGATAGAATATTTGAGGGAGATGTTGTTGTTCTCCCTGGATTGGTTTATTTTTATCGGTCAATAAGATTTTACTGGCATTAGTGCAACTGTCCAGTGTCAAACAATACATACATAATTATGTATTTATTGCTTGACATTAGGCAGTTGCTCTAATGCCAATAAAACTCTTATTGACTGACATAAATAAATCAATCCAGGGAGAACTGTATGAGGATCTGACAATCTATGAGGAGACGATCATGTCTAACAACGTTAATTGAATTTTTGAAGAAGGAACAAGGTGTATAGATAAGGCTAATGCAGTTTATTTGGAATTCAGTAAGCCTTTTGACAAGAAGTCACATGGGAGATTGGGCAAAGAGGTAAGAGTCGATGAGATCCAAGGCAGTTTGCCAGATTGGATCTAATTGTTATGGTCAAAGGTGCATTTTGTGAATGGAAACCTGTGTCCAGTGAAACACTGCATGATTTGCTGCTGGGTTCTTTGCTGTTAATCTAGACATGAATACAGGAAGTTTGACCAGTGAGTTCACAGATGACCAAAGAATGGTGTGGTAAACAGCAATGAGAAAAGCCTTTGACTACATGACAAAGTTGACAGGATGGTCAGTTGGGCAGAGCAGACACAAATGGAATTTAAGAAGTGTAATTTGATGCCTTTTGGGATACTTAATGAGGCAAAAGAGTACTGAGACTCCGAGGGACTTGAGTGTGCATGTCTATAGATCCTTGAAAGCAACAGGGCAGTTAGTAGGGTGACTGATCAGCCATACAGGGTACATGCCTTTATTAATCAAGACATGTAATATTAGAGCAGGTAGGTTATGCTGTAAACCACAGATGGATTGCTGTGTGCAGTTCTGGTCACCATGTTATAAAACTGAACAATTGCATTACAGAAAGGCAGACCAGATTCACCAGGATATTGCCTGGGCTGGAGCATTTCATGTATGAAGAAAGACTGAATAGCTTGGGGATCTTTTCTTTGGAGGGGAGAATTCTGATGGGAGACCTGATTGAGGTATTTAGGCATTATTCAATATTTATGCCATTAAAACTGTTTGTTTAATATTTGCAGCAAGTGTTGGAAGAGAATAAAGCTCATTATCATATAATTCAGAAATTCATAATCTTGGGAGACATTGATGGTAAGATTTTTTTTCTTTTAATTAAATTGAATGAAAGTAAACAAATATGTGCACTGCAAGATTCTGGCATATTTTCTGTAAATTGCACACTTCTGGAAAAAAAATCTGTATTGTCTTGTCTATCTGATGCAATAGTTTTTTTGTTTGTGAATAATAGGTTTAATGGATGAATTTCAGGATTGGCTAGAAAAATGCAGATCTCTCCTCCCAGCACACCTCCTTCGATTCATGACCCACCTTGTATTGTTTTTCTGGAGTTTGGGCCTACAGACAAAGGTAAACCTGTTTATTGCAACTGAATGTTGCCATATGCAGAAAATTCAAATCCATGAGTGCAGTGTATTCGTAAACTTAAAACAACATTTCAGTTTACTTCAGATTACAAATTCTTTGAAGATTAGAACCAAATTTTAGATTAATTTCATCTGGTTAATTGTCTGCTAAACAAACAATAAATGCCACTATTTGGTTTTTCATCAAACAGCCTATCGCAAGAGTGGATGAAATTGCTTCTGAGAGAATTAATTTCTTCCTAGAAAATGACTGGACTGCTATTAGACTTCCTCATTTCTTGACTTGAGTGAAAGAGCTGTAAATGTAGTTGTTATCCTAAAACAAATCTGGATCAATATTAAAGAGAAGCACTTCTGTAAAGTCCAGATTGAAGTGGAAACTGCCCCTTTCATCTGTCTGTTTTTCTACCAGACAAGTTAAAATCTGCTACAAATTATTTATTAAATGATGATTTACTTATTTCAGGAGGATGTTTGTACTGACATATTAAAGACTTATATAGAGGTAAGATAAATAAGTTTTCATTTTCTAAAAATTATCTTTTTAAATAAACAAAATAATACATCACGTTTTTGTCTTAATGCTTTTTGACGAAGTACTGCACAGGAGGCTGCTAAATCAGATAACGGCTCATGGTGTTAGGGGTATGTACTGGCATGGATAGAGGATTAGATGACTGGTGGAAGGCAGGGACTAGTGAGAAGGGTTGTTTTCAGAGTGGCAGCTGGTAAATAGTGGAGTTCCACAGAGGTCATTCTTGGGATTACAATTCTTCTCATTAATCATTAACTATCTGGACAAAGAAACAGAGGGTATTTTTGCTAAATTTTCACATGGCTCAAAGATAGATGGAAGGATACGTAGTGTTGAGGACTCTGGGAAGGTGTAGAAAGATTTGGACAGGCTAGGAGAGTTGGCAACGCAGTGACAAATGAATACAATGAAGGAAAGTGTGAGATTATGCACTTTGGTATGAAAAATAGAGGCATAGATCACTTTCTAAATGATGAAAGGCTTTGGAAATCTGAAGCACAAAGGAAGTTGGGAGTTGAGTTCAGAATTCTCTTTAAAAATTAACATGTAGGTTGAGTTGGCAGTGAAGAAAACAAATGCATTGTTAGCATTTGTTTTGAGAGAGCTAGAATGCAATAACAGAGATGTACTGGTGAGGCTTTATAAGGCTCTGGTCACTGTATTTGGAATATGGGAGCACCTTTGGGTCCATATTTAAGGAAGGATGTGCTGACATTAGAGCCAGTGCAGAGGAGGCTTACAAGAATGCTCTGAGGGATGAAGGACTTGTCATACAAGAAGTTGTTGAGGACTCTTGGTCTGTGCTCAATAGGTTTAGAAGGATGAGAGAGATCTCATTGAAATTTCCAGAATAGTCAGAGGGTACAGCCAAGGTACAACCTTCTAGAACTGAGATGACTAATTTCTTCAGCCAGAGGGTGGTGATTCTATGAGATTCATTCTTGTAGAACGCTGTGGAAGCCAAGTCATTGAATGTATTTTAACACTGAGATAGGTTCTTGGGCGAAGGTTGGAGAATTGGGTTGAGAAATATATCTGTCATGATTGAACAGTGGAGTTTACTTGAATGGGCAAATAGCCTAATTCTGCTCCTATATCTTCTTGTCTTACTGATAGATTGAGACATGTTTATATCATAAATGGCTTGGCCTAGCAGTTTAATTTAAGTGCAAATTTTTTTTCTTCTTTCAATTTATAAAAGGTATAAGAATTTCTACTGGATAATTATTTCACTGTTGTAATTTAAAAGGATTAATTTGATACAATTGTTCAGATGCCTGCCTAGGTATATGCAATCATGTGCCGCCTTAAACTGTGGAAATAATTGAACTTTTCTTTATTGCAGTTTAATGAAGTGTACCCTCAAACATTGTTGGCTTTGAATGTTATCTTTTCCAGCTTCTAATCCAAGCTAACCACACAAATTTAATAGCATTTTATGTCAGCCATTTGCCTCCGGAGCTGGCTGTCACTCAATATTCCGCATTTTTGGAAACTGTTACAGAGACTTCGCAACGGAGACTTTGTCTAGATCTGGCAAGAGAAGCCGGTAAGGAGAGAAACTCTTATGTTATCCCATAATGTTTGCTTCACATTAAAAAGGATGCTTTCTGAATCCCAAAATAACAAGTGAGCCTTTTGAATGAACTATTTTTGTTTTCTTCTTTTTGAAACTCTAATACCCAAAATACATTACCAACTGAAGCCGACCCAGTACGATGTATTCATGGGAGTTGAGTTTGACCTTCAGAAATCAATTTCTTTTAACAAAATCTTAAACATTCTTTGCATTTATATCAGCTTAAATCAACCTAGCACTTTTCATTTACTTAAGACCTTCACTTAATATGGACAGTATTGTGATTTAGGAATGGAGAAAGTAAGGACTGCAGATGCTGGAGATCAGAGTCAAAAAGTGTGGTGCTGGAAATGCACATCTGGTCGGGCAGCATCTGAAGAGCAGGAGAGTTAATGTTTTGAGCATGAGCTCTTCATCAGGAATTAGGGGTGACCCAAGGGGACTGAGAGACAAATGGTGGTGGAGGTTTGGGGGAGTAGCTAAATGATTGGGGGGTGTGCTGGGGTGGAAGGTAGCTGAGAACTCAATAGCAGATGAAGATGGGAGTGATGGTGATAGGCCAGAGAAGAGGGTGAGACAGATAGGTGGGAAGGAAGATGGACAGATAGGACAGTTCAAGAGGGCAGGAACAGGTTGGAACTGGGATAAGGTTAGTGGAGGGAAAAGGGGAAACTAGTGAAATTGGCACTGATCCTTTATGGTTGGAGGCTCCCATGGTGAAAGATGAGGCTCCTTCCTCCAGGCGTCGGGTGTTTAGAGTTGACAGTGGAGGAGACCCAGGACTTGCATGTCCTTAGTGGAGTGGGAGGGGGAGTTAAAGTGTTCGGCCACAGGATGGTGGAGTTGTTTGGTGCATGTGTTCCAGAGATGTTCTCTGAAACATTCCTCAAGTTGGTGTCCTGTCTGCCTAATGTAGAGCGACCACATTGAGAGCAACGGACAGAGTAGATGACATGTGGAAGTACAGGTAAATCTCTGTTGGATATGGAAGGCTGATTGGGCCCTTGGACAGAGTTGAGAGCTGAGGTGTGGGTGCAGGTTTTTCAATACCTGGGTAACAGGGGAAGGTGCTGGGAGTGGAGGATGGTTTGGTGGGGGGGCGTGGACCTAACAAGGGAGTCACGGAGGGAATGGTCTCTGCGGGACGCAGATAGGGGTGAGGAGGGAAATACAGAGGAACCTTGAATAGCCGAACCAGTTGGGCGGCACTATTTTGTTTGGATAATTGATTATTTGGTTAATTGATTTCCTCTGGGCTCGGAGTTTTCAGGAGACTTGTTGCGATTGGAGGAGTGGGGTTCAAGGGCGCAGGTGTGGAAAGTGGAGGAAATGCGATGGAGGGCATTGTTGACCACGTGGGAGAAGAAATTGCGGTTCTTGAAGAAGGAGACCATCTGGGATGTTCTGTGGTGGAATTGGTCCTCCTCAGAGCTGATGCGGCAGAGCAGGAAAAGGTGGGATTCAGGAATAGTGTTTTTACAGGAGGTAGGGTGGGAGGCGGTGTAGTCTAGGTACCTGTGGGAGTTGGTGTCCGTGTTGAGTCAGTCGCCGGAAACTCGAAACGTTGACTGTCCTGCTCCTCCAATGCTGCCTTGACTGGTTGTGCTTTTCCAGCACCACACTTTTCGACTGAGATTTAGGAATATCTAGTAACCAATTTGTGTATAGTAATATGTCACCAACAGTAATGTGATGAATGAAATGAATCTGTTTTTGGTGGCATTTGAGGAATGGATGTTGTCCAGGATAACAAGAGAACCCCTACTGTTCTCTAGATAGTATTTGTCCTGTGGGCACAAAAATGGACTTTGTTTTAAAGATTATTGTGAAACATGATACTTCTGAAATACAGCCATGAAGTCTCAGCATAAATTGTTTTGAATTCTGAATAATAGCTTGAATAAATGACTACCTGACTCAGCTAGCCAAGGATAAAACCTGAATATGGAGTAAGCTTTGCCTTTCCCTTGGAGTCTGTTATTTATGCTGTTTATTGTCAAGTTTGACTTGTCAAGAATACTCAGTATAGTTGCTGTAAATTTTGGCATGGTTTACTACATCATTTCAAGAAAGTCCTCATCAGTATAAAAATACTAAATAAGGGAGTGTTTTGGGGAATCAGCAAGAGTTTGTTTCTGAATTGAAACATGCAAAGCATTAGATTTATGTAGAATTAATACTTCATTGCTGTTTTCAAAATGGCCATGATTTAGCCCACCATATTAATCTGCAAATGTGAATATCACCAAAAGTGGAGGTGTAGTGGACAGTGAAGAAGGTTACCTCAGGGTCTTGATCAGATGGAGTTTAATTTAGATAAATGTGAGGTGCTACATTTTGAAAAGGCAAATCAGCGGAGTACTTATACACTAAATAATAAGGTCCTGGAGAATGTTGCTGAACAAAGAGACCTTGGAGTGCAGGTTCATAGATCCTTAAAAATGGAGTTGTATGTAGATAGGATATTGAAAAAGACATTTAGATTAGATTAGATTACTTACAGTGTGGAAACAGGCCCTTCGGCCCAACAAGTCCACACCGACCCGCCGAAGCATAACCCACCCAGACCCGTTCTCCTACATTTACCCCTTCACTTAACGCTACGGGCAATTTAGCATGGTCAATTCACCTGACCTGCACATTTTTGGATTGTGGGAGGAAACCAGAGCACCCGGAGGAAACCCACGCAGACACATGGAGAACGTGCAAACTCCACACAGAGAGTCGCCTGAGGTGGGAATTGAACCCGGGTCTCTGGCGCTGTGAGGCAGCAGTGCTAACCACTGTGCCACCGTGCCGCCCACAAGCTTTACTTTATTGGTCAGAACATTGAATATAGGAGTTAGGAGGTCATGTTGCAGCTGTACAGGACATTGGTGAGGCCGCTCTTAGAATATTACATTAATTCTGGTCTCCCTGCTGTAAGAAGAATATAATGAAATTTGAAAGGGTTCAGAAAAGATTTACAAGGACGTTTCCAGGGTTGGAGCATTTGATCTATAGAAAGAGGCTGAAAAGGCTAGGGCTGTTTATTCTGAAGAGTTGGAGGCCTTACAGAGGTTAATAAAATCATGAGGGGTATCGATAGGATAAATAGACAAGGGCTTTTCCCTGAGGTGGGGGAGTCCTAAATGAGAGGGCATTGCTTAAAGGTGAGAGGAGAAAGATTTAAAAGGGACCTAGAGGACAATTTTTTCATGCAGATGGTGATGCGTGTATGGAATGAGCTGCCAAAGGAAGTGATGGAGGCTGGTACAATTACATACAAAATTTAAAAGTCATCTGGAGAGGTATATGAATAGAAAGGGTTTAGATGGATAGGGGTCAAATGCTGGCAAATGGGCCTAGATTAATTTAGGATATCTGGTCGGGATGGACATATTGGACTGAAGAGTCTGTTTTTGTTTTAAGAAATAAGTAATCTTGTTTGTAACACCTTCCTTTACGAATATTTTTAATGCAATGTCTTTCCAAAATATCTTGTAGGCCTTGACGTACCAGCTGTGACCAAGTGTGTTGTAGAAAACATCCGGAAAAAGGATGTCGACAAGTTTACTCATCATGATCTATCACCATCTCTGGATACTGCAACTACAAAAGTGAGTATCTTTTTTGTGTGGAACTGCTGTGACCTTAAATGATAATTAATGGTAAAAGACACTTCTGTTCATTGACACGCATGCGCGCCCATATACCCCCACTATGCAGTCATGTACTTGCATTACTTTGCAAAATTATTAATTATTTTTCCGAATGTCTCCTATTTTGTATCATTGTACTATTGCGATTGATTCATTTGATGGAGGATTCCCACTATTGATGATATGTTCATTTTTGAAATATGTTGCTTTGGAGATTTTGGGTTGATTTTAATGCAAATTAGCATTAAAGAAAACATTTTAACAGAACCAAATTGTATTATTTTGAATTGTACATGCTGAGTCAAATAAAAAGTAACTTTTGCAGGAAGATCATATGAAGATTAATGTAATCGAGTGGTTGGTGTTTGATCCTACACAAAGAGCAGAGGCACTGAAACAGAGCAATGCCATAATGAGGAAATTCTTGGGTATGTGGTTTTATTTCCTCGTATGCAGATTTTAAAAACTCAAACATTGTAATTATTTAATTTTCTTTGTGGATTTTGTTTTCATAATAAATGCAATTGAGACAATTTCTATTGTCTGGTGTTTATTAGATGGGCATAACTTGATAATAAATAGCCATACACATTCTCAGGCTTATAAGTTCAGCTGTGCCATACCCATTTTGCAGGCAGTAAATAGCCTTCCAGTCTGGCTGATGAGAGGAACTCACCTTATCACAAGTTGATAGTGTGCTACCTTCCAAATTAGTGAAAGCAGATGCAGTAACAAGTGGCACACATCCCACCAGAATGTTATTTAAATTGTAAGATCCATTTTTTTGATATTGATATACAACTAGGCTTTACTAGTCACAGACTGAATTATTACAGCATAGCTTGGTGTTGGCATTCAGTCAGACCCCTGTACTTAAATATACTAAATGTGGAGCATGAATTAGCAAACGTGTTCCTCCTAAAATCTTCTCGCCCACCCTCATTAAAATGAATCAAACCTAGTCTGATCTCTCACCCTTTCTCCTTTTCCCAAAGTTGTAAGCTGAATAATGGCCTGATCTTTGGTGATGTTTCTGCAGGAATTCTGTGCATCTTTTCAATTGTATTGAAGGGGGTTGCTGTATAGCCCCTTCTTATTTGTAAAATTCTGTGTTCTTCAATTGTAGGGTTGAACAAGTTAAATATAGATGGATGAAAAAAAAATTACTCTGTGCATTACTATAGTTGAAAGATTTTTCTTGTTCTCTGGTTATGATATGTATCCAAACATGTGCAATAATACTGACTGTTGACTGTAGTTTTTTTTTGATTTGTTTCTTCACCATGACTTTCTCATGCTTGTCAGTTGCTGTATTATAGATGTGGGATATTTTATATCCCACATTTGCGCTTTTGTTTTTGACGGTAGCAATCCTTTGATTAATTAAATTGTTAACTACCTTGAAATATAACTGCTTACATAATGTTAGTGTTAGTACTTCAGCAGTATTGAGTGTATGGTGCAGGAAAAGCACAGTAGGTCAGGCAGCATCTGAGGAGCAGTAAAATTGACATTTCAGGCATAAGCCCTTGCATCATTCCTGATGAAGGGCACCACATTCTCAACTCTGATCTGCAACATTTGCAGGCCTCACTTTCTTTTTCAGCAATATTGACCAAGTATTAATATTACTAAAATCACTTTTCAATAATTTTGAATTGTTTCTCCATAATGTTATGAAACAGCGGTGAACCCTTCTGCTAATTAAACCAAACACCCAGAAGAGCTTACCTCGCCCCATAATCTGTTAAAGTTGTGACAGAGAAAAAAAAATCAATTTATTCTTTAACTCTAAAAATGAACATCAAACGACAACTATTTACAACTCTTAAGCCTCCTTTCTTTTAAATGTTTGTTATCTGCTTCCAACTCTACAACAATATACTGTTCCAATAAAAGCCCTCATTCAAATTACATCAACTTAATTTCAAAACCAAACAGTGGCTGTCATTGGTGTTGGTCTCCCTCTGGTTGAAGATTTCCCTGGGTTGTCTTTGGTCTTTTGCTGCAAAGATGTTTCATATGAAAAAAAGGTACCTTTGATAGTGTGTGTTTTGCTGGCAGTTACTCTGTCGATTTGCAGTTGGTCTCAGTCTAATTGTCAAAATGTCTGCTTCTTTATACCCCCAGCATTGATTGTCTCATTAGTTTGACGTTGGCAAAACAATAAGTTCAAAATAGATTGATTTTTAGTATCCTGGGTCATATTTTAAACTGATTGGTTCAAGTTGAGTGGTTGTCAAAACAGCAACCAAAACTCAGGTATTTGTTTCACAGCCAAATCTGATATTTTCAATTTTCCAGTACACTGTGAGACTGCTAGTCAGTCACATGTGCCTGCAAGCACTCAGTGCAAAAATAGCTTTCACTCTCTCTTAAAGGTACAGTACACTCCTTCAACTTCACAACAATAAGTGGTTTGAATGATAAATTGTGTAAGCTCATTTTATATCTTTAGAATATTAAGCATTGTCTTCTGGTTATTGCAGCCTCTGATGTCCCTTAAATTAATCCATATCTACCCTTTCTAGTTCTCGTTCCAGCTGTTTTGTTGCCTGTAAAGGAATATACTTTGTGAGGTTTGCTATGATTTGTTCATAACTGAAAATACTGTTTCAGGTTCACTATCATTCTATTTTATATGCAATATATTTTTTAAATCCTTTGAGAAAATTGTTGTAGAGGCTGAGGAGCTCTTACTTATCATAGTTTGTAGATATGGATCCAGAGAGACACAACTGATTCTTTTCATCTGTAGTGAAATAAGCAATTCCTGAATACTACCTGTGTTTTGTAACTTAAAATTAATGCTTTAATTTTATTTCCAGCTTCAAAAAAACATGAAGCTGCAAAAGAAGTGTTCAGCAAAATTCCACAAGACTCTATAGCTGAAGTGTATGCAAGCTGGGAAGAATATGGAATGGATTTCATGCCTCCAGCAGAGGAGGAAAATGCTATCCGGGAACATTTGTGCATAAGGGCTTATCTGGTAAGGTTACAATAGGAAATTTCACAGTTCAAGCTGGTCAGTGCAATTGGAACAGGTATATAATTTAGATTAATGAACTCCCAGTTTCATGTTCTCATTGTAGCATTGTTGCTACAGTTTGTAACACAGGAAAGTTTGATCATAAATTGGAGTTATATGAATATTTAATTAAAGATTAAATTTATGATTTCAAAATAGAATCTGCTGGGAGGTTTTGTATTCTGATCAAAATTTCTTCCTACTTTCTTCTGTAATTGAAGTTTAGAAATACATGTCAGCTATTTTTCAAATGTAAGACTTCAACGGCCTCTCACTTGTGAAAAGTCCTGTTTCATCTTTTTCACCCATGTTAAAGAGGGTGTAGTCTTTTCTATATTCTGTTTCAACAAGCTAAATTTTATAACTTGTGCTCTTCTCCAGGAAGCTCATGAGATGTTCAACAAGTGGTTTAAATGCATGCAGTCAGCACCTCAGGAACCTACCATTTCTGCAAGTGCAAGTTTCACAGAGACAGTGGCTCATGAACACAAACAGAAGCAATTTCAGGTTCAAAATATATACAATTTCAGCCGTTGCAATGTGTTTTACCTTGTATTTGGTGTTGATTATTTCCTTTTCCAAACAGAGTGATTATAAGAACTGGAGTGATGAATTGGAAATTCTCACCAAAGAAGTAAAAGAGAAGATCTGTAATGTCTTGCTTTTTGTGAATGGAGGATGGTTGATTGACATCAGAGAGGTAAACTCTAAATGGAATGTTTATTAACCAAAAATTCTGAATATTTTTAATTAGTAAAAGTCAAAAGGAAAGAAGGTTTTTTTTCATCTAAGCTTTCAGGTGTCTTTAAGGTTCTATTTAATAATCAGTGATTTTTATTACATTCATTTTTTTCATAGTTAATTTTGCATATAGCAAATCAGTAATTCACCAGAATTCTAAGTTGTAATAGCTGATTTCTGCATAACTTTGAATCTTGACATGCAAATAATAGATGAAATTAATTGAGTTAGAATAAGGAGCAGTCAAATCGACAGGTTGCAATTTAATCCTGTCTTGCCCTATGGAGCTATTATTTTGTACTTCAAAATCAGAAAACGATATCAGCCATTAATGTATGCAGGTTTGGGTTTCATTGTCATTGACAATGTTATATGGCTTTGGTAGAATATTTTGAAAGCATGTTTTCTCTGGCTGCTTACGCATTCTCTGTGTAGTAGCATTACTGGTAGAAGCCTAACCTAGGGCTGATTTCGAAATAATGATACCCAGTTTTGAGAGAAACACACCATTCAGAAGTACTCCATACCAGAACTCCCCAAGTGAAGTGAAGGGGGAAATGCTAAGTTTCAACTGCCAGTTAATTTAAAGGTCTCCATCAGAAATAACCTGAGAAATGATGTTTAAAGTTTGATAGTACAGTCATGCTTCAGAGAATGGTGCGAATCAGGTATTTGATTAGATTAGATTACTTAGTGTGGAAACAGGCCCTTCGGCCCAACAAGTCCACACCGACCCGCCGAAGCACAACCCACCCAGACCCATTTCCCTACATTTATCCCTTCACCTAACACTACGGGCAATTTAGCATGGTCAATTCATCAAACCTGCACATTTTTGGACTGTGGGAGGAAACCGGAGCACCCGGAGGAAACCCACGCAGACATGGGGAGAATGTGCAAACTCCACACAGTCAGTCGCCTGAGGCGGGAATTGAACCCGGGTCTCTGGCGCTGTGAGGCAGCAGTGCAGTGTTATGCTTCTGAAGTATTTGCACTTCTGCTGTATATTTCTTTCAATAAGTAGCGACTTCAGACATTTTTCACTATATTGCTGTATCCCAGTACTTGAGTACCCACGACAATAAAACTTAATTCCTATTCATAGTTGCTAAGCTTGCAGGGAACATAGAAGTGATTCTAAAAATTTCTGTAGGTATGGGAAGAGAAAAACATTAGTGAAGTCAAATGCAGGTCCCCTACAGTTAGAAACAAGGGAAGTTAGAATTAGGAACAAAGATGGCAGATCAATTTAGGGATTCACGGTAGGCTATTCGGGTCTGAGAAGAAATTTCTTCACTGAGAAAGTGGTGAGCCCATGGAATTCTCTGCCACAGAAAGGGGATGAGGCCAACATATTGCGTGTTTTCAAGGAGTTTGATCTAATTCTTGGGGCTAAAGGGTTGAAAGGTATGGGGAGAAAGTTGGAACAAGGTACTGAGCTGATCGTCAGCCATGATCATTGTGAATGGCAGAGCAGGATCGAAGGACCAGACGACCTTCTTATGCTCCTATTTTCTGTTTGTGTCCCAACAATAACTCAACATATGTCACCACCACTCTTGTGGGAGAAAAGAACCATAAAATAGGGAACTACAGTGGTCCTCTGGATCAACAGCTTTGTAGTTCATTTCAGAGATACCAGGCTGCTACCTGAAATTTTTAAGCATGAAGCCATTATACAAGTCCCTCAGGTGTCTCAGGCACTGACATCTTAGGCACTCTGATTGCACTGGAAAGTAGGAACAGGAGTGGCCATTCACCCACTCAAGCCTGTTCAGCCATTCAATCAGATCATGGCTGATCTGTGGCCTAATTCCAAATACCTGCATTTGGCCCATGTCCCTATACGGTTGCTTATCAAAGATTTATCTGTATCAGATTTCAAATTAACTGTTCAGCATCCACTGCTGTTTGAGGAAGAGAGGTGTGAACATTTACCACACGGTGGGCGGCACGGTGGCACAGTGGTTAGCACTGCTGCCTCACAGCGCCAGAGACCCGGGTTCAATTCCCGCCTCAGGCAACTGACTGTGTGGAGTTTGCACATTCTCCCCGTGTCTGCGTGGATTTCCTCCGGGTGCTCCGGTTTCCTCCCACAGTCACAAAGATGTGCGGGTCAGGTGAATTGGCCATGCTAAATTGCCCATAGTGTTAGGTTAAAGGGGTAAATGTAGGGGTATGGGTGGGTTTCGCTTCGGCGGGTCGGTGTGGACTTGTTGGGCCGAAGGGCCTGTTTCCACACTGTAAGTAATCTAATCTAATCTAATCTAAAACTTTGTGTGTAGAAGTGCTTTCTAATGTCAAACAGTCTGGCCATAATTCTCAGACTATGACTCCTAGTTATAAAATGCCCAATAAATGGAAATAGTGATCTTTATCTACCCTTCCTTTCCCTGTTAATATCTTGAAGACTTTGATCAAATCACCTCTTAACCATCTAAACAGGCCTAATTTGTATAATTTCTCCTCATACTGTGACTCCTGATGTCCAGGTTGATTAGATTCCCTACAGTGTGGAAACAGGCCCTTCGGCCCAACAAGTCCATACCGACCCTCCGAAGATTATCCCACCCAGATCCATTTCCCTCTGACTAATTCACCTAACACTATGGGCAATTTAACATGGCCAATTCACCTGACCGATACATCTTTGGACTGTGGGAGGAAACCGGAGCACCCGGAGGAAACCCACACAGATATGGGGAGAATGTGCAAACTCCTAACAGACAGTCGCCCGAGGCTGGAATCAAACCTGGGACCCTGGTGCTGTGAGGCAGCAGTGCTAACCACTGAGCCACCATGCTGCCCTAAGTGTATGCCTGTTGGCAGTTACAGCAAATGCAACCATTTATTAAGTCTCATGTCTTTCTGCTGAGGTAATAAATTGCCTTGAGAGAGTTTGCTTGCTTGAAACAAAAGAATATGTGATGTTAAATACTTAAGCAATCAGGCTTATTGTACCTTATGTCTTAACTGATGTATAGGTATCAATGTTATTACATTCTGTAGAATGTGTATTTTTAACAGAATTTATTCATGCTTGGAATAGAATTAATTAAAAACAACAAGAGTAACGGTTGTATCCAGCATAATCTATGGTGTGAATGTAAAATCAGTGTATAAATAATCATTGTTCAAGCTGAGGTGGTGAAATACACAAAATAGAGCTGCGTAGTTAAAATGACTGATTACAGAACTGCAATAATACTTAATTCTAAACAAATACATAGATTTGTCATATAGTTTCAAAGTAATTGCTTCTCTTTAAGATATTATAAGTAAGTTATACCTGTACTGACTAAATTTTAGGCGTGTAAGAGAGGATCTAATTGAAACAAAGATCGTGAAGGGACTTCACAGGATAAACGGAGGCTATTTCCTTTGGTGGGTGAATCTAAAATAGAGGAATGAGTTAGGATATTTTGAGGAATGAATTCAGAAATGTATTAATTCTGAGGGATATAGATGTTTAGAATTGTCACTAACAGGGTTGCGGATGCTCAAGTTTGTGGTAAGTCTTCGATTTCTCAGGCAATTGAAGAATACAGGTGTGAATAGGAAAGTAGAATTCAGGCTGTGAAGGTCAGCCATGTTTGTAATGAATAGTGGTGCATGCTTGAAGAACTGAATGGTCATCTACATGTTGTTCCTATGCTCTTATTACAAGTGAAATAGTAATGTTTCATTTACTTATTGAAATATTTTTACTTTCTTCAACTTTTTAAAAAGTGATTCTTGGCTTTAATGATTTAGCAAAATTTTCAGTTCAAAAGAAGCAAAAACAGCTCCATTTCACACAGTATTCCAATGAAATGTAGTTGATTTGGAGCAGCAAAATTTCTAAAGTTAATTGAAGTATTTAATGTACCTTAGGATGCTGAAGAAGATGCTGAGCGCAGTCACCAGTTGAATTTATTACGCCAGCTCTGCCTACCAATGATGTGTTTCTTGCTTCACACAGTACTACACAGCACTAAACAGTACCAGCAGTGCTTAAAACTGGCTGATATTGTTGCATCAGAGCAACATAAGCTTTATCAAGTAAGTTGGATACTATACATTGTGACCAATTTAGTACCTTTTGCTTAGTTTTATTTATAAAATTCCATAATAAATTATTAAATTGTTTGAATGTTCTAAAAGTAGGACTTCAATAAATTTCTATCAGTCATGATATTTAAATATGCAATTCAGATCAAGGTGAAGGATCTATTGCTTCTCCATGACATGTAAAAAAAAATGTTCAGGAGACCTAAAAGCTTTTGAAATATTTCTTGCAGAGATTAAATGGATTTAATGCATTACTATTCATGACTTTGATGAATATGCAGACCTGCTTAAATGTGTGTTTACAATTGCATTCTAAGCTTTAGAAAAGGTTCTTATCAAAAAAGTGATCATTATCAATAACATGAAGAATTGACTCAAATGTCAGTGTCTAGTTATTATGCTGCTGATTTTTGGAAAAGTCAAACTGCTATTTTTGTGAATTAACTAAAGCTGATTTTTGCAGCAACTGCTTTTCACTTAAGCTAGTCCATTGCTGTAGTATCATTGAACGTTTACGGAAAAGGAGATCCCTCTTTTGTGTTTATCCTAGTTTTCTCTAAGAAGTATTCAGCTAGTTGCACTCCATTGTCTCCCCCCACCCCCATGTAGTTTTTATCCTCTTCATATATTTATCCAACTTGTTTTTAAAAGCCATGATTAATTTGCCTTCCCAAATATTTGGATAATACATTCAGGATCCTATCCATTTGCAACATTCAAATTTTTTTTTGTCATCTTGCCAAACCTTTGCAATTCTTCTTAAATTGGTGTTCCTTGGTTCTTGACTCCTCTGACAATCAAAAATATATCTTGCTTGACTTTGTTCAGAATCCTCAATGTTTTGAAAACGTCTTTACCCAACTTTCCTTCATCCTTCCTTTCAGAGAGAACAGCTTTAGCTTTTTCAGTCCATCCACATGATTTAAGTTGCTCATCCCTGGAACCATTCTTGTAAATACTTTCTGTCCTTCCTCAAAAGTTATCACACCTTGACGCCAAGAATTGGGCACAACATTCCAGTTAAATCTGAGTCAGTGTTTAAATAATTTATCGAGATTAATTTCTACAGATTTATATTTAAGATGCATGATATGACATGTAATCTATAAAGTTATTGTTTTATGGTACAGGTGCACAATCTTTTATCTGAAATGCTCGGGACCTGCAGATTTTTGGAATTCAGAATTTTTCGAATTTCAGAATAAGTGACAGTTTGGTGAAATGTTTAAAAATCTGACTGGAGGAGCAGACCCAGTCAGTAAAATGGGCCTTGTGACAGAATTGAGGCCTGCCGTAGCTGGGCCACGCCTCCCGCACATCACATCTGAGTGACACGCATCAAGTGGGTGTCGACTTGGGTTAACTGTTTGCATGCGAAACAACCTTGTTAATGAGAAAAAAACTTGACAAAAAAACCTTTGGACTTTGGAGCTTTTCAAATTTTGGATAAAGGGTTGTCTACCTGTACTGAGCAAAATGTGTTTTAAGAACTTAATTTAAATTTAACACCCACTTATCAAATTTTACTCCTCTGCATCTCATTCATTCTTGTGTATGAAAAATTGGCACCACCTGGTACAATGAAGGCCTGTGCTCACAGTTCCCCAGACAACAAATTCCAATCATTGTTGGGATAACATTTTCCACAGGTATATAGAAGTGCTTTTCATCCTTGAGAAACACAGAAGAGTTCCCATGAAAAATTAATCCAATTTCCCCCTATCTCCATCATGATGAATGTCAGGAGGGAAGCTAAAAATGTAAAAGTAAGTTTTTAAGGGTAACATAACTCCACAATCACTTGTTCAAAGGAAGTGAACTTCCGAAGAGTTAGTTTAGGAATCCTTGATAGTGATTGTAAAATATGAAGCAATGATTTTATATTAACATGGATCAGTACAGGCCCATCGGCCCTTGATGTTGTGCCAGCCTTTTATCCTACTGTGAGATCAGACTAACCTACATCTCCTTCATTGTACTATCTTCCATGTGCATATCCATGAGTCGCTTAAATGCTCCTAATGTATCTGACTCTACTACCACTGCTGGCAGTGCATTCCACTCACCCACCATTCTCTGAGTAAGGAAACTCTGACATCTCCCCTAAACCTTCCTCCAATTACCTTAAAATTGGCCTTCTCATGATAGACATTTCCATCATGGGAAAAAGTCTCTGGCTATCCACGCTATCTATGCCTCTCAACATTTTGTACATCTCTATCAAACCACCTCTCATCCTTCTTTGCTTCAATGAGAAAAGCCCTAGCTCCCTCAACCTTTTTTTCATAAGACATGCCCTCCAGTCCAGGCAGCATCCTTGTAAATCTCCTCTGCACCCCCTCTAAAGCTTCCGCATCTTTCCTATAATGAGGTGACCAGAACTGAACACAATATTTTAAGTGTGGTCTAACCAGGGTTCTGTCGAGCTGCAGCATAACTTTGCAGCTCCTGTCCTCCCTCAGCACACTATAATGCTATCCCTTATCAAGAATAAGGGCGGCATGGTGGCACAGTGGTTAGCACTGCTGCCTCACAGCGCCAGAGACCCGGGTTCAATTCCCGCCTCAGGCGACTGACTGTGTGGAGTTTGCACGTTCTCCCCGTGTCTGCGTGGGTTTCCTCCCACAGTCCAAAGATGTGCAGGTTAGGTGAATTGGCCATGCTAAATTGCCCGTAGTGTTAGGTAAGGGGTAAATGTAGGGGTATGCGTGGGTTGCGCTTCGGCGGGTCGGGTGTGGACTTGTTGGGCCGAAGGGCCTGTTTCCACACTGTAAGTAATCTAATCTAATCTAATCTAATCTAATCTAATGCCATTCCCCCTCTTCTCTTGCCTCCCTTTCTGTCCTTCCTGTAGCATTTGTATCCTGGAACATTAAGCTGCCAGTCCTGTCCATACCTGAGCCTTGTTTCTGTAATTGCTATGATATCCCAGTCCCATGTTCCTAACCATACCCTGAGTTCATCTGCCTTCCCTGTTAGGCCTCTTGCATTTAAATGAATGCAGTTTAATTTATCAGTCCTACCTTGTTCTCTGCTTTGTCCTTGTCTGCCCTGACTGTTTGTTTGACTCGCTTCTTTACTCAACTGTACCAGTCTTCGATTGATCTCTTTGCTCCCTATCTCCCTGGGTCCCCATTCCTCCCACCCACACCGCACCTTCCTCGGATAAATCCTCCCATGCAGCTCTTGCGAATCTCCCTGCCAGCATATTAGTCCCCTTCCAATTCAGCTGCAATCCGTCCTTCTTGTACAGGTCACTTCTACCCTTAAAGAACTTCCAATGAACCAAAAATGTGAATCCCTCTCCCATACACCAGCTCCTCAGCCATGCATTCATCTGCTGTATCCTCCTCATCCTGCCCTCTGTAGCTCGTAGCACTGGGAGTAATCCAGATATTACTACTCTTGAGAACCGCCTTTTTAAATTCTTGCCTAACCTTCTATATTCTCCCTTCAGAATCTCAACCTTTTCCCTTCCTATGTCTTGGTTCCAATCTGTACAATGACCTCCTGCTGGTCCCTCTCCCTTTTGAGAACATTCTGCACCCTCTCTGAAACATCCTTGATCCTGGCACCAGGGAGGCAACACACCATTCTGATTTTTCGCTGCTGGTCACACAAACATCAGTTTGTGCCCCAGACTAGTGAGTCCCCTAACAAAATTGATCTGTTGGAACCCAACGTACCCCTCATTGCGTTAGAGTCAGTCTTGATTCCAGAAACTTGGCTGTTTGTGCTACATTCCCCTGAGAATTCATCACCCCTACATTTTCCAGAACAGCATACTGTTTGACATGGGGATAGCCACAGAAGACTCCAGCACTACCTGCCTACCCTTTACCTTTCCTGGAGTTAACCCATCTATGTGACTGTATCTGCAACTTTTCTCCCTTTCTGTAACTGCCATCCGTCACACGCCCTTGTTCTTGTAAATTTCTCATTGCCTCTAACTCTCTCTCTCCAACCGATTTGTTCGAGCTCATAGGATTCGCAACCAATGGCGTTCTCAGTAACATGTAAACTCTTCCCTAAACTCCCACATCCGACAAGAAGAGCATGTCAATCTACTAAAGGCTATTTTTGCTATATTCAAAAAAATCGCAAAGAACAGAGGTCCCAGAACCAAACCATGAGGAACACCACAGGACACCAAGCTCCAGGCTGAATACTTTTCATCACCCACCAGCCTGAGTCTTCTATGGGTCAGCCAATTCTGTATCCAGACAGACAGATTTCCCTGTATCCCATGCCTCCTTACTTTCTGAATGAGCCTCCCATGGGGAACCTTATCAAATGCCTTGCTAAAATCCACGTATACCACATCACTGCTCGACCTTCATCAACGTGTTTTGTCACATTCTCAAATAATTCAATAAGGTTTGTGAGGCATGACCTGCCTCAGACTATCTCTGATCAAACTATGGTTTTCCAAGTAATCTTAAATCCTGTGTCTCAGAATCCTCTGCAATAGTTTGCCCACCACTGACGTAATTCCCAGGACTATCCCTATTCCCTTTCTTGAAAGAGGGAATAATATTTTTTTAGTTTAGATTACTTAGTGTGGAAACAGGCCCTTCGGCCCAACAAGTCCACACCGATCCGCTGAAGCGCAACCCACCCAGACCCATTCCCCTCCAGTCACCCCTTCACCTAACACTATGGGCAATTTAGCATGGCCAATTCACCTAACCTGCACATTTTTGGACTGTGGGAGGAAACCGGAGCACCCGGAGGAAACCCACATAGACACAGGGAGAATGTGCAATCACTGTGCCACCGTGCCGCCCACTAATTTGTCACCCTCCAATTATCTGGAAAGTGAGGGCACAAAGATCACCACCAACAACATACCAATCTCTTCCCTCGCTTCCTGTAGTAATCTAGGGTATATCCCGTCTGGCCCATGGATCATTTTTTTCAAAGGTTTCAGCACGTTCTCCTTAACATCATATTGGCATATCAGTCTGTTTCACACTGTCCTCAGAAAGGTCCCTCTCAGTAGTGAATACTGAAGCAAAGTATTCATTAAGGACCTCCCCTACTTCCTCCGACTCCAGATGCAAGTTCTCTCCACTATCCCTGATTGACCGACCCCTCACTCTGGCCATCCTCATCTTCCTCATCTAAGTGTAGAATGCCTTAGAGTTTTCTTAAATCCTACCCACTTAAAGCTTTTTCACGCCTCCTTCTAGCTCGCCTAAGTTCATACTTCAGTTCCTTCCCAGCTACCTTGGAACCTTCTAGAGCCTTGTCTATTCCTTGTCTTCTCAACCTTAAGTAAGCTTCCTTCTTTCTCTTGAATAGATGTTCCACATTCCTTGTCACCCAAGGCTCTTTCAACCTACCATCCCTTTCTTACCTCAGTGGGGCAAATCTATCCAGCACTATCATCAAGTGCTTCCCAAACAGCCTCCACATTTCTGTTGTGCATTTCCCTGAGAACATCTGTTCCCAATTTAGGCACCCTAGTTCCTGCCTAATAGTATTGTAATTCCCCCTCCCCTAATTAAATACTTTCTCATATCATCTGCTCCTATCCTTCTCAATGAATATAGTAAAGGTCATGGAGGTGTGATCACTCACACTAAAATGCTCTCCCACTGAGAGATCTGCCACCTGGCCTGGTACATTACCAAGCACCAATGACTTCCCCTCTACTTGGCCTATCTACATATTATAGGCAAAAGTGAGGACTGCATATGCTGAAATCAGAGTCTAGATTAGAGTGGTGCTGGAAAAGCACAGCAGTCAGGCAGCATCCAAGGAGCAGAAGTTATGTTTTGGGCAAAAGCCCTTTATCAGGAAAGGGCTGCTCCTCGGATGCTGCCTGACCTGCTGTGCTTTTCCAGCACCACTCTAATCTAGCCCCTATCTACATATTGTGTCGGGAACTCTTCCTGGACACACCTGACAAACACTGCTCGATCCAATCAATATTCGGGAAGTTAAAGTCACCCATGACAACAACCCTGTTACTTCTGCAGCTTCCGAAAATCTGCCTCCCAACTTGTTCCTCTGCCTCTCTGTTGCTATTGGGGGATCTATAGAAAATTCCCAATAAAGTGACTGCACCTTGTTTCTGACTTCCACCCATACTGATTCTGCAGACAAACCCCCCTTGACAATTTCTCTTTGAGCAGCTTTGGTACTATTCCTGATTAGAAATGTCATTCCTCCACCCCCACCATCTTAAAAAAATCCTTTTGCAATATCCAAACCCTGGAATATCCAACAACCATTCCTGCCCCTGGGATATCCAAGTCTCCATAATGGCCACAACATCATAGTTCCAAGTACTGATCCATGCTCTGAGTTTGTCACCCTTCTTCCTGATACTTCTTGCACTAAAATAAACACAGTTCAGCCCATCATATTGACTGTACCTTTGCCCTATCCAGTGCCTATCTCTTCTCACAGATTCTCTGCATGCTGTATCTGGCTGTTCACTACCTACTCCATCATCTGATTCATAGCTCCCTTGCCAATCTGATTTAAACCCTCCTGAGGAGCTGTAGCAAACCTCCCACCCTGGATATTGGTGTCCCTCCAGTTGAGGTGCAGCCTGTCCTTTTTGTACAGGTCCCACCTTCACCAGAAGATATCCCAATGATTCACATCTGAAGTCCTCCCTCCTACACCAGCCCTGCAGCTGCACTCACTTTCTATTCCTAGCCTTAAGAGCACATGGCACCAGTAGCAATCCTGAGATCACTACTCTGCTCATCCTGCCTTCTAGCTTCAACATAACTCCCTATATTCTCTTTTCAGGTCCTACTTCCTTTCCCTGCCTATATCACTGTTGCTGATATCTACCATGACTTCTGGTTGCTCTCTCTCCCCCCTAGTCACTCGATCCGGGACATCCTTGACCCTGGCACCCGGGAGACAATACATCATCCAGCGTCTCGCTCGCAACCACAGAATCTCCTGTCTGTTCCTCTCCTGATTGAATCTCCTATCATTATCGCTCTCCTATTCTTCCCCCCTTCCCTTCTGAGCCACAGAGCCAGGTTCCGTTCTCGAAACCTGGCTGCTGTGACTTTCCCCTATAGATGTTCCCCCCCCCCCCCTGACAACAATATCCAAAACAGTATGCTTATATTGAGGGGAATGGTCACAGGGTCCCTGCACTGTCGTCTGTTCCCTTTCCGTCTTCTGTCACCCAGCTACTTTTATCCTGTAGCTTAGGTGTGATTACCTCACTGTAATACATCAGTTCCTAGCCATCCCCGTGTTCGCGTGTACTCTTGTTGAGCCTTCGCTCTGCCTATTCATGAGGTAAGTCTTGAAAAGGGAAATTTACTTTCCTGGCAGCTCACTGGTCCTCGCAGTCACTGCTCCTGCTGCAAATGTTGAAGGATGAAATGTGATATATCAAGTATTGTATAAAACTGCTATAGAGTTTTAATTTAGGCTTTCTTTTGTTTTTCTATATAACAGGTATTTTCGAAAGAGGAACTTGCAAACTTCTTGCATTTGCTGCGAGAGTCTTCACTCATGCTGTTGGATCAGAATCTTGATCCCTTAGGATATGAATTACAATCCTAGTGAATATTCAAGAGTTGCAAGAGACTTTGATTCTATCCAAAAATAAATATTAGCAATTTGCTGATTCTTTTACGCTCCTTCCTCTTTTGGAAGATTTAAAGTTCAATGATCAGACAATTGATAATATTTGGATATTCAATCTTGTTGAAAATGTATGTAATATTTCGTACAAAAATCTTTTTCCACCTTAATTCAAAGTATTGTCATCTGATTGCTTCTATTTTATAATTGTTACATGCCGATAAAGTAGAAAAGTTTCTAAATGTTGTGCTAATGAAATTAACCCTACTATTCTTCTGTCAGTAAAATTATTCCATGAATTCTACAGACCACATGCATCCCTTGCATTGAACATGCTGACAAATCAGCAAGGAACGATTTAGTCATTCTATTAAGTGCACCATTACTCTGCTTTCTGATTATCTAAATTTTAAATTAATGCCGTTGGCCAAGCACATGATGTGTGGTAGCACTTTGGTTTCTGAACAACAAAATTTGTGTTATGGTTTCCACCATTTATTTTTAGTCGTGATATATACAGTGTTTAAGTAGTAGTAGTTATTAAACAGGCCTGCAGACTCATGAACTCAACAGCAGTTCTACTTGAGATTGACGTCACAATTGGAGAATGCAGCAATCTCATAGCCTAAGTGAAAAGATAACAACTGCATAAATTAAAAATAAATCCATTGCAGCTGTTCTGCTGTCTGCCCTTTGAATCTTACATTTTAATTTTTACCCATGTGTTTAGATTATTTAGACTTTCCTTGGTTTACTCATAGGCATCCCAGCCTTCCCAACTTTTTATGTGCCATTGCATCAAAATCTGGGTGGCCTTTTGGTACTAAACTCAAGAAAACAAATAAGTGAACTCAGTATTTAGCAACAGAAACTAAGTGCTGGAGAAGCTCAACAGGTTCAACAGCATTTGTGGTTAGAGAAACACAGTTAACCTTTCAAGACCAGTGACCATATGTCAGAAATTTCTATTGAGTATCTCTTTTTGATCTTGCTTGAATCCAGCATATATAGTTCTTGTGTTTTATTCTAATATTTAGCAGTACTGGGGAAAGAAATAGTATGTGTTTAGACAGGACATGGATTGTAGTCTATGGTATTGTTGGATAGTGGTCCCGGAGTTTCGACAACTTGTGTCAAGATCCTAGAATCTAGTACTTGCGTTCTGTGATAGCCGTCACTGTGGAGGAAATTTTAAAATTTGGGAGGAGCAGGGAAGGAATATTTTCGTTACATTATAAATACCTGTGTTTTAAACCTTTGGGGAAATTGTGTTATGTGGGGATTCTGTCAGCTGTGAGAAATGGATTTTGAGAGTATTGGGGAGACTGGGGGGACCATGTTTTGTTGCGCTATTCGGAAGAAATTGTAGGTTTAACTGAGATTTGTATTTTTTTAAGTAATTGCCAAAATTATAAAATTCTCTTTTATAATTATTGGATGCCAATAAAGTTGAGAAGATTCCAAATGTGCTGATGGAATCTATTCTTGTCATGAAAATTATTCCATGAATTCTGCAGATCACATGTATCATATGCATTGAGCATACTGGTAAATCTCCAAGAGACCATTAATCATCTTTCTGCTTATCTAATGTCTAAATTACTTCAACATAGCTGAAACAATGGGACCTTGGTGTACAATTCTGTAGATCCCTGAAGGTGTCAACACAGGTGGACAGGATGGTGAAGAAGACATACAGGATGTTTGCCTTCATTAGCTGGGGCATAGAATATAGGAGCAAGGAAGTCTTGTTCTGACTTTATAAAACATCGATTAAACAGATGGAATACTGAGTGTGGTGACCAGAACTGCACAATTTGGAAGCAAGTGATTGCACTGGAGAAGGTGCAGTGGAAATTCACTAGGAGGTTGCCTGTGGTAAAATGCCTGAGTTTTAAGGAGAGACTGGTTGGGCTGGGTTTGTTTTTATAGGAGGAGAGGAGGCCTGAGGGGGTATCTGATTGAAGCATACAAAATTGAGAGGCATAGCAGGAGTAGATCGTGAGAACTATCTTTCCCCATAACAAACGTGCCTCAGACTAGAGGGTATATGTTTAAGGTGAGGAACAAGTGGTTTAGAGGCAATCTGAAAAAACATTTTTTCACTCAGATGATAGGTAAATGGAACATGCCTAACAAAGTAGTGGAGTTGAGTACTCTTGCAATGTTTAAGAGGCATCTGGATGAGTACTTAAAATGCCAGGTCTTAGGCTGTGGACGAAGTGCTGGTAAATGGGATTAGTTTCATTTTGTATTTGTTGGTCAGCATAGACATAATAGAATGAAGGGCCTGCTTCGATAATGTATGATTCTGACTCTAAATCTCTGCAATTTGATGTGGTTCCTGATCAAGTGGTGTGCACTGCATTACAGTCACTCATTCATATTACCAAATAGTCTGTTTTCACTTGCCATCGATGCAACATGGATGATGATAATCAGAATCTTTTTATTTGCTTGACATGTTTCCAAATTGTTTTTAAATCCTGCATTTTCTCTCTGTTCATTTGTCTTTTTTGCCTTTCAACGTGATCTACTTCCAAAAGTAACTAAATAGGTGTCTGGTATTGGTTTGGGTGAAATCTTGTGTATTTATGCAAATCATTTTCCATAATACTAAATGGAACATTGAATTGCAGACAAATTTTATATTTTCAATAATCACAACTAAGGTGCTAAGTTTTTCAATATATGTATAATCAATGCAGTTTGAAGGCTGTGACTAGTTTCAGATAGCCATTCATCTCTGAAAAACAACTGTTTACCTTTTATTTAGGATAACAATAGGAAGCAAACCATTGAATTCATTGAATCTCTTGAGACAGAATTGTCAGTGATTTTTTTTTTAAGGATCCCATTACAAATTCACTTGTCACTTTGAAACTGACTAGCAAGAGAGGTTGGCTGTGTTTTATCATGTTTGCAATTTTAGTGAGGAGGAACACTCCCTATTCTTGCTATTATGTGAGGAATATTTTATTTGTTGGCATTTAAAGCATTTTTTGGTATATTAAATATATTGAGATGCTTAACAAGAGCATTGAATATCACAAATCAATTTCTAGGTAGGCAATCACAGATAACAATATCAGGAAAGGTGATTAATAATTTGAGTTGCCAGAATTGGAAATGTAAAATGGAGGCTTGTCAGGCTACAGAGAAGACCAAATGAATGGAATGATATGAAAACAAATAAGTATATTAATGCTGTGGTTTCAGATCAGGAATCAGGGTAGGTTGGCAAGTAGATAGACAATGAGTGAAAGGACTGGAAGTGAGTTAAGCTGCAAGCAGCATACCTTTGGTTAAGCTCAAGTTTGTGGAGATTGGAGCTACGGATTTTATCTCAAAGTACCTGACATTGGTGAAAGTTTCTATAGCAAGTATGTCAAAGATGTTGCTGAGGTAGAAGTAAAAAGGCTCCGTGACATGGTCAGAAACTCCTTGCAGGCTCAACCACAAACCCACCAAGGTTGTGAATGATGTCAGTATGCTTCAGATTATAGAGAGGGACTAGAGTTTGTGACTGGAACCAAGGGCAAGGATTGCAGTGTGCCCAATATTTCAGAATCATAGAGATATCCAGCACAGAAACAGACTTGTTTTGTACATGCCAACCAGATAAATAATAAATCTAGTTCCATTTTTCAGCATCTGGCCCTTATCCCTCTAAAACTCTTCCTATTCATATACACATCCAGATGACTTTTAAATGTTGTAATTGTACCAGCCTCCAACACTTCCTTTGGCAGCTCATTCTAGACATGTACCACCCTCTGTGTGAGGAAATGTTGCTCCTCCGATCCCTTTTGGATCTTTCCCCTCCCAATGCCTCCAAGTTTTGGACTCTTCCACTCTGAGGAAAAGACCTTGTCTATCCACCCTGTCCATTTCCGTCCTGATTTTGTAAATCTCTAAGGTCACCCCTCAGCCTCTGGCACTCCAGGGAAAATAGCCCCAGTGTATTCAGCCTTCCCCTCCAGCTCAAACCCTCCAACCCTGGCACTATCCTTGTCAATCTTTTCTGAATCCTTTCAAATTTCACAACATCTTTCCGATAGAAAGGAGACCAGAAGTGCATGCAGTATTCCAAGAGTGGCCTCACCAATGACCTGTACAGCCGCAACATGACCTCCCAACTCCTATACTCAATGCACCGACTCAATAAAGGCAAGCATACCAAATGCCACCTTCACTATCCTATCTACTTGCAAGTCCACTTTCAAGGACCTATGAACCTGCATCCCAAGGTCTCTCTGTTCAGCAAAACTCCCCAGGACCTTACCATTAAGTGTATAAGTCCTGCACTGATTTGCCTTTCCAAAATGCAGCACCTCACGTTTTTCTAAATTAAACTCCATCTGTCATTCCTCAACCCATTGGCCAATCATGTTGTACTCTGAAGTAACCTCCTTTGTTGTCCACTACACTTAGAATTTTGTTGTCACCTGCAAACTTACTAACCATACCTCCCATGTTCAGATCCAAATAATTTATGTAAATAATGAAACACAGTGGACCCAGCACTGGTCCTTGGTCACAGGCCTCCAATCTGAAAATCCTCCACCATCACCCTCTGTCATCTACTTTTGAGCTAGTTCTGTATCCAAATGGCTAGTTCTCCCTGCATTCCATGACATCTAACATTGCTAGCCAGTCTCCCATGGGGAACCTTGTCGAACGCCTTACTGAAGTAAATGTACATCACATCCACTGCTCTGCCCTCATCAATCCTCTGTTACCTCTTCAAAAATCTCAAGTTAGCGGGACACTATTTCCTATGCACAAAGCCAAATTGACAATTGTTAATCAGTCCTTGACTTTTCAAATACATGTAAATCCTGTCCCACACGATTCCCTCCAACAACTTGCCCACCACCAATGTCAGGCTCACTGGTCTATGGAGCAGGAAGAGGGGGCATTGGAAGAGGATACTGTGGTTAACTGTGTCAAAGACTGCAATGAAGATAAGGAGGGAACAGTTTCTTATGGCCATAATTTGTGATTTTGCTTTGGCAATTATGAGTTATACAGCACGAAAATTGACCCTTTCATCCAACTTGTCCATGTCAACCGGATAGGCTAAACAAATCTAGTCCCATTTTCCAGCATTTGGCCCTCTCTCAACCTTTCCTATGCATATACCCATACAGACGTCTTTTAAATATTGTAATTGTATCACCTCCACTTCCTCTGGCAGCACATTCCATACAGGCACCACCCTCTGCATGAAAACGTTGACCCTTATGTCCCTTTTACACAGAATCACAGAAGACGGAAACCAACTTTTCAGTCTGACCAGTCCACGTCATACATAATGCCAAATTAATGTAATCCCACCTGCCTGGTCCTGGTACATATCCCTCCAAACCTTCCTTATTCATGTGACCATCCAGATGTCTTTTAAACGTAATTGTATCCACAAACACCACTTCCTCAGGCAGTTCATTCCACATGCAAGCCACCCTCTGTGTCAAAGCTTTGCCCCTTAGGTCCTTTTTAAGTCTTTCCCTTATCAGCTTAAACCTGTGCCATCTAGTTTTGGACTCCCCCACCCAGGGGAAAAGAATTTGGCTATTCATAATATTCATCCCGCTCATGATTTTAGAAAGCCACACCTCCAGTGGGGGGAATGTGAGAGACGAGGAGCTCTCTGTGATGGGGGGAGTGTGAGGGAGATGAGGTGCTCTATGTGATGGGGGGAGTGTGAGGGAGATGAGGCGCTCTATGTGATGGGGGAATGTGAGGGAGACGAGGAGCTCTGTGATGGGGGAGTGTGAGGGAGATGAGCTCTCTTTGATGGGGGAGTGTGTGTGAGGGAGATGAGCAGCTCTGTGGTGTGGGGGGGTGGTGTGTGTGAGGGAGATGAGCTCTCTGTGGTGTGTGTGGGGGGGGGGTGGTGTGTGAGGGAGATGAGGAGCTCTCTGGTGTGGGGGGGGGGAAGTGTGTGAGGGAGATGAGGAGCTCTCTGTGGTGTGGGGGGGGAAGTGTGTGAGGGAGATGAGGAGCTCTCTGTGGTGTGGGGGGGGAAGTGTGTGGGAGATGAGGAGCTCTCTGGTGGGGGTGTGTGTGTGAGAGAGATGAGCTCTCTGGTGTGTGTGGGGGGCGTGTGTGTGAGGGAGATGAGCTCTCTGGTATGGGGGGAAGTGTGTGAGGGAGATGAGTTCTCTTTGGTGTGGGGGGGAAGTATGTGAGGGAGAAGAGTTCTCTGGTGTGGGGGGGGAAAGTGTGTGAGGGAGATGAGTTCTCTGTGGTGTGGGGGGGAGAAATGTGTGAGGGAGATGAGCTCTGTGTGGGGGGGGAATGTGTGTGAGGGAGATGAGCTCTCTGTGTGGGGGGGTATGTGTGTGAGGGAGATGAGCTTTCTGTGGTGTGGGGGGGAGGTATGTGAGGGAGATGAGTTCTCTGGTGTGGGGGGGGGAAAGTGTGTGAGGGAGATGAGTTCTGTGGTGTGGGGGGGGGAAGTGTGTGAGGGAGATGAGGTGTGGGGGGGGAGTGTGTGAGGGAGATGAGTTCTGTGGTGGGAGGAGAAGTGTGTGAGGGAGATGGGTTCTGTGGTGTGGGGGGGAAGTGTGTGAGGGAGATGAGCTCTCTGGTGTGGGGGGGGAAGTGTGTGAGTGAGATGAGCTCTCTGGTGTGGGGGGGATGTGTGTGAGGGAGATGAGCTCTCTGTGGTGTGGGGGGGGATGTGTGTGAGGGAGATGAGTTCTCTGTGGTGTGGGGGGGAGAAATGTGTGAGGGAGATGAGCTCTGTGTGGGGGGGGAAGTGTGTGAGTGAGATGAGCTCTCTGGTGTGGGGGGGGATGTGTGTGAGGGAGATGAGCTCTCTGTGGTGTGGGGGTGAGAAGTGTATGTGAGGGAGATGAGCTCTCTGTGGTGTGGGGGGGGGGGAGAAATGTGTGAGGGAGATGAGCTCTCTGTGGGGGAGAATGTGTGTGAGGGAGATGAGTTCTGTGGTGTGGGGGGGAATTGTGTGAGGGAGATGAGGTGTGGGGGGGGGAAGTGTGTGAGGGAGATGAGTTCTGTGGTGTGGAGGGGAATTGTGTGAGGGAGATGAGTTCTGTGGTGGGGGGAGAAGTGTGTGAGGGAGATGAGTTCTGTGGTGGGGGGGGGGAAGTGTGTGAGGGAGGTGAGCTCTCTGGTGTGGGGGGGGGAGAAGTGTGTGTGAGGGAGGTGAGCTCTCTGTGGTGTGGGGGGGAGAAGTGTGAGGGAGATGAGGAGCTCTCTGGTGTGGGGGGGGGAGGTGTGTGAGGGCGATGAGCTCTCTGTGGTGTGGGGGTATGTGTGTGAGGGAGATGAGCTTTCTGTGGTGTGGGGGGGAGAAGTGTGTGTGTGAGGGAGATGAGCTCTCTGTGGGGGGGGGATGTGTGTGAGGGAGATGAGTTCTCTGGTGTGGGGGGGGGAAGTGTATGTGAGGGAGATGAGGAGCTCTCTGTGGTGTGGGGGGGGGAGAAATGTGTGAGGGAGATGAGCTCTCTGTGGGGGGCAATGTGTGTGAGGGAGATGAGTTCTGTGGTGTGGGGGGGGAATTGTTTGAGGGAGATGAGGTGGGGGGGGAAGTGTGTGAGGGAGATGAGTTCTGTGGTGGGGGGGGGAAGTGTGTGAGGGAGATGAGCTCTCTGTGGGGGGGGGGATGTGTGTGAGGGAGACGAGTTCTCTGGTGTGGGGGGGGGAAGTGTATGTGAGGGAGATGAGGAGCTCTCTGTGGTGTGGGGGGGGGGGGAGAAATGTGTGAGGGAGATGAGCTCTCTGTGGGGGGCAATGTGTGTGAGGGAGATGAGTTCTGTGGTGTGGGGGGGGAATTGTGTGAGGGAGATGAGGTGTGGGGGGGGAGTGTGTGAGGGAGATGAGTTCTGTGGTGGGGGGAGATGTGTGTGAGGGAGATGAGCTCTCTGTGGTGTGGGGGGGGGAGGAGAAGTGTGTGTGAGGGAGATTAGGAGCTCTCTGTGGTGTTGGGGGGAGAAGTGTGTGTGAGGGAGATGAGCTCTGTGTGGGGGGGTTATGTGTGTGAGGGAGATGAGCTCTCTGTGGGGGGGTATGTGTGTGAGGGAGATGAGCTTTCTGTGGTGTGGGGGCGGAAGTGTGTGTGAGGGAGATTAGGAGCTCTCTGTGGTGTTGGGGGGGGTGGAGAAGTGTGCGTGAGGGAGATGAGCTCTCTGTGGGGGGGAATGTGTGTGAGGGAGATGAGTTCTGTGGTGTGGGGGGGGAATTGTGTGAGAGAGATGAGTTCTGGTGGGGGGAGAAGTGTGTGAGGGAGATGAGTTCTGTGGTGGGGGGAAAGTGTGTGAGGGAGATGAGTTCTGTGGTGTGGGGGGGGGGAATTGTGTGAGGGAGATGAGTTCTGTGGTGTGGGGGGGGGGAATTGTGTGAGGGAGATGAGTTCTGTGGTGTGGGGGGGGGGGGAATTGTGTGAGGGAGATGAGTTCTGTGGTGTGTGGGGGGAGAAGTGTGTGAGGGAGATGAGTTCTGTGGTGTGGGGGGGGGGAATTGTGTGAGGGAGATGAGTTCTGTGGTGTGGGGGGGGGGAATTGTGTGAGGGAGATGAGTTCTGTGGTGTGGGGGGGGGGGGGAATTGTGTGAGGGAGATGAGTTCTGTGGTGTGTGGGGGGAGAAGTGTGTGAGGGAGATGGGTTCTGTGGTGGGGGGGGGGAAGTGTGTGAGGGAGGTGAGCTCTCTGTGGTGGGGGAGAAGTGTGTGTGAGGGAGGTGAGCCCTCTGTGGTGTGGGGGGGAGAAGTGTGTGTGAGGGAGATGAGCGCTCTGTGGTGTGGGGGGGGGGGGGGGGGGGGAGAAGTGTGTGTGAGGGCGATGAGCTCTCTGTGGTGTGGGGGTATGTGTGTGAGGGAGATGAGCTTTCTGTGGTGTGGGGGTATGTGTGTGAGGGAGATTAGGAGCTCTCTGTGGTGTGGGGGGGAGAAGTGTGTGTGAGGGAGATTAGGAGCTCTCTGTGGTGTTGGGGGGGGGGGAGAAGTGTGCGTGAGGGAGATGAGCTCTCTGTGGGGGGGAATGTGTGTGAGGGAGATGAGTTCTGTGGTGTGGGGGGAGAAATGTGTGAGGGAGATGAGTTCTGTGGTGTGGGGGGAGAAGTGTGTGAGGGAGATGAGTTCTGTGGTGAGGAGGGGGGAGACGTGTGTGTGAGGGAGATGAGTTCTGTGGTGAGGAGGGGGGAGAAGTGTGTGTGAGGGAGATGAGTTCTGTGGTGAGGAGGGGGGAGAAGTGTGTGTGAGGGAGATGAGTTCTGTGGTGAGGAGGGGGGAGAAGTGTGTGTGAGGGAGATGAGTTCTGTGGTGAGGAGGGGGGAGAAGTGTGTGTGAGGGAGATGAGTTCTGTGGTGAGGAGGGGGGAGAAGTGTGTGTGAGGGAGATGAGTTCTGTGGTGAGGAGGGGGGAGAAGTGTGTGTGAGGGAGATGCGTTCTGTGGTGAGGAGGGTGGAGGAGTGTGAGGGAGATGAGGACCTCTCTGTGGTGTGGGGGGGAGGGAAGTGTGTGAGGGTGATGAGGAGCTCTCTGGTGTGTGGAGGGTGATGAGGAGCTCTCTGGTGTGTGGAGGGTGTGAGGGAGATGAGGAGCTCTGTGACGTATAGGGACGGACTGTGACGAAAATGAGGGAGTCTTTATGACGTTTGTGGGGGGTGGGTGCTGCGGACTCTGCCATTAATGGGTTGGCCTGGCGTGCAGAAGGAAAGCAGTGGATTCCGCCACGATCGGCGGGGGAGGTGGTAGTTACGGTGACGATCCGGCGGGGCCTGTGCGTAACGCCAGTCGTTCAGCTGTTCATATTCGCTCAAAATGGAGGGGAGGTAGCGGAGCAGTTTACATAAAGCAGCCTCGTTTAGGGCATCCTCAGCCGGACCCAGTGTGGGGAGCACAGGGAGTTGGGGCTCGGAACTCCTCCCCCAGCAGCAGGAGGATCGAGGTCGGGGCCGTGCACCATGGGGCTCTCGGAGGCTGTGAGCCTGAACGGGCGGCTGTTACTCGGGCTCCTGGTAAACCTGTCCGCTTCCATCTGCATCGTCTTCGTTAACAAATGGATTTATGTGCAGTATGGCTTTCCCAATATGACCCTAACGTTGCTGCACTTTGTCATGACCGCCCTGGGGCTCTATGTTTGCCAGAGGCTCAACATTTTCTCCCCCAAAACTCTCAAACCCACCAAGATCCTGCTGCTGGCTGTCAGTTTCTGCGGTTTTGTTGTTTTCACAAACCTGTCCCTCCAGAATAACACCATTGGCACCTATCAGCTGGCTAAAGCCATGACCACCCCAGTCATTATAGTCATACAGACTGTCTACTACAAGAAAACGTTCTCTACCAGGATAAAACTGACATTGGTAAGAATCATCAAGTCTAATAATAAGCACTAAACATTTTGGACTGGGGAGGGGAGTGAAATGTTTGCGTTAAGTTTCGCATCTTTTATCTTAAAAACACGTTGCTACTCTTAACTTTCACCAAATTTGAATCAGAAATGTCAAGACAGTTGACAAACATAAATCATTATGTTATTCAGGTTAACCTACTTTTATAAATATGTACACAAGCTTTCTACTTAAATAAAAACAGAAAATGCTGCAAATACTCAGCACCTCTGGATGCATCCATGAAAAAGTTTCCTTCAACAAATTCATTGTATCTCCAACATTTTCTGTTATTTTTAATTTCTGGTTCCCAGCAACTGCAAAACTTTGTTTTTCTACAATAATTTGTTGATTCAAAATAACAAGGGCGGAACAGTGGTTAGCACTGCTGCCTCACAGCGCCAGAGATCCGAGTTCAATTCCTGCCTCGGGTAATTGTCTGTGTGGAGTTTGCACATTCTCCCCGTGTCTGCATGGGTTTCCTCCGGGTTCTCCTGTTACCTCCCACAGTCCAAAAATGTGCAGGTTAGGTGAATTGGCCTGGCCAAATTGCACATAGTGTTAGGTGAAGGGGTAAATGTAGAAGAATGGGTCTGGGTGGGTTGCGCTTCGGTGTGGACTTGTTGGGCCGAAGGGCCTGTTTCCACACTAACTCATCTAATCTAAACATTGGTGAAATCAATAGTATTTGAACTTCAATCTAGCAAGTTGTTTTCCAACACTTAGTATGGTGTATGGATGAATTGGTGGGGAATATGTCCATGCCCTCTGTCAGTATTGTTGTGTTTACAATTCACTTATGTGTGAGCATGCTTCTGATTCAGTCATTTTCAGCATTGATGTCACTTTGTCTTTAACTAAAAGACTGAGTAGCATCCCTATGCCATTAGCTGCATCTACAGTATTGCTAATGTTGTCAGCAGTTGAACATTAAAAGTTATTGTTTCCAAAACACTTTGAAGTTTCATTATGCAGTGCCATTCTGTATTGAGCAGAATGTGAATTAAATGCATCTGAAGTGGAAACCTGCTCACCACAGCTACTCAATCATAGCAGTATGTTTACCATTAAATTACAAACTTGAACATTTTCAGTTGATTGGAGAGAGCCAGTTTTTTAGGGTATATAATGCCTAATGAAATTAAAATTTTATCCAGAATTTTGGTTACATAATGGAATGTTGATGAATATTATTTATGTGAATATCCCTAGAGGGATTTTATAAAATACCTCAGAAGGAGACTGTTCTTTAAAGTTGAAACCCATGCAATTAAAAAAATATGTTGAGGCATGCAGGGTCATAGAGATGTACAGCTTGGAAACAAACCCTTCGGTTCAACTCTTCCATGTCGACCAGATATCCTAAATTAATCTAGTCCCATTTGCCACCACTTGGGAGAGAGTGTGGCAGGGACAGAGTGTTACGGGGAGAAAGCGTGGCGGGGAGAGATGCCTTTTAAATGTTGTAATTGTACCAGTCTCCACCACTTCCTCTGGCAGTTCATTCCGTACACCCACCACCCTTTGCATGAAATAATTGCCCCTTGGGTCCCTTTTCAATCATTCCCCTCTCACTCTCAACCTATGCCCTCTAGTTCTGGACTCCCCAAACCCAGGCCTTGGCTATTTACCCTGTCCATGCCCCTCATGACTTTGTAAATCTCAATAAGGTCACCCCTCAGCCTCTGACACTCCATGGGTGAAAAAGCCCCAGTCTATACAGCTGCTCCCTATAGCTCAAGCTCTCCAACCCTGGCAATATCTTTGTAAATCTTTTCTGAACCCTTTCAAGTTTCACTACATTCTTCCTATAGGAGGGAAACCAGAGTTGCACACATTATTCCAAAAGTGGCCTAACTAATGTCCTGTACAGCTGCAACATGACCTAAATATTCCTATACTCAATGCTTTGACCAATAAAGGAAATCATACTAAATGCCTCCTTCACTATTCTATCTACCTGCAGCTCCATTTTCAAGGAACTATGAACCTGCACTCCAAGATCTCTTTGTTCAGCAACACTCCCCAGGGCATTAAGTGTATAAGTCCTGCCCTGATTTGCCTTTCCAAAATGCAGCACCTCACAGTTTTCTAAATTAAACTCCATCTGCCACTCCTCAGCCCATTGGCCCATCTGATAAAGATTTACTTTAGAGAGAATGTAGCACTGATTTATCAGAATGACATTTGGATTTCAAATGTTCTATTTTTAAGTTATTAAGGAAACAGTTGGTAAAGGTAGATAGATTATTAGTAGCTATTTACACAAGCTGAGGAGTCCAAGGCTAGGTGTGGTGTGGGATACATAGCTTAAAAAATAGACTCAGACATGCCAGAAATGAAATTAAGGAATATTTCAACATAATAGAAGTTTGAAATATTCTTCAGATCAGTTGCTTTTTGCTGTCAATGGCAAGGTGTATGGAGTTAGGTTGCAAATCAGCTCTGATCTCACCGAACAAAACAGGTTAGAGAAAGTAAATGTCTCATAGCTGGTTGCATGGTACTAAATTGACTACCGATAATCCATTTTTCTGCACCTTTGTAGAAATCTGTTTTAAGTATTTGTCTGTCACTCTATTGTCAGTGGTGGTGGAGTAGCTTTAATGTTTACAAAATTAAACTCAATATGCAACTTCGCTTTACATATTTTTATAGAACTCCTAAATCTTAAATCCTCCATTGGTTTTACTGAAATAAAACCAAAGGAACAATAATCCCAACCCTAGGGCTTAAACATCTTCAGGTGCTTAATTAATGACCATCTTAAGATTAGAAATAGGAATGTTGACTGGTGATTGTGCAATGTTCAGCACCAAACATAACATCTCAGATATTGAAGCAGTGTCCATATGCAGCTAGACAGGCAATATTCTGGTTTGGTCTATTACATGGCAAGCAACACCTCCACCACAAGTACCAGGCCAGCACGAAGGAACCTAATTATGAACCTCTTGATGTTCACTGACCCCATTAAGGCTACATTCCCCCGTCAACATCCTGGGGTTACTATTGACCAGAAACTGAACTGGACTGGCCATAGAAATGAGTCAAAAAGTGTGGTGCTGGTACAGCACAGCCGGTCAGGCAGCATCCGAGGAGCAGGAGAGCTGACATTTCAAGCATAAGCTCTTTATCCCTGGCCATAGAAATATTGTGCTGCAACTGCAGATCAAATGCAGGAAATTCTATAAATATACTTGCCTGTCTCCTCAATACCATCTACAAGGCACAAGTCTGGAGTACTTTCCACTTACCTGGATGAGTGCAGCTCCAACAAGATAGAAGAAACTTGACCTTATCCAGAACAGAGCATCCTCAAAGTTGTCCATTTTGATTGGCATCCTATCCACCACATTACACATTCATTCCCTTCAACACCAATATACCATGTACAAGATGCACTGGAACATTTCACCAAGGCTTCTCTGACAACCCCTTCCAAACCAGTGGCCACTACCGTCTCGGAGAAAGAAAACGGATGCAAGTATCAACACCTGCAAGTTTTCCTCCAAACCACACACCATCCTGACTTGGAATTATGTTGCAATTTCTTTAGTGTTGTTGGGTTAAAATTCTGGAACTCCTTTCCTAATAGCATTGTGGGTGTTCCAAGGCCTGCAGCAGTTCACCACTACCTTCTGCATGGCAATTAGGGATGTGCAATTAATACTGGCCCAGCCTGCAACATCCACGTCCCATGAACAAATTTTTAAAAAGCTACACATAGTGCAGTCATATCAGTAAATTATTTATAACCTTTACGTACCGATATCAAAGAGAAAAGCAAATATTAGTTACAGTAAATGTGAACCGATAAAATCAGCCAATAATGTCTAGGTTCTACATACAATAGTTAGCTCTGTAAGTATCACACCATTGGCAGTAGCAAATCTTATCATAACGTATCACTGTTACGTAGGAATGGGTCATCATTGAATGTAATGACTGGAGTACTTTTGCCTAGAATCTTTTTCTAACTTAAATGCAATCAAATTTTATAAGCAAGTTACTTTAAGGTAAATATATATATTTACCTTAATGATTTGTCAAATATTTTAAGAGTCACTACTGAAATAAGTCAAGGTATGATGAATCATTGTTATCTCTAGTCGAAGTAAAATAGTCAGGCAACCAAACCCCTAAAACCATGAATAAGCCAACTGTTCTGCACAGTCCCTGCCTTTTCTAATATGTATTTATGGAATAAGATATGTTCGAAGTTGATTTTTTTATGGCATGCAGGTCAAGTGCAATGAATGAATGCCTGTTTCACAGGTTTTTTTTAAGGCTACTGTTTGAATCAACATTTTCACATAGCCTACTGTTTTATTATTAGATATTGCAAGTATTCTATGTATCTTACAACCGTGCAATTGTTATTGCGGGAATCTTTGAAATCTGTATTTTGCATTTGTTTCTTAATAATGTATTGGTAAATATTCATTTTTTTAAAATATCAAGTTTCACTTTTTAAACATCTAGAGCCCTATTTTTCCTCCAAACAGAAATTTCAGCTTTAGATGTTCAGTGTATTTAGTTATTCTCTTGAGGAAAATGTACTAATCTGTGTGGCTAGGAATGTTAGACTGAATATAACCATCTCCCATTATTTCTTACAGATCCCTATTACTTTGGGAGTATTTCTGAATTCTTACTTTGATGTGAAGTTTAATTTTCTAGGAATACTTTTTGCAACACTTGGTGTTTTGGTTACCTCAATATATCAAGTGGTTAGTACGTTTGATTTTTCTTGTATACTTTTATAAGTAATAAATACTAAAATACTTTGTTTTGATCACAACCTAAACTTCCTGATATGTGGAGCTCACAAAAAGGATCATCAGAAGTACTTGCATTAAACAACTACATTCAAAATCATTATTATTCCAAGTGTTTTGCTGAATACTTGTTAAAAAAATTTTAGTTTCCAATTTGAAATCTACTTTGCAGTATTTTGAGGAAGTGGTTCATTTTTTAAAATTGGTATTTTTCCCTGGATTATTTGTTTTTATTCTTATAATGCATTCTCATTGTAGTTTTCTAAGTGCTTGTTATGCTTTTTTTTCATACGTTTTCTTACCTTTTACTTTGCCAATTGGCTTTGACTAAAATGGCAACAAATGACCTTTTCAATATTGTAAGTGTTGCTACATTTTAATATGACTGTTAAATTTGGCTCCATGGGACCTGATAACTTAGCCCAAAAGGGCCCCAAATTTTTTTTTGTAGGTTAGTCCTGTAGTGTCATGGAGTAGAGGTTTAGAAAGGGCTCGTAGCTGAGTAATGGAGAAAATGTAGGTCAGCCAACCAAGTACTGTTAGTATCAATAATGTCCATTATCTGCAAATTAATATTACGTGCAGTTAAGTTGCCTATGTTGTCCTTAAGCCTCTGTGGTACATACTTGTGTTGCTCACAGAAACAAAGAAAATCTTAGACCTTCCTGAACTTGGGAACTAAATTGCGGAAAATTTCCTATCTTGCACAAGGGTATTAATTTCTCCGACTTGAATGCACTATTTAACATGCCAGATATAACAGGAATATTTTCAGTTTAGTCTGACTGCTGTTATGTTAGCTGACGTAAGCTATGGCATGATTCCTACTACTGATTGCTGTCCATCCTGAAAGCCTGTTTCAACTTTCTGAAATATGTTGAAAGTAGGATTGTAAACTATTTATCATCTGGTTGCTACTTTGAAAATAAATCATTTGTTTCTGGCTTTGTTTTAGAATGACTGTTAGGTCCTTTTTAGATCATTCTTATTTATTCATCCACATGGGTGCGGATCTGTTTAGTACTGAATCTGCCCATATAATTAAAGTTCCATGTAACACATCAGGTGTTGAATATGTAGAATGCCAAGTTAAGCTTTTCTGACGTGAGGGCTGGCTCCCTTTGTTGAATGCTTTCTGCAAAAAAAGGCAGATTCTGTTTTTTCCATGTTAACTTAAAAAGATGAAAAATCATCATACGTGAGTTAACAAATTCCCACCCAGAACATGCTTATGATATAGTCTCCTGACATAGAATGCTGCATTCATGGAATAGCTGAGTGTTGTGATTTATTTTTTAAAAAGTCTTGGATCAGCAACTTGGCTATGGTGTTTTACTGAAACATAAATGAAAAGGTTTCACAAAAAGCAATTATGTTGAAGGCTATAAATTCAAACACTCATTGTTGAAATTATTTTTGAGTTGTTGTGATAAAAATCACATGAATATACATTTTAAAAAATATCTCAACAGAGCCAGTAAAATTGAATAAATTCTTCTATGATCACTAAATTAATCATTCAGTTGCCATTCTAGTATGTATTATGATTCCTCTCTGGAGGGTTATCAATGGCTTGAAGTACACAGAATTAGTGATTTCTGTTTGCCTGATGTTTTGCTTCAATTCTGTTTATTGATCCTTCCCTTTTAAAGAACCCCAATCTTACATGACATCGGTCTTATCTACAGTGCAACTTATGACAGCCCTGTCTATGTTTTCCTTTCTCTGCACTCTGTTGAGCACTTCTGACCTAATAGTAAATAAGAATCATAATTTCATTACAAGCTATTAAATTAATACTTAACCATCTGTGTAATATGTTTTTCTTATTGGTTTCATTTTACAGTGGGTAGGAGCTAAACAACATGAATTGCAGGTGAATTCTATGCAACTCTTATACTACCAGGCCCCAATGTCATCTATCATTCTGATGTTCACTGTTCCTTTTTTTGAGCCAGTGACTGGAGAGGGAAGCATCTTTGGAAACTGGTCTAGTACTGCATTGGTAAGATTTCTGGAATGTTTGCATTACTCTTGTAGTTTTTACAATTTGGGACTGTAGGTTGTATTCCAAACTTCTCATTGTCATCCCTTTCAATCTGTCCACACAATCACTGAGTAATAAAGTTCTGTGTTCTTTGTCTAACACTGTACCTTCATCTTGATTTCCATTTTTTTGTACCAAGGTGAAATTTCTAACTTCTCCCATCAGTCTTTCTTGTTAACGCTGAATGAAATAGCTATTTTGGTAAGAGTTTTGTGTCATTGGTGACTTTTTCCAAGTTCTGTTCTGCAAGTGTCTGGATAATAAATTATTTGTTAACAGATAGTGAGACAGCTAAATGAATGTGTAAGATCAATTTTGGCTTGAGGTAAAACTATTTTTTAATTCATTCTTTGGATTTGGGTGTCTCTGACAAAGGTAGCATCTAATTACTCTTAGGAAGATGATAGTGAGCTACAACCTTATACCATTGTTTTCCACGTGCTATAGGTACTCCACAGTGTTGTTAGGGAGGCAGTATGGGATCTTTACCCTGTGAACACGAAGAAATGTGATACAGTTCCATGTCAGGATAGTGTTGAACTTTGGGAAGATGGTTTTGCTGTGTGCCTGCTTTACTTGTCCTTCATGACAGTAGCAGTCATGGAATGGGAACGTGCAGTCAATGAAGCCTTGACTACTTATTGCAGTGCATTGTGTAGATAATACACAGTGCAGACCTGATGCCAAACAAGCAGGTCCTGGATAGTGTTGAGCTTCTTGAGCGTTACTGGAGCTGAACTCATCCAGACAGGTCAAATAAGTCCAACAACTTCTGATTTGAGTACAGGGAGCAAAAGGATAAGAACCTGAGACATTAGATTCTCATTTAAAAATGATTGCTTGCAGAACTGAACTTTTTCCTTATTTAAAAAAAGTACAAAATTTGAGGGGAGCATGATTCCAGCCTTTACAATAAAGGGAAATACATAGATGGCAGCAAGGCTTTGGGAAGTCAGTAGGTGAGTTAGTCACCACAGACTAAATACAGGCTGCTTTTGCATTTTTAATCTTTGAAGCTACTGAATAAGTTCTGGCAATTTGCTCATCACTCCAGTGTCATTTTTAAAATAAAATTAAAAGTAATGTGAGGCTTGTAACACTGCAGAATGCTAATTGTGTATAGAATTCATATATTCAATTCTTAGTTCCAGCCTTCATGCCAAAGTGCTACACCATCCAGAGGAAATAGTTTTTTAAATTGCAGATGTAGCTAGCTCCCTCCAACTAGGAATCATTTGCCTTTTATTGTCAGTTTTGTAATTTTAAACTTTAAATCCAAGTATGCTTTATTGACAGAATATGTCGAAATAAATAAAGTATATTTGAGAAATAGTGAGAATGGGTAATAATAAACATGTAACATTTTATTTTCTGTTTTATAACTTAAAAGCAATGAACACAATGTAAGACTTATCTTTTATAGATGATGGTGTTGCTTTCTGGAATTATTGCCTTTCTGGTGAATTTGTCAATTTACTGGATTATTGGAAATACCTCACCTGTCACGTATCCTTCTGCATTTTGTATTGCTTTCAAGTCGTGACCATTTAATATTGTTACAATTGCATAAATGCAGATGTTTCTTTTCCACATATGATGTAACCCAATTTTGTTAAAACTTGGGTTGCTTTGAGTGTCTATACTTAATATATGCACACATTTTTCTTTCTGTCAAGCATCTCCGTAAAACAAGTTAACTAGCACTTGGAACAATTAGGTGATCTGCCCTTTGCCAATGATGTTTGATATTTAAATTGGAATTTTCCTCCCAGCAGAAATTATCCAGCTTTCACTTGGCAATTCCCTAATTTGATATGGTTGAGATATGTTCACTGCATAAGGAATTATTCAGAGATCTGTATTTTATAATTAAACAAGTTAGTATGTTCCAGAACATTACACTGTGTTTATAAATGAGTTCACAATTATGCTGTCTTGTAAATGTATGCCAGAGAATGATTCAGATATGCAGAAGCCTCCTTATCTATTTTCTTGTTAAGGAGACTGATACCAAACAAGTGTGAACTACAGCATACAGTTGAGCAGATATCTTTTGAGGAATTGGAAAATGATTCATGTGAATAAATACAAAAAAACAGTTCGTTTTGGAAAAGGTGCAAAGAAATGTATTTGATTAAAAGCTGTCTATTGCTAAAGGCTTAAAAATGGTTTGAATATGATTATTCACCATTCACTGAACTGTCTGATGGATGTTAATTTGATGGTTTGTCAAGTATTAGGTTACATTTCAAAGGTTAAGTTGACAAAGTTTTAAGTTAAACTATCTTTGAAGCTACGTTTGAAGGTTAATGTACAATTTTGAAACAATGTTACAGAGGGAGCACTGAAGAATAGGTGCCTGATTCTAAGACATTAGATCTTCATTAAAAAGAATTGCTGGCGTAAGTGAACATTTTCCAAATTTTAAGAAAATAAAATTTGAAGGGAGCATGATTCCAGCATTTACAATAAAGGGGAAACATGATAATATGCATGTGAATAAGTTGCTATGGCTGGGAGCAGATGAGATTTTATGGTTACAGTTTTCCTTGAGCAAGATGTGAATTTGTGGAAGTTCTCTCACTTTGTCCCTTGTACACAAATAAAATCCGAAAGTAAAACCTAGCTGGTCATTGAAGAAGTACAGATTTGCAAGTAGAGTGAGATTTTAAATTGTGCTTTGAATAATGGGGCTATAATATTGTCTGCAGTATTTCCAAAGTATCCAATGTTCCTTTATATGTGATTTCTGAAATGACTCTTGACTTCATGTGCTTTAACCAAGCAGGAAGAAATGCAGTCTTTTCCAGAGACTTGTTCCTTGACACGTTAACATTCAGATACAACATGTTTGGACATTTCAAGTTCTGCATTACGCTACTGGGAGGCTATATTTTGTTTAAAGATCCTCTTTCACTTAATCAAGGTCTGGGGATTTTGTGTACATTATGTGGTATTTTGTTTTACACACATTTTAAACTCTGTGAACAAGAAGAAGGAAAAAATAAATTGGCTCAAAGGCCTTAGTAATGCTTCTGAGTTCCCTATACAGAGGAACCTCGATTATCCAGCATTCGATTAACCGATCGAAATACTCCCCGCCCATGTCCTTCGGATAATCGAGGTTCCTCTGTGTTTCCTTTTCCCAAAGTGTTGCTAGTGAGCACCAATTCCAAGGTACTTGATAAGTATAGCATCTCTAAAATTGAATGAAATGCAATTGAGTATTTCACTTTATTGCAGAAGATGGTTGCTGCTCATTCATAGAAATTTATGTATTTGACCAATTTTCAAGTGCTGTGTTCTAATTATTTTTCACATAGCACCAGGTTATAGTCCAACAGGTTTATTTGCAAATTTACTTCCAAATAAACCTGTTGGACTATAACCTAGTGTGTGTGATTTTTTTTTTGACTTTGTCCTCCCCAGTCCAACGCTGGCACCACCTTATCCTGGTCATTTTTGTAATTGCTTTTAAGGACGTTCCTTGCAATTAGTATGTCATGTAAAGTTCATTCAGCTTTAAATCTGAAAGCATGTCAAACTGATTATTCATGTCTATAGAATTGTCCAACATGCATAAAATTGCTGATAAGTTCTCTGAATCTTGGAAACAAAATCAAATGTACAGATAATGTGAAAATTGGTTTAATCATGTATTTTCTGAAAGTGGACATTTGTAATTTACATGTGTTTTGCACATTCTGTAATATACTGGGCAAATTATTGTGGTGGTGGGAGGAAGGAATAAAATTATTTTTCATTGCTTTTATTACATGTTTAGAACACGTTGATAGGAAAAGGAATACAAAAATGACGAAGTTCTCTTTTCTGCTGTAACATATTGGCAATTTCCATGGGAAAATTGGATTATTTTCAGTGGATCACTATCGGTGATGGTGATAGTTTTTTGCAAGTTACATGTGTAAAACAGAGCCTTAAAATGTTTCTCGCAAAGTAGAATTTTTTTTTGTCTATCTTGAAACCGGAATCCAAATAATAAATGCAAATAATTGTTGTAGAAAGCATGGTTCAGAATACACGTGGCTTTGTGTAACTAATATCTATGTGCAGTGTTCTAAATTAGCATATCCATTTGTGAATGGTGGCAGACAACGTGAAGCAAAGATGTTGAGGGGAAAACAGAAGGCTGCATGAACAGCTCCAAACTCAATAAAAGGTGGAGCACAGCATGAATGCCAAACACAAGGCTGAAACATGTGCAACTACATTCATCCAAAAATACCAAATGGATGATCCATCTCTGCCACCAATTCACATTCCACCAATACAGGAACCAGTTATCGGCCAATTTCATTTTCTCACTGTAATAAAAAGTAATAGTGAACCATGGAGGAAATGGCGAAGTTCATGAGCCACGTTAAAATCCTGATTGCAGTGCTCAAGATTTATGCTCCAGAACTAACCACACCTCTAGTTGCAATATTGACATTTATATGACAAATTGAAAAACTTGACCAAGTATGCTGTGTCCACAAAAAGCAGGACAGATCCATCTGATCAATGACAGCCTCATCAGTTTACACTCAGTGTCATTAATGTTATGGAAGACACCATTGCTGTGTGCTATCGAAGTTGGTTCCCAGTAACATACTTGACTTGGGTACCATCAGGACTGCTCAACACTCTGATCTCAATATAGCCTTGGTCGAAACTTGGATAAAAATACTAATTTTCAGGGTTGAGATTTAAAAATGGCATCACCTGTCATGGCTACATCTGACAGAATGTGGCTTTTTTATTATTCAATCTTGGGATGTGGATGTCGTTGGGCCATTTATTGCCCATCCCTGGTTACCTTGATAAGCTGGTGGTAAGTTGCCTTCTTGAACTGCTATAGCACAGGCTGGATGTAGACCCACAGTGCCGTTAAGGAGGAAATTCCAAGATTCTGACATAGTGACAGTGAAGTAATAGTGATGTATTTCAGGTCAGCATGATGAGCAGCTTGGAGGGAATTTTAGAAATTGTGTAGTCTCATGTATCTGTTGGCCTGTCTGTCGAGATGGATGTGGTCATGAGCTTGGAAGATGCTGTCTATGTTGCTTTGGTGAATTTCTGCAGTTCATTTTGTGGATGGTACACATTACTGCCACCAGACATCGGTAATGGAGGGATTGGTTGTTTGTGGGCTGCTTTGTTCTGGATGGTCTTGAGCTTCTTAACTGTTTTTGGAGCTGCATCCATCGAAGGAAGTGGAAAGTATTCTATCACGTTCCTGACCTGTGCCTTGTAGAGGCTTTGGGAGATTATTCATTGCAATAATCCTAGCCGCTGACCTGCTTTTGTAAATACTATATTTATGTGGCTAGTCCAGTTCAGTTTCTCTTCAATGGTAACCCCTAAGATATCGATAGTGGGAAATTCAGTGATAATAATGCAGTTGAAGACCTTTGTAAAACTGCAGTTAAAAGGAATTGGGAATAAGAATAGCTGCTTTCAGACCCAGTTAAACTACCTCAGCCCCAGGAAATAGCTGCAGGAGTTCCTCAGGATAGTATCTTATGTCTAGCCATCTTGTTGGAAAGTTGTATGTGGAGATGTTCACTGAACCATGTTTAGTTCTGTTAAATATTCCTCAGATAATGAAATCGCCCATTTACAATATTGCGAAGGACATGGACAAGATTCTTGCTTAGATTGAAAAGTGGTATGGAACACTTACATCCATCTGTCTTTCAATATTTCATGTCTTGTATCATCCTGCAATTTACCATTGATCAGAAACTAACTGGACCAACTAGCTGAAGTTCTGTGGCTACAAGAACAGATCAGGGTGGGCGGCACGGTGGCACAGTGGTTAGCACTGCTGCCTCACAGCACCAGAGACCCGGGTTCAATTCCCGCCTGGCGACTGATTGTGTAGAGTTTGCACATTCTCCCCGTGTCTGCGTGGGTTTCCTCCGGGTGCTCCGGTTTCCTCCCACAGTCACAAAGATGTGCAGGTCAGGTGAATTGGCCATGCTAAATTGCCCGTAGTGTTAGGTGAAGGGGTAAGTGTAGGGGTATGGGTGGGTTTCGCTTCGGCGGGTCGGTGTGGACTTGTTGGGCTGAAGGGCCTGTTTCCACACTGTAGGTAATCTAATCTAATTAAAAAATATTCTGAGTTAAGTGATTTGCTTCCTGACTCCAAGGAACCTTTATATTAATTACAAGGCACTTAGTGGCTTGGCAAATTACTGTTCCCTAAATGACTGCAGTTTCAGCAATACTTAAGAGCCTTAATATTATTCAGGGCAAAGCATACCACTACTTACCACCTCATCCACCATTTTGAGTGTGCACTCCCTCCATCAGCTGTACCTCCTGACTGAAATGTGTTGTATACAAAGGTGCACTGCAACAACTTTCCAAGGATTCCTTGGCTGCAATTCGGCCCAACAAGTCCACACCGAGTTGCCAAACCTAGTTGACTTACACTGTCTGAAGGACCAAATTATCAAAACAACCACCTGCAAGGTGTGCACTATCCTGACTTGATGTTGTACCCCTGTTCCTTTATTGTTGCCAGATGAAGATGTTGATAGTCTCCCAAGCAGCATTGTATGAGTGTCACATGGTCTGCAGCAGTTTAAGGACCTAGTACTCTCATATTTTCAATGCTGACATTGTCAGTAACTCTGGGCAGAGACAACTAAATGTTTAGAGCCTGTTGAAATGAATGTATAACAATATTCTTTATAATTAACATCTACAGAATATTTTTGTCCTGCCCAATATAATCTCAGATAAATAAGATTGCTTACAAATAGTTTTCTTGAGGAATAAAATAGAATTTCAAGTACTTTTTTGCCCTTTCAAAAGAGAAAAGAGACCCTGTCATAGAACCAAAAAAAGATGGAAATACTTCTGTCTATAGAAAGAAAAAACAGAAGAAATTGGACAGAATTTTCCAGACTTGTGGGAAAGACACCACAGTTGTTCCGCTGGGAGTTGGCCCACTATCATTCACACAACAGCAAGTGTGGAGGTTGCCCCCAGGAATATCTTGCTAATGGTACCTCCAGACTTAGAAATGCGTTGGTTGGGATGTTGGGAAACCTGTAGACAAATTCAATTCATTGTTTCAGTTCTGTAGAAAAGAGTAGCTGTCACTATTGAGAAAATCTCAAGTTTAACCATTATTGAACTGTTGATACAAGATTGATTATTTAGTATTGTTAAGTTTGGATCTTGTGTCATTGTTTCCTGTACCATTACAAATCAGCAGCAGAATGTTTTGAAAGTTTTTTTTAAAGCCTCGCTTATTACAGTTAAAATCCTAAGATTTAAGTTATCATCCATGTATTTAGTTTCATTGTTCTTGAATACATTTTGGTTAGATGAATCATTTTATAAATTTCAGTTTTTGTCAAGAATTCCAGTCATCATCCTATTTGATTTTCACTGTATGAACAAATCAGGTCTTCAAAATTGATTAAACATTTCTGTTGGTGCTTTGATCTCTGCATACACAATAAATCCCTGGGCAATGAATTTTTTTTTAACATTTCAGATTTGATAATCTGATTTGTGCACTGGTACTAATCAATCATATCTATATATCAATAGTTCTGTAATGAATAAGTTAATTTTCATTTGACCAAACTTCATTAAGATAACATTTTTGAATTTTTTTCATTAATGCCCTTGCTTTTTCAAATGGTCATTATGGTTAAGTGCTATATTTTGCTAATTATATAAAACCAAGGGGACAAACTGCATTTTGTTTACAGTAGAAAAGATATTGTATGAAAACTTGACTGTTCACATGGTGCTGCATAATTTTACCATGGTACACCTGAATGAAAATGTAAGTTTGCATCTATGTCTACAAAATAGTATATTTGTATGAATTGACTTCCATGTTTCCTTGGTTTTTTTTCTAACTTTGCATGTGGATTGCTATATTTAATCCAGACATTTGCTTAAGAAAAGATTATTGAGAATATTTAAGATAGTACATTGAATCAGAATCCTAATTTAGATACAGAACTGAGATCATCAGTGTCACAAGTTCTTTTAAAAAAGGGCTTGAAAGTACTTTGACTGCCTTCTCCAATAGATTCATAATATTGGAGATTCCAACTTGTCCAAAACCATATACAGTCAAGAGTGTGGTGCTGGAAAAACACAGCAGGTCAGGCAGCATCCAAGGAGCAGGAGAATCGATGTTTCAGGCATAAGTCCTTCATCAGGAATTCCTTCATCATGAATTCCTTCATTCCTGATGAAGGGCTTATGCCTGAAATGTTGACTCTCCTGCCTCTCGGATGCTGCCTGACCTGCTGTGCTTTTCCAGCACCACACTCTTGACTATAATCTCCAGCATCTGCAGTCCTCACTTTCTCTGAAAAACATACACAACTGTACATGTCTGATCCATTAGAAGAATTAACTCGGTGACTGAACCAAAAAACAATTATAGTTCAGTGTTCATATTAATAATCCCCTTGGCATTAATGTGAAAGATTATGTCACCAGAAGTCTGTCTTTCTGGGCAGGAATTCAGTGTGTGCACAAAGGTATGACTTGAATGGCTGTAGTCATAATTTGGATTATTCCTCATATTCCATTTGGAGAGCCAGTGACCACATCTTCCTTGGTCTGTTCTCAAGCGGTGAGATTTGCTGATATCTTGCATAGAGGGTTGAAACCTAGGACTTCATTAACCTAAGTAGTAATCAGATTACAGTTAGTGATGTTTGAAGTTAACCAGGATGTGCCATCAAAGAGTAGTTTTGTCATCAGTTTGTGGGGCATGGAGTGGTCCAGTAAGAACTAAATGATTTCTGACAGGTACACATTTTTTTGTTTGAGGTTCTGTGTTAATTTTTTAGTTATTAGCTGATGGTGTTCTTTGAAGATGATTTTCCTGCAGCAACAAAAGGTTCAGAGTGCTACTGTGAGAATCTGTCTGAACCATGTTGGCCCAGAAATAATTCTCGTGCCATCCAGGATATCTACAATTTTTCTGCTCTTGGATAAATCAGGTAGGTGAAACAATGCGTAATAAGTGACAAGTTTTCTTGTGAGATTAATGTTGTTCTGAAGTTGTTTTGGGGGAGTTGCCAATAGGACAACATATGGTAACAAGTGAGGTTGGGTCAGTTGATTTCAGAAGTGGACATGCGTTTCTTTCTGGTCTTTGAGTTGTTCATGTGGAAGGTTGAACCAACAGCCTTGGCAGCATTTGGTGCAAGTCTCCATTTTCTAAAATAATTTACATAATCTTCACTTTAAAAAAAAAATCCTTGTTCTGTAGCTGGAATGCCAAGTCTTGAGCATACGTCAAGACGAGGCAAAGGAATGGTGATACTGTCAATGGAGAGGTAATTGAGCACCCCAGGCTAATGCTGTAGAAGGCTCAAATCTCACCAAGGATAATGGTGAAATTAGAATGTAATTTCAAGAACAGACTTGACCTCGTCCTCACCAATGAATCTATCACAGATGTGCATGACAATATAGGTAGGAGAGTGACCACTACCAGTCATTGTGGAAACAAAGGCACATTGAGAATACCTTCCATTGTGAGGTGTGGCATTACTACCATGTGTGGCTAAATCAGGTTGACTTTGAATAGATCCAGCAGCTCAAAACTGAACATCTATAATTTGATGTGATCCATCATCAGAGTCATAGAGATGTACAGCATGGAAACAGACCCTTTGGTCCAACCCGTCCATGCCGACCAGATATCCCAACCCAATCCAGTCTCACCTGTCAGCACCCAGTCCATATCCCTCCAAATCCTTCCTATTCATATACCCATCCAAATGCCTCTTAAATGTTGCAATTGTACCAGCCTCCACCACTTCCTCTGGTAGCTCATTCCATACACATAGCACCCTGTGTAAAAACGTTGCCCCTTAGATCTCTTTTATATCTTTCCCCTCTCACCCTAAATCTATGCCCTCTAGTTCTGGACTCTCCGACCCCAGGAAAAAGACTTTGCCTATTTACCCTATCCATGCCCCTCATAATTTTGTAAACCTCTATAAGGTCACCCCTCAGCCTCTGATGCTCCAGGGAATACAGCCCCAGCCTGTTCAGCCTCTCCCTATAGCTCAAATCCTCCAACCCTGGCAACATCCTTGTAAATTTCTTCTGAACCCTTTCAAGTTTCACAACATCTTTCCGATAGGAAGGAGACCAGAATTGCACGCGATAAGCAGCAGAATAATTGTATTCAACTATAACCTGTAACCATATGGTCTGACGTTTCCTGTGGTAGATCAGCCCTAGCTCAATGGGTACTGGAGGGTATGCCCGGAGCAGAACTCCGCATACATAAGAAAGTGTTAATCTCCTGAAGCTACAAGACAGGACTATTCACAATCCAAACAGTAGATGCTAAGTGATCCTGCAACCAAAGGATCAAATCTAAGCTCTGCGCTTGCTGCAACACCATGTCGTTGTGGACAATCAAACAACTGAGATGAAGACTTCACAAATACCTTCATCCTCAAGGATAGAAGATCCCAGCACATCAGTGCAAAAGAGCACGCTGATGCATTTCCATTCATCTTGAGTCAAAAGTGCTGAAGGAAGGCCTGAGGCTTCCAATATCACAGACACCTGTCTTCCAGCAGTTTGATTTGCTCCATGTGATATAAAGAAATTGCCAAAGCACTGGATATTATGAAAGCTATGGGCCCTGACAACATTGTCAATTATTCTGAAGCACAAGTCTACATGCCCAGCTGAGCTGTTGCAGTACATCTACAATGCTAGCATCTATCTGGCACTGGAAAATTGCCCAGGTATATCCTGCCCACAAAGAGGGCATTAATGAGGTCAGAAGGAATTGTCCTATCAGTCTACTCTCAATTGTCAGCAAAGAGATCGACGAGGTCATCAACAGTGCTATCAAGTGGTACTTGCAATAACCAGCTCACTCAGTTTGAAATCCACCATAGGTAGTTGCTGCTCATTTCATTACAACTCTGGTTAAAACATGGAGAAAAGAGCCAAACTCCAGAGGGAAGACAGACAAGACCTTAACATCAAGACAGTATTTGACTGAGGATGACATAAAGCAGCCCTGGCAAAACTGGAGTCAATGTGAATCAAGGGTGGGGAAGCTCTTCAATTTTCAGAGTCAGCTGTAGCATAAAGAAAGAAGGTTATGATTTTTGAAGGTCAATCATTTCAGTTCCACTATACCATTACAGGTGTGCCTCATATTTGGATTTTAGGCCCCATAGAACATGGAACAATACAGCACAGAACAGGCCCTTCGGCCCACGATGTTGTGCCGAACATTTGTCCTAGCTTAAGCACCCATCCATGTACCTATCCAATTGCCGCTTAAAGATCACCAATGATTCTGACTCTGCCACTCCCACAGGCAGTGCATTCCATGCCCCCACCACTCTCTGGGTAAAGAACCTACCCCTGACATTCCCCCTATGCCTTCCACCCTTCACTTTAAATTTATGTCCCTTTGTAACACTCTGTTGTACCCGGGGAAAAAGTTTCTGACTGTCTACTCCTATCTATTCCTCTGATCATCTTATAAACCTTATCAAGTCACCCCTCATCCTTCGCCGTTCCAATGAGAAAAGGCCTAGCACTCTCAACCTATCCTCGTACGACCTATTCTCCATTCCTAGCAACATCCTGGTAAATCTTCTCTGCACTCTCTCCAAAGCTTCCACAGCTTTCCTAAAATGAGGCGACCAGAACTGCACACAGTACTCCAAATGTTGCCTAACCAAGGTCCTGTACAGCTGCAACATCACTTCACAACTCTTGAATTCAATCCCTCTGCTAATGAAAGCTAATACACCATTGGCCTTCTTACAAACTCTATCCACCTGAGTGGCAATTTTCAAAGATCTATGAACATAGACCCCAAGATCCCTCTGCTCCTCCACCTTACTAAGAACCCTACCGTTAACCCTGTATTCCACATTCTTATTTGTCCTTCCAAAATGGACAACCTCACACTTGACAGGGTTGAACTCCATCTGCCACTCTTCAGCCCAGCTCTGCATCATGTCTAAGTCCCTTTGCAGCCGACAAGAGCCCTCCTCACTATCCACAACTCCACCAATCTTCGTATCATCTGCAAATTTACTGACCCACCCTTCGACTCCCTCTTCCACATCATTAATAAAAATTACAAACAGCAGAGGACCCAGAACTGATCCCTGCGGAACTCCACTTGTAACTGGACTCCTGGCTGAATATTTGCCATCTACCACCACTCTCTGACTTCGACCGGTTAGCCAGTTTTCTATCCAACCGGCCAAATTTCCCTTTATCCCATGTGTCCTGACTTTCCACATAAGCCCACCATGGGGAACCTTATCAAATGTCTTACTAAAATCTATGTACACTACATCCACTGCTCTACCCTCATCCACATGCTTCATCACCTCCTCAAAGAATTCAATAAGACTTGTAAGGCAAGACCTACCCCTCACAAATCCGTGCTGGCTGTCCCTAATCAAGCAGTGCCTTTCCAGATACTCATAAATCCTATTCCTCAGGACCCTTTCCATTACTTTGCCTACCACCGAAGTAAGACTAACTGGCCTGCAATTCCCGGGGTTATCCTTATTCCCTTTTTTGAACAGGGGGACAACATTCGCCACTCTCCAGTCCCCTGGTACCACCCCCGTTGACAGTGAAGATGAAAAGATCATTGCCAACGGCTCTGCAATTTCCTCTCTTGCTTCCCACATAATCCTAGGATATATCCCATCAGGCCCGGGGGATTTGTCTATCCTCAAGATTTTCAAAATGCCCAACACATCTTCCTTCCCAACAAGTATCTCTTCTAGCTTACCAGTCCGTTTCACACTCTCCTCTTCAACAATGATTTGAGTTGCTTGAGCAATGATCTTCCCTTCATTATATGGTTAAAAGTGGGGATGTTTACTGCGCAATGTTCAGCATTTCTCCTGCTGAAGCAGCCTGTGTCCATATGCAGCAAGAACTGGTCAACATTTGGGCTGGCCAGAAATAACTAATGTTGCCTGCCACTTGTGTGGTACTAATGACCACCTCCAACAAGAGAATCTAATCATCACCACATGATGTTCATCACATAGCCATCACTGAATACGTCTTCAAGTACATCTTGGCAGTTTCTGTTTTACCAGAAACTAGACTGGATCGGCCATCTAAATACCATACCAACGAGCAGGTCAAAGGCTAGGAATCCTGCAGCAAGAACTCCCCATCTAACTTCCCAAAGTCTGTCCACTAAGTACAAGGCACAATTCAGGATCGAAATGGAAGATTCTCCACTTGCCTCAGTGGATATAGTTCCCAACAAAGTTGAAGCAGTTTGAAACCATTCAGGACAAAGCAACCCCGTGATATAGATTGGCTATGCTAAATTGCCTCGTAGTGTCCAGGGATATGCAGATTAGGTGGATTAACAATTGTAAATGTGGGGTTAAGGGAACAGGGTAGGGGCTGTCTAAGTGTAGACCCAGAGGTGAAAATATTTGTCTAAATGTAGAATTATGCAAACATATTCTTGATAAAAATTTTGCCAATAGATTTAAACAGGTACAGTGAAATTGATCACTTCAGTATTGTGAACAAGTGAATCCAAAATGGAGAATGGTGAATGTACATCCTGAGGCTGATTACTTATGGAGCAATGATGCTGAGATTACCTGGATTACCAATGATTGTGATGAAGACAAGGAAGATTCATATAATGAAGCCATAGAAATTGGCTGTGTGACAAATGATCAAGTCATTCAGATAGTGGCCAAAGTGTTTATGGTTTTTGAGAAGATTTGTAGCTCAGGTTGAGATTCAGGTTGTAAGTTTGCTCGCTGAGCTGGAAGGTTTGTTTTCAGATGTTTAGTCACCATGGAGTGGTTTAGATGAAGTATTACAATGATGAGAATGTATGTAGTTTGTAATGTTACGAAACAAATAAATCCACTAATATTTAATAAGAAGTTTTTAGTACTATTGAGTATTGCTTTATTCCATTGCGACCAAATCAATCATGTTAATCCATCAGAATCATAACTCACGTAGAAGGTAACAGCCTTACTTTTAACCTAAAATATTAGTCTGTGATTTTACTTTTTCACGATTGCATGTCTTTGCTTTTCTCAATTTTTAAGTAGCATCCTGCACAATCTAAGAGCTTGCTGATTACACAATTTAAGCATGGGCTGTTCAATATTTTATGCAGTACTTGATGAAAATCCTCTTGTTGGAAAATGAGTATTATTAACCACAATTCAAATCTTTACAGTGGCTGACTAAATAGATGTGTGATTAGGATTGCTCAGGGATAAAAATTACACTTTGACTTAACATTTATTTGCAGTGAAATATAGTGGTGGATTAAATATGATCAATGTTATTTCTTAATAGTTGAAGAAAAAAATTGGTGTAGAAATTGATTTTATGATTTTAATTCAAAGAATTTTTCATAGATCAAATATATTCTCAGTTTTATATTACAAAATAAATGGAAGCACATATACATGACCGTCATGGCTTTATAAAAATTTAGTTGCACTTTACATTGCAAATAATCTGCCACATGTGCAATCTTAAATCTAACATGTGAATGACAAATATTTCACTTGTTAACATCTCAACTCTGACTGTTATAAATGTTTTTACAGATAGCAAATTCTAAATTATACTTAGAAATTTATTAATGGCTCATAATGAGCCAATGTACAGATTAAATCATTATCTAGGCTTGCAAATGGCTACATTCTAAAATACAATAGCCATGAAAATATTATAGCTGAAAATGTGTTGCTGGAAAAGCGCAGCAGGTCAGGCAGCATCCAGGGAACAGGAGAATCGACGTTTCGGGCATAAGCCCTTCTTCAGGGAAGAAGGGCTTAGCCCGAAACGTCGATTCTCCTGTTCCCTGGATGCTGCCTGACCTGCTGCGCTTTTCCAGCAACACATTTTCAGCTCTGATCTCCAGCATCTGCAGACCTCACTTTCTCCTCCATGAAAATATTATACTTAATAATTTATCAGGGAAGTTAGTATGTAGGGCAGTTGCAAATATAACGTCAGCACCAACAGTTGAGTCTAAGAGAAGTCGTATTTCTATTAGAAAAGTACTGACCAGTCATTTCTTTTCGAGAAAGTTGTACAGTAGCCTATCAAAATAGTATTTATGTTCAAGTGATTTAAATACTTTTGGCAATAGCCCAGAAGAAGCATTAAAATCAATGGGTAATTAATGGGTTTATCATGCAATGATCACTATTACTATCAACTTCATTTTAATTTCTTAGCAGTTCAGTGAGGTAGTATTACAACATAGAAACTAAAAAAGTACACTTCGCATTACAAAAACACAATTTTAGTACATTGTTACTACTAATTTGCTGTTTCCCTTCTTTGTAATTATCTTGAATTGTAAGCAAACTTGCCTATTAGTTTTAACTCTGACATTTCTTCTTTAAATGGATAGAAGAACTCACATAGCGCAAAGATAATGCAATAACCAGGTTATCATCCATGCCTCATTTATGTTGTGTGAAAGGGTAAAAATCTTAGTTTATACGAGAGAAGAAATTACTGTGAAAACTGCATTTTTGCTTTGGCCACACAACTGAACTCTCAATCTCTGCCAAAATTGTAACAAAGTGGTATAAGTACTGTTTACAGACCAAGAGCATCTGTGAAGTTTAAAAGTAATTATCAGAATCAAAAAAAGAATCGCAATCTTATAGATGATAAACAGACAACCAGAATTGACTCATGTAAAGGAGAGAATCAAGCTTGTGTACACTGGCTAAAAATACTCAAATTGGCAGTCTAAAATGTCAGCCCAAGAAGAGCATTAATGCAAGTACAAAGACTTTTCACTAACACCAGTCTGGAAGTTACCATTGACCAGATACTTAACTGAACCAGCTGTTTAAAAAAAAAAGTGGTAACAACAGCAGTCAAGGGTTGGAAATTCTCCATAAAGTAATTCATCTCCTGACTCACCACAGTCTGTTACTCATCTATAAGGCACAATCAAAGTGTGATGGAATACATTTTCACTTTCTTGGATGAGCGAGTCAATAACAGTCAAGATCAACACAGTTTAAAGAAAAGTTTGACTGACACCCAACCTGCTATGTTAAATATTCATTCATCCCACCACTGACAGTGTATCCAAATCAAGGTGCATTGCAGTAACTTGCCAAAATACCTTTGACTGCACTTCCAAATTCACAATCTTGACTGCCTATAAGAAAATAGACTTTAAAAATGCTTGGGAATATCACCACCACTTCAGAGCTGCTGTGGAACTGATCATACAAAAAACTGTAAATATTTCAGGTTTACAGTATCTACAGTATTTTACCTTTGAGCTGGGACCCAGTTAGTTGACATGTTTCAGATTTTACATAAGGGTTACAGAAATATTCCCAATATATACAAAAGTGCAAGCAATTCAGCCTCTTGAGCCTATTCTATAATTCTGTTAAGCAATGGTTCATTTGTAGCTTAATTTTATTTATCTGCCTTTACCTTATGTCACTCCTTAGTTTTATTTAAATTGACTAATTTCAAGAGGGATTCAGTGGATACAGTTAAGGTAAATTCAGCAAAAAGGCCTGTTTTCAAGTCCCACCTGCTCTACACTTATTACATGTCTGAACAGGTTGATTAAGAAGTATCTATGAAGGCTGAACTGAACTGGGAAAATAGATTAAAAGATATGACAGTGGAGATTTTAAGAACATTCAGTGAAGATTTATTCCAGTGAGAAGGCAAGAGACATCATCTGTGGCTAAATGAAGAAGTTAAGGATTACATCAATCTAAAGAAAAACTGTACAAATTTGTAACAATCAGAAGATTGGTCAGGTTTTAAGAACCAGCAAAGAATAGGCTTAAAAAGAGTATGAGGAAAAAGCTAGCCTGTAATATATAAACAAATGTTAAGATTTTACAAGTACTTAAATGGAAGAAGGTTAAAAATCACACAACACCAGGTTATAGTCCAACAGGTTTAATTGGAAGCACACTAGCTTTCGGAGCGACGCTCCTTCATCAGGTGATTGTCACCGGCATCTCCGAATCATTAAATGGAAGAGAGTTACTAAACCTACTGATGGTTCTCTGGAAATTTAAGGGAATTTAATAGATGCATTGTGCCTGTTTTCACTAGATCTCTTAGAAAACTTCCAAAAGATACTAAAACATAAAGAGGGGAAGGCATTTGAACAATCACAATCACAAGGAAAAATGTGGTGGGAAAACTACTGGATGGCCTCTATCCTAAGGTCTTAAAAGGAGTGCCTGCAAAGGCACTAGAAGGTATTTGTTATGATCTTCTAAAATTCCCTAGATTCAGGAAGGATACCAAAGGATTGGAAGTAACTACATTAATACTTTTATACAAGAAAGGATGGAGACAGAAAGCAAACAACTCTACACCAGTTAGCCTAACATCTGTCTTGGGGAAATTGTGAAAATCCATTAGGGAGGTTATGATTTTCTAAGTATCCAGCTATAATGTATTCAAGCAGAATCAACATTGCTTTGTGAAAGTGATACCATGTATAACTAAATTATTAGCATTTTTTGCGGCCAGTGATAAGGAGGAACCTGTAGATTTGGAGCACTCAATTTGCAAATGACATTTAATAAGGTTCTGCATCAAAGCTAAGAACCTATGGTGTTAGGGATAACCTATTAGCACAGATACGTGAAGAAAGATATTATTGCATTGGAAACAATTCTGAGAATTAATTCCAGAGATGAAAGGCTTGTCATATAAAGGAGAGATTAAGCAGTTTAAGCCTCTATTTGCTGGAATTTACAAAGATGACAGGATATTTAATTGAGGTCTATTAGATGCTAAAGGGGATTGACAAAGTAGATGTAGAGCACATACTTCCCCTCATGGGGCAATTTAGAATGGAAAGTCACAGTTTCAAGATAAGGGGTGACTGATTCACTACAGAAAATGAGGAATTATTTCCTCTCAAAGGGTTGTGAATCCACAAAAGTCACTATTCCACAATGTGGTACATGCTGGGACAGTGAATAAATTTGAGGAGGAGACAGACAGACTTTCAATTAGTATTGGGTTAATGGGTTAAAGGATTATTGGGAGCAAGCAGGAAAATGAGTTGAGACGGAGGTGAGATCAGCTATGTTTATATTAATTAGTGGAGTGGGATCAAAGGGCTGAGGTGCCTATTACTGCTCCTTATGTTACCAATAATTGATTGGTCACCTACAATAACTAGGGAATTAGGATAAATGTGCTTTTTGCATTAGCAAACAGTAATTAGTGGAATGTCACAGAATTCAGTGTTGGATCCTCAACTATATGCAACGACTTAGATGGAAATATTAAAGGCACAGCTGTTAATTTGCTGATGACACCAACAGAGGTAGGAAAGTAAGTTGTCACGAGTTGGTAAAGAGTCTGCAAAGGGATAGAGATAAGAAGTGAGCGAGCAAAATCCTGGCAGACTGAATACAGTATCAATAACTTGAACTCGTCCAGTTTGGCAGGAAGAATACAAAAGCAGTGTTTGTATAGAGAGAGATTACAGAACTCTGGGATCTGAGTGTCCTGACATACAAAACTCAATGTTAGTATGCAAATACATAAATGATTAGGAAAGCAAATGTAATGCTGGAATTTATTGCAAGGGTTATAGCATATAAGAGGTAAGGTTTATTGCAACTGTATAGAGCCAGCTATACAATTGTGTACAGTTTTGGTTTGCTTATTGGAAAAAGAAATTGCTTTAGAAGCACTTCAGGGAAGGTTAATTTAACATTTCTCATTTTTTAAAATTCAACTCATTCCTGGAATGGAGGGCTTATTTTATGAAAGATTTTAGAAGAAGGAGACGTGAACTTATAAGACACATTGTATTTGAGGGGGGCTTGATATGGTAGATACAGGGAGCATGTTTCCTTCAGTGCAGGAGACAAGAACCAAGAGATACAGTTTAATAATGACAGGTCTCAGTCTGAAGACGCGATGAGTTTTTTTTTCTTTTATAAGACTGTTAGCATGTAGAATTCTCTTCCCAATAAAGCAGTAGAGGCAGGGATATGTGAGTTCGTTTAAGGCAGAACTAGATAGATATTAGATATTGTTAGGAGAAGGGAAGTGAAAGAGAGACCACAACCAGATCAACCACGATCATAATGAATGGCAGAATGGGCTCAAGGGGTGAGTTTCCTATTCAGTCACCTAAGTCTAATTTGAGATTCCTCATCTCATACTCAAACAACACCAACCAGAATAATGTGGCTATCAGAAATCCAAACTTTGTATTATATTCTCAATAATGTTTGTTGTGACTTGTAACAGAGGCTCCAGACTTCATCTCATTATGAAGCAACTGAAGATATCTCTTGCAATGAATCGTATACCTGTAAACAACATAATTGCTTTTAATGCAATATTTTAAAAAATATTTATATAATTGTAAATGGAATAAATATAACAAAGTACAAACCTTTTTAATATCTGGTCTCTTATTCTTCTTTTCATTTAAACACTGACTTGCAGTTAAATACATTTTCTCAATTGTCACAGAGTCCTGATCCTGCATCTTTTTATCAATGTAATCCTCGATAGACATTTCTTCATCTTCAATTTCTTCTTTGATATCAAACTTGAGGATTAACAGTAAAGTAAAAAAATCAGATTGCACCTATAATTATTTACTGGAATTCTAAAGACCTCAGTAAGGAAATCAAATTTGATACTTATAAACATTGTATTTCATTGATTAAAGAATTCAATGGTTGATCAGTGTATCTAAATCCTTAGATTTGTCAGTGTACTTTTGTTGTTGAATCTGATATCTTAGACTGAAGGGGGAGAGACAAAGCAGGAGTTGGGAGGGAGGATTGAAACTTTTTAAATCTTCCCCAGCTGGACATCAATCGTATCAAGTTGAATTGATACCCAGGACATTTCTACAAATGTATATATGAAAATGTTGCATTACCAGTAATTGTGGTTCACGAGATTCATCAACGGGTGGAAGTCCTGTTATTAATTCTAATAAGACCTATGGTCCAACAAGAGGAATAGAACAGTTACTCATATTTTTCACAAGTTATCTTGAATGTTTTAAAACTACAACAGCTTGCAATACCAGTCAGTGAATCTGCAATTCCACTGGGGAGGATGATGTCCATCACATTTAGCCTGAAACTGCAGTCCCTGGCAAGTGGGGGTTATTGGTGACAGCCTTCATCAACCACTTCTACCTCTTCCTGATGCCAAGTCCCTCAATCAGACAGGGTGCCTGACTACAAAGAAATCCCCAAGGAGGTCATTGGCAAAACTGTTTTCTCAGAAGAGCAATCAACAAAATGGAGCAGCAGTGTCTAAAAAGTTGGATTTTAAACGTGTACTTCAAGCAAGAGATTGAGACAAGAAAGGGTTAACAGAAGAGTTCCAAAACATGGATTAAAGACTGGGAAATTAAAACTAAAGAATATTTACATTTATGTGGTTTAGGCAAAAAGGAAAAAGAAGATAGGATAGTACCAATAATAAGGAACAGGATCAATGTATTAATGGGAAATTATGAAACACCCTTATTCAAAACGAGGAGTCTATAGTCAGAATTAATGCTTGGTTTTCAAAAGACATACATTCCTTTCAGATAGTATTAAAACAAAGAAAAAAAGTCATAAAGTTGCTAAAAGAAAAGAATTGTAAATCTGACTTCTGGGAAAATTTTAGAATTCAACAAAAGAGAAATTGATAACGAAAGAGTGCAGAATAGGAATGTAAAACAGTAAGAAACATAAAATGAATTGTAAAAGCTTCTGTAGGTATGTTTTTTAAAAAAGGAAAAGATTCATAAGGACATAGGTGGTTCCATTAGAGGCAGTGACAGGACAATTTATGAAAAGAAATAGAGAAATGTCAGAAGTTAAATAAGTACTGTGTCTTTCTTCAAAGAGGAAGACAAAACAAGGCTGACACTATTAAGATCTAAGTATCCAGTGACAATGAGGAACTGAAAGAAAAATATTAATTAAAAAATTAGCTTTGGAAAAAATTAACTGGGCTGAAAAATTACAAATCTCAGGATCTCATTACCACGTATTGAAAGAGATGACGACAGATGGTGGTGGATACAATGGTTATCATCTTCTAAAATTCTAATTCTGCAGTAGGGCCTTCAAACTGCAACATTGCAAATGTAACCCCATTGTTTAAAGAGACAGAAAATGAGGAATTACAGACCTGTTAGCCTGATAACAATACCAGGGAAAATACTAAGATCTGTTATAAAGCATGTGATTACTGGATATGTAGAAAACAATTGCCTGACTTGGCAGAGTCAACATGGTTTTACGAATGGAAACTCATATGTGATAAAGCTATAGTTTTCTTGAGGTTGTTACTAACGGTCAATAAGGGAGAACCAGTGGATGCGATGTACTTGAATTTTCAGAGAGCTTTCCATAAAGTCACACACAGGTTAATAAACAAAAACTAAAGCATATTGAATTGAAAGTAATAGCACAGAATGAGGAATGGGAACTGGCAGAAAGCAGAGAATAGAAATAAATGGGTCATTCTCAGATTGACAGGATTGACCAGTGGACAACTACAGGGATAAGTACTTAGACCCCTAGCTGTTCACAATCTACATAAATGATTTGGATGTGGGGACCGATTGTAAACTTCCAAGTTTCCAAAGGATACAAAACCTGGTGGGTACACAAGTTGTGAAAAGGATGCAAACAGATTTCAAAGTGATTTAACTAGGCTGAGGGAGTGGGCAAGAACATGTGTTGAGGCATTCATTATTATGATATTTCATTTTGGTCTGGAGCTGAATTTGAAAAGTAAACTTTAACAGCAGCTTGATGTTTTTTTGGAAAAAAGAGCAAACAAACTGATATTTTCTTATGGGAACTGACCTGGCAAGTTAATTACAGGTTAGTAATTGTTTTAAGACTACAGCAGACACTTCAACACTAGGATATGTTATGCTCAAGAACTGGCAGCTGTTGGATGTTGAATTGGTCAATCAATGATGGAATGGTGCTGGCTAGCCAAATGATGAAAATGTAGAAAAACCATAGTTTGAATTGGTTGCTTTCTAGTTATCCTCCAGTTCAAGATTTGTTGAATGTTTTGAGGAAAGCTTTCCCAATTATAAGAAATAAATGAATATTCCTGGGAGCCTACTGGAAGCTGTTTGCATAGACTGCTGACTTCGGAATTCAAGCTCCTTAATGTTGTTGGAAATGCTCATCCAGGCAAGTGAGGAGCATCACAGCTGAGATGGCTGACCTTCTACAACCACAATCATAATGAGAGGTGATCTCAGAAACTTACAAAATTCTTAAAAATTCTTAAAGGGGTAGACAGAGTAGATACAGTAAATATATTTCCTCTGGCCGTTGTGTATACAACCAAGGCAAACCATTTAGGAATGAGATGACTTAGAACTTCACTCATCTCAGAAATTCTTCACCTCAAAGCAATGTGGATTTTCAGTTATTAAGTAAGTTCAAGACAGAGTCTGAAAGATTTCTGTTTAAAAGCATCAAACAACGTAGGGACAAAATAGAAAAATTGCAAGATGGATGGCAAGCTAATGATTCAAAACTGCAGAGTGGGGTTGAGAAGCTGAATTGCCTACTCCTACTCATATGATCTGAGGCAGTTAAAGTTGTGGTTCCCAACAGTGAGGAGATGGCAAGACAGCAGTGAACTAGTGAAATGTGGAGACAACAAAACAGTTGAGGATTTTTGGAGTAGGAAGGCGAAAACAGGAACAAAAGCAGCAGATTTTGTGTTTTTTTTTCATGATGAGTTATCAGAGTTGGAACTTTAGCTCAAGGTCAAACATGACAGCAAAACTGCAAATAATCTGGGTCAGCCTGAGGCTATGGTCAAAATGACAGGGGCACTGAATTTGTAGAAAGGCGGAATATAATAGTTTCAGGTTCTCAATGTTCAATTGGAACAAATTACAGACTACTAAGACTGGATGTCTAACAGTCTTAAGATGATTGAGGCTCAGAGCTCATGAGTGTATATGAAAGCCTATGTGTGTAAACAATGTGGCAAAAGGGCAGTTGTAGATAAGGAAGACAACAGGGCTAAGAGTTGATCTTTGGAGGACTCCAGAGGTAACAATACAACAGTGGGAAAAGAAACGTGCTTGGATTGTTCGTTGTATGATCAGATGGGTGTGGTTGAAAATAACACTGACCCAGTAACAAAAGATGAAAGAAGTGGAAAAGGATGTTGTTGTGCAATATGGAATATGCAGTATAATTCACTACAGTCAGTTTGGTTGTTTTCTCTATTCTTTCATGGGATATAGGTGTTACTGACTAGGACAGCAGTTATTGCCCATCCCTAATTGCCCAGAGAGTAGTTAAGAGTCAACCACACTACTGAGAGGCATCACTTGTATTAGGAGAAAGTGAGGACTGCAGATGCTGGAGATCAGATCTGAAAAATGTGTTGCTGGAAAAGCGCAGCAGGTCAGGCAGCATTCAAGGAGCAGCCCTTCCTGATGAAGGGCTTATGCCCGAAACGTCGTTTCTCCTGCTCCTTGGATGCTGCCTGACCTGCTGTGCTTTTCCAGCAACACATTTTTCATCACTTGTATCAGGTAAGGATGACAGATTTCCTTCTTTAAAGGACATTAATGAACCAGACGTTTTTTTTTAATTGACAATGAACAGTGGTTATATATCAGGCTAACTTATTTATCATTCTTGAATTCAAAGTTCACCATCTGCCCTGGTAGGATTTGAACCCATGTCTGCAGAACGTTAGTCTGGGGTTCTGGATGATTAGTTCAGTGACATTATTACCATGCTACTGGCACCCCGTAACTTACACTGATCGCGGCTCAAAAACTCCATTTTTACTTTTTGCTTTTGTCACTATTTAGTGAATATAAAATTAACACACACAGAATGTGTGGGTTTCCCTGACTTATTCCAGAGGTGTTTAGGATGGGACTCAGCCCAGATTCCAGGGTTGAGAGTCAAGACCACCCCAAACGCCTGCCAATAGCTCTCAGAAAAAAGTCAAGAATATGCCGCTCTTTTTCAGCAAAGGGCAAGGGAAAATCCTTTCATACACATTTGAAGCTTATAAGTAACTTTAGTTTTCTGAGATATACACTCTAACGGTTTTACTAAGTGGAAAAAATTTGACTCGTTGAACCTCAGGAGAAATATCACTATTACTTACAATGCCAAAGCTAAAAACATCCGACTTTGGAGTAATCTCCCCACGCATTGCCTCTGGAGCCATGTATGCAGTTGTGCCGACAATTTTCTCAGTTAACATTGTTTGTGTTAAACGTGATGATGCTCGGCTAAGTCCGAAGTCTGAAATCTTAGGAACAAATAGAGCATCCAACAAGATGTTTGCACTGAAAAACAAAATGAGCAGCATACAATCTTTAAGGAGCGAAAATCTATATGCAAGGACATGAAGTCATGGCAAATATGCATATTATATCAGCTTCTTAGGGTTACTAAAATTCATATTCTATGCTCATTGTATTATATTAAGTACAGTGCCTCAGAAAGAACTATGAAATGGAAACTTCAATGCTGAAAATTAAATATTAATTAAATATTGTTAAAATTATGTTTCCTTGCACTATTTCGTACAGTGTGAACTAGGTGTGTGAAAGAATCCATTATAATGCAGGGGTTCTAATAATCAATAATTTATTTGACTTTCGTTTTATGGACAACTGTAAGAATTAGAATTATCAAAAAATTAATTTTGCAGTATAGAACTTGAATATTGCTGCAAAAAGACTGATTTTTGTCAAAGCTTTTCATCTTACATTTATCAGGACAAATTGCAAGAAATACCCAAAGGGAGAACAACATTTATACTAAAGAAATGGAGAGTGCAGATTTGTTGGCAAGTGGTCTTTGACTATAGACAAAAGTGTTGCCATGGAGAATGCATCAGTTAATGATAACTGACAGTTAACTGCCAATGTTGTTTACATTTTAAACAAAGCATGTTGAATCCCATCAATGTATTTTTCTGAGAAATGAATGAAAAAATGATGTTTATTTTGCTGTATTCACACAGATACAGTGAATGTACATGTTCTTCCTGTCTGCAAAGTACATGGTCCTGTGTATTAATATGAAGTTTAGAATTTTTGGAAAGATTCATAGCTCAGATGATGGATGAGGTCGTAGATTCATTTACCGAGCTGGTGTGTATTTCTGCAGACGCTCTGTTGCTTCGCTAGGTGACATTGTCAGTGCATCTTTGATAAAATGTTGGTGGTCTATCACACCTGGTATTTATGTGTTCATTGAGTGAGTTACAGTTGGAGTGCCTGGCCTCAAAGAATTTTCTTGCGTATTTCTGATGCAAGAGAATTCTTGGAAGCCTGGCTCCCCAACCATAACTGACTCAATAAACACATTAAACTGGACCCCATATACAAACCACTCCAATACAGAACTGGAAGTATCAAAAAAGCAGAGACACAAATACCAGGCAGGATAGACTTCCAACACTTTATTGAAGACCCGCACTATATCACCTCATGAAGCAATGAAACATCTGCAGAAAACACACCAGCTCAGTGAACGAATCTATGACCTCATTAATTTGTAGTTTCCAGGATATGCAAACATGCCTCATTACGCAATCCTAAATTGGTCGTCAGCATAAATCTTTTTAGACTCAGGTTTATATAGCATATGCTGTTGAATAATGGAATCACATCTAACGTTGGACACTGTTGAGAGTTTTGCAAGCGTGGGCTGGTTATGTATAGTTAGCACTTTACTTGTTAACAGTGATGGGGTTATTCTGTTTGAAATGATCAATCAGTCTTTGGGTTGTACAATATACTCACCTAGCATCACACTGGCACTGAAATTCATATACAGTAGCGCCTAGATATACAAACGACCCTGTTCACGTACAAATCAATTTACGAACAGGATTGTATGTAAAAGTTTGCTTCAATGTACGTACGAAATTCAAGGTACGAACGCAAAAAGCCTGTGTGCGATCACTTGGTTTCCTGCTTGCTTTGCTATGCGCTTGTTGAACGCAAAAGCTCTCGGGCCCCGCGTGATCTCATTCAGTTCGTCTTTGGCACGTGCGCTGTGAACAGCCGATCAAGCATTCTTACGCTATCCGAACAATGGGAAAAATTGATTCGGTTCGCGAACCGGGTCCCGGAACGGATTAAGTTCGCAAGTCGAGGTGCTACTGTACTACATTATTTATTTATGTGATGGGAAGAACATATTTTTGGCTAAGTCAACCTGACTGGTTTAAAATTTTAAAAAGACTGGCTGTTAACTGTCTATCATTCTCCACAGAAACACTTCTAATGATATCGAGTAATCAGTAGTATCATTGTTATTCTGCCTTTAGTTTGGTATTTCTTGTGAAATGTCCTGATGAATGCAAGTTTTATTCTCAGCAATAATCAAATTCAATATCCTGAGAACAAAATATGAAGTGCAATGAAACAGTAAACACACTTATGTTCTTTACCTTTTAACATCACGATGGATATGATTATTGTCATGTAAATATTTTAGTCCATTGGCTGTATCTCCAGCAATATTGCATCTTTTATTCCAAGAAAGTGGAGCTGTGTTATTCTGAAAGTATTTTGGAATTAATCAATTTAATACTGAAAAGAATATTATAGTTTACTGTTAAACAGGCTCTTCAAAATAAATATAACCACATTTTGATTGTTACCAAGTACAATTGTACTTACCAGACATGCCAATCTGTCTAGCAATGACCCATTAGGCATATAAGCATATACCAGGCAAGGGTGTTCTCCATCATTGGAAAAGCCAAGTAACTCAACCAGGTTTTCATGCTTTAATCTATAAATATGTCATATTATGGCTATCATTAGATTAAACAGTATTCTTTGAGAATTATTGGTGTAAATTATTTCTAAAAACTTGACATACTTAGCCAAAGTTTTAATTTCTTGACTGAACTGAAGTCTCAGCTCCCCCATGCTGACATTATGCTGATCCAGTGCCTAAACAATAAAATTAAATGCTAAGTTTTATATCAGTGATTAAAATACACGTCATTTAATAATAAAAGTTACTTGGTGCTGCATTATGTGAATTGCTTTACGAAACTTACAGGCCCAATATAAATGCTTTTTTTGTTGTTTATAAATAATGTAATAGAAAGTATATTTATGGTTAGAGATAATTTATTAGCTTGGATAGAGGATTGGCTAACTAATGGAAAGCAGAATATTGGGATAAATGGGTCTTTATTTGGTTGGCAAGATGTAGCACAGGGTTCAGTCAACTATTTACAATCCTGACTAATAACTTGAGATACAAGGATAAAACTGTAGTCAAATTTGAAGATGACACTAAAATAGGTGGGAAAGTGAACTGCAATGAAAAAATAAGAAATTTACGAATGGATATAGATGGGTCAGGTAAATGGGCCAAAATCAGCACCTGGAATCAATGAAGAATAAGGTTATCCATTTTGGTCAGAAGATTAGAAATTACCTAAATGGAGAGAAATGTCAGAGTGCTTTGGTGCAGAGGGATCTGGGTGCTTGAATCACAGAAAACTAACACACAGGAACAGCAGGTGATAAGGAAGGCAAAGAGAATTTTAGCATTTATTGCTAAAGAGATAGAGTATAAAAGTAAGGAAATGTTGGTGCGACTGTACAAGACATTAGTGAGATTTTGTGCAGTTTTACTTGTTGCACTGTAGTTGCTCTGGAGTCAGTTCACAGGAGATTTACTAGCTTGATTCCAGAGATGAGGGGTTTGTATTATGAAGACAGACTGAGCAGTTTCTTCTCAGCCTACACTCTATAGGGTTTAGAAGAATGACAGGAATTATAATTGAGGGGATTGACAAAGTTGACTTCGAGAGAGGATGTTTCTTCTTGTGGGGCAATCTGGAATGAGAAGTCTTAGTTTTAGGATAATGGGTAGCAGATTTAAAACAGAAATGAGGAGATATTACTTCTCTCAAAAGGGTTATGAATCTATAGAACTCACTAATCCAGACTGAGATGGATGCTAGGATGTACAGTAAGTTTAAGGAGGAGTTAGACAGATTTTTACTTAATGGGTTGAAGGGATGTGGGAGTGGGCAGGAGAGTTGAGGCCAAGGTGAGATCAACCATGATCATATTCCATGGCCAAGCAGACTGAAGTGCCCAGACCTACTCCTAGTTTTAGTGTTCTAACGCAGAGGTGATCTGAATTCTAACCGTGGTTCTATGTGGCAAAGCAGCAATAGACAAATCAAGTCCAACAATTTAAAATTGGTTCTGTAAATTCTATGTTCTGAATATTATAATCAAGTACTGAAATCTATATAAGAACTTGAAAGGAAAGATGTAAAGGAAGCACTGTCATAATCTAATATTTCAAAAAAAAAGCTAATTAACATCTTGACATTACCACTGCATTTCCTATTTAACTGCCTAGTCTCTGAACCTTTTTAGGTCAAGTTAAAGCACAACACCACACTAAAAATTGATACAACGCAATATTTACCAACTCATATAGCGAGGGTGACTGAGGGAGAAATACTGATCAATCAATGCACCACATAATCACATGGCACATCCTTTTTGCACATATACTGAAAAATCTCATGATTTTAAAAGAGTTTTGTAATGCTTTCTGGACTGTCATAACATACTCAATCAGATGTAAACTTTCCAATCCTTAAATGAATCAAACAGTACTCAGAAACACTAATTATTCAAGTGATACATGATCAATTGACGACTGTGAAAAACTTCCTACTCTTCTTTGCACAGAACAAGACCTGTCAGCCCTTCAACCCCGCAAATTTATCGTACCTGATCTGTACTTCGACTCGATTCAGTTTTGCTCCACATTCTTTGACAAGCATACCTAATTAAAATCTGTCCATCTCAGTCTTGCAAACATCATTTGATAGCAACAGCATTTATGCAAGGGAGAAAAATGCACAACTTCACAACCTTTAAATGAAAACATGCTTCCCTATTTTATTCCTGAATGGCCTTGATCTAATTTCAGAGATTCTTCAGAGTTTCCTGGTAGAGAATCTTCCTTTTAAGAAATGTAAGAATTTCCTTTTAAGTGTCTTATCCAAAAGACAGAATGGCTGACACCACTCCCTAGAACTACATTTAAGTGCTGACCTACATGAATTAAGGAGTGGAATTTGAACTCATGACAATGATACAGAGGTAGGACCATTCACAATTGGGGCAAAGTGACATGCAATAATAATCAGAATCAAAAAAAAGATTTTATAGCCATCTGCCAGCATCTTTGAAGGTAGGTTGGGAGTTAAGAAAGCAAGGAGAGGAGAGGGGAGACAGATAGCACAGAGAAGATATAGAAAGAACAGAGAAGAGATGGAGATATACTGTTGAGGTTAAATGGTTGAATCTTTATTTCTGATATTTGTAAGACCATTTTAAATACAGAGGAACCTAAATTATCTGAAGGACATGGGCGGGAAGTATGTTGTTCGATTAATTGAATTCTGGATAATCAAATGCTGGATAACAGTTCAGTCAAGCATCGGGATCTTGCCGGGTAATCCAATATTTGGATAATCAGATGCCAGATAATCAAGGTTCCTCTGTACTTCTTGTATCATGGAAGATAGTTTTTGATTATTTTCCTTTGTGTACTAAATTTTTTGTCCCAAGTACACTGGACTTATGAATTCGTTCAGTGTTTGAACATCCCCTTCTAAGCACTGTGAATCTACCTTTCCCTGTGGACTGACTGCAAAAATTCAAACAAGTCATTCACCATCACTTTCTCAAGCAAATTAGGGGTGAAAAATAATTGCCAACCTTGTTAGTGATGGGTGGTACGTGTATGGAATGAGCTGCCAGAGGAAGTGGTGGAGGCTAGTGCAATTGCAACATTTAAAAGGCATCTGGATGGGTAAATGAATAGGAAGGGTTTGAAGGAATATGGGCTGGGTGCTGGCAGGTGGGACTAGATTGGGTTGGGATATCTGGTTGGCATGGACGAGTTGGACTGAAAAGTCTGTTTCTGTGCTGTACATTCTATGACACCTATATCCCTTCAAATAATAAAAACTTAGTCTTGTTTTTAGATAATTAACAACTCATTGAGCATATAATAGCCACAGGGCTTTTTTAATGAGCCATTGCTTTACAGATGTTTTAGACAAGATAAAGGGGTACTGGTTGTGGTGGTAGTGGGCGGGGTGAGGGTTGGTGGCATGATGCACTTTAAAATTTAGCCCCATAGAATAATTATTGCATCATTGGAGGCAGCTGTTCAGTCTATTGTATCCATGTTAGTTCTCTGTAAAGGCAACTCAGGTGGTCCCACTCCTTCATCTTTTCCCCGTAGCCCAGTAATTTCAGTCTACTCTTCCGAAAATTACCCATTTCCTGTCTGAAAGCCAAAGTTGAATCTGCTTCCAACACATTCTCAGATAATACGTTCCTGAATCTAATCAGTCACTGTTAGAAAAGGTATTCCTCATGTTACTTCTCGTTCTTTTCTCAATCATCTTAAATACACACATTGTAATTGTACAGATTTCTTGTACAATTCATATTATTTCTCTTGAATTATTGATCAGCAAAAAACTAATCAACCTATAACTTAGTTTCATAAAAAATAAAATGAGACAAAATAAAAAAATGTGCTTGCAGCTCAATTATACAGTAGAAATTAATACTCACTGCTGTCAATTTTTTCACAGCCACCATTCTGTTATTTATGTAGCCTCTGTAGACAATTCCAAACCCCCCCTCACCAATCTTACTGCCACCGTCCGATACTGGACGCTCATCAAAGTTACCAGTCCTCTGCATTAACTCATAATAGTTGAAATTGTGAAGATCTGAAAGAGAAATTCAGAACGTTAGTAAACTACCAAAATGATAGTTCCCAATTTTTTTAAATCTAATTAATATTTTGTTTCCTGAATTTCACCACATTTTAACATTAAGCGATATCAGCCTTTACACAGAAATGTTTCATATTAATTTTGATATTCATCTTAACACTCAAAGAACAGGATTACTTACACATAATTGGTCATTTTAAACATTGAGAGATAATAGCAAAAGTATTTACAGTATGTATAAAATGACTTGAGTTTGGAGCCATTAAATATTGTTGTAAAACTCTCGTGAATTTTATAGTCACTTCCCATCTCCTATCAGCAATTGGCTGTGAACCAGTTGACTGAAAAAAAAAATGGCCATCTCACAGAAGTAGAACAAAAAAGGTTCTGCCTTTGATCTTCGAGCAAACTGGACTGGTTAGCAGCTCCAGCAGTGTTAGAACTCAGTAACAGGCATGGCTGGGTCTGCAAGAAACATTGATGCTTAGTGAGCAATTGGACACTTATGCAGGCTTGGAAGGAGTGGGTTTTGGAAACCAAACAAAGAGACACGAATGAGAGTGGAGGTGTCCCTTATTCATCATGATGCACATTCTGTTCCTTCTTTCTTTTCATCGCAGTTAAAGTGCTATTCCTATTCTTGCCTACCTTACCAAACCAAATAAATTATGTTTCTCTTTCCTTAAAAAAACTATTCAGAGATGTTACTGTACATATTTCTGGAGCAGGTGAGACTTGAACCCAGGTCTCCTGGCTCAGAGGTATGGAATCTACTACTGTGCCAAGAACCGTTACCAACCACATTATTATGTGGCCAGTTCAATTTTCGGCTGAATTGGTTGTTATCAAGCTCACAGCATGTTAATGATTTTGTTTTAAATAGCTGCCAATTTTGGCACCTGTCCACTACCATAGTACAGGTTCACAACACAACATCATCACTTGAGATTTTACATTTTCATAGGACATCAACAGTTCAGTTTGCAAATATAAAATGCTGGCTACAATTTTCTTTACTTCTGCTGCCAGAATTTCAGCAGTAATACCTCTAATTTGTCAGTGGCAAAATTGTTTCAAAATTATTGTTAATAGGTTGAACAGAAATGATCTCTATGGACAAGGAATTAACCTGAGTAGCGTTTTAGTTCTAAAATGCTACTCCGGTTAAATCCTTGTCCATGAGAATAATGAGACTGAATTTTACTGAATGCCAAAATATACCACCAAGTTTCTAATTCAAGGAATGTTAGAATCGAGTCGAACATTAAGTGGATAAATATCTGACTGGCAAAATACTCCTGGGATAAGCACTGCAACTTTTATTATTCATGTCACACCAGAAAAGAATGTTACAAATCAATGGCTATGAAGCAGATTGCTTGGTATCTGTTGGTATGTAATGGACAATTAATTGTACCAGCATATGCATTGGATACAAGTTAATGATAGTGATATTACATATCCCATTTTGAACAGAGTAATCTTATTAATTCTTGGTTTGAGGCATTCCATTTCAAGTTGTGCCAATTCTTCAGCATGATAATTAAAATTTATTTTGAAATCTTTAAGCACATTGTTCATATATCATACACGCAATGCTGCAAAACAACTGACTTACTTATTTCTGAACTGTCATAAGATGAACATGGTGGCGTTGAACTGTTTACCATTAAGGCAGTTTCTTTCTCACTGCTGCTGTCTGGATAGTGGCGGGTGTGTTCGTTATTAGAGACCTGTAGAATTGGCTTATAGGCAGAGTCACCGATAAGGGTATCATTTTTTTCAGGTAATGAAGCAGATGGTGTAGCCAATGGTACTTTATCTGTTAAGTAAAATCATAAATCAAAGTTTAAAAAAGCACTAAATAAAACCTTTAGGTCATGGTATTATCTTCTGCTAAATAAATCCCTATTCCCCTTTAGAAATAGACATAAGGATAGTTAAAACAACTATGGTCTTCCTGACGATCGTGGAGGCGGTTGTCTGGGCGACGATCGCAGAGGCTGCATGGTCGATGGTGGCTGTTGTCTGTGTGGCAGTGGGGACGGAAGTGACGTCATCGTTCGCTGCGGCAGTGCTGGCTGCAACGACCGCGTGGGCAATGGCACCAGAGCAGCTCCGGAGGTCGCGAGAAGTTTCAGGAATGGTCGAGGAATCCAGAGTGTGGGGGTGAGTACATGAAAGTTTTTTGTACTTACTTTCTTTGATGTTCGATAATGGCTAGGAAAAAGTGTTTGTTCAGTGTATGAATTTTTCTGAGGATGAAGAACAGCAGAGGTCCTTTGCAGGTCTGGGAGAGTGTTGTCCTGAGCTGGGGAAGGGCTGACTGCAGGGAGTGTAGGTAGCGGCGCATGGCTGCGAGCGTGGAAATGAGGATCCGGAGGGAGGTCTGTTGCTGGAGGCTTGGGTTTGTTGCAGGTACTGGTTGTCCTGGTTGGGTCCAAATTGTGTTGGTCCGAATGTAATCCGGAGTCCATGCGGGGTCAGTCGGATCCATAGGCAGGTACTGAGGAAAGAGATGTGGCTGTAGTAGCGAGTCTGTTTCAGGACGTGGCTGAAGAGCTTCAGGACAGAGGAGATGACCTGAGGGGTGCAGTGAGAGAGGGACTCACTTTAGATCCTTGTAGAGGGAGGAGGAGAGCTTCTTCAAGGTAGGCATCCTTGCAAGAGGATTTGCAGTAGGTTAAGATCAACTAGGAGAAAGTGAGGACTGCAGATGCTGGAGTACCAGAGTTGAAAAATGTTGTGGATCAGTCCAGCCATCCATCACAGCAGGTGAACCCCTTGTGGCCCAGCCTCTATGCTAGGGCAGCTTCCCCCTCTTGCAGAATTACCAGAGATGGCATAGTTCTCTTGAACCACATTAACAGAGCTTCTTCAATGCTAGAGAACCATTCTCATCCTCTTTCTTGCTGGAGAGAATGCTTGCTTGTTTGCCTTGTACTTCAAAACATTGACAAACTTGATGGTGGATTCTCTGACTCTTTAGCAATGTCTGCTTTTTGCTTTGTGCCATGGTTTTCCACTTTGTAGCAACTTCACTTTCTCTCCAATCACCAACATACAACTTTCTCACAGGCTCAGCCACACTTGCAGGGCTTGAATGTTCTTTCTCTGTCAGATCTTGAAATCAAATGATGATTTAGCATGGATCTCTGCTCTAACTGGTTGGCACGGTAACATGACAATCTCACCTGCGATCTGCTAATCTGAAGCTATGATATGTCAAGGCGTTCTTCTTTTGGATTGGATATACTGTTCTACTGGTGGGAATAGCTGACAATGTCGATACCTTCAGAACCTTGGGTTAGCGAATTGGACTTATCATATTTTCAGTGGTTGATGCACAAGAATAATTTACTAGAAAGAATTGAAAATTATTTTATTTATACAGCTCACACCTCAGGACATCATAAAATGCCTTGCAGTCAATTAAGTACATTCGAAATGCTTTCTATGCTGTAGTGTAGAAAACAAGTTACACAGACCTTGTGCAAAACAAACACAAACACAATAAATGACGAGATAAATTGTTTCTCACAATGTTGATTGAGTGATAAATATTGGTCAGGTCATCAGAGTTATCTCCCATGGAATCTTTTATATTCATCTGAGAGAACAGACAGAATGTTGCTTTAACTTGTCATCCTGCAACATTACAGCTTTGTTTTGAGCTCTACACAGGAGTGCAACCTAGACTTTGGTGCTCAAGTTTCAGGAGTGTAACTTGATACCACAATGTTCTACTCTGGTGAGAGGTCTACCAACTCAGCCAGAGCTAACATGGTTAAAGAAGAACATGACTAGCAGTTGGGATGAAAATGGCTAAGTCAGAAAACTATAAATGGAGATTGTGCGATAGCACGATAAAATGTTCCAAGCAGCAGGACTCATAAATCAAGTGTAATACACTGCAAACTTAAACATGTAACATGCATATCAGATTTATGAAGTTCAACATTTACCATTAGCACAAGACACATATGCTTTGGTAAATCATCAAGACCACTCTTTTTCATTTTATATTTGGCATGTTAAATTAAACTTGTATCTTCAAATGGTAAATAAGTCCATTAGCTATGAAATCTCAAAATGTCCTTCTGAGTATATGTACTTACAATTGCAGATGTAATCTGGTTCTACCCCAATACAAGGAGATGTAAAGTGTGGAGTGTTGAACGTTCATTCTGAGAACATGAACAACTTGCATGTCTTGACATAGAAGCAGGGATTAACTGAGCCAGAAGGTACAGTTTTAGCCAGAAGACTAAAAAAGTTGTGAAGCTAAGTAAATTGCGTAAAATATCTAATAAAAGTAAAAGGACAGAGAAGTAAATTGAGAGCTAAGAAATGGCAATTATGCTGCCCTTAAGAGTTAATGAAAAACTTTCATCATCACCATCTCTTACACAATAAAACATTGCATCAACTTTATTAAATTATTTTTAAACTGTCACTTCAAATAATTTAAATTCAAGAGGTTGATGTGGATGAGTTTCTAAACTCAGGAACGTGTGGAAGATAAAGTAGTGTACATTGTAGAACTGACGCTATTACTGAACCCATAATTTTCTTTCTAAACATAAAAATCTCCAACAAGTCTTCTTGACTATCTTTAAGCTGTAAAATGATTTCATCATGTCATTTTTTGTCACGTGTTTCTTATTTCTTCTCGTAAGGCTTAATTCTACTTCTGTTTGATTCCTCCCAGATTGGTTCTTAATGTCCCTGTGCTTACATAGTTTTATGTTCTTCCAGCAGCATCAATAAAATAGTTCTACGCTTGTCTGATCCTGCCCGCATCTTCTTCACCGTGTTGAGCCAACATCTGCTACTGTACTTTTATCCAAGGCAGCTTATCTGCTCCTCCCACTAAAATGGCCACACTCACGGAGAGGGTGGTGCATGTATGGAACAAGTTGCCAGAGGAAGAGATGGAGGGAGGTTAAGCTACAGTATTTTAAAGTCATCTGGATGGGTATATGATTAGGAAGTATTTAGAGGGATATGGGCCAAATGCTGGCAAATGAGACGAGGTCAAATTGGAATGTCTGGTTGGCGCAGATGAGTTACACTGAAGGGTCTATTTCTGTGCTGTATGACTATGACACAACCAACATACCAGGACTAATTGTACAAGTCTGACCTCTCCGTAAAATATCTGAAAACTTTTGACGAGATTCTCTCCCAGGTTACACATCATGCCTGCCAGATAAATGCGAGGTGCTGCATTTTGGGAAAGCAAATCTTAGCAGGACTTATACACTTAATGTATGGTCCTAGGGAGTGTTGCTGAACAAAAAGACGTTGGAGTGCAGGTTCAAAGCTCCTTGAAAGTGGAGTCGCAGGTAGACAGGATAATGAAGAGGGCATTTGGTATGCTTTCCTTTATTGGTCAGAGTAGTGAGTACAAGAGTTGGGAGGTCATGTTGCGGCTGTACAGGACATTGGTTAGGACACTGTTGGAATATTGCGTGCAATTCTGGTCTGCTTTCTTTTGGAAAGATGTTGTGAAACCTGAAAGGGTTCAGAAACATTTACCAGGGTTGGAGGGTTTGAGCTACAGGGAGAGGCTGATCAGGCTGGGTCTGTTTTCCCTGGAGCGTCGGAGGCTGAGGGGTGACCTTATAGAGGGGGCATGGATAGGATAAATAGACAATGTCTTTTCCCTGGGGTCGGGGAGTTCAGAACTAGAGGGCATAGGTTTAGGGTGAGAGGGGAAAGATATAAAAGAGACCTACGGGGCAACTTTTTCACGCAGAGGGTGGTACGTGTATGGAATGAGCTGCCAGAGGATGTGGTGGAGGCTGATACAATTGCAACATTTAAGAGGCATTTGGATGGATATATGAATAGGAAGGGTTTGGAGGGATATGGGCCAGGTGCTGGCAGGTGGGACTAGATTGGGTTGGGATATCTGGTCGGCATGGACGGGTTGGACCGAAGGGTCTCTTTTCATGCTGTACATCTCTATGACTCTATTATTCTTGCTAACTGAGTTAGTGGAGAATTGCACCCCTTGAGATCCAATAGTGAGAAGGTAGGTGGTTTATTTTGGAATCTTGCAGAGTGGAGGTCATGAGGATAGGACAGTCAGGGGGTTAGAAACAAGGTGTAGCTTTCATGGCAACTTTCTTCCACCAAATTGCTAACCTGACTGGTTCCAGAATGGTGAAAATGGAGAATCCTCCTTCCCTAACCTAGCAGGCAGGGTGCCCAGTCAATTTTCTTATCCGCCAAGATGGCAGGTAATTGTCTGGTGGCACTTGGAACATTGGAGCTGGTAATTGACTTAAGGGCTTTAATTGCTTGCAAGATGACAAAGCATGTAACAGATGAGATAAGCAAATGCAAATATCTCACCAAGCCTAGCTCACCAAATTATTTGCCTTTCTTACCACTACTGGGGTTTTTGGGGGTGTGGAATTGCACTCTAATTACTTCTTGCAAGCTCCAGGCCCATCCTTCAAACGTCATCTCCAACAATTCTCCAATTTCCTAACACTGCTGCACAAATTTCTTACAAATCACATCTTATCTATACGAAACATCATTACCTTTTAAAAAGGTTAATCAAAAATATCTAGGTGAATATACTTTTAATAATCATGAAAGTGGTTTTACACAGTTTTTTTGCAATTGCTCACATTTATCAGAAAATTAAGTCCAGAAATATCACTAATCTCCTGCAATAAATGCTGTTTGACTTTATTTAATCATCTTTAACCGTAACTTCATGGGAGATCCACTCATTAGACAAAAAGGACTGAATGAAAAGACTTATTTAATTCTTTATCAAGATGTGATTTTGAAAAGAATACTTGAAATATTTATAATACACAACTCAGAAGAAAAAGAAAAAGCAAGAATGCATGCGCTGCTGGAAATGCTACTGCATAGGATGTTTCAATGCTTTGCATTTTTCAAAGCACAACAGACAACTTTTAACAAATGCTTACATTAATATTCAAGTCAAGTATACAGTAAACTAAAAAAAAAAATCCTTACCTGGAAGTACCAAGCTAGCTGCAGCTAGAAAATTATTTTGGATCAAGATTTCCACAAAATCATTGACTGTGGCATTAGTTGTTCCCCAGTCAAACAGAAGCTCTGCAGTAGGGCTCCTGCCCTTAGGAATCAATCCTTCAAATCTCCTGAACACAAAAATTGTTTGGTTCCATGTAAAACTGTTTGGTCAAAGTCCACATTAAAACTAATGCTGCCTCAGCAAGAAACCGTGGACAGATCTTTGAGTTGGCGCTCAGATATCAGAACTAAAGAGATGTATCCTAATCGTGCAATATCATTAGTAGTCACCCAGCACTGACTTTCCATAAATTGGCCGATTAATGTCCAATGAATATACTTAACATTCAAGGGGCCCCTCTTTTGGTGCAGTGGTAGTGTCCCTGTCCCAGACCAGAGAGGCCTGGGTTCATATTCCATCTACTCCAGAGTGTGCAATAACATCTCTGAACAGGTTGATTCCTAGGTAAGGGATATTGGGCTGGGTGCTGGCAGGTGGGACTACATTGGATGAGGATATCTCGTCGGCATGGACAGGTTGGACCAAAGAGTGTTTCCATGCTGTACATCTCTATGACTCTAGTGTGTCCTGATGCTCTTCAATAAGCTGAATAAAAGTCTCTATAGTCAACAGTTAATTAAAGGCAATAGGCAAGCTCTCCATCTGGATGGGCAACATTATGCTGTGTTTTGGTTTATTTTCTGTGTTTTAACATGGCGCCATACATGGGGTCACTAAACAATGTTTTCACTGTATTTATAATAAATACATGTGACAATAAATCAAATCAATGGTCCCTTTGGTTCTGGTATCAGTGTGGAAGGAGCTGCCTCCTGCCATTGCAGATAAAGCAGAGGACACATCCATTTTGAAGTGCCTTCTAAGCAACTTTTAAAAGATATATTTTAAAAACACCTATAATTGCTGGATTAACATTTTGGAATCCTTGCACACCAACACAGTATGGCCAAGTAGATATGAAGGTGTCAAAGTCCGCCTTGTGTAAATTTAGGGTCACCAGGACATTATTGGTTTAAGGCAAGACTTCCACACCCCTGTAGAGAGGAAGTCCTGCCTCTGAGAGCTGAAGGGCAATCTATTGGCCAACTACTCTCTGGTTGCAGTAGCGCTGCTAGCAGTGGTTACCATTGCTGGGACTGCATGGTAAGGGGCCACGTAACTGGCATTATAAGGTATATTTGGGGAGAAACTCCCCCTTTCCTACCATCACACACGTAGTGAAAGCTACTAGGCTTGGCAGGGGTCTCTCCTCATTTGATTAAATGCTGGTGGCAGCTGGGAGAGGCCCTTGTGGGCAGACAACAGTCTCAATTCACTCATAAGCAGACTGGCCTCTCAGTGCCCACATACTTCTGATAAAACTGTGGCAGGTAGGGGGTGCAAGTTTTGACATTGGTGCCATGGCATAGATTTTACCAGCTACCCACTCCCACACCTCTCATCTCAATACCAGTGTGGGAGGGGTTGGAGGCATAAAAGCCAGCCTCGTAAGTGAATTAAATGCTTAGTTGCTTTTCAATCTGATACCTTCTGCATTTGATCAGTTCCATGCATGATAGTGTAAAACAATTTTGAGAATAAACTTCATCCCGTATCTGCAATTAATTTTGCAGGGTGTAGATTGGATGTTTTGTTGTAATTAAAAGCAATTTCTTAAAGCTGGACTCTTAAGCCAACGTTTCATAGGTACAAATTACTATCTTTCGAACATTTGAGTAATGTCACAGTGGTAGTGTCCTGAACTCTTGAGCAAGGAGGCCTGGATTCATGTTCAACCTGCTCCAAAGGTGTGAAATAACTCCACACAGATTGACTTAAAATGTAGAGTAATTGTGTTTGACCACGTGATCTTTTGTATCAACCTGAAAAGTGGTTAACAATTTGACTTTTCCTGATTTTGCTATGGTAATTGGTTAGAAATTAACACTGGCTTCAAATTAGCAGTGAATGTGAGCCAAAGGTCAACTTATTTGGTGTTTACTGGGATCTTCCTCAGTGTCATGTACTACCTTCAATCAATGGCATCCCTTCAACAGTCTTACCTACCTTATATGTAACTGGCTGTATCTTAGTTCTCCTGTAGACTTTTTTATGCTTACTGCTAGTTTCTTCCAACCATCTTGTGGATCCAGCATGTCTGATAGTTCTTGGATGAGCCCCTGTTTCAAGTGGCGGATGTAGGATTGTGGAGTCAATGATTCATTCATTTTCCTTCATTTATTAGAAAATAAATATTTGAATCAGTCTTACAAAAGAAAAACAAACATAAATAATACCAAGATCAGAAGGCAAAAGCTCAGAAGGAAATGGGACAAATGTTTGCAAAAGAAAACTCAAGGATCAATTTTCACTTATTAGCAGAGCTGACAAATCTTGCAACCTGTCTGTCTGGAATCAGCATAGACAGGCAGAAGACTGGAAGAGCTGGAAATGTGTTGCTGGAAAAGTGCAGCAGGTCAGGCAGCATCCAGGGAACAGGAGAATCGACGTTTCGGGCATAAGCCCTTCTAAGGAGCTTATGCCCGAAACGTCGATTCTCCTGTTCCCTGGATGCTGCCTGACCTGCTGCACTTTTCCAGCAACACATTTCCAGCTCTGATCTCCAGCATCTGCAGACCTCACTTTCTCCTCCTAGAAGACTGGAAGAACACAGCAAGCCAGGCAACCTCCTGCCTGTCTATTTTAGATTCCAGAATTTGCAGGGTCTTTTTGTCTCTGTCCGAAAGCAACAGCAGGCAGACTCATTCGACTTGGAAAGCTGAGCCTCAATCATATTTTTGTTGATCAAAGGAAGCAGCTGACTAACAGTTAAAATCAGTGTTGGGAAATTAGGAGTAAGCGTTAAGAGACTTGGGTGCTTTTGTACAAGGAACTTAAGGTTAGCATGCAGGTGCAGTAAGCAAGTAGAAAGACAAAGAGCATGGTGACTTTCATTGTACTCCAATCCCTTTACAAATATAATCCAGTCTTGTTACAATTGCAGTATTGGTGAAATCACAGCTGAAATATGGCGTGGAATTCTGGTTTCCATATTTAAGGAAGGATATAAAGGATACATACGTTGGAAGTGGAAGAGTGAAACAAAAAAAGAGTGGGCATGATGGATGTCAGGTGAATTCTTCAAATGAAAACCAGGTCAAATACATTAAATTTAGAAGGGAAAGGAAGTGGAAAATAAATTTGCAAGCATAGCATGGGCATAAAAAGAAAGTTAACATAAAATGTGATCAAAAAAGGTTGCAGCAAGTTGTAAGTGGTAGTAAGAGATGGATTGAGTACCATTACAGTCAAAAACAGTGATATATACTTAGTACAGTGTAGACTAGAATACTTAAAGAGTACTTTGTATTGTGTTTACTAAAGAAGAGCAGTCTGATCAAGTACTGGTAGAAATGGAGACAATAGATAGTCTGAAAGTTGAAAGGTGCCAAAATAGCTAGCAATGGATAGGGTAGATCTGAAGCCTCGTCCAGATGATTTGTAGCGCAGGAGCCAAAGGATGTCAGAGTGGAGATAATGAAAGGGCTTGTTTTCATTTATCAAGCTTTTAAAGATGTGCAAATTGTATTCGAGTGGCAGACGCCACACATTCCTCAAGAAGGAGTGCAAGGATAGTCCTAGCAACTATGAATATACAAATTAAGAACAGGACTATGCCATTTGGCCTCAAACCTGCTCTCCAGTTTAAGTGTAGACTAGCTGATCTGATTATTCTTCCCACTTAACTTCCATTAACTTTCTACTGACTTGCTCATCAAGAATTCATCTACGACTGCCTTAAAAACATTCAACAATGTTGCTTCCACTATCCCCAGAGAAAGGGAGCTCCAAAGACTGAAATCGGAGAAAAAAAATTCTCATCTTATTGGATAACTCCTTATTTTGAAGCAGTGATCCTTAGTTCTAAACTTTCCCACAAGAAACATCCTTTCTACCTCAATCTTGTCAAAAAGAATCCAAAAATAAATGTTTCAATCAAGTCACCCACTTCCTCTGAAACTCCAGTGGATAAAATTTCATCAGCCAGATTACCTTTGCTAGTAATTGGTCCAGTAGACCTTCTCTGAATTGCTTCTGATGTATTTACTTTTCCTTAAACAGAGACCAATACTGTACTATGTAGTATTCCAGATGTGGTCTCATTAATACTCTGTATAGCTGAAGCATAAACTTCTTACGTTTGTATTCAGTTCCCTTCACAGTAAGTGATAACATTTTATTAGATTTTCTAAATACTTTCCATATTTGCACATCAACTTTGTGTGTCATGAGAACACCAAATCCTTTTGCATCTGAGAACTTTCCAATTATGCATCATTTAGATTAATCCCACTGTCGTCCCATTCCTTCCCCCTACCAGTCAAAGAAAAACGCTCAGAGACAATGTAGTTTTACCTCCAACTTTATTCTGGGCCCTGGAGGGAGAGAGATCGATCGCCCATGTGCACAGAGACATGAGTTCACAGTCTTCTATGGAACAGCAGTTTCTCAATGAACTACAGTCATTTTACAGGGAGGAGCATTCAGATAAGAAAACATACATTAATTGGGTGAGCGGTACAATCAACGAGTATCAATAGCAGAGACCAAGCTCTTCACTGTTATACAATGAATGTTCTTAATCTTGTTAACTTGATTCATACAATGGAAAATTTTTCCCTTGTTAGCTGATCTTGCATAACTGAATGCTTCCAATATTGTTAAATGGCTCTACATAATGACTGCTTTTCCACCTTGTTAACCCACATCCTATTGTTAACTATAAGTTTTTTATCTGATCGGAGTCATGCTCAGCTGAACCTTCAGTTTCACAAAACTCAGAACTTAACTTTTTTCCCTGCTGCTGCACAGTCTCACCACCAAAAATGGACAATTTCACATTTTTCCATTTATCCTCAATTTGTCACAGGTTTGCTCACTCACTCAACCTAATTATATCCTTTTGCAGCCACCTTATGTCCGCTTATCCATCTTCATATCATCAAATTTAGCAACTTTACTGAGTGGATAGAAAGCACATTACCATAAACAACAACTGCAATATCGACAGAGACACATCGGTCCAGTCATAAATACTGTCCAGGGCATCAAAACGACTCGCTTTATTTTAACAATAGTGCTATGGGATCGTTTGCTTTTAGCTGTGAGGGCAGAGAGGATCTTGCTTTAAATTATCACCCTTGGCACTGCATCAACACTACACTGGAGTGTGAACCCACAAACTTCCCCATTAGAGACAGGCTGCTGCCGTTGTTATTGAAATAAATAACGTTTTATAAGAAGCTGATATGTACGTTACAGTAAGATACTCTGATGCCATTGCAAGGCTGTACAACTCAAACTTAACAATACAGGACCAGGAGTAAGACAGTTCACCCCTCCCGTCGCCAGGGATTGCACTGAACCATCGACATGGTTTTAACCCGAATGAAGCATTGGAGGCCGAGTGGCGTTCACCGCAACTCCACACCTGATGGGCAAGGAGGGGGGAAACCGGGCCGGCGCCGACCCTGGCCGACCGTCAAACTCCCGAATACCGCGAGGGCTGAACTTCAGCACGCGCGGGGAGCGCGGGGAGCGCGGGGAGCGCGGGGCCCACACCTCCCCCTCCCGTTACCATGGGAACACAACCCTCACTCACTCGCTCGCTCCTAATCCTCACTCGAGTAATTAACCGCTCTGCTAACGTCACTTCCGCTCGCCACGCCCCACGCACCCGTTTCCTCCCGGTGACCGGAAGTTGGAGTTCTGCTTTTTGAAGGTTTCTCTGAGAATCCGTTTCTTCCTGCTATTTCCTCATTTCTATTTAAATTCAAGACTGGGTTACGAATGGAAGGTAGCCATTCTTTAGTGGTTGAGTACGTGATATTTGGTGATCGTGGTTGAGTACGTGATATTTGGTGATCAAGCAGCCTATTGTTTTTTTTTCCCCACGCCTTTGATTACCTGTTGGGTCACTGGGTAGTTATGTCCAGGGATGTTAATCTTTGATTCCTGCAGTTTCGAGGATGAGACCAAGAGGATGGGGGCCCCAACCACACACATTTCTGACCTCCAAGAGTTTTAACATCTCTGTCAAATCTTCTCATAACTTTCTGTTCTCCCAAGGATAACAGTTCTGGCTTCTCCAATCTATTCACGTAACAGAAGCATCTCATTCTTGGGAGCATTTTTGTAAAAGCAACTTACTGCGAATGCTGGAAACTGAACTGAAATCAAAAGATGCTGGAGGTCGCAGCAGATTAAGCAGCATCCAAAGAGAGAAAGGAAGTCTAGGTAACTCTTCATAAGACCTCTGTGAAGAGTCATTTAGACTTGAAATGTTAGCTTGCATTCTCTCCATGGACGCTGCCTGACCTGCTATGATCTCCAGCATTTTTTGTAAATATTTTCTGTGCCATCTCCCATACGTTCACATCCTTCCTGGTGTAGTGCTGAACCAGTGTACTGCACAGATTCATCATAACTTTCTTGCTCTATGTGTACACAAGAACCAAATAATGAGCGGCTCCAAGAAGAGAGAATCTAAAAGTATCCCCTTGATGTCCCATGTGATTGTCACCATCAATATTTGGGTTACCATTGAACAGAAATTGGACTGGAACGGCCATACAAATACTATGGCTAAAAGAGCAGATCTGAGTTTGCAAATTGTGGAATGAGTAAACCCATACTAGATACAAGATGCCCTGCAACAACTAACCAAGTCTCATTTAACAGCTTCCAAACTTATGACCTGCCCAATAGAAAAGGGCAAGGGCAGCAGATGCATGAGAACACCACCTGAAAGTTCCCCTTCAGGTCACACATTATACTGACTTGTAATTATGTTGCTGTTCTTCACTGTACAAGTGGATCAAAATTCTGCAACTCTTTTCCAAACACCTCTGTGGGAGTACCTGCATCATTTAGATGGTCATGTTTCAAGAATGCAGTTCACTGCCATCTTCTAAAGAACAATTAGGGGTGTGCAACAAATGCTGGCATTGTTAGCAATGTTCACAGTTCATAATAGCACTCTACTAGTTACAGCTTGACAATCCAAAAATGACCCATTTATTCATACACACTACTCCCGGTTAGCCAGCCAATCCTCTAATGATACTTATTTGCAAATCCTGCACCATGAGCATTTATTTTATGTAGGAATTTTTGCATTGGCACTTTATCATTGAAAGCTTTTTGGAAATTCTAGAACATCATCTTTATAGAGTCCCCTTTAATCACCTTGCCAGTAAGTTCTTCATAAAGGCTAATAAATGAGTGAAATGTGATATCCATTTCACAAAACCAAATTGATGTATACTGCTATGATTTTTAAGTTTACCACCTTAATGCATTACAATGTTTTTTTCAATGATAGATGTTAGGCTAACTGGTCTACAGCTTCCTGCTTTCTGATGCCCTCCTTTCTTGATAGAGGTATTAAGTTGTTGTCTTCCAATCCACTGGAACCTTTAAAAAAATCAGTGGAATAATTGACGATTGCACTTAACGCATATATTGTCTTTGCAGCCATTTCTTTTCAAATCCTAAGATACTGGCTACCGTATCTAAGAGACTTGTCAGCAATAGCTGATCATTTTCTTATTTTCTCCCTTTTCCTGAATATTATGATGGTTAATTTCCTCTCTCCCATTCACCTCTTTAAATATTCTTGGGTTTTTTTGTTTCTTTGGTCGTGAAGACAGACAGAAAATACCTATTCAAAGTTTTTGCCAGTTTCTTGTCTCTCATTATTCCCCTAACTCATCATCTAAGATACCAATACCTGCTTTAGTTACTCTTTTCCTTTTTAAGTATTTTTAGACACCTTTACCATCTATTTTTATGTTTCCAGCTAGCTTTAGCTCATGTTCTAATTTCTCTCTTTTTCTTAGTTATTCCTTGTTTGTTCTAAGATCACTCCAGCCTTCTGATCTAGTATGTGTTATGGACTAGACCAAACATCCTCAAAATATATTAAGAAGATAGCCTACACCTAACTTTTTCTTATTTTAAAGGTAGTATAAGGTATTGCATTTCACATGTAATTTGATTGGTCAAACCTCTTGATTTTAGCAAAACGTGCTTTATTTTTGCACTACAGTTATGCAGACAAAATTAAAATAAAATAATTGGCTTAACTGTTTCAAAATGCTTAACAAAAAATATTTTAACTACTACTGATTAACTGTTCCAATATGGTAACATCCCATAAACACATCCTTGGCAAAGGCAAATTCAATAAAATAGATTGTCGCAATCCTAGCAGCAGGAAGAGAACCCGAACTTTTAGATCTAACAGAGAGAGGAATAAGTGCTTCCACATCCATCTTCAAGACCCCAGCAAATGCAGAAAGCTAAAACTAAAACTCCTGGTTTTGTGGGTGTTTGACCCCACCCATTCAGGCTGCTTCTATTGTTCCAACTTTAAAAATAAACCCAAGGTCTCTCAAAATGTTTATTTTGTTGGCTTTGAGCAGACTGCTTGTCACCTCTGTCTCGATCTTTCTTCATAAAAACATCCAGGATAAAATACACCTCTTAAAAACCATCTGATTTTTCATATTGTATGCTTTTCCTTTCAATTTAACACCATTCTTAAATTCCTTAGTTATAGATAGTTCATCTTTCTTACATTATTTCTAATGGAAGATATCATTGATGAAAGTTGTGAAATATCTCCTTAAATATGTTTCATTGAACACCAACAAGTTCACTCTAGTTCATCCTGTGTTCATTTTTTCATTTCCAGAATATAGTTTATTCATAAAAAGAAAGATCAGTAAAGCAGTTCTGTTCAGTAGCATATGAAGAAAACAAACAAGCATTGGAGTTTGATTCTATCTAACAAACAAAACCAAAGGCATCGCTTACTTGAACTAGATTATATTTACATATAGTTGAGGTACTAAGAGGGTCCGATAACTGAACAGACTCCCATTTTGGCAGTAATAGCCTCGGACAGTGGACTTTTCCAACCGTGCCATGGTGACAGCTGCCCGAAGCTTTGGCGTGTCATATGTACTGTAGTCCTGGACCGTGGAATGTGCGAGTCTACAATACTCAGTCAGAGTCAACGCCTTGTTCTGGAAGACCAACAAGTTTTGGGAAGACCAAAGAGTATCTTTTACCAAGTTCATGGTCCTCTGGGTGCAGTTTATCTCGCTGAATATCATGGGGAACAGATGAAGGAATACAGAGTCCTGCGTCAAAAGGATGAACCATGACAAAACCCACTGCACCCTTCTCTAGAATTTCTTTGCAAAGGCACCCTTGAAATTATCTTTATTTATGCTTAAGATACTAAAACAAATTTTAAAATGTCTTGTGGATTTTACAAAAGCATTTTAACTTGATCCTGACTGTATTTTCATAGGCTATGAAAAATACACATGGACTAGAATATGGATACAGATTTTCTTGCTCTCTAACTTTAGTGTAGCAGACAGCTAAACTATTATATTATATTTATATATTATATATTGTTATATTATGAACAATATAATTCCTGGTACAACTTGTTTCACAGTATGTACCACACACTAGTGACTGCAAGCCAAAATTCTGTTTGATTACTACACTCTATGATGCAGTTATTGGTATGGATAGAAGTTATATTTCAGTTGTTCATTTTTAAGAGTTGAACTATTGTGGCTTTCAATTTAAAGTTCCATTTAAACACGCAATCTATTTGTATTGAGAATTAATTATTCTCCTACATACCCTTTAGTGGGCAATGTATGACAGTAGAGGTAAGAGTACATGTGTTTGACTTTAGGCAGTGCTCAAACCAGCTGTCAAAAATAATGACCAATCATGATCACATTATGATGAATTACTGAAATTCAGCTATTAGAAGGGTTCTATGTTTCTGTTTATAATATGTTTTCAAAATTTTCAGCTACAGTAAAAAAAATTGATTCTGATTACTTTCGCCTTTGGAGATGCTCAAGATTATACTTAACCAATAAATTGCTAAATCATGCCCTGAATCCTTGGTATGTTCAGTAGAAAGCAGAAGTTGCCACCTTCATTTTCATTCTTTCATGAGATGTTAATATTGTTGGCTGTCATCATTTGTCACCCATCTTTAATTGCCCTTGAGAAGGATAGAGAGATCTGCATTCTTGAACTGTTGCCATCCATCTAGTGCAGGTGCATGGACAGGACTTTTAGGAAGGGAGGTCCAAGATTTTGACCCAGCAACAGTGAAGCAATGGTAAAATACTTCCAAGTCAGGATGGTGTGTCTTTGGGGTTTGGGGGGAACTTGGCCCAAGTGGTGTTCCTATTTTAGCTAGTCAGCAAGGAATTATAGAGGTATACGTTAGAATATTTTCAAATTAGGATCTGGAAGTTTATAAATGAAATCTGAATTTCTCTTATTGATTGCAATTCTAATAATAACTGGGAATCATGCTAATATAACCGCTCGTTCTCCAGTAGAGGGCGTCAGCTCATCAATTGTGATCCGGTGCCACAGATTCAGCTCATTAAAAGAGGGAACTGCAAACTTTAAAGTCTGCGCTGTGTAGACTTTACATAAACTTGTGTTTATGAATTATTTTACTTACTATTGCAAAAGATACTGACATTGTCAGATGTGTTTTATTTTAACACTTTGGAGAATATGTACAAGGGCTGATTAGTTTGACAGGAGAAAGTGAGGACTGCAGATGCTGGAGATCAGAGCTGAAAATGTGTTGCTGGAAAAGCACAGCAGGTCAGGCAGCATCCAAGGAGCAGGAGAATCGACGTTTCGGGCATGAGCCCTTCTTCAGGATTAGTTTGACAGCATGGTTTCTTTATAATGGCAGATAGTTCTTGTAGCCTGCATCTTCTACTTTCCTATTGTGATATCATGGCCTAAATTAGTCATGATAAGCAATGTATGGATAACAATGATACACTAAATAAAATGAAGATGTTTTTGTTTGTGCCCAAATGAATAACTGGAATTTAAAACATTTTAAAGCAAATCCTATGGTTAGAGGTGTAGGAGACAATTTAAGCTTGCCAAGTGAAAACCCACTAGATCAAGCTGCATGCTGATTTTAGATTCCAAACAATATTACTGATTAACTTTCATGGAGAATAAAATTGTGTGTGGTGTAAAATGTTTTACACCCAATTCCATCAGTTTCCCAACCCTCAGGTTATATTCACATTGGCCTCAATTGTCAGAGTGTAAAATCAGTATTTCACCTAGTCCAGTGGGTTTCCCATCTGGCAAGTTACATTAATATTTCCCTATAATTAATAATATAAATATTTATATATAATTTGCGCTAAGCCAGCATGTTATATTGCTATAACCAATAATTGATAAGCATTGTGTAGTTTACAATGGCATACCAAATAACTGATTAGGTCTTTATTAATACATAAATGTATTTATACATTTTTGTAAAGTAGGCTTGTATTTATATTTTTTCTTTTCATCAAAATTATATATTCTAAATAGCAATGTCCTGCAGTAGAATGTAAATCTGTTAAATAAAGGTCTATGATAAAATCACTTTATCCAGTCAAGCACTCATTCAATTACACAGAAATTTACTATTACTGTAATTTAAATATATAACATTAAAATTGAATTTATGCTTCTGTCAATTGAAAAGTCATAACTAATGCTGAAATATTATCAAAGCCTCTCAACATTGAGCAATTTGTGACTAATATACTTGCTACTTCATTTTAAGTGTGGATGTAAAGAACATTAACATTTGTGATGCATCACAAAATGTTACCAGATTGGTTCATCTACTTGATTATTGCATTTGGCCACTTTATAGTTTCTGATAAATCTGGGGCTTGCAATAACTGCTAATAGATGCTACTTTTAAATTAAGTGTAAGAATATGAGCTCAAAAATTCAGGAGTTGAGGTCTTCAATGACTTATTGCAGAAGTAAACAAATAATGGTGATGTGCTGCAACTCCGACTATTAGAATCATTGTTTGGTAGGATAGAGCTAATCTGTGGTCTTGAGAATGGTGACAGTGCAATCATATTCATAGTAAATTGAACTGCTGACCATACCAGTTGTAGTACTACCTGTTGTCAATGCTTCACTTATCTAATAAGTGTCCCTCTTGGAGAGAGATAAATTGGTCTGCTTGGAGTTAAAGAGAAGGCCTCCAAGTTATATGCCTTTAATGCCCTAAATCATTCTGTCCAGGTATCTCTGGAATTCTCTATGCAACTACACAGTATGGCTTTATCTAATTAAATTGAGCAAAATCTCATTGCAAATTATGGCTTTTCTAAGACTTAACTTTTCAATCCTGCAACTTAGCTTTCTGACATTTGATTTGTATAATGTGCATGGCAAACAAACATGCCTGTCTAGCTGTATAGCTTGGTTTCAAAATGCTTAAGTATACTGATGTATTTCTGCAAAGTTTGTATAAAGTTTGTCTATATGATCCTTCCCAGAAATCTGTTGAATGTTTCAGAAAGTTGGTGTTACCAGAACAGAAAACAAACCATCATGGAGTTAATTTTGAATTGTTCTATACACCCTATTTCCTGTACTGTGGCCAAGCATCTCACACTCCAATAACCCACTCCACAAGTTTCTCAAACCCTTTTCACTCTTTTGCTAACAATTTTAAATTTCACATTCCTCATCACTGACCACAGCGAACAGGAAAGTTTGATCCTGATTTTTCCAATAAAATGGATAATTTTGAAAACAAGAAGTGGATTTCTATATGGAACAGTATAGATCATTTCATCATTCAAAATATTAATTATAGAATCTTTCGTGGTAAGATATTCCAATTAGGATCACCCTTCATATGGATTTTTATTCCCAAGTCATGAATTTATTTCTTACATTTTAGTGGCTAGAACTTCCACATAACTCAACATGTAGTCTAACTGGAACACTACAATATAAGCATAATTGCCTTAAACTTTAACTATACTTTAGTTACATAGCTTAGTACACAATTCATTTCATGGCTGTTCCATCATAAGTAAACATTCCAACTGCTGAGCATAATAATACGTAGGATTGCCCATTCCTTTATCCTGGGATTTTTGATTACCATACAACGAGTGTACCTATCACACATGCTGCCAAGTTTTATTCCCAAAGCTTCTTACATAGTATTCATAGTTAACATGTCTCCGCCCCCTAATACTTTGTTCTAACTTATTTTGAAAATCCAGGGCTGTATTCTCAGCTTCAATTGCTCCACTTTCCAAATTGTCATTGTCTCGACTTATCTTTTTTTTTCTGGTTGGTTTCTGCTGAAATGACATTTGCACTTTAAATCTGAGTCTTTAATTCCAGCATTGGAATAGGAAAAGAAAGATTGGTTATTTAAAATCAAGGAACTGAATTAATAATATACCTTTCGGATTGGTGGCAAATGAAAGAAAACAACCCATGTGATTAATGGAAATTGGAAATAAAAGCATTTGGATCAGTGACCTTTTGGACATTCAACACTTGCCCTGCTTTAACTCCTCTCTTCCAATAAGTATCTGTTTTTACTTTTGTCCAATTTCTTATATCATCCAAGATTTGAAGGTCGAACTCGAATGCTGAATATCGGATAAAAGACAAGATTCTTGGCAGTGTGGAGGAACGGAGGGATCTTAGTGTTCAAGTACATAGATCACTCAAAGCTGCCACCAAGTGGATAGGATTGTTAAGAAAGCATATGGTGTTTTGGCTTTCATTAACAGGAGGATCGAGTTTAAGAACCGTGAGGTTTTGCTACAGCTCTACAAGTCCCTGGTGAGACCACACTTGGAATATTGTGTCCAGTTCTGGTCGCTCTACTATAGGAAAGATGCAGAGGCTTTGGAGAGGGTGCAAAGAAGGTTTACTAGGATGCTGCCTGGACTGGAGGGCTTGCCGAGGTTGACGAAGCTCGGGCTTTTCTCTCTGAAGAGTAGGAGGAAGAGAGGTGACCTGATCGAGGTATGCAAGATAATGAGAGGCATGGATAGAGTCAATAGCCAGAGACTTTTCCCCAAGGCAGGATTGACTGGTGCGGAGGTCATAGTTTTAAGATATTAGGAGAAAGGTATAGAGGGGACATCAGAGGAAGGTTCTTTGCGCAGAGGGTTGTGAATGCATGGAATGCGTTCCCAGTGGTGGAGGTGAAAGCAGAGTCATTAGGGACATTTAAGCGACTGCTGGACATGCACATGGATAGCAGTGAATTGAGGCAAGCGTAGGTCAAGTTATTTTATATTAGGATTAATCCTTGGCACAACATCGTGGGCCAAAGGGCCTGTTCTGTGCTGTACTTTTCTATGTTAGCTAAAATTGCAATTCTGCTATAATGTAATTTTTCACTATAGGTTCTTTTTTACATATAATTTTGAAACTGCCAACTGTGCACACATACCAGCTTCAGAAAATACCTCTATGCATAAATTTAATCAAATTCAGAAAATTTAGTAGGGCACTATTAGAATCTTCAGCGTCTGGATATGTAGCTCAGAATTTCCACAACTAAATAGGGTAGAAATTCGTTTCAGGCAATAATCCAAATCAATTATATTGATCAGTTGCTGATTTTCTAGTACAGAGACCAGTCAGTTGTATTTGGAACTTAATATTAAGGTACTGTGTATAATGGCGGCTGAACCAATACAACCTAAATTTGACAACTTCCCAAGATGAAATTCACCCCCTCCTATAGATTATAGTAAAGAATTAACCTTAGCGCAATAATGATACAAGTTTATTCAACTTTGCCAAAATTTAATTAATTTATTTTTAGTTTGCTTGGCTTACAGATGTTTTAGTGATATGTTCAAAGTATAGAATGGAATTATTTTCTGCTGGGACAGATCTAATTTGAGTATGTACCTGTATTGTTGTGGAAGTTCTTAGCTACATATCCGGATGCTGAAGATTCTAATAGTGCCCTACTAAATTTACTTCATCTAAAATTTAAGTAATATCTGCTTTCCAACAAATTGAACTCTAGAAATAAATTTACGTTAGGAAACAGATTTGGAACAGGAATATTAATATTGTACAACAATATGATGTATTAAGAAAAAAACAATTTTCAAGCTATAATAGCTAAAAGGATAACTTCACTGATATAATAGATTCATGTAAACACTGCAATTACAATTTGTAACATTAATAAAACTTAAAAATTACAAGTTATAATGAATGTAGCATTTGGACAGAAGACAAATTGTGTACATGCCTCCACCTAACTTTCATGAAATGACATGTTTTTCAGTTTACTCCTGAAGAAAATAATCCTATTTATGAACATACTCCATGGACCCTATGACAGAGAAATTAACGGTGGGGTGTTGGGAGGAAACTTATCTGTTTCATTATACTGGTCTCAATGGAGTTCATCTTTGTTTTATTCATGGATGACGGCGTTGCTGGCTACACCTACATTTTGGCACATTCTTAATTGCCCAGAAGTTCTGCTTATAAAACCAATTCAGATTTTTGTTCCTTGTATCCCTGACAAAATATTTACTATTTTAAACAAATATTTCTGATTTTGTTTACAAAACGGCAACTGCAAATATGGTACAAATCTTATTTCCAGTACACAAACTCACCACAGTTCCTATCAGGGTTAAGCCTTAGCTACAATGTCAAAGTCCATTAAAATACAGGAAAATATTTATTTATAAAGATCTAAAACATATTATTCATTATCTGCAAAATATTTACAAATTCAGCCTGATATTAAACTCATTCAATTGTGTGGAGCATTTCTTCATGTTTACTTTAAATTCCCCATAACCGTGAGCCTAACATGGTTTTATTTGTGTGTTTTATTGGTTGTTCCTATGGTATTTGTAATTAAAAGTTTTGTTTTCATTGTAGTGGAACTCAACAATTAATTCCTGTTTTAAAAATACAGTGAACAATACCATATATTGGGAATCAAAACATCAAATTAGCTAAATTACAGAAAAAAAATACTTTGTAATCAGCACAAGTATATTAGACACTTATTTTGGTCACTTTACCCACAGAAATATATACTTACCATAGAGGAAATGAAACAAAAGTAGTTGAATAGACTAAATCCTGGCAGGATTTCCTTATGAGGAGAGATTGAAGAAAGTGGGCCTATATTTAGAGTTGCAAGAATGAAAACTTAATCCCAATGAAATTTACAACATTTTTACAAGGCACAACGCTCGCTGGTGAGTGTAGAACCAGGGGACAGTGTCAGATTAGGAGTCAGGAAATTTAAGATGGAGATGAAGAGATGCTTCTTCATCCTCAGAAAGTGGTGAATCTTTTAAATTCTCTGACCCAGAGGCCTGAGACTCATTTATTATTCAAGAATGAGATTGATAGATTTCTACATATTCAAAACATCAAGGAATACTTAAGGAAAATTGTACTGAAGCAGGTTAGTTGTGATCTTACTGAATGGTAGAATGGACTCAAGGGGCTGAATGGCCTGCCTGTACTTCTGTTTCTAATGTTCTTATTGTATCCTTTTAGGATTTGTCCGAAATTCATCCATTCTAAGTTAAAATGAAGCTTTACCAATTGCAATTGTTCTTTCTGTTCAGTCAGAAATAAAGCTATTACCTGAATAATAGCATGATCTTCAACTCTCATTTATTTAATTACTTTCATATATTGTAATGCTGTCTTTAAGTGGTTTTAATGCCATTTAATCAGGCTCAGCCTGGACAGTATAGATGGGGAGAAACTATTCTCACTCACAAGGATTGAGAGTTAGTGGTTACAAGATTAAAGTGTTTTGCAAAAGAAGCAAATGTAAGGTGAGAAACAAAAATCACACCATGAGTCGTTAGGATATGGCATGCATGCCTGGAAGCCTGGTGAAGGCAGGTTATATTAAGATTTTGAAGACAGCAATTGACGAACATTTAAGTGGAGATAATGTGCAAACAAAAAGGCAGGATATTAGCAACAAATCAAAATATTCCAAAAGCTGCTGCAGACAATGGACCAAATGGCCTGCTTTCTACACTGTAACAATTCTGAGATTCTGTGAAGACACAGAATGGACAGTTGCAAAACTGAAGCAGTATAATGGAGGACGAAGAGAACTACTTACGACTGAACTACAACCTAAAATACATAAGTGGATCGCAAGATCTTGAGTGCAAGCTTTTGTTTCCTTACTTCCATTACTTTCTGCCTTATGCACTATGCAATATATACAGACTTCAAATCATTATGCTGTCATAATGCATCAAAAAATTATGCAAATTAAAAGTCAAGTAACTGCTAAAGTTCAGTTCGAAAATTAATTTCTACCAAGACAAATTTCAAATTGTTTAATTCTCAGTAGATTACTTGTTATTTTTCATCTTTACATCAGACTGTATAAAACAGGCCAAGACTTTTAACCCCTGGTAATGATTTAACTGAAATTCTTTATTTAAAAAAATTGACTTGTGGTATTTTTCGTTAGCTTGTCATTTTTCACAAATCACTACCCCACACAAACTTGAGCTTTAAGAGAAGTTGGATAAATGTTACATACAGTTCTAGTTCCAAGTAACTTAAAAAGTTAATGCATTTGTTCCAAAAAAGATTATTTATTGTCTTCCAGTTCTCAAAACACCTCCTGCAAGATAAATCAATATACCAGAATCATTGAAACCAATACTGCCATTTATAATAATCTGCAGAAAACTAAATGAAAGATAGACAAGTTTGAAATGCTACCAATTCACTCAGCACTTCTTTATATATATTGAGCAAGTTGAACAAGATTAGTGCCAATCTACATATTTTACAGAATGGTTGATACTTTTATACATGATTTGCATAAGTTAAACAATATTTACAGATAAGCTGTTAGTATGTTTGTTATCCAAAACTAAAGTTCTCTGTACATATATTTTTTAAAAAGTATGAAATGCTATTCTTTTAGAACTCAGCATAGCAAGTTAAATTTTTACTTTGTAAGTAACATAACTTTTGATACACAGTTGCCATGCAACTGAAATACAGTGTCATCACTGAGTAAATGTCATGTTTTCATTTCCAACTCTGAACAGACAACAATTTGGAAGATTTTATCCTCCAGAGGTAAATATTATGCCATGGCTTGCAGGCAATGCAAGCTTCTTGGAATTTTTAATCCTTTTTAAAATCCTCGAACAAATTCAGTACAACCAGTTTATATTGACACCTAACAAAATACAAAGTTTTCAGATGTTCATTATGGAATGTTAGCATTTCTATTTTATATTGTTTAAACCGTTATAAATGCCATTATTATTAGACTTCAATATTATTGCTGTTCCTCTGAGATTTCCTTGTTGTTCTTTTGAAGGATCACCTAACATGATTTTATACGGTCACTACAAACAAAATGAACTCATTTTTTGGGCCTTGATGTTTGCTGAGTTCACCGTTACAGATAATAGGATAGTGGACATATTTTCTTCTGAACTGAATGTGCTGTCCACTCATGTTTGGATTCCTTGTAATAATGCTTCCTCGGTGTTGTAATGTGTCAACTGCTCATTAAAAGTTAATAATATCGCCAGACTCTGAATATACGCTCCTTTGTCCCAAAACCTTTCTGAACAATCCTTGTTTTGCATTTCGCAGCTATTTGCAGGTGTGCACATCAGTCATGGTTTCACATCTCCGACAGCGCACGTAGCAACACCACACAAACTTACAGTCGCACCGTTCCACGTGCCGGACTACATGTGTGTTATATCCCCGGCCGCAGCACAGCAAGTTGCAACCATCAGCGGCTGGTGAGGTGCGGTTGCATTGCCTTCCCCTAGTCCCATGGATCCCAAGCTTCTTATCCTCCACACAATAATTTGGTGATTTTTTAATATGTACTAGATCGTCCCTGTTCACAGGCACTTTCCGCTGCACCTTGTCTTTGCGACGCACTTTTTTCTTTGACCTGTCCAAGATCTGGACACTGTGCTCGTATTTCTCTTTCAGAAATTGACCGATTTTGTCGAAGGGTGACATGGTCTTCCAACAAGTCTTCACAGCACATGAGCCAGAAACTCCATGACAACGGCAGTTCACAGACAGCAATTTGGACACTGCCTGTTGGAGCCAAAATAACGATACATTAGCCACTTGAATCTTTCGAAAAAAGTCATTGGTTGTTCATACTTTAAGTCTGTGCTTACACAGTAACTGCTGATGTCCAAACAAAGGAGTCACTAGAATTATACCATTAACTATGCCTCGCTGCTTCACCACAAAGTAACACATCTTGTTTGTTCTTTGACGTGCTCAGAGCACCATCTCCGAATTGTTACATTTAAATCATGAGCGGGGAGGGGAACCTCTGATGTCTAACATTGAAAAGTGTGATAAAATTGTAAAGTGTGACATTACACTAATCTGGGTTTATATTATACACAATCCACGCCCAGCGTTTGTGAAATTGCCTTCCAGATGCTTCCTTTAGCTTTAGTTACATATAAATTTATTGCAATTGAAAACCGTACATCAACTCAAAAGTTGCAGGAGTGTAAACCATACTTCTAGACATCAAATTAGTCCAAACCATCAGGAAATGTCAATCCCATGGTATCAATGCCCAACTAGACCCTGAATTTGGATTGCAGTTGAATTTACATTTTAACCCTGGGATCAATGCTAATCGATGATTTGTACTTTGTTATTAATAATGTAAATATATCCATGGTTGTTCAGGAGTGAGAGCCCAGTTACACATGTTTTAGGTAACTTATACTATTTCAGGTTAGTTTAAAAGTATCATTATCTTCACTAAACAGTCTATTCCAGATTATGTTAATAGAATTGTTGATTAAATAAATTTAATTAAAATTTAATGCATGAATAAGACAGATCAAATGTCTATAACTAAATTAACATGTAAGATTTCTGAATATTATCTAGTAAATATTAACCAGGGATTGATTGTCTAGTGAAGTCAAAATATTGTATAGAATTATGAAGACAGTAATGCATATTGAGGAATCAATGTGAAACTATTCAATACATATTTTGAACATGCATTGCCTAAGACAGATTGATCAAACTGAATTCAAATTTTTAAATTCTTTTCTGCGTTTCATGAGGAGTAACAATGCAATTTTAAAGTTTCAACACATTCAGTCCTACCAGTTTCATGCTACATTACTTTGTTTACAATATAACTTGTAGATATCTATTGGGATAATGTTTCATATAACCCAAGCTGCTAATACTCTCTGAATGATGCTTGTAACATTCAAATATAATTATAATATCCAGATGTTATGGTAGCCTAGTAAACCCATTCAAATTAATCTAACTATAGCATGAATTTAGATTGATCCTCTGATTTAGTTGTGAAGCGATGCAGTCCCACTCAAGACAATTTGGTGAATGGAGATGAGAATATTATCTCTAAATATTAGTTTAGCTACCAATAGATTATCGGAACCTGGAAGGAGTGAGCACTGCATCAGTGGTATATTCCTGTCATTGCAAGTGCCAGGTTAATTTGCATTTGTTGGGTAAATTTAAAAGAACAGGTACAGCTCTTTAGAAAGTACTCCTAAAATAAAGAAACATTGTTGAATGCACCAAATCCACATTGCTGGTGGAATTCCTCCAGCGTGAAAACCTGGTTAGTTCTAGCCCTGGCCAAGAGACTTGAGTACTAACATCTAAGTGCATAATCTAATGTTGTATTGAGAGTGCCATTGTTTATGGTGCCAATTTTCAGATGGCATATTAAACAGAAGCTCTGTATGCCTGGCCAGATGCATGTAAAGGATGTCATGGCACTAATTTAAAAGACAGGCAAGTTATCCTTGTCCAACACATTACTCAACTCAAATTGACATCACAAAAACTAACTTTTTTGTGGGAGCTTGCTGTGCACAGGTTTGTTGCATTATCCAATATTTCAAAAGTACTTCAATAAAAGCAAATCCTGCAGATGTTGTAAATCTGAAACAAACACAGGATACAGTTCTGAAGAAGGACGTTGGTGAGGCTCTTTTGAAATACTATTTGCAGTCCTGGTCACCCTGTCATAGGAAGGATGTTCTTAAGTTGGAGTGGGTTCAGGAAAGATTTACCAGGATATTGCTGGAAATGGAACGTTTAAGTTATAAAAAAAAGGCTGTGACTTTTTTTTCACCGGAGCATAGGAAGTTGAGGGGTGACCTTATAGGGGTTTATAAAACCATGAGAGGCATGGATAAGATAAATAGCAAAGGTCTTTTTCCCGAAGGTGGGAGACTTCAAAACTAAGGGGCATATTTTTAAGGTGAGAGAAAATTTTATAAAGGATATGAAGGGGCAACCCCTTCACACAGAAAGTGGTTCGTGTGAACTGCCATAGGAAGTGGTAGATGCAGGTACAATTGCAATGTTTAAGAGACATTTGGATGAGTACATCAATAGGAATGGTTTGGAGGGATATGGGCAAACACAGACAAGTGCGGTTAGTTTAGTTTGGGAACATGGTCGGCGTGGACGAGTTGGACCGAGAGTCTATTTCCATGCTGTGTGCCTCGAAGTCATACAGAACTCAAAATGTTGACCGTTTCTCTCTCCACAGATGCTGTCAGACCTCATGAGTTTCTTGAGCATTTTCAGTGTTGGCTTCAGAAGCATTCCATCAGCTGTGAAAAGGTGCCACCACAAGACAGGTGGTAACAATTTGAATTCCAACGTTTATTAGCAATAACCCTTCATCAGATAATAATGTTCCTTCCCTCAGTGAGTTTTTCTTTCCCCAACAGGAAGTCGTTGGGCCCCGCTGTTCAAGTCAGTCCTGGCGAGCCTGACCTCCCCTCCCCTCCGTTACCTTACTCCCTGACCTTTACCCCTCCTTCACCTCTCCTCTCCCATCCGTTACCCTACTCCCCGTCCCTTCCCTCCTCCCTTCCCCTCCCCTACCTGGCGGCCAGCCTCGGAGTTATGCAGGATCATAGTTTCCCGAGCTTCCTTCTCTCCTGCCAGATCGGGGCTGGAGGGTTTCTCGCTCGAGTGGATGAATTTCCTGCTGAACGCCACGCCGTACTGGATGTCGTCAGAACAGCCGCCCCAGTGCCAGCCCTCATCGGCGGAGCCTCCGCTCTGCAGGCTCCTGTCACAGGAACACTCGGTCAGGTTGCCGGCGCTGCACGCTCGGGTCACCGAGTGCACCAGTCCCGCCGCCATCACCGCCTGGATGAAGGCACTTTCCTTCGTACCTGAGGAAGACAAAAGGGACCAGTTTCTCTCCATCTCTCGGGCCACGGCGACCCCGAATTTCGGCCGATTATCGCCCGAATTGCGCCCCTGCCTGATGCGAGTTTGGAACCAATTGGCGGGAGCTAATAAACTCAGTGGAGCAAAGGCATATTACAATACACGTGTCGGGTGAGTAGGTTACTGTGTTTTCCTGAATGAATATTTAACAAATGATAAATTCTTATCGGTTTGTTTGATGGCCCTGGTTTACATTTTGAAAGGTTTAGGAGAACAAGTAGGCGGCATCTACTAAAAGAGCCGACAGATCTTCATTTCCATTTCGCTGAAATATGGTCGGATGACTTCCTGTCTAAACTGTGTACACAATGCTGGAGAATGATACGGATCAAACACTTCACGTGAATTCATTATTCTCTTTTCCCCAGCTTCGGGCTGTGCACTGAACCAGAAATGCAGCCTTCCAGAAGATTAGGACTGACATGAACAGCAGCTTTTTTCCTCTGGATGTAACCTAGCGACTTCGTAAAAGAGTTGAGCGACTTATTGTGTATCCGAATAAACCCAGATTGCCTTACAGACCACGTTTCTCAATAATAATCACCATACATTACACTTTGTGCAAGTTATTTATAATCGACCGCAATGTTTCAAACGGAAATAAGGCATTAATAACATTAAATTTTAATTAGGTAATTGTATTTTGTAATAAAATATAAATTAACTATGAATAAAACGTTAATTTATATAACGTTTCGATATTTGTTGAATAATGTATTTAGGTTTATGGTTTAAAATTTAATTTTTTTGCTGCTGTAATGCTGCTAATTTTCATTTAAATATATTTAACTTTCTTCAGATTCTTTATAGTTTTTCATGTTCTGAAGCGTTTAGCGTCAAAATATGGACACTTGATCAGGGTTGAGAAAGTTAACAGAAACCACATGGGAACATTCTTGATCAAGCTACAGGCATACCGCAGCCAATAGCAGCTGGTCGCTGTGCAAAATTACTTATTTGATGTTTCACGAGGCAGTTAATACACTACCGCGAGTATTGTTAAATACAATTACGACCAAGGTTTGATTTAAAACTAAAGGAAGTACTTAGCAGCTGCTTTATTCAATATTACACCGACTGTACGGAATGAATAAACGATAACAGAAATATTGTATTTTCACTTGTGTAAACATTAGTCCCACGTGGTTTGTTTCCACTTAATAACCAAAACCAACGATTTCTTGCTCTTCCACTTAACTGTCTGAAATATTGAACACTGATCTCAAATCCAGGCATATATATTTAGTTGTACAGTTGACTCACCACTGGTTAGCTCGTAACCAAAGACAGAGTAATCATTTGTAATTGAGCAGTTCCATCTCTCGTGTTTAAACTGATTCTGGCATTCATAAATACCAATGCGTGCCCCTTCTTTAATAGTCGGCAAAAGATTGGGCTTTCTTTTACACAGATCTTTCTGTTTGTTTGAAAGTGGCAAACCTAGACACCCCATCTTCTCGGTGATTCCACTGGCTGTGCATCCTAACCACCTGTTGAGTATATAGAAACACACATCACTATTAAATAAACAGAGTATCACAAACAAACACACGACTCTTTACAATGATCGAGGTTTACTTACATCCAATTTCCTTGACAGTGGTAGGGAAAGAGTATTGGGATTACTGCGAATAACATACAACACCGAAATAATCCAAAAGAAGCCCCTTTCTCCATGACAGAATCATTTATTATCTTGTGCCAAGCGAAAGTGTCACGGCTGTTAATGTAATTGAGAATCGATCCGGATTGTTGCAAATGTAAGGGGATTATCCTTCCGACTGGCCTCACTATTCATTCTGTAATCCTGTGAGGGTTTTTACAAAACAGGATTCGGAGGCAGAGTGTGAAGTACATTGAGAATAATAAATTCACAGAGAGATAACATTTGGGGTAAATCGTTGTGAAAGGACGAATTCGATTCGGCGTTATGTTGCCTCTGTCTGCCAATTCTGCAGTTCCCGCCCATGTACACTTCCCATTGGATAAAGGCGAAGTTACAGTGAAATATACCACAATGGCGATTGGTCGGTTATCACCTCCACGAGTGGTGTTTCGTGGAGCTATAAAGTTCATTTAACCACGAGGGAGCTTCAGTCCTGATGCTGGTGGTAGTGACCATCTTCGTATCTCCAGTTCAGTTACACTTGGGGTCATTAGTAACTCTCAAATTGTGAAATGGATCGCACCATACTCTTATGATACAAACCGTACTTAGTGGAATCATTGGAAGCCACATTCCGTCTACCTTAACAATTATTTTCATGAATAATAGTCTATATAGTTAAAGTTTGAAAAAAAGGGGAACTATCAGTCACTTAAAAGTCTGTCAAAATGATGAATGAGCGTACTTAATGTAAAACAACTCTCCCAATGCATTGTGCAACGTCTAGATGAAAGCGATACGCAGAAAACTATTTTAAGTAAATTGTTCCATTCGTTTCTAAATAGTAGAACTAGAGTTTGGTCTGACTTGATTTGGACACAATCCAGGAAGTGTGTTCTAAGCGCTAGGTTGACTTTGGAGCGTTCTTTTTAACCCTCTCAGAGTGGAATGTTACCTCTGCAGTTAAACATCTCGTGCGTACCGTTGCCTTACGCAGTTTCTAACTGGAAATATATTTTGCAAATACTGTGAAAGAATCAACATCTGGAAAGTTTAGATTAATGCGTTCACATTTTACATCAACATTTGCTTTCTAAAATGCGAAACATTTCTGCAAAACGTCCTGATTTAATGTGATTTGTGATTTAAAATGTGTTCACAAATCTGCCCGAGAATTTGTGGAGTGTAATGGATTGATTTCTTCAAGGAGAGAATGAAATTGTAATTGGTATACTTGCTTGCAAACCAATTTTGTTAATGCATCCTCGTACTCACGTAAACATTAACATTACATTTCGTGCTAATGAACTACTCGCTGCCACCTAAGCTAACATTTGGATATCGATTTTGACAACGTGTTGTTTAAACTGGGAAGAAAGTTCGATTAAACGATATTAATAGCTATCAGATTTGTTAATGTTCGCTCGGTTATATTGTTAGTGCAGCATCTGTTTTCGATGCATCCTACTAATCAATTTGTACTGTTTGCAATTGCATTGAACGTTTGAAAAAAACTGTTGGACTTGAAACGTTATGATCTTCCACTCGGCAATAGGAATATTAACAACTTCAACACCTTCAAAACCCACCTCTTTCCACTTTTTGGCGGAAAAGTACCGCATCTTTAGCCAATAAGCAGTTCCGAGTTTGATACAATTTATTTGTAGATCTGAGATTAGATATTTTGTGTAAACGATTTAAGATTTTTAATCCAAGGCTGATGTTTGTCAGCCGTCTGTTTTTATGATCTAACAGGTGGTTCCAGGGTGAACCCAATTTCTTGACAAATCTTTCCACAGCGCAACGTCTAATAAATTGTTTAGTCAAATGAGGGGACGCACTTAATCAGCATGAAGCGTTTTGTCAAAGTGACTCCATAAGTACTCGGTATGTGAGCTAATATTTCTACAAAGCATGTCACCATTATGGAGAATACAGAATTTAAAAAAAAACAGTTGAACATCATTTTTCCGTGTTACTTAACGTTCTTTTTTAAAGTATTTACATTATTCTCTCCCAAGATTGGGAACCAGGAAGTAACAATTTGGAGATTCCTGTTTCATTTCCAATTAATTACATTTGAGAAGTCAGAAGTATGGCTTGATGCATGTGTGCAGATAGTGCAGTTAGCTGATTCGGGAAACACGTTAGTTTGGCGGGTAAATGGGTGGCCAGGGTCAGCAGTCTTCCATATCTGATAGACTGACTCCAAGCACCATTAGATTTACTTCCAATACATTCCATGTTTCTCGGTAAAAGCTCTTAATTACTGAATATTTTGAAAATACCAGAAGTCATAGACGGAGTGCAACACTTGAGTATTACAAGTGAACTCTTAAAATTAATTTAATCTGAAATATGTTAGATAAAATGAAAGGGGAAAGAGGAAGTGAGGAAGAGAGGGCAGAATTTGAAAAGTGTACAATTTGCATGCACGAGCTAATAATTTCTCAAATGTATTCATATTGGATGGAAAGTCCACCAATGTTTTTGAAATGATATTTTAGTCTAAGATTCTACTGTGGACCATGTTGACAATGCAGCTCAATCAGCCTCTTAAGAACTAGCCAATTTGCTTTCGCCGTAGGCAAATGCTACAATCGATCGATTATACTTTCAGGCTCCTAGTTTTTAAATTTTACGTATATGTTTACGCCTCGAATATCACATCACGGTTAAAACATGTACTCGACCCATACACATAAGAAAATCTCATTGTAGTTTTATGGCGTCTAAAATTTAATTATTTATGCAATTTAGGCTTATAATAACCTCGGATGAGTTAATATACGAAACTGGGGTCGATTTGGTTGCACGTTCTTCTATAACCCCTTTAATAAATTACTTCAACTAGAATGAAGAAATGTTGAAACAAAGGGAAATATGAGATTATTGGACTTAAACTAAGTTTAATTTCTCGACAACGCCGTTTTTCTCGTAAATTTGAATATTGGTACTTCAGCCCAATGGAAGCTGTGTCATTTTTAGAGCTGCAATTTTAAATTCCAAAAGAACTGCAGTTCTACGTTCATTGCATGTTAAATGTCTACTGGGGGCCATCCAAATGACTACAAATTCCAACTCTGGAGGAGGACTGCAGTACTTACTAGTCATAAAGTATTATCCAAAGTTTAGCGTTAGTTTATAATTCTATGTATTGAAAACATGAAAAAGTTTACTTTTTTGTTGTCCATGTATAAATCGTGGGGCTAAGAAGCACTTCTTATTGCAGGAGTATATTTTGCTGTTTGTAAAACAAAGTGCCATCTATGAAAAAAGGTTTTCTCACTCCAAATCGACTGCATTTCAAAGAATGTCATTTGAGTGTAAATATTTCTAACCAGCTTGTTCAGAGGCGTTGGCTCACATCTGGGGTAGATGGGACCTGAACTCAGGTTTTTTCCAAGAGCATTGCCACTTGATAAATTATTTTGCAGTTGGCATACATGTCAAGCGCTTTAAACAGTTGGGCAATGTTCATCGCTTCTCATTTGGGAATATTTAGCAGTAAAGATTCGTCTTTTTATTTGGACGATGTGGTCATGTGGTAAATATATTCTGTTTTAAGCTTGCGAAACACTACCACCTACTACTTCAGAAAGGATTATTTGAGCCAAAGACTCGATTTTAGGACAAAGTGCGTTTCGATAACTACCCGAGCCTTTCAGCTAAATCTATTGTTTGTAATCAGTCCCCATTCAATAGTGATGAAAATCATGCTGTAATAGATTTTTACAGCAAGTTGCTAACGCGTCGCTGCCCGGAGTGTAGATTTCACTGCCAGTGGCATTGCAGTCCCTGTCGCGTCACTCCAATCCAGCCAAATGTCAATCTATTTAACACTGTTTCTATCACGAGGTGAATTATTTTCAGTCGCGTTTGGGAAGTTTTCTTTCCGTCCAGTGACTTAATCTCTCTCTTCAACAAGGACTGAATCTTCCGGAAACATTTGCGTGAGTGAATTTCTTTTCTGTCACTCGAGTAGAGTTGGCACAGTTTCACAAGGCTTTGTCATATGTCGATTCATTTCATTTGTTATTGTTCGTTATATTGCAAAAAAACCCCTATTTTTATTGCTATGAACTCAAAATTATAGGTGAACGTGTCTGAAGGTTTAGCACCAGAAAGCTTTAGCTTAAAAGTGTTTCTTATATTATAAGAACCTTTTTCAAATAAATGTACTAATTACAATATCTAAACGGTGTGGCAGGTAGAAAGAACGACGGAATTAATGTAACGAGAGTTTAAATTTAACTTTGTCTATGGAAAGAATTGTACTAAACATATCATTTGACCGTTTGTTCAGGAAAACACTGAAAAATAAGGTCACTTACTTTGTTAGTCTTGATGCAATTCCAAAATTCTGCTTCATAAACTCCAAATCTAATGTGAAGTCCAACTACAACATTGATATTAATCCTGTTTTCACTATTTCACACTGACTTCCAGGACATGCCAGCTGTTTTGCTAATGGTTCTTTCCGCTCATGTGCCAACCTATCTCTGCCAAAGCAGTTCTCACCTGTTAAAGTCAGCCCATAGTCCTACCATATTTGCATTGCTACCACTTCATCTCCAACCTTTGTTGCACCAAGAATGTAATTTCCGAAATCCATGCAGTTCCCACCTCACCTCCCACGACCCCAAGACATTTCAGGTTTGAATCCCTGAAACAGGCTTCTCCCCAGTTCTAAAATTGTGTTTTTTAAATCAAAATACAAATTATATGTCACATGTTTGAAAAAGGTTAAATAATTCTCTCATCCCTCTCGATCTTTCTGCAGTCTTTGACACAGTTAACCGCAACATCCTCTGCCAACAGCTCCACCATTGTCCAGCTGGAATGCTCACACCTGGTTGTGTTCCTGTTTATCCAGTCATATACAGATAACTCTCTACAATAATTTCTCCTTACACTCTTACCATTATCTCTATGATCCCCCAAGATCTATCTTTTGTCCATTCTTATTTCTCATCGACACCCTGTCTCTTAACAACATTGTATAAAATACTGTTTTTGCTTACATTTACCACATCCAGTTCTATCTATTCACTACCCCTCCTGACTTCCCCACTATCTATAAATGATTGAGCTGAACAGATATTACCTTCAACTAAATATACAAAGAATTAAGCTGTTATTGTTGGTCTTTGCCACATTTCCTGGTGAATGACTAACTCTCTTCCTAGCAACTGTCTGAGACTAAACAAGGTTATTCACAACCTCATAAGACCTTCAGTTTCTACTTTTTTACGATTGCTCAATCTAACTCTTGCCCAAACCCATCTTCTGCTGAAACCTTCATCCAAGTCTTAGTTAGAACAATCAAGACTATGATCTAGCAAAGTGTTGAATAGCCTCCAATTTGGATCATCCTTTAGTTAACAAAACTTACACAAAAGAAAAATCATAACTTGCACCAAATTCAGTTGTTGATCACATCTGTGCTCACGAATCTACATTGGCTTCTGATTGAACACCGCAGTCATAAAATTCTTGTGCTTTTTTTTTTCAAATTCATTTCAACCTGTTCCCTGCCTATCTTTGCAACCTCCTTCAGCCTCTTGAATATCTGATTTTAATTGCACCTCTACTGGTGCATGTGCCTTCCTAAACCTGTCTTTGCCTCTTTTCCTCTAATACCTCCTTTAAAACACTCCCTAAACTTATGTCTTTGACTGGGCTATCTGAGCTGCCAGGTGGGACCCCACTTTAAAATTCTGTTTGAAAGGTAGCATCAAAAAGCAAGATTCCATTTCTTCAGAACTACAGTAAAATATTAATCTAGTTTCTGACTTGGGAGGGAGAAATGCTAACTGCTGAAATGGGTTTACTTAAAATATGTTCTGTAGTAACATTTCGCATAGGATCATTTATGTTTATTTGCATGTCTTTTATAAAACTTATTTTATGATACAATATCTTATTGAAATAAACATTCATAGGTGTACAGCATAAACTTTGTAACTTTATTTTTCAAAGGGTGTATTTTTTAAAATATATATGCATGTTCTTATGACTGAGGCTGGACAAGTGTGCTATTGCTCTATAAAAAGCCAAAGAACTGTGGATGCTGTAGATTAGAAACAGAAACAGTAGTTGCTGGAAAAACTCAGCAGGTCTGGCAGCATCTGCAAAGAGAAATCAGAGTTAATGTTTTGACTGTGGTGATCCTCAGAGGAAGGGTTACTAGACCCAAAACATTAACATTGATTTTTCTGCACAGATGCTGCCCGACCTGCTGAGTTTTTCCAGCAATTTCTGTTTTTGTTCAGTTGCTCTAGTCTGATTACTATAAAAATCATAATATAAAATATAAATACTGTCAGCAGATAACAGATCAAGAACCTTTTTACATAATAACAGGTTATTAACAAGATTTATCAACCAAGTTTCTTAATAAATACAATTATTATTTTATTATGAAAATGAAATTGAATCAATAAAGAAGCAGTTTTAGGTTAACATGCACAGACAATAATTGTGAGGTATAAGTGTTAATCCATCCAAACTCTCACACAAGTACAGCTTTTAGGAGAGGAGAGAGAAATATTTCTCTGCAGAGATTGGATTTCTGTGCAGTGGAATAAACCATTCTGATGAAGAGTCACAGGACACTAATCATTAACTCTGCTTTCTCCCCACAGATGCGACCAGACTTACTGAGCTTTGCTAGTGATTCCTATCTTTCTATAATAGATATTATTGAAGGCCAAAAAATAGAACATTCCTGAGTCTGTTACCCTGATGTTGTGACTGGTGTGGTCAAATCTATAATCATGCACAGTTGTTTGTGAAGTCTTACAGCCACTATTTGCTGAGGAAATACAATCTTCAAATGCGTTTTCAATTACGCTTTCAAGGGAACAAATGAGTTTCACCATGAAAGGTTTCTTTTCAGAAATGGGAAAGATCAGCTTGGATGCTTGTTCTTCACAGACTTCATGCCAACTGAACCAGAAAACACAAGCAACTGTCCAAAATAGTCACTGTTCAAAACAGCCCTGACAGGGTGTCGTGATTACAATGGGGTCAGTCTGGTGGACCTCATAGAATATGAGTTCCCTGATTGGAGCTGATAACGTGGTCCAATCGGAGTCCTGGCTGACAGATATAAACCAGAGTGTCCCGCGGTTACGTTAGGGCCCGGGTGTCCTTGGAGAAGGAGCACGCGGTGTCCACCAACACCCTGGAGTTGTTCAGGGAGAGGTGGGCGCCGCAGGGAGTGGAGTGCATTATTTCCCCCTCCAACTCTATTTTGATTTAGTCCCTACCCTCCCCTTCACTGTTTTGATCACACAGCATTGCCCTTCGATGTGAAGGGCACTGCTTGTCACTGGCCACTCGGGTGTTTTCCTATCTTCCTGGTGGTGGAAATTGAATAAAGATTCGTGCACTTTGTGTCTTTCACTGTCTCACGCCTGCACACACACACCATGGGTGCTGGGGAAATAATAAGCACTACTGCGGTTAGGCGGTAGTGTGGGGGGGGGGGGGTTAAAAAAAAACAGGGAAATATAAAAAAAAGAAAAAAAAAATAGAGTGTCCCACGGTTACGTTAGGGCCCGGGTGTCCTTGGAGAAGGAGCACGCGGTGTCCACCAACACCCTGGAGTTGTTCAGGGAGAGGTGGGCGCCGCAGGGAGTGCATTACCTCCCCCTCCAACTCTATTTTGATTTAGTCCCTACACTCCCCTTCACTGTTTGATCACACAGCATTGCCCTTTGATGTGAAGGGCACTGCTTGTCACTGGCCACTTGGGTGTTTTCCTATCTTGAGTGCAAGTACTCTCCTCCTTGAAGGGGACTGTCCCTGGACTAGCTGTCCCACATCGAGAAAGAGGAAGGAAAGAAGAAAGAAGAAGGAAGAGGAGGAGGCAGAAGCAGAAGGAGGTGAGAGCTTTTGAGTCTGGGGCCTACTTTTGGAGCTGCAGCCTGGGTCTCACCCAGGTCAAGGGAGTGTTGTTGCTGACCTGGGGCCCACTCCCACTGCTGGTCTCTGGGACCCCGCCCAGACCTGGCTCCGGTGTTGCTGCTTGGGTCCTGCCTCACTGCTGCTGCCTGGGACTTGCCTTGGGGCCCCTCCCAGGACCTCCACCACTGCTGCTGTTATTACAGGCCCACCTCCACTGCTGCTGCCTGGGACTCAATTTTTGGGTTGCTTGGGACTTGTCTTGGAGACCCTCCCCAACAGGTCTGCCCCCCACCGCTGCGACCAAGGAACTGCCTAGGACTTGCCAGAGGCCTGCCTCCACCGCTGCTGTTGTCTGAGGCCCGCCTCCACCACCGCTGCCTGGGACTCGCCTTGGGGCCCCTCCCCACAACCTCCACAACTACTGCTTCCTGAGACTTGCCTTGGGGACCCTCACCAACAGGTCTTCCCCCCACCGCTGCGACCGAGGGCCTGCCTAGGACTTGCCTGAGGCCTGCCTCCACCACCGCCTTGTCCCCTCCCCAGGACCTCCACCACTGCCACTGCTGGAGGCCCACCTCCACTGCTGCTGCAGCCTGGGACTCAATTTTGGGGCTGCCTGGGACTTGCCCTGGGGAACCTCCCCAACAGGTCTGGCCCCACCGCTGTGACCGAGGGCCTACCTGGGACTTGCCCGAGGCCTGCTTCCATCGCTGCTGTTGCCTGAGGCCGGTCTCCACCATCGCTGCCTGGGACTCGTCTTGGGTGACTGGCCTTGGGCACATCCCCAGGACTTCCACCACTGCTGCTGCCAGAGGCCCACCTCCACCACTGCTGCCTGGGGCCTACCAATATCCAGCAGCAGAGTATGGCGAGCCCGAAGGTCACGGGGCCCAGCCGCACCTACGCCGGGGTAGCCGCTGCCTTAGGCTCGGCTGTCCCAACCCCGGCCGCAACCGCAACCCCCTTCAGGCACCTGACTAAACGCCTGGGGGTAAAGGCCTATCCCCACCCCAACATGTCCATCGAGGCCTGCAGCAAGGCCATGGCTAGTGTGGTCGGCCCACTGGCCATCGTCGCTGCGGCCCGGATGTACGGGAAGGCCGTCTTTTCCTTAAGACCGAGCAGGCGGTCCACCTGGCCGTGGAGAGGGGGCTCACTGTGGGCGGGACACATTTGCCCGTTGACCCTTTGGAGGTCACGGCCCAGAGGGTCATGATCTCCAACGTCCCGCCCTTCATTTCAAGTGAGCTCCTTCTTCCCCATCTCACCACCTTGGGGGAGATCGGTCAGGGGTCCAACCGTTCCTGCTCGGTCTTAAGGACCCCGCCCTCCGACACATATACTCCTTCCGCCGCCAGGTGTTTATTTGCCTGGCCCGGGAGGAGGTCACCGAGGGCTCTTTTCACCCTCCTCCATGAGGGCGCGGCCTACCACGCCTTCTGGACGGCGGAAGGCGTGCGGTGCCACCTGTGCCGCGAGGTGGGGCACATTAGAAAAAACTGCCCCACCCAGAAGGCTGCCCAGCCCACGCCAACGGCTGATGGTGGCGCCACCGCACCCACTCCCCCTCCCCCCGAAGTCAACACTGGAGGCTTCCAATGCTCCAGCCTCTGGCAGGGAGGGGGGTGAGTGTCCGGCCGGCCAGAAGACACGACACGTCAGGCCCGCCCACGGGGAGACCACCCTATCCCCTTCCCCAACACCTAGCTAACGACCTGCCCCGCCCCGGCACGACAATGCCCCAGCGGCCGTCGGGGCGGGGCAGGAAGTGACACGGCTGACCCTCCCCACCCTGGCCATGCCCCCTGTATTCCCCCAGCCAATTGTATTCTGGGAAAGGCTGGGGGGTTGGACCTCAGGCCCCATGACCACCAAGGCGGGCGGGGAGGGGAAGGCCCATAAATTCCCCCCTGTCTCTCTGGGGAAGAGGCGCCGGCCCTTGGAGGGGAGAGACACTCCAGCAGCGCGCCGGCGGCACTGCCCCTCTCCAGGGGACGAGCCAATGGTGCCTCTTGACTGTCCCGCACCGCCTACCCAAACCCCCAGGGGCTAAAGCAGGGCCTCCTGCTGCCTCAACTCCTCCGGCCCCTGGGGAGGACTTTAACAACCACGAGGGCCATGGTGCGTGCGACAACGGAGGATCCTCTGCTGGGTCGTCGAGCGGTGAAGGGGAGGAAGGTGTTATCCTCGTTCCTCCCTCCCAGACTGTTTTTCCGGGAGCCTTGGCCCTGGGGGAGGACCTTTTCCCCGAGGAGCCGGGCGTCCCGGTGTCGGGAGAGGAGCGGGGCCCCGAGCCTCTGCCGCCTGATGACCCGAACCCGGGGCGTTCCAGGAAGGGGTGCGCCGAGGAATGTACCGCCGGTGACCCTGGGTGTGGGGTCGCCAGGGGTTTGGGGCCCGTTGGCGGCGCCGGACCAGCCCGCATCCTCTCGGTGGGGGAGGGGTCGGTGACCGAGGGCGACCTCCCGGAGGAGGGTTCAGGATCAGTGGCGGACACCGGGGACGACGCGGACTCTGTCTGCAGTGACATTTTCGAATCCCAGGTGCCCCCCCACCAATCTCCCCCTCATCCCCCTTGAGGAACTCCGGGAATTTGTTGAGGAAGCTCGGAGTCGCCGGGATAGAGCCCAACTGGCGCTCGACCGCTGGAGCTCCTTTGAAAGAGTTTACTGGTCGGCCCACGCTGCTCGCCCGGCGCCTGGGCTTGATGTCAATGAGCGAAAGCGAGTCGGGAACTTCCTGGGGGCACTCCTGGTGAGGGCGAGGGACTTCTGTGCCCCTCCCTCGTCCTCCCTGTAAATGTGTATATAGGTTTTTAACTGTACTGGTGGTGGTTGCACAACGCTTCCGACATGGAGACAACTATAGCCAGCCTCAATGGCAGCAGGGAGTCACAGCGCAGATTCCAGACCCTCTCGGTCCTCCGGGACGGGAAGTTTGCAGTGTGCTTCCTGCAAGAAACCCACACTACCCCGGGAGACGAAGCCACCTGGCTCCTGGAGTGGCGAGGGGGGATCTACATGAGTCACCTCACCCGCAGATCTCGGGGCGTGTACGTGAGGTCGCGGATCCAGCTCCTCCAGGACCTGGACCGCGGCACCTGCTTCTTCTACTCGCTGGAAAAAAGGCGTGGCACCCGTCAGCAGCTCCTTGTGCTGCTGGCCGACAACGGGTCCCTTGTCTCGGATCCGGAGGGGATCAGGGCTCACGTCTGAAACTATTACATGGCTCTATTCTCTCCGGATCCGTCCAGCGAGGATGCTCGCAGAGTACTGTGGGAGGACCTGCCGCAGCTCAGACCGGAGGACGCCGGAAGGCTCGACGCTCCCGTCACTTTAGAAGAGCTGACCGGCGCCCTCGACCGGCTCTCGAGGGGCAAGTCCCCGGGGCTGGATCGGCTGACTGTGGAGTTCTTCAGGGCGTTCTGGGACGTCCTGGGGAGCGACTACGCACAGGTCCTGGGGGAGTGTCTAAATGCCGGAGAGCTGCCCCTTTCTTGGTGCAGGGCGGTCATCGTCCTGCTGCCAAAGAAGGGGACCTTCGTTCCTTGAAGAACTGGCGTCCAGTCTCCCTCCTCAGCACGGACTACAAAATCTTCGCCAGGGTGTTGTCTTCTCATCTGGCCTCCGTGCTGGCCCACATGATTCACCTGGACCAGTCCTACACGGTCCCGGGCCGGTGGATACACGACAACGTCCACCTGGTCCGGGACCTGATCCATTTCTGTCGATGGGCTGGTCTGCCGAGCGCCTTCCTGTCTCTCGACCAGGAGAAGGCGTTCGACAGGGTCGATCACGAGTACCTGCTCTGGACTCTGCAGGCATTCGGGTTCGGGACGCAGTTCGTCACCCGGATCCGACTTTTGTATGCTGCCGCAGAGTGTCTGGCGGGTCCCTGACGGCGCCCCTTCGCTTCGGGGGAGGAGTGCGTCAAGGCTGCCCCCTGTCTGGCCAGCTGTATTCCCTGTGCGTGGAGCCTTTCCTGCGCCTCTTGCGGAGGAGGTTGTCGGGGCTGGTTCTGCGCGGCGCGGGCACGGGGGTGGTCCTCTCAGCCTACGCCGACGACATGCTCCTCACTTTCACCGACCCGGCTGACCTGGGGAGGATGCGCGAGTACCAGGCCGTGTACTTGGCAGCGTCTTCCGCCAGGATCAACTGGGCCAAATGTTCCGGACTACTGGTCGGTCCGTGGCGGGTGGACCCTCTGCCAGAGGAGTTACGGGGGTTCAGCTGGGGTACCACCCATCTCCTCTACCTGGAGGTCTACCTCCGCCCGGCTGAGGAATCCTGGCTGGCCAACTGGCAGGAGCTAAAGGCCAAAGTCTCGGATCGCCTAGGCCACTGGACAGGACTGCTCAGAGTGCTATCTTACAGGAGTCGAGTGCTGGTCATAAACCAGCTGGTGGCCACCATGCTGTGGTACCGGCTGGTCACTTTGGTCCCTCCTCCTGGCTTTGTCGCTGACATCCAGAGAACGTTGGTCAACTTCTTCTGGGACAAAAAGATGCACTGGGTCACTGCGCAGGTTCTGAGTCTCCCTATTGAGGAGGGCGATCAGTCGCTTGTGTGCGTCCGCACCCAGGTCACGACATTCCGCCTTCAGACCTTGCGGCGATACCTTTACGTCGAGCCTCCTCCCAGGTGGTGCGCCTTGGCGATGTATTTTTTCCGCCAGGTGCATAGCCTCAATTACGACACGCAGCTCCTGTTCGTCGACTGTGACAGTTTGGAGGTCACCCTCAAGACACTGCCTGTCTTTTACCAGGACCTGATCACTGTTTCGAACATGGTCGAATCGCATCGTGCCTACCCTCCGGCTGGAGTAGCGGCTATCGTCAGGGAGCCGTTGCTCAGGAATCCGCACCTCCGTACTCGCGGGTTCGAGTGGCTGTCGGAGGGGAGGGCCGCGGCGGCGAGGGTGACCAGGGTCGGGAAGTGCTGGGTGCCGGGGGGCTGGGCTGGACGCTGCTGCAGGACATAGCGAGCAGGGCAGCGGTAGACGTCCGGTATGTGGCCACCGCCATCCGACGCCTTAAAACGGTGGCACTCAGACCCGACTTAGTGCACCAGTTGGAGGACGCTCAGGTGTGCGGTGGGATCCCGTCCGTGCTCACCCCAGCCCAGATGGAATTTCACATTGGCCCCAAGGTCCCGTACTTCCCACGGGAGCCTGTGCCCCACAACCTGAGCCGCCTCCGGAATTTTAATTTTGTTCCCTTCCAGGGAGTAAAAAGGCGGGACCTATATAGTCTGCTGCTGCACACCGTCCACCTCTTCTCCCTCATCCACCGTCCGGACACGTCTTGGCGTGCCCATTTGCCACCGGGCGGTCGGGATCCCCAGTGGAGGGCTCGCTATGCGGGAGTCCTCCCCCTTTCTCTCGAGGATCTGGGGTGGAGGGTGCTGCACACAGCAGTCCCCTGCAACCGCAGATTGCGGTGGTTCACGGACTCCCAGCCCAACTGCTTGTTCTGTGGCGCTGTGGAGTCCGTGGACCATGTATATATTGGGTGTGGGCGTTTGCACTCCCTTTTTGATTTTCTCAAAAACCTCCTCCTCTGTTTTTGGTTGCACTTCAGTCCCATGCTCCTGATCTTCGGGCACCCAGTATGGAGGAGGGAGGGCAGGTCTGAAGACCTTCTCGTGGGTCTGCTCCTGGGCCTGGCCAAACTGGCCATCAACAGGTCCAGGCAGCGGGCCGTGGAGGGGGTCGTTAGGGCCGACTGCCTGCCCGTCTTCCGTGGTTACGTTAGGGCCCGGGTATCCTTGGAGAAGGAGCACGCGATGTCCACCAACACCCTGGAGTTGTTCAGGGAGAGGTGGGCGCCGCAGGGAGTGGAGTGCATTATTTCCCCCTCCAACTCTATTTTGATTTAGTCCTTCCCCTCCCCTTCACTGTTTTGATCACACAGCATTGCCCTTTGATGTGAAGGGCACTGCTTGTCACTGGCCATCCGGGTGTTTTCCTATCTTCCTGGTGGTGGAAATTGAATGAAGATTCGTGCACTTTGTGTCTCTCACTGTGTCTCACGCCTACAGACACCATGGGTGCTTGGGAAAAAAATAAGCACTACCGCAATTAGGCGGTAGTGTGGGGGGTTAATAATAAAAAAAAGAAAAAAGACAAAAAAAACCCAGAGTGTCCCGCGGTTACGTTAGGGCCCAGGTGTCCTTGGAGAAGGAGCACGCGGTGTCCACCAACACCCTGGAGTTGTTCAGGGAGAGGTGGGCGCCGCAGGGAGTGGAGTGCATTATTTCCCCCTCCAACTCTATTTTGATTTAATCCCTGCCCTCCCCTTCACTGTTTGATCACACAGCATTGCCCTTTTGTGAAGGGCACTGCTTGTCACTGGCCACTCGGGTGTTTTCCTATCTTCCAGGTGGTGGAAATTGAATAAAAATTTGTGCACTTTGTGTCTCTCACTGTGTCTCACACCTGCACACACACACAAAAAAATTAAAAAAAATAAACCAGAGTGTCAGAGATTCTGTTCACCTTGGGAGCTGGCTCTGTGTAAACTGGACCAGTGTCAAATATGATGCACATGTAAATAAAGGCTGACTTGATGATGCAATACTAGTCTCCATGGAGTTATTTCACAAGAGTCTGCAGAAAACTGAGCAGTTCTTACCAGTGAGGTGATTTACAAGAAACCTCCTAAATTTTAATTACCTCTTTTGAAACAAAATAGTACAGGTATTTCCTCAAAATGATTACCATATGTACAGATGAGACCAGAGACGTCACCTTGACATGACAAGTCAGACTGCAGGAAATGTCTGCACATGTGCCACTGTTGAAAGATCAGAGAGCAGAGGTGGAGGTTTGGACCCTGATGGGAGTGGGACAATGGCTATTCTGGGATGGGGAAAGCATGATCACCTGCTGCAAAGGTGGAAGGTGAATGGAAGGCAAAGCAGTGATTTGCAGAATGCCTGGCTGCTTGCTCTGGGAAGGGTAAGCGGCCAGACAAGGCTACCTGCTGCAGGAAGGGTAGTGGAGAAGGTGAGGCCACCTGTGCTGGGAGTGGTATCTGGAAGCAAGGTGGTGGTGGTGGGGTGCAATTGGAGGCCAGCCTCCTATATTGCCTGGGACTAATGGAAAAGCTGTGGGAAGATTGGGAAATTGTAGGAGAATGGAAGAGAGGAGGTGACTGCTGAAAGAAAATTACCTCTGTCTTACTGTACATGCTATTGCAGTTTTCATTCAGGCAGTGCCATCTTTAGATAGGCAGCTGCTTCCTGTTGTTTGAGTGATGTTAGCTTTCTTCTAGAATATCTGATTTGGAGATGCCGGCGTTGGACTTGGGTGTACAAAGTTAAAAATCACACAACACCAGGTTGTAGTCCAACAGGTTTAATTGGAAGCACACTAGCTTTCGGAGCACCGCTCCTTCATCAGGTGACAATCACCTGATGAAGGAGCGTCGCTCCGAAAGCTAGTGTGCTTCCAATCAAACCTGTTGGACTATAACCTGGTGTTGTGTGATTTTTAACTTTCTAGAATTTGCGCCACCTAGAGGTGGCATTCAGTCTGCCAGAACTTGAAATAAATCTATTTTCCACAATTCTTCAAAACTTAACCTCTCGCAGAACCAACATATATATTAAGCATCTTTGTAAAAATACCTACATTTTGCCAATATAAAGGATAATTACACTAACCAAATTACAGAGAAGACTGGATGTTACAGTGGATTGTCACATTGTTCTTCTAGCTCTGGAGCTGAAACTAATTCGAGTAAATATGATGAGAAGCTGAACTATCAATGAATTTGGATAGGCCCAATTTGCATTTCGGAGGGTGTGAATTCATAGTGGAGATTACATCATTTCAAATAAATTACAGCTAAAATGGAAATTTATCCAAAGTTCCATGATGATACATGGCATGGGAATAGAAAATGTTTGGTGTTGGGGGTTTGTATTCATTTATCATAAAATGTTTGTTACTGGCTCAACTTTGTAATGTTCAAAAGGAAAAAAAGTTTTGAATCTGTAGAAAGGCCCTGAACTTGAAAGATTAACATTGTTTCTTGCTTCAGTTGCTGCCAGACCTACTGAATATTTTTTGTTGTTTTTAATTCCTATTCGCAGAATTTTGCTTCTGTTTGTACTTAAATCATCTGGAGGATTGAGAATTGGAGGGATCATTGAAGTAACATTAAAGTTGAAATTTTCCAGTTATGGCTCCAGCAACTGTACTGCCTGTCATGGTTGTGCAAACAGTTGTCCAAATAACATCTTTAAACATAAACTAATGGAGCCTTGTTATTTGCCAATATTGAATCTTTAAAAGATTCATGTCGCAAATTGGATAAAAACTAAAATTATTCAGTTCAGGATCTGCAAGGAGAAATCCAACTTCTAGCCACCCATAAAATGGATGTTCATGCTCTGAATTTTGGCGTGTAACTTTTGATAGATTTCCTATTTTTTGTTTTAGAAAATTGAAGTCCCTTGTAACAACTACATTTGACCGGTACACAGTGGCAGTTATCCAAATGCAAACCCATTTGTATCTAGGATTTCCACCATGGGAGGAGATCATTTGGCCCATTGAACCTGGGCTAGGTCTTAAGACTTCCACTCTCATGTTCCTTTCTTATGCTTACTTTTTCCAAATATATACCAATTTAAAAAAAAGCTTATGAAATTGACTTTGATGACTGTTTCTGATTTTTAGCAAATAAAATCCCCTATTTGAAAGCAAAGTCTTTAAACTGCTTGTTTTTGTCACGATTGTGAACTTAGGCTATCTTTTTATCAACCAATTGGTCGTTGGAAGTACATTTTCTTGACTGATCTTTTTTTTACTGTCTTCATAGTTGGTTTCCTCCCCTCCCGCCTCTCATCCTTTACTGTAACAGAACCTGCAGTAGCAAGATGGAGGTGAGAAAGGGGGCCACAAAAGACAGCTCGGAGAGTTGTGCTCGGATCTCCAGTAGCGGCTTAGCTCAGTTGACTGGATCGTTAGTTTACAGAGTAGTATAATATCAACAGGATAGGATCAATTCCCATCACTGGTTTGAGGTTACCATGAAGGACTCTCCTTCTCAACCTCTTCCCTCGCCTAGGTCTGGTGGCTTCAGGTTAAATCACCACTCATTGCTTCTCTCTAATAAGAGAGCAGCCCCTATGTTCTGGTAAAATCATGGCAACACAACAAGCAGGTAGCAACTGTGATGAAGCGCACTGAGCAGGGTAGTTGAAGAGACCCTTTCAAAGGAAAGAGTGCCTTTGCAGGAAGGATGCCTCGAGGGAAGAAGAATCAAATAGACAAAGGATTTCCCCAACCAGATGTAAACCACAGGCTTAAATCCACATAAATACTGTGTCTTCCTTGTTGAACCTTAATTTCAGATCATGTTTTGTCATGACCTGATGATAGCGGAGTAAAGACTTCATGCTTCGTGATTTTTGGGCCCTCCATATGTTTGAATTTTATCTTACAGTTTTACAGGATTTTTCAGCACGGACATCAAGTCATGTCAGATGAGTTTGAAAGGTGCCAAACTGAGATGGAGTGGATGGAAGATGGGTTGAAGCTGAAAATATCTCTGAGGAAGGCTGAAGATCTTCCAGTATCATTGAAGGCTCAGCATTGATGGAAGAACGTCGGAGGCTGAGGGGTGACCTTATAGAAGTTTACAAAATTATGAGGGACATGGATATGATAAATAGACAAAGTCTTTTCCCTGGGTTGGTGGAGTCCAGAACTAGAGGGCATAGGTTTAGGGTGAGAGGGGAAACATATAAAAGAGACCTAAGGGGCAACTTTTCCATGCACTGGGTAGTGCGTGAATGGAATGAGTTGCCAGAGGAAGTGATGGAGACTGGTACAATTGCAACATTTAAAAGGCATTTGGATGGGTATATGAATAGGAAGGGTTTGGAGGGATATGAGCCGGGTGCTGGCGGGTGGGACTAGATTGGGTTGGGGTATCTGGTCAGCATGGACGGGTTGGACCGAAGGGTCTGTTTCCATGCTGTACATCTCCATGACTCTAAATCAAATCTTCAGGCCAAAGTCATGAGACCCTTGAAAGACTAGACACCCTCTTAGCTTGCTTGTTGTACTTTAACTTGAAAGTCAAACTGGAGAACTTCTCTAGATAAAAGTATGGTGTCTTGAGCACTTCATTACAAAGGAAGGCATCACTCCTGATGCTGAAAACAGTAGAGATTTGATCCTGGACTAAAGCAGAGAGGGAACTGCATATGTTCCTTGATCTATCTGATTACTATAGGAAGTTTATGCAAGGCTGTGCACCATTACCTGACACATTCCATTGATTCCCTGAGGAAACTGGAGCTTGGAGTGGCTGGGAAAGGATACACAAGGTGCTATACTCAATGGAGCATCACAGCACATTGAACCCCACTATGTGAATACTCCTTTTGCACCAATAAGCAGAAACATGTCTCATTACCTGTCCTTGCTTACCCAGATTTCGAACTTCCTTTCATACTAGAAACTGAAACCAGTTTCATTGGCTAAGAGTGGTTATCAGTCCTCAGGAAAGGCCTTCCCTTTATCCCCCTCCGTCCACGCATCAATGAATTTAATACACATCGTGACGTTGAACACTTCTTCTGCCGCCTCCGCCTGCGAGCTTACTTTTACAATCAGGACTCCCACCCACCTTCCGAGGACCCCTTCGCATGCCTCCAACACATTCCATCCACCTGGACACCCCTTACAGGCCTATTACCCGCCCTCGATCTCTTCATTTCCAACTGTCGCCGAAACATTAACTGCCTCAACCTGTGTAGCCCCTCCCCCACTCCAACCTCTCACCCTCACAAGGCGCAGCTCTCCACTCCCTCTGCTCCAATCCCAACCTCACCATCAAACCGGCGGATAAAGGGTGCAGTGGTAGTTTGGCGCACTGACCTCTACACCGCTGAAGCCAGACGCCAACTCGAAGACACCTCCTCCTACTGCCCCCTCAACCATGACCCCATCCCCCCATTACTAAAGCAACATCTCCCAGACCATACACAACCCCATCACCTCAGGAGATCTCCCACCCACAGCTTCCAACCTCATAGTCCGGGAACCCCGCACTGCCCGATTCTACCTCCTTCCCAAGATCCACAAGCCTGACCACCCTGGCCGACTCTTTGTCTCAGCATGCTCCTGCCTCACCGAACTCATCTCCACCTACGTCAATACTGTCCTATCCCCCTAGTTCAGAACTCCCCACATACATTCAAGACACCACCCAAGCCCTCCATCTCCTCCAAGACTTACGTTTCCCCAGCCCCCGTCTCATCTTCACCACAAATATCCAATCCCTCTACACCTCCATCTGCAATGACCAGGGCCTCCAAGCCCTCAGTTTCTTCCTCTCCCGACGTCACCAACAGTACCCTTCCACTAACACTCTCATTCGTTTGGCTGCATTGGTCCTCACCCTTAAAAATTTCTCCTTTGAATCCTCCCACATCCACCAGACCAAAGGGGTAGCCATGGGCAACCGTATGGGCCCCAGCTATACCTGTCTCTTTATCAGTTACGTTGAACAGTCCATCTTCCGTAGTAACACTGGCACCACTCCACCTCTTCCTCCGCTACATTGATGACTGCATCAGCACCATCTTGTGCTCCCATGAGGAGGTTGAGCAGTTCATCAACTTCACCAACACATTCCACCCTGACCTTAAATTCACCTGGACCATCTCTGACACCTCCCTCCCTTTCCTGGACCTCTCCATCTCCATCAATGACAACTGACTTGACACTAACATTTTTTACAAACCCACTGTCTCCCACAGCTACCTGGATTATACCTCTTCCCACCCTTCCTTCTGCAAAAATGCTATCCTGTATTCCCAATTCCTCCGCCTCCATTGTATCTGCTCCCAGGATAACCAGTTCCACCACACAACACACCAGATGGCCTCCTTCTTTAAAAACCGCAATTTCCCTTCCAACGTGATTGAAGATGCTCTCCAACGCATCTCATCCATATCCTGCACCACCGCCCTCAAACCCCACCCCTCCAACCGTAGCAAGGACAGAACCCCCCGGGCCTCACCTTCCATCCCACCAACCTTCGCATTAACCGCATCATCCGCCGGCATTTCTGCCACCTCCAAACGGACCCCACCACCACATTTCCCTCCCCACCCCTTTCCGCAAAGACCGTTCCCTCCATGACTACCTGGTCAGGTCCACGACCCTCCAACAACCCACCCGCCCCTCCTGGCACCTTCCCCTGCCACCGCAGGAATTGCAAAACCTGTGCCCACACCTCCTCCCTCACCTCTATCCAAGGCCCCAAAGGAGCCTTCCATATCCATCAAAGTTTCACCTGCACATCCACCAATGTCATTTATTGTACCGGTTGCTCTCGATGAGGTCTCCTCTACATTGGAAGACTGGATGCCTTCTCGTAGAGCGCTTTAGGGAACATCTCCAGGACACCCGCACCACTCAACCCCACCACCCTGTGGCCCAACATTTCAACGCCCCCTCTCACTCTGCCCAGAACATGCAGTTCCTGGGCATCTTCCACCGCCACTCCCTCACCAGCCGACGCCTGCAGGAAGAACACCTCATCTTGTGCCTCGGAACACTTCAACCCCCAGGCATATGTGGACTTCACCAGTTTCGTCATTTCCCCTCCCCCACCTTACCCCAGTTCCAACCTTCCAGCTCAGCACCGTCCCCATGACCTGTCCTACCTGCCTATCTCCCTTCCTACCTATCCGGTCCACCCTCCTCTCTGACCTATCACCTTCATCCCCACCCCCACCTGCCCATTGTACTCTTTGCTACATTCCCCCTCCCTCCTCTCTGACCTATCACCTTCATTCCCACCCCCACCCACCTATTGTACTCTTTGCTACCTTCTCCCCAGCCCCAACCCCCCTCCCATTTATCTCTCTACCCTGGAGGCTCCCTGCCTTCAGTCCTGATGAAGGGCTTTTGCCCGAAACATTGATTTTCCTGCTCCTCGGATGCTGCCTCGCCTGCTGTGCTTTTCCAGCACCACTCTAAACTAGACACTGCATTCCAGCATCTGCAGTCCTATATTTTGTCTGGTTATCACTTATACTAGTCAAAGTCTCAAGCCAAATGAGGTATATCGAGAATTGCTAGTATGCAACTCCAACTGTTAATTTTAAGATAGGCTTTTTCCCAGAAGGTCAGAGACACTCGACTCAGTGCAGAGTGTGAAGTATTTTACAGACAACAACCCACTCAGCCATTTTCAAATGTCTGCCAAGCCTGGAGCAACAGAGACCCAATGGGTTGCTGAACTCATTCAGTTTTGATTCCAGTATTTTTTTATTATTCCAGTACAGGTCAAGGGAAATCAATGCAAATACTGATGTCCTTAGTCAGTAGATTGACCACAGGACAGAATTCATTAATGCCAGCAGCAGGGATGCTGTGGCTGATGTCATGCCCATGCCCCAAATCAGGATAGCATTCTGACCACAATTCCTCAGACATTCAAATTAAGATTCAGTGGAGTGTCACTGATGAACTTGAGAGTGAGATCCAAACCATATCCAGATAGGTCGAGTCAGGTGCTATCTATATTGAAAGGGAACCTAAGACAGCTTCATCAATTGTCTTGGCCATCAACAGACTGCATAATTACTGAACGGCCCAACATTCACCAACCCAGCACCAGCTAATGAGGGAATCCAAACTGGCATGAAAACTGTTGTGGTTTTGGAAGAGGATTAGGGAGGAAGATGGAGTCGTCTGTTGGCTTGTTCATGACAAGGAGAGAAGGGTGAAGCAACACACAGTGACCATGGTGTTGTAAAGTGTTCCATCAAATGTGGTGGGGCTATGCCTGTCCTGGAAATTGGCACAGGGATAACTAACCATGAAGTGAAAATTGAAGTAACAAGCAGTAGAATTGAAATTGTAAATATATATCTAGAATATTTAAATTTATGAATAAATGTACTCTCAATGCTGGCTCTGGCTTTTTCTTTCAACAGCAGTTTAACACTCCAATAAGCTCTCCACTTTTCTCTTTTTCCTTCTTTAAGACATTACTAAAATCTACTGTCTGACCAGACTTTTGTTCTAAGAGTTCTTGTGGTGCAGTGGTAATGCCCTTTCTCTGAGCAGGAGGTTTGGCTTCAAGTTCCACTTGTTGCAGAGGTGTGTAGTAATATCTAAAAGTTTAGTTGATACTACTGTGAAATGGCCGAGGACATTTTACTATGTTAAAGCCTGATATAAACCAAAATCATATTCCAAAATAAACTTTGGATGTGAATTTCTCCTACTCATTGTATTTACCTATTTTGTCATAATTTCTCATTGGCTCATACCATGTCTGTCTGCACAAGCTGTAATCCATCATCCTCTGCTCTTTCCCATTATATCTCATTTCTCTGTCTTTTCCACCTGCAACACATTTTGTTTCTTTATTTTTTAGAATTAGACTCCTTGCTGATATCTGTTGTCTTTTCATCAATTGTTTTTCTGAATTTTTATGGGCGGTGATTCTGCATTAGGATCGTTTTGTCGTAATATAAACTACATTCCTAAAGAGGTTGCAGACTGATGTGCACAGTACTGGGACAGCACTTCAAAAGTCATGAGTTCAAATCATACCATAGAAAGTCACGAAATTCAGTTCAATAATCTGATCATTAGTAAACTGTCATGAGCACAATGAGCACAGAGGCTACTTGATTGTTGTAAAACTAAACCCGTTCACTAACATCCTTCAAGCAAAGGCAAGGGAATCTGGTCAACATGTGTCATCAATCCCACAGTGTTCAGCTGATTCATAATATTCTCAGAACAACTAGGAACCAATGTAGAAAAGCATTCTTAAATTGTTTCCTATATTGCTACAGTTGACTGCACTTCAAAAAATGTTTAATTGGCTGTGAAGCACTTAGACATGTCCAGTGATCATAAAAATTGCTTTTTAAGTGTAAATCTCTTATTCTTTTCATCATATGCTCCAGAGGAAGTGAGGAACAAAATGATTAAAGGCTTGTTTAAATAAATGGTTTCTTTTAACGATATAATAAAACACAGAACATAACTTAAAGAGTGGTTTTCAGAGAATAGAATTGAAATATATGAAGTTTCTTGGACTGATCCTGAAATAGAGGGAGGGACAACAGAAGTCCAAACTCTGAGGATCAGAGAGCACTGGTAAATTTGAAAGGTTGCAGAGGACTTATACACTTAATGGTAAGGTCCTTGGGAGTGTTGCTGAACAAAGAGACCTTAGAGTGCAGGTTCATAGCTCCATGAAAATGGAGTCGCAGGTAGATAGGATAGTGAAGAAGGCATTTGGTATGCTTTCCTTCATTGGTCAGAGCATTGAATATAGGAGTTGGGAGGTCATGTTACAGCTTTATAGGACATTGGTTAGGCCACTTTTGGAATATTGCGTGCAATTCTGGTCTCCTTCCTATCAGAAGGATGTTGTGAAACTTGAAAGGGTTCAGAAAGTATGTTGCCAGGGTTGAAGGATTTGAGCTATAGGGAGAGGTTGAATAGGCTGCTTTCCCTGGAGTGTTGGAGGTTGAGTGGTGACCTTAAAGAGGTGTATAAAATCACGAGGGGCATGGATAGGATAAATAGACAAAGTCTTTTCCCAGATCTAGAGGGCATAGTTTTAGTGTGAGAGGGAATAAATATAAAAGACACCTAAAGGACAACGTTTTCACGTAGAGGGTGGTACATGTATGGAATGAGCTGCCAGAGGAAGTGGTGGAGGCTAGTATGATTGCAACATTTAAAAGACATCTGGGTGGGTGTATGAATAGGAAGGGTTGGAGCGATATGGGCAGGGTACTGGCAGGTGGGACGAGATTGGGATGGGATGTCTAGTCAGCATGGACGAGTTGGACCGAAGGGTCTATTTCCATGCTGTACATCTCTATGACTCTAAGATGTGATGAAGTCACTGAGGGACTTAGAGTTATGTACCAGATTTTAAATTTGATTTACCGTCGGAATAGAGAACCACTGTACTTCAATGAAGACAATCAGTTCCTGAACTGATCTATGTGTAGCACAGGGAGCTGGAGACATAACTGTTCGGAGTAGATTTTAAAAGTTAAAACAAATAAATTTTGCCAATTGTTCATAAAATGATGGACTGAGCCATCAGTGCCATCAAACAACATGATTGTAGATGTTCAATGTAGGTTTTCATAGAACTGCTCAACTCTGAACTTTTATAATTCTTTATCCAACTACGTTTCTCTCCTTTTGGGGTGAGCAGGTGACCTCAATCTCCAGGCAACCATTGTGATGCTAGCGAAGCTCAGGCCTGAAACTGAACCAAAGCCTGTTGAAGGAAAAAGTGACTCCTGTAAGCTAAAAATGTCTGAGCACAGTATAATAGGACTTTAGGAAGAATGGGGAGAGTGCCAAAGATGTTTACAAGGAGTGAGAAACTTCAGTTATGAAGAGGGATTGGAAAAGTTGGCACTGCTTTCTTTGGAGAAGACAACATAGAACATAGAACATAGAAGAATACAGCGCAGTACAGGCCCTTCGGCCCTCGATGTCGCGCCGATCCAAGCCCACCTAACCTACACTAGCCCACTATCTTCCATATGCCTATCCAATGCCCGCTTAAATGCCCATAATGAGGGAGAGTTCACCACTGCCAATAGCAGGGCATTCCATGAACTCACGACTCGCTGAGTAAAGTACCTACCCCTAACATCTGTCCTATACCTACCCCCCCTTAATTTAAAGCTATGTCCCCTTGTAATAGCTGACTCCATACGTGGAAAAAGATTCTCACTGTCGACCCTATCTAAACCCCTAATCATCTTGTACACCTCTATCAAGTCACCCCTAAACTTTCTTTTCTCCAATGAAAACAACCCCAAGTGCCTCAGCCTTTCCTCATACGATCTTTCTACCATACCAGGCAACATCCTGGTAAACCTCTTCTGCACCCCTTCCAGTGCCTCCACATCCTTCCTATAATATGACGACCAAAACTGCACACAATACTCCAGATGCGGCCGCACCAGAGTCTTATACAACTGCAACATGACCTCAGTACTCCGGAACTCAATTCCTCTACCAATAAAAGCCAGTACGCCATATGCCTTCTTCACCGCACTATTTACCTGGGTGGCAACTTTCAAAGATCTGTGTACATGGACACCAAGATCCCTCTGCTCATCCACACTACCAAGTATCCGACCATTAGCCCAGTACCCCATCTTTTTATTACTCTTACCAAAGTGAATCACCTCACACTTAGCTACATTGAACTCCATTTGCCACCTTTCTGCCCAGTTCTGAAGCTTATCTATATCCCGCTGTAACCTGCCATATCCTTCCTCACTGTCTACAACTCCTCCAACTTTCGTATCATCCGCAAACTTGCTCACCCAACCTTCTAACCCCTCCTCCAGGTCATTTATAAAAATGACAAACAGCAATGGTCCCAAAACAGATCCTTGCGGAACACCGCTAGTGACGGCACTCCAAGATGAACCTTTGCCATCAACTACTACCCTCTGTCTTCTTCCAGCCAGCCAACTCCTAATCCAAACCTCCAACTCACCCTCAATGCCATACCTCCGTATTTTTTGCAGTAGTCTACCATGGGGAACCTTATCAAACGCCTTACTAAAATCCATATACACATCTACCGCTTTCCCCTCGTCCACCTCCTTAGTCACCTTCTCAAAGAATTCAATAAGGTTTGTGAGGCACGACCTGCCCTTCACAAAACCATGCTGACTATCCTTGATCACATTATTCCTATCCAGATGTTCATAAATCCTATCCCTTACAATTCTCTCTAAGATTTTGCCCACAACAGAAGTGAGACTCACCGGCCTAAGGTTATCCCTACTCCCCTTCTTGAACAAGGGAACCACATTTGCTAGCCTCCAATCTTCTGGCACTACTCCTGTAGACAACGAGGACATAAAAATCAAGGCCAATGGCTCTGCAATCTCCTCCCTTGCTTCCCAGAGAATCATAGGATAAATGCCATCAGGCCCAGGGGACTTATCTATTTTCACCCTTTCCAGAATTTCCAACACCTCTTCTCTACATACCTCAAAGCCATCCATTCTACTTAATTGTGACTCAGTACTCACATTGACAACAATGTCCTGTTCCTGATTGAATACTGGCGAAAAGTATTTATTCAGTGTCTCCCCAATCTCTTCAACACTCTGGAGATATTTGATAGAAGCTTTCAAAATCATGAGGAGCCTGACAAAGTAGACAAGAAGAAACCGTCCATACACATTCAAGCATCAAGAACAAGAGGACACGTATTTAAAATATTTACAAAAGAAGTAAAAGCCTTGAGAGAGAAATAATGTTTAATGTTCTTGAGTAGTTAGAATCTGGAATGTACTGCCTTGAAATGCGGTGGTGGGTGCGGGAGGGGGAGTGGGGGGGGGTGGGGGGGGGGGGGGAGGTACAATCGAAGCATTAAATTGGACATGAGATAATTATTTGAATAGAAACAGAATGCAGGGTGAAAGGGACAAGTGTGGAGAATAGCACTATGTAATAATGCTCTTTCAGAGAGCTGGGATGAAAATCCTTTTTTTGCACTGGAGCAATTCTGTGATTTCGAAAACCTTTGTGATATGGACTGAAGCAGTAAGGGATGGGCAATAAATGGTACTTTTGCCAGCAATGCCCACATCCTATGAATGAATAAATTAAAATCAAAATTTGCAGATGCCACTAAACTTGGAAAAGTAATAGTCAATGCAAAAGGTAATAATGGATTTCAGGAGGACGTAAATTGGAGAAATGGGCAAATACCGGCTGGAAGAATTTTAATGCAGGGAAGGGCAGAGAAAGATAAGGTGAGTGTGGCTCAAATAACCTTCAGTCCTGCTGCACCATTCTTTAATATACTATCTAATGCTGTTAGTCTCACTTTCTGTTTGTTGCAATGGTCTCAGCCAATTTCATTTTTTTCCAACGAACAGTTGAATTTTAAAACAACAATACAGTCTTTAATTGTCTCCCATGTTTTGTAAATTGTTCAAAACCTAAGAATTTTCATTTCAAGGAACAATCAAAAGGAGAGTAGGCGGATTGAACTTGTTTGATCTTGTGTGCATCAATGTAGCACCACAGCCTGTCTTCAAATCTATACCAACTAAAGAATATCTTGTGATCCTGGAGGAAAGGCAAAAAGGATCAGTAGGATCTGTAAATCTGTGAAGGATGTTTTGGCTACCAAATTCCTTCCGCCATTCAGGGGTGATGTCAGTAAAAGGTAATGGAAATCTGCAACTCTGTCCCTCAAAAGCTGTTGAGGTTACGTCATTTGAACTTTGAATTGAGACTGACAGATCTTTATTAGGTAAGGCCACTAAGAGTTTGGTAATATAGTAATTAAATAGATGTAAGACACAGATCATTCATGATGAAATTTTCTTCTTATTTTCATTTATCATGGACCTGGACTAGATCAGTTGCTCCAGTCTATCACTGGTGTATCAGAGGGAGGGTAAGAAAACCAGCCTTTGGTGTTATTCCTCATCAAAATCTGAGTACCAGGAAATAAATCAAATTAGTCAATTTTTGATAGAAAACAGAAAAATCCTAATTATTACCTGTATTTTGGTAAACATAAAGAGTATTTACATTTTTTCGCAGCTGAAAGACAGCAACCGTCAGAGAGATACAACCAGACAAAAGCATAAGTTGTTTGTGCAGATCTTTTACAAGGTCGCAAATTGTGCTGGTAGGCTATATCTTCAACCTCTCCTCATGAGTGACTGACACCAAAAATCCACCATGCAAGCCAAACCTCATTCCCAGCTCTGCCAAAACCCAGATTTCACTTCCATACAATTGCAGGACCAGAGGATTGACTAGTCTTCGAGATCTCAGCAATTCCACAGCAGTACTGCCAAAATCCAGCTTCCCTTACCAGGTTCTGCTGATTTCAAGACAATTCATTAGCGCTACTATAGTCAGGGCCCATAGCCAGTACTACAAAATGGTACCACAGGATTGACCCTACAAGGAGCTAAGCTACTTTACCCAATGCTAATTAATACAATATACATTTTTTACTGGTCCATGGTGTAAACTCATATTTTAAATTGAGTTAGATTAACAATTGATTGCACAAATATAGAAATAATCCCAGAATCTCAGTTAACAAAGATAGAAGCTGAAATTTTCAGTCACTGTAACGGGGTAACATTCATATTATACGGTAAATGACATAAATACTCCAATTATTATGGAAAAAACATATCCTTTAATTCATCCATGGGCAATGACTGAGAGATTTACTCATTTCTTAGAACATGTAACAAGTTATTTTTACAGTTACGTAAAAAGATCCGCGATAAAAAGACAACTCACATTGTGAATATAATTGCCTTTTAAGAACAAAATATATGTTTTATTCCTATTTTCCAAATGTAGTGTATCCCTATATCACAAAACATTTGGCTCCCATAGTACCAGGTGCTTAAGCACTATCAACGTCCATAGAAAAAATTAAAAATGTATATAAAAATTATTAAAAGTAGATATACCAAATATCAAAAATTTGTAAACATAAAACATCTCTGTTTGTAAAAAGGTTTTAAGACATTGAGAATGCAGGTTATTATTTCAAACTACTTTTACAAGCAAAATATAAAAGCAATATAAATATAAATATAATAAATGTGAGGTATATATAATTTGATATCTTCAGCAATATCTGGGGAATGTGGTTCCAAGTGAACAATACGTACAAAAATAAAACTTATTCAGAAATACAGTATTACAATTGTTTTCACAATAATAGTGCAGAAAGTGAATGAATATTGCACCAAAAGGATTAAGTGGTTTACTTAAGGACTTCAAGTCTCTTGTGTAGCTTAATCTTCTGTTAAAAAAAAAGGTTTCAGCTACAGCTGGTTATGCAATTCATCTGGCCAGACAAGAGGTTACATCAATTTTCAGGCTTTCCATCTGCCATTCGAAACCTCAAATTTGCAGGGGAACATATTGATTTCATAAAGGCTGAAAACGTGTCACATGTCTTTGATGGTAACATTCGTAGCCAATAAGAGAGAAATGGAATACATGCCGTGTGGTATTTTGCACTGATCTCCTGGGAAGCAGCAAATCTTAAAACTGTCCATTTTTTATAGCTGAGTGGTCATAATATTCAATCTGTTCACACAGACTCTGCTGAGGAAAATTTCTGAATAAGCCAGGTTTATTGGACCATTGACATGATAGTGTGATTTAAAAACAGGTAAAACGTCTTGTACCACTGACTGTTTGCTTCGACCTGCGGTGCCCTTTCCCAGAAAGGAGTAGGTTGAGTGCCTTATTTTCCTCTGAATTGTTGTTTGGGAAAACTCAACTTTATCTACCTAAAATAGAGAGAAGATATATTAATTTATATATTTAAAAGAACATTTGTTTTTGACAAGTTTAGATTCAATATCTCGTGAAGACTTTCTCAATTCTATAGTCCAAGTACTGCAGTTTTTATCTGAATTGATGAAATCTGGAACATATTATCCTAATAGCAATAAGCCTTCTAGTTGGATTTAAAATATCTAATCAGGTAGCTAGATTTTTTTAACTTTTAACTGTTGCACTCTGCCTCTTGTAATAAGACTGTCATTTCCTTTTTAGTAGTTTCTTCATTGAAACGGAAGCATTAACATCTATTTATAACCTTGCCATTTTGGCAATATCTCCTTTGAGGTTATATTGTTCATCCCTTTGTGGATCCATATAATTCTTAACTCTTGTTTTGTTTATTTTGCTATTTTAATTTTTAGAATTATTTTAATATCATATCTCTTTTCTGCCTCATTAATTATCCTTTGATCTCTTTCCAAAGGATTTTTATATTCCATTTTGTCACCTCTTAATTGCCATGGTAATGGAATAGAAGTACACATCTTCATAATGAAATTGTCCACTGGCATCTGTGCAGAGACACAGCTGTCAAATGTATAGCTCTACTACTGCAGTTTATACACACATTGCCTGCCGGTCTCTGGAATGCCAGCTCCTTCTCTTGATCTGATCATGCTGCTCTCCTCTCCTCTCCTCTGCTATCTTGATGTTGAATCATGTGTCCAGGAAAGTGGTCATCCCATGTCCAAAGTCAATTTGTTAGAGTGCTAGGAGATGGAAAAGAACCCCACAAAAGGATTCTAGGAAGTGGAAAGCACTATGGAAAATTGAAGTTCAGGTGTTAGTGGTTAAATAAATAGAGGACCAGATTCCATGGAACACCATAATTACCAAAAGAGATTTATATACTAATCAGCCCACCAACTCCTAAATTACTTTTTTCAAAGTGCAAAACAGGGCAAATAAATGAAACTTGTAGCATGTTACAGTCTGTAATTTAATATTAAATGCACTTAAAATGTTAGTATAGTAAATTGATTTCAAGAAAGCCTCAGGGGAAACATTATTTAAAAATGTAAGTTTAGTTACCTCATGAAAATGACATGCACACTTTCCCTGAAGAAATTCTTTATAGCGTCCCATAGTGATGCTAAAGGTATCAATAACATCATAACCGTAGTCCTTTGCTTGAGAAAGTATTTCTGTATTTTCTTTCCACAAATTTTGTACTTCATTCTATAATAACAAAATTTACATTTGATGTCTTGCATCTCTTGCATATTAACAAAGTGCATTCTACTATATGATATAAAATTGAGTTTAAACCTATCTTTTATTGACCATTATTGATTCTTTCCAGTATTTGTTCTTAGAATGTGGGTGATACTTGTATGGCTATTTTTATTTTGTCTCTCTCATTGTCCTAAGTTGGTGGACCTTCTTGCTAAAAGGTAGGAGTCCTTGGATAGGCATCTCAGTGCGAACTAGATTAATGTGCTGCTAGAAAAGCATAGCAGGTCAGGCAGCATCCGAGGAGCAGGAAAATCGACGATTCGGCCAAAAGCCCTTCATTAGGAATGTAGGCAGGGAGCCTCCGGGGTGGAGAGATAAATGGGAGGAGGGGGTGGGGCTGGGAAGAAGGTAGCCCAGAGTACAATGGGTGGATGGAGGTGGGGATGAAGGTGATAGGTCAGAGAGGAGGGTGGAGCGGATAGGTGGGAAGGAAGATTGGTGGGTAGAACAGGTCATGAAGATGGTGTTGAGCGGGAAGGTTGGAACTGAAGTAAGGTATGGGAGGGGAAATGAAATCTCAGTACAAACTACTGACCCACAGAAAGTGATTCAAGACATGCATTTTGAATCAGTAGTACAAATACATTGTAGGTCACTTAGATTTATAATTTGCTTTCCTGTAATGAAATAAATCAATTCTCTGATCAGCAACTGAATGTATTTCTTAATTCATGAAGCATTTTCCAAAAGTCCTTTCATAGGAGAACAAAAGTTCTGAACTCAACATATGTCATGAAACTCTATATCAAGAATAAAAGAATGACTAGAGTAAGATTAGGGCCAATCAAGCATAGTAGTGGGAAGTTGTGCGTGGAGTCAGAGGAGATAGGAGAAGCGCTAAACGAATACTTTTCATCAGTATTCACATAGAAAAAGACAATGTGGTCGGGGAGAATACTGAGATACAGGTTACTAGACTAGATGAGATTGAGGTCCATAAGGAGGAGGCGCTAGCAATTCTGGCAAGTGTAAAAATAGATAAGTCCCTGGGCCAGATGGGATTTATCCTAGGATTCTCTGGGAAGCCAGGAAGGACATTACCAAGCCGTTGGCTTTGATCTTTATGTTGTAATTGTCTACAGGAATAGTGCCAGAAGACTGGAGGATAGCAAATGTTGTTCCCTTGTTCAAGAAGGGAAGTAGAAACAACCCTGGAAATTATAGACCTGTGGGCCTTACTCGGTTGTAGGTAAAGTGTTGAAAAGGGTTATAAGAGATAGGATTTATAATCATCAAGAGAGGAATAAGTTGACTAGGGATAGTCAACACAGTTTTGTGAAGGGTAGGCTGTGCCTCACAAACCTTATTGAGTTCTTTGAGAAGGTGACCAAACAGGTGCTTGACGGTAAAGCGGTTGATGTAGTGTATATGGATTTCAGTAAGGCATTTGATAAGGTTCCCACGGTAGGCGACTGCACAAAATACGGAGGCATGGGATTGAGGGCGATTTAGCGGTTTGGATCAGAAATTGGCCAGCTGAAAGAAGACAGCAGATGGTGGTTGATGGTAAATATTCATCCTGGAGTTCAGTTACTAGTGGGGTACCGCAAGGATCTGTTTTCGATCCACTGTTGTTTGTCATTTATATAAGTGACCTGGATGAGGCCAAAAAAAGGATGAGTTTGTAAATTTGTAGATGACACTAAGGTCAGTAGAGTTGTGGATACTGACGAAGAATGTTGTAGGTTACGGAGGGACACAGATAAGCCGCAGAGCTGGGCTGAGAGGTGGCATATGGACAATGCGGACAAGTGTGAGATGATTCACTTTGGAAAGAGTAACAGAGATACAGAGTTCTGTGCTAATGGTAAGATTCTTGGCAGTGTAAATGAGCAGCGAGATCTTACTAATCAAACCTGGGTGGCAACTTTCAAGGATTTATGTACCTGGGCACCAAGATCTTGCTGCTCATTTACACTACCAAGAATCTTACCATTAGCACAGGTACATAAATCCTTGAAAGTTGCCACCCAGGTTGATAGGGTTGTGTTAGCTTTTATTGGTAGAGGGATTGAGTTTCTGAACCATGAGATCATGTTGCAGCTGTATAAAACTCTGGTGGGGTCACATTTGGAGTATTCCATATAGTTCTGGTCACCGCATTACAGGAAAGATGTGGAAGCTTTGGAAAGGTTTCAGAGGACATCTACTAGAATGTTGCCTGGTATGGAGGGAAGGTCTTGCTAGGAAAGTTTGAGGGACTTGAGGCTGTTTTCGTTAAGAGAGAAGAAGGTTGAGAGGCAACTTAATTGAGACATATAAGGTAATCAGAGGGTTAGATAGGTTTGACAGTGAGAGCCTTTTTCCTCGAATAGTGATGGCTAGCACAAAGGGACATATCTTTAAATTGAGGGGTGATAGATATAGGTCAGCTGTCAGAGGAAGTTTCTATACTCAGAGAATAAGTAGGAGCATGGAATGTACTGCTTGCAACACTAGTAGACTCTCTAACATTAAGGGTATTTAAATAGTCATTGGATAGGCATATGGACGAGAATGGAATAGTGTAGGTTAGATGGGCTTCAGATTGGTTTCACAGGAGTGCGCAATACTGAGAGCCTAAGGGCCTGTACTGCGCTGTAATGTTCTAGTACAGTGATCGACATCATCTCTACCTACCATTGTGGGGAGTACCCTAATAATGTCAAAATTTAAGGACCAATATATGGACACCAGTGATCTCCCCAAAAATGCTTGGGATGCCCTTGTAGAAGGGCTCGAACCCTTTGAATATATGAATGATTGGCTGAATGCTTGAATTAGTACCCACAGTGCCAAATGTATATTGAGTGCTCCATTGAGCTTGTCTGGGTCTAATCAACTGTGATCATTAAAAGATACATAAAACTCAGTTTCATTTGTGTTAACAAGGAGTAAAGAAGCGAGAGTTCTAGAGCAGATTCACTGGAACTTAAACATTAATGCTGTTTTCTCTCCACAGGTGCTGCCAAACTTGCTGAGTTTTTCCAGCAATTCTCTTTTTGTTTCTGATTTCCAGCATCTGCAGTTCTTTATTTTTTTTAAAGTAAGAGCGTTCCTTTTGGCTCGGTGACTGTAGCCCACTGCCAATCTGTGGTTGCTCTCCCATCCCTATTTATCCTTCTGCCCAGGACTTAACTGCAGTTCAATACTAAGCTAGAACATAATTCTCCACAGCCACGATTGTTGAACTGTATTAGAATGCCTGTTTCACATTCCCAGCAATATCGTGAGCCTCGAGCATATATCTTCAGCTGTGAGTTCTAAGTACGCCATCAACTTATTGCATTTTTCTGTGCTCATATTTAATGGCGTACCCCTGTGCACATCAGATTATTGGGGAAAAAATTATGGCCTGAATGCTATTGGAATTTCTGTTTGATCTGTAAAAGGGCAGTAAGGTACTGGAAGATTTTCTTTCTTCCATTAAAACTGGCCACAGGGATACCTCTAGAATATTGTATTTTCTTGCATTGAATTTAATGGAAATAACAACATGGAAACAGTCTAGTCCGGCTATTTGATGTCAGTGATTATTTTCCATAAAAGTTAGTTAACTTTCATAACTTGGTTAATTTGCGAGGACTGTGGATATGTATGATGCTGAAAGAAGTACTATTTTAGGTTCTGGCACTTGTACTTCAATGTAAGATACTTACATATTGTAATCATGTTAAAGGCCTTAAGGTAAACTGAGAGTCTTGCTATGTGAAAAGGCAATGCAGCTAATTAGAGTTGAATTTCAATCCATTAGTGCTTCCGTTTACCACACCTGCTGCTATATCCCCATTGCAACCTTGAGACTTTCAAAGGTTTGTATCACAATGTCGTTAAATATTTAATCTTCTGAAATGATACCCTCGGATTGATTCTGTCAACCTTAAGCTTCATAGAAAGAGTATCCAGTAACTTATAAAATAACCAGGTGGCATACACAAAATATGCAGTACTTAAAATGTAGTGGCACTTAGAAACTGCACTTAAGGATTTCCTCAAAGTTGTCTCCGCTTCCTTCTCTATGGTGTTGTAATCTATCTGCTATCTTGAAGTTAGGGAGATTCTGAACTTATGATGTTTCAACTGTTCGACATGAGGAATTGTATTTTCTAATATTTGACAACTTTAGTGAAAATAATAATATGAAATTAAAATTAAACAGCATGTGCTTAACATCAATGTTTAGTAGTACGATAAAATTGAAATAAAGGGCTGATATTGAAAGTCTCAACGCCTATCTGAATTTAATAAACTGATGCAATATTGGGAAGAAGGTCATGTAGTTTTGATGTCATGACTGGTAATCCAGAGAACCAAGTTTATAATGTCCTGGGAACCTGCATTCAAATTTCACAGTGGTGGAAAATTATTTAATAATTATTAAATAAATAAAGAATTGAAGTTATTTATTGAAACCCATCTGGTTCATTGATGCCCTTTAAACAGGGAAATCTGCCATCCTTATCTGGGCTGGCCCAGATGTGACAACAGACTTTTAGCAACCTTTGAAACAGCAAGTAAGGCATTCAGTTGTATCAAATGGAACAGTCTCCAAAACAATCTCAACTACCATGTCTAGCCAGAGGGGTAGGCACAAGATACTAAGATTCAACAGGTGGAGTGTGAATAAGATTTGCTAACTGATTAACAAAGTAAGCAATGCAAGTAAATAAAAAAAAACTCTGCATCACCACCCAAAAAACACAAAACAAATTCTGTCTTTAGTAGCCTATGATTCTTTTACTGTACAAAAACTTACCCCCCACTGACCATGTTCCCAAACTAAACTAATCCCACCTACCTGCATTTGACCCATATCCTTCTAAATCTTTCCTATTCAAAACTAGAGGACATATTTTTAAAATGTGAGGAGAAAGATTTAAAATGGACATGGGGGAACTTTTTCAGAGAGTGGTTAGTGTGTGGAATGATCTGCCAGAGGAAGTGGTAGATGCAGATACAGTTACAAAGTTTAAGAGACATTTGGATAAGTACATGAATAAAAAAGGTTTGTTGGGATATGGGCCAAATGTAGGCAGGACTAGTTCAGTTTGGGAATATGGTTGGCAGGGACTAGATGGACTGAAGGGTCTTTTTCCATGCGTATGACTCCATGACTCTACAATAGCCTGGAGTGACTGGTCTAATTGGAATTCTGATTCTCACACAAATATTTGAATTCAGAACTGAGGTTAGCAATCCATTAGTGCTGAGGGACCCCAGACCTACTATGTTAACACAGAAGCTAAAAACATGGAATGGCATTATAGTTTTTTTTTTGAAAGGTCAAGATCAAATAGGTTTAAGGCTTTCTTTGTTCAAATCTGTAAGGGAAGTAAGAAAATGCAAGTGACTGGAACTGTTAATATACCATTTGAAACTCAGCCCAAATATTTCCCAGGTTTGTGTACTAATACTGCACGGCAATGTTTTACTACTTAATTATCTTAAAGATCTACAAACTGCTCTACAATAATTACCAATGAAAGTAATTGTCACCATGCTGTCAGATTCCTAAAAGTTGTGCCAGTAACTTCAAAGGTAACTTCAAACTTCAAACTTCTAATACTTCATACCTGCTCTTTTTTTCCCAGCACAGTTAGTTTTAGCTGCAAGCTTATAAAGAAAAATGAAACTGGTTCTCGAAGGCTGCTGGTATAAACAGTTATTAAGTCTTAAGAATTGAAACAAAACACATTAATGTTACCATTTTATTCAATAAAACTGTTTGGGATATTTAGCTTTATTCTACATTCACGTACAAAGATGTGTTAATCTTAATCACTAGGGTTCGGTAGGAATTATTTATATGTAAAATAACTTGATGTTTCAAACATGAGTTACAATTAGAACTAACTTCATATGTTCCATGATATGGAGATATTGGTGTTGGACTGGGGTGCATAAAGTCAGAAATCACACGGCACCAGGTTATAGACCAACAGGTTTATTTGAAATCATGAGCTTTCAGAGCGCTGGTCCTTGGTCTCATGACACTCTGAAAGCTTGTGATTTCAAATAAACCTGTTGGACCCTAACCTAGTGTCATATTACCTCTGACTTTGTAAATTCCATTCAGTTGACAAAATTCCTAGCCACATGATAAAGTATTCCATCACTACCATTACATCAGACTATTGAGTTGGTTCACTTGAACATCAATTTTGCAATAAATATACATTTAATTGTGAAGCAAATTAAATAACTGCTCATCTTCCTGACTTTATGATATTAATTCTGATAAGTCAAACTTTCAGATATTCACATCACTTGCTGAGTCTTATTATGGTCAAAAAAATTGTAACAAATTTTCCTTTATTTGATGTAGTGTAAGCAATGGCAAGAATGTTGGGAAGATATGGAGAGAATGAAAAACAATTAGAATTTTGACATCAAAATTAGTTTTTGAGGATTTTCCCCTCAAAGCTTAAATGGCAACTTCAGAATCTTAGCAATGAGTGATGACTACCTTATTTCCCATCATTTTAAGCAACTCAGTAAAAGCCCAACTCACGTTATTAATGCACGATTTCCTAATTCTCCTCCTCTTGCCGATGAAACTGGGTGGTACAAATTCTCGGCATATAAATTAGAGCAGGTACCTGCAGCTCAACAGACTGCATGCCCTGCCGTCATCCAACTGTTTCTTCACAAATATGTCCTTCCACGAACATCATATCCTTTGATCTTACAGCAGACAAGTTAGCATCAGTAAATCATCATGCCTGCTCTGAGTCCAACTCAGAACCAAGTCAGTCCTTCAGCACTTTATTTTGGAGTTTAGGGACACCTGATACTTGCATGCCAGGCCACTTTGTGCATAGGAACATAGATGTATTGCATGCACCTGCACAGAAAGCATCCAGTGGCTCTGAGCCTGCTTTTTTAGTGCTCACTCACTTTGCACTTATGTGGATATTGCCAGCCTGTGTATACCTCACATTGCTTTCTTAGTGCACATTCCCAGCCTTCAGCACTGACACACTGGCTGCCTTCCTCTTTATTGCTCACACTTCTTTGTTGGTACATAGGGTCAACTTTGGTCAATTACAGCTTCGGTGGCTTGCATTGCTTTTTAGTGCAGAAGGAAAGACAGACACCTTGTCATGGTAGGCAACACTGAACAATCACGGCAGTGGTCTTGTTAATGTTTGGCCAACAATGCCACATCTACATCATACCACACCTACAGCCTGTGCCAGCAGCTACAAGGCAGCACACTATATGTGAATCACAGAATTGTTATGGTGCAGGTAGGGCCATTCGACCTATCATGCCTGTACCAGTTCTATTACCTAGTGCCAATCTCGTGCACTTTTCCTCTATCACTGCACACTTCTACTGTCCAAATTATCATCCAATGCCCTCTTGAATCTGCCTCCACCACATTTCCAAGCATTGCATTCCACTCGGCCACTCTGCATTGTTGCGTATCCTGAAGTCCACCTTGGAGGATGGTCATCTGAAGATCTGTGGTCAAATGTCCCTGACCGCTGAAGTGTTCCCCGAATGGAAGGGAACATTCCTGTTTGGTGATTGTTGTACAGTGTCCATTCATCCGTCGTCATAGCATCTGCCTGGTCTTGCCAATGTACAATGACTCGGGACATCCTTGCCTGAGCGTATGAGGTCGACAACATTGGCTGAGTCACATGAGTACCTGCCACGCACATGGTGGGAGGTGTCCACATGTGTAATGGTAGCATCCGTGTTGAGACTCTGACATGTCTTGCAATGGTTGCCATGACAGGGTTGTGCAGTGTTCTGGTCGATGTTGTCCTGAAAGCTGGGCAGTTTGCTGTGAACAATGGTCTGTTTGGTGGTTGTTTAAAAGTGAGAAGTGGAGGCATACTAATGAACCAAAACCTGCAACCCATTCTAAAAGATAAAAGACTTAACAGCAATCTAGGATTGTGCAATATATCATTTCAGCTGCATGACACTGTTATCTTTTGCTATAAATTCTGCATCTTATGGTTCTGCTCCACAGATACCCTGATGAAGAAGCAGTGCTATGAAAGCTAGTGCTTCCAAATAAACCTGGTGTTGTGTAATTTTTAACTTTGACCACCCCAGTCCAAAACCGGCTCCTCCACATCGTGGAGAGAACGTGCGAGTTTGATATAGTGGATCAGCCATGATTATAGCAAATAGCAGAGCAGGATTGAAAGGCTGTATCAACTACTACTGCTCCCAGTTTCTTTATTTCACTATCAGAAGAATTGCTTTGGCAACCCTCCAGTGGTGATGTGCAATATAGAGTTCAAAGCCATGTGGATGGATGTTGCAAACAGATGGAGTCTCCCAGCTCCAATGGAACTAAAAAAAGGGAAAAGTATTTTGTGGTATAATCAAACCCATATTTGACTTTTACTTTTGGGCAGGGCCTATGAGTAGTGCTTAGTAAGATGTACATGTTGGATACGTGGATAACCAAAACTGCCACCAGCAGTGATATGCTTGACTCACTAGAATGCACATACATAGGGAGGTATGTATACTGACTGTGTGTTTAGCTGTCTGGGGGTACCAATTTCTAACTTTTAGATGTTTTGTTTCCTATTGTTCTTGGTCATACAATACAGGTGGAAGATTTCTCATTGGAAAATTGCCAAATTTTAAGAAATGATCCAGGCTTTTTTGATCTGGGAACTGTGAAAGAAGAGTGTGTGTTGTTCTGTCCCCACTCTGACAATTTGCTTCTTTAGTTGATCACTTGACTTGCTTAGTAACATAGAGCCATCCACTTACTACAGTGGCTTGCATTGTTGTCTCCAAATGTCTTCCATACTTGAAAATTTGTTTCATATCTCAATGTTCTGTTTATGTAATGTTTTACTTTGATGAGGCAATAGCAGCCGATATAAATCACAACCTGAGAACTTCACAACTGCTTGCATTACATTTTCCACTTGAAGTGGAAAGCATTACAATTTGAGGAGAGTTCAAGGGAAAACACTGAGCAAAGAACCATCATGGGAGACTGGTTAGCAATTCTGGTCTCCTTCCTATCGGAAAGATGTTGTGAAACTTGAAAGGGTTCAGAAAAGATTGACAAGGATGTTGCCAGGGTTGGAGGATTTGAACTATAGAGAGAGGCTGAACAGGCTGAAGCTGTTTTCCCTGGAGTGTCGGAGGTTGAGGGGTGACCTAATAGAGGTTTACAAAATTATGAGGGGCATGGATAGGATAAACAGATAAAGTCTTTTTTCCCTGGGATTGGGGAGTCCAGAACTAGAAGGCACAGGTCTAGGGTGAGAGAGCAAAGATATAAAAGAGACCCAAGGGGGAACTTTTTCATGCACTGGGTAGTACATGAATGGAATGAGTTGCCAGAGGAAGTGGTGGAGACTGGTACAATTGCAACATTTGAAAGGCATTTGGACGGGTATATAAATAGGAAGGGTTTGGAGGGATATGGGCTGGGTGCTGGCAGGTGGGACTAGATTGGGTTGGGATATCTGGTCAGCATGGATAGGTTGGACCGAAGGGTCTGTTTCCATGCTGTACATCTCTCTAACTCTATGACTCTAAATGAATAGGAATAAATGGAAATTGCAGAGTTTAATTAGAAACAAATGGTTCCTCCAATGAAGGCTTTGCATGGAGCTAAAGAACATTTTTCTGCCAATTTGAAGAGAAATAATGGCCCAGATCAGGTGGATCTAAGAGGCACATGGTCATGATAGAGTGATGCCTGGCTGGTTATTCCCCAACACCCCCTGCTCTTACCCTTACATCTACGTGGGTTCCACTTACCATCCTTCTTTCTTCTCTCTTAACTTCCAGAGACGGAAGTTCATCAGTTCATTTTTAATGGTGAAGCAAATTCCATGGAGGTGGTTTTTCTTCTTCTTATCTTGCCAGAAGATGGTGGGACTACCACCTCATTCATTGAGCATGCCTTGCTCTGCCCACTAGATCTCACTTAAGGTAGCAATGCGAAAGTGAAAATGTCTGAGACCATGGACAGTGAAACATGGACCAGCAAGAGCCACAGATGTGTCCAAAGTGGCATATGTATGTGCTTGTCCCATGTATTTAAAATGCTTTTATAATGGAATTCTTCACATTTCTGTTCCTGCTTCCTGTTTTCCCCTTGGAAGGAAAAGATTAGCCGAAACAAAACTTGCAAGTTCAACAGAGAAGATTCAAGAAAGGGATCAATTGATCTCTACATATGCCAAAGGTATAGACCAGCCATGATCTAGCTGAATAGCAACGTGGACTTGATGGGTGTAATGACTTCTACCTGCTCTTATTTTCTACATTTCATCTTGAGTCAAGTCAAGTTCTGCTTACTTCCAATTTTCCATCCTCATGGAACCATGCTGTTAGCCAGACCCCCTGCTGACATTTGTCATGCACAAGAAATCCATTAAAGTAGGAGGAAAGGCTGGGCTTGCCAAATTACCTTCCTCACCTGTCAGGGCAGACTCACCCAAGCCATAGGTGACACAATCCGATTTTGCTACTTCTGTAAAATGTAATCTAATGCATTAAACGGGCTGTTTGACGCACAATACCTCCCTCTGTATTTAGTTATTCAACCAAAAAGAACCTATAAATATCCATCTTCTAATAAGCCAGATGCATAATTGCAAGTTGTAGAACAATGCCATAGAAATGCCATTAATGTCTTTAAAACAAAGTAAAAGTATATTTTTTAAGTCAAGCAATGGAATGCATTTTGTGTTAATGGAAAATGTTGCGGAAAGAACTTATAGCTTGCTTATAATAAGCTGGGAAATATAATTTTCTTTGTGGCCTAAGTTAAATTACTTAATGACTAATGCAAAGATGCCTTTTGTAACTGAAACACTTAAAACTACAAATGTATGAGCTATATAACAATGAAACACAAAAAGGGTGACAGCTAAACTTAATAATTTACCATTGCATTTGATCAGCCAGTGTATCATCTATTACATTGTACTGCTTACTTGTTGATAACTTAAAATGAATACTTTAAGGCATTCTGCATTCTTGAATAAAAAATAATGGCTTTAGTCTGTGAAGTATGGAAAAATGGACATCACAGAGGTATCATTAAAAGCATCATTGCAATGCTATATTAACCTATTGTACTTGATTTAGAAGCCTCTTTTTTCTGTATAAACAAAATTCAAGTGAAACAACCAGATTCAACCCTCCAAAACTGCTAATTGTTATAGGCACCAGTCATTTGAAAAGTATAAGTTCATTTTGGAATGTATGAACGTACTGTTTTCCGCGCTGAGATCAAGTCTAAAGGAACAACAGATTTCCTTATGAGCTGGCATGCCATTCTCACGTAATATGGCAATGAAATGGACAAAATGGAGACTTTCCATTGACACAAATAGAGTTGAAAGGTCAGGTGACATTTTCTTTTCTGCTAATACACATGGAACCATAAGCCCCTGCAAGTCAGTCTTCTAATTTGGACAGTGTTTGACAAAACCTTTCTATGGTTCATGGTTTCCCTCTCCAATTTGTTAAAACAAAATCTCATGTTACAATTTACAGACTCTTTGATTCCAAAGCTAAAAATCCAGGGAATGGGTGTGAAAAGGTCTATATTAGCATGATGGTACGTGAATAAACAATACTTGGACTCCATGTTTTGACAGTAGCTTAGCCATCAGAAACCATTTGTGAGGATGATGGAAAGGGATGCTCTGAAATACAGTGGAGTTGAGAATTATTAAATCATCATAATGTCATTGAATGGTGGAACAGATTAATGGGCTGAATGGCCTACCTCTGATCCTATGTATATGGATGGAAACCAGGTTTCTGATGAGGAAATTCAATTAGGCATATTTTTTTCAGAGCAGACACAGGAGAAACACCAAATCAGTGAAGGAATAAGATTGCCTAAATACCAATAAGCTGAGATTTAACTTGATTTGTGGGCATATTTTAGGAGTTAGTAGTTAATCATAAGGACCATATAACTGCAAGAACAAGACAAACATAACGGTAGAATAAAGTAAAGGTGAAGATGGTCAGATTGGGCTGAAGAGTCTGTTTCCATGCTGCATGACTCTATGACACAATTTAGCCAACAGCTTTTGCTTTGCTGTGCAACAGTTGCTAGAAAGCATCACTAGAATACACTCGGTTTGACTCAGCATTCAGGTGTACATTCAACTTGCTAATTTATTATTCTATAGTTTAGGGTCCTGGCAGCACTCATTTTATTATTAGGATTATTCACTTAAATTGTCAACAGTACAAGATGTATATTTTCTGGTCATGGAAAACAATAAACTCAATAATGTTATCTCCTGATTTCTATGTGCTTTATTCTAGCAGGCACCAGTAAGGGAGGCATTTTGACTGCTGGAATGCTTATTTTGTCAGGGGGAGGTAGCATTGATACAAAAATATCAGAAATGAGTTGAGAGACTAAATAAACCGCACAAAAGTAAAGTCATGCTTTAAAGTTCTTTAGTTTAATTACAATTCTCTGTATCTTTGATGAAAGTCAGATTTTTTTATATGTTGTGCATTGCATCTTAAAATTCATGATCAGTTTGTTATTTGAGAGGAATATTATGAAGTGGAACTTTAAAAGTTGGTTTGAAGCTCTGTTACATCTTAAGAGGCTGTCAAAATTTCAAAGTCATGCAAATGCCATAGATATAAATGATTCTGGAGACCTCTGAATGATTAATAATTTAGGCCTAGTGAAAACTATGTAAGGTTAAGATGACCTTCAGAACAGTTCCAATGACAAATTCAACCTGTTCAATGAGCGAACTTTTTGTTGACCTTATCCTAACTGTACATATTTCAACATTTCTGGTTAATAGGTTAGTGAAGAATAACTTTTCTTGTCAGAGCTGGATGACTGCTTGTGTTAAATTCCATAAAGCAAACTAGTTTATCTAGTTATAGGGATAAAAACTTCAACAAAGAGGCTCACAGGCATTCAGCTTTATAACGTTGAATCATCATGAAATGGGGACTCAGTAGTGGAATAATTACATGTAATAATTATTAGTGAGGTTGAATTTTGATAAAACCATTCCTATACCTTTTTAAAAAAGTTCAAAAGCCTCTGGAATATTGAGATTTTCAATAATCATGTTTTAATTAAGACAAGCTTCTATTTTTTAAAGATTTGTACAAAAATATTGACTTTATTTGTTCAAAATTGGCATTAATTAGCAGTAGTTTGCTTACCAAAGACAGGGATCGGATTCCATCCACTGGCAGGTGAAATCCCATTCCTATAGATTTTATGATTACAAGAATATTTAACAGCTTCTCTCTGCAAAAATATAAATTATGACAATGAGACCAAGATTTGAGGTGAAATTAAGCAATTTATATTTGACTACTTCAATGACTTAAAATTAGTTGACATTTCAGTTGACTTATTCTTCACATAAACAGAAGTGGGATACTGCAGGAGCTGGAGATTAGAGTCAAGATTAGAGTGGTGCTGGAAAAGCACAGCAGGTCAGGTAGCATCCGAGGAGCAGGAAAATCGACGTTTCGATCTTCACTCAGCATGCCTTTATATTTTGGTTGTTTCTCTGTTGCGGGGGAACAATATTGTTCCAACGCGTGTCGTTCTACATTTATCAATCTGCCTCTCACCATTTTGATTTGGGTCAGAGTGTGGAAATTTGCTGGGTGCAGCCAAAGTAAAGCATCTTCCTGGTTACAGAATCTAAATAAGATCCAATTTAACCTTTTACTTACAAATGCATGGAATGTGCAAAGGACAAGGGGACACATTCCAACTAGTAAGAGGTAAATTGGGACATAAAGAGGAAATGCATTTTCACACAATGAGAGATCACCATTTAGTTGAGCATCCAGATAGAGCTAATGCCAGGGATTAAGGTTCTTCTCGAAGTGAACATCAATTAGTAGGGACCAGATGGTTCTCCTCATCCATAAATTATCATCTAAATTTATGCAGCATAAACAAATGCAAAATAATCAGTTTTGAATAAAGATGTCCCTGGTAGAAACAATGATTTATTTATTTATTTATCACGTGTGATGTCACGAAAGATCTCAAATCACAGGATTTGGAGATGCCAGTGTTGGACTGGGGTGTACAATCACCTGATGAAGGAGCAGTGCTCTGAAAGCTAGTGCTTCCAAATAAACCTGTTGGATGGCAACCTGGTGTTGTGTGATTTTTAACTCAAATCACAGGAGCATTGTAAAACAAGGTATGACACTGAGCCACATCAAGTGTTACTAATTAGGATGACCAAAGGTTTGTTGAAAGAAATATGCCTTATGAAGTGTCTGAGTTGAGGAACATGAGGTGGAACGGATAGCTAGGAAATACTTGTAAAATATAAGGCAAGTACAACACCAACAATAAAGATGGACTTTTATTTTTGGAAGTCCAAATGTGGATACTTGCTTGTGAGCTTGAGACAGTTTAGTGCCCACAAAACTCAAAATACAGAATAAATCATGCAGCTTAAATCTAAATAGTAACTTAAATATGAAGAAACCTCACAAACTCCTGATTTATCATAAATAAGAGGTATGCCTATTGCAGTATCTTTTGTCCTGAACTCCCACAAATGCTGCAGCTTATTTCAAATGCCATGAATTTGAATGGGGTTTTTCTATTATTATTTTGATTTATTTTTCCTCTGGCAGAAAGCATAATATTTGTTATTGGAGATGAAAGTGACCAAGCAGCATACTAGCTGAAAGGAATTGTTCTACATCAGATGTAATTAATATAAATTCTTCTGAAATGACAATATCTATGGTCATGAACATCCATCAAATTGCTTCCACTCTGCTGTCACAACTTCAATGAATTTCTGACACACCTCTGGCAAAATCCTAAGTGCCACAATTCCTTTCTTCAACTTAGTCTTGAATCAGGTAGCATTCTCACTGATTTTCTGCTTTGCAATTATTTCTTGAATAATATAAATAGCAATTTGTGCCTCTCACAAAATTATCTTATTCATGATTATTCCTACAATTACTTCACTATACATGCACCAGTATTAATCTAAATGCTAATCTGCAAGGTACAGGAAGACTGAAATTAAATTCAGTTCTTGGTGACATATAAGTCAGAGAGGGGTCATCATTGAAAACATAATGAATAGTGCACATCATCTGTCATTATTAGTGAAAAAATAAACAAGCACGTTGTGATGAAGCAAATAGTGCGTTATGGATTCTGACTTGTCACAAATTGCTGTTCAATTTTAATATTTTGTCATTTGTTTCACAAGAGCCAATAAAAATTATGATTTTGTTGTGAGCCTTTGTATTCACCACTTTCTGTCCACCTGAACAGTCCATTCAAAATGTCCTGCAGTACAACTTTCTTCCCAATAACCAATTGGCTGATTTTCAAATCATAAGCAAACATCATTTTCAAGACGCCCCTATATTTAAAGTATATTGATATATATACTCTTATGCAAGAGATCCAGTACTGAGCCTTGTGGAATCCCACTGGAAACTATCTTACTGCCACAAAACCAACTCTTGATCAAAAGCCTTTGCTTTCTGTCATTGAGCTTGTTTTGGACCCTTCTTGCCACTTACATTGAATAGCATGAACGTTTAAGTTATTGATCAGTCTCTCATGTGTACTTGTCAAAAGTCTTCCTAAAATCCATGTAAACTATATCAAATACACTCCTCTCAATTGACCCCCCTTGTACCCTTTCAAAATAAATTAAACAAAGTAAGTCAGTCCCAACTTTCCGTTTTACAAATCTGTGTTGCTTGTTCTCAATTATTCCAGGAATCTTTAAATGATGATTTTCTTAAGCCCCTCATCAATGGCTTCTCCACTCTCACCTTGAGCAACAGTTGTGAGGATGCTCATGAGCTTCATTATCATTAAGATCAGTTGCTTCTCCAATGTCCCTCCCTCAGAGTCATCTGTCTAGCCAAACATCCCTTTGATGTTCCCTCTGTGCTACTCCTGAACTCTCGCTATGCCTTCTGAGTTCATTTTATCAATGAGGCCCAACTGTTGTTCAGACAAGATTTCAGCCTTAGGTAGAATTGAGTCTTAGATTGCAATTGGATTAAAAATAAATTTGAATGGCTAAATTTCTGTGTTCAAATTTACCCTTTTTAAAGGAAGAGAATTTTGTTTAATACATGGGACAACTGAAGGCTTTGACATGTGATAGTTATGTGGTGTAATAAGTTCTGGTTGTATTGTGTCCCAAGTAAGCACACACATGGAAAGAATATCAAAGTATTCAAGGAGGGTAGAGTAGAAACGATGCCTGTCTTAAACGAATATAGCAGTGCAGCAAAATAATCTTAACTTATAATAGATTGTAAAAATAGAATGAAAATACTTTACACATTCTGCATTACCTTTGTAAAACTTTTTGTATAATATGCAAATGTTGTGTATTTAACCACTGAACCCCACCTACAACCAGAACAGTCTGATCGTTGTTTTCTAAAGGATGCGACCTGAAAACAAGCAGAGACAAGATTCTTAAATTAACTGGATTGTAGTATGTATATTTTCCCACAATTGGCTTTGTATTAATTATACGATGTATTTACAATTCAATACAAGTTTTAAGCATTAGGCAAAAGAAATCTTCTTGGAATTTTATGAATTATCTTTGGAAGTGGATCAGTAATGGCTAAGTGCAAATTTATTTAAAAATCACACAACACCAGGTTATAGTCCAACAGGTTTAATTGGAAACACACTAGCTTTCGGAGCGATGCTCCTTCATCAGGTGATTGTGTGAGTCATCAGGAGCGTCGCTCCGAAAGCTAGTGTGCTTCCAATTAAACCTGTTGGACTATAACCTGGTGTTGTGTGATTTTTAACTTTGTACACCCCAATCCAACACTGGCATCTCCAAATCATGCAAATTTATTGAATGCTTTAAGAGAGGGCTGTATAAACTAGCAGGATCCCAGTTTTGATGCTTGGTCTAAATGATCTCACCCAATATACTGATGTGGGTTTTCATATTCTTGACGAGGGTTCTCAAATTTGACCAGCATTGAGTATTTGGTTGTCAGATAAGGTAAGATTAGCAAGAACTTGCTGCTCTCCATAGTAGCATGGCGTGATTTCATCCTCAAGTTTCACCATGAATTGGGTAATATATGGCATGACTGCTGATAAGTGTGGAACAGTTCAGGAGTATAGGCCACTCTTCAAGGATGAAAATAATATAAATTAATCTCAATGGTTGCTGGTCAACAACTGCAAAATTTCATTTCTTTTAAATTAGTAACAAAGCTGTTCCTGATGAAGGGCTTTTGTCCGAAACGTCGATTTTCCTGCCCCTTGGATGTTGCCTGACCTGCTGTGCTTCCAGCACCATTCTAACCTAGACTCTGATTTTCAGCTTATGCAGTCCTCACTTTTTCCGACCAGATATTAAAGTAAATTTTATTGATTTACCATTATATCAATGCATAAATCAAGTAGTTTCTCCTTCAGAAGTCAAGAAAAGTGCCATATAAATGTAACTTTCCTTTTATCTTGTGTCTGCTCTGTACATAATCAAAAGTGCAAACTGTACTTGAAATACCTGAAATTTGGATAGATGATAAGGAATAAAATGAGTTCTAAAAAAGAATCATACTGTACTGAAAAAAAACCTCTTTCTCTTTGCACAGATTCTACCAGACTCTCTGAGGTTCTCTGGTCTTTTCTGTCTCCAAACATATTTCACTATTTTATTGCTAAATAAAGCCATGCTTTGTCAAAGATTTTCTTCTTCCACTCCTCAGGACAAGTTGCAAGAAACACCAATACAAAAGGGAAACAATGCCATGAATCACAGAATCTCTACAATACACATAGAGGTCTTTCAGCCCATTCAGATCCCCTCTCCCCAACCCTTTGAAGACCATCCCAACCCCCCTCCTTTTCCCATAACCCTGCATTTATCATGACTAATCCTAACGTGTACAGAGGAACCTCGATTATCCAAAGGAAATGGGCGGGGTGTATTTTGTTTGGTTAATTGAATGCTGGGTAATCGAGCTTCCTCTGTATATCTCTATACACTATAGGGCAATTTAGCAAGTCCAATCCATCTTTGGATTTTGGAATATTGTATCTTTGGATTCTGGAAGGAAACTAGAGACCTGGAGGAAACCCACACAGCCATGGGGACACCATGAAAACTTCACATAGACAGTCACCCACTGCAGAAATTGAACCCAGTTATATGGCACTGTGATGCAGCGGTGCTAACCACTATGCCCTATGCCACCCTTAGAGTAAGAGTGCTGATTGGTTGACAAGTTGACCCTGATTGGTACAGAATGGAGAATGCAGCAGTTAGTCATTAAAAAAAGTCATTTTTTTCCAGTTAAAATCTCTACTAGTCAGAGTACACTTGCCATCCTATCAGCACTAGTATAAATGGTGTTTTCCCTTTTAAATTGGTATTTTTCACAATGTGTCCTGATGAATGTAAGACAAAAATCTTTGACAAAATTGGTCCTTTCCCCGAAATACTCATGTGCTTGAGTATACCAAAGTTTGTTGTTATGGATACAGTATTACTGAAGTGCTGTTACAACTTTCTTTTTAATCTGTATTTTTAAAATGTAAATGTTATTGAAATTGATTTTACTTCAAACAATGTTTCTAGACATTGAGTGAAGACCTGAAATTGCTCTTGGTGGTTCAGTGAGTTTATTCACAATGAGTTAATCCACACTTAAACCAGATAGCCTGATTTAATTGTTTATGAGGTAGTCAGTGTCAAGCCTTGATTGTGAATAACAGCTATTTGGGAAAGGTAATGCAGGATGCCCATGAAGCCAAGTCCTAATAGAATCATAGCACTCATGAGATGAGACGAACAGAGAAAGTTAATGAAAGAAAAGATATTAGGTCAAGTTTGTCGTACCTTTGAATAAGTTGTTCCAAAGTATTTTCAAATGTAGGTCTTTGACTTAAATTCAGCCAAAACTGGGGATAATAAGCATAACTAGTGAATAGTTTTCCTCCATTTAAATTGGGAAAGAATTTAGTGTCATGAGCTTTGTCCCATTCCTGAAGAGTTTCATTCACTTCTTCCATAAGATAATACATCATTCCCCTGTTGGTTGAATCGCCAATGAAAAGAACCTTATGGACAAAAAAGAAAAATGCATCAAATATGATGTTATCAAAACAAAGAATGATAGAATTATTACAGTACAGAAAGAGGCCATTCAGTCCATCATGTCTGACTAACTCACTGGACATTATAATTTAGTGTCAATCTCCTGCCGTTTCCCCATTACCTGGTACATTGATTCTATTTTAAAAATCAAGCAATGGGCTAATGGTCGGATGCTTGGTAGTGTGGATGAGCAGAGGGATCTTGGTGTCCATGTACACAGATCTTTGAAAGTTGCCACCCAGATAAATAGTGCGGTGAAGAAGGCATATGGCGAACTGGCTTTTATTGGTAGAGGAATTGAGTTCCGGAGTACTGAGGTCATGTTGCAGTTGTATAAGACTCTGGTGCGGCCACATCTGGAGTATTGTGTGCAGTTTTGGTCGCCATACTATGGGAAGGATGTGGAGGCACTGGAACGGGTGCAGAGGAGGTTTACCAGGATGTTGCCTGGTATGGTAGGAAGATCGTATGAGAAAAGGCTGAGGCACTTGGGGTTGTTTTCATTGGAGAAAAGAAGGTTTAGGGGTGACTTGATAGAGGTGTACAAGATGATTAGGGGTTTAGTTAGGGTTGACAGTGAGAATCTTTTTCCACGTATGGAGTCAGCTATTACAAGGGGGCATAGCTTTAAATTAAGGGGGGGTAGGTATAGGACAGATGTTAGGAGTAGGTTCTTTATTCAGCGAGTCGTGAGTTCATGGAATGCCCTGCCAGTAGCAGTGGTGGACTCTCCCTCATTATGGGCATTTAAGCGGGCATTGGATTGGCATATGGAGGATAGTGGGCTAGTGTAGGTTAGGTGGGCTTGGATCGGCGCAACATTGAGGGCCGAAGGACTGTACTGCGCTGTGTTCTTCTATGTTCTATGTTCTATGTTCTATGAATGTCTCAATTGAAACTTGTTAAAAAAAGTGTGTCTCTGGAAAAGCACAGGCGGTCAGGCAGCATCCGAATAGCAGGAGAGTTGACATTTCGAGCATAAGCTCTTCACATATTCCTGATGAAGAGCTTATGCTCGAAACGTCGACTACCCTGCTCCTCAGATGCTACCTGACCGGCTGTGCTTTTCCAGCGCCACACCTTTTGACTCTGATCTCCAGCATCTGCAGTTCTCACTTTCTCCTCAATTGAAACTCCCTCCAAGTAGCACATTCCAGACCCTAACTTGTGTTGGGGGTCATTTAGCTCAGGCTGGTTTGTGATGCCAACAGCACAGGTTCAATTTCTGCAGTAGCTGAGGTTACCATGAGGATCCTGCCTGCTCAATCTCGCCCTTCACTTGAGGCACAGTGATCCTCAGGTTAAATTCACCACCAGTCTCCTCCCTCTCTCTCATGTCAGAGTAGTCCTAGGGTCCTCTGAGTTTACTTGCTGTGTGAAAGAAATTTTCCTTACCTCACACTTGCTTATTTTGCAAAACACTTTAAAACTTTGCTGTCCGGTTCTTGACCTATTTACGAATGGGAACAATTTCTCCTGATCCACTGTGTCCAGGCCCCTCATGATTGAAAACGTCTATTAATCTCCTGTTAACCTTCTCCTCTCTGAGGAAAACAGTCTAAATTTCTCCAAGCTCTCTTCATAAATGAAGTGTCTTATCCCTAGAACCATTCTTGAAAACCTCTTCTGCACTCCAAAGCTTTCACATTCTTCCCAAAGCATGACACCCAAAATGTACATAATATTCCAGTTGAAGTATGACTAGTATATTCATGATACTGTCCCTGATCTTGCACTGCATGGCTCATTTTATGAGACCTAGAATACTATATAGTTTAATAACAGCTATCTCCACCTGTCTTGTCATCATTAATAACCAATGTGTATGTATATATCTCTCTCTCTCTATATATATATAAAAAAACAGGTTTCTCTGCTCCTGCATAACCTATAGAGTAGCATCCTTTGTTTTGTATTGTCTCTCCATTTGCATCAAAGTGTATCACCTCATATTTCTCCACAATAAACTTAACCTGCTACCTATCCTTCCACTCCTTCAATGTGTCAATGTCCTTTAGAAATTCTTCAAAATTTAAAATTTTTCCAGGTTTTGTGTCATCTGCAAACTTTGAAATTGTCCCTGGTCATTTATACATGTCAATGAAAGCAAGAGCCCCAGTAGTGACTATTACAGACTAGGCCAGACCCCTCAAAATATTTCAAGAAAGTAGCCCAAACCCTAACTTTGCTAGTTATTTTAAGCAGGTGTAATGCGGATCTTCCAGGAGTGATGCAGCTTGCCCAACCACTTAGTTTTAAACAAAACTGAATTTATTTGCAAGACTACTGAATGAATACAAACAAGAGAGAACAGAATCTAGAATTACCTAACCTATCTGAAAACCCAACAGATTATCCCAAATTAACAGTGCTGTTCCAGATACTTGTAACAATCTCCATAAAGACCCCTTGGCAAAAAAGAAAAAAATCAAACACAGAGTCTTAGAAGAGAGATGGCTGAGAGACCCGGTAGGAACACTTTCTTCCATGTAGCTGTTTCTTTGTCCAGCAGCCTCAAAAAAACTGACTAGCAGCTCTGAATCCAAACCAAACCAGAGAAAAGCCAAACGGGGAGAACTTGCCACTCCCCTTTCATTGTCCAAGTGTTTTTTTTCTAAAAGTTAAAAGACTTTTGCCTGATGCAGTATCTGGTGGCTATAATCAAATTGGCCATAAAAGCCTTCAAACCTAGACATCCCTTAACCTGCTCTGAAACAAAAAAAAACAAGGACAATATGACATTGTTCAAGGACCAGCATCATCACACCTCCCCCTTAAAAAAATGAACCATCAATTTTGAAAGATGGCTTCATTTTAAAACCTCTTAAACTTACACTTTTAATACACTACAATACCCATATACATTACAGACTATAATCATGCAACATGCACTACTACATTCTGTTTCAGTCTGTTTTACTCTTGCCACCGAATGCCTCTGTTTCTCATTCAAGTCTTGACAATGCATCGCAAATCACATTTTCTCGTTTGCCACATGCACAATTTTCAAATTGAACGGTTGTAATAACAAGCTCCATCTAAACAGTCTGGCATTTTTGTCCTTAAATTTCTCCACAAACTTCAATGGGTTATGATCAGTGTATATGATTGTCTCAGATACATTACTGGGAACATAAACATTGAAATATTGTAACGCCAACACCAGGCTCAAAGTCTCCTTCTCAACTGTTGAATATTTTTGCTGATCAATGTTCAATTTCCTGGAGAAATACCCGATTGGTCTTTCCAGTTTCTTGTTGTCTTTTGTAAGAACACAACACCGAAACCCATATCACTCACATCATAGCTGCTTTGAGACATGGCTAATACTGGGGCAGTGGTTAACACAGATTTCAGGCCATCATATGCCCTCTGACAGTCTGTTGTCCACTGAAACTTCTTGCCTTTCTTTAAAGTTAAAAATCACACAACACCAGGTTATAGTCCAACAGGTTTAATTGGAAGCACAATTGGAAGACAATTACCTGATGAAGGAGCGGTGCTCCGAAAGCTAGTGTGCTTCCATTTAAACCTGTTGGACTATAATCTGATGTTGTGTGATTTTTAACTTTGTACACCCCAGTCCAACACCGGCATCCCCAAATCATGCCTTTCTTTAGCAACCCAGTGAGTGGAGCAGCCACACTGCTAAAATTTGCTTCAATTATGTCATCTTGGAACATGCGTTCAATCTCCTTTTGAATCTGTGCAAACTTTAGACGGTGTTGCTTAATTGAAATAGCATCTCCTATATCTACATCATGCATCATTAGGTTAGTACTTCCCAGCTTATTTCTACATTTCTCCAATGCGATAGTAAGAACTCTTTCAAGTTATTTAGATTTTCCTCTGGAAGGTAACTCAATAATTTATCCCAATTTTTGACAACTTCCTCATTGTCCAATTTAATTTGAGAAATGTCCAATTCAGAATTCTCTGAACTTGGTTCTTCCATCTGTGTTGTAATCAATAACATAGTCTCCTTTGGCTTTCCTTCCCTGTCAAAATACCTTTTGAGCACATTCACATGACACACCCTGAGAGATTTCTTTCTGTCTGGAGTCCTTATCAAATAGTTCACCTCACTCAATTTTCCTTCAACTTGATAAGGTCCTCTAAACCTTGCTTTTAAAGGTTCACCTGTCACTGGAAGTAACACTAACACCTTATCTCCAATAGCAAAATTGCGAATTTTTATTTCTTGTCTGCTTCCTGTTTCATTACATGCTTTTAAATGCTGTCTAGCCAACTTCCTTGCTCTATTTAATCATTCCCAAAACTTTGACACATAGTCCAAATATGTGGTCTCTGAATTGTGACTTACCAATCTCTCCTTAATCAATTTTAGTGGTCCTCTCACCTCAGGCCGAAAAACTAATTTAAATGGATTGAATTTGGTTGATTAATTTGCTGCATCTCTGATCGCAAAATGTACAAGTGGAATTCCTTATCCAATCATCTGGATAGTCTTGACTATAAGCATTCAACATGGTCTTTAATGTCTGATGTCACCTGTCTAGTGCTCCCTGCAAATCTGTATGGTATGCAGTAGATTTGAATTGTTTTATTCTTAAGCTGTCCATAACCTCTTTGAACAATTTTGATGTGAAGTTTGACCCTTGATTTGATTATATCTCAGTGGGTATTCTGTATCTAGTGAAAAAATCTGAGTAACTCCTCTACAAGCCTTGTAGCTGTGATGTAGCATAATGGAATGGCCTCTAGAAAACTAGTGGCCACATCTATTATTATTAACAAATACTGATTCCCACTTTTGTTTTAGGTAGGTGTCCTATGCAATCAATCAACAACCTTGTGAAAGATTCGTCAAATGCAATAATAGGCAGTAAAGGTACGGGTTTTATTACTGTCTGTGGTTTTCCACATGCCTGGCAAAATTCAACTACACCTTGTGTAGTCCAGGCCAGTAAAAATATTTTTGTATTTTACCTTCCATTTTTCTTACCCTTAAATGACTCCCTAATGGTAGTTCATGAGCCACTCACACTTCCATGCTATAACCCACTGGCAATACAACTTGATGAATTCTGCCCATTTCTCATCTGCCTGAATATATGATGGTCTCCAATTCCTCATTAAGACATTATTTTTAAGATAGTCGCATTCAGGGATACAGTTGGATTCTTTTTCTATGTATGCTTTGTGATAAATCACTTTAAATTTTCATCTTCCTTCTGTAACCTAGTTAATTTATCTGAATTAAAGATGTCTGTTTTGTCACCTATCTGCTCCTGCTTTGTCTCAAAGACCATTTGATCAAACAGGGTCTTTGCTAATTCCACTTCAACTTTGTTATATATACTCTTTGATCTCTCCTGTTTCAACTGGTGACTTTGTGACCTCATTACCACACAGTCAGGAAAAATCCCACAATATGTGTCCTGCAATAGTTCAGCAGCCCGAGTTTGCAATGGCTTTTCAACCACAGTAGGCAGCACTCCTTCCTGTGAACCTGCTGTATCGTTAGCAAGGACAAATTGTATTCCTGGAGCTAAGAGTTTGTCCAGTACTCCTACCACAAATTCTCCACTCTTCACTGGACACTCTAAGCTCACTCTACAAAATTGAGCACTTCTTGTCTCACCATGAATTCCTGTTACTAGTACCTTTTCTGGCAATAGTCCTTCAGAGGTACTTATCTCCTCATCTTTCAATATCAAAGATTGAGACGATCCTGTATCTCTTAATATTGTATCTCTTTACCTGCTGCTCCTGGCCTATGCGAGTAAATTTTACCTTTGCAGGTATATGGTTTAAGAAAATCTCGCCCTTTCTCCTTAACCAGCTTCTGAACAGCTCATACGTTCTGGTGCAGCATCCTAGCCTTCATTGTGCTTTCCGTTACCATGTCAACAAAATTCACTGGTTTATCCTGTTTTCCTACATCTGACTTTCCAGTGCTTCTCCTAACCCCTCAACACTGTGATTTCATGTGGCCTACTTTATTGCAGTGAAAATACCAGAGCTTTTTAACTTCTCTTTCCCTTTTCTTTTTACCCTGTGGTAAGTTATCCTTATGATCTTCATTGAGATCTACCTTTCCCTTTCCACGCGAGGATTTCTCTTTTCCCTAATTCCTATCCCCCATTGAGATTGATTTTGGAAGCCAGACTTTGATTTATGGACCAGCTCATAATCATCAGCCACTTCAGCTGCTAACCTTGCTGTTTTAACTCTCTGTGCTTCCACATGAGTTCTCACTACTTCAGCAAGTGAATTTTTGAACTCCTCCAAAATAATTGTCTGTCTAAAAGCGTCATTGGTTTGTTCTATTTTTCATACCCTTATCCACCTATCAAAATTACTTTGTTTGATCCTTTCAAAGTCAATTTAGATTTGGCCAGGGCCTCCCTTAGATTCCTGAAACGTTGCCTGTTGGCTCCTGGCACAAGCTCATATACCCTTAAGATGACTTTCTTCACCTCCTCATATCTTCCAGATAGCTCCTCTGATAGTGATGCAAATACCTCAATAGCCCTACCTACAAGTTTTGTTTGGATCAACAAAACTCACATGGTTACTGCATTTGTTTAGCCACCTTTTCAAATGAGATGGAAAAAGCTTCCACATCCTTCTCATCAAATTTAGGCAATGCTTGAATATATTTAAATAGATCCTCACCAGGCTTTTGGCTACCATGAGTTTGCTCATCCTCATTCTCTTCCTCATTAAGCTAACCTTCAGCCTTCATCTCCATCCTTTTAAGCTGACTGTCCTGTCTAAGTGCCAATTTCTGAAGTTGAAACTTACTTGCTTTCTTCCTTTCCTCGCTCTCCTTTTCTCTCTTTTTCTTTTTGTTTTGCTAATGCAATTCATTCTTTTTCTCTTTCCTCTGCTTTAAATCGTAAGTCAAACCGTTTAATTTCTTTTGTCCTTTCCTTGTCTTTTGCCTCTAATTCAAGCTTTCTTTTGAACTCATTTTCTGTTGAACATTAGGCACCTCTAAAGATTCTGATGGCATTTCCAGCAAATTTATATGCTGAACTATTGCTGTAATTATCTCTCCTTGCCTTATAGAAGGAGGCAGCTCCAACTCCAACTTGTCTGCTAATTCCAGCAGCTTGTCCTTAATCACCTTTTACAAAACCCCCAAAGTCACTTTTTCCACCTCCAGAAAACTCTTAGTGACTGAAAGAGCCATTGCTATTAAACCAACCGAACTCAACACCTGGAACAAAAGATACTAGCATCTACCACTCACTGCCTTCAAGTCCAGCAACCCAAATCCCAAATTGGAACTATAGAACAAATCTGTTGTGTCACTAATCTGTTATGGATCAGGCCAGATCCCCCAAATCATTTCAAAAAAGTAGCCCAAACCCTAACTTTGCTAGTTGTTTTAAGTAGGTGTACAGTGGATCTTCAAGGAGTGATGCTGCTTGCCCATTGACTTAGTTTTAAACAAAATTGAATTTATTTGCAAGATTATTGAATGAAACACAAACAAAAGAGAACAGAATGTAAAATAATTTCACCTATCCGAAAACCGAACAGATTATCCCAACTTAATGATGCTGTTCCAAATATTGCAACAATTCCCATAAACACCCGTTAGAAAAAATGGAAAATCAAACACAAGGTCTTATAAGAGAGATGTCAGAAAGATGGCTGAGAGATTCAGCATGGAATACCTTCCTCCATGTAACTGTTTCTTTGACCAGCAGCCTCAAGAAACTGACTAACAGCTCTGAACCCAAACCAAACCAAACCAGAGAATGGCCACTCCCCTTTCACTGTACAAGGGGTTTTTTTCTAAAACTTAAAAATCTTTTGTCTGAGGCAGAGTCTGGTGGCTATAAACAAATTGGCCCTTAAACCCTTCAAACCTAGACAACTCGTAACCTGTGACTTTGCAATCACTCTGAAACAAATAACCAAGGACAACATAACCTTGTTAAAGGAGCAGCATCATCATATGACCCCCGGGATATCCATGACGAACCATTATTCAATGAAAAAAAATCCCAATTGACCATCACTATTTCCCTATTTCCCTGCCAATTATATATCCATGTTGCTACCATCCCTTTATTCCATGGCTCTTTCTCAAAAAACTCCAGCAAGTTAATTAGACATAGAGTCATAGAGATGTACAGCATGGAAACAGACCCTTCGGTCCAACCCGTCCATGCCGACCAGATGTCCCAATCCAATCTAGACCCACCTGCCTGCGCCCGGCCCATATCCCTCCAAACCCTTCCTATTCATATACCCACCCAAATGCCTCTTAAATGTTGCAATTCTGCCAGCCTCCACCACATCCTCTGGCAGCTCATTCCATACATGTACCACACTCTGCACGAAAACGTTGCCCCGTAGATCTCTTTTATATCTTTTCCCTCTCAGCCTAAACCTATGCCCTCTAGTTCTGGACTCTCTGACCACAGGGAAAAGACTTTGCCTATTTACCCTATCCATGCCCCTCATAATTTTGTAAACCTCTAAAAGGTCACCCCTCAGCCTCCTACGCTCCAGGGAAAACAGCTCCAGCCTGTTCAGCCTCTCCCGATAGCTCAAATCCTCCAACCCTGGCAACATCCTTGTCAATCTTTTCTGAACCCTTTCAAGTTTCACAACATCTTTCCGATAGGAAGGAGACCAGAATTGCAAGCAATATTCCAACAGTGGCCTAACCAATGGCCTGTACAGCTGCAACATGACCTCCCAACTCCTGTACTCAATACACTGACCAATAAAGGAAAGCATACCAAATGCCTTCTTCACTAGCATATCTACCTGTGACTCCACTTTCAAGGAGCATGAACCTGCACTCCAAGGTCTCTTTGTTCAGCAACACTCCCTGGGACCTTACCATTAAGTATAAGTCCTGCTAAGATTTGCTTTCCCAAAATGCAGCACCTTGCATTTATCTGAATTAAACTCCATCTGCCACTTCTCAGTGGCCCATTTGGTCAAGAGCCTGTTGTAATCTGTGGTAACCATCTTCGCTGTCCACTATACCTCCAATTTTGGTGTCACCTGCAAACTTACTAACTGTACCTCTTATGCTCACATCCAAATCATTTATGTAAATGACAAAAAGTAGAGGACCCAGCACCGATCCTTGTGGCACTCCACTGGTCACAGACCTCCAGTCTGAAAAACAACCCTCCACCACCACCCTCTGTCTTCTACCTTTGAGCCAATTCTGTATCCAAACGGCTAGTTCTCCCTGTATTCCATGAGATCTAACCTTGCTAATCAGTCTCCCATGGGGAACCTTGCCGAATGCCTTACTGAAGTCCATATAGATCACATCTCCCGCTCTGCCCTCATCAATCCTCCTTGTTACTTCCTCAAAAAACTCAATCAAGTTTATGAGACATGATTTTTCATTGACAAATCCTTGCTGGCTTTTCCAAGACATTCCACATTTTTTCAAGTGACTATTAATGGGAAAGTGAGAGATCCTGTATACCTACTAGTAGACCATGGGTTCACTTTCATTACAGAGAAACAACTGGTGGTGAGTTTAATCTAAAGGTCACCATACGTCAGGTAAGGAGAGAGGTTGAGAAAGTGGGACATTCATGGTAATGTCAGTCAGTGTGCTAATTGAATCCATGCTTTTGGTGACACCTTGCATTACAAATCAGCTGACCAGTTAGCTGAGCTGTTGGGAGCAATCTGGTTTGGTTTGTAGTTTTGAAGACACATCTCTGTTGTATATCGAGACATTTACCCATCATTTGGACAACTAACATTGCATATGCATTATGACTAAAAGGAAACTAATACAATAAATGAAACTACATGGGTGGCACGGTGGCTCAGTGGTTAGCACTGCTGCCTCACAGTACCAGGTTCCCAGGTTCGGTTCAAACCTCGGGCGACTGTGTGGCGTTTGCACGTTCTCCTAGTGTGGGTTTCTCCGGTTTCCTCCCACAGTCCAAAGTTGTGCAGGTCAAGTGAATTGGCCATACTAAATTGCCTATAGTGTTGGGTGCATTAGTCAGACGGAATTAGGTCTGGGTGGGTTACTCTTCGGAGGGTCGGTGTGGACTTGTTGGGCCGAAGGGCCTGTTTCCACACTGTAGAGGATCTAATCTACTGCCTTTTACATCTTCTTCATTTGCATTTAAATTTCAAGTAAATTTACAAAATAACATCCTTACTGAGTAAAAGTATTAACTGTGATCAAAGTTAACTATTGCAAAAGTTATTTCCTTTCTTATGTGAGCTATTTTCTACATTCATTCAGCTACGAGAATGTAACAAACAACACCCTAAAATATAACAATAACTTTATTACTAATGCAAAAGGACAAATCTTTGAGTTTGTTTTCTTCTTTCTCGATGAATAAGTCAATCTCCATTCAGTATAGCATCCACCACTTTGATGTGCAGCTTTTCTACAACAGTAGAATTTATTCAGCAGTTTGTTCAAATATACCATGTTATTTCATTAGGGTACAGCTTTCCACTAAACTTTAATTCATCGTGTGCAAAAAGCAAAAATTTTTGTCACGTGCATTATTCTACATTGTACATTTCTACATGATTGTATGATGTTGCTAATAGCAATAAAAGCCATATGGAACAAGTCCTTACCTTCCTTCCATTCATACACTGCTGAAGTTGACTTTTCGTTGGTGTTAGGTGTTGACATTTTTCTGGCTGCCATCGTGCCTTTTGCCAATCACAAGTCCGATTGTCTGAGCAGCTTAGACAAGGAACAACCCACTGCCCTGAAACAGCAATATGTAAGAACCCTATTATCATTATTATTTGGTATCTTTGATCTATTGGTAAGATTGGAATAATTGATGTGCTATTATACTCTGATTATGGGTAAAAACACACACAAGGATGCCTGCATTCCATGTTGTTGGACATTGAAGTACAAATTTCACAACATCAAATCACTGAAATGAACAATGTTAGGGTTACACCTGATGCCATTTTGCTTTTGGTAATATTGAGATGTCTTTGGCAGCAACCTGAAACAGCAGTAATTCTCTGCTATATGATCCTGAACAGTCAAAGGCCCATTTTACAGACTTTTTCCAAAGGTTGACAGAACTGTTGAGTATGTTCTATTCAGTTTTTTGGGTTTTTCTACTGATCCACTAAACTAGCCTTGGGACTTCTTCCTTCAAAGCACTTTTTCATAGCAATTTTGAAACTGCAGGCTTCAGGTTCATGCAGAATAATAGATACGTAGAAGAAATTACAACACACTCACTGGTTTACTTCATATTTTTAGATTAGATTAGATTACTTTACAGTGTGGAAACAGGCCCTTCAGCCCAACAAGTCCACACCGCCCCGCCGAAGCGCAACCCACCCATACCCCTATGTTTACCCCTTACCTAACACTATGGGCAATTTAGTATGGCCAATTCACCTGACCTGCACATCTTTGGACTGTGGGAGGAAACCGGAGCACCCGGAGGAAACCCACGCAGACACGGGGAGAATGTGCAAACTCCACACAGACAGTCACCCGAGGCTGGAATTGAACCCGGGTCTCTGGCGCTGTGAGGCAGCAGTGCTAACCACTGTGCCACCGTGCCACCCTATTTTGTGCTTTGAGCATGGTCATCTCTGTCTTGAGAGTTTGAAAATAGCAAAGAACATTTTAAAAAATGATGTTCCACACAGGGTTTCAATTTTAACAACGGTTGTTTATTTTGTTGTCTGACAGATAGGGTAATCAGGCCACTTGCCAACAGAATGAATCAGTCCCAAACCATCTTGTTGGGGAGGCCTCATTTATCTATGGTTGGTCGGCACTAACTGGGACTTTGCCAAGAAATGTCCAGCTACCGTCTTGTCATCAAGGCTTTCATGTAACACCTCCTCATCGATAATCTTCCTGATGCTCAATCTTACATGCAGTGACACAGAAGTAAATTGCTTTCTCCAGGGGAATTAGGGATGAGAAATAAATGCTGCCCTCATCACCAATGCCCACATGACATGAATGTATGAATAAAGCTAATAGTGAACTGAAATGTTTAATCATTGTGTCAGGGTCTCTGCCATATTTACCATAGGTCATACCCTTGAAAGTTCCTTCAATCACATAGAACTAATCAGAGAATCAATGGCAAGTATCCCAATAGCACAGCTGTGTTCAGATCTGGATAGTGTCAGTAACATTTGTTTGGCTAGCCATAATTCTCATTGTTATTACCAGACATGCTGTGAACTATTCAGGTTTGGCTGTAAAAGCAAAGCATTAAAGATTACGATGGGTTTTTGCAAAAGCCAACATGTGAACAAGACAGAACAGTAAGATCTTTAAAGAAAGTAACTTTCATTCTTTTATCTATGAAATGAGAACTGATTTTGATGCTCTAAGTTACATTAGCTGAATTTTGCTGATCATTGCTCCATCTTTTCTATGCTACTGAGCAAGTAAGATTTTATACTCTTCAACCAGTCGCATGAATCTAGCTAAGAAAGAGATTTGCCTGGAGTTTCCACTGAGGTCTTGCTGCAAATACCTTTTTCACCTCAGTGATTTGAAGGATTAAGTATAAACTGCAGTCTGAGAGTTTAAAACCAATAGTTTGTATTGTCAAGGTATCTTATTCTTTACCTGTATTTTAAATTAGTTCTGTTAAAATTCATTCATTCACATTTCTTTAATAGGATGTGAAGGCAAAAACTATTGGCAACGTTTTTGTCCATGCCTGCTGAGAATAAAGGCATTGAAGGTGCATTTTAAATGAAATATAATCTGAATTTTTTACCTGCCAGGGATTTCCTGCCAGCTACAATTTCTATGAAAAGTCTCAATCACATTGCAATGATTACCTACCTTTGGCATCGCCTGTCTTGCAGTTCTGAAGCTTTGTTTGTGAAACTGCTATGAAGTAAGTGCTTGACACTGGCTGAATGCCACAAGGTTCTTCAGGCCGAATGATCAACTCACAGTCCTGCATGAAAAAGAAGAACAAAATGACTAAACTTCTAGTTCACGTGTTTTTAAACGAATAATAAAGTAGTAGGGTAACTTAAGCAATAATATGGGCTGAGATTAAACCTTTGACATAGATTACGTATGTCATGCCATCATAGATTCCATGTCAATACCGAATCTTCAAATGGAAAAGTTTCATATGTAAATAGTTCTTAAAGTAATGATATTTATCCACCATTAATAAACCTTGGCAAGGTTTCCTCACAGAAGATACTCACCCTCTCTCTTTAAATCTATCAGTGCAGGAACCATCATGTATGACAGATATTTCAATAACCCCTTTAATCAATTTTCAATATTTACATATTCAGTCACTTTGACCCATCATTGCAACACAAGGTCATATCATGAATTTAGTGGTGTACTCCTGCCTGTTAATATTAAAAAATGGAAAATTATGAAACATACCCTATTTGGCTCATATTCTCCTCTGCTGCATCACAGGAGCATATTTTCATAAAATTGCCACTATATTAACTTATCAGGGTCGGAATGGCTTACTCATTATGGAAAAATTATTTTGCACCCTGATATGTCCTAATATGTGACTGTAGGTCAAAATTTGTTTTTTGTACAATGACTTACAATTATTTATATTGTTTAATATGCTCAGGAAATAATAGTTTATAAATGTGCTCTAAAAAGGCAATTTGTTATTGCAGTTGTGGAATCAGATAGCATAGGAACTGAAAAAGCAAAAGGCAACTGAAAATATGTTCCAAAAGAACTAATTTCCGGAGTTATGAGGAAAAAATTGGAGTGTGAGACAGAATTGGACAGCATTTTTAAAGAGCCAGCCAAAACTCAGTGGACCAAATGGCTTCCTTCTGTGCTGTAAGATTCTGTGATTGTACTAACTAGGCAAATTCATGCAGGCATATGGTGACATTGATAGGCCACTGAGCAAAATTTTCATAATAGCATTATATAATTTCTTTTCAATTAAATAATTTGACTAAACCAATGAACTGAAGACAATGAGTATTTTTTTTTTGTAAAGATTGACTTCTAAAAGAGCTTTAGCGGATAATGGATACTGAATTGACATTGGCTAGGTAAGAGAAGATGGTAATTGGTTTGGAAGCAAAAGTATGATCAAATATGAGTCTTAAACAGACTGAAGAAGCTGAGGAATAAGATGAAAAATTGAGTTGTCATGTGTGGGCTGAAGCGGAAATATGTGTTTCAAAGGCCGAAACGTACCGAAACAGATTTTCTGCAGTCCTTAACCTGTCTGAAAGTTTATGGGTAGTGGAGGTGGCTATCGGAGTGGGATGGGGGTACAGGGGGGCAACAAAGACCCTGCTTGTCCCTGGGTGAATTAATGGCAACCACCACCCCTCCCCTCTTGGAGGTATTTTACTCATTGAGGTTGGGTGGGGATCCAAACCATGCAGTCTGATGACTTTAAATGTGCAGTTTGGTGGTGGAATCAGGGTGAGGTTGGGAGCCTCCTTTGTAGACCAACTGGCTCATTCATTACAATTTCTCTCCTTCAAGATTATCCCTCCCTTTTAACTCTCTACTATGGCTTCTTGAACCCAGATCCCGACACATGTTGCAAGACCTCAGACTTGCCTGGGCTCCTCAGCATGCTGGAGCTGCCTGCAGGCTTAGCTGTGGGCATTACTCCTGATGGCACTATTAGAGCTACAGAGGTGATAGCCATCCAATTGGCTTGGATCTCTCTAAAATGAGAAGGGGTGGAAGTCTTGCTTTAAAAAAAATTAATGAACACTCCCCCTTGTATTAAATGTCTGCTTGGAGACTCTACTGGATTTTAGCTGGGGAGGGGGATGGGGATTGACGGCTACAGCACCTTGTAAAATCCAGCCCTTAGTGGCTGAAGAAGTGAACACATTGTAAAATGCAGAACCCACTGTAGGTTATTGCTGGTGGAATATATGAAGAAGATCGTTGATCTCTGATCACTGAGTGGTACAATGGAGATGTCAATGTGAATCTTAAGTTTAGAAAGTGAGAAGCACCCCTACTAAGATCTAGATAACCTGGGGTGAAGGAGGATGGGAGTTGCAAATGTAATCACCCTGCATTTTAATTAGTGGATCTGTTAAACAGCTTTTCATTACCACAGGGGAAGAGGTAGAGAAAAGGATCTGGGATGGGGAGAAAAGAAGTGATGGGCTGAATATTCAGAAGGCATGCACAGCACAGTGATTATTTATATTTTCTGCATATCTTTCTGCATATCTCCCAACACTCTCCAGCACCACAATCCAATCCTCTTTTGAGGTGAGCAAAGAATAGAAAGTACAGTGAGATAAAGTAGAAGGAGCCATTTTGCCACAGACAAGGGGGAATTAAAATTGTCTTTTGTTCTCCAGGAAGTTCTTGCCATAGTATTGGGATTTGGCCTTTGAAACAGCAGGATTCAAGTTTGAAATGCTAAAACCATATTTGATAATGGACAGACTGTGCTCACCACGTTCTTTCATGTTTATAGCTTGCAGACTTCAAGACTGAAAGGTTCTTGTTTTACAGGAGGAGGGATAATGGTGAGAAAATGTGATATCATGAGCACAAATGGAGAGGCATGGCATCTGTGGTAGAAATTGATATAGATGTAAATATTATTGGAGGGTATTGAGAAGGTTGATATAATCATTGAATAATTTGTGTGAAAGAGGTCCTTCGGCCCATCAAGACCATGTCAATTTCTACAATAACAATTTTGCTAGCCCCACATGATAAAAACCAGAGATAGAAGTATTGGTTAAACAAATGTAATCACCCTGCATTTTAATTAGTGGATCTGTTAAACAGCTTTTATAGTCATAGAGTTGTAGATCGCTGTCTATATTGTTGTATGCATGTGTAAGGGTCTCAAATGTTGAGAAATGCTTAAGCATTGGCCAATATGACGATGCTTATAGACTCAGGTTGGAGAACAACTTTGAACATTGAAAGAGTATGTCCTAATACTGAGGTCTCTCTCATAGTCTTACCAACAATGTCTATCAAGTCTACCTGATGTATCTTTCATCAAGATGAACTGCGATGAGAATCCCTCATAAAATACACATAAATCTGTGTTTGCATGTATATCAAGAAAATAAACTAACCTTAGAAGGCCCCAGTGTACCCTTACTACATACACTTCCTTCGCTTATACATGCAGATCCCTCCTCTTATCTTTCACTATTTATATGGTCATGACGAATTTTGAATTGTTTTTGTTTGATCCCATTATCTTTTCATACACCCCTTTTGCCTACTGTATTTACTTTTCGCATTTCCCTTCTAACTGGAGTTGAGTACTACTTTTCCAGAGGCAAAACACAATAGTTGGGAGGTTTGCTGGAGGGATGGTAGACATGGGAGAACAAAGCTGAGGAAGTGATCATAGAATGCCTCAGAAAACATGAGACTGCCTGTGATAACCAGGCCAGTGGATAGTCACAGTTGGAGCAAGTGAAGAGCGTTAAGAAGTCAGAATCAATAACATGCGATGGAGGTTGAAGTTACAAAGGATAAGAAGTTGCTCATTGCGGAGACCTGGAGGTGTAGCTCCTGACTTGCAGGAGAAGTGGAAGGAGGAGTTGATTGAATGTGACATAGGAGCCAAAGAAATAGGAGAAACACCACAAACTTTTTGATGGGAGAGCAGTAACTTCATAAAACAAGTTATGAGAGTGACAAGGACTTGCTGATTGGACAGGAATGACAGGTGAGTACTATTTTTTTAAAAAATGCATATGAAGTCAGTCACCTCCTGCAAGTTAAAAATATCTTAACATTTTAAGAAGGACTCTTCATTTTCTTATTTTTATCTCCTTTGAACTAAAATTTAGTGTTTGCTAATTCATTTAAATGATAGGAAAGTAAATACTTCATAAAACTCAGGAAACTCAAATTAAAATATGTGGAAAAATGTGAGGTAATTAGAAGTAAGTTCTTTCACAAGAATAACAAATTATGCAAATGTGTTTTTACATATAATTTATAGAACATAAAAATGTCATTCAGCCCAGTTGGTCCATGCTGGTGTTTAAGTTCTGTTTGAAGTACTGTTATATTGGACATCCTCTCTTTGATTCTAAATTATAATTTGACCAGACTTTTTGAATTTTGTACTAATCATGATGTTTGCCAGTATAAATATTAATAGAAATGCAGCACTTTTTTGGATTTTAATTGGTCAGGCATGAAATACAATGTGGCACATGTAGCTGGACAAGTTTCAGTAGCAGTTTTGAATTTGTTCTTGGCACAAGGCCTCTTCTGTTTAGCAGTATGTGGATAGGTCAGACAAGATGAATCATACTGTGAATCAATTGTGTCAGACTGCAAACGTTCATTTAGTGTCTGGAGGACTGAGTTTACTACTTTTATTTGGAGGAATTACTCAAACTAACATAGACATCAGAAAGTTCCTGCCTTGCAGCCTAACAATTTGCACAGAACTTCACAAGGTGGCATGACATTTCTGAACATTCTGTGATTGCTGTCAGCAAACTGCAACAAGATAACTTAACAGGGATTTGCTTGTTCATACTTGTGCACTGCATGGTATACGTGTCAAACACAAAATCAGCTTTGATTGTATGTAAGAATGCTCAAGAAATAGAAACATAAGCTGAAGTACATCAGCCATAATTTTGTTGAATTTTGGACCACTTGACAGGCCGAATAACTTATTCCCTCTTTTATATTCTTATGATGAAAACATTAATTGCAAGGCAGTTTTACTTTCAGAATACAATGCATTCCTAACAACTCAGTTATCCGTTACAATAACAACATTTTAGTCATGATTTTGTGGAACAAAGTCTTCATTATTACTCATTTCAATTTAAAAAATAAGTAGATGACTCAATTTTATCTTTCTTCACTAAAATCACTAAACTAAGAAAATTTGTTACTGTGAAGGTAAAATGCTATCTGATTTGTGGTCTTATTAGAAGCAAATAATTAAAATAATATATTCTGAGAAAAAAATAAAAGCTGTGAAGTCTTCCTTTTGGTTTAATACATTCTGTTTGCACAGCATGCTAATCTTTCCTGATCAAAGAGATTTCTAATACAAAATGAAAAGTGTAAGAGAGGTACAGCCACTGCTGGAGGTCAGGATATACACATTAACTATCCCACTAAGACATACATTATGGATTTTGTTAACAGCTTGTGGATTTATCATGTCATCAACAGGTACTGAAGTGCCATGACATCTCTATTGCCTTGCACAAAGATGAAACAGCATGCTAGCCTGGGTATTTATGCAAACTACCATTCATACTAAAGATGAGATGTGAACAAGCAAGCTAATGTGACCATTTCCCTCTTTACAGTGACTATTTCTATCAACTCATGTTTTGAAGTCAGATTAAAATGGGCTACAGGCATCTGTATTGGGATCAAAAGGCAACATCTATGAGAAAAAAATGCAGAATAAGCTTCTGGGTTTATTTCAAGCTCATTCACTGCAATTAATTATGTATCGAGTTCCTGTTAGTGTTCCAACACAGTGGGTGCTTATTACAAAATGTGCATCATAGTTTTCATGCCGCAGATACAGACTGAAACACTAATCTAAATGTAGTAATTTAAACTGCTGTTCTGACCTCATGAAATCAGTTTTAAAATGTTACCATATGATGTTATTCCACAAACTGGCACAGTAAATCTTAATTCACAAACAAAATTGCAGACTCTATAAAACTTACCGATGCCTGAAAAAAAGCAAAATGAAACGAAAGATGAAATGTAAGCTTTCACCCAAACAGTATTTATCTTAATTTAATGTTTAAAAATAGAATAATTTTGAGCATAAAATTTCCCTTTTGATTATATTCTAGCTTTCTGACAATGATTTTTATGAGTATTCAACTTCATGTGATGTAAAGCAGCTTTTGAGCCTCAAAGGTGTACTGTACATTGTAAATACAATTGCAATAGCATATCAACATTTTGTTTAAAAATAGATCATTAAAATAAAATGACATCAACATTTTAGATTTCTATTAGCAGCAGAAATAAAGAATAGAATCTAGATTCAATCTATTCCTACAAGTGGTGAACCGATTACCTCAGATGCTAAGGTAGATAAAACATGACCATTTGCAGGACACAACTGCAGCATCCCCCACACACTAGCCAAGCCTAATCAAGGCAGCGCTTTCATCTCCAGTGGAAAACTTTTACTTGAGGTCAGCTGAATATTAAAAGATAACTATTTCTACTCCTATGTTTCTGATATATCATGTACATTCTATGAAATAAATAAATAGTGAAGCAACTATCTTTGACATACTGTCAATTTATTGTTATTGTGTTTTGTGAACTATTCAAAGTTACATTCTAGTTTCAAAGAAAACGTAGCACACATCAGAACAAGAAATCTACCCATAATTAAAATAAAATGTAAAGCAGAACATAACTGAAAAATAAAACTCACTAGAACAACTGGTTAACGATAAGCTTGCCAGATTCTTTATCACCCTGTGAAACCATTAGAAAATATTCAAGAGCATCACTGAAGGCCACCATCCATGCAAATTAATGTGAATAGCTGCTATACATCCCGATATTTTCTCAGGAAATACACTGGCACTGAATAAACATTGGGGAGAAGTAGAACTATTGCTTTTCCAAAATGAATTCCTGAAGGTACTGTACTGATTTCTTGCTAGGTCTGATGACTGAGGGCTTGAAATTTGTGCCTCTCATTGTTTTTAGGCATATGTGCCATACTTCACCACCTGCGCATGCCAACTGGTGCATCAACCTCACTTACATGACAGTAGCACCTCGCTAATTGCTGCCATGATATAATCTTCTTCAGATTATCCTTCACAGCCTTCACAAAAAGTCCAGCGGCAAGAAAGATGGTCCAACAGCAGTATCCTTTCTTGAGCTAACATGCCCAGCAGCATTCAGGCACTAATTACTTAAAGGTAAGTCTGCTGGGTGGGACATGTAGTTTGTAAGGCTGACGCCAAATTCCTGAAGCAATTGCTTCAACAGGAAAGTGATTACAACTGGATACAGTCCAAGGAAGAAAGTGGAAAGTCTTTAGCGATGTTCTCAAATATCTCTGCGCCTCATGGCTTGTGACCAATGTTCCCTCTAATACTTGCTTCCATTGTGTGGACCTCTGGGGTCCATACACAGCAGTGGTTTCTGGGAGAGGAAGCCAATATATTGTTAATTGGCATTTGTGGAACATTTCAGCAGCTGAGCAGCCATATAGTTTGAATGGAATGTTGCTTGTGCCTGACCAAAATGGAAAGATTCCTCCAACAAACAAGTTGAGAGCTACTGATGAGGCCCTGCCCAGGTGAAATCGAGGCATGGGATGTAGTGCAACAAGCTCCAAACAATGGATCAATCCAACCCTTCAAGCATCCCTTGGTCTGCATGTAACAGAGTTTGCAGATTGTGCATTATTGTTATCTCAGAGCTCACTCAACCAGAGGACTTGTATCTGGAACTTTTGGCTTGGAGGTAGTAATGCTATTCAGTACACCTGTTTATAACAAATTATTAAAAGGTAGTGGTGGAACTCAACTGTGTGTGTTATAAAGTACAAATTACTACTTTAAAATAATTTTCAATCTGATCACACTTGATACTTGCAATTTATAATGAATTATGTTTAATAATGAAATTATAATGAATCTTCCTAGCCCCAAGCCCGGTAGACAATCATGAGTGGATTGGCAAAATATGATGAGATCAGATATAGCAAATGGTCAGTCCAGGGGTCTGTTCACTGAAAGTCTAGGGGGATTATAAGAGACCACTGTTTGGTGGGGACAATTGTGTGGATTAGAGGCAGCAGGCTGTAATGCAGTGGAGACAATAATTGTGAAGTCAGGGGAGTGGGATTTCAGGATGTAAAGGGTGGGAGATGATAAAGCATGGGAGGGTTTGGTATGACTACTTTGAATGCCTAAGACCCAAAGGGTAAAATGAAGATTAAGCAATTAAATTAATAGGTTCGATGGGAATATGGGAAGTTCAAAGCCGATGGTGTTGACAAGGAGAGAAAAAAAGGCACATGTTATATGGGGACAAGGTCACCTCGACTGAAAGGCTGAACCTGTGACTCAATCCATGAACCATTCACTACCTCTGTTGCCTTCCACTGTCATCCAAATTGCAACTATATTATTGGAATTAAAATGGCTGCCATCATAACTGATGGATGGACTAATCTTTTTTAAACTGAGGGACAGGGCTCTATTTTGTGCTTTAAAAGGTGATGGCATTAAACAGACACCCACACGGTATCAACCAAAAGTCTTTGCCATAAACACTCTTCACCATGTTATTACCAAATAATCCTAATAATGGCTTGAGAGGCACAAGTAATGTGTTGTGGACTGGAAAGCTTTTCACCGTAGTTGCCAAAGGTTTAATAGCTTGCACAAGATGCAGGAGCTACTCACTTCATAATGTGGACAATAAAATATCTACATTATTACCCTGACTTTGTTGGGTGCTACGGGGTTGACAGGAGGGGACAGGTGCTCCTTATTGCTATCATACAAACAATCTCCTACTGTATTTGCACCAAAGGATTGAGAAACATAAGCCCGAATCAGGGCAATGATGTAGAGATATCCGGAAGGTCTCCATGTCCCAATGTTTCAAGGACACAGTTCAAATCCCCAATGGATCCAAGCACAGAGTCTGTGGTTGTCTCGTTGGCCACTAGAGTAATGGCTTCTATGACTGGTGAAGGAACACAAGCTTACCCAATTGCTAACCTATGGCAAGCCCTGGTACAACATCAACCTCCAGTGCATGTGAAGCTATTCCATACTGTGGAGCTTATAGCAATTGGTGCCCACATGATGCGGTCAAGGTGCAGGAGAGCCATCGTCCCTCATTTTCCCTGCTGTGCAGATGAGAGAGGAGCATTGGAACTATCCTCTGTCCAGGCATGGCAGTCAGACTGCCATGTCATCATGTCCAGTGTATCTGCAATACAACACCGTCTTCCACTGGGGTCAGCGAGGGCCACAGTGGGTCATTAATCTCCTTTACAGATGGCAATCTGCCATCCTTATCTGGTCCAACTTACATGTGACTCTAGACCCACAATAATGTGATTAATTCTTCACTGCCCTTAGTAATTACAAATGGGCACAAAAACTGGTCTAGACAGTGATGTCTAGTCTTATTCTCAATACAGTTTGATAATCAAAGAGGACTCTCATCCACAAATATTTATATGTCTGCCTAACTAAACTACATCACTGTTGTTTCTCTTTTATCACTATGGGACAGATAATAACTGTGAAGTCATTCTTGGAACACTCCCAAAGATATGCAGGAAATAAATTATTGTTTTACTACTTCAGCATTTCCACAGAAATTGTGACTGTTGGTTGAATACATGAGGTTCTGAGGTGGTATTTGAAAAACCACATTTTTTTCTCACAGCTTGTAATTACTGTGCTAGGATTTATTAGGAAGACCTTGTCATTCTAGCTAAAAGATTAAGCAATGCTAACGACTGATGCATTTTTGCTTTGATGTGAAAACCCAAACTAAACCTGCAAAGAGCAAAATACATAATAATCATATCTATGGCAGAATAGGTAATATCTATATAGTTTGACAAATTGCAATTTGATTCTTCTATGCAAAGATGATTAAAATAAGGTTACTCTGCACGTTATTTCTGTGTAACAATAAATACATCTAAATAGCTTTGGAAATAATTTACTTCCAATTGATATTTTTTTCTTCAGGAAATACGTTATTGAACATCTGTTTCTACTTTCCAAAATTATATATAGGATAGTGTTAAAATGCTCACCCAATAACCAAACCTATTGCCCGAAAAGTTGATTTTACTGCTCCTCGGATGCTGCCTGAAATGCTGTGCTTTCCAGCACCACTAATCCAGAATCTGGTTTCCAGCATCTGCAGTCATTGTTTTTACCCAATAACCAAACCATCACATATTTTGAGGCAAACAATGATAGGCTACCCAGATAGTAAAAAAATGTAAAACCACTAGGAATGAAAAGCATAATAACAGTTCATGGTTATTACCCAGCTGAAACATTATTGAACTGCTTTATTTTTCAAAACTCAACAATATACATGTTGTTGTCTATCTGTAAAAGTGTGAAAAGTATATTCCCTCTATTAAAGTTCCCTGATGCACACAGACTGGCTTCATCGAGGGCAAATTTAAACCTTCATGGAAATGGTAATTTCGTAGTGAGAAGGGGAAATAGTTGGCTGAGTTAGACTTGGAGAGATATTCATTTCTTTCTTGCCACATCAGCAATTAAAATCTGGGCAACAAGATACTTTGAGAAGTTTGTCAATCTGCCACCAGTTAAAGACTTCAAGTATTCAATTAACAGCCACCATAGGCCTCAACTCACTGCTTCCCTGATTATCCAACTTCCTGGCAAATAATAAAGGTTAGTTGATTTATAGCTCTGGGTCTCCAACTTCTGCTGTCAATTAGATAATATTTTCTAACACAAGGTTAAGAGCTTTCAAGTTCTTGTCATTTCTATTACTGACATTTTTAAGATTTGGATGACTAACACTTTTATTGCCTTGTCATAGAACGATTTATTTAACAGTGAGAAGTCACAAATGAATTGCTGTTTTCTTTTCCACATTGTAATGTCACTATAGTGTTCGATGATTCTATATAGTTTATTGTGGTCAATGAGCATGGAAATGAGCTAAAACTGCTAATAAACCCTGCCCACTCCATGAGAATTATGGATGAGTAGGACATGTCAGTCTCTGTATTGGAGCTATCAGGCTGTGAGTACAGATACCCTGTATTTATATAGCATCTTCAATCCAGTAAAAATTCCACTGTCCTTCCAGAGAACATATTCAGACAAATCTATACAATAAGTCAAAAAAGATATTAAGGTATGTAACTTAAACTTTAATTAAATAGATAGATTTTAACATGTATTGTACAGGAGGAGAAAGGTACAAAGAGGTTTAGAAAGGCAATTTCAAAGTGAAGATTTAGTTGATGGAAAGCTGTATAGTGACAAGCAACATGGACATCACACAAGTGTCAAGGAATGACCATTTCTAACAAGAAAGAATCTAACCACCTCCCCTTGACATTAAATGGCATTACCAAAATTGAATCAAAAACCTCAGGTTTACCATTGACCACCACTAATCCAGAACATGAACTGAACCATCCATATAAACATTGTGGCTACAAGTACAGCTGAGAAGCTAGGAATTCTGCAGCAAGTAACTCACCTTCCTGTCTCCCAGTGTTGACCACTATCTACAGACCACCACTCAGGAGTATGATGGAATTGTCTCCACTTGCCTGAAGAGATACAGTTTCAACAACACTGAAGAAGCTCAATACTATCCTGTACAAAGCAGCCTGCTTGACTGGAACCCTATCCTCCATTTTGCACGTTCATTCCCTTCATGTGGCAGCAGTCTGCATCGTCTCAAGATGCACAGCAGGTATTCACTAAGGATTTCTCTGACAATATCTTTTAAATCTGTGACCATTACCATCCGGAAAGACAGGGCAACAGATATATGGGAATAATCACCATGTACAATTTCCCTCCCAAGCCACACAGCATCTGGCTTGGAAATATATCACTGTTTCTTCACTGTTGCTTATCAAAATCTTGGAATTCCCTCTCTAACAGCTTTGTCGATGTACCTAGACTCCAAGGATTCCAACAGGTCAAGATTGCAGCTCATCTTCATGTTCTCAAGGGCAATTTGGGTTGGATAATAAATATAGGGCTCGCCAGCAATACCCACATTCCCTGAATGAGTTTTTTGAAACAAGTCGGCAAAGAAAATGGAGGATTCTCATTTGGTTTGAGTTGAAGAAATCAGAGTTCTGGGCATGTTGCAGTGCTGAAGGAGTTAATAGATACAAAGAAAGGTCAGTCCACAGCAGGATTTGAACACAAAAATATGAACTTCAAATTTTATGGATTACTGAACTGAAGCTTTTGTAGATCAGCAAGCACAGGCAGTCATTTCATCTGGGTTAATATCAATGTGGGTGCCATCTGATCACACAGTCATCATGTAGTCTGCATTCTTTTTCTTAGAGTTGGGATTTCATCCAAGGACTACAGCAATCTGCAGCTTATTGGGAGTCTCTGGTTTTAAGGAATCTCTGAGTTTCCAAAAGTGTATGATGCAATAAGTAGGACTGTTTTGCTTCATAAGCTTCTGCAGTAAATATTCTGAGTAAAAAGAATATGACTACTTGGTCAATTTCCTGAAAATGTGAAAAATGTCATTCAAAATGAAATCTCTTCAAAATTGTGATGATATATTTGTCCTTAGAAATTCTGTCCTCCCTAAGTTCTTCAAGGAAGATAATTATGTGAATAGATGAGCTGCCAGGTGACAAAGTATACTTCTTGCTGCCATGGCCAATAATGCCTCTAAAACTGCTAGAATAGCATCTGTGGAACTATTTGACAAAACACGTCTTATCATGCTCAGTGATAACCTCTAGATTTTGTGTCTTAATGTGTTCCACACAACTTTGAAATACATAGATAGTTTAAGACTCAGTTGTTGGAGTGTGCACTGTGTGTGCTCTATACAATTACAGTTGGCCAAAAATAATTGCCCTAAAGACTAAATTTTAATTTATTTTCAAGAGCTTGGGTGGGGTAGGAATGCTCATCCTGGCTAGGACCAGTTTGGGAGCTGCTGTACCAGATATCTATCTGTGGGAAACATGTTTCGGACACCTTTTTAAAGACTTTGTTCTCATGAGGCCCTGGTGGCTCTGACCTGATGGACTGCCCTTGGTGGTCCTGAGCTGATGGACTTCCACCAAATATCTGCTTATCATCATGTTCATGAGACCTGACCCTCACTTTGGAATGTGAAGCCAACTATTGAAACAATCCATATGAGAAAATCTAACTCCTAAGGGCTAATATAAATGATTGATTTTGTTACTGACAGTTCACAAATAAAACCACATCTTGTGCAGTTATGGTTAAGTTAATTAGCTGAAGTTTTCTGAATCAATAAAGTAAGTGTGCTTTTGGTCCTGGCAAACAGCTCCACTTTTGGAACACATTTTCAGAATTTGGTCGTGGCATCCCGATGAATGTGTGCCAGAACCTCAATGCCAGAAATACTAAAAATAAAAACTTAACCACCATGTCTTTTATAGTAGCTCTTCATTATGTGCAGAGGAGTCAAAACATTTAATAACCTATGTAGAATGCAAATTTAGGTAAGTCCCTTGGGCTCCAAGACAATGTGGATATTTGCCTCACTGGAATCCTAAAGTTTGGTCTCATCATTCCCTGAGTCTTTTTGAACACCAACCTTTAGAATAGAATATCCTTTATTGCCACATGTACTCAAGTACAGAAGTACAGGAATACAGTGAAAAGTTTACAATGTTGCCTCACATAGTGCAATCTTAGGTACAAAGTACCCAAGTACAGAGCTTAGGTATAAAATAGAGACATAAAGGGGAAAAAAAGGGAAAAAGTTACATTACTTACAGTTATTCATAGTCTAAGTTAGAAAAATGAGAAATAAAGTTAAAAAGATAAGAATTACAGTCTTGCTATAAAGGGCCTTCAGTAGATCAGTGCAGGGGGCTTCCACATGTGGTCTGACTGGGCTCGCAAGCTGCTGATTACTTTGCTCCGGTCCCCAGTCCAAAAAAACATCCTGCGTCACTCGGGACTCCCCATCACCACTTTGTGTAAGCCTGGAGCCTGCTGGCTGTCCCCGCTTTACACTAGGTGAAAGCACCAAAGAGGGGGAAAAAAAAAGGAAATGGGAAGTAAACAGAAACAGCAGAGGAGCTCCAGTTGGGGCGTCCTACTACATCGCCATCTTGACCAGAAGCATTTGCAAGACCAGTCACCACATTACACAATCCATTTTATGTGCATGGAACAAAACACTTTAAGCCACAACTTGGAACAGACAGCAATGGATGCAAACAGCAACTGGCTTGCTACCAGCAAAATTTTTTTAAAAAGTGTTTTTGAAAAGAAGATTCAAACAATTGCAACTTGTCATATTTTTGAATAAAGACATTCCCTTCAGTTGAATGATATGCACCAAATTATTTCTTTCTCCAAAATTGCTGCAAGCATTGAAAACGCCAGGAAGCACATACAGTATAAGGAGCTCTATACTATTATGCATATTGGGTGTGCTCTTACCTAAAGAATAATTGACTGTGTTAAATATTAAGATTATAACTTATGTCTGTACATTAGTTTATAGAGCAAAAGCATAAATCTCACTTACTTCAGATATTTTCCATCAGCTGAAATCTCCCCTTACATGCCCTTGGAAGTAATCCTACAAGGTACAAATTACATATCTGACCCTAGTCTGCCTGAATGTTGTGCCACTTACCATCAGTCAGCAAAGCTCACAAATGTAGATCAAAAGGATCAGATTCCTTTTGCTGTGGGTTTAATCCATAAGGTTGGCTGGTATTTTAAAGCAGTGATCCTTTGAAAATTGGCATGTCATAATGTTTCAGGTAAGAATTATGAAAACCTATTCAGAACATAAATCTATTATTATCAATGTGAAAAGAAAATTTCTCAACTCAATCAGATCATTTTTTGTTTTGGTTCTTATTTAAAAAAAACTTGGTCTGTAATATGTTAGATTCCTTCTTTACTTACATTGCCAAAACTTACTTTAGTTCATGATAATACATTAAAACAAATAGGTGTTAATAATGTTTAATTATTTTTGTAATCAAGAGTCATGACAAAGTTTGTGATTAAATGTTCACTTCATAATCTATAAAAATTAAAAATAGATCTTGTACAGCATAACAATTGGGTAGTATTGAGCACCACTGTAGTCTGGGATCAATTTGAACACATGGGAATGGATTACATAAATACTGTTTCAATAAGCAATGTAAGCTGGCAAATAGCAACCCAACTTACAGTAACCCAACAACCATCTTTTAATTAAGCGCAAATGCTCCCACAAGTATTTGAGTTTTTAAAAACAAGGAACATCTATTTACATCGATTGTTTGCTCTGATCAGTTTGCAACCAGCAAATTTTTAATTGCTGCAAGTCAGGTAAAATGGATCTGTAATTGGAGTGTTTTGTTTGTGGGCAGATAAAATTTTAACAGCTCCAAAATTCTTGAGCCAATTATTTGTACCTAGAAATATAAGGAACAGAAATATTTAACATCATGTAAATTCACAAAATTGAAGAATATTGGACTTTTCAAGAAAGCTTTTAAGATAATTATAAGAACAGTAGAAAGGATAGACAAGAAACATTGGACTAGTTTCACAAAGCAGAATTGGTTAACAGTGTTAACAAGGCATAGAATGAACTTGCACTGTGTGTGGGCCTTGCCTCTAGCAGGGTATTTTTATCCAAGGGGCAAGGTACTGGCATGGACAGGGGATTGGCTAATTGGCACAAGGTAGAGAGTGGAGATAAAGGGTCTTTTTCAGCATGGCAGCAGTGACTAGTTCCGTAGGATTAGATTAGATTACATTACAGTGTGGAAACAAGCTCTTCGGCCCAACAAGTCCACACAGACCTGCCGAAGGGCAACCCACCCATACCCTACATTTACCCCTTACCTCACACTACGGGCAATTTAGCATGGCCAATTCACCTGACCTGCACATCTTTGGACTGTGGAAGGAAACCGGAGCTTGCGAGGAAACCCACGTAGACAACGTGCAAACTCCACACAGTCAGTCGCCTGAGGTGGGAATTGAACCCGGGTCTCTAGCGCTGTGAGGCAGCAGTGCTAACCACTGGGCCACCGTGCCGCCCAGGAGTTCATATTCGGACCACAACTATTCACATTATACATTAACAATCTGGATGAAGGAACTTAGGGCACGGTTGCTAAGTTTACAGATGACATAAAGATTGGTGGAGGGACAGGGAGTGTTGAGGAAATGAGGAGGCTGGAGAAGGACATGGACAGGCTAGGAGTGTTGGCAAACAAGGGCCAGATGGTATACCAATGTGGAAAAATATGAGGTTACACACTTTAGCATGAAGAAACGTGGGCTATTTTCAAACTAGGGAAAGGTTTCAGAAATTAAAGTACAAAGGGATGTGTGAGACCTAGTTAAGGATTCTCATAAGGTTAACATGCAGATTCAGTTGGTAGTTAGGAAGGCAAATGCAACGTTAGCATTCATTTCAAGAGGGCTAGAATAAAAGAAGAGAGGGGTACTGCTGCGACTATATAAGGTTTTGGTCACTACATTTAGAATATTGTGAGCAGTTTTGCATTCTGTACCTGGGAAGGATGTGCTGGCATTGGAGGGAGTCCAGACGAGATTTACAAGAATGATCTCAGGGATGAAAGGCTTGTCACATGAGGAGCAGTTGGAGTTTAGAAGTATGAGATTGAAACTTACAGAATACTGTGAGGCCTGGATAGAGGGAATATGGAGAAGATGTTTCCACTGGTGGAGAGACTAGGACCTAAAGGCATAGCCACAGACTGAAGGGATGACCCTTTAGAGCTGAGATGAAGAGGAATTCCAGACAGTGGTTAATCTGTGGAACTCAGTGCTGCAGAAGGCTGTGGACACTAAGTCATTGAGTGTAATTAAGGCAGATAAATAGGTTCTTGGTTATTATAGGGACCAAGGATTACAGGGAGAAGGGAAGAGAATAGGGTTGTAAAATATATCAGCCGTGACTGAATAGTAGAGAAAACTTGATGGTCCGAATGGCCTAATTCTGCTCATATACCTTATGGCTTAATGAGACAATGGCTATGATAGTTTGGTAATATAAGAACTAGATGTGGATAATATACTGCAAGATTTGAAATATATCTATTATAGCTCCTGATGTATACATACATTACAGACACAGGTTTTCTAGTGTACGGGCTATTATTATGCTATGCAGTTACAAACAGTCGTGCACTTCCATGCTTGAAATGCATTATACTTGAAATGGCCCCAGTAAAGATGAAGTCGGAGACCCTTGTACCCTAAGATCACATGCTATGATTCAACGATGGCATTGTAAGCATGCATGTTTAGGGTTGGCTAAGTTGCCAGATTTGCGATGCAGGATAATGTCTACAGCGTGGGATTAGTTTCTGCACCATCTGAGGTTACCATAAAGAGCTTGCTTTCTCAATCTCTCCTCTCCCCTGAGGAATTGTGACCCTCAAATTAAACCACCATCAGTTACCTCTCTCCAATGAGACAACACCTTTATGGTTCACTTGAACTATGGTGACTTTTTACTGAAAACTAACTACAATGGATTTCTAATCTCAGAATTTTTAGGAAAAATATAAATGATATACAAGAAACATTGGATTAGTTGCTAAAAGTAAAATTAAATTAACAGTATAAGGTTAGAGCACTGTTAAAATTTGACTGTTCAGGATGGCATGCTGAAAAGTTTGATCAAGTTTGAAATTATTTCTATAATTACTATCTACTGTTTGGCTTCAGCTAATTGAAGACTAACTAAGTTGATGTAGTTTCATGAGGTTAAGGACAAGGTTAAAGATAAAACAGCTGCATAACTAAGCCTTGAAAATATTGTGAGAATCTTTGGTAGAAATTAGCAAACTGATATTGTATTACCGAGAGATGACAATGACTGGCAGTCTATTTTTCCAATTAGAACAACAAAAAAAAAATTGTCACTAGGTTTGAGGAAACATACTCAGAGCATAGACAGTAGGATGTCAATGAACAACTAACTCAAATTTCCTAAAACAGAAGAAATTGATCGATCTGAGTTTTGAGTTGCCATACCTTATCAGCATGGCAAGCATCTCTATCTTGAAAATGTTTGTGTTTTAACATCAATAAAACCAGTTGCTGGAATTGTATGCTGCTGACAGAAGCCATAAAGCCGATTGTGCTGGCACTAGCTCACTAACAAACATTTAGTGCCATTCATCTGCCTTTTCCCATACAAATAATCCAGTGTTAAAAATCACACAACACCAGGTTATAGTCAACAGGTTTAATTGGAAGCACACTAACTTTCGGAGCGACGCTCCTTCATCAGGTGGTACCTGATGAAGGAGCGTCGCTCCGAAAGCTAGTGTGCTTCCAATTAAACCTGTTGGACTATTACCTGGTGTTGTGTGATTTTTAACTTTGTACACCCCAGTCCCCAAATAATCCGATGGCCTTCTTTGTTGAATTAAAGCATCTAGCTAAAGGAGCTGAAGGATATTACAACTTGTCTCAGAATCCTTATGCTGGGCAAGAGAACAAAAAAATCACTCATGGATTTTTGTCTATCACTCTGATGACAGCTATTAGAAAACATGCATATCAAGAAAGGGCAGAACTGCTGTGCTTATGACACCATCTGTAATTGAATAGGTGACTGATAGGCAGCCTACGAACCTACGCATTAGTAGAGGCATGTGGACAGTGAACTTTAGTGAGTCAATAGAATCACATCCATAAAGAATTAGTGCTTTCGAGACAGCGGGAGAGAAAATGCCAGGGATTAAAACCATTAAGCACTCAGGAATGACTAGGGCATTGATTCTGAAATTAAACTTAACGCTTTGTGGTTTTTTGACTTTCCTTTGTAACTAAAAATAGGACCAAGCTTTTAAGAAATGGCTTTGCGGTTTTGAAACAGAAACAACAACAAATATAAAATAAACATGTATAGAAAACAATTTTGCTTCAGTACATAAAAATAATCACACTCCCCTGTCCTAAAATGATTAACTTTAGGAACATTGTTTGGATTTTACTCTGTAAAAACGCCCCAGATTAGGCAGAGACTGTGGTGAAATAAGACATGGAGTTCTATCAACAAATGCACATCCAGCTAAAATGATTCTCATCTCCCCCAATACTGGAAGCCAGTAACTGCTCTTTCACTGTCCTATTACAAGTAAATGATGGCATGCAGGACCAGGTATGCCGTTCCATTTCCCTTCCTCCAACCTGTGTCATAACCACCCCCAAGGATGCATTGTTCAAGAAGGGGAGTACAGACAACCCTGGTAATTATAGACCAGTGAGTCTTACTTTAGTTGCGGGTAAAGTGTTAGAAAAGGTTATAAGAGGTAGGATTTATAAGCATCTAGAAAAGAATAAGTTGATTAGGGATAGTCAACACTGTTTTGTGAAAGGTAGTTCATGCCTCACAAACCTCATTGAGTTATTTGAGAAGGTAACCAAACAGCTGGATGAGGGTAAAGTGTATGGTGTATATGGATTTCAGTAAGCCATTTGATAAGGTTCCCCATAGTAGTATTGCACAAAATACGGAGGCACGGAAATAAGGGTGATTTAGCGGTTTGGATCAGAAATTGGCTAGCTGAAAGAAGACAGAGGGTCGCGGTTATTGGGAAATGTACATCCTGGAGTTCAGTTATTAGTGGTGTACGGCAAGGATCTGTTTTGGGGCCACTACTGTTGGTCATTTTTGTAAATGACCTGGATGAGGGCGTAGAAGGATGGATTAGTAAATTTGTGGATGACACTAAGGTTGGTAGAGTTGTGGATAGTGCCCAAGGATGTTGCAGGTTACAGAGGAACACGGATAAGCTTCAGAGCTGGGCTGAGAGGTGACAATGGAGTTTAATGTGGAAAAGTATGATGTAATTCACTTTGGAAGGATTAACAGGAATACAGAGTACTGGGTTAATGGTAAGATTCTTCGTAATGTAGATGAACAGAGAGATCTCGGTGTCCATGTACATAGATCCCTGAAAGTTGCCACCCAAATTGATAGGGTTGTTAAGAAGGCATAGGGTGTGTTAGCTTTTATTAGTAGAGGGATTGAGTTTCAGAGCCACGAGGTCATGCTGCAGCTGTGTAAAACTTTGGTGCAGCCGCACTTGGAGTTCTGCATACGGTTCTGGTCACCGCATTATAGAAAGAATATGGAAGCTTTGGAAAGGGTTCAGAGGAGATTTACAAGGATATTGCCTGGTATAGAGGGAAAGTCTTATGAGGAAAGGCTGAGGGACCTGAGACTGTTTTCGTTAGAGAGAAGAAGGTTGAGAGGTGACTTAAGTGAGTTAATATATTGAGTTAATTGACTTAAGTGACTTAATATAAGATAATCAGAGGGTTAGATAGGGTGGACAGTGAGAGCCTTTTTCCTCGGATGGCAATGGCTAGCACAAGAGGACGTAGTTTTAAATTGAGGAGTGATAGATATAAGGCAGATGTCAGAGGTATTTTCTTTACTCAGAGAGTATTAAGGGTGTGGAACGCCCTGCCTGCAACAGTAATAGACCTTCCAACTTAAAGGGCATTTAACTGGTCATTGGATAGACATATGGATGAAAATGGAATAATGTAGGTTAGATGGGCTTCAGGTTGGTTTCACAGGTTGGCACATCATCGAGGGCCAAAGGGCCTGTACTGCACTGTAATGTTTTATGTTCTATGGCCTGCCTGGTAGGGTATTGCCATAAGGCATGAAAACAGTGGTAGAAATTGTACAATCTCTTTGCTGATGTCCAGAGACTCTGGGGTCGCCCACTTCTAGAATGCAACTCTTTTTTGAAAAGGATGGCCTTCTGCCACAATAAACACTCCACTTTTTGCGCTGGTGTAGCAGCATACCAAATATTTGTTTCCAGAAGTGACAGGCTGACTCTTGCTGACCTGGAAAATCCCAGCCTGGATAAATTCCAACTGAAGACAGAGGTTTGGAGTGGATTTCGAAACACCAAGGGTGGCACAGTAGGCACGAATACTACTCCCAATTATTCTTTCACAGAATGAAAATGGGGCCCACCGCATTCCAAACAGACAGAAACAAGAAATCCAACACCTCAATCATTAGCCAGAAAGTGAAATTTGTGCAATTAATGCAAACTAAATGGAGACGATCAAAATCTAAACATGCACTGGCACCAAACATTGTTTGTGTGTGTCCATACGCTCATTCATGTTCAGCTATTAAAACATATTATTGGAGTTTGTTTTTAATACTAGCATGTAACTCTCTTCCTCTTCATTCACAATTTTAGCAAAGATATTAACTCATCTTACCTGCTTTATATATATATATCTGAGGAGTGTTATATGAACTTGGTTTGCATTCATCTGCTGACAACCTTCAACTGCAATTTCTAGCCGAATTATTCAAGAGTCTTTAATGTTATTCATTTATAAACAATGTAGTTTATTTGATTCTTATTAAAATGTTCTCAAGAAATCTATTCGTTTAAGGATTGATTTGAATTTGCCCACTTCATTTCTACTTGACATTTAGAGACTGTCAAGTAGACTGTTATGTTTATATGGATTCTATCAACTCGATTAAATGTTCATTCAACATTTCGCATTCATCATACATCTCGGTCCAAAGGTCATTTATAAAACTAGCTAACTTCCATTCACTCAGTCAATTAAAGTATCTATATATGATTTTATCAGTTGACTGTAAGGCCTATATTCTATCAGTAAAGAGAATCTGAACAGTGCTGATGGGCCTGGAAAAAGGAATGACTAGACCGAGGAATGTCGTTTCTGCAGATTGTGTGTGGAGTAGAAAAGAATACTGTTTTCCACTTCCTTAAAGTGAAACTAAGCTTAAAACACCAACAGGTTATGCTAAAGGGCTTTTCCCAACAAACCATAATTAGGGGATTTCATGAACTGACAAACCGTATGCCACTTCTGAAGGTTTGCTGTTGAAAGGCCCTGCAACCTCCTTGGTGAGAAAATGAGGCATTCCATCACACCTTTGACTGTTAGGCTGAAAAATAAACTTCAAAGGAAGAGGGTCTTAACAAGTTTCTATGCTGCAGAATGCAAAATGTCATCTCAATGTTTGTTTAGGACAAAACATATCATTATTATGATAGCTTGTATTTTAAGATCACCCCTTTAATCTTTGAATATCCTTTTCACCTTTGAACATATACTCAAACATGATTTTTGAAAATGCACAAAAGTATTTGAAATTCTCAATGGTTCTGATTGATTCAATGAGCATGTTAGTAAATGCTACATGCTATAGTTTATTTGCAAAGTGTGTGACAGAAATATTGAGGATTATGGATAATGTGTTAATTATTTAATACATTAAGGTTTGCATGCTGATGGCATTTCTCCTAACATTTCACTTGAAACATTAGCAAAGTAAAAGGTAGCATTTTACTTTTTGTTAAGATGCTTTCTGAATTATGTTCACTCTCAATTGTTATATATATTTTCCAATATCAGAAAAAAAACAAAATGATACTACACATATTTAAATATATATTTTCAAGCTGTTCTAAAAACATATTAGAGAGTCTAACAAAAAGATGCTACTATATTCACGGGACTTGATTTAACAACAATCTTTCATAAAATTTCTCAGAGATTAACATAAGTCAGGCAATCAATACTCCTGATATAAGCTGATCATCTCCAAGATAAAAACATCTTATGCAACAGTTCCACAAGGTGTTCATTTTTTTTAACACTTAACCATTGGAATGGGCCATAGGCAGTTAGCTGTGACATTTAACTTTGCCCGAAACGTAGACTCTCCTGCTCCTCGGATGCTGCCTGACCTGCTGTGGTTTTTCCAGCACCACACTCTTCGACTCTGACTCTCCAGCATCTGTAGAACTCACTTTCTCCCATTCCCTGTGTATGTTTGAAAGCTTGCTTGTGTTAACAATGCCATCTACTCCACCATTCTCTGCATCTAAGAGTGAATGAGATGAAACCTACTTCTCTTTTAACTTTAACAGTGTTGTAATGTTTCTTACAAAGTCAGAATCCATAAATACTATGAATGGGGAAATGCACCTCTAGAGTTTAAAGGGAAAAGTTAAATTGCAATCTGATTATGGAAAGAATGAGGAGAAAGAATTGTTTTAAAACATGCAATTTGTCCATTACGCTATGCGTCCTAATTCAGTAAATTTGGATATTAGTCAGAGAGAACTATCCATTGTCTATATTTTGGCTATATTTAAAAAAAAAGTTGAAAGGATTAGTAATGGTAGCACCAATGTATCAAATAAATACAGGAGAACTCGTTATGATCTTTCCCATAATAGCTCTTTATGATTACTGACCCACAATATCAGACGAGTATCCATATAAAATATTTGTTCACTTACTACTGGAACATCCTTATCATGATGATATTATTCATCACAGCATAAAAAAAAAACAGATGATGACTCCATCTTTATAAATTTCCTCCTTGTAAGCAAAATACACGGTGTTGATTTCTCTGAGATAATATTTTCTGTAACTGCAATACCTTTTAGAGGTACAATAAACTTGAAATATTTTGAGCTTTCATAGGCTATCAGAGAAGAAAAATGAAGGAAAGAAGCTACCATCTGTTGAGTTTAATATTTATTTCTTCCTTATATCACAGATCAAAATACACACAAGATAATTATGTGGCCTGTGGAATATAGGTTGTAAGGGATGATTCTCTGAAATTTTAATTTTAATTATTTTGTCACAGTAATGTAGTTAAAACATTTGGAATTGATCTGTTATTTGAATGTTAAGGCCATAATTGGTGATCTGTGTACATTGGCTGTAGTGGCGTTAGACAGCAGGTAAATAAACCGCCAGGAATTCAGCATAGGGTTGAGCATTTATTGTTAAAGGTGGACAAGAGGAGAGAAACCACAGTTCCAAGTGGAGATGACTCAGTATGTTGAAAGAGCAGTCGGCTTGAAGAACCACCTTCAGAATAAAGCGGGGGGAGGTTCTGCAAGGAGGTCAATTCCTAGTGTCTGGATGCAGAATCAGGTAACAATCCCACAGAAAAAATGTAATGAGCTCATGCAGGTGGTCAAAGTCAGTGAATATGTTGTTACACGATAATTCAGACACATCGGTCCACCCACACTTCTCGCAACACAATCTCATCACTCACCCAACCCCAGTCCATACCACAATACGACTCACAATATTCAGGTACTCCACTTTGTTCTCACACACATTCAAAGAATGTCAACCTTACACCCACTTTTCACAGCTATGGAGGGTACATCAGCCAAACATAGCACAACACAATTATCCATCTCACTCACAGTACAGAATAGAAAGGTGCTGAGCAGACCTACCAGGGAAAAGGAGATCTGGTTCTCCTGAGCCCTATGGAGGAGATTGTTCTCCACTTGATGGAATTCTCCACAGAGCTGGTTATACCCATAGAGAGCAGTGTGAAGTACGGCATATGTCACATCCTCAAAAAATTCCAATAGATTGGTCACACATAGTTTCATTTTGATGAAACCATGTTAACTTTGCCTGATTCCCTTGAACTTTTTCAATTGCCTTACTATAATTTTTTTATAATAGCTTCTAACATTTTCCTGATAATAGATACTGACCTGTAGACTCTTGCTTTCCGTTTATCTTTCAATCTAATGGTACCTTCCCTAAATCAACTATCTCACTAGCCATTTCTTTTAAGGTTGGAGGACAAGGGTCAATCGGAACACGAGCACTTGTCAGCCTGCACCTCCCAGCAATTTACTCAGTACTGCTTCTCTGATGATTACGACTTTCCTGAATTCCTCCCTCCCTTCCATTTCCAGATTTACCTCTATTTCTGGGATGTTACTTGTATCCTCAATAGTGAGGACCATCGCGAAATACCTGATCAATACATCTGTCATTTCCTTATTTTCTGCTTTTAATTTTTCAGTCTTATTCTCTATAAGAGCAGTGTTCACTTTGTTAACTCTTCTTTAAATATTTACAGAAACTCTTTCAGTCCTTATATTTCTGGCTAGTGTTCTTTCACACTCTAATTTTCCCCTCCTTATGGATGTTTTGGCCATTCTTTGTTGTTTTTGCATTTTGTCCAATCTCCTGATTTTCTACGTCTTTGCATTATTATATGCTTTCTCATTTAGTTGGAGATGATCTTTAACATTTTTAGTCAACCACGAATGGTGGGTCCACCCATTGTTAATATTCATGCTTGCTAGAATGTTCTATTCTTTATATTCTGAAAGATCTTCTTAAATGTCTGCCATTGATATATCCTTAAATCCTTCACTTTAGCCATCTTCATTATCATGTCATCATAATCTTCCTTATTTAAATTTTAAAAATAGTCTCAGACCTACTCCTCTCTTCCTCAAATTGAATTTAAAATTCAATTATTCTAATTGCTGTTACATCGAGGCACCTTCACAATGAGATAATTGATAAATCTTGTCTCATAGCACAATACCACTATACTAGTACAGACTGCTCTCTGGTGATAAACTATTACAATTTATTGATACACATAAGTATATTTTCAAGTATTTCTACTACTGAATCCTTCATCACAATAAATATCCTGGGCTATCCATTTAATTTTGTGGCTATAATAACAGTTCAGAGGCTGAGAATTCTATAATATACAAGTCAAGAGTGAGATGGAATACTCTCCAACTGCCTGGATGAGTGCACTCACGCTTAAGAAGCTAGACACCTTTCAGGAGAAAGCGGAAGCGTGATTTTCACCCCTGCCACCATCTTAAATTTTCACTTCTCCCACCACCATCTAAAAAATGCAGCAACTCACCAAGATTCTTTCTGTAGCACCTTCCAAACTCATAATTTCTATAACTTAGAATGCCCAGGACTATAGATGCATTGATACACCTGAATCTGCAGGTTCCTCTTAAGTCGCACATCATCCTGAACTAAATTGCCGTTCCTTCCCCAACGCTGTATTCCTTTTTAAACAGCACAGTAGATAATTTACACCAGAGAATGTAATGATTCAGGAAGGTGGTTCGCCCATATTCTCAAGGATAAATAGGGTTGGGCAACAAGTGTTGGTCTGGCCAGCTATATTTGCACTCTATGAAAGAATAAGTCAAGAAAAATCGATATGTGATTTTTTTTTAAATTCACTGATTCATGTGATAACAGTTCAGAGGATAATTAGCTGATTTATTTCTTTGATAATTTATAAACAGGAGGTGAGGAGCATTGCTAATTATGACTGTCCTAAATCAGTTTTGTATATCTTCAGTGAAATATCTACGAGCACAAAATTCATCTATTTTAATGATTCACATTTTTGAAATGTGCGATTTTTCAAACTAACTTACAAGTTGCCTAGTTCAAGAGGGAAGACTTGGTTGAACATTAACTTTACACCCAACTTTGCAAAAAAATCTTATTTCATGAATTTCCAGAGGTTACAGCCCCCTTCGTTCCTTATTAGCAGTGAATTCATAAAAGGATTTGGGAAAGGAAAATACCAAATCATACTGTTAGATGTAACTCAAAGCTTGTTGATGCTTTGAAGATTATTTCACACATAATTCTACACTGGTGATTTTGATTCAGCACTGTGCACAAAAGTATGTTTTACTTTATAAAGAAAGCTTTATAAGAAGGAATTAGAATGTTTCACAGCAAATATAAGTGACACTCTGTCTTTAACCTGCTCGGGATAAGTCATATTGAAATTGAAATACCTACTCAAAATTGTCAGCTTTGACTTTTGTATGGAGATGATGAAAACAGTAAAACAGCTCATAAGAAAAATGTTTTAAACACAAATGTCTCATGAATTCTGGCTCTCCAGCGGCCAGTTCTCTGAACAGGGTCCAAAATAATCAATGTTTCCAGCTACACCAATGGTTGTCATATATGGCAGCTTGTAACCCAATGAAGTCAGACGCTTTACACAATCTGAGTCTGAATAAGCTATCTGCACATTTTTCCCATTCATTGGGAGGTGCTCAGATACCACGGGAGGAAGGTAACTAGGATTCTTATAATGATTAGAAGGCTGCTGCACTTGTAACGAAAGCCATTCTTTTCAAGTCTGACTTACAGAGCAAAATTGGAAGATATCCCATACTTTCAGGAGAAGAATTTGGAGGTTTTATTGGAAAGAAGTGACCCTAAGGAAAGTTTGAAAGCAAGTGATATCCTATGACTAGAGCTAACGGAAAGCTGCATGACACTCGAAGAGATGTGCTCTCAAAGACCTTCTCAGTGACAAGATTGATGTGAAAGATTCGCACCAAAAAGAAATGCTGAACAGCAGAAAAACTGTGATATGTAGCAGAGAATCAAACTGGATGCAAAAGAGATAAGTCACGCAGTTCACTTTGGCAAGTCAAAAATAGGAAAAAATTGAAGGATCAGAAATCAGTCAAGCTAGCTTTAAATAATGAACTCCTGAAGTGAACAGCATGGTGGCCTCTCAGCATCTGTTTCAGTGAATGCACTCTGAATCAAGACTTGCACTGCAGACGACCATGAAAAAATTGTCATAAGATCAAGTATAATGAATTGATACTATTCTGTAGATTCCATGGAATTCAAAAGGGCTGGGCAGTCAATGGAAGCACAATTTCAGAAATAATAACTCAAAAACTGACAAATTGTCTGTAACAGAACAAGAATGCATGTATTATGGTGGCTCAGTGGTTAGCACTGCTGCCTCACAGAGCCAGGGACCTGGGTTTGATTCCCACCTCAGGCGGCTGCCTGTGTGAGTTTCCTCCAGGTGTTCCGGTTTCCTCCCACAATCCAAACATGTGCAGATTAGGTGAACTGGCCACACTAAATTGCCCACAGTATATGGTGCACTAGTCAGGGGTAAATGTAGGGGAATGGGTCTGGGTGGGTTACTCTTTAGAGGGTCGGTGTGGACTTGTTGGGCCAAGTAGCCTGTTTCCACAGTATAGGGAATCTAATTATATCTATTGAGGAGTATCTGCTCAATTTCATAGTTCTTTAGCTTTGTCATTGAGGAACCACTTTCTGAACGTGTTAATAAGGAAATGACGCATACTCACTCTGCCTCTGATCTTTCCACTTCACTTCATTTGATTGCACAATCTGTGAAACATTTTATATTTATTACCATACAATACAGTGCATTAAATGGGTCATTCTTAGGGTAGAAACCTCGTAGGATTGTGAATAGCTCATGGGCGAGAGCTATTCACAATCTATGTCAAAGATTTGGATTTGGGATCAAATGGAATATTGTTGATGAGACAAAACAAATCAGGAATGTGGGTTGTGAAGATAATGCAAGGAGGCTTCAAGCAGATTTAGACAAGTGTTTGGGCAAGAACACAGCAGATGAAATATAATACGAATAAGTGTGAAGTTATGTACTTTGGCAGAAAAACAAAACATGATGGCAGAATATTTCTTAAATGTTGAACAGTTGGAAAGTGATGATGTCCTGTATGTCCTTGTTCATAAGCCACTAAAAGCGAGGAGGCAAGAGCACCAGAAGACAAGGAATGCAAATGATATGTTGGGGTTCATGGCAAAGCAATTTGCATGCAGGGATAAATATGTCTTGCTGCAATTGTATGGAACCTTAGCAAGACCATACCTGGAGTATTGTGTACAGTTTTAGTCTACTTATGTAAGGAAAGGCGTAATCACCATAGAGGGAATGCAACCAAGGCTCATCACATTAATTCCTGGGATAGTAGATTTGTCTTATGAGGAAAGTTTGAAGAAACTGGGCTTGTATTCTCTTGAATTTCCAAGAATGAGAGGTGAGATCATTAAAACTTACAAGCTTCTTACAGGGCAAGAAGAAATGGATGTGGATAGAATATTTCCTCGAGCTAGTGTATGAAGAACCTGGGAATACAGTCCCAGAATACCAGAAATGGTGCAGGCCAATTAAATGTTGAGATAAGGAGGAGATAAGGAGGATTCTTAGAGGGTGAAGAATCCCTGGAATTCTCTATCCCAGAAAGCTGTGGATGTTCTAGATACAAATGACATCAGGGATATGGAGATATTGGAGAAGAATGGTGTAGAGGTAGATGATAGGTCATGCCTTGTTCAAATAGCGGAGCAGACTGGACAGGCTGGATGGTCAACTCCTGCTCCTATTTCCCACATTCCTCTGTCAAAATATTTGCAAATCTCAAAATGATTGTTTTTACTTATTAATGAGCTCTTACTTTCATTGTATATTCTTGCAGCCTGTAACTCAGTCTCAGGAGAAAGTGAGGATTGCAGATGCTAGGGATCAGAGTCAAGAGTGTGGTGCTGGAAAAGCATAGCAGGTCAGGCAGCATCCAAGGAGCAGGAGAATCGACATTTCGGTAGAAGCCCTTGTTTCAAGAATAAGCCCTCATTCCTGAAAGAAGGGCTTATGCTCGAAACGTTGATTCCTCCCGCTCCCTTAATGCAGCCTGACCTGCTATGCTTTTCCAGCACCACACATTCAATGGTAACTCAGTCTCATCCCACCTGAAGCAGTACTGAACGTGATAAGGAAATAGTAGTTTTACAAATCAAATTGTAGAAATGCAGAAAAAACAGGCTTTCCATTCACTACTGATTAACAACTGGAGACATGTAAAAATTGAAACAAATTCCGTTGAAATTATGGAAAGATACTTATATAACCGATCAGGGAATAATTAACAATAAAGTGGAGTCAGTGTCCTTGGATATACCTTATATCATTGAATTAAAGAAATGCAGTACATGGAGATAAAAGAAACAAAGTAGGGCAGGTAGAGTTTGCCAGTCAGGTGGATAGCCCAACTTTGAGAGGGAATGTGTGTCATTTATTTCAGGAACCTATCAAGCATCTGCCTGAGGATTGCTGTTCTATTAAGGATGATGTCCCCAATAGCTGTCAGTCAAATCAGAGAGCCAGGAGCTCAATGGCACCACCACTGAGTGAGGACCACTGCTGAGGAAGGCGGACACTGAGGGTGGGAGTTTCTCCTTCCAGACCTGTCCTGAATTAATAGGAATGGGTAAAATTAGTCCTCTGGGGCTGGAATTTCAAACTTACCTACACCATTTGGAAGAAAGTGAGGACTCCAGATGCTGGAGATCAGAGTCGAGAATGTAGTGCTGGAAAAGCACAGGTCAACGTTTCAGACTAGAGGCCTTATGCCCAAAAATTCGATTCTCCTGCTCCTCAGATGCTGCCCGACCTGCTGTGCTCTTACCTACACCATTTGCAATCCACACTATCCTCTCCCAGATGGGAAACATGTCGGGTTGTGACTCCACGCACACATTCTATGACACTGAGATTGCCATTTCATAGGTCTTGGGAAAATTTGAATTCCATTCCCCCTCAAGAGGTAGGATTTGTATTTCGGTTGAAACCCTGTCATGTGAACCAGGATGAGATCCCTGCTAAGATTCAGAGACTTTGAACAGTTAAGATCAAATGGCTATGCCAATGTCCCTTACTTGCACCATTTCTCCTCAATGATCCCTCATATCCCCTTTATTCTTTTTCCCCTTCAAATCTTTATACTCCCTACTAGAAAAACAGATGTCTAGTCATGTGATCAAATTGCTTGAATTCACACTTTCAAATACAGAAGGGAAGATCCAGTCCAGTCGCCTTCCGCAACTGAGAAACAAAACTTTAAAGAAAAATATCAGGACTATGCTGGGGATTGGGGTGGGGGTAAATCATTGGAACTGTAGGAGCTGTGGTACATGTCCACCAATCCTGAGGGAGCTTGACACAGAGGCTGGAGGCTGAAAGGATGTTTCATCCTGAGAAAATTACTAGGACTAGGAGACACAATACAAAAATAAGATGGAGGTGAGGAGAGAAATTCTCTCTCAAAGGGTTATTAAATAGTTCTAAAGGCAAAGATAGATAGTTTCTTGACTAATAAGTCAGTCAAAGGTTATTGGGCTAAGCAGAAATATTAAGGCCACAATCAGTTCAGCGATGATTTTATTGAATAGTTCTGAAGGTTCAAAGCCTTCTGTGGGCCAGTAGAATTCAGCCTGGTGAGGCATCACAAATACTCCCACCACCATGACCCCCACATCATCCTAATATGCCCATAAGATTCTGAAATCTTTGACAATTGTCCAATTTTGCTTTCACGTATACATTTTGTCCTTTTAAAACATCAAACCTTCAATCCCCTTTTGCAAAGTCAATTGTTTTATGGGACACACTAATTCTCAGCACAATAGCAGCACTTATAACCAGATATTAGGTTGAGGAGCTTGGTGCTGACTGACAGTACTAGACTGACTTTCTACTCTTTTCTCTGATCCTCTGGTAATTCTATCATTTTTTTTAAAATTCACCTATAGCACTGTGGCTTAGTTTGGAAGCATGCAAAATACTTACGGAAAAAGAAGTCCACCTGGCCCCTTTCAATTCATCGATCAAAATCAATCCTAAACTTTCTCCATTGTAGTATCCAATGATTTTGAATGAACTGACTCTTAACTTCACTACACTTCCCAAGTGTTGTTCACTATCCACATGTAGATCCATTCTTTGTTCTAAAATTTTAATCCATGTCCCCTTGTCTTGAATGTTTACAGTTTAATCATCTCTTCAATTCACCATCCATTTAATATCTTTATAGTTATAAGATCATCCATCAGATGGCTCTTCTCCATACCATGACAAGTTGGATCAATCTGCATTATGCCATGGCCTCACTAAACTGTCACTTTATCCAGAGAGATAATAAAATTCTTCTTTATATCATGACCAGTACTGCAGATTTGCCTAACATTTTGTGGCCATCAAGCTTAATCCTTTAAAAAATTGATTACAAAGTGACAGTTTAATTAAATATCTAGATGCAGGGTTGGAATTAGTTTACTGTGCAAGGAGTAAGTAAGTAAGTAAGTAGATTGATTTATTTTTCGATTGCGGCATCAATAATATTGCAACAGCTCAGGAATTAATATTTCAAAGTACTAAATGTTGATGAAGGGAAACTTCTGTGTACATTAAAAAAGATAATTTTTTTAAAAAGTCAATAATGTGAGATAGATAAGAACAGAGCCATCAAATCTAAAGAAAACAATATTTTGCATGGAGTTTTTTTTGGAAAATCTTTCCTTTTTCAGTCAACATCACCCCTTAACCTTATTCAACTGAAAATAGTGACTCATGGAAGAATATTGTTGGCAGGAGCAACACTTGACTGCTTTGTCCAAATAACCGTTACTTATGTGCAGTGTGTTGGTATTCACATAGCTCATGACAGCCAAACCTAATCGAGTATTCACCTGATATCCGCACATGTTCAATTCAGACATTAATTATGATGAAGAAGCAGTGCTTCGAAAGCTAATGCTTCCAAATAAACCTGCTGGACTATAACCTGGTGTTGTGTGATTTTTAACATTAATTATGAGGTAATTTACCTAGAGAATGGTTAATATATGGAACTTCTTACCACAGGAGTAATTGAGAAAAATAACATAGGTGCACTTAAGAGGGAACTACATAAAATATTCTAAAATAGTGGTCTGAGGGTAGCTGATCCTGAGATTCGGGCTTATTTCGAGATTTACTTCCAGATTTCTTATAATTATTACAATTCAGTAGTATAAGATTTTTATTTTGATTACAGTCATAATATTTAAAAGACGTTTAGATAAAAACATGAATAAGAAATGTTTGGAGGGATATGGGCCAAGCGCAGGCAGGTGGGACTAGTATTTTTAGGATTATGGTTAGCATGGACTGGTTGGACTGAAGGGTCTGTTTCCATTCTGTATGACTCTATGACTCTATAAATAAGGTGAAAGGAATAGAAGATAATGTTAAGAAATGCTGAAATGGAGAGAGAAGACTAGTGATGAATTACACTGGCACAGACTAATGGGGCTGACTGACCTATTTCTGTACTCTACATTCTATAAAAATGAGGATCGTGAATGGGAATTGTAGCCAATTCTCCTGCTTAATCTGGGACTCTGAAGCCAGATGCATCAATCATTACTGTGATACCAGCTGAGATTGGCTAACTCAACACAGGTGAAAGACTGAAGAAAAAGGCTCATTCTAGACTCACTATCAACTGTGGCTTTAAATAATTGCCCACAAGGAAGTCCCATTAACATGGAAACCAGGGCTCTGTGCTCTAAACTGATCCCCTATGCAGCTTTGATGGCTAAACAGCGACATGTACAAGGTCTGTCCAATCCTTATGACCAAACTGGAGGCCACAGAAAAAAACTCTTCCTACAACACTAAAACTATTGTTCCACCTATTTGTTTATTATCAGTCATATTCCTACTCCTGAGATTGGCCAGATATTTCGCTTTTGAGCTGGAACTCTCAGCTCAGCCTCATGGACAGCACACTGGACTTCTCCCTCCCCGTGATTGGTAAAGTAACAAACATTGCTGGAAATGCAGCAGAATTGCTATGTCCTCCTTTTGTATTTTTATTGCCTTCCCGATGCACACCATGCAGCAAACAGCTATGTGCATATCATTTAACATAGCAAACAGTGTCTTTATCCACAGATCAATCAGGAGAATTTCATCAGCATTTTTCAGTTGTTAAATGTCAGTAGTAATCAAAGCGGATTATAATCAATGTTTTTATTGTATAAGAGCCAAAGCATGTACTTTCTCAGTAACACAGCAATCAAGAGCAAGGGATTGAAACAAAGCCCATTGTTTAACTGCAGTGCAACTAGAGTAATAATTTACTCCTTGGTACACATGAGTGGCACAATACTGGTAACTTGGTAAAAAGCCTCACATTATCACAAGTAAAATAGTGCTGGCATCTGAACAATCACTGTGACATAATAAAAGGAAGTGAAATATTGATAAATATTTTCTTTTAGAAATTACATCATTATCCATATGGTTTAAGCCGAATTTAGCATTAAAATTACTTGTGTAGTCATGATCAGGAATTATCATCCTTTTTGGCCTTAAAAGCAAAGAGAATCTGTTTCCAATAATGTTTTGGCCACCTGAGCGCTCTTTCAGATGTTCTTGATTTCATTTCCACCAAAGTTGACAAATGTCTGTTTCACACAGCAGGAAATACCTCAATAAACTCCAAAGGTTTCAAGGCTTTCTGAGCTCCCTTTAACTTTTAACTTTGCTTAGATTTGTCATTGTGTAGCCCGTTTAAATAGGGAAGAGATGCTCTCTGGTTGTTCCTATGATCTTTCAACTTCAAAGTTCTCAAAATTTTACCTTCCAGGATGATTTATTGTTGTATTATGTCTTGATTAACATACCACAGAATAAACATATGCTACCCAGCTGATAGAAACACAGAAATTGTTGAAATGCACTTTCCCATACATGTTTTCAAACAGATGTAGCATATTGTGTCTGGCAACAGTCATTTCGATAAGAATGAATTCTGAAAATGATGAACAGCACAGTAATTAGATGGGAAGGCACTTGAGCACTAATGTGATCAACATATTTCCCCACTATTTAAACTGACATGATTAACTTTAGACCAATAATACTGCTCAGGGCTAGTTGTGGTTTAGAAACACAGTATATTATGGGTGGACAAAGAGTTAACCATTTGGTGCACCTGCTCTACCTTGGCCAACAAGAGGCCAAATCCATTTTGCTTAACCTGGACTAAAGAAAACACTCCAAAAACCAATCACACCCAATTTCTTTGCCTCCACCAATTCCTGCAAGGGATAATGATTTTGCTGCATCCCATTTTATTGCTGCTCAGCAATGTTATTTCATACCTCTGCGGCAGATGAGGCTTGAACCTGGACTTCCCATTATGTTGCATTATTAGATATTTTCTAATCAACCTGTTTAAAAGCGTCATGACACATTTCTGAAGCAGGAGCACTTGAACCCAGGTCTCCTGGCTCAGAGGTACACACATTACCACTGCACCACAAGAGCATTTTCCCCATTATGTTACAAAATGGGGTAGAGTCTGTACATCTTCTGCAACCCATCAAAATTGTATCTGGTTTCATTCTGTATCTAAAAGGATACATGCCTACCTACTTCCAGAGTATTAGATAGAAAGTGTGTATCAGCTTTTATGAATATTGGCCATTGATAAGCAATACGTAACACTTTCAACTTCTGCCATCTAAATCAAGTAACCCTACGTTGATTAACATAAATGTTCAATGTAGCACCAAGATCTTTCCACAGTGTGTTTGAGTAGACCATTCTGAAGAAAGGTTACTGGATTTGAAACAGTAACTCTCCTTTTCTGTTCAGATGCTGCAGATCTCCTGAGTTTTTCTAGCAATTTCTGTTTGTGTTTCAGATTTCCAGCATCTGGAGTTCTTTGTTTTATTTTATTCTGTAATTATGTCCAGCTAGCACCATAGCAAGATTTCTATTTTGCACTGTGAATGGAATGGACAATTATGGTCAAAACATGGCAGCTTTTATGCTATGGTTTCAGATTTAGTGCAACTAATCAGACTTATTTCATTTCAGATGATGAGAGAGAAAATTACAATGATGTTTCAATATACTATATTGTGGGATAAATTCCAAGGCAGGAGGTGAAAAGGCAATATAAGAAATCATCAAGATGCCACTATGAATTCAATTATGATATATGCACATGGAACATGATCCTAACAATTTATATTTTGCACTTTTGCACTTTTAATTAATAACCACATTCACCATAAACAGCAAGCAAACTATTGACTTGAAAGGACCAATTTTCTTGCTGCCCGCCAAGTGATAATGGTAGGGAAGAAAACTATATTTCAAACACACCCCCACTTGCAACTGAATTCATCTTAGAATAGGCCCAGGCGGGTGAGTCCTCCTTTGCTCCAAACATCACTGCCCAAAGGTCTTGTCAATGCCACAACAACGTTAAAATAGAAACATTCAGTCCATATGGGGCAAATTCCATCCATTTTATTTATATAGCGCAGCATTGTCTCATTCCCAAATCAGCAGGAGTGATGTCAGGACTGTTGTCAGGACAGATTTTTCAACATTATTTATTGGATTGCAATGTTAAATTGTCTTATACTTTGATCAATTGTCTACATGCTTATGCTCCATCTCACCAATAATGTTTAGAGAAAGAAATCTCCCATATACCCTTTTCCAAAGATGTAAAAAAAGAAACAGGAGTCCAAAGTTGTAAGCATTGCAAGGGCATTCCATTAATGTTAATGGTAAAGATTTGCAAAGGCAATGCTGGTAATTGGAAAAACAAGCAATTCTGAGTTTGGTGTAGCCTAAAGACTCCTTGTTGCACACAAAAGATCACTCTGTCCTTGCAGGTCTACAAGGATGCAATAGAGAAGGTAAATTTGCAGAACTAAAGTCACTGTGCCTTTGAAAACTTCAGCTTAATCAGTACCATAAGAAAAAGTTCCGTTCATGTAAACGATATATAAAGGTAAGGTAAATGATTTGGTAGATACACTTTCAAAGTTTATGTTAGCTTTAATCTTATACAATTACTTACAGATGTTTCACATGACTATCTTGAATGCTCAATAGTTATTTTGCAATATGTAATACTAGGTTGGGGGAGAAGATCTTGTTTAACGTGGTGTGACATAGTTTGGTGCAAAAGCATGAACTAATCTCATGACTGATAGCTGGAGATGTTCATCTGCCTGCTGATGGTTTGCCTTTGTCAATGTGCTGTGCAATTTCTCTTTACACATGAATATATTTTCATTGTCACAGTAATGTTTGAGGGAAAACATGAAACTCATCACTCTTTGTTGTGCTTTCTTTGAATGTTTCGATAACTTTGATTTTTTTTCCATTGTTGTGGATGCGATCTCAATACCTTTCTCCAGATTTACAACTTCAATTTCAGCTCCTCCTCAGTGTTTGACTACATTTTATATCATCTGTTATTTATGTAACACTGCAAAACCTTATTTCCACATGTGCAGTTCATTTTATGTCTTTTTTAGTGGCTGAACATAAATACTTATATTGTCATTCTTATCCATCTCTTAATTTCTCAACATACGGGATTCAACTTTCTCAAAAAGTTAAGTAGCTTCTCTTGTATAACTTTTGAATTAATTTACACATTCTAACTAATTTAGTTGATTATTCCATTTTGATGCCATCTTGAGTCAATTTCTTGTTGTTTTATAAACTAATGCATTAGATCTATCATTTCCCATATATTTGCTCAATAATAGAATGACATGCACAATAACAAGAATATTGAAAAAGTTCACCTAATTCAAAAATCCCAACTTTATTACAACTGGTTAATTTTTCCAACCAGCACTTCCAAGCTCTTATAATGAATTCAGTGTACCTTCAATGACTACAACCAACCCAAACTTGCAAATTTCTCCTTACTCCCACTGTAAGCAACAAACTGCAGCACTCACTTTCTGTTCAACCTTGTGCCATTAGAGGCATATGACAGATGCCTACAAAGCAAACTACCTTAAAGATTGCTTTTAAATCAATTATTTAAAATGAAGTAAACCAATGAAAGTAAACTGAGCTTATAGAATAAACAGACCATGTATTTTGTGGAATGATGCTGATTGTAACCACAAAGGTCTTTAAGATTAAAACTTTAGGTTTCAAATGAGGAACAGAAATAAATTCAAAGTTTTAGTTTGCTTGCCTGGAGTTTTCAACATTGTTTATTGGACTGCAATATTAAATTGTCTTACACTTGGATCAATTGTCTACACGTTTATAGTCCATCTCAACAAAAATGTTTAGAGAAAACAATCTATCATATACTCTTTTCCAAGGATATAATGGCCATTTCTGCATTCCCAGCAGGAAGCTACACTTACAGAGAACATGGATTGAAGAAATGGCATGATAATATTGTGATACCATGTCAAACTTTCACATATCTTGAAAGCGTGTTTGCTGTGTCGTCAGTATATCATTCATTTGGTAATTTTTGATGACTGCATTCAAAGTAGAAGGGAATGATTTTCAGATCTGGAATATGTGATCATAATGTTGGCAGGAGACCTGACTGGTTTACATGGATGGGCTTCATTAGCTTTAAATAGGCAATTCACTGTGTGAAAGGGCATAACATCTAGCAAGGTAAAAGCAAAGGCAGAACAACCCTTAAAGATGGGGAAAGGGTCAAGGCAATAAAAACAAAAAAATGTTAACTATTATCAGCAGTTCTGATGTCCAGTCCAAAGATGTGCACGTCAGGTGAATTGGCCATACTAAATTATCCATAGTGTTAGGTACATTAGTCAGAGGGAAAATGGGTCTGGGGGGTTACTCTTCGGAGAGTCAGTGTGGACTGGTTGGGCTGAAGGGCCTGTTGCCACGCTGTAGGGAATCTAATCTAATCTAATCTGATATCATCTGTGAAGAGAAACATACAGATAACGGATGGAATGTAATGGTCTTGGTGGTTGACCCACTGGCAACTCGGTCACAGCAATTGTGTTTTAACCACCTGATTTACTGCTACTCAGGTTATAGTGCTTTCAGCACCCTCGGGGGTGGGGGATGGTGGAATTTCCCACCTTCTGCTAGTGAAGCAGAGATTAGCTGCTTTCTAGTCTTGGCAGTGCTAACAGGTCCAATGGGCATTGAGTTTAAACTATTTAAAACTATTGCCAGGCCTTCAAACTTCAATCTGTGCATGGTTGTAGCATATAATTCCTTTAAGTAGCATTCTAAATAGCCTCATCTGCCAAATGACAATAAATGTTTAGGATTGCATTTTATGCAAGTAAAGCTGTACATCCACAGGGGGAAAAAAGCAACAGAATATTGTTGGCTCATACAATGGAGAGCATGGATTGAATCCAGTTTTGGAAAAGAACACGACAATCAAATAACATTAAACACAAACTTCACTATTTCGTTGGCTCATAAAATATATCATATCCCCTGGCCAACCAGCAAGAAAATATACTTTTTCCTATAAAATTCTTCTGTTCTACTAGAGCCAGGAGCTAAATCATTTGTGGGTTTAACTTGCATAATCCTACTTATGTAGAATTCTCCACCTGACTGACTGGATCATTATTACTGAAGTACACTTTTCTAAGGTACACTGACATGATGAAAAAGAAATGGCAGAACTTGGCCTGTGAACCTATCTTTCTACTGTGAATAGTTTTAAGTGCAGAATATCTTGACAAGATAATCTCTTCCTGAGAAATTGAGAGTACCAAACTAAGAACTGATCCTTTTGCATTGCACCACTTTTTTTTCAAAAACACAACAAACTCTCTCACCCTTTGTAGGATTCAACTAAATCTTCATCAGAAAACATTTAAAATATTATATGAAGGATGAGATCATGGCATTTTTCATAACCTGTGATGTGGTTTTAAAGAAGTCAAACTATTTTTCCCCCTCCATGCAACATTGCATCAGCAGAAGTAAATTATCACTCAGAAGTATCTACAGCAAATGGAAACAGAGGGTGTTTCTGTGGTGACTTGATTAAGAGACTGATTTTGATTTTTGCAAGATGAATAAGGACAGAACATTTTTCATCCCTCAGATTAATAAAAATGATCTGAGATACGAAACTGGCTTGGTACACGATTGCAAAAAGTGCGAAACAACTTTTTCGCTAGATTAAGTGAGGAATTAAAAAGGTGAATACCTTACATTATCTCAAAAGATACAGAAGACAAAGAGATTTCTTGATATCTTGTTGGAGCTTTTCTACCGTACTGAACTGAGGGAGGGATATGTAATCTTTGAAGACACGGCCAGTTACCATTAGTCAAAATCAGTTACTGAGCTTCAACTCTCTGACCTCCTGGAGGGCCCACAGCATTTCCGCACAAACTCTTGGTTTTCTGAATCTGGAGTTTTGTATATTTATCTTTCCTCTTCTGGTTCATTGGCAGCTATGTCATTAGTCACTTAGTTACTCACTTAAATTCATCCTTATCTTTCTTTTCTCGAAAGACCTTCCTTCCCATCCATCTCTGACTAGGTTTCTGATCTGCTGTCTTATTCTCTTGTTTTTGGCTCAGTTTATGGTCATCTTACACTTCTTTGGAATATCTTGCAGCTTTTTTTTAACATCAAAGTCATGAAATAATGTGTTCTATTGCTACTTGGAATCAGAATGACATCCTCTTATTTGTAGTATAATTAGAATAAATTCTGGATATGCTGGCGTTATTAAGATTTCTGTTTTTTCTGCTTCATTATTTTTTATCTTTTAATTTACTCTTATCATTAATATTTTTCTGTCTGGTTCTTGTTCCCTGAAGTGGAAAACTGTGGTTGACATTTATTATCTGTGTATTCCAACCTAACATGCTCAGTTAACCTTATATTTCCTTTGGTATTCCTTCAAACTTTCTTCAGTAGCATTTTCTATTTGCCATTTTATCGAGCAACTGAAATTTCAAAGTCTAAAGTAAGGGTTTAAACACAATAATAATCAAAAAACTTTTAAGCACAAAAGATTCATCCAGTTGTTTGATGTCTATTAACTTCTCCAAAAGCTTGAGCTTGGACTTTTGCCCACAACTATTACCTCGAATGCTGACTTTGGATAATATAGATAAGCATATACAATGTAAGTAATTTCTTCAGATGCATTAGCACTAACTAGGCAACTGTACTGATAGAATGGTTTCCTCCAAGTTCTAGCACTTACTGCTCAATAGCTTACTTTCTAACAAGCTGGATTTTGTCTGAGCAGTGAATGGATGGCACCAAGCACTCATTTGACTTGCCCAGACTTTGTATGTGATGTATTGTAACTTAGCAGCCAAAATTGTACAGCACCCTCTACTGGAGATCTGGGACCTGTGTGAACAGGGCAAACAACTGTGCATCCATTACTCTTACCCAATAAGAATGAAGAATTATTGAAGAACTGCACAAGCTGGAAGAGGCAACTGCAAGTTAGAATACCAAATTCAATGTCAAACTAGGCACAGAACAAGAAATAATGTGAATGAAGCCAGATGGAATTAAGAGTGAGAAATGAGAAGGAAAGAAAAAATCAAATAAAAATAATTTATCTGCATTTTCTTTATTTTCAAATAGTCCACAATATACTCAAGTCCCATTGTTTACGGGGGATGCATTTCTGGAGAACATTGTAATTGGTGATTTGTGCAAACGGCAAACATGGTATGACGCATGATTGTACATTTTACTCCAAGAAATAAATATTTTATTTGTTTGCTTTAAAGATTAAGCAAAGTATGCATTTGCCGTGAACATTGCACGGAGAAGCAAATTTGCAAGATGGCCACTTGAATAGCGGGACTTTACCAAAACTCTGAAGGATACTTCACACTTGTGAAAATTAATTATCATTAACAAGGAGGTTATTTGGAAGTAATTAAAACTTTTAACATGAATGGTGAGATGTTGTTGACGTTACCTGGTCCTCCTTGAAAAGACTCAGAAGTATAGAAATTTAGGGTGTCACAGCTAGTCTATGCTCACTCCGTTCTGCACCTGCAGATTGGGTTGTGGAGGGTGATAATCCAGTCATCAACATGTTGAGGAATTCTTGTAATACAGCTCCTGGCTGAGATTCTGGGAGGAGAAATGCTCCATAAAGGCCCTTGTGGGCACAAGCTTTTGCTGAGGGCCCTCATCCTCCCTTTCTGCATATCTTCCCCTCTGCCTCTACTCTACTTCCATTTTGATGTAGATCAACAGAGACTGAAAATTCAGCACACATTACTGAAGCAGACTTCCTGCTGACAGACCAACCAACTCCTTTCAATCTCTTGTCAAAATCTAGCATCACTGCCTTGAAACACCTCCAAAAATGTAAAAATAAATACTTCCACTAATCCTGTGGCACTAAAATCACATCAACAACATCTCACCACATTCGTTCTTACTAGACAAATCCCTGGAATAGGCAAGTTGTTTTAGGAAAAAAAAATGGATAGACTAGGCTTGTATTTGCTGGAGTGTAGTAAAGCAAGAGGCAACTTGATTGAAACATTTAAGATCCTGGGTGTGGAAAGAATGTTTCCTCTTGTGACAGAATCTGGAATTAGATGTCACTGTTTCAGAATGAATGGTCACCCATTTAAACAGAGATGGGGAGAACATTTTTTTTCTTACAGTATCATGAGTTTTTTTGAATCCGCTGCCATAGAAAGCATAGGTAGATAGATTTCTGATAAGCACAGTGATGAAAGATTGTCTGGGGTAGGTAGGAATGTGGAGTAATCTTATTGAGCGGCAAAGCAGGCTTGAGGGGCCAAGTGACTTTTAATGCACATGGTCATGTGACCTGCTTTGACAGTCAGGAGGTTGAATTATTTGTCACAGAATTCCCACTCTCTGGTTTGTTTTTGCAGCCACAATATCTAAACAGCTGGTCCAGTTACATTTCTGACCAATAGTAGCTCTCAGGATGTTGATTGTTAACAATTAAGACAGAGTGTTAGCCTGATCTGCACAATCAAAAATGGCAGATCATACTTCAAAACAGTGTTATAGACTGATATTCCAGTCTGCACACTCTATATGTTTCTGAAGCTTTCATCATACAGCATGGTAGCTCACTGTCAGACAGGGCATGTTCAGTTCAAGACTTCTGTCATGGTGACACTAGTGGTTCCGTAGAATTCAATTTCATGGGCTTGGTCTTGACTCCTCACATGCAATGCGGTGAGAGATCAGGTCTCCTGAAACACATTGAACCTGACACTTGTCTGCCCTTAGATATCAGTGTTGACATTAAGCATTTCACTGTGCCTGTATGTACAGAACAACTGCAGATGCTGGAAATCAAAACAGAACAGAAATTACTGGAAAATCTCAGCAGGTCTGGCAGCATCTGTGGAGAAAAAGCAGAGCTTATGTCTGGGTCCAGAACAGATGGTAAGTTGGGACAAAAATGTTGGTACATATGCTGAAGATGGATGGGGGTAGAAATAAATGATACGTTGAGATGGAGCATAGAGAGAGAGAAAAATAGTTGGACAGACAAAGGAATAGGTAAAGGTCTGGGAGAATCAAGTGCTGATAATGGGTACTATTAACAGCTGACAATGGGTTGTTGTGGTAGCAGCCCGGGACATGAGACTAGGTGTTCAGGCCCTAACATTATTGAACTTGAATGGAGACCAAGAGGCTGCAGGGTCCTCAGGTGGAAAATGAGATACTGTTTTTCCATCTTAGCTAGCTTTGCTGGAGCACTGTAGCAGGTCCAAGACAAAGATATTGGCCAGGGAATACAGTGGTGTGTTCAAGTAGCAGACAACAGGAAGCTCAGGGTCATTTTTGTGAAAGAACGTAGGTGTTCTGAGAAGCAATCACCCAGCCTGCGCTTCGTTTCCCCAATGTAGAGGAGACCACATTGTGAGTAGCAAATGCAGTAGACTAGATTGAGTGAAATGTAGGTAAAGCGCTGCTTCACCTGGAAGATGTGTTGGATATTGAAGAAGGAGAAAGTAAATGAGTAAGTATTGCACCTTCTGTGATTGCAGGGGAAGATACTGTGGGAGTTTGGGGAGGAGTGGACCAAGGTGTCCCAGAGGGAATGGTCCTTGTGGAATGCTGACAAGAGAGAGGAAGGGAATATGTGTCTGGTGTGGGATCCTGCTGGAGGTGGCAGGAATGGTGGCTAATGATCCTTTGGATGTGTTAGGATGGTTAGTGAGGACCAGTAGAACATTATCACCGCTTGGGAGGGGGGAGAAGGGGTAAGGGCCGAAGTGCTGGAGATGGGTTGGATATGACTATTGAATTTCAGAACATACATCGGCTCTATTAGTTTTCTTTCCTTGAACAGTCTCTTCAAAGACCAGTGGTTTAGCTCAATGCTTATTTCCATAGTAATGGGCATGAATTGGTATGGAAAATAAAATAAAATTCAACTTCAATTCTTCAGTCTTTACTATTAGCAAAATTATACTGCGAAGCTACTGAATTCATTTGGATAAAAGAAGTGCTGATTAAGTATAATGCAAATGAACTGAATTTCAACGTCTGAATCAATTTTATAGACCTAACTCTCAGACTGTGGAATATTGACCTCTGGGCACTAACAACTGGAATAATGGTCAGGCATTAGTCCAGTAAGAAAATGCTCATGAGTAACCACAGTAACCATTTATATCCACACTGGGAAGGGGTGCAACAAAGGGGTATTCCAACTCCTGAAGAATATTGGGGAAACTGTTTTGAGGAAATTGAAAGCCTTTGGGCCTTGTCAATGTGGTGATAATGGGAGAAGTAAAAACAATTGAGGTTCTATCAGAGATCTAGAGGCTGATTGTGGGAGTTGAGGCCTAGTGCACAGCAGGAACATTCGAGTCACTGGAAATAAGCCATTTGAGAACCCAATCATGGTTACTCTTCAGGCAGGCAAGTAGAGACAGGGCTTATGCACTTACCTCCTGAATTCACTGAGAAATGGTACCTTACGCTCAGGAAGCTCAACTGACAGAAGTTAAAATTGAAAACAGATTGACAATATGTATCATAGTCCATTATCACATCAAATACACTTTCTTGGGTTAGGTTGATTGCCCTACCACTCTAGTCTCAGTTAATGTTGGCAATGATGTGTTCAAGAGGGGTTTGGCTAGACAAACAGTTTTCTGTCACTTTAGCCCTCACATCCCCACCCACCCCCCAGTCTGTTTCTTCCAGTAAAGATTCAGCCCTAAATATGTAATTTGTTGCACAAATTAATATAAGTGGTGCTCAAATTGTTATTATGATACCAAACAGATTCCAATGAGCATGTACTGTTGTTCAAACCTATCGCCATAATTACTCCCATCTTTCTGCATTCATATTAAAGTTCAATTCAAACAATTATCTCTGCACTGATTCAAATCAATGTATTATCATGGTTCTACAAAATTATGCAAAAAACATGCATTAAATCACACTGAAAGAAAAATAAATTTGCTTTCAGTTCATTTTCTGATTCATTTTTCTGAAAGTTACTATTTTCTAACTATAACTTTCACAGTATTTGAAAACATGGACAGTATTTTAACAACGTGTTATGCCATAAATAAAATGACAATGATTAATGAAATGCAACTTGATATTTAGCTGATATCCTTCAACAAGTAGTACAACACTCGAACATGTAATTCTGACTGACTGTTGCTTCCTATCGATGTAATCTGACAGCAGGAACCCTTGCTCCACTTAATTATTGATTTTAGTACTTACTCATTGCTTTGACGACCCTGCAACATTTCAATTAAAAAAAGACTACAGTTGGGTCAAAGTAAGGTTTTTTTTAATAGAAATTCTGACATCTTGAATAGCGAGTAAGAAAATTTATGGGTTGTGCTTGACTGGTCTGGTTTGCATTGTTGAAGTTACTGGTCTTTAAATGATTCTGATTATACTTACATATTGAAAGAACTTGAAAGATACCACATATCTTCACTGCCAAACTTACAGAAATTTCAACTTAACTGGTGTGAATTTCAACATTTCAAAATCTCAAAATAGCTGGCTTTCACCCTTTGGAAATTATATGTCCTTTGCATGTAGGATTAAGGTTGTTTCCCAGCGTTTCAATTCAGCGTCTAAATGAATTAAGGTTTGAACTCTAACCTGATAATCAAAGATTAATCTACAGTCTTCTATCATGGTTCAAGGTGATATGTTGAAAATAATATAGAATTCTGTTTGGCAATTTTCTTAAAATATAAAGAGAATTTGATGCTGCTGAATTTCTAGTACTCTGATTCTTATTATTTTCATTTCTACATTTTATAACCACTTATAGCATCAGTCACCATTGTATAATGATTTTGATTCTGGTATATTCCCAACTCCTCACAGGCTTTGGGAAGAAAAGTTCCTGACTGTTTTTTTCAGCAACTTTTGTGCTGGTCTCTGATTTCATGACCTCTTAGTTAATCCTTCTATTCTTTCTATTAGCAAGTCTAAGCAGGCAAACTTCAAACAGCTTCTGATGGGTCACAAGGTTTAATGGGAAGATAGATAATCATCTAAATTACATTTTTGGGGCTGATGAACTAGACAGGACTACAGAGTAATTTTACCAGCTTTCACTCCCAATCAGCAGGGTTTGTGCGACCTTATATCTGCTGCTGCCTGCCTCCCCATGGGACTGGGTCATACTGACTGATCAGCAACGGCAGCTGCAGAACCTTTCTGCTTTCACAATATGCACTGCAAAGGCCTGACAGACATGAAAGGCAACTGCTGACATACCTCAAAGACCAAACGTTTTCTTCCTATCAGTGTGATATAATGTGTCCAATGGTTGTTGATGATGATGATATTCAACTGAGCAGTTGCTGCCAATTTTGGAATCTGTTAATTGTTAGGGGCTACTAGAAAGCGAGGATCTGCTTACACAACTATCATGTATTCTCTTGGGAAAGTGTCTTCCTCTGAAAGCATCGTTGTTTTTCCCACATCATGTGTGTTAAAGTTAAGCAGGAGTGGCAGGAATTCCATATTTATAATTAAAAAGAAAACATGATCAAAACTGGAGCTAGAGGATAAAACAAATGCTACATCATTGATAAAAGAATGGTCGCCCTAGAGCTTACAAAATCAATATGAGAAATAAATATAAATACAGATAGAGTTCCTGAAATTTGCCTCATGAAAAACTGGTATAATGTTTGTCCATACAATGGACAATTTGATTAGCTCTGCACTCAGACAATGTAGTTCCAGAATAGTTACCAGATTTGCCACTTTGCATACCACTTTCTCAAGTGCTAAACAAGTGAATCTCAACTCCACCTGACTTGGCATGACCAAAACTGCTCCCAATAAGAAATCTGGAAATAACAGAAATCTGGTATTGCTTTGATCATGTGCCTACCATATCAAAGTTCAAAGCACCCAAAATAAATTAATGCAAACATTAAAATGTAGAATGTTCAGTGCTTAATATTCACGCTCATTAATATGATAGCAAAACTGTATAATGCCAACTAAACTGAACTATACAATTTATTATACTGACAGAATTCCAACCTTCTGGATCAGGACGATCCCTTTTTATAATTTTGCCCTCTGTCTAGTACAATGAAATGGTTAGCCACAATTCACACTCTTTCATTAATTAAAATAAATGAATGCAGCAAGACACCAGTCCATACACATAGAGTGTGGGAAAAGTACCATTAAGTGAGGAGAGGATCTTAAGGAGCTATTGTAATACACGTGGGAGAAACTGACAGAGACACATGAGGCTCACGCTAGAAATTGAGCCTGCAACCAACGAGTAATATGATTGCTATATAGGGCAGAATGTTATTGGGGCCTGAACGATGTGAGCTATACTGAGACTAAGAATCATGCAAGAAATCTGGCAAGGCCTATCTGAACTTTGTGAGAAACTCACAGCATCTTTAATGCATCTGCTGTGTTGTGAGGTGAGTTTATCACTAGGCAGTCCTAAGTTGCCAATAATGGGGAATTAAAGCTTGAGAAGTGACTTCTTAACTGTATAGTGTCTTACTACTCAGCTTCCTGTCTTACCAAATGCACTGAATAAATTAGGTATTATGAATTCTCAACATAGACATCAGAGTGGGGACGAGGTGACTTCAGCTCATTGCTGGTTTGAAGAGTATCCATTGTGTCAGCAACTAAAAAGCATCTTGGCAGGATCCTTGAGCATCAGCCACATTCAGCCCTTGTCTACAGACAATGGCATCCAACATTTGTCAATCCCTCAAGATCCTCCTCTCTAATCTATCTATAGGTTGTTAGGGAGCAAAGATCTGCATTGCAGGGTGAACCAGAAACTAGCTTTGAAAAGCATCTGTAAGGATACTTTGCATTCAGGGACAGGCACTGTGCTTATGGATTGAGTATGACTGCATCTCAGGCCAACTCGCTTGCTCTCTGAGCTCCTCCTGAATGCTTGCAGCATCCATGATTTAACTTGCCTTGCCATGCTTATTAGCATATTAGCAGTTCACCAATCACTTGAAGCCCATCAGTATCTAAGGGCTCTGTGTGTTGACCTCCAGCACAGGGGATGCAGCAGTGCAAGTTGACAGCATACCACCATCACCTTCTCAAGGATAGGTAGGCACAGGCATTAAGTGCTGGCCAACCAGTGATGACCACAGCCCACAGCGCACGGCACACAGCCAACAAGTAAATAAATGTACTGTACAATTTAAAAATAAGGGGGATGACAGTTGGGTCTGAGATGATTAGTAACGCTTTTAGTCAGAAGGTTGTGAAGCTTTGGAATTGTCCGCCACAGAGAATGATGGAAACTCAATCTTTGAGCGTGTTTAAAGGTAGAGATTAACAAGATTTCTGTTGAGCAATGGTGTACAAGGTTATATGGAGAGGTGAATAAAAAATCCTGAAATGTTCGATTGGCCATGATCATATTGAATGGCAGGACAGTCATAATCAGCTGAATAGCCGAGTTCAGTTCCTATTTTCCAAAAACAGAATCAGACTCGTCTTGTAAATACTTTGGTGACATGAGCAGTTCACAGGCTAGGAAACTTGCAGTGAAAAACTCACTCCTTGACTCCCCAAAGCCTGTCCAACATCTACAAGGCACAAGTCAGGAGTGTGATGGAATACTTCCCACTTGCTTGGATGGGTGCAGCTTAACACTGAAGAAGTTTGACACCATCCAGGATAAAGGAGTCTGCTTAATTGGTATCACGTCCACAGACATTCACTCCCTCCATCACAGCAGCAATAGTGTATACTATCTACAGGATGTACTGCAAAAATCCAATGATGGAGACCAGGTTATGTATAGACTTTTCTTAATAATTCACCAGTCCAAGGAAAGACCTAAGTTCTGATAGTGATGTGGGAGCCGGGACAACTTTGATCAACCATGTGTTATCTTCAAACATGGTCTTGTTGACTCTGTAGCCCAAATATGTCACTGGGGGTACATGAAACACATGTTTGACCCCTCTAAGATGCATGCCAAAGTCGAAAAGTCTAAGGACTATGTCCAAGTTCTTTAAGTGCTCTTTATTGGTCTTCCCTTATATTAGCAAGTCATTTACATAAATGGTGACCTGCTATGGACCAGGCCAGGCTGCCTCAAAACATTTCAGGTAGGTAGCCCAGACCCTAACTTTGCTGGTTGTTTTAAGCAGATGTACAGTGTATATTCCAGGAGAGATGCTGCTGGTCAAACCGCTTAATTTTAAACAAAACAGAATTTATTTACAAGATTACTGAATGAAACACAAACAACAGAAAACATAATACTGAATAACAACCTCTCCGAAAACCCAACAGATCATCCCAACATAATGATTCTGTTCCAACTACTTGCAACTATCCCATAAAGATCACTTGGCACAAAAGGTAAAATCAAACACAGGTTCTTACAGGAGAGATGTCAGACAGAGTGTACCAGCCTGGACCTGCTTCCTTGGGTCCAGCAGCTTTTGTTCCCATTACTGTTAAAACCCAAACCACTAGAGAAAATCTGAGAGAATCGGCCACTCCCTTTTCATTGTAAAGTGTTCTTTTATAAAACTTGAAAGCCTTCTCTCTGAGGCAGTATCTGTTAGCTATTATCAAATTAGCCTGAAAACACTTCAATCCCAGACCTTTTGGAGTCTGTGTCATTAACAACCTCTCTGAAAAAGAAATCAAGTACAGCAGAACCTTGTTAAAGGAACAGCTTTATCACAAGCTCTGGTAAACTGTTTTCTGTTGTCCACTGAAAATTTGCACAGGCTGACAAGACTCCAAATGGCAGTCACGTACATTGGTACAAATCCTTATGGGTAATAATTGTAGCTTACTTCTGGGAATTCTCATCCAACCACACAGTGGAGGCAAAGAATATTGGGGCCCTGGCATGAATTTCAAATATCTCTGACCACATCACAGGTTCTAAAAAGAGACAGGGCAAGATAGCAGACGATGACACATTCCTCCAAGATCGTCTCAACGCCTTCTATGCTCGCTTTGAGCAGAATTTTGGCGGAGAGGTAACACTTATTCCAACAAGTCCTGACAAACCTATCCCAACAATCACTGCATCAGAAGTAAGATCAGTTTTCCTTCGTGTGAATCCAAGGAAAGTTATGGGACCAGACGGAGTACCAGGCCATGCACTCAGAGCATGCGCAGATCAACTGGCAGACGTCTTCTTGGACATCTTCAACCTCTCCCTGCATCAGGCCACTGTCCCTGCCTGTTTCAAGAGGGCCAACATCATCCCTGTGTCTAAGAAGGCTCATGCAGCATGTCTCAAAGACTACTGCCCCATGGTCCTAACTTCGGTGATCATGAAGTGCTTTGAAAGGCTGGTCATGGCATCCTGAAGAAGGGCCTGTGCCCGAAACGTCGAATCTCCTGTTCCCTGGATGCTGCCTGACCTGCTGTGCTGTTCCAGCAATAAAGTTTCAACACTGGTCATGGCATTAACCAACTCTGGCCTCCCCACTACTCTTGACCCACTCCATTTTGCCTATCGGATCAACAGATCCATATCACTTGCCCTTCACTCCTCCCTAGAACATCTTGACATCAAGAACAGCTACGTAAGAATCCTACTCATTGACCACAGTTCAGCCTTCAACACTATTATCCCCTCAAGACTGATTTCTAAACTTCGTGATCTTGGACTAAGCCCCACTCTCTGCAACTGGATCCTCAGTTTCCTGACACACAGTCCACAATCAGTGAAGATTGGAGACATTTCATCCTCACTAATACTCAAGACTGGAGTCCCTCAGGAGTGCATACTCAGCCTCCTACTGTACTCACTGTATACCCATGACTGCATCACCAAATACCAGACTAACGCCATTTACAAGTTCACTGATAACACCACCATAGTCGGTCAAATCTCAGATGGCGATGAAACAGACCACAGACGGGAGGTAGAAGACTTGGAAAAATGGTGCACTGAGAACAACGTAGCTCTCAATCCCAGCAAAACCAAGGAACTCATTATTGACTTTCGACAGGATGTTATTCATGCCCCCTTACACATTAATAGCACAGAGGTGGAACAAGTGGAGAGTGTCAAGCTCCTAGGAGTGGTCATCCACAACAAGTTGTCTTGGACTCTTCATGTGGATGCATTGGTTACAAAGGCCCAATAACGTCTCTTCTTCCTCAGGCAGCTGAGGAAATCCAGCATGACGGGAATTCCTTGTCAACTTTTATTGGTGCGCAATCGAGAGCATTCCGTCTGGTATAACAACTGTACCATTCAAGATTGGAGACGGTTACAGACAGTGGTGAACTTGGCCCAAACAATCACAAAGGCCAACCTCACCATCTACAGAATCCATCTACCAGGCCCGCTGTCAAAGAAAGGCCGCAGCATTCTCAAAGATCGATCCCACCCTGGCAATGTTTTTCTACAACCTCGACCATCAGGGAGAAGGTATAGAAGCCTGAACACATGATCCAACATTTTTTGACAGGCAAGAAGGAGAGGGTGATGGTAGAAGGATGTTTCTGTGACTGGATGTCTGTTCCCAGTGGGGTTCTGCAGGGCACGGTGCTGGGCCCTTGCTGTTTGTCCTGGACATTAATGACATGAATTTAAATGAAGGGGATATGATGAAAAAATTTCAGATGACATGAAAATTGGTATGGTGATGAATAGTGGGGAGAATAGCCATAAACTACAAGAGGTTATCAATGGATTGGTCAGGTAGGCAGGCTGGTACTAATTGGACTTGGAAAAAAGACTGATATAATCCAACTGGGGAAGGCTGCCAGGACAAGAGATTACACTGTGAAGGTCAGAGGGACATAGGTGTGCATATCCTCAGATCCTTGAAAGTAGCAGGGCAGGTCAATAAGATGGTTAAGGTGGCAAGGGATACTTGCCCTTGTTAGCCAAGGCATAGAGTACAAGAACAGGGAGGTTAATCTGAAACCATATAAAATGAGTTGGGGTACTGATTGCAGTTCTGCTCACCATATTATATGAAGGATGTAATTGTACTACAGAACTTGTAGAGTATGCTGTCAGGACTGGAGGATCTGAGCTATGAAGAAAGATTGGATAGGCTGAGATTGTTTTCCTTGGAGCAGTAAAGGTTGAGAGGGGACCTGATAAAGATGTATAAGATTGCAAGGGACAAGATAGGGTGAATAGGAAGACACATTTCCATTAGTAGAGGAGTCAATAATCAGGGGTATAGATTTATGTATTAAAAAAAAGTGGATGTGTTTTTTTGTCAGCCAGAGGTGTTTGGAACTCTGTCTTAAAGAATGGTTGAGTCAGAACCTCTCATAACATTTAAATAATATTTAGATATTCACTTGCCTCTAGGGATATGAGCCAAAAGCTGGAAAATGTCGTCAGATCTTTGACTGTCACAGACATGATGGATAAAATGTCCTCCTTTGGTTCCGAAAATATCAATCAGCTTTTCTAAATACATTTGTGAATGCCTGTGCACCCAGCATTTACATGAACATAAAACAAAATTAGCTCGAAGGGAGGGGTGGGAGAAGCAGAAACAATGAAAAAATGGAGGCTGAGGCTGACAAACAAGAGTGTGGGAATCAGGGTCTGAACCTGTCATCATTTATTCACGAGCAAGAGTTCAGAATTTCCCGGAGGTGAGAACTACCCTTGATATGTACCTCATTTACCATGATGCCAAAAGTAGAGAGTTGGATTTCTTTATATTCGTCAACGAAAACTAAATTCCAGAATGTATCTGAACTACGGGTCTGAGTGGCCCCGTATTTAACAAAAGCATTACAGTATATATTACAATATCATTTGTGTTCCATCATTCCTACATTGGTAGTATTCAAAGCAGTAGGTTGCTTGAATGATTTCTAACTTAATAGTCTTAGGTACTATATTTTCATTACGGTAGTGAGGCTAACTTTGTCTGACCTCCACCCATGTATGAAACTCAAAAGGTAATCACTTCTAGCAAATAAGATATGTGACCCTTCAGAACTGTGAAGAATTTACAGCATTCTTTCTCAGATTGAGAATACTCCCAAAACAACTGCAGTGGAGTCCCTCTCCCCTCTGACATTTCCATCACTTATCAGGTACTTCAAGGCAAATTCATACTTCAACTTATAATTTGACCAACATTTGGTAGAAAACCATCTTGACTGCAGTGTGACTATTCTTTTGCAAAGGGGGGAAATATGAAAAACAATATGATTTAAGAGATCAGCAATGAGAATTTATCAATTACATAAGGATTGGTGGGTTCATTATCTGGAATGTTGGAGCTGAGGAGGAACGTTTTCAGCCAGAGGATGGTGAATCTGTGGAACCCATTGCTGCAGAAGGCTGTGCAAGCCAAGTCATTTAGTGTATTTAAGGCAAAGAAAGACAGGTTCTTGATTAATAAGGCGATCAAGGGTTACAGGGAGAAAGTAGGAGAGTAGGAATGAGAAAGACATCAGCCATGATTGAATGGTGTAGCAGACTCAATAGGCCGAATGGCCTAATACTGCTCTTAGATCTTATGGTTTTATGGTCAAAGAAATGAATGCTTGAGATGTACATTAATACAGCAAAGTGCCATGAAAATTAGACTGAATTCTTCCTTTCTGGAATTTCTTGAGGACGAATCTCCTGATTCATGTGTACTTACTAACCACAAGAGGATTTTGAACTTTGGGCATTAAGGGTTGAAATTTGTTTTACTTCGTAGACAATGGGACTTCCATCTGTTCACATAATGCTCCAAGGATCCCTCAGCACTTTCTTGCAGTGGACAAGATTCATATTCAGGCTAGGTTTACAGTGGTACCTTTACTTCTAACTCCTGCATTTGACGCAAAATACAAAAAGGTTGCACGGGTCAGAAGTACATGAACATGAGGCAGAGAGATGGAGAGCAGTAACAGACTTGCAGTTGCATTAAATGGATGACAGTTATTGGCACCCCAAATGAACCTATGGAAGTGTTTGGGCAGAGATGAGTGAAAAGAAGGACTGGTTCATGGAAGAATCTAGCAGCTATGAATGTAAAGTTCAGAGAAAGGTGGTGTTGGCATTATGAATGGAGCTATCACAGGTAACAACGTGACCATCCCACTGATGGAAAAAGCATTTCTGAAATTGTTTAATGACTTCAGCAAGCTATTCAACGTAAGTCATTATGAGTACCCATGCATAACTTGGGAGCCTCCACCATCTCCATCATGCCCCCTGCACTGCTTCCCCGCCCCACCACATACACAGACACACACACACACACACACACATCTGGTGTAATTTAATTGATGGATGGTTACCCACGGAAAAGATCTCACACCCCACACACCCTCCTTTTTCCACAATTTTCAGTCTCTTAAATGCCGTTATGTTAAAAAGTGAAACATTGAGATTAATAGCAAGCACTTGAAAGCATTCTCATTGTGGAATGTCTCCAGATACCTGAGCAAAGTTAGTCAAATCAGTTTTCTTAATCTACATTCTCCTCACAAAGGTCAAGATCACCAACATTCAACTAAGAGAAGGTCAGGTACATAATTATTCACACAGAGGAAGCTCTTTAACTCCATCATTTATTTGCCTGGAAGGCAGTGGGAGGTCAAAAATTGAAGTACAATTACCAGTAACAGGCTGGTAACAGTTTAGATCAACAATGTATCGTACATTGTACATAACATTGTTACTATCTTTATTCTGAGACCTTCTATTATTTGGCCAGTTTATCCAAGTTAATATGCTACCTTAAATGCTACCTTGTACAAGGATCACTGGTAACGATGACCAGTTGGAAAGGAAGCATGGCAGCTTAAGTAGTATCTTCACCCATTCTGTCTTAGAATTTCAACACCAGCATTGAGAGACTTATTCCAGTAAATGTAGACTACAGAAGAGACATATATTACAAAGTGATGTACAAACACAAGCAAGGAGGAGTTGGAGAGAGAACGTACTTTGAAGATGTTCAGATTTACTGTTCTTGGCTGAAGTAGTTGGGGATTGTGAGCCTAAAGTGACATCTGTCAAAGACAAAGGGTCAGGTTAACTTATCAGAGGCAGGAATCAGGAGATGAAACTAATCTTGCTGTGGTGATCCTGCCTCTGTATTGAAACTGCTGGGAGATGAGATCTTCCAGGGATCCAGGCCATTAGAGACCTGAAGATAGGTTTGCTACTTCCAGAGGCAAGGCTTAGGCAGAAATTAAGGCCGAAGGAGGCCAGAGCAGTCAGGTTAAGAGGCCCAGCTTCATGCCCAAAAGCCTCAGCCCAGTGCTCCCAATGCAATCACCACTTCATCCATATACAGTTGAACCTTCTGATCACTTCATGACTCCCTTCACTCTCTCTTATCCCTTCACACATTATCCACCTTATGAGCAGAACTCACAAGCCCCATTACAATAGTTGAAGCCACTGAATAGCCCACAAAAGTCCCCAAGTAAACAAACAGATTCTTCAAACTCCCACAAAAGAAGCCAAGTGGTTGTGAAACAATGAGTAAGTTGGATTGTAGCCAACAACCCATGTACCTTACAGTGCAAACAGACACTTTAGATAAGCTGTATAAACAAAGTTAAACACTTATAATATGATTAGATAGTTGGAGAGCAGCTGAAAACGCATGGCAGTCCCTAGTTAAACTGATAGACATCAGAACTGCTATCTCAACAGATATCTGGACTGAAAACATAACAATGGGGAAATATGAAACATATACACACTTATCATACTCGGCTATTTGTTTAATGAAATGTAATATACCTTTTTATCCATTATAGGAACCTTCCACATTTATAATCTTGATCTTTTACTTCAAATCTGACAAAGACATTATTCAATGGGTACTTACTCCTTTCAACCACAGCATTGTAATAATAAACCTTAATGAACATAGGCACAACGCATGCTGCAGCATTTCATTATAAATGGTAAAGGATCACAACTATCGTTCTTATCTTAAGCTATTCACACCTCCAATCTATGGTTTGTACTTCCATGCATTGTGTGTAAAACCCAACAGCTGCTCAAGTCAAGTCATTTCTCTGAAGCTTAAAAAGAATTTATCTGAAGTGAGTTCTCAATGAGCTGTTGTCTCTTTTATGGTATGGGGCCAGATTGCAGGGCCCGCTCCCACTCATATCCTAGTGAAAGTGGCCAAAGGCAGAAGTGGTTTGGGAATTCTGGACACCATCCTCAGTAGGAGAAAGTGAGGACTGCTGGGGATCAGAGCTTAAAAATGTGTTGCTGGAAAAGCGCAGCAGGTCAGGCAGCATCAAAGGAGAAGGAGAATCGACATTTCTGACATAAGCCCTTCTTCAGGAATCATTCCTGAAGAAGGGCTTATGCCCGAAACGTCGATTCTCCTTCTCCTTTGATGCTGCCTGACCATCCTCAGTAGCCATTTTTCACCGGTTCCATCTTTGATTGGAATCATGCAAGTCCAATTAATGGTCAAAGTACATTAACATTTTAAAATAAACTTGCTTTTATATGGTGGAGTAAGTGGATAATTTGGACCAACTTGCACCAATAACATTTGGAAGAAGTCCAGGATATGTCTGTAGTGATGTGGCACCTAAATAAGACATTGTTCCTTTCATTGAGGCAAGAATTACTACTACCATAGACTTGTTGCAAGTCAGACCTCACATCATGATGTTTCAAAACTTAATTGGGGCTACTCAACATTTGCATCAAACCAGCAACCTAAAAGTACACACTCAACCAGCAATGGGTTAAACTGTATTGTCACTGCTGTCCATTGAAAAGAAAGGTTTGTATTTATATAGACTCAGTTTCAATCTCAACTGTACCAGTGCTTTACAGGTAATAAAGTACTTTTGAGGTTTAGTCACTGTTGTAATATAGAAACAACAAATTTACACACAGCAAACTCCCAGAAATAGCAAGGTGTTAGTGACCAGCTAATCAGCTTTGGTGATTTTGGTTGCAGTATAAATGTTAGCCAAAATAACATTCTTTAAAACAGTGCCACTGAATCTTTTATATTGACTTGAGAGGGCTAATAGGACATTGATTTTACACATTAAAATGGTAGCACTTTCAATAGAGCAACCCTTAGTTGTATAAGTGTTTAATAGCTGTTATGTTAACAGGTAGAGAACATCAGCAATATTAGATGATGTCGCATCACATGGAACTGGGATCTGAAGGAATTAGATACCAATGGAGTCCGCTGAACCATGTCTCTGTAAAGAGGGTGCAGAGTTAATAAATGTACATAGATTTGTACTAATATAGTTTTCAGTTTTCATTTGTCAAAGGTATGCAGAACCCAGCTGTGACATTTTTACATTCTGTGGTATTGCACTGAGGTGTCAACCTAGGTTTTATACTTCGGTCTCACGAATGAGTTTGAACTGACTTTTTGACAACGAGGCAAGAGTGCAATCAACTCAACTGACAGATTGAATTGCAACTCTTCTGTACTTTCCCACCAGCCTCCAATGATACTAGCACACAAAAAGAGCTTTACACTAGCGCCCAGAAACTGTTACAAATACAAAAGTGCAACTCAGAAGGTGGCTCTGCAGGGGCAGCAGCTTCACTGAAATGAGTCAACTCATTTTGCAAAAAGTTACAACTGTGAGAGTCACAGCTACTTTCCTCTCAATGTTCTGCAATTGAGGGTGGGCCAAATGTTGAGGAAGAGATGAGGAGAAAATAATTGTAGCAACTTAGGCATCATACATCGTCAAAATGATCTGAAACAGGAATAGTCCTGTGAGGTTTGTTGAAATAAGATTTATTGAAAATTGTTGGCCGAACTGTTTGGCTGTGCCTCTCAATCTAAATTTCTAGATTTTTGCTGATGTTTATTCATTGACAGCTCTTTGTTGTAGCAAGTGGTATGAACTTCATCCCTTTATGAGACATTCAATTGGACTCCTAATCTGCCCTAGTGATGTAGCTCTTGCTATATTGGTGCTTGCTGATTTTGTGCTGAAGCAAGCTGAAAGTAGTGTTGGATTAGTTTAAATGAAATGAATGTGCCTGTTCCTTTTTGAGAATACTACCACAAAATTAGCAAAATGCTATGTGGCGTGGGCTGTGTCCAGTCTGAGTAATTTTCCAGGTTAATACCAACCTCAAAGGGACTACTGGAGCCCACTTAAAAAATACGTAAAGGAAGTTTATTCTAAATACCTCTCCATGGTGCCATGGTGGCTCAGTGGTTAGCACTGATATCTCACAGTGCCAGGGATCCAGGGTGCAATTCCATCCTCAGGCAACTGTCTGTTTGCATATTCTCCCCATGTCTGCGTGGGTTTCCTCTGGGTGCTGCAGTTTCCCCCCACAGTCCAAAGATGTGCAGCTTAGGTGGATTGGCCAGGGTTTGGGGGAATGGGTCTGGGTGAGATGCTCTTTGGAGGATCAGTGTGGACTCGATGGACTGAATGGCCTGCTTCCACACTGTAGGGATTCTATGATTCATGGAGCGAAAAAGGAATGTGTTATTCCCAGATCCACCATTGTGGGCTGCTGCTGCTGGTATGTTCCAGGGCTCCTAAGCCCTCTCCAAGACTTACCTGAGGATCACTGTCTGTGAAGCAGCAAGAGGTTGGAATTCAATTCCCAATGTGCACCAAGTTGCCTCTGCAGATGTGGCAGTTTGCCTTGATTAATAAAAAGAGGCCTAATTTTGGGCAGAGCATCAGTCCTCTGGTTTCTCCTGCACCACAATAATCATCATCAACATTGGGCCAAATTTCCACTCCAGCTAGCCTAAGATGTCTGTCTTAGTATGTGTTCTGTTCTGATCATTCTAATGTATTTCCTGTAAGACAAATTAGCCCTGCCTGAATCCATCAGAGGGATAGTTAGGCGAGGGGAAGTTCCATAGATGATCAACAATAATTATCAATAACAAGATTAATTATCAGAGACCTTGGGCTTGAAATCCTTTCAATATTGTGGGCTTGACATTTCAAGAGTTCTGGATTTTTGAAAATTTGAACACATCATCCCCCACTCTCAGCAAGTCACTTTTTCATGAGAATTTACACTTACCTTGGCAGGTAGCCATCGTCTCTGATTCAGTACTTGCACAGTTAGAGTCTGCCATTTAAATAGTAGAGTTCTCATTTACCCCACAAATAAAGGCAGTGTCAACAGCAGAGCTCCTGCTAGATGTTGAGGAGCAAATGTGTCTCCAACATTCCATTGTATATTTTGGTACCAGTCAGAATTCTCTATTGTTATGTGATCAATGTATAGATGTAAAAGTACTTTTCATTGTGGTATGTATATGCATAGCAGCACAGTACTGTAAATATTTTTGAAGATTTCCACTGTTCATCACTTTTATGCTTAACCATATTGTTAAGAATGCTATAGAGATGGTAACTTTTAGAAAGAAATCCAAATTCCCAGGGTCCAATTTGAAGGATCACGCAACATGAAGATGTAATGTACTAGAACTTTTACTGTTATGGCCACACTAAAAGTAACATCAACTCAACAGTAATTAATGGGCAGCTACAGAAAAGATAACTCCCTTAATTTCTGAACATAACCAAAATCCCCATGCAATGTTTATATACTACACCGCAGATTTATAATCATTACAGGGACTAATCCAATGTTACTCCCAGCTTCCAATGAACTAATCTCTCGAGGTTTTACTGAATCATAACATTGAAAACAATTTCCATACATCTTCTGAGGATCCTCAAACCAATTTCCAGCAGCAGGGCCAATCCTGGTGACCCCTTCATCTGGGCACACCAACGTCAATCTTCCACATTTTTATAGAGTCATAGATTCGTACAGCATAGCATGTTTTTAGATCTCTACACGTTCTGACCAGAGAATGTGGCCCCAACCACATTCTACCTGGTGGCTAACAGTGAACATTCTTTCCACTGCTGTTCCTTGCTGTCTCTCAGGACTCTCTGTCTGTCTCCGTCTAGGGTCTCTGAGTCAGGAATCTGTGTGTCTATAAGTAAACACTAAGCAGATTGCACAACACCAGGTTATAGTCCAACAGGTTTAATTGGAAGAACTAGCTTTCGGAGCACCGCTCCTTCATCAGCTGGTTGTGGAGTACACAACCAGATCATATTGGCTTAGTGCCATATAGAACCAATTGATGTTCACATCATATATTATTTTTCCTTGAATTAAAACAGACAGTTTAAAACATAAACTGATAAACCTTACATTTGTAAGAATTCTATAAAATAAGTTTCTAGATACTAAACAGAAGCAATCTTCACAAATACATTCATGAGTTTGTTATTTTCAGCAACTGAACAAACCAATTTTTAAAACAAAATTGCAATCTAATAAGCATGTTTCCTAATTGTTTTTCACATTCAGTGGTAATGATCACAAACCACTCTCTACATTGAGAATTCAACACCAGAAGTGAAGTTATTCATCTCAAGTTAAACAAATAGCATTTCAACAAGTGACTTTACACACAAAAGTCTATCCCACTAAATTATACATCTTGAAATTAAATTCTTTGGGCAAAAAAAAACTCAAAGTACATTCTTTACGTGACCAAAATTTGAAACCTAAATTAAAAGAATGTCATTAAGTTTATTACTTTCTTAAGCAGATCAGACTCTTCAATTATTACCTAATGAAATGCAGACACTAAAAGTCTGGCAAGAATTTTCTAAACAATATTAACTCTTCCCTCACTGAATTAGGTATGTCTGTATAGCTGTTCTCAGTTCATCAGAAGTCATGCCAGATAAAATGAAGGTTTGCTTGACTCTACTTTTGAATGATGGGAAGAAATGAACTCAATGTTTTCTTGAGAGTTGATATAATTAGACCATTATTTACAGTTGAATTGATCAAATGTGTGAACTAAGTCCAAAAATGAGAAAGATTAACAGGGAGAATCCCATGCTCTGTTAGGCTCCGATAGCCTTGTGGAACTGCAAGCAGGTACTTAATTGATTTCTGATGGCATTTCCAGTGGGATTAGGACCCTGAGTGAGGACATCCTGCCTAACTATAGCAATTGGCCAATCAAAGGCCAACTGCTTTAACACTTGGCAATGCCATGGAATAGCTGTTCTTGTACAGCACATCCCATGATGGAAGAAGGACCCAGAGAATGGATGGGTATTATCACAGGAGGGTGGTTTCATGAGTAGGGGTTGTGCAGGGGAAGGTTATGGGTGCCAGAAGCCATGGTAGATGGGTGTCAGTCAGACACCACCCCTCTCCTCTATATCTTCCCCTTCTACACAGATTAAAAGAGCCTCTTCCTCCACCCCATCGCCATGCCACACCGCCCACCAACCTACTCTCAACTCTTGCCAACTGACAGCCTCTCTGTGATTGTAACCAATCAGGTGGGTTGTTTCTCTTTCTGTCCCACCTGGAGTTGAGATAACTGGATTCCAGGCAGGAAAATGTCCTTAGTTTGTCATTAGTTGACCACTTGTATCTTCCTGCCTGAAACTTAATTCCAGAGAAGGCAAGAGGCAACCTGGTTCTGGTACACGGTCAGCCCACTTAATTTTAAGTTGCCTCCAGCTTCCAGATCCACTATGGTCTTGGAATGGAATAGCTTAACTGATTGTCTTGTGCCCTTCCTTGCATTATGTAAACGTATTATTTCAAATGAGTTCATAAGGAACAATTTAACTATCTATCTAATTAGTTGCAATGTTTGTAGATTTGAATCACTGAGGAACTGCAATAAGAAGACAACTTATCATTTTATGGGACAGACAACAATATATTTCAGTGGAGGTTATGCATGGAAAATATCTATTAGACAGAATGACACTCTTCCATTGTTCTTTCTAAGATTGTGATTACATGTGTCAACAGTTTCCAGATTGGTTGCTAGGTGGGTCAACAATCTATTGCTTGCCTTTTGTTTGGAAGTATATATCATGTCAACAGCGCCATATATTAGCAGGAAGATCAGAAGCCCAGGAGAACTCGGCACACTGCTGATTGCTTTAGTGAATGAATAAAGGTGAAAGGAGTTGGATCATTAATGAAAAGGGAGGAACAAAACAAAATTACAGCAGCAGCGCATCTACTTTAGAAAATGAGTTCTTAAAACAGAAATACTCTATGTGATAAAATAATAGATTAAAATATCAGCCTTGTGCTATATCTAGAAGGGATTCTAATTGCACTGTAGTGTGCCCTCTTCTGCAAAACAGTAGTACACTCTTAGTGTGAGTGGATGCAAAAAAAATCTGACCTTTTTCTCCTGTCTTCAGTTCACAAAAGTTGATACCGATACTTAGTACACTATTGTAATAAATCTGCAGAAGTGTCATCACACCAATGTATTCATAGGTTTTCTGTTAGCACTGCTGCTTCACAATAGCAGGGACCTGTGTTTGATTCCAGCCTTGGGTGACTCAGATTACAACAGGGTCTTGATCAGATGGGCCAATGGGCTGAGAAGTGGTGGATGGAGTTTAAATCAGATAAATGTAAGGTGCTGCATTTTGGGAAAGCAAATCTTAGCAGGACTTATACACTTAATGGTAAGGTCCTAGGCAGTGTTGCTGAACAAAGAGACCTTGGAGTACAGGCTCATACCTCCTTGAAAGTGGAGTTGCAGGCAGATAGGATAGTGAAGAAGGCATTCGGTATGCTTTCCTTTATTGGTCAGAGTATTGGGTACATGTGTTGGGAGATCATGTTGCGGCTGCACAGGACATTGGTTAGGCCACTGTTGGAATATTGCATGCAATTCTGGTCTCCTTCCTATTGGAAAGATGTTGTGAAACTTGAAAGGGTTCAGAAAAGATTTACAAGGATGTTGTCAGGGTTGGAGGATTTGAGCTAAAGGGAGAGGCTGAACAGGCTGGGGCTATTTTCCCTGGAGCGTCGGAGGTTGAGGGGGGACCTTATGGAGGTTTACAAAATTATGAGGGGCATGAATAGGATAGATAGACAAGGTCTTTTCCCTGGGATGGGGGAGTCCAGAACTAGAGGGCGTAGGTGTAGGGTGAGAGGGGAAAGATATAAGAGAGATCTAAGGGGCAACTATTTCACGCAGAGGATGGTACGTGTATGGAATAAGCTGCCAGAGGAAATGGTGGAGGCTGGTACAATTGCAACATTTAAAAAGCATTTGGATGGGTATATGAACAGGAAGGGTTTGGAGGGATATGGGTCGGGTGCTTGCAAGTGGGACTAGATTGGGTTGGGATATCTGGTTGGCATGGTTGGGTTGGACTGAAGGGTCTGTTTCCATGCTGTACATCTCTATGACTCTATGACTCTATGACTGTCTGTGTGGAGTTTGCACATTTTCCCCCTATCTACGTGGGTTTCCTCTGATTTCCTCACACAGTTCAAAGATGTGCAGATCAGATGGATTGCCATGCTAAATTGTCCTTTAGTGTCCAGGGATATGCAGGTTAGGTAGATTAGTCAGTTATGAGGATAGTGTGGGATGCTGCACTGTAGTGATTCTGTTTATTAGTTAACTTTAAACTCATTAACACATGCATCAGGCAGAAATTTTGGATAGTGCAGTTTGGATGTAAGCTGTGGGCTACTGGAGGTAGGCTAAAGCCTCCAAATGGAGCTTGGGGCCATAAACATGGCATGATCTCATTTGGAGGGTCGGTGTGGACTTGTTGGGCCGAATGGTCTGTTTCCGCACTGTCGGGATTCTTAAAAAAATTCTGATTTAATTTCACAGGAGTTTTAACAAACAAATGTTTATACTAAAGAAAGGCTGGTTAAAAGAGGTAGGCTTTAAAAAAAAACCGAGAGAAGTGTAAAAGTGGAAAGATTTAGGAATGGAATTACAAATCTTAGGGCTAAAGGCAGCTGAAGGCATAGCTGGAAATGGTGGTCAATGAAAATTATAGGATGGTTGAAAAGGTCTGAATTGAAGGAGCTTATGGATTGCTGTTGGTCTGGTGGAGGGTGCAGAGATAGGGAGAGGTTGTGTGCATCTGAAACCAAGGATGAGGTTGTTAAATTCTAGATGTACTTGCTGAGAAGCCAACTTAGATCTGCGAACTCAGGGATGATGGGTGAAAAATCATGTGGCATGTTAGGTTATCAGCAGCAGGATTTTCAATAAGATTACATTTATGGAACGAGAAAGGAAGGAGGCTGGTCGGGAGGCCACTAGATTAGTTGAATGTAGAAGTCAGAGTTAGTGTGAAGTTATTAAGTCAAGCAAACAAATTAAAAACAATTTCACCAAAAATTGACTTTTATAATACTTGTTAGAATTATGACAAGAAGTCATGTCAAATCCAATAACTGGAGCAAATCCAATAACAACACACTGACTGGTGATTGCATTAACACCTGCTAGCTAATGCCAGTATCTCCTATGGTTAACATCAAACAAAATTTAGATTAAAAAAGTTCCGCCTTAATGGCACTTGATCCATGGTCAACTATAAATACCACAGTAAAAGCTTTTGTTGGACTCCAGTTAAAAGGCATTACTGGAATGATTTAGACTAGCTCACTCAATCACAATGTATCCTCACATATCTCCTTCAGTGTTATCATTCAAATACAATCTTGAACTAAAACATTGAAGCATTTTTAAGTAGACAGGTAGTAAAATGTGAGAAAACTTGCAAGAGGAAAATTATTTGTTGATACGATTTGTAAAAACACTTCAGCAAATGTAAGCTGACTACTTGGTTTAATCTTTATTGTTATGCATTTGGCATTAAACTCAAAGGTTAATAGTGAAAAAATAAAAACTTTGCATAAGGTTAGAATTTCTTTTAAATATCTTGAACTTCAAATATTGATGTAAGCAATAACTCTAAATGATTGGTGAGAATGAGAAAAATGACCCACTCATTTGAAATATGCAGGCCAAAATTTAACAAAACCAGAAATTGCTGGGAGAGCTCAGCAGATCTGGCAGCATCTGAGAAGAGAAATCAGAATTAATGTTTTGGGTCCGGTGACCCTTCCTCACTGGACCCAAAGCGTTGACTCTTATTTCTCCTCACAGATGTTGTCAGACCTGCTGAACTTTTCCAGCAATTTCTGTTTTTGTTTCTGATTCACAGCATCTGCAGTTCTTTTGGTTTTTATTTAGGCCAAAAGCTAAGTTGTGGAAACCTCTACACCATATTTAAAACAAAAAAATGTCTCAAATATACAAGAAAGGAGGAAGCTGAGTCTGGAAGGAGATATGGAGCCAGGGCTTGCTGCTTAGTGTTATTATAAATGTGTAATTGGCCAGTAATATGTGGCTAGGAAGGGCTGTTCTGAGAAATGCAAACCACCACAAATTGCTGGAAGATTTGCAGTGTACAAACTTGCAAAAACAACATCTTACTCTTAACTTCCCCACAAGTTTTATAAAATTGATACTTTTGAACATTTGTTTCTAGTTAAATGCACCATACAAACTTAAGGGGAGTATTAATGCCACAAGCAGCCTTTTATAGATGTGACATTCATTAATAACTGTTAATCAACCTCATTTGACTGATGAAGTGAACAATTTAAACAATATAGACTCATTTGTTCTGGTACTAAGTTAGCACTCTTTTCTAAAATAATAAGTTTTAAATAATAAATTTACTTTCCCTTTTTTTCTCCTTCTCTTGATCCAATTTTTCTTTCTGCCTTGCTTTAGAAGTCTCCAAAAGGTTTAAATATTTTCATTGTGAAAAACATAATGAAACAGTGGCCACATAAGTAGCAGCCCCAGTAATACCTGCCCTTCAGGGAATCCATGCAGGTCAGCACTGAGGAATTGGAAGTGATACTAATAAAAATGCATTTCTCCACCTTCAATTTGAGTAAAAACATTCCAATCAATTTTGATGTAATTTTTGGCAAATACTCATCATGTTTAAACAGGCATTCAAGAAACAGCACATCCAGGAAACATCATTTGAGATTTGGTCAAAGATAAATTTGCTAAGTGAGTTTTTTTTTCAAGTACTTATCTAAATTCACTTGGGTCAGGTTAACCTACCTTCTCCATATCAGAGAGTTGCCTACAGTCTGAGAAAGAGTGAAAGAGAAGAGAAGCAAGAAAGGGGTTTAAGGTTCTGGTAGGAATAGTAGGAAAATGGAATAGATCAACTATGTAAGAACATTACTCCTTTTGTAGTTTAACATCACAGTTTCAACTTACTATTTTATAGTATACAATGAGTTAACCAAGTTTAATAATGAGCAAAATATACCTGTGATGCTATAAGGAGAAAGTGAGGACTGCAGATGCTGGAGATCAGAGCTGAAAATATGTTGCTGGAAAAGCGCAGCAGGTCAGGCAGCATCCAAGGAGCAGGCGAATCGACGTTTCGGGCATGAGCCCTATTACTGCTTAATATTTTTTGGAGGTCATAATCCCCTAACACAAAATCTGGTGTTATTCCACGACATTTTGAAGCCAAGGAGCATCACACAAAGACCAGGCTAAAACCAGTGGCTGAAATCTGTACCAAATTGAATAGATTTTTCTGCTTTTATCCTGAGTGCATGACAAAAATTATGTAGATATCTGGGCAAGCAAATGCACGCTCTAGAAAACAGCTAAAGAATTTCTTACAAAAAATCAGAACTATCTAGAATAAAACTTAGAATAATTTTGATTAGACAACTATAATGAGCTTGGCAAGTACTTCCCAACATTCCATTGAGATGCTTGGTAATAAGCTTCTGCAACGTTCATTATTAATTAGGTTTAAAACGGTTTCAGTTCTTAAAGAAAAAACACTCGACATGGGAAATGCACAGGCAGCATAATGTGTTCCTCTTGGAAGCTGTGTTGGTATGACCTGCACACTATCTAACTCAAAGGCCTTGAACTTAACCCAGGATTACTGGAATGTACCAGCAGAGGGGAAACAAACATCCCTTGCTTCTGTCTTTGTAACCTTCAGCATGGTATCAGTTTGCACTGAAACTTGAATATCCAAATGGGATTAAACATGAAAGAAAGCTAGAAAGAAAGACCCTGGATTAGAATTTGAACTGAAGAAAGGCCACGTTGCTGTCACTGACCTTTTCCCCCGATGCATGATGCCAGTTGTGTTCAGTCAAGTGTCTAAGGAAGTCTCTATCAATTCACACCGTATTTAGCCTTTGGCTGCTGGGACAGATGTTCAGTTACAGAAGAGACAAACGTGAAACATGCTGTTCAGTGGCATACCAATCCTGCCAGTCTGTGTTACTCCGGCGAGTGAGACAAAAATAAACCCAGTGCTGAGATTCGCACAACCAAAATGATCTAGTAACTGCTGAGACACTGCTGTCAGTGGAAGCTTTCATCATCACTTGCATACAAATTGCTTTTACACATACACACAGCTCAATATCATATACAGATTGTCAAAGATATATATTTGCCAACATTTTACCTAGAAGGGTATGGGCTGAAAATGTGTTGCTGGAAAAGCGCAGCAGGTCAGGCAGCATCCAAGGAACAGGAGAATCGACGTTTCGGGCATAAGCCCTTCTTCAGGAATGCCCGAAACGTCGATTCTCCTGTTCCTTGGATGCTGCCTGACCTGCTGCGCTCTTCCAGCAACACATTTTCAGCTCTGATCTCCAGCATCTGCAGTCCTCACTTTCTCCTACCTAGAAGGATATCTCTAGTTTAAAAAGCTAGAGCAACATAGAAGAAAATTTGTATCACAATGGCAAAATCTGTAACTTTTCAATAAACAGAAATATAAATGGTATCTTTGCTAATGCACATGTATGCAGAATACCTATTCTTTGAAAAGGATAATCACATCTAACACCAATCTAAATCTTTTTCTTAATGGTGTAGAAATATAGGTTGTTGATAAAAGTCACACTACAGATATAAGGGCCGAATCTTCCAGTTCTGGAGGTAGGTCTGTCTAGAGACTGAAATGCAACTTTGTTATTATTTTGTTTATTCATTCAAAGGATATTGATGCTGCTGGCTGGGCCAGCATTTATTGCTCATACCTAATTACACTTGAGAAGGTGGTGGTAAGCTGCTGTCTTGAACCACTGCAGTCCATTATATGTGGGTACACCCACAAAGATATTGGGGAGGCAGTTCTAGAATTTTGACTCAGCAACACTGAAGGAATGGCAATTTACAGAGGAACCTCGATTATCCAAATACCAATTATCCGAAAAATGGATTATCCGAAGGAGATCTCGAGGTCTCGATGAAAACATTACATCAAAGACGTGTTTCCAATACAGTCTTTTGTTTACAGTGATTAAACAGGCACCGTCTCCAAATGACTGACCTCCCCTGCCTTTTCTCTCTCCCCACACTTTCCCTGGAGTTCTACATAGGAGTGCATCCTAACCACACCCCTCTTCCCCAGATAATCTCTCCAACATTGTCCTGTACAGGGTAAAGGTGGAACCTGTCAAAAGGTTGCCACACGCTATTTGGAGACTTACCCCACAAATCCAGCAGCAGCATCAGTCTTGTTGTTGGTGTCCACTCCAGCTTCCCCAGAGAGGGTGCATATTGGACGGGGTTGGGGGCGGAGTGCGGTGTTGTGGGCGGGGAAGGCGGTGTTGCAGGCGAGGGAGCGGGGGTGGTGTTGGACGGTTGGGGGCTGGGGCGGTATTGGATAGGGCTGGGGGTGGGGGGGTGGGAGGTGTATTCGATGGTTGGGGGCGGGGGGATGTGTTGGATGGGGTTGGGGGCAGGGGGGCAGTGTTGGATGGGGTTGGGAGCAGGGGGCGGGGTTGGGAGCAAAGGGCGGTGTTGGATGGGGTTGGGGGCGGGGGGCGGTGTTGCATGGGATTGGGGGCGGGGGGACGGTGTTGCATGGGGTTGGGGGCGGGGGGAAGTGTTGGAAGGGGTTGGGGGCAGGGGGCGGTGTTGCATGGGTTTGGGGGCAGGAGGTGGTGTTGGCCGGCGCGCACAGTGTGGTGGGCAGGCCGGTGTAGGGGACGGGGTCTCGTGCGCTATGTGCTGCTGCAGTTTCCTGAACAGGGAGCAGACTTTAAAAACTCCGAGCCTCAGGGGAAAGGCATTTAATCGATTAACCGAATAATCGATTATCTGAACGAAATAGTGCCTGCCCATCACGTTCGGATAATTGGGGTTCCCTTGTATTTCCAAATCAGGACGGTGAGTATCTTGGAGGGGAACTGCAGTTGGTGGTAGTTTCTCATGTGCCTGTTGCTGTATTCCTTCCAGATGATACTGAATGCAGTTTTGGACAGTGCTGTTTAAGGACCAATAATGAATTCCTTCATGGCTTTTAGCTTGTGCATACCTCTGCTATGGAAGGAGTGGATGTGATGTCAATCACGCAAGTCGCTTCTGTCCTAGATGGAGTTAGGGTTCTTGAGTTGTTGGAAAGCACTCGCTCAACCTCCTAACTTGTGCCTTTTAGGTGATGGATACGCTTTGGAGATTCAGGAGGTGAGTTACTCACTGCAGGATTCCTAGCTTCTAACCTGCTCTTGCAGCCACTACAATTATATGGTGAGTCCAGCTGGGTTTCTGGTCAATGGTAATCTCCAGGATGTCGTTGGTGGGTATTTCAGTGATGGAAATGCTATTGAATGTCAAAGGGCGATGGTTAGATTTTCCCTTGTTGGAGATTGTCATTGCTTAACAACTGTGAGGCACAAATGTCACTTGTTACTTGTCAGCCCAAGCTTGGATATGGTTCAGGTCTTACCGTACATGGACACTGTTGCTTCAGTATCTCAGGAGTCATGAATGGAGCTGCACGTTGTGCAATCCTCAACAAACATCTTCACTTCTGACCTTATGATGGAGGGAAGACCTTTGACGAAGCAACTGAAGAAGGTTGGGCTGAGGACACTAACCTGAGGAACTCTTGCACAGATGTCTTGGAGCTGAGATGACTGATTTGCAACAACCACAACCAACTTCCTTTGCTCTTTTTCTGTCTTCCATGCACCCACTTGTTGGGTTTCTTTAGGCAAATGCCAAAGACATGCAAACAGATAAAAATGGTGGAAGCTAGAGCACTGACGGTAGCCTATACTGTTTTATACACTAATAATATCTAATAACCAAAAAACGTTGACCATTTATGTCATTTATTTTTATTATTTATCTTTCTTCTGTTTTATTTTAATTTATTTTTGAGCCCCTTGCACATTTTTCAGTTGCACAACTGAGAGTCAAAAAGAATTGGACGCTGTATTACCTCAGACTTTCAGCAGAATAATTCTGGATAACTTGTGACCTGATTTTCCTTCTCCTTACCCATCAAAGCCATTTACCTCTGCCTACCATCAGCTCTTTATCTCGGAGGGGAGAAAATGAAACAGGAGTCGAAGCTGCAAATGCAATCTACTAATGCAACACAGTGTGACCTTTCAAAGGTTCATTTGTCTACTGAACAACTAAAGAGAGTTGCTTACTATCTTTCTTTAAGATTCAAGTCTAAATTGCAATTCTTTATTAATTTAAAGTTCTTACTACTTATTAATGATTTACACATTAAACCACAGTTGGTAATAAGAATTGGTCAGAAATACAGCAAAATGGTTACCTGCACAAAACTGCACATTGTAGTCTCATTAGGAACAGGCAAACTGGGCCGACCATGTCGGTAAACATTGACAGTGTAGGTTGCTATTACAGTCGGTTGTTTGCGTGACTCATCCGATACTAATATATGGATCCTGTTATTTCCAAGGCCAAGAGGATAATTGGCAAGGCTGAGGTTAGAAAAGGAGAATAAAAAAAATTGGTTAGATTTTTCACCTATTCCTGTCCAAGGAAGTGAAATGACCCTTTGTTCATTTCATGAGCTGTTGCGCGTGTGGCATGATCTTCTTCTGCAACCATCATCAGTCTTACTAACAGGGTAACCTGTTCTTTAAAGCTATTGCCATTCTTCCAACATATGTGATGCTAGATGTGAAAAATACCTTGTGCTTTAATTTGCTACATGGGGTGCATTTTCCAGCAAACAAGAGAACAAATGAAAATAGAGTACAATTCAAAAATGAATCTCAACTTCATCTTTCGGCCCCACCTTCCATTGCCCTCTTATTAATGTGAGGACTAATGGAGAAGTTGTCCTTTCCTGCTTGCTCCAGTCAAATACCAACAATGCAGCAGTGTCTGGAGAACCACACCTACTTTGTCTTTGGCTCCCTTTAAGCCTTTACAGGGGCTATCACCCATCACACTGGCTTGCAGTGCACAGCCAAATCAAGGAGATTTGTTTGCTATAGCCAAGTGATCAATCGCCATTCCCATATATGCCCATACATAAAATAAATGACTCCTCAAAATTGTGGCAGTGGTCAGCTTCTGACATGTAGCCATCAAAATATCCAAAGGTGAGCCAGCAGCTTTCAAGAATAGAACAGGTTATTAGTCAATTCACATCAAGCAGCACTGGGATCACTGTAGAACCATCATGGAGATTTGTACAAGTTTCTCAGGCAGCTGTCATCATGCAGCTCTCATTCCTCTCTCCACTATTACGCCCTTTCAGCAAAAAGATGACTGCACAGGGAGAAGAACTACAACCTTGACAATTTTGGCCACACATTTCTACAGCTTCATGGTCCATGACTTGTTCAGGACTAATCAGAAGCATGGCATCACCAGGACCATCAATGAGAAAATTATAGGGTTATACAGCAAAGCTTCAGCTGCCTAGATTGATCTACTGTTTTATTAAAATATGTCACACCTGTAGTTGACCATATGCACCATTGTTGTGTGCTTCATGTGATCAAACATGGCAATGCTTAAAGGTTCTCAGTTGAAAGAAACTGAAGAACAACAACTGATGAGGAAGAATCGATTGAAGATGAGGGAGAAGGAGGACAATGAGCAAGCAAATTCGAGACAGAGGGGTCTGGACTAACTGAAAGAACAACACTTCCAGTCAATTGCTCTTACCATTCCCCTGAAAGGTGGAAAATAAAGTCCTCTACTGACTCAATGTGAGAACTCAATTAATCTTCTTCTGCATTCATTTTAGACATTGATATCTTTAGCTGAATAAAATTACTCAAAATTGTCTTTCAATAACACTTTGAAAAATCAGATTATTTTAAGCTCGAGCACTTATTTTTGTAATGAGCAGTTTACCTGGGTCCTTTTTTCTCATCCAAGTGTACCTGGCAGTGGCAATTGGCTGCTTGTGCTCTGATCTTCACTATCACCACATCAAAAGGCACTTCGGAATAGTACACTTTGATCTTTGGCGTAAAGACAGGATTCAAGTTCAGCTGTGGGCTAGTGAAGATGTGTGTAATGTAGGCCAGAGTATGTTTAGCTGTTTAAAACAAAACAAACCACTTAACATAATCAGAACCTCTCAAATTAAAAATAAGTGATTATTTAGATAGTTAACTGCAATTAGGTTTGGGTAAGGTCCACTGAGACAGAGAAGAATAGTTTGTAGTGGAATTACTCAGTACAGGTTGATCTCATTTAGTCTGTTTATGGTTTCTTTTTCATTCTTTTATGTCCAGAGGTACCTTACACACAACTGAATTATTTTATCTCCAACACCGAATCACCTGTTGTAGTTTTCATCTACTAAAACGAACACTAAATCGCCATGCTTTCAATTGTTCGGTTTACATGCAGAGCCCATTAAGGGCAATGTGATAACATCAAAGGTGAGGGAGAGAGGGAGGGGATCAAATCAAAATGGGCAGCGCAGTAGCTGAGTGGTTAGCACTTCTGTGTGGTAGCACCAGGGACCTGGGTTTCAGGCAACTGTGTGGAGTTTTCATAGTTTCCGCAGGAGCTCTGGCTTCCTCCCACAGTCCAAAGATGTGCAGGTCAGGTGGATTGGCCATGCCTATAGGTTAAATAGGAAAAATAAGAGGAAAAAAAGGCAGTTGCCCCTCTCTCTCCCTTATACTTCGCTCCAACTATTTTGTTTGATGTTAGCATTGTCCTGAATTGGCTTTGCTTGTAAATATTCAGTTGGGTGCATAGGTATTTTCCTGGTGGTGGAGAAAAAACTGCATATAATAATAAAGTCTATACACAAATGTCTTCATTTTTCTGTCTCACTATATAAAAAATCTACAAAATAAACCACGGGCGACAGAAAAAGTTTTTAATAAAGATAGTTGTTGAGGCCCTCTTGTGGCACAGTAGTAGGGTCCCACTAAAGGCCCAGGTTCAAGTCCCACCTGCACCAGAGGTGTGTAAGTAACATTAAAAATAATAAATAGGCAGTTGTTTTTGTGCTTTTGAAGTGTCCATACCTCTGAGTCAGGAAGTTTGGATTCAAATTTCACAATACATATTTTCTATTCAACCTGTTCAGAGATGTCATTATACACTTTGCATCAGGTGTGACTTGAACCTGGACCTCGTGGTATAGCAGTAGGGACAATACCACAAGAGGTGCTATTAGATCAGATTTCTTACAGTGTGGAAACAGGCCTTTCGGCCCAACAAGTCTACACCGACCCTCCGAAGAGCAACCCACCCAGACCTATTCTTCTACATTTACCCCTTCACCTAACACTACGGGCAATTTAGCATGGTCAATTCACCTGACCTATACATTTTTGGACTGTGGGAGGAAACCAGAGCACCCGGAGGAAACCCACGCAGACACGGGGAGAATGTGCAAACTCCATACAGACAGTTGCCTGAGGCAGGAATTGAACCCGGGTCTCTGGTACTGTAAAGCAGCAGTGCTAACCACTGAGCCACCGTGCCATCCACTATCTCAAAATATAAAGTGATTTGTGTGATTAGGATCATTTTTTAAAAGCACAGTCTAAGACAAACTGATGTTGGACAAATCATTCTTTTCCTTCGACATCACTAAATCAAATTTCTGTCCTTCCAAGGCCAACAGCATTGTTGAAACAGCTTCATTGAACAAACCCCATCCTTTATTCATTTGTTTAACAAGGTAGAGCACCATCATTTTCAATCAATCAAAAATGCAATTAAGCTTTGCCATCAATACCCACATTCTACATGCCGTGCATTTAATTATTTTTATGCATACGAATGTTACCTAGATTTTTATGCATCTTTAACTCAATTTAAAATAAACCCTCAATTTTAAGTACAGTGGGTTTCTGACCTCAAAAGCCCAAACAAACTGTGGAACAGGTGTTGAGATCAGGAGATGGCAGATGGCATGCGTCCCTAATTTTAAAGATGCGCAGCTACACAATTAGATCCCAACACCAAATTTCAAGTATTTCATTGAGGCTATGCCTCCAGAATGACACAAAGCAATTTAAGAGACCTTCAACCAGGAATGTGGGCTTGGATTCCAAACCAAGCTCGTTATGGACAAGTGGTGGAACAGGTAGAAGGTGGTGTTGAGATATAATATAATGTGTGGAATCAGAAATTTGGGCCATGTTAATTTTTTTCACATTTAATAGCTAACAAACCCACACTTTCTTCAACTAGAAAGCCTGGTAAATCTAGCCCCTTTTAAACCATGAATAGTTTTGAGTTTAAGTAGTTGAGTCTGACTTGGGAAAGGCTATTGCAATATAGCACCATGGCACAGTGATAGTGTCTCTATCTCTGGACCAGAATGCCCAGGTTCAAGCCCAACTTGCCCTGGAAGAGGTGTGTCATAACATGTCTGAGCAGGTTAATTAATATAAACACTAGGTCACATGATCTCATGCTTTCTCTCACCCCCTTGCAGCCTGAAGATGTCTCTGTACTCTGTAAATATTCTTTAGGAGTACAGCATGACCAAAAATATTGAAAACTGGACCTTCAAGGCATCATCAGCAAAAGCGTTTCTTGCTGATTGCTGCCTGCAGCAGTACTTCACAGAGAAACTGGATTGTTTGCAAGGTCAAAATTGTTTTATTTTTAAAGGGACAAAGAAGACTTTTATGAGCTATTGCATTTTTTCATTGGCATCTAATAGATCCCCTGACCATGCATTTTGTGCACAAGAAGTCTCTTCTAATGAAAAGAGATCTGCTTCACAAGGAAATGTTGGCATTCCCTGCTATCAGAGTTGTTGTGTTCACTGAGTAAACAATGCTGAAAAATGTAGGGTGCAATATGCTGAAATATACTACCTTTTGTGTCCTTTAATGCTGCAGTCAGTGATGAAATGTGTGTGGGAACTGCATTAAATATAACGTCCACAATAGACATGTGGACCTAAAGGAGCAAACATAAGTAAGTCCTGTTCATTTAGAAAATAAATCCCTAATATTCATGTATAATTCATTTATTTTACTTTACGTTGTTTCTAAGACAGGGCAACCATTTTATCATACAAATTACTGTAAAATCAGTACTAAAAATAGTTAATTAGACAGGCATTGATCTCCCTGAAAATCTCAGTGAAAATGTTCCTGCGACATGCATTGTTGTTGAGGGTTATTAGTGACCTAACCTGCACAGAATTCTATTGCTGCATGCAAGAGGTCATTGTAAAAAAAAGGTTATAAATGTGTGCTGTGTAACGGAGTGACTGATCAGCATGACTGTTTGTTGATTTATTAGACTCCAGATCAACCAACTTTCAAAAAGATAGAATTGCTGCTTTTACATCAGAAATAGTAGGCAATAACATTTTAAAATTACTGTAGATAATGAATAAAAGATAAGAAACAGCAATCATAGGGAACTAGTCTCAGAGGGTTCAAATGAGGTCATAGTGACAGTTAAGCTTGAGTGGTTTGTATCTATCATCTGAGCTCAAAGGAAATTATAGTTTTTCAACCAGTCTAACATTATATATTGTGCATTTTTCATTTTAACATTTCTGTATATTTGTTTTAGACAATTTTTCTATCATATAGAAAGGTACTGATAGTCATTATTGACTACATTATCTCACAGCACTGTCACTAACAGCACCTGTGATTTTGATAGGCATCTGAATTGTTAATAAGATTACAGTGTTGATGACTTAGGAGGATTTCCTAAAGACACTAGGTTCATTGATGTTTACAGAGGTGCCAGCACTTCTATCAGCAAATTAAACTGGCTGTTACTTTTTCCAACCATCATCAGTATTTAGCCTAGTAGTAGCAAGCTAGTGACTTGGTTTACTGCTCAATGCACTGTACAGACATCTTCTAGTCACTGAGCATGATTCGGTGATCAGGAATAATTTAGTAAGTCAATTTTTAAAAGAACTGCTTCGTTCCTTTCAGTTATTCCAATGTAAAGAACTTTTGATGACATATAATTTTTTTAAAGAAAAGGGACACACAGCCAAAAGATGACCACAGATATAAATTTGCTAGCTGTCTGGAAAGTCACTGTGAATCCATGGAATATCGCACCTGTAGAGTGTTTGGCAAACTTCAAACAGAGAGACTTTAATGGAAGAGATGGAAAGCAGAAACCTGATTAGGTCTCTTATCCAAAAATTATTTCATGTGAATGGCGTAAAAATTGCCCTTCCAAGATTTTACAACAAAAGGGTTAAAATCCATCTGCAACCTCTGGTCGGTGTGTTAATGGACTGATGTGCTAATGAGAATTAATATGCTACGTGGGTCTCAAGTTGAGGGTAGCCATTAGACATTTCTGTGCTTCAGGTAAAAGGATATTTTGTTCTAAGAGTTGGAAACCAGGCAAATGAGTGAAGTCACCATCAAGAAGAAACAGGACAAAAACCTGCCAGCTAACTGCAGAGCCAAAAACCTTGAAATCAACTTCTTTACTACCAATGTCAGCATTGCTGGATCATCCAAATTAAAGGTGGTAAAATTTTACCACTCTCTCTTCATGGAATACAGAGACCGATTGGTATACCTTTTGTGTGTTTTTTACTCAATTTCACATTTATGTGTATTAATTTTTTTCACATTTAATAGCTAACAAACCCACACTTTCTTCAACTAGAAAGCCTGGTAAATCTAGCCCCTTTTAAACCATGAATATTTTTGAGTTGAAAAAGAAAATGTCCACAAAGCAAGGGAATTAAGCTTGCTATGACCATCAGAGGGAGGAATTGGATTAACAAAGGAAACCAATTCACCCTCTCCATCCAGGAACATAACCATTTAGGTATATCCCATCTGGAATCATAAACTGGGGACCTTCGCCTGGTGACCAATTGTAGTATTACTGCTGCTGAGTTCCCTTGATTTGTTATGCACAGTTGGGTTGTTGCTCTGCACTGTCCCTTTAAGAATCACAGGTGGCTATGCATTGGCCTCTGAAGTACATAGTCCTGATTGCTGCTTCACTTTACACCCACAAAGCTGAGAGTGAACATTGACTGATACTAACTTTATATTTAACATTTATCAAGTTAATTGAATTTAAATTGCTCAGACACCTTTGAGATTAACAAATGGCCACAAGGTTATTAGTCCAGTAACATAAACAGCGACCATACAGATGATGGTGCCCCCTGCTTTGCAGCACAATTACTGTCACCTGCACAAGGATGCTGATCAGCTGAATGTGGAATTGCCCCATAAGATGGTAAACTCACAATGCACTCACCATCTGCTGGGCACTTCCTGAATATGTTTACTGACCGGTAGGTCAGTAGGTTAATGGGCAGCAATGATATCAATCTAATCATTTCTCATGTTGAATATAATCAAGGGGCTCTTGTTGCTTAGAACCAAAACTTAGTATCTTAACAGACATCATGAGACAGGAGCTTGTGTAGTCAACCCGAGTACATTTGAACACAAATCCAGTAACTAAAAAAAAGCTATGTCTATTATGGAGTCATAGAGCTATACAGTATGGAAACAGACCCTTTGGTCCAACTTGTTGTTCCCTAGGTTCTTCTTAAATCTTTCTCTTCTCACCTTAAACCTATGCCCTATCCTGGGAAAATGACTTTGACTATTCACCTTATCCATGTCCCTCATGATTTTATAAACCTCTACAAGACCATTTGTAAACCTCTACAAGACCACCTCTCAGCTTCTGACACTACAGGGAAAACAGCCCCAGCCTATTTAGCCTCTCCCTAAAGCTCAAATCCTCTGACACTGGCAATATCTCTGTAAATCTTTGCTGAACTATTTCACGTTTAGCAACATCTTTCCTATACCAAAGCGATTAAAATTACACACAATATTCCAAAAGTGGCCTAATCAATGTCCTGTAAAGCCACATGACAATCCAACTCCTATACTCAATGCACTGACCAATAAAGGGAAGTGAAGCAAAAGGCTTCTTCACTACTGTGTCTACCTGCGACTCCACTTTTGAGGAACTATGCACCTGCAGTCCAAGGTCTCCTTGCTCAGCAACACTCCCCAGGACCTTACCATTTTCTCTCTCTATTATGTCTCACAAGCAAATATTTAACATCAAAGTTATTTTCCACTACATGTTATTTTCATTAACTATTTCTTCACTTCTTAGAAAAAAATGATTCAAAATCTGCTTAAATGTAGTGCACAACACATTGTAGAGCAGGCACACCAGAGATGAACTTTGCTGATCAGAAAATGCACTCAATCATTTTTTTATGTCTTGCAATGTCGAACATATCTACTACCAAACGAATTTAAATTTATATATACTGGAAAATGATCCATAATGTTGAATTGATTAATTTGTTAACTGAATGATAGAAGAGGAACACATTTACCTGTACTGCAGTTCTTTTGCTTGTACTGACCTGTATAAAAGCAAATATTATTAGTGAAACGCAAACAATTATTCACAAAGTGATTATTCAAAGATGTTTCTTTAGTTTCTATAAAATATTTAAAGGATTAATATAATCAAATTTTATATGAGCAAAAAGAAACATCGAATTTAAATCTTTATAATGTTTTTCTCATTGTTACTTCTTGAAGCATGATTTGCATTTTATCATTGTGCATGTTTGTGAAATTCTACTTTGCAATATTCTCTATAGAAATGATTTTTGAAGACACAGTTTAGAAGAAATCTCATTGATTGAAAGCTTCAAAAGATGTGTAGATAAACATACAAATTAATGGCAGGACTACGCCATTCAGCCCTTTAAGACTACTCTGCTTTTTAATAGGGTCATGGCGGATCAGATGTGAACTAAAGTTCACTTTCCTACTAATACTCTATGGCTGCCTTGATAGTCAAGAATCTATCTGCCTCTAAAAGTATTCAATGACCCTACCTGCACCCATCTCTGAGAAAGAGAATTCCAGAGAATCCCAAACCTCAGAGAAAACAAAATTCTCCTCATTTATGTCTTAAGTGAGCAACCTTTTGTATTTAAGCTGTGTCTCCTAGTTCTATTCTCTCCCACAATGGAAAACATCTTCTCAGCATCTACCCTATCAAGTCCCTCAGAATCTGAAATGTTTCAAGAATATTACTTCTCATTTTTCTAAACTCCAGTGGATAAGGGTACAGTCCATCCAACCTTTGGACATAAAACAACTAACTATCCCAACCATTAGGTGGATGAATCTTCTCTGAACTGCTTCCAATGTATTGCATCCTTTTAAAATAAGGAAATCAAGACTGCACAGTTCTCAAACGATGGCCTCACCAACATGATATAACTATAGCAAAACATCCCTACTCATCTTTAAATAAATGACAATCTTCCATGTTGATGTTCAATATCCAAAGTCTAGTGCCTTCTTACTCAAATACATATGTACCTTAAAATGTTTTTGAAATCTATGATCAAGTGAAAAAATTCTGAAAAGGGCTTTTAGGGGTTTATATCAATCATAAAGGGATCAATTATAATTTTCTTGGACAGTATAGTATGCTGGTCCATGAGGCCTTCATGTGCCCTGACCTGGAAGCAATGCCAAGAGTTCCAGGGAAATTGAGAAGATTCCAGATATGCACCATACCCAGTCAGATTGAGCAGACAGAACCCAGTTTATGTGGAGACTGCTGTCTGTGGAAAATTGGCTCAGTTCTGACAGAAAAAAACCTGGAAATTTACATTGAAGAACAGTGCAACTGCAAAGGAGATCTACAGGCGAAGTAACTGCTCACTCTGTTGCATCTACTACCCATTTTGCAATTTATAGACTGTGATTTGTCCATTAATTTACATTGATCTTTACTTGATTTTAAGTAAAAGTTATAAAAACTGAAATTTTGTTGGCAATCTCTTTATTTGGTGCATTGTTTGGTAAATTTAGTTATTTTGATTTATTGATGCCCATTGGGATCTTAACAAAATCTATTGGAAACATCAATGGGTTCCTTACCTATTTTGTTGTTGCTTTCAAACCTTTCAACTGTATGAGAAGATATTGATCCAGTTTGATCCCTATTAAGAAAAATGAACACTTGTATAAGAAAACTAAATGACCTGGTTCAGGGCTAGCAATATAGTAGCTCCCTCATATCCTCATGGTTACTGATCTGTCCAGTATCTGTGATAACAAACACTGGGGAAGACAACTGAACTATGATGTTTGAAAACCACTATTCATTTGATGAAAATTGTCAATGTTCTCTCCAAAAGAAGACCAATGAGGTTGATGCCTAGGATCAAACTGATTTTTCATTTGTAAACAAATCAGACAAGGCTGCACCTTCAGCATTACAGTCCCACTGAGATGTTTTTCACTGCCAATACAATGGCAAAACACTAAATATCAATGTTATTCCTGTACTCACACCTGAATGAATCATGCATTTCTACGTACCTCTCAACAGTTCCAGCATTACCAAAGAAGAAATAAAAGCCAATTTCAAGAATCGGAAAATATCATAATAAAGAATACAAGATGATTGGAATATCAGAAATGCTCACGTTGCAGTGGATAAACTGAAACAAGGGGTTATAGTAGAAGAGGAGATTAACACTGTATAAAATTCAGCAAGGAACCAAACATTTAAGGCTGGATACTGCACTAGCGCACTGTACATAGAATGTAATGTTCTGGCTACAGAAACACAAATACTAACAGCAAGATCAATACTAAATCTCTCTTCTCTGTAACATTTGATTCGTCATTATTTAAAGAGAGTCCCAAACCCCATGACAATAACAGGACCCCATCAAACACAGACACACATAGACACACGCATACACACACATCTCTCTAACAGTTGTGAAAGAAAATCAGATCACGCAAAGATGTGTTCTTTGTTGATCTTCTCAACAGTACTTTTAAAACAAAAATAATTTCAAAGCTTAATCTATTTACCATGTGAAATGATTCAAACTCTTCTGCACATTTGATGCTTGAAACTGGTCATGGAGCATTGAAAATAGCAGATGCTGGGCAAGCACAGATTTTGTTTTAGATGCATGATCAAAATTGTGATGGAGTACATATAATATCTTTTGGTAGTCTGGATTAATGGATGGATAAAGCTGTAGAAAAGGACAGGCCATAATAAATAAAGTCATGAAACAAGAACAACTTTTGATATTTTTACTGTCATTTACAAATATAATTTCCATGCATGTTAATTATAAAAATAACTGTAGATCAGAAAGATGAAAAACAACCAAAACACCCAATCAAATAATTAAGGTTTTGGTGATGACCGCATGAAAGGACCATAAAAATAATGAGATATTCACAAATGTCTCAGTGGATTAAACTGCATTACAGTATCAGATATTTTCTGAATATTTTAAGCGAGATTCAATAATTTTTACTAAACTCAACAAGTTTGATCCAAGATATTAACATGACTTTAAATAAATTTCCTATCTACTTACATACCAATTCAAATTTTCCTTGGCTTTTGAACTCCTTTTGAAAATTAATAATGGCTGTTAGATCTCTTGAAGTCAGACAAAATTCATGTTTTTGAAAATGGCTGTGATTCTGCAATTAAAATAAACTGATGAAGTGAACTCAGCCACAGCTAACCTTATACAAATGAATACAGCCACAGCCAATATACACAACTCTGATCTAATCATTTCAGTTCTCTCAAATCCATATATACATGGTTGAGGCTTTTGAGAACTGAAGTTCATGAGTTAGGGTCCAGAAATTTCCTGAAGTATTTGTCTCTAAAATTGATTGGACTTTGTACTCAAGAAAGCAAGCAATCACTAGATAAACTTACCAAAGGTTCTGAAAGATAAGGTTTATGCCAGATGAATATGGAGACTTTGGGTTGTTGCATGGGAATAGGTCAGATTTGGAAGGTGCGGACATGTTCGACCGAAGGGTCTGTTTCCGTGCTGTATGATTGTATCACTCTATGTGATTTTAAGGTGTGATTACAAAGGTGAAGTGATAAATTCATCCTTATTTACCCAGTTGAGCACCATGCAGTATAGTAGTGTACCTTCTAACAGTGGTACAAGAAAGCTCCATTTTGGTTTCTCATGATGTTGGTTAGTGAAGCAAAGCAGAGCTCCATGCATACCTTTCTATCCATAGAAAACAGCAAACGATTTTCTTTTTGTTGCAAGCCTAATAGAGCACGTTTGAGCTTTTACAATTATAAACCAGGCTAGAAAAGCTATTGGAAGGTTTAGTGAAAAGATTTGAAAATCAGAACTTTTACTTGCCACATTGATGCATGTTTGACTTTAGCTCACTTTATAGTATTTATATTTTGTAATAGGAAACTTACGTCATTAACAGCACTTCTGTGGTGGGTGGGAAACTGCACCTGTGCCTTGTGATGGAGTAAGTGTCCCAGTACGGACATTTAAAAGGTTAAGAATTTTTCCGCTTATTCAAAAGCTCAGTTTCCCTACAATCTCTCTAACAATCTTTGGGTATTCCTACAAGAGAAGGCCTGTAGCAGTTCAAAATAGCTTCTCACTACTACCATTTTAAGGATACTTGGAGATGGGTAATAAATGGTGGCCTTTCCCATGATATCTACATCACATGAATAAACAAGAAAACAATACGTATTCTGTGATTGATTGTAGCAGTGAAACTTGACTCAACACTGGGAATGAAGGGCATGTCATATGAGGGCCGGATAAAGACTCTGTGTCTATACTCAATGGAGTTATAGAAGGATGAGGGAGTATCTGATTGAAACTTACAGAATTCTGAAAGGCCTGGATAGAGTGAACATGGAGAAGATGTTTCCACTAGTAGGAGAGATTAGGAGCCAAGGGCACAGCCTCAGGGTGAAGGAATGACCTCTTAGAACTAAAATAAAGAGATATTGCTTCAGCCAGAGGGTGTTTAATTGTGGAACTCTTTGTCACATAAGGATTTGGAGGCTAAGTCATTGAATGCCTTTAAGACAGAGATAGCTAGATTCTTGATTGATAAGAGACTCAAGGGTTACATAGAGAAGGTAAGAGAATGGGGTCGAGAAACATATCAACCATGATCAAATGGCGCAGCAGTCATGATTTGCCAAGTAGCGTAATTATGCCTATATGTCACACAGTCTTATGATATTTTGAATCCCTCTGAATGGCCCTTTGGTACACTGTCCACTATTGCTCAAAAAACTGATTGTATGAAACAATTCCTTCATTACCTGGTGTGATAAAATATAAATCATTTCCTCTTGTGGGTGAGCCCAGAAAAATGGGAAGAAAGAAAAGAGAGTCAACAGATGAAGTAATGGTTTTAGGAGGAATTTCTTTACACAAAGAGGTGGAAAAATGGAAAGTTCTGCACATAGAGTGTTGAAGCATATAGCTTTGGTATGTTTAAGGGGAGGCTTCACGTGTACATTAAGGGAAGAGAGTACGGGAGTTTGTGGCTCACAAGGAGTTCAAAATCTAGCACAGGTCACTAAAGAAATGGCGTGTTTCTCTGCTGTAACATCTATGCAACATAATAAGGTGGTCTGAACACAGATCTAAAATCTTACCTTCAATCTTTCAGATCGATATATATTTTCTAAAGCTTCGTTTATTTCACCCAGAACAGAAGTGCCAGCTAGCAACAACCTGAAAGTATCTTCCAGTATGAAATCTTTAGTGATGCGATCTGCAAAAGCTAGATTGTCATCTGCTTCAAAGACAGGCTGTTGGTGCACCTAAGCAAAAGAATGTGAATTATTGATCTTACTTCTTTAATCTCATCAAAGCCTTTCATAGCACAAACATATAGCTAAAGTAATTGAATATATTTAGATTTTTGACCCACATACTCAAAGTCCGTGCTATCCTGATGTAATGTATACCCGATCCCTGACAAACCTGAATAAACTATGGGCATAAACTGGCAAATTTATTCAAATATAAAATCCTCAGGTTCTGCCAGAAAGTGCAATTAAAACATCCAGGAGCAGAATTTCTCAATTATTTTGACCATTTAAGAAATAGTCTCTTCAAGAAAGGAAATAGGGAAATCCCCGGCAATTACAGACCAGTAAGTCTCACGTCTGTCGTCTGCAAGGTGTTAGAAAGGATTCTGAGGGATAGGATTTATGACCATCTGGAAGAGCATGGCTTGATTAAATGCAGTCAACATGGCTTTGTGAGGGGCAGGTCATGCCTCACAAACCTTATCGAGTTCTTTGAAGATGTGACTAGAAAAGCTGATGAGGGTCGAGCTGTGGATGTGGTGTATATGGACTTCAGGAAGGCATTTGATAAGGTTCCCCATGGTAGGCTCATTCAGAAGGTTAGGAGGAATGGGATTCAGGGGAACATAACCGTCTGGATACAGAATTGGCTGGCCAACAGAAGACAGTGAGTGGTAGTAGAAGGAAAATATTCTGCCTGGAAGTCTGTGGTGAGTGGTGTTCCATAGGGCTCTGTCCTTGGGCCTCTATTGTTTGTAATTTTTATTAATGACTTGGATGAGGGGATTGAAGGATGGGTCAGCAAGTTTGCAGATGACACAAAGGTTGGAGGTGTCGTTGACAGTATCGAGGGCTGTTGTAGGCTGCAGCGGGACATTGATAGGATGCAGAGATGGGCTGAGAGGTGGCAGATGGAGTTCAACTTGGATAAATGTGAGGTTATGCATTTTGGAAGGTCAAATTTGAAAGCTGAGTACAGGATTAAGGATAGGATTCTTTGCAGTGTGGAGGAACAGAGGGATCTTGGTGTGCAGGTACATAGATCCCTTAAAATGGCCACCCAAGTGGACAGGGTTGTTAAGAAAGCATATGGTGTTTTGGCTTTCATTAACAGGGGGATTGAGTTTAAGAGTCATGAGATCTTGTTGCAGCTCTATAAAACTTTGGTTAGACCGCACTTGGAATACTGCGTCCAGTTCTGGTCACCCCATTATAAGAAAGATGTGGATGCTTTGGAGAGGGTTCAGAGGATGTTTACCAGGATGCTGCCTGGACTGGAGGGCTCTTATGAGGAGAGGTTGACTGAGCTCGGACTTTTTTCATTGGAGAAAAGGAGGAGAAGAGGGGACCTAATTGAGGTATACAAGATAATGAGAGGCATAGATAGAGTCGATAGCCAGAGACTATTTCCCAGGGCAGAAATGACTAACACGAGGGGTCATAGTTTTAAGCTGGTTGGAGGAAAGTATAGAGGGGATATCAGAGGCGGGTTCTTTACACAGAGAGTTGTGAGAGCATGGAATGCATTGCCAGCAGCAGTTGTGGAGGCAGGGTCATTGGGGACATTTAAGAGACTCCTGGACATGCATATGGTCACAGAAATTTGAGGGTGCATACATGAGGATCAATGGTCGGCACAACATCGTGGGCTGAAGGGCCTGTTCTGTGCTGTACTGTTCTATGTTCTATTTAATTCATTAATGACTTTTCAGATTGCCATCAAAATATTTTTGAAGTCTTCATCATTATTCGTGATTTATTCTCAAATCACAGATCACTAGAAACCCTCAATCAGCTTATGCTTAAAGAAGAATTTCAAATAACTGAAATCATGGTTTACAACCAAATTATTGGTGTGTGATTTTGTGGAATATTTAAAACATTAACCACAATGTGAAAGCAGTGTGTTGCTGTCTCCTTCAAAAATATTTATGTGCAAGCAGTATACGGTGGTATTACACTGAAATGTCAATTCACGCAAATTTGTTGACCATTATTGCCAATTCACCTCCACACAAAAAACAAGACACAGAAGTTTCCTGCATTTATACCACTGACTACTGAGCTATATTTTTGTCGCATAATTCAGATACATCTTGGCCTGCTATGTTCAGAAACTATATGTTCTCACAAAAGCAAAAGGGTGGGATTCCCAAACATTGATTCCTTTGGATGTTAAGGACCACACCAAACGTGATAAGGCAAGAAAGGGAAGCTTATGTCAGCTACTGTAAGCTCAGTATTCCAGAAAACTGAGAAGAGCTTGGAAAGTGCAGGAGTGAAATTTAGAGGAAATTAGGGAAGCAGAGAGCTTATATAAGTACTCGCAAATAAAATCAAGGAAAGCCCAAAATTGTTTTGTAAATGTAGAAAAATAAAAGAGCAGGATGTGTTAGAGGCCAAAAAGATAACTTGCATATGGAATTGGAAGATATGGGCATTGGTTCTTTTGTGAGTTTGTCTTCATGAGAGAGGGGATGATGTAACTGAAAGAGGAGGATTTCAAAATATTTGAAGAACCAACATAGTAAGAGTGGAAATAATAAAGGGTTTTGCATCTTCAAATTAGATGAATCATGGCAGACACAGATTAATCAAGGCCAGTCTATGTGGGTTTGTTTAATGAAGGAGAGCTAAGAGGGAAGATTGAACAGGCAGAGGTTGTTTCTTTGGAACAGAGGAGGTGGATGGAGAGTTAATATGTTAATATTAACATGACATGTTAATATCCAGATGGACATACTTAAAATAATTTGTAGAAGGACTAGAAGAGAAATGTTTTTACTCAAATGTTGGTGAACATCTGAAATTCACAGTCCAGAAGATTGATGAAGGTGGAAATCATCATCCCATTTAAAAACAAGTTGGATATGCACTTGAAATGCTGTAACCTACAAGATCATGAGTCAAACACGGAAAGCAGGTTTTGGCTGTTAATATCTTTCAACCAACAGAGAGATACTGGGCAGAATGGTCTCTTTTGGTGCTGTACAACTTGTATCAGCATAATGAGATTTCTGGAGCTTGACAATGAGTGTGTGTTTTCGCTTCTGAATGTTTTACTGAAACCTGCACAATACTTGATTAAACTGCTGTTAGTCTCAGTGCTTCTAAAATATTTCAGACCCCTGCTTTCAGAAGAACAATACAGCTGAAATAGTCTTCACAAGGATATATTCCTGTTCTGGATAGCAATAGAAGGAAAAAAGAATTTCTTACAGTGAAGCCTATTGAGAGGAGATAACAATCTAATCAATAGCTCCTCTATTTCCTTTTCTACATTTGTATTCCTTTATAGTGGATTTTGTATTCTAGCAGAGGCAAATGCACTCTGCAAGATATTTTGGCATAAATTTTAATTAGTAAGATAAGAATAGAAAGCCGTGTAAATTTTGATATAATTTGTATTTAATTAGTATAAAGGAAATGCCAGTCTTTTATTATGCATACAGAGGAGAATGCCCCCTAGTATGCAAGGTGGATTATTGTAATATAGGCAAACAAAGGTACAATTTACAATCATATATGTAATGCAGACATTTACACATAATTCTTTAGCACTTCCGATTGTTTCAGATATGTAAAACATGATACTTTCTTTAAAAAGCTCTTACGCAGCACAGCAGTTCAGTGGTTAGCACCAGGTTTGATTCCTGCCTTGGGCGACTGTCTCTGCGGAGTCTGCACATTCTCCTCGTTTCTGTGTAGGTTTCCTGTGCTCCAGATTCCTCCCACAGTCCAAAAATGTGCAGGCTAGTTGGATTAGCCATGGGAAATGCAGGGATTGGGTGGGATGCTCTTCGGAAGGTCAGAGTGGACTCAATGGGCTGAATGGCCTGCTTCCACACTGTAGGGATTCTATGATGCATTGTTTGATTTCCCTGTCACAGCCAATATCTTTGTGCTGTTTTCTTTGAGTCTGTCCACTTGAATACATTTCAGCTCTTAGATCATTTATGTTTTGCTGACCTCTAGTGGATTTAGTTATTTCTTGCATTTTCCCCACTATGTAATTAAAGCAGGAATTGTCTGGCCATAGAAAATAATCAAGGATTAGGAGTATTTTGGAATCCCAACCCTGCTGATGTCTGATGTCCATATGGACACTGGATGGTAGCCAATTAACAAGGCATATGCACTTTTGTCATCCAATTAACAATTTAGGATTATTGTAGCCATGGTTCTACCCATTTCTGATATGTGGTTCTGTTTTAGGGGTTGGGAAAGGCAGCTAATTCTCTTTATCTATGATCTTCCACCAGGATGTGACTACCAAGGAAATGCCAGATTTTGGACTTAAAAAGTGGACAGTTCATTTTTAGAAATGATCTGTTAGTGCTCCTGATTGGCACCTTGTCTGAATCTATTTGCTATATACGGTTGTAAATTGTAACATTTGTTTGTCTATATTATTCATGTTTTTTATGCACAAAATTATGCCCAAATTTCTTGCAGAATGCATTTTGCTGGAATGTAAAATCCAGCATAAAAAGGTATACAAATACAACAATAGAAATAAGGATAAGAGAGATTAAATTCTGAAAAACTGTCTGAAGATGGGACAGTTCAGAAAGCCAAATTGACTGGGGATTTTTCAAGAATTTTCAACCCTCCAATTTCGAAAGCCATCCAATGGATCCAACAACTCAGATCTGAGTTGTTCTGGTGGCTACACCTCATAAAAGATTTTACCTTTTATCTGGGTGCAGAGGTATGTTTTAACAGGTCAGGCATGCCTAATTCAACTTGCACATTTGCCCCTGCTCAAGTTATGTTCTTCAATTTTCTTTCAACAGTGGGGCACATCAGGTTGTGAATAATATGAAAAGCAAGCTGAGAAGTTGGAAATGCTCTGAGAGGTAAACGTAAAATCTTTTAACACCTTCAAAGGTCAGTAATAGGGGGTTTAATGTCATTTTGATATGTTTGAGTACAATGATTCCTCGTGGGGATCTGTCATGTAAAGGAAAGATGGGTTTTACATGGACTAATACTACATAACCTTTCAGATGCTTGACACCTTTGGAACAGACGAAGTATGATAATACATTCAAAATGTAAAAACAAAAGAGACTTCCCTTGTCATCTTCTTGTAATTTGACTTAATTGGACTAGCAGAACAGGTAGCTTTTAGGTTAATTTCTAATCAACCTGTTCAGAGGTGTTTGTACACACTTCTGCATCAGGTAGGACTTAAACCTGAGCCTGTTGGATCAGGGACACTGTTCAGCTCCAGGGACACTACCACTGCACCACATGAAACATTTAGAACTCCCACCATTCAGAGTTACATAATTCTGCAGAAAGTGGGACTTCAACCCATGCCTCCTGGCCCACTGCACCACAAAAGCCTTCAGACTGCTTTTATGAATTATTTTATGAATGGCTTTCAGCAGTTTAGTTCATTCCTCAGAAAAATACTCTATAATAATGAGTCAACCTGCCTAGTTTAAACTGTAAACAGATCCTGGCAGTTACCTGTCAATCATCAATAACTGGTACATTCACAATGGGGACTTTTCTACCATCAGACTGCACTTGCCAACCAATCACCACTCTACTCTCTTGTAGTATAAATGCTAATTTTCTCCCTGAATTGGTCTTCTTATGAATTGTCCTGATGAGTACAAGCCAAAAAGCTATGGAAAAATGTATAATTTTCAGCAACTGTTAGCAGGCGAGTTAATCACGGCAGAATAGCTAACCTTTGGCCTGAAAGCTGGTATACATAAGTAGGTAGGAGAAAGCGAGGACTGCAAATGCTGGAGATCAGAGTTGAGTGTGTAGTGCTGGAAAAGCACAGCAGGTCAGGCAGCATCTGAGGAGCAGGAGAATCGACATTTTGGGCATATCCCATTCCTGATGAAAGGCTTATGCCCAAAACATCGATTCTCCTTCTCCTCAGATGCTGCATGACCGTCTGTGCTTTTCCAGCACCACACTCCCAATACTTACGTAATTGGTGCAGTGAAATGTCTAGTCAATGGTTACCCCAACATGTTCGTAATTTATCAATTTATCGGAATCTCAACGAGAGGTGGTTACACTCCTGCTTTTGCAAATGCCTTTGTGTTGAGCAAATGTTACTTGCTCCTGATTAGAACAAACTTAAATCTTGGTGCATGAATGAATAGAATGCATAGAGTCAACGGGTCAAAACACTACAAATATCCTTAAGCCTTTTCAGAACAGAAATGCGGAGACATTTCTTCAGCCAGAGAGTGGTGGGCCTGTGGAATCCATTGCCACGGAGTGCAGTGGAAGCCGGGACGCTAAATGTCTTCAAGGCCGAGATTGATAGATTCTTGTTGTCTAGAGGAATTAAGGGCTACGGGGAGAACGCTGGTAAGTGGAGCTGAAATGCGCATCAGCCATGATTGAATGGCGGAGTGGACTCGATGGGCCGAATGGCCTTACTTCCACTCCTATGTCTTATGGTCTTATGGTCTTAAGCCGCCCCACTTTTGAACTTACCATGTCGAAAAGGTCATTGATGAGGAAGCTGAAGATGACTGGACAAAGGAATATTGTTCAGAGGGACTCCTGTAGTAATGTCCTGTGGCTAAGGTGATCGGCTTTCAACTGTCTTTCAGTGGCCAGGTATGACTTCAACCAATTGAGGGTTTTCTCCCTAATTCCCTCTGGCTTGTATTTTCCTTGGGGTCCCTTGACACCACACTCAGTCAAATATTGTGATAATATCAAGAGCACTCACTTTAGGAATTTACCTCTTTTCTCCAAAGTTTAATGAAGTCTAGTGCAGAGTGTCTTGGCAGAAACCACACTGTGCATTGGTGGGTAGGTTATTGGTGAGAGAGTATTGCTTGAAAGCACTGTCAACAACTTTGCTGATGACTGAAACTGGAATGATGGGTGGCAATTCACCAGACTGAACTTGTCTTGCTTCTTGTGGACAGGACATACTAGGACAATTATCTATTTTGTGGTTTACATGTCAGTAATGTAACTCTATTGGAACAGCTTGACCACGGGCAGTTTTTGCTCTGGAGAACAAACGCACGTATCAAACAACTGAAAACGAATCAGTGTTAATTCATGTTACAGGAAGCTAACACAGCATTTGAAACTTGAGTATGAGTCATGAACTCTCTATCAAAGTAGACAGATTTTGCTGTCGCATGGCAATGACATACAAGTGCTAACTTGGGACTATATGCGGAGAGGAAGGAAGTGTTAGTTTGTATATCTCCTTTTTAGCTTCCAGAAGTTGGTGAGTGTTCAAGGTTTTAATTCAGTGAGCAGATATATGATTGGTGAATGTGTCAGATTTGATCCCTCAAAATATCAGTTCAAACCTCCTCAGAGGATACATAGCTATTACATTAAATTTATAACTTAACTCATTAAAAGTTACTTGCTACAGCTATAGAAAACAGTTGAGTGACTTCTAAAGAAAACTTGAAATCAATTTCACTAAAGTAAGCAGTGAAGATAGCAGGGTAAGAGATAGATTGCAATGAGAGCATGTCGGAACCGGTGAACAACTGGTCCACGACAACCATTTCTGTTACGTGTTCGCAGTTTGAGGAGCTACAGCCCAATCTTTGGAAATTTTGATGCATCAAGAATGTGGAAAGTTACCTGGACACTTTGTTCTTTCCCCTTCGATTACGTTTTTCAGATTGGTCTCCTGACAGGGACCAGAGTGTGTGACTATGAAAGGTTTGTGAGAAATTGGGATGTAGGAACAGACAAGCCTCACACTTGGCAGTTTTCAAATAAATTTGAGGTTATTGAAACCTGTGGTGGAATGATAGCAAGGATTGCATGGAGGTTGAGCAATATGATCATAGCACAGAGAACAATTCAAGTAAGGGACATAAAAATGAATGCAGATGTGTTAGACAGCATGGTTACTAGGACAAATTTTGTCTTCTAAAAGGTTGCATTGTCTGCTTGGCGCTGTTTCCTCAGGGCTGGAGAGGAATTAGAGTGGGAGGGTAAGTTGTAATGGCTCATGTGGTTGCCAATTACATGGGTAGGGCTAAGAAAGAGGTTCTAAGGGACTAAATTAGAAGCAGAACTACAAATGCAGTATTCTTTGGATCACTTCCTGAGCCACAAAGGGCAAATCAGATTATAGAATTAAACTTGTGGTTCAAAGATTGTAGAAATATGGGTTTTGATTCATAGGGCACTGGCACCAGTACTAGGAAAGGAAGGAGATATAACAGTTTTCACCTGAACCATTAAGAGCAAGGTCCTGGAAAATGGCAAAAATATGTCTGCAGTGAGTCTGTTATTTCAACTAATTAATAGGCAGAGAGAGTCCATTTGAATGGAGATTCAGAAAATTGAAGAGATTATACAGAACAGGTACTCAGAAAAACAAATACACCTTGGTTAATCCCTTGGACATGACAGCCTGTTTCATAATGTCTTAAAGGAGACAGATATTAGACTAGATTCCCTACAGTGTGGAAACAGGCCCTTCAGCCCAACAAGTTCACACTGACCCTCTGAAGAGTAACCCACCCAGACTCATTTCCCTCTGACTAATTCACCTAACACTAGGGGCAATTTAGCATGGCCAATTCACCTGCCCTGCACATCCTTGGACTGTTGGAGGAAACCCATATAGACACAGGGAGAATGTGCAAACCCCACGCAGTCACCTGAGGCTGGAATTGAGCTGGGACCCTGGTGTGTCTGTGATAGTGTTTGGTTATAATCTTCTAAAATTCCTCAGTTCTGGATTGGGAGCCAACAAATGTTAGAACAGTCTTCAAGAAAGGAGGGAGACAGAAAGCAGAAAACCACAAAGCAGTTGGTGTAGTAATTGCCACTGGCGAAAAACACTAGAATCAATTAAGGATATCATAACAGAGCATTTCATAAAGAATAATACAGGCAGAAGCCAAATGGCTTTATTTGAAAAGGAATTCATCATGGTTGATAAATTAGAGTTTTTGATGATGCAGCAAGTAAAGTGGAAAAGGGAAACCAGTAGATGTATTGTATTTAGATTTCCGAAAGGCATTCAGAAAAGGTGTCCAAAAAAAGATTATTGCGCAAGATAAGAAGTCGTGGTGTTGAAGATAGTATATTAGCTTGGTTAGAAAGCTGGCCAACTAACAGGAAATAGACAGTCAGGATAAATGGGTCACATTCATTTGGCAAGCATTGAACTAGTGGAATGCCACAAGGACTAGTGCTGAGTCCTCAACTATTTGTAGTCATGAATAGACGTTTGGCAGTAGTGAACTTGAGTATTGCTGAAAGAAAATACATTTTGTCAAACCTTTTTGACTTGAACTTATCAGGAAAATTTTCAATAATATTAATTTAAAGGAAAAAATGTTTACACTATATGAAAAGTGAGTGGTGATTGGTTGGTAAAGATAGAGATGTTTCCATGGAGAATGTACCAGTTAATAATGATTAACAGTTAACAGTTAAGCCTTAAGTTCTTAACCAGACAGGTTAACTGATTGATCCAAGATATTGCCCTGAGAACTTAATCAGCAAATAGCTGTCACATATTTTGTTAACATTTTATTTGTAAAAAACAGGGCTCTGCTTTAATATCTGTAGCTTCCAGTACACACTAAGTGTGCCACACTGTGACTTTGACAATTCTAAAATAGTGTGCCAGTATTACTGTTCACTCATAATCCAGCAAATGTTGCCATTTGTGGAATCACATGTTGGATACTGTTGTGTCAGTTGCGGTGAGTCGCAGAATTTTCAAAATGGGCACAAACAGAAAACAACATCACTCATTATATATCCACTGGAAAGACATTGTAGAAAGTATATAGTGGGCACTGAAAAGGTTTTCATGTCCCCATCTCTGAGCCAGAAAGTCTGGGTTAAAGTCCCACCTGTCCAGCACTGTGTCATTAGTCTATAATGCGGTTCCAATTGACAATTCTACTAATCAATTAATTTGCCAACTAATCAGCACTTTCTGTTCATATAGTGTAAATGTTGGTTTTGCACTTAACTTGCTTTGCTTGAGTTATTCTGATGAGTGAAAGATGTAAAGCTTTGATAATTCTTTTTACTTCAGCAATACTATAGTAATGACTCACATTAAATGACCAAATGTATTGCATTGAGATTTGCTGATTATTCAAAGATAGGTACAAAAGCAAGTTTTGGAAGACACAGAAAATTAAGCAAAATATAGACACATTAAGTGAATAGGCCAAAGAATGCAAATGGGGTACAATGTGGGAAAATATGAAGTTATCCAGTTTGTCAAGAATAGACTAGCAGAGTATTGTTTCAAAGGAGAGGGGGACAACAAAATGTTTGTTTATTGAGAGGTTTGAGTATCATTGTCATATGAATCACAAAAAATTAAAATGTGGAGGTGCCGGTGTTGGACAGGGGTGGACAAGGTCAGAGGTCAGACACCAGGTTATAGTCCAACAGGTTTATTTGAAATCACAAGCTTTTGGAGCATTGCCCAAAAGTACTTCACGTGATGAAGGGACAATGCTCCAAAAGCTAATGATTTTAAATGAACCTGTTGAACTATAACCTGGTGTTGTCTGACTCCTAACAATAAAATTAAGCTGCAGAAACAGCAAGTAATTAGGAAACCAAATTGAATTTTGTCCTTTGTTTACAAGGAGGATGGAGCATAAAACTAGGGAAGACTTGGTAAAACTGTACAAACAATAATGAAACTATAGGTGGAGTGCTGCATACAGTTTTGGTCAAATTAAGGAGGATATATTTCCATTGGAAGTCATAGAGTCATAGAGATGTACAGCATGGAAACAGACCCTTCGGTCCAACCTGTCCATGCCAACCAGATATCCCAACCCAATCTAGTCCCACCTGCCAGCACCCGGCCCATATCTCTCCAAGCCCTTCTTATTCATATACCCATCCAACCGCCTCTTAAATGTTACAATTGTACTAGCCTCCACCACTTCCTCTGACAGCTCATTCCATACACGTACCACCCTCTGTGTGAAAAAGTTGCCCCATGGTCTCTTTTATATCTTTCCCCTCCCACGCTAAACCTATGCCCAACTCCTGTACTCAATACTCTGACCAATAAAGGAAAGCATACCAAATGCCTTCTTCACTATCCTATCTCCCTGCGACTCCACTTTCAAGGAGCTATGAACCTGCACTCCAAGGTCTCTTTGTTCAGCAACACTCCCTAGGACCTTACCATTAAGTGCATAAGTCCTGCTAAGAATTGCTTTCCCAAAATGCAGCACCTTGCATTTATATGAATTAAACTCCATCTGCCACTTCTCAGCCCATTGGCCCATCTGGTCCAGATCCTGCTGTAATCTGAGGTAGCCCTCTTCGCTGTCCACTACACCTTCAATTTTGGTGTCATCTGCAAACTTACTAACTGTACCTCTTATGCTCGCATCCAAATCATTTATGTAAATAACAAAAAGTAGAGGACCCAGCACTGATCCTTGTGGCACTCCACTGGTCACAGGCCTCCAGTCTGAAAAACAACCCTCCACCACCACCCTCTGTCTTCTACCTTTGAGCCAGTTCTGTTTCCAAATGGCTAGTTCTGAGTAGTTCAGAGAAATTTCACAAGGCTGATTCTTTGGATGAAGGGCTTGGTTTATGAGGAAAAGTTGAGGCTATATTCATTGGAAGTGCTCTTAATAAGTATATAGAATTCCAAGAGGTTTCAGAAGGTGGCTGCTGACAGAATGTTTCCTTTTGTGTGGGCATCCGGAACTAGGAGGCGTAATTTAAAAAATAGGTCTCCCATTTGAGATCGAAATTAGGAAACATTTCTTCTCTCAGAGGATCATTAGTCTTTGAAAGTCTTTTCCTCTGGAAGCAATGGAGGCTTGGTCATTGAAAAATGTCAAGTTGGACAAATATCTGATTGACATGGGAGTTGAGGGCCACTGAGGACAAACCAAAAGTGGATTTAAAGCCACAGTCAGATCAGCCAAGATGTTTTTGCACTGGGGAACTGGCTTAATGGACTGAATAACTTACTCTTGCTTCCATTTCCTAATATTTTCTGAAAAGTATCTCGCCCATAATTTTAATCAGGTTATGATAGAAGTACAATCTCTGCACTATGATTTATATCCCAATGAAATGCTACAGAATCCCATTTCATGCAATAATATCTTTCATATGCAGCATTTTCATGCAGAAGAAAACTTCAAGCTATTTAACTTTAACAAAAGATTGTAGAATGGGAGGTTTTCATATCATGTTGACATATTCATACCTCAACAATCACAGGATAGGCAGATGCACCAAAGCTAAGGTCAAAGGCCAGTAGCTGAAAACATGAACAACATCTGAAAGAGTTAAGTTAACATCAGTACATTTAATCAGTGTTGCATCAAGTATACAAAACCAGATATGCACAGAGTTTAAACAATATAGAAAGGTCATAATTTTATGTCTTGGATGATGTAAACATGAGTGTATCTAGCAAGTTTAGAAAAGATTTGTAGCTCAGGTTGAGGTTCTGGATGTAGGTTTGCTCGCTGACCTGGAAGGTTCGTTTGCAGATGTTTCATCACCACACTCGGTAACATCATCAGTGAGCCTCTGGTGAAGCATTGGTGTTAGTATCCCACTTTCTATTTATGTATTTAGATTTCCTTGTGTTGGTGATGTCATTCCTGTGTTGATGTCATTTCCTGTTCTTTTTCTCAGAGGGTGGTAACTGGGGTCTAAATCAATGTGTTTGTTGATCGAGTCCTGGTTGGAATGCCATGCATCTAGGAATTCTTGTATGTGTCTCTGTTTGGCCTGTCCTAGGATGGTTGCGTTGTCCCAGTCATAGTGGTGTTCTTCCTCATTTGTATGTGAGAATATTAGTGAGAATGGGTCATGTCTTTTTGTGGCTAGTTGATGTTCGTGTATCCTGGTGGCTAGTTTTCTGCCTGGTTGTCCAAATGTAGTGTTGCTACAGTTCTTGCAAGGTATTTTGTAAATGACATTAGTTTTGCTTGTTGTCTGTATAGGATCTTTCAAGTTCATTAGCTGCTGTTTTAGTGTGTTGGTGAGTTTGTGGGCTACCATGATGCCAAGAGATCTGAGTAGTCTGGCAGTCATTTTTGAGATGTCTTTGATGTAGGGGCGAGTGGCTAGGGTTTCTGGACGCATTTTGTCTGCTTGTTTTGGTGTATTGCTGAGAAATCGGCGGACTGTGTTCACTGGGTACCTATTCTAGAAAGTGGGCCACTAACACCAGTGCTTCACTGGAGGCTCACTGATGATGTTACCCAGTATGATGATGAAACATCTGCAAACAAAACTTCCAGCTCAGCGAGCAAACTCACATCCAGGAGTGCATCTTTTCATAGAGATTAATAAATGTAATTCTACCACAAGCATATCAACATATGAATTAGGCGCAGAACTAGACAAGATGGACACCAAGCTACTCTGCCATTCAAGGAGGTCATGACTCATTCTGTTAGTGTTACAAATCCCACAGTCCCTTCTAGCCCCATAACCTTTGATACCTTTGCCTAGCAAGCATGTATCCACCTCCACCTTAAAAATATTCATCAATGACACCACCTCCAATACCTTCTGAGGCAGTGATTGAAGATTTCCCTCTTCTCTGTCCTAAAAGGATGACCCTTCATTTTAAAACAGTGTCAGCATGTCCACTTTGTCAACAGCATTTAGGATTTTATAAACTTCAAATCACCTCCTACCGTTCTAAACTCTTTTGAAAACTATCCCAACTTGACTAATGTTTCCTCAAGAGTTCTACTTTTTCAATCACCTCTGAACTGCCTGAGATGGATTTACATCCTTGGGTAAATAAGGAGGCCAAAACTGTACACAGTATTCAAAATGTGGTCTCACCAATGCCCTGTACAAAATTACGCATGCTATGCTTCTGCTATGTCCAATTCCTCTTGCAATAAAGGATAGTACTCCATTAGCCCTCCTGATTATGTGCTGTACCGGCAACCTAACCGTTTGTATTTGCACCTTGGAATTCTGCAATTGTTCTCCATTTAAATAATACTGTTTTTTCATTCTTTGTCAGAATGAACAACTTCACATTTTCCAACTTTATACTCCATCTGTCAAATTTTTCCCCATTCAAACTTTATCCATCTGCAACTTTTTTTGTACTCTCTGTAACTTACTTTCATGCGTTTCTTTACGTCATCTGCATGTTTCGCCAACGTGCCTTCAATCCCCTCATTAAGTAATTGATACAAGTTGTAAAAAGCTGAGGGTCCAGCACAGACACTTACGGGACCCTGTTTGTCATGTGTCGCAAAACTTAACAATTTTATCAACCTCAAGAAAACTTGCCATGTCCTCAATTCCAGCCTTGCATTCACTGTTAAGTTTTATTATGTAGCAATGTTGCAGTACATGCAGTAGGTAACAGTAATCTGGGAAGCTTGAGGGCAGCAGCTATCACACATGATACTGCTATTGTATGGTCTATAAATATCTTAGTAGCTGGTTTAGCCTTGTGATTATATCCACTTGAAGTTTGTGTGACTACACTGAGGAAGACATTAAATTGGCTTGACAATGGTACATTGGTCTCTGAGGAGCCATCTTTTCTGTCTCCTTTCATCTTCAACTGCGCTGAGCACACATTAATGTCACAAAATGGAAGTGTCATTTCCATGCTGAAAACTTTGAAATAGCTCGTGGTTAAATGTAACATTAATAATAATATTTATAAGTTGGATTTCTTGTTCCTAAGCCTTATTATGTGCTTCGTTTAATTATATCAGGAAATTAGAAAAGCATATAGCAAAGATAATGAAGTTGGTGAACGATAGCCTTCTAGAGTCTGGATAAGCCAAACTGGCAAATGAACACATGGAATGGAATACAGTCTGTTAGTACAATGTTGAGGAACCCTTTAAGGACGAGTCTATTCTAGATAATGCATTTTGTAGTGATACACGTTTGTAAGTTCGTAAAGTATCAAGAAATAGAATAGAATCATACATTGTGGAAGCAGCCCACACTGACCCTCCAAAGAGCATCACACCCAGGCCCACCTGATCCCTGAAACCCTGCATTTCCCATGGCTAATCCACCTAACCTGCACAACTCAGGACACAAAAAGCAGGTTAGCATGGCCAATCCACCTAACCTACACCTCTTTGGACTGTGGCAGGAAACCTGGGAACTTGGAGAAAACCCACACAGACACAAGGAGAATGTGCAAATTCCACACAGACAGTCGCCCAAGGCTGGAATTGATCCTGGGTCCCTGGCACTGTGGGGCAGCAGTGCTAACTGCTGAGTCACCGTGCAGTTCTGCAATTTTAGCAGTGTGTGGCTTGTAGAATTTGCTATAATCTTTACAGGAATAGTAATGGTGAATGACGTCAATTTTGCAGTCATTACTACCATAAAAATAAATGTGAGTATGATACAGTCAAGTCCAAAATTAAGATCTTGGAGTCTAAACAACGCAAAATATGAAGGAATTTAAGGCAAGTTAAGGTTAGTTTGGGAAAATGGCTCAAAATATGACATAGTTCAGTAATGGCAAACACTTGAAGATTAATAGAAAACCACAACATTTCCATTAAAGAATAGCAAGTCTGAAGATATTAAAATTACTAAAATATTATTTAACAAGTATTAAAAATTAGGAAGAAATGGCTAACAAACTGAAAAAGGAATAGAAGTTGAGAATGGTTTTAAGAGAACAAAAAATCAGAATATCTTTTATAAGTTAAAAAGGAAGACAATAACAAGGTGAGTATGGGTCCTTTTAGACACAGACGGAAGAAATTATACTGGGAAATAAAGGAATGGTGAAGACTCCAAAACAAAAATTGTTTTCATGTAAGCAAACACATAAGCATATCAGAAATTGTGAATGTAGGTTTGCTCAATGACCTGCAAGTTTCGATTTCAGACATTTCGTCACCATACTAGGTAACACCATCAATGAGCCTCCGGGTGCTGGTGGCATGGCCCACTTTCTATTTATGTGTTTAGGTTTCCTGTGCTGGTGATGTCATTTCATGTGGTGATGTCATTTCCTGTTCTTTTTCTCAGAGGATATCAACAAACACATTGATTTGGATCCTATTTACCACCCCCTGAGATAAAGAACAGGGAATGACATCAGCACAGGAAATGACATCACCAACCCAATGAAACTTAAACACATAAATAGAAAGCGGGCCATTCCACCACCTCTTCATCTGGAGGCTCACTGATGATGTTACTGAGTATGGTGACAAAACGTCTGAAAACGAACCTTCTAGCTCAGCGAGCAAACCTACATCCACAACCTCAGCCTGAGCTACAAATCTTCTCAAAACTCGCTAATATCAGAAATTATGAGAAATGAATGTTCTGTTACGCAAAATTTAAAACAACCAAATAAAAAACATTGAAAAACTAACAGGAATAAAAATGAATATATTCCCTAGATCTGAAATTTATACCCTAGAATTTTAAAAGAACTGATTGCAAAACCAGTGGATGTATTCATTTTGCTGTTCTAGAATTTCCTAGATTCTAAAATGATCAGTGAATTTGAGGATAGCAAATGTAACTCTCTTCACCAAAAAAGAGGAGGTGGAGAAAGCAGATAACCATTGTTAACCTAATATCATTAGATAGAATGTATTCTTAATGATGTGCTAACAAGGTGATTGGAAAATCATATAATTAGGCAGAGTCCAACTTTTAATAAAGGAAAATAATCTCTGATGTATTTAAAAAAATTTTCTATTATTCACAATATATTAAAACATAAACACCAGCGGACCTGCAATGTTAATTCTGCTTTCTCTCCACAGATGTGCCAGAGCTGCTGAGTTTTTCCAGCAATTTCTGTTTTTGTTTCTGATTTCTAGCACCTGCAATTCTTTAGTTCTTAATTAAAACATAAACTTTTTTTGCACTCCTTTCAACATATGCTGAACCAAGGAATTGATGGCCTCTTAAGTATGGAGTCAAAATAAATTAATGATTTGGAGATGCCTTTGTTGGACTGGGGTGTACAAAGCTAAAAATCACACAACATCAGGTTATAGTCCAACAGGTTTAATTGGAAGCACTAGCTTTCAGAGTGCTGCTCCTTCATCAGCTGGTTGTGGAGCCTGATTGAAGGAGCAGCGCTTCGAAAGCTAGTGCTTCCAATTAAACCTGTTGGACTATAACCTGATGTTGTGTGAAAAATAAATTAACACACTCTCTCTGTGTCTCAATGTCAGTATTGAATTTCTTCTAACTATCCTGATATCTCTTTTTACTAGCGCAAACATTACTTTAGTGGAAGTTCAATATTGAAAAATGCAGCAGGGCATTGTATAATTTTTGCAGTGCACGGGAATCACTGAGCAATTAATCTATTCTTCGGATAGTTTACTGCAAGTTGTTGAGGTTACTTCTGATGCTCCCATCTTCCCGGTCATCTTCTTCCAGATGACTGCTGTTAGTCCTCCAAATGCAAGTCTTTCTGTGTGGTCAACTTGCATAATACACAGTTTATCATTACAATATAGGATGCTTGAAGATGTTTGTGAAACCTCAATCTTACTTCAACAGTCTGGTGAGATCGGTCATGCTGATGGTCCCATGCACATGATCCTTGCTGTTTTCTCCAGGCACTATGGAGATGCAGAGAGGATGTCATAAGCCACATATGTATCCTTCAGCCTGAAGCAGACTACATCCATAATCCCGGGAGGTCGGGGGGGTGGGGATACTTAAGGATCACAGGATAAATGCATTGTCACTACTGATTATTTTGGACAAGCTTGTATGATTTTGTTTCTGATGATCAGAGATGACCTGTAAATGTTCTGACCTGAACATTTATAGCACATCTTTTCTGTGAATGAAAGGTAGTGCCTTGAGGGCACCACGAAATCACTTACCAAGCTCTGTAGAGAAGGAAAGTAGTTTTCTTTTGAGCTCATTGAGAAAGGTGAGGTACTGTGGACTGCTGAATGTAAATGTGTGTGAAAACTGAGAGATGGAACTGTTATGATCCCAGCTGATCTTACTGCTGGATGAAGCAGATCCCACTATGAAACCTGATTTCAAATATTAAAACAATAAGATCCAATAAGGTGGTCGTCCACTAAAACACAAGCATGAATGCTGCAGATTTGGTCTTGATATCAAAACAGATGTTTATTATGAAAAAGAAATGAAGATAAAATAAAATATATTAATCCATTTACATATAAACACTATTTGAATGATTTCAAAGCACATGGGATTTTATTGTACCATATTTTCCCAACATGATCCTTTTAAATACCAATGAGAGTTTCATTCTCTGCCACATCTTCACTTTATTGTTTTTTAACCAATTCTCAGTCTAGAATATGATTAATGAATCAATAAAAGGCTCACAATTGAGCTTAAATTGTCTTAGCTTCAAATAACTTCTTCAGATTTATAAGCAACACTTCTGGTCTGGAATTTTCAAGCTGTACTGAGGTACACTATTTGCTAACTGGATTGAACTAACTCCTTTCTAAAGGAGACAATACCTGACTTCAACCAGGTTTTCTGCAAACTGATACCATAAGCCTTCTAATTTGTGCAGTTCTCACTCACACTGTACCTCCCTGTGACACCCACCATTGGTCAAGAGAAAATAAATGAATGCCTGATTTTGCTAAGCAAAAGCAAGCTAATACATTTCAGTATTTACTCTCTTCGACTGTAGAACACTTAACATGCAAATACATTCCCATTATTACTTCAGCAAGTAATGTCTCTCCTATACTGGTTTAAAAATCATGGCTCTCGAGAGACGGACAAGTTAATTATTAAATCCTTCATTCACAACAGCCAAAATCCACATGCTACTAGTGCAAAATTCAAACTCTAAACTGAATGACATATACAAATAAAACTTAAACCTTACATCACAACTTCCCATAAAAAGCAATGGAAAGATTTCTTTAAGAGGCATTTTCATTACTCAAAATTTACATTAACACTATTTCTATGCCACATTAATAATCGTAACATCGACATTAAACATATGATGAGTTACACAATAATCACAAGCTCATGCCACCACAGCACTATGACCTTCATGTGTGCTCTTGATAAAATGCCATGATAATATTTTCTTGACCTGGCACATACATGATTTTCAAGTTCGAGAGTTAAGCTCCACTGAAATAAATGTATATACTTCTCCTGAAATGTCACTAAAAAAGTCAAAAGATTGTGGCCCATGTAAACAGGAGTCTTTTTGTTGGTGATGGATATTTCAAAGTGATGTAGAGCAACACAAGACTGAAGGTCTCCCTTCTCAAACATTGAATATATTTATTGACAGGCAGTTATTGAAAAATAACTGACGAGTAGCTGAATCCCCAACTCATCATCTTGCAGTAAAACACCTCACATTGGTGGCACTGACATCACCAGCCAGTTTAAATGGCTTTTCATACTTTGATGCAGCTAAAACTTATGCAGTTGTCAGCTCGGCATTCAAGTTGTCAAAAGTATTCTGAAATTCTTGCATAAAAACAGAAAACAAATCAGGATTCGGCCATTCAGCCCCTCAAGCCTGCTCCACAATTCAACAAGATAATGGCTGATCTTTCATGTCAACTCAGCATAGCTGTCAACTTCATGATATTTTCAAAAATCTATATACCTCCTTTTTAAATACTTTCAATGATCTAGCTTTCAAAACTCTCTGGGATACAGAATTACAGATATTCACTATGGAAAAATAAATTATTTTGTATCCCAGTTTTAAATGAGTGCCCCATTATTCTGTAACTCTGTACACTAGTTTGAGAATCCCCCATTCTTGTAAACATCTTCTAAAATCTGCCCATCAACCCCCTTAGAGCATTTAATGCTTCAATAAGACTACCCCTCATTCTAATGAAAACATTGCCGAATCTGTTTGGCTGTTCATGCTAAGTCAACCCCTTCATTACAGAATCGGCATTGTGAATCTCTTTCAATCACACATTCAGTCTCCACCACTGGAATATCCATTGTTTTCTAAAACATAGGGACCAAAGCTGTACAGAGTTTTCCAGGTGTAGTCTCACCAACATCCTGTACAGTTGTAACAAAATGTCTCTACCTTTGAACATCAATTCCCAAGCAATAAAGGCCAAAATTCATTTTTGTTATTGTGTTGACTTTGCAACATCAATAAAGAGACTTAATGACTTATTTGGTTTTAATTCCATCATGACAGGTGATTTGCAGCTTCTTGGTTCATTAATGCCATTGTCCAGCATGAATTTAATCTCTTCAGTGAATTTCTCTGGATTGAATCTGTAAGCGTTTTGCTTTTTCGGTAACACACCCATCCATCATATTAATAGCATGAACGGTTGAAAATGTTTTTTATTCCTCCTGGCCTATTAACACACATTGATTGTTGATTCTCTAAAAACATTTGTAGGTCACTTTCGTAGGTTTCTAGAAGATATGACACTATGCTATCTAATAAGTACCCTCCATATTAACCAATCTGATTGCTGGAGGGTCAACTTTTGAATGCTTGATTTTTGATTCATTCTCCAATTGTTCTGATATTTTTATTTTGCTTCCTATTCCTTTCACAATAAATCAATACACTTTTCACCTGATGTACATCTTTGTCATATTATCTAACATGAGAACATGACAGACTCGCTAAATCTTTCTCCTGTCTGGAGTAATCACTACTCGAGTTTCTTTTTGATTTGATAAGATCCGCACTGTTACTGGCTCCCCAGAGAGAAAATTTAACTGCTCTAGTATTCATTGTTCGTTGAATACCTTTCAAATGATTTTTGGCAAACTCGCATGTGTTGGCCAGTGTCTTTTCAAAACTCAAAAAAGAAGACTGGAAGCATAGCCTCTGAACATTAATTAATCATTTTTTCTTTAATCACTTTAAATGGTCCTTTCACCTCATGCCCACATATATATTCAAAAGGACAAAACATTGTGGACATTTTAGGATCATCACTAATGGAGACAATAACAAAGGAATTATCTTATTCCAATCATTAGGGCATTCTTGATAATAAGCTCTAAACATAGTCTTGTATGTCTGCTGCCACCTTTCCAGTGCAACTTGAGATTGGGATGATAAGCTAACTAGGCCAATTAGTCATAAATTGTATAAATATTTACAATATGAGAGTTGAACCTTGATCTGATTATATTTCTTTGAGTAACCTATATCTTAATAAAATGAATTGACTGTTCCACTATAAGTTTTGTAGTACTTTTTCCTTATGACACTGCTTCAAGAAATCTTGTTGAAACATCCACAATCATTAAAACATTTCGATACCCATTCCTGATTTAACAGAGGAGAGATACATAATCTACCAAGACACTGCAAAATGGTACTTCTGGAGAAACTGTTATTACACTGAATCTGAACCAGGTCTTGTGAAATAAAACAAAAAGCTTTCCAAGCTGTGGGACTCCCTCAAACTTCTTCTAAACCAAAAAGCAAGTTTATGCCTTTCAATGTTTACTTTTCAATCATATAACTCTCATCATACAAACACATTTCCATCAACAATGATCCATGGCTAATTGCCCTTCTGAATGTTGTTTCAATGGCCCTGAGACCAGTTCTATCAGGTTTTTCTGGTAGACTGACAGGGCAGGATCACTCTAAAAATAATGCCATTCCTAATTTAAATTTCCTGCTGGCTTCAGACAAACAGACACATGTTGGGAATGCAGTGAACGTACTTTCCTTAAGTTCACTGCCTGCCCTAAGGTTTGTAGGCAGATAAAGCTGAATTATAAATCTGTTTAGATGGAGCATGAGAGAAATTGCTCATTTAGTGCACAGTTAACATAAATGTTGAAAGTAAAACTTGGCTGTGGGCATTGATATGAACAATGCTTACTTAGCAGTTGCACTTCAAACTACTGAAGCCTCTTTTTGTTAGCCTGAGATATTGTACTCTGACTAATGTCTTGGATGGCAATGTGGATTTTATCAACCATCTCTTTTACTTTTGGAAATCTATCAATCCAATTAATGGAAGCTACGATTGACATAGTGCTTTTACTTTCAGTGGTCAAGATGATTTTGCTGAGATTTCCTCACCAATCTGATGCATCTCCTGTGACAAAATTTCTAGTGTATCTAATATTGTCTGCATTTGTCCAAAAGAATCAAAGACATAACACTTGAGAGCTTTTGCCACTTTGACAGCCACTTATTATTGATTACAGGTTTTCTTTGAACATGTGTCACAACTGTCTCTGTTTAACATGAACACAAAGTAGACTACAGTGGTTACCATCTGTCACTATTAAAAATACTTTTAAATCCTTTTCATCTTCCCTCATTAAATCTAGTATTAGGAAATTGTTGCATAAAATCCCCATCCTAATGAATTAAAAGTGCTGTCACATGTAAGGTTTTGATTCCCAACACATGAACTTGGCCGGTCTTTAATATTCATTGCAAACTGCTGTGATTAGGGTACTATACACACAAGATACTAAGACAGTAATTTATAAGTCACCTTACCTGAAAATTTGCAATTGTAGCCTGATAAAGACACAGAAAATTAATTTCCATTGACAAGATTTACAATAATTTTGAGTGCTAAATTCAATAGGTAGGAAATACCGGTATTCAGTAACTCTCAAAATTATAGGAGCTGACATTATATGAACCATAAACATTAGTTACAGTACATAGCAATTTGCAGCCTTATGTGAGATATTTAAATTCTTATTTAGCACATGATTATAGATCATTTCTAAACTTTAGTAATCACAGATGTTCTTATGATAATCTCGGATTCTAGTTGATTCTATGGATTATTAGATCGCTCACCTTTCTGATGTTCCTTGACTTCTGGTGGAAGATTCAATGTTTAGTTCAGCAATTAATAGAAGTTGTGTAATTAACATTTTCATGTTCTCATAGGCCTGTACTGAAGCACTTGTTCCAGAATATTTTTCAAAATATGCCCGAAGCTGTGAAAGATTTTACATTAGATTATACACTTCATGTTTTATATATGTACTTCATGATGTATTAATGTTTAGCATTTCTTTTTAAAGTAACTGAACCATGTTTCGTAACTAAATAAATGTGTATAAAGTACATCTCTTGGTGTTTTACCAGAGAAAGTATCTCATGATTAGCATGGAATATAAGGGATTGTTTAAACTTTACTCACTCAGCAGCTATGAGGAAGATGCCCTAGAACTTGTGATTCAAACATCTTCTATTTGCTTCACCAATGGCAGCTGTCTAAGGTCTAAGGCCCTACACTCCAGAATTCCCTCCTCAAACCTCTGCATTTTTCTTTCCTCCTTTTTAAGATGCTCTTAAAACAGACATCTTTGACCACACTTTTGGTCAGTGTCTTTAACCAAGCTACGTATTGAGGTATAATATTTGCCTGTTAATTCCTGTGAAGTGTGTTGGGAATACATATTTGCAGTCAATGGCTGAATATCCATTAAATGATTGGGAGACACCATCAAGTACGATGTACCAAATTCTTAAATTTCATGTAATAGCCTTAAAATCTGAAATCACAGAACATATGACTATACCAGAACCTTCGCTATTACCCCAATGTTCCTCTCCATCTAACATATAAGAAATGTATTTGTCAGTCAAATTTTATATTATTGCAGTCATGTGAAAGCACCCACAGCCATCTAGAATTTGATGCTAGCCCAGATTATTGTCCAAAGTTTGATGGCACCATGATGGTAAACATCATACAGCATGTGATAAGTACTAACATCATTCCACAAATGATTTGCTACCCTCTGCTAAGAGTACTGCTGCTCATTTCTTCCTGCATACAGATTAGAGTCAGAAGGCAACTGGCAATATATTGAAGTCATCACATTGTACTATAACAGGTATTGCATGCAGTGGAGCTGCAACAGTGGTTTCCATTGTTAGCTATTCTGACATCAGTTAGAATATGGTAACTTCACATTATATTTTCAAGACAGACATAGATTCTTGAAAACAAGGGGGAGAACATTTATCAGGTAGATGGAAATATGGATTAAGCAGATCAGCCACAATCTTATTCAATGGCAGAGAAAGTTCAAGGAGTCGAATGATCTATTTCTTTAAATTTATATATTCACATATCATGCTTGCTCTTCCATTCTCATTAAAAAGTTTGACTTGAGCCTTCCCGCAGTTCCATATTCTGGCCACCTGGTGATGCTGAGAAGCAGTATCGTCATCTTAGCTTAGTCACTACTGTGATTGCTTGCCACTGTTTCAAATAAATAGTTTAAGTTTTGACTTCATAGTTATCGATATAAAATTGCATAATATTTGTTATTTTCCTCTAATTGCTAACATTTCATCCCAAAATTAATTTCTGTTAATGAAAATGAAATTGTTTCCCTTTTAATATAACACAAAAGAAATTAATCCTGGGTTTAGGAGAGTCATATTGTCTGAACACTAACTCTGTTTCTCTCCACAGATGCTGCGAGACCTGCTGAATTTCTCCAGCATTTTCTGTTTTCCATTAAGCTAGATTCTGTCCAGCATGAAGCCAAAAGAACCAATGTTATTGATTAGTCTGGACAATTCCATGAGATACTATTACATAAACATAGCAGAGCACTATTTTTACTGATCTTCACAAGGGCTGATCTTTAAATAAGAGTGCTTTCCATTTTCTATTTTAATTTACAAATTAACTGCCCTATTTAATTTAATTTTATAATCTAGACTATTACCTCAAATCAGTGCAGAGGAAGTGTAGCACTGATGAAGATGCCACTTTTTCTTTTGATGTTTCTCAGCTACCCTCGTAGATGTATACAAAAGATCTCTAATATCCACCTGTAAACAATGAATGTCTAACCCAATATTTATTCCATCTCTAGCACCATCAAAACAAATTATTTGTCATTATCACATTACTGATTGTGGGATAATGCTGAGGGAAATTTGCCTTCTTTGCTTTTCTATATTACAGCACTGATAACATTACAAAAATATTTAATTTGCTGCAAAGTACTGTAGGATATCTTGGGGTCAAGAAAGCTACTACATAAATAGAAGCTATTCCTAACCTAGTTAAGTAATTTCTTAGCATGCAAAATGAGGATAATTGAAATATATGGGAAGAAGACAGTTTTCTTATTGAGTCTAGCTTATTGTATTTATTGTGGTTCTCATAAACACTTTCTCTATGAACAGGACTATTAAATTACACACATAAAACATATAACTTTTAAATTAGTAATTACTTATATTGTATAATAATTGACTCAGTCAAATAAACGTCAATTAAGAAGATACTCGGAACTCAAGCCTGAACAGTGTAGATTGGAACATTTACTAGCAAATTATCCACTCTCTGTCCTTCAATGTTAATTTAGTTGTTTGTTCAATGAGTTTCTATCCGATAACTTGCTATTTTAGCATATTTGATATGATAGCACAAGTAAATGTTACTCAAGTGCAAACTGACACAACTACAGAGTACAGCTCATACAGAGACCATTGCAACACCCAGTAATAAACTTGTGTTGACTAAAAGACAAACTACTATAAAAAGAAACAGCAATAACAAATGCATTATTCTACTTTATACTCAAGCAAACATTGGAGAATTCAGTCCTTATTTGGAGCATATTATGCTTTGGGTTTAACCTGGCTGAAGTATTCACAATTCTATTTGCAGTCAAACTATAAATATTTATACCTCGGATACAAAGAACTTCTTATTGGGTTCACTTTGGACGAGTCCTGTTGAATGAATGAATGCTCGTAGGGGAGACAGTGATGTCACTAAAACATACACTCTAAGAATTGCAGAAAGACCATCTATAGGAACGGTCTTTGACTTTCCTGAAAGTGCTGTGTATCTAGGAAGGAACAAAACACTAAAATGAATCTAGGATAAAACATTTTACAAATTTAAACTAGAAATGGGCAACAAATTAATTGGTGATAAAGCATAACCAAACATGTTTTTTCTCAGCCAAGAGAGACTTTACGGAAACAAAATTGCAGACTGGATGCCTACTGTAAATGATTTCTTTCTGACAATATTATTTTAATATTTTTTACACACAGGATAAGAGTTGCAGCTTGGGACACTTTGGCATGGAGTGTCATATAAAGCACAATAGAATTCACAATAAAGCTTCTTTAATGTTGCTGCAAAAATGTATCACAGCCAGCGTTACAACTTTTCATTTTCACTTGAGTTAGTTAAAGATACGAAGTTGTGTTTTCCAAGAATTTTAAGGAAATTAAGAATTGTATACATCAATAACAATTCATATGAAAAAGATGCAGTGCACAAGGACCGGTGTGTAGTTAGCACCATACATTTGACTGAGAATAATGATAGAACATGTCCAGGGAAGGATAAGCCTTCACATTAGCTTAACATCAGTAGTAGACAAAAAAACTTGACCAGAGGGGAAAATTGGGAAAAAAATAAGTCAATGGATCAAAAATATAATAGTGAATGGTTAGAATTAATTTCAAAAAGTAAAGTCTTGCATGACCTCTCACATTGAGGTAAGCGATATATGGCCTATGTTTCATAACTATTATTGGTCCCAAATACCCTCCATGTGCATTTGCACACTCTATACTCTGTATAGAGCCAATGAATCTTGTATAATAGTGAGTGTTAAAAAGCTTTCAAAAATTAACTCATAACGAGTTCTGAGAAGATTTTTAGCTCAGATTGAGGTTCTGGATCTAACCAGAACTCTATCAACACACACATTGACTTGGATCCCATTTACCACTCCCTGAGAAAAAGAACAGGAAATTAAATCACCACAGGAAATGACATCATCACAGGAAATGACATCACCAACCCAAGGAAAGCTAAACACATAAATAAAAAGTGGATCATACCACCAGTGCTTCATCTGGAGGCTCACTGATGATGTTACCTAATATGGTAACGAAACATCTGAAACCGAACCTTCCAGCTCAGCGAGCAAACCTACAACCATTAACTCATAAACTCCCACTTTCTTAAAAAAATCTTTCCCAACAGGTGAATATAAGTCTGTATTATTGACACTTGTAAGGTATCAATAGATGAAACTGCAAGCACTTGAAACCTCCTTATCGTGTGTAAGTAAGCACTGTGCAAATGGCAGAACGTATCAGATACTCACAATCAACAATAAAACAAGTCTGTCCTTGGCCTCAGCTATTTTAATACCATAATGGATGATTGGCTTTCAGCCAAGAATGTATAATGAAGCAGCCTCATGGAGGATATTTGTTTACTTTAAAAAGCTGGTGACAATTTATCCAATGAAGGTATGCCTCCTGATCAGTTGCTGGTTTATATCAATTCTGATGAAACGTCATTGATATAAAACATTAACTCTGTTTCACTTTTAATAGATGCTGTTTGATTTGCTGAGTGTCTACAATATTTTCTTTTCTACTTCAAAGCTACTGCTTGCAGAAGACTGATGCTAATGGCTACCTGATGCCTCATTCCACAAATGGGGAACTTTAAAGAATATTGTATTAACACCATATAAGACAACGGAACAAAGATTACTGCTCAAAAATGGCACTTTATTAAATTATGCATTTCACTTACTGTTTCACATCAATTTCGTTGTCCATATCTTGAAGCTTTAGAGAAGGGATATTTCCATCTGGAGACATCGAGATTCCAGCCCTTATCCTGTTACTGATTGTTTTTGGCTCTACATAATAGTCTAAGCACATAGATGGAAGAACCAAAGGTTGGAGGACTGAAGGACAAAGTACAAAAGTACGTTACATGGTATTTCTTTGGAAGCCATTTTATCAGGTATATTTTCAATACTGCAGTTATCTTGAATTAAACATACTATCATTTATAATTCGGCTAATCATTTAATGCCCAACAGCAATTTACACACCTTTTGCTCACAGGTATGTAATATTCAATGCAGAAAGTTCATCAGTATGACAAATTTCCAATACAAGTGAAACATAACAAGTCAATAAATGAGACAGAATCACAGATTAACAGAACTATTACAGGGCAGAAGGAGGACATTTGGCTCATCACATCTGCACCAGCTCTGTTATCTAGTGCCAATCTCCTGGTGTTTCCCCATATCTCTCTACACCATTGCTATGTTACCACCATTACTACATTGGAGTAGGTTCTCTTTGTAATACAAAACATGAAACTTTGAAGGGATATATTAATTACATGCTGACCAGTAATATTACTTTGCTTTGTAATACATCCCATGCATTGGAATCTAGAAGCTTTTTTAAAGATTAGCCTAAATCACAACAAAGATCTCCACAAAAAGAATGAGCAGATTTTTGAATTGTTTACAATCCACATTAATGACTTGCAGGAAAAAAGTGAATGTTCTGTAGCCAAACTTGAGGATGATACAAAAATAGATGGAAAGCAGATTACAAGAGGAATACAAACAGTTAACATAGAGTTATTGATAGATTATATAGATGGGAAAAAGTTGGCAAATGGAGTATAATGTGGAAAAATGTGAAATGAACCATTTCACATTTTTCCACATTATAGTCCATTTGCCAACTTTTTGGAAGGGACAATAAAAGGTAAGAATGATGTTTAAATGAAGAAAAACTGAAGAATGCTACAACATAAAAGGATTTGTAAAGGAAACACGGAAAGCTAGCACACAGATGCAACAGGTAATCTGGAAGGCTAATGGAATATTGACCCTTATTTCAAAGGGTTGGAGTATAAGAGTTGGGACGTTTTATTGCAACTGTACAAGGTGCTGGTGAGATCACATCTAGAGTACTGTGAGCATTTTGGTCCTCTTATTTAAAGAGAGATATCATTTCATCAAAGGCAGTTCAGAGAAGGTTCACCAGGACGATCCCTGGTAGGGGGGGATTATCTTATGAGTAAAGCGCAAACAGCTTGGGTCTCTACTCACTGGAGTTTAGAAGAATGAGAGGCGATCTCTGAGAAACATATAGGAGACAGAAAGGGGGCTTGACAGGCTAAATGCTGAGAGGATGCTTCCTCCCTTGGGAGGGTCTAGGTCCAGAGGCCTTAGACTAAAGGGATATCAATTTAAGACTAAGATGAGAAAAAATTTCTTCTCTTTGAGAGTCTTTGGAACAGCTCTGGGAACATAGTCTTTGTGTATATTTAAGGCTGAGGTAGATAGATTCTTGATCTGTATGGGAACCAAGGGTTAAAGGGAAAACACAGCAATGTGGACATATGGAATGTCAAATCAGTCATGGTCCTAATGAATGACAGAACAAGCTTGAGGGGCTAAATGACCTACTCCGTTCCTATTCCTTATCAAGTTAACGACATTACAAAATATTATGCATTGTATGTATAACAAATCAAAGGATGTGCAACCATTTAGCAGTGTAACTATGCCAGTCAAATTAAGATATAAAGAATAACAATAAAAATTCCTAACTCCATCTATTTTTGACATAGTGGATCTACTTTTAGAAACTGGATTACAGCAGTACAAGAAGGCAGCTCAACACCATCTTTTAAAGGATAACTAGGGATGGGCAATAAATGCTGAGCCAACGAGTGAATGAATCATTTTTTAAAGCTATTGCCATTAAAAGGAAAAGAGGCTCTGTGAAGATTCACTCTGATGCTGTCTGAGAAGTTTACAGGTCGACAGCTGTTGTGAAGGATCTAATCCAAAGTTGGGCCCGAAAAGTACAATGGTTAGTTCTCATCTGATCTGGAATGGAAATGAAGCATCTGACCCATATGTTAGATTTGGGTCTTTATTTTATTATCTATTAAGTCATAATGAGTTTACACACTTAGTTAAATCATGGTATATTTTAGTTCATAATGTCAGAATGTTGGCCTAGGATGGATGAATATTGAAGAATGAATCAGAGTCTGCGGTAACCAGAGGTTTCTACACATCCTATAATTGTGTCAATTATTATGTTTAAAACAACTTCAATCAGAAACATCAAAAATGAAAAACATCAAGAAGTGCTCCAGACAGGCCCTGAAGCATGAGAAAGCAGAATTAATGTTTTGGGTCCAGTGACCATTCTTCAAAAGAACTGAGGGGTCACTGGACCCAAAACATTAACTCAGTTTTCTCTGCACAGATGCTGCCAGACATGCTGAGTTTCTCCTGCAGTTTCTGTATTTGTTTCAGATATCCAGCATCCACAGTTTTGTTTTTATTTCTGAAGTATGAGATTTGGGGCACAGCTGGACATGGCAAAGCCACATTTCCACATACAAACCATAGTAAAATACATCTAAAGATAACATTTGAAACACTTGAAGACCCAGAAGTAGAGGGTATTGTATGCCATTCAAATGTCTCCTTTCTATTTTAATCATTGCTGTGTTTTTCTTTCTAAGTTTCAAATTAAATCATAAACTCTTATAAACACAGCAAATGACCTTCTAACAGACTGCCAAATGATATCCATGTATTTTTAAACTTCAAGGATGAATTATAGCTCTAGGCAGATGCCAGCAAATATTATCATTATCCTTAACCTGATGAAGAATTCATAATAAGCTTCATCACATACTGCTGCCATTTCGGCTATAGCAGAAAAAGCCTAATAGATACATTTATCACACAGATATTCCATAAGTAAAAGCTATATAGCTCAGGAATGATAAAGTTCCAAGTGAGTTATGAAGAGTTCTCTTATGACTAGGATGAAATGATATTTCCACAGTAGCACACTGAGTATTTATATTATGCGTAGCACACTGAATGCTCTATTTATAGCACAAGTTAAACAATACAAGCTTTTGCTCTTTGTAGCTGGTCATTGGGTTTCAAGATCATGAACATGATCTAACAAGACATTTATGATAAAACATATATGATCAATGAAGTTCAATGTGAGCAAATGTGAGGTCTTGCATTTTGGGAAAAAGAATACAAGCATGGACTACTTTCTAAACGGTGAGAAAATTCATTAAGCCAAAGTACATAGGAATCTGGAAGTGCTAGTCGAGGATTCTCTAAAGGTAAACATGCAGGTTGAAGCCGTGATTAAGAAAGCGGATGCAATGTTGTCATTTATCTCAAGAGGATTGGAATATAAAAGCAGCGATGTGCTACTGAGACTTTATAAAGCTCTGGTTAGGCCCCATTTGGAGTACTGTGTCCAGTTTTGAGCCCCACATCTGAGGAGGGACATACTGGCACTGGAGCGTGTCCAGCGGAGATTCACACGGATGATCCCTGGAATGGTAGGTCTAACATACGAGGAATGGATGAGGATCCTGGGATTGTACTCATTGGAGTTTAGAAGGTTAAGGGGAGATCTAATAGAAACTTACAAGATAATACATGGCTTGGAAAGGGTGGACGCTAAGAAATTGTTTCCGTTAGGCGAGAAGACTAGGACTCGTGAACACAGCCTTAGAATTAGAGGGGGTCAATTCAGAACAGAAATGCGAAGACATTTCTTCAGCCAGAGAGTGGTGGGCCTGTGGAATTCATTGCCATGGAGTGCAGTGGAGGCCAGGACGCTAAATGTCTTCAAGGCAGAGATTGATAAATTCTTGATGTCACAAGGAATTAAGGGCTACGGGGAGAATGCGGGTAAGTGGAGTTGAAATGCCCATCAGCCATGATTAAATGGCGGCGTGGACTCGATGGGCCTAATGGCCTTACTTCCACTACTATGTCTTATGGTCTTAAAGCCTCAAGTATCAGGAGGGTTTTTCTTAACTGGGCATAGAGCTACTGAAATGGCTTAACTCAATTATTGAGTCATGCACATACAAATAACTTGGATATATTTTGAACATCAGTTCTGCATTTTGTTTCCAAACTTTAATCTCATAGATCATAGCTTAAAACAGAGCTAGTGTGTGTGCATGTCCCAAAAGCGGCAGCTCATGACGTCTACAGCCTTCTCAGATTAATTTGATGCACATGCAGCAAATTTTAACTGCATATGTGCAGTGCTCATGTCCCAATCCCTCACAGTTAAAAACACTGTAGCATGTCTAGTGGAAGATGGCCACATTTCACTGAGGGAGACACAATGGTTGGCTGAGAGGCAACTGCAAGGGCACTGGTAAAGAGGCAATGATGGGGGCATGAATACTGGCCTCTTAACTGAGGACAGCTGATTCCTGCTCCATTAAGTCTCTGGCATTCTCTGTCAGCAGTGCCTCAGTGATGTTACTAGTCTGATGGAGGACAGTTTGCTGGAGTTGCTGTAAAAGTCTGCATGTTCCTTTTGAGCTTTGAATTCTGCAGTCATGATAACAGCTGACTTGAGTTAGCAAGGCAGCAGGCATAGTCACATGATCTCCATCTGAGCTTCCAATGCAACAATCAGATGTTGGGTGGCTTTGCTATGGTAGAAGTTGAGACAGTGACCACCTGAAACTGGATCAGAGCTGGTTCTTTAAGGACGGACATGTGGTTAGCAACCATCTATGATGGAAAGGATGGGTTCCAAGCTCTGGGTGATGCCCTGTGTCACATTGGAGCCCATGTGCTCCTTGTTGTGACTGGAGGTTACTTGCCCTATGCCTGTCAATGCCAGCACCTTGGACATGTATTTATCAACATTCGCTTGTATATTGCACTGTGTTCTCATATTTCCAAAAATAAATTTTGTTTTAAAACATTGTTCTTTCTGGAGATCTATCCAATTTTTTAATGGAATTTATTGATCTTCACTAGTTTGAACATATACAAGACAAAATATATTTTGGGAAGAAATTTGAATAACTTCAGAAAACAGACAGATTCATAAGGTCATATTTCGTTCAGAAGTTGTGTTAAACCATTAATTCACATCAGTCTTCATTACCTGGACATAGCCAACTATCAGTATTTATTTGAACTTTAGATATGAAATGCTAAAACAGCTGAAGAGTCTACACAGAATAAGGAACATTAACATGGACCAGTCTTCTGATTAGATGGCATCTGTTATTTGGGCTGAGGTTACAAGTCACAGGTGCCTTGTGTTTCAGGTTGTTCGCTACTACTAATTCTTCTTTCTATTCTGAGCCTAAGCTCTATCTATTAGCAATGTTGGAAGATAGACCACTTAAGGGTCTTAATCTAATCAGTCTGTTATGGGATGGTATTACACACCACTGGAACAGGCAGAACTTGAACTTGAGCCTCCTGTCTTAGAGGTAGGAAGATGACCACCACAACAGCCCTAACTCAATTTAAATACCACCCAGTGCCATGGTGGGATTTGAACTTATGTCCCCAACACATTCACCTTAGCTTCTGTATAACCAGCTCAGTGACATTACCACAGTACCACCACTACCATTGGCTACTAGGCTTACACAAGGTAAGGGTTATTGCATGATACCAATCAATACAATTAACCTCAATTAGTTAGGCATAATTACAACAAATAGGGGAGGGTATGTCATATCTGTTTCCATTGAGGAATCTTTCTTTACCCAATGACTGTGTGACTTCATCAGATTGGGTGGAGCTTAATATAGCTCAATGGTTAACTCCTTCAGAACCATTATCTTACATAACAGCATCCATCAAAGGATGATCACAGACCTGGTGTATGTGTTATATGTTTTTACAATATATCCTTATTTTCATGCTAACTTTAGATTGCATGAACTAAGTCTACAATAAATTATATCAAACACAAATTATAATTAAACATAAGCAATGCTGAATACAGAATGCCTGATCCTATAGACCTATTATTCTCACTTGGCATCATTATGTTTGTAGGATGGACTTATTGCAGAACTCAATTAGTAAACGGGACTTACCATTAGAACAATGAATAATTATGTTGTACTGTGGTAGAAATACTGCTTTAAGAGGACAGAACCAATCAGAAATGTTAAAGTCAAGTTAGGTTTTTACTGTTAAATTAATATAGATTATGAGATTATGTAGACACATTTAAGATAATTCATGGATTGGAAAGGTAGATTGAAGTTGCCTGCATAACAAAGTGAGAGATATACAATAACAGGCTGTAGATTAAGTGCAAGAAATTGAGGACAGAGAACTGATGAAACATTGTTTCACAGAAGTTGTGAATCCATCGAATTTATTTGTAGGGCCAGTGAGAAGGGAACTGTTAACATTCAATGTATAATTTGACAGGGGGAAGAAAGAAAATTGGATAAAGGGGAATGTAAATAGCTAGGTAAATATGATTTCGACCATTTGGCAATGCAGATGTCGGTGTCAACACAGACTGGTTGGGCCAAATGGCCTGCTTTGGTCTTGCAGTTTCCATAAAATTCTAATGAAAGATGGAAGAAATTGTATTTAAAATAGAGCAGGAGGAACCTTTCTTTGGGCCTTTTTTCTCCATTTAGAAGAAGGAACTGACAGGGAGGCAATGAACAGAAATCTGGCATTTATATATTATGGGTGAGGAAAGACAGCCAATGGGAATCCTGCTAAGGATAATGAGATTTTAAAAAAAGCTATAGTGGAGAGGCAGTGGTACACCTCATTGCTTGATGTTTCCTCCTGTTTCCATTAATGTATTGCTAGATTTGGAATGGCTAAATGGAGGAAACTTTAGTTCTGAAGAATTGTAACTGCATCCTGTTGATATCCATTGCCCATTCTTCACTCGTCTACTTCCTTTGCTTGACTTATTTTAAATGCCAAAAAGGACTTTCCATTTTTTAACTGTTGACAACATCAAATGCATATAGCCATCTATATTCACCCAAAAACTGTAGCTCAACCATAATTCTAAACTAAACTCCCTAATCCTAGTGCAGTAGTTAAAGGGCAAGCATTCACACATTGCATGTCTCTTGGAATGACTTTTGCAGGTAAACTGTGACCTTTTCATCTTACCCTGGTAAGCCGCTTCCCTTCCACTCGTGGTCAGTTCCCTTGATCCATGTACATTACATTCTAGCTTCTCTCCCTCAATCACTCTCCTTGCCCCCTACAACTTGTGCAACTGCCCCTGTTCTCAGCCATGTTATGGTATGGATGGTTGCTGGATAAAGCAGTAGCTCTTCACTCAAACTCCAGAAAGATGACCACTTTGTCAACTGCACACCACTTCTAAGCTGTCATGTGTCTGAAGGCAATGCTGCTTGCTCACATAGAACTTAACTGGGAAGGGGAACTTAATTCTATAAAGTTGGCCTTTTAATGAGCATGCATGACAGGTAGATGCATGAGAAAGTTGTTCCTGATGTTTGCCGTTGGGAAACTGAATGCACCTTTAAAGTTACAAGAACTTAATTGAAATCTTTCCGCCTGCATCGAGGATCTGACTGTAGCCTTTCACATTGAGGTCCCCTGCTGAATTGCTTCCTGTACCTGAGGGAAGAAAAAGATTCCACTCTCTATTCCTAATCTCTGAGACAGATTAGTTGGTTAAGGTTAATAACTAATAATTAGTAGTCTCAATATTTTATACAGTAGACTCATACATGTATAACAATGCTCAAGCTGTATAAACTAAGTGAAAAAATATTTTTTAAGACATGTTTGGTAAATTGTTAAACTAACAGAAATCACTTGGGATGATATCTTTTTCTTGAAATGGTTGCCTGAAGGTACTGTGCCTTCCACTATATGTGGGACAAGGAGGCATGTCCAGAACCTATTTCAGTCAGAACAGGGATTCGACTACACACTGTTGATACCAATCTGATCCATACCAGCCATTCAGCCAACTGAGTCAACCAGCCTGTCAAGAAGGTTTGAGTTGCTGTGGTAATAAACTTTTTCCATACATGTTGTAGCCTGAAGCTATAGATAATGATGATAGAGGCTCCAACTGCTTTCTATTAGACAATCACTCCTGTTTTTACCACCTGCCTTTGGCACATGTTAGAAGGATTTACAAGTTGGTACTCAACTTGCATTGTGAACACACCTTAATAAGTCCTGGAGTGGGACCCAACCATGAGCATTTGGCTCAGAGGCAGGGACACTATTACTGGGACTGTGATGAAATTCAGCTGGTGACTGTGGATTTAGCCTGTAAACATACATTCTGTGCAAAATATTTACTTTTGGGAGTTTACATTTAAATTTTCTCATTGATAAGAAGAATTAGCCAAACATATGGATGGAAAATGTTGCTTATTTACTATACAAATAACTGTAGGTTCTGAACAAAGCATTTGGCTGTGAATAGATCAACTATAATTTATAGGAATGGCATCAGCTGCTCCTGATTTATGAATTATTTTTAAATGGCTTCACAATTCCTCAGTACATTGCAAAGGTCTATAAAACAAATCTCCCAGAAGTATTAAAATAATTCTTTGAGGGAAGTGAGTCACAAATGCTACAAAGTTTAATGCCATCAAAGATAATTCCAACAGAGTCCCAATTGTCTGCACTAATAATACCCATACTGGTAATTATCTATGAACTAGACTAACAGGAGTTTGTGCTTTATTGTACTGCAATCTTCAACAGCTGGTTGCAACTCTCGCTCAGATCTTCCACAATTTTTAATTAATCTTCTGTGTGCACTTCAGAGTAGGTCTGGTTGGGTGTTTGAATTATTTCACCGCAAATTTTTTTTGACTCATATAAATCCTTCAGCATAAAGCATAGTGCAAAAAATCATGTGGGTCAGGTCAGACCACTGCTTATGTTGAATTTTTTTTAACAGTTGTGTGGCCATTTCAGCTCTGCCAGGAATGCAGGCTGTATTCTTTATGGATAAGGCGCTCAATTATTATTCAGCTATGATTCTTTCCTATAAGGATATACTTGAGTGTAACAAATAATTGAGATTCCACTGTACTTTTAAATAGAGAATAGCAGAAGAACAGAATTATTACAGTGCAAACTCACAAGGTGTTCAGATCATACTATAAGCTACAAAGTTAAACTCCATCATTTACATATCACCAAAAAGAACATTATTACCTTTTACAGATTTTGACAACCAAGACATTGCATGCAGTTGATGCATGATAATAATCTGACTGAAGGATTCATGGCAATGATAAACTACAAGTTAATTCAGTTATTTTATGCAGTTCCTTATTAAGAATAATATGTTGCACTTTTGCAGTGATCCAATAACCTTTAATGGTTTGTTTATTTATTTCAATCACATCAGTGTAACTAAACAAAAAAAATCAACTTGAGAAAAGTTGTTACCTGGCAATCTTTGAGCAATCCCCATAATCTGACAAAAGCCATCTTTTCTGCAAAGTGTACGTTCTAGGCCTGGGATTCTATTCACCTGAAAGTAATTTCCCAACCTCAATTATTATCAGTTCAACAAGTTATTAAGTAAATATTAAGGAAAATACTTTACTTTATTCTTCCAAATCAGTAACTGATATTTAACCCATAGCATGCCAAAAGTGAAATGAATAATGTTTACTCTTTATGCTATTAAGTTAGCTTTCAATCAGACAATGATTTGCAAAACGTCAAAGGGCTGGTTTAGTTATTTCAGTGGCAGTGCCAGATCAATCCTCAAAAGGTTATTTTTAATTGGTTGAAGACAATCAAGTTTTTTGAAGCAAGTTTCAGACACATGTTTGATTCTATCTCCAGCCTGCACAGTGGTAGCAGTGAAAAATACTGTTTGAAAGAGATAAATTCAATGTTAAAACATTTCATCAACAAAAAAAGTACCTATTTCAAAACAGAGTTTATTTAAAATAAAAGTAAAGTTCAAACAATGAAAGTAGAAGACTGAGGTAATATGAGAAAAGGAAATGATAGTAAAAATAATTACACTTAAACAATTTTATATGACCTCTCAGTAATGTCTGAAAATGTTCAATGTACTGAAGAGGATTGCAAAGTAACTTCTTTTATCTAGGTAAACATAAAAGAAGGCAAGAAAGTAGACTGGGAAGACAAGCATAGTTTACCTTAGTATCCATAACATCCCTGATATGTAACATTTTAGTAGCATATTTTAAAAAAATGTTCATTGATGTTCATGTCACAGGCTACACCAGCATTTATTGTGTTTCTAATCAAGACTAAACCACATTGTGGTGGGTCTGGAGTCACATGTAGCATCATAGAATCCCTACAGCATGGAAGCAGGCTAGTTGACCCATACTGACCTTCTGAAAAACATCCTGCCCAGACCCCTGTACTCCATCCTGTAATTCTGCATTCCCTATTGCAAATCCACCCAATCTACACATCCCTGAATACCATGGGCAATCTCTCATGGCTAATCCACCTAACCTGTATACCTTTGGACTGTGGGAGGAAACCGGAGTACCAGGAGGAAACCCATATAGACACGGGGAGAATGTGACAGATTTCCTTCCCTAAAGAACATTAGTGAACCAGATGATTACAACAATCAACAATGGTTGCCATTAAACCAGTCTATCTATATAGACTGAGTAGCATGATGGCACAGTGGTTAACACTGCTGCCTCACAGCTCCAGAGTCCTGGGTTCAATTCCCGCCTCAGGCAACTCTCTGTGTGGAGTTTGCACATTCTCCCTGTGTCTGTGTGGGTTTGCTCCAGTTTCCTCCCACAATCCAAAAATGTGCAGGTTAGATGAATTGGCCATGCTAAATTGCCTGTAGTATTAGGTGTAGGGGAATGGGTCTGGGTGAGTTGCTTTTTGCAGGGTCAGTGTGGACTTGATGGGCTGAAGGGCCTGTTTCCACACTGTAAGTAATCTAATCTAATATTTCATATCTTTGTTATCTTTGAATTTGAATTCAAATTTCACCATCTGCAAATGGTGAGATTCAAACCATAATACCAGGACAGAAGACTGGCATCCTGGATCATGAGTACAGTGACATTGCCATTAGGTCATCATCTCTCCACATTACTGAAACACTCATGATTTTAAAGCACCATGGTGAGTCAGATGAACTGACATTTTTTTAAGTTGGCTGGTCCAGCAAACCCAAACTCCTTCATGTTCCAGTCACTGAAAAGTTAAAATTACTGCCACACTTGAAATAGCCACCAATATCATCAACAAGCCTATTGCTGCCTCTACGTTTCATTTTGTTTACTAGCAAGGGGCGAAATCTATATCTCTTTAATGAAAAGGGATAAAATTCTACTTGATGACAGAGAAAGTAGTCAAGAGACCTTAAAAACAAAGCTGAACTGGATTAAAATAAACGCAGCAGTGAGGTCAATCACTCATTTCTTGATGCTTTCTCACACATTGCTTCCACAAGAAGGCAATGGATTGCCTCTTTAATAGTTATGATGTGGAGGTGCCAGTGTTGGACTGGAGTGGACAGTTAAAAATCACACAAAATCAAGATATACTCCAACAGGTTTATTTGGAAATAAAAGCTATCAGAGCGCTGCTCCTTCATCAGGCAGCTAGTGCAGCAGGATCATAGGACACAGAATTTATAGTAAAAGATCAAAGTGTCATACAACTGATGCAGAGTATTGAACAAACCTAGATTGCTGTTAAGTGTACCTAGAGAGTCCAAGGCTTTCCGTTCCCCAGGCCAGCTCTCTAACATTCAGATTCCTAATCATCAAGTAATTTGCACCCAGACTATAGATTCCTTGTGTTAAACCCTCACTGTCACACACCTGCTCAAGAGGAAACTTGTTTCCTACATTATTACAGAGAAAACACTTCAATAATATTCCAAAGGTTGAAAAGTGATTTGAGAGTCCATTGTTTGTGAAGGATTCAATATAAATATACATTGGTCACCCTTGAAATAAAGCATCAGGTTGAACGTATTTTGAATAAAAGATAAAGGCACTTTTTAAAATCTAGGCCTGCTTTGATTACCTTCTGATGAAGCTGAAGTTGTTCAAACTCTTCTTTTTGAAGGCATCTGTTACCATTGAGCTTATTTGAAGTGAAACAAATAAGCAAGTCCCAATGTTCAGTTCCTATAAAAGAATAACAATCACTATCAACCCTGAAACAAAATTCCTACTACACTGAAGAAACAACTGGCACAGAATTTGTGGGCAGCATCAATCAATCAATGCACTGTTTATTAAACTTATACCTGTTTATGACATTTATGAACTTCTCATCATGAGTCATGTTTATTTGAAAGGACTGGGGACTCGTGCAAATAGTTACATCTCCAGATTAAAGCATCTTTACTGAGACATGTAAAGCCCAATTTCAACTCTGAAAATAATTGGGTTTTTAGTGAGTTAAAATCAGACACGTGCTTCAAAGCCAGAACATTGAATAGCAATGCCAAAACACGTAGGACAGTGAAATAAAGTGAGAGAAAGAAAGATTGAACTAGAGAGAAAGAGATCAATAAGACAGAACACAAGAACAAAGATTATTTTTAAAATTATCGCAAGCCTCCAGCCATAATTGAAAATTGAAGGAACGTGACATTCTTTTCTTAAGAGTAAAAGTTTGGTTCCAGATAGGCTGTTTGATAGTAGTCAAAGGTTACCAATCAAAAAAAATAAAAATACCTCAGATGCTGTAGATCTGAAATGAAAAAAGATGCTGGAGAAACTCAGCAGGTCTGGGAGCATCAGTGGAAAGAGAAAAAAAGTTAACATTTCACTTCTGATATGACTTTTCTTCTGAATACTTTTTAAGCATTTCCAAAGAATCATATTTTTGGAAGTTCATGTGCACCTCATCAACAGCATTCCCTACATCAACCCTTTCTGTTATCTCTTCAAAAAACTCCTGCAGATTAGTTAGGCATGATTTTCCTGTAACAAATCCTCGCTGATACTTCTGAATCAACCCACACTTTTCCACGTTTATATCAATTCTCAAGGTTTGTGCAAAGATTTGTAGCTCAAGGGCTGGTTGTCATGGTTGTGGGTATGTTCGCTGAACTGGAAAGTTGATTTGCAGACATTTCATTCACGGTCTAGGTGACATCTACAGTGCTTTGGAGCCTCATGTGAAGCACTGCTGTACTGTGTCCTCTGGAATTTGTTTAGTTTAGTTTCTGCTACTTCTAGTTGTCGGTTCCAGTCATTTGTTGGATTGACCGGTAAATTGGGTCCAGGTCAATGTGCTTGTTGATGGAGTCTGTGGCTGAGTGCCATGCTTCTAGAAATTCTCTGGCTGTCCTATGTTTAGCTTGTCCTATGATCGTTGTGTTGTCCCAGTCAAATTTGTGGTCCTTGTCATCTGTGTGGGTAGCTACTAGGGACAGCTGGTCGTGGCATTTAATGGCTAGTTGCCCGGTGTTTGTAGATGTGAATCGCTAGTTGTCTGCCAGTTTGCCCTATATAGTGTTTCATGCAGTCTTTGCAAACGGGCAACTTGCAATCCGCATCTATGAACAAAAACTAGCTAATAAATGCCATGGCAAAAATGGATCCAAATAAATTCAAGAAGACACAGTACAGCAGTGCTTCACAGGAGGCTCAAACACTGAAGATGTCACCTAGACAGGGGATGAAATGTTTGTAAATCAACTTCCCAGCTCAGCGAACATGCCCACACCTATGACAACTATTCATTCTGTCCCATTTCCAAAAGGCTGTTTCCAGACGTTTCCTCACCATCATAGTTAAACTGACTGGCTTATAATTGCTGGATTTATTCTTACAATCTTTCTTGAACATGGCCGTAATGTTTGTTATTGTCTAATCCTTCAGCAGAAACCCCACATCCAAAGAAAATTGAAAGATAAGTGCCTTGATGCTTCGACAATTTCCAGTCTCACTTCCCATAATATTCTTGAATGCTTCCAGCACCAATGCCTTTTCAACTTTAACTACTGACAGCCTTATACAATACATCCTCCTTGTTAATGTTAAACCCTTATAGTGACTGAGTTTCATCCTCTGTTAATGCAGACTGATCTGCATCTGCCTCATTGGTAATGACAGATGCAAAGTATTCATTTAAGACTTTTGGCAAGTCTCTTGCCTCGATGTGTAAATGCTATTTTTCAACCTTAATCAGCTCAATTGCTTTTACCATTCTTTTACTATTGATGTGCTATAGAACTCTTATGTTAGCTACATCCTACCTTGTCATCCAAGGAGCTCTGGACATTTTGTCCAACTTTTCTCTTTTGAGGGAACATACTTTGTCTGTGCCCAACCAATTTCCTGCTTGTCTCTAACTTTTAGTCTCTCTGGATGTACTATCAAGTGATCATCTGCTCATGGATTTACTTCAGTGACTCCAGCAACTGCTCAAGCTCCAGTTTAAGCAGCTTCCTTCACTTTCTTCGTCTGTGTAAAAAGTGTCCATGACTCCCCACATGGCACAGGGCAGGAATTCCTCTAGTCTGATCTGTCCTGCCATTACCTTAACCTTAATCTTATACATGATTTTACTTTAATCTAGTTGCTTTTACTTATTTCAAACTTATTATTGCATTGCCAACTATAAACTGGAGATTAATAGAAAATAGACATTTCTCTGCTATACTCACAAACTCATAAGCCTGTACATTCTTACTTTCCATGTGCTAGTTTAGAAATCCATGTTTTCAACATTATTGGAGTTTAAACAGTCACCAATCTACAGCAGCCAATGTGGCTGTGGTAATTCATTGAGATTCTGCCTTGCTCCATATTTGTGCAGTGGCTTTCCTTAAGCTATAAGGCAAACTTATAGTCTTTGAGTTTACATTGAGACAGAATACTTGAAACTAAGTGAGTGCACTCAAGCTTAAAAATGTGTTGCTGGAAAAGCGCAGCAGGAATTCCTGAAGAAGGGCTTATGCCCGAAACTTCGATTCTCCTGTTCCTTTGATGCTGCCTGACCTGCTGCGCTTTTCCAGCAACACATTTTTAAGCTCTGATCTCCAGCATCTGCAGTCCTCACTTTCTCCGAGTGCACTCAAGCCACATAGAAGCTAACCATTCATTCGGACTCCGAATAGCAGATCTGACTGCTGTATGGGTGTTTTGGGGAGACTCTCTACTGTTGAAAATACTTAGAACAATACACTGCAAACTAATGTTGCCCCCACTAACAGTCATGCTTACCAATCACAACGTTCACATACATCTCATGGAGAAGATGATCAGATATTAATTAACAAATAATGGTGAGTTGCAAGGTTCAGTCTTGGCATCATCACTTTTTAATATTTACATTAGTGGCATCAAAATTACCTGCTAACGGAGATTTCAAAGCATAAATGATCTTGTGATAACTATCTAAGTGTAAAAACTATGTCCATCTGAGTGTATTAATACAGAATCATAAATCATTGCAGATTACTATAAACGGTGATGGCTTCAGTCAAATCTTCAGATTTATTACTTGAATAATCACTATGTACAAAGTCACTGGAACACCATTTTCTATAGTAAGGAAGGAACAGCACAAAGACATCATAATTGCTTTCGCATGGTTCTTGGACATTGGCTCATACATTGTCAAGGTCTGGTGAAAACTGTAGTCAAAATAAGGCTAAAAGCCCCAAGCTAATTCACAAATTAGTTGGGAATTACTGGTGAGCAGATGGTCACAACATAATGGTCACAATCTGCAGCCAGCCAGCTTGGCTCTGCTTTTCTGACTGATTATTGCTCAGTTTGGCTAGGAAGGAATATATACATACAGCAGTTGTGCAACTGAGTCACCACATAAGAATCTTCACATAAGTGTAGGAGCCAATGTTGACACGTTGGCTCCCAACTTCATGTCTTATTGTCATCTTTCAGAAGCAAATTGGCGATATTCAAAGCAGTTAACAGGCCCCAGCAAACTCAGATCTGCCTATAAATGGAAATCTCCGAAAGCTTCCAAATTGTTACCTTAAAGAAAAATCCTTTTGGGTATAAGCCAAAACCATCACATCAACACAACTTGTAAAAAGAACCAGCACCAGATAAGGGAACCTGATCACCCAGCCTAACCATATCACACATAATATAGCTCATTGAAAACTGTGTCAGAACTTTATATTAATGCTGTGACTGTACGTAAGTGCAGAGATGTCAGTTAGGTCAGATGGCTAGGGTGTCGTACAGAATGGTGCCAATGGCCTGATTTTAATCACTGTACAATTCATTCAGGCTTCGCTTTGCTTCACACTTGTGTGTCTCTCAAGCTATGGGTATTCAAACTGTCTCTCACTCTCTTTCTAAAGAAGAGATGCTGTTAATCCTTAGAACTATGGCTAGATAATGAAGTGAAGAGACTACTCAAATTATAATACATCTTTGTTTCATACAATCACTCCATTGAAGAATAGCTAGCTGCCAGACCATAATGTGGATGATGATTTGGGAGTTAACTTTTCATGGTTTCATGGTTTTCATACAAAAGAAGATGGGGTTGATTATTTACTGCAACCTGGGGCAGCATAGCTCTGAAGGATACCTGCAGTCACAGGAAAGAAACAAGATTAAATTGAGAAAAACTGAAGTCGTTTTTATGAACCAACTTCTTCCAGTCTGACTTTTGTGTCTAGTTGCAGTAATACAATTGAATGTATTTTTAACCACAATAATTCAGTGACACCACAAAAACAGAGCTGGGAAATGGAGGATATTGGAAATAGTAAAATGTTTAAAATGTTAAGCTACAAATGACAACATTCCAAATTCAGCAGTGGGACAGATCTGCTGTAGACTGGAACATATCAATAAATCTTTGTTGCAAGGGCAAAATTAGCATCAAGTCTTGCAACATGTAGATAAAGGTGTCTTTTCTGTGAACAAGCTATGGTGAACCCACTTTAAATAATCAGTTTACATTTTCACGATATTTATTGAGGGGAATTATTCCACCTATTTACTTCTGAGATGCATCATTATTTTTGTATTTCCTAATGTTTGTCAACAGGTGATATACTAGCTGTTTTAACGAGTGCCAAACTGCATAGATAAGAAGTTTAACCAAGTCAGCTGTGGTTAAGTTGGTATCACTCTAAACCTGAGTCAGAAGATGGTGGGCTTAAGTCCTGTTGCAGAATTGTTGTCTAAGGGACACTGAAACAGAACGTAAAGGTAGTAATGGCCATTTGTCCCATTGCAGCCACTCCAGTATTCAACATGGCTGATCCTTTAACTCAATGCCATACTCCGGCTGTCTCCTCACACATCTTGACTCCCTCCAAATCTAGAAATCTATTCCTTCTGAAGTATATTCAATGACTTCACTTCCAAAGCCTTCCATGGTGGAGGATTCCATAGTTCATCACCCTCTGAGTGAAAACAACTTTCTTCATCTCAGTCCAAAATAACCTACTTTGCATATGGAGATTGTAAGTCCTTGTTCTGTACCATGCGGGTCAGGGAAACAATTTCCCTGAATCGAGTCGGTCCAGCCCTGTCAGAATCTTATATGTTTCAATGAGACTCATTGTCATTCTTCTAAACTTCTCTGATTACAAGCCCAATCGACTTAACCTCTCCTTATACGATAAACCTGTCACCCCAGGAATCATCTTTGAGGAGAAAGATTCCTGAAGAAGGAGAAACGTCGATTCTCCTGCTCCTTGGATGCTGCCTGACTTGCTGTGCTTTTCCAGCAACATATTTTCACCCCAGGAATCAGGCTTATGAGCCTTTGCTGTGCTGCTTCTGTGATAAATATATCTTTTCTTAGATAAGGAGACCAAAACAGCACACAATGCTTCTTGTTCCTGTACTCAAACACTCTTGCAATAAAGGCCAACTGCTATGAAGATTGTTAATATGCTAAACTCAAACTTGATTTGAGTTTGTTATTTTTTGGGGTATAATTTGAACTGATTGGCCTAATTCAAATTTGTTTTGTCGTCTTCAGGCAACCAGCTAATCTAGTTGTTCCACCAAATGTTACATTATATCTTGTTCAGATGACTTGGTGCTGTATCAGGAACTGCCAAGCCACCAGCAACTGCAGACTGCCTGGAGAATAGTTCTCTTAACGGTAAATTTATCGATCCATAACCAGTGAAACAGAAATCCCTAAGAAAAATAAAAGAAGACCAAGGAAGATATAAGAGAAGATTCAACATTTGGCCGGTTTTGAAAATTTGAATTTTTGGTAAATCCTAATTGGGGGTTTTATCGGACTAGTATTATAGAAGGGAAGGTAAAAGAAAGGTTGGAGGAAGGAGTTGTAAATAGTCATTTGTTAATTATTCTCTATTATACTTTAAGAAATAAAGTTGTTAATTTAATAGTTGTTGGCCTCTTAAATTTTCACAGGTTACTGCACAGGATAAATCTTTTCTGTGTTGCTGGTTTAAATTAAGCAGGAGGGTTTACCCCGTGTCATAACACAACATATCATTTGCCTTTCTTACTGCTTGGTGCACCTGCTTACCTTCAGTGACTGGCATACAAAGACACACAGCCTTTTAAATATCAATCTTTTCCAATCTCACTCTATTACAATACCCTGCCATTTTGATTTTCTATCCTCATTTTACTACATGTGCCATTATTTGCCCACATTCAACTTAATTAAGTTACCCTGAAGCCTCTTTTTGTCTTCTTCACCACTCATATCCCCACCCATCATTTTCTCACTCTCAATTCCTTCATTAAATCATATAGTGAATAGCTCAAGCCCAAGTATTAACCCTCCTTTAACCCACTTGTCAGAGAAATAACTCTGCAGGGGCTGGTATCACATCACCAAGTCCCCCTTTGTTTACACATGGAGAGTCCATGACACTGATCCAGCTCCCTCAGAGCCAGCTCCCAGAGTGAACTACTATTCTAATCTGTGAGCCATGGCTCCCTGATTGAAGCAGATTTGCAGCCCCAATCAGACAACTCATATTCTATGACCATGTTACAATCACTGCCTTCCACTCCAAAGTGTTTTATTCCTACTCTCGACTTCTTGGCTGTTTACCAATTCTCAATCTGTGCAAACAAGTAACCACCAATCTCACATCTTTGATTTTGCATATAACGTCTTAGATTAGATTAGATTCCCTACAGTGTGGAAACAGGCCCTTCGGCCCAACCAGTCCACACCTACCCTCTGAACAGTAATCCACCCAGACCTATTTCCCACCGACTGATGCACCTAACACTAGGTGTAATTTAGCATGGCCAATTCATCTGACCTGCACATCTTTGGACTGTGGGGGGAAACCGTAGCAGCCGGACGAAACCCATGCAGACATGGGGAGATTGTGCAAACTCCACACAGACAGTCGCCCGAGGCTGGAACTGAACCTGGGACCCTGGTGCTGTGAGGCAACAGTGCTAACCACTGAGCCACCATGCCACCCCGGGATTTCATCAAAAGCTTTTTGAAAATTCAAGAGTACCACATCTTCCTCAGCTATGCTATGAGTAACACCCTCAAAAAAAGACTCCAGTAGATTTCTCAAACATGAATTTGCTTTCACAATTCATGCAGACTTTCTGCAATAAGGTCAGTAATTTTCAAGTTGCTTTTACCACATCCTTTACAATAGACACTTGCCGTTTCCCTACTACAGATATAAGGGAATGGTGAAAGAGTGGGTTGGAGATTGTAGTGTGGGGTGAATTGGTAGGAAGGGAAAGGGGTCAGTTACAATGCAGGGATTGGCTTTCAGAGGCACTCCCCTCCCCACCTAGATGTAGTTAATTGGCTCAGATTGTTTGATGAGTCCACCACCCAGGAGGTAGATTGTTGGAAAACCTAGTTTTACTAATCTTTGGGTTATAGCCCAACAGGTTCACTTGAAAATGCAAGCTTTTCAACACCCATCCAATACCAGCACCTCGACATCATAGTTTTACAATGTTTACTTGGTACCCTTAAGAATGTGGGAAAGACATCCTGTACCTATCACTGATTTCCACTGGGCTCAGGGATAAAGAGGCTATCGGTTGACTCACTAATAATCCTAACTGATATCCCACTGCTGGCAGTCTTGAATCTTACAGCGGCCCCTTTGTCTTAACCAAGGGAGGTTTTGCCAATACGACGATCCTAATGTAGAATCACTCCCGCAATTAAACGTTTCCCGATGCCATGGATCTGCCTTCAACAGGCTAGATTAAATCCTGTCTCTCATCTTTCCTCTCATATGGTTTTAAAAATTTCCTGTGAGACTACTTTGAAGATGACCTCGGAGTCTCGGCCAATGTTTATCTCTCAATCAATATCACACAAAACAAAAACTGGTCAAGATCACTTTGGAAACCTAGCTGCTACATTTCTTCCATTACAATTGTGACTCTAATTCAAAATAGTTTCTTTAGCTGTCACTTACATTGCAACAACCGATTGTCATGAAAATTATTGTACAAGTCCTCCTTTATTTTGTTTAAATATGCAAAGTAATTGAGAATAGATAAGGTATTCATTGAACATGTATTCATAAGGCAGGGGTTTGCTAATTCAGCTGGCTGGATGGTTGGTTTGCGATGCACAGCAATTCCAACGACATGATTCCAATCCCTGTACCAGCTGAGGTCACCATTAAGGTCCTACCTTCTCAACCTTACTCCTTGCCTGAGGCATGGTGACCCTCAAGTTAAACTCACCACCAATTGTCTCTTCCTTTCTGTCATGCAACAGCTTATCACTGAGGCTATGGTGACTTTATCTATTCCTAACCATATAGTTATTAATTTTCTGCTGGCATGTTAGGTGAGACATCCCATGTGTAAAAACAATGCCAATTCAAACAAAATGAAAGCAAGTTAAAAAAAATAGAATGTTACAGATGGAAGAGGAATCTATAGTTAATTTGTTTATCAGGAAACTAGGAAGGTCACCACTACACCTCCAACATGTGAGTATCAAAAAATTATTTTAATTGTCCACCTATCCACAGTACCCTAGTATGTAGGGTGAAAGATGCTTTAATGTATCAGTAACCTGCTTTGGAGTAAGTGTGTTGTTGTAGATTTAGATAATGAGTTGTAGATATGAAGCACAGCTCCTGTATTAGCCTGGAAGGATCCTGCTACACCAGTGATCAATACAACTCTAGGCTCACAGCTATTGGCAAGTTCGTTTCACTCCTGGCAATGGTTTGTAAGTCACTGCAGGACCACACGTAATTCCATTTGGTGTTCTTCAGATGCAGTTTCCTTAGGTTACAATTCTCAGTCAGATAGACAAAATGTTCTCCTGTGCACGAGAAAGGGACAATATACTCATGTGTTCATGTAGCATCCTTGGTGCATGCCTCCAGTCACCCTCATCTACCTCCAATTACTACAAATAGGAAGCTATACCTCAGAGGAATATTCATAATCACACACAAATGAACTCAAGATCAGATTCAGTTGTACAGTAGTCAAATAAATGATGCACAGTGATTGTGCACTGTGTCTAACAACACCAAAATAATCCAGAAACAGATTGATTAACAAATACAACAAGAAAGATAATGTATGTTTTAATAATGAGGGTTTAACAAGACTTCCCTTACAGCACTCATTTGATATTGGTATTTAGCATTTCAGCTATTACTCAGCATCCCCATTCATTTGGGTTTTTAAAGGAGTCTTGCACACAATTTGAGCACCAACTGTATCAGAATTGCAGTAACATTCGAAGTGCACATTCTAGTAACCAGATTGATCCTTAATGAGCATGCATCGTGCAGCTAGTTTATCTTAACAAGGATTTCATGTGTCAAAGCCCAGCTTCAGTTTCCTCCATATAATCATGTAGCAGTTTGGCATTTTGCAAACATTTTGATTGCAGCAGGATTCCTCAAACTGAAATTATGTAAAATATTTGGAACGGAGAGGCAGAGACAGAACTATGGATTGTGCAGAGATAATATGTAGCATCTCTTCTTGAGGGAGATGCTTAGGGTTGGAAGTATTTTGTAAGATTAATGTACACGTTTTCTTCAGGTCATTGATCTTTTCCCTACCTGGTTCTGGATTGTTGGGTGTTGCAAACAGCATAGGTTTTGCATTTGCTATTGTCCAGACTTGCTGCTATGTGATGAGCAGCATGTCCATTTGTTGTGTACAGTTCAGCCTCTTTTCCCAAACATATTAATCACTTAATCATCAAAACTAGTAGTTTTCACCTGGGAAGCCTTCTTGCCAGAAGGCCTGCCACAACTTGCCAGCAATGTTCAAGTGCTAACTCCTGGCACACTCCCTCCAGACTCTCGGTAGCGATCAGAAACCGTAGCTAGTTAGTTTCTCCAACAACATTTTAATCGCTGTTTCTTTGGAAGGGATTGTCACTAAGCCACACAATACTATTTATTTCTTTTTTAATCATATTAAGACAAGGTAATAGTGAATGGTTTTCCAAAGCTTCTCTGAAGTCATTGGCAATGCAGATAAATACAAGGATAAAGCTACATGGGCTCAATGTGCTGAGGTTTTGTCCTTATTTCTGTGGCTGTTGAAATGAAACTTTGATTTTTTTTATTAGCTTTTGTAGCAGATGTGTTCAGGTAGATGCAAGTATTCGAGGTAAATACAATCTCTCGATTAGATTACCTACTATGTGGGAACAGGCCCTTCGGCCCAACAAGTCCACACCAACTCTCTGAAGAGTAACCCACTCAGACCCATTTCCATCTAACTAATGCACCTAACACTATGGGCAATTTAGTATGGCCAATCCATCTGACTTGCACATCTTTGGACTGTGGGAGGAAGCTGGAGCACCTAGAGGAAACCCACACAGACACAGAGAGAATGCGCAAACTCCACAGAGACAGTTGCCTGAGTCTGGAATTGAACCTGGGACCCTGGCACTGTGAGGCTGCAGTGGCTAACCACTGAGCCACCGTGCCTAGATACAACTTTCTTTTTACTGCTCCTAAACTAACATGCAGGGACCAATGCATATTACACATAGATTCTCTAGATTATTGCAAAATTCCTAAAATCCAACTTTATAATCATTTGTTTTTTCTCTCCTAAACAGTAAATACATAATAGGCTTTTACTTGTTTCAAACAGACTCCTTGCTCTTTGGTAATTAGGCATTAACAACATTTACTATACAATCAATCAAGCTAGACCGAGCAAAAACGTCAATTATTCTGACTGAGAAGGATTATAAGGAGCCCCTAAAGTCCTAAAATATACAGACATTACAATCAGTGTATAGTATAAAACATCTGGTTGTCATTTACAAACATCACTAGCAATCCCGTTTAGGAAACAGTTGAATTTCACTGGCACAGAAACCAGACACAACTCTCTCTGTTGAGACCATTTATGGCTGAAAGGAAATTCTTTGGAAAAAAGGTCATCAGAAAGATCTAAATACTTTATATAAAGAGACCTGTCAATGAGCAGTATTCAAAAGAAGCACAGTTTGCTCTAGGTAAAGAGGTGAATACTTTTACAGAGTTAAAACTCAGAAGTAAAACAAACATTTCCACTGCAGGAATGTTTTGTACTATTTTCCCATAAAGCAAAATAACCCACTCTGCAAGTTATGATGGGGATGGGAGCTTGGGACAATGTGGGATGGGGAATCTTAGAGTAATGTTCTTATTTGGTGTTAAGCATGAAGTGGTACAATAAGTGATAATTATCAGAACAGAATAATTTTGACCCTATTAAAACTACTGTATTTTGTAGAATGACCAATTTAAATATTGTCATTAACAAATTATTATGAAGGCAGTTTCTATAGGCTGTAAAGAAATGTGATGACATACAGCAAGAGAAACAAAAGTTTAATTTATTTGTTTTGCAGATGTGCTAAAACTAATTTTCATAAGACATTTTACAGGGTATATCTTACTTAACTCGACATCCTAAGATATTTCTTATGATGAGCCAAAAGATATGCTTGAAGCTTGACAGAGAATTGAAGGAGATTAATTCTCTATTTTAAAGTTACTCTATTTAAATTACTGGTAATTCAAATTTTTCAGATAAAGATCATTTTGTGCTCATGGGACAGCTATGTTGTGCTGAGTGCTTGATCGTTGAAATTTTCTGGCTAGTCATCAATGTTGATTTCAGATGCTTTAGGCATCTTAATCTGCTTCACCTCCACAATTCTGTCTGATACTGGAATCACTGTTGGCTGCCTTTACAATAAAATTGATATATAAAGTTTGTATTCATATGTTGTTATATCTCTTTGACAGAACATGTTACTGAGCAAGAAATCAATATATAAAACATGTTACAAACAACCATTACTATACTAGTTTGCAGCATGTCATTGTATTTTCCTGTATCAAAAGTAATTTAACTTCTGTAACAAATCTGTCTGATGAGCAATTCCATAACATATCTTCAAAATAAATGGAACCTCTTCCCTTTTCCTAATTCTGGTGTGAGAATGGTAAGTTTGTGTGAGCAAACCTAAAACCACAACACACTACATTTTCTCTCATTATTTTATGTACCAGCTTGAATAACATTTGATAATATTCTAGTGTTGTTTCCTTAGTCAAATTTAGGATTTCTAGCCAAGTTGAATCAAGTCACTTGAGATTAAATAATGCAAGAAAAGACATAGTAATGCATGCAGTACACAAGCCATTAAAAGGAAGAAGCTAAATGACCATGCTGCTGTCTAAAGAGTTAATAAATGAATGCTGGACTTCTCAATTTGTGGCACAAAGGAGATAACATGCTTCAAACCATCTACAGGCCAACTGCAGTTAACACCTTATAAAATCTATAGGGCAGGATCAAAGATCAAATGAAAGGAAGTGAATCTTGAGAAAGCTTCCTTTATAACATTTAAGATCAAGTTTGTACCCAGGTGGTTCACTATGACTCCCACACAGACCCAGCTCCTCCCATCCCAGACCCTTGCTAAGAGATATGTTTCAGTCTCAAATAGTTCAGCTGTCTAATTTTAATTCAAGGTTTAAACTTGCTCTAATTCTCTTCCCTTTGGCCTCCAGCCACTAGCCTCTTCTCCCACTCACAGCTCTCTTCTGACAAGGTTCACTCTCTGGCTTGCTTGTTATCTTTTCCCATTTCCCTGCATTTGGAAGTCAGCAGTCTACTTTTAGCTCACAGTACTTGGTCCTCCAGCTGCCCAACCAATCATGATATTTTAGTCTTTGGCAATCTGACCTCTAGCATCTACCCACTCCTGGCCTCATTTCTCCTAAATGTCCTAGCTCTGTTCTGGCTTCTCACAAAGCTCATTCACATCACTTGTTTACAGACAAGCTTTGAAGTGATTTCAGCAATTTCAAAGTGAAGTATAGCACTGGTTTCTAGGTGCTTAGATCAAAAAGAAAGGGCAATATGAAGAGTAGAGTACTGTTACTATTTTAGTTAACTATAATAGGGGCATAGGACAGCCTGAAAAAAATTGGGTCATACCTCCATTTCTCATTCTGTCTACAGTTCTGCTGTCATATTGTTTGACTGCTAGTAAGTATATTAGAAACCTTATGAATGCTTATGAAACAAAAGAAATTTCCAATTGCCGTAGGAGAGATGAAAATAGTAATGCAGGCATAGGAGTGTGAAAGGATAGGAATAGAACTACTAGTTCTTTGCAGAAAGTGCATTGGTGGGAACTAAGACTAAAGTACAACAGGGAGAAAAATAAATAGGAGAATAACTTTGTGATTTTAATTAGAGAAGTGTGAAAGTGATGGGGCAGAATAGGGAAAGGGTGCATTGAGCAAGAGTGAGGATCTGATAGGAAATGTTGAAGTGATGGGATCACAAAGAGGACTGAAATGATACATGTGAGGAACATGGAACAATGTGGTGAGGTATGCGAGTGGATAGATCAATGGATGGAGTATGATGAAATATGTAAGTGCATCAAGGGCCAGAGTATGAACAAGTGAGCCAATAGGATGGACAATAAATTGGGTGCGTAAGATAATGAGGCAGAAGAGAATTAGTGAAGTTTGACAGAGATGGAAAGAGGAAAAGCACAAAGGTCATTGAAAATCAGAGGGAAATAACTAACATAGGAGCATTTAAGAATCATAGCTTCATAGAATCTTACAGGACAGAAGGAGGCCATTCAACCCATTGTGCCTGTACCGGCTCCCAAAAGACCTACCCAGATGGTCCCACTCTCCAGTTATATGACAATAGACAATAGACAATAGGTGCAGGAGTAGGCCATTCAGCCCTTCGAGCCTGCACCGCCATTCAATATGATCATGGCTGATCATTCCTAATCAGTATCCTGTTCCTGCCTTATCTCCATAACCCTTGATTCCACTATCTTTGAGAGCTCTATCCAACTCTTTCTTAAATTAATCCAGAGACTGGGCCTCCACTGCCCTCTCCATTGACCTTGAAATTCAGACCTTTCAAATATATATCCAACTCTGTTTTGAAACCTCCCATGGAATCTGCTTCCACCACTCTCCCAAGTGGTGCATTCCAAATTCTAACAACTATCTCAGTAAGTGAGTAAGAATAAAGTAAGCAAAAGTGCATGAGGCATGGCCAACGGTGTAAAAACAGGAGAGAGAATAATGGAAGACAGCATGAGAATAGGCCAAAAATGTCAAGCTGTTTCACTGTACTCCTAATGCAACTCTGGTCAGACAGGATGAAAATTAGGTCAAGGCTCAGAAACAACAAAGCTCCACCATCCATGGCAGTATCTGCAGGACCACACAGAGACTAGAATTGTCCCCTTGCTTCAAGCTAATTCAGCGATGCAAGAGGGAGCAAGGTTGCTCATTCTTGCCTTAATGAAAAACTTAATCAGCAGCCTCTCCCAGAGATCTAAACCTGGAACGTGGTGTGGATTGATGAAGATAGCAAAAATTGAATGGAAATTGGGCAAATGTCTGTGCTCTGTCCATGTCTGTGTGGGTTTTCTCTGGGTGGTCCGGTTTCTTCCCACATTCCACAGATGTGCAGGTTAGGTGGATTGGCCATGCTAAATAACCCTGTAATGTTCAGGGATGTGCAGGCTAGGTGGAGTATTTATGGTAAATAGGGGGTTACGGGAATAAAGTGGAATGCTCTTCAGAGAGTCAGTACAGAATTGAAGGGCAAAATAGCCTCCATTGCAGTGATTCAATGGATTTTATGAACATAAAATGTTTGGTATCTTAAAAATACTCATACAGATACAGTATGTTTTTTGTGTGACACAGAGGTGGGAGGTATGGTCAAACCTCATGCTTATGGTTCAGAAGCAAAATGGTAACTAGTTTTAAGTTGAACAGCAAATAGTGGGATTTTATATTCTGATTTTCCTTTCATTGTCTTGAAACTGAACATAACAATGCAAAAACCTTTTTTATTCATTTCTATGTTATTACCAGTCTTGCACATGTTTATTTACAATCTGCTCTACAACCAAAGAAAAATAGATTTCTTAATCTTAAATAGGTCGAGTAACAAGTCAATCAGTTTCCAAAATAATAATTACAAACATGTGTGGTGCATATGCGCCGGACTGAAAGCTTACATTATCCCATTTTCCAACCTTATTTTTATATTTAAAATCACGAGAAAATGAGCTGAAGCAATTCGAAACTGGGAGACTAAAGTACCTCAATAAATAAAAATCTACTTCAATATAATTAGAAACAAAAATTACATGTGTACAACTTAAAACAGAAAAATAAAACTGGAAAGACTGGATAGGAAACAATATTATACATTGCTTACTGATATTTATCTATCATTTCTTCTTACATTTTTCAGGAATTTCCTTTACTTTTTGAAGTGAATACCCACCCTCTCCCCCAATGAATTTTACTAATTAAAATTGGCAGGAGTGAAAAATGGGATTCTTATTCCTACTTGTAATAAACAATATACTTTTAAAAGCAGCCAAATAAGTTTCATCTCAAAAAACAGTCCCCAGTTGTTGAATTTATCGAGGCAGTGAGGGGGTGGGGAGCGGTTGTTGAAAAGGGTGGAGGGTGGTTATGTTCTCCTAGTAAAATGCCTTTAATACTGTACTTCCAAAACTCCATTACACATAGATCTTTCTTGATCATTTTGCAGGCTTTTATTAGTAGTTTGTCCACGATGTGAAATAACTACCATTTTGTTCAGATGTACCTAATACAATTTTAGTTTTTATTTTCTCCACTACTCCATCGTAGCTGGAAGTAAGAACAAGAATAACTCATATGGAACACAGTTTATAGTCCTGTGATTACACTGGCATTCTGCAGTCAGACCGTCTGCTTTTTGCCCCACACTTGCTTTTATCTTTAGTACATGGTATTTAAACATAAGTGCTTGCTTACTTTGAAAGATAGCAAAATAAAAAATTGAAGCTATGGATACTTCAGTATTTATAGCTTTACAAAACTGCTGGTTATGAAGCTTGGTCTGCAGCCAGTAAACATTTCTGAGCAACATTCTGGATGGGTTTGGGGCTTGAGGCCTTTGGGGCATATGTAACTGCAGCAAAGAATGCACTCTAAGTATGTTCATGTGAAAAGAAAATGTTTGCTCTGCCAACATAAACATTTTGTTGAGAGAATGCACTTTACTGAATTATTTTTAAAAATATAACAGAATTGCAACATCCAATTTGTTACAGTATAGGATTATAGAAATTTTGTTGCAGAAACAGACGATTCAATCCTTCGCGCCCCTCTACCAGAGCCAGCACCATCTGGGGCCCTGATTAGTTTCTTTCCCAATGGCTCCTCTTTAAGGCTACATATAGATTTTCAGGTTTTACTCTTTTGGGTCTCACTAACTCCTTTAGATGAATCCATCAATATCCTCAATAATGATCAACTCCCTTAAACTCAAAGCTTCAAGGCACAAGAAATGCACAACTTTCCTAGATACCACAGTACTTAAATTGGCATAAAACAACAGTTAATAGTTAGCAAAACAAAAACTGAAACATTCTTTCACACAGGAAAAACTATCACGCTAAACACACCTTCCACAGACTGGTTATGTCATGGCTATTCAATTTGCGCTCAAGTATGTCTCTCATTTTCTTCTGAATGTTGAGCCCACTTCTCCTAGCAAAATACCTTTAATACTGTAGTTCCAAAACTCCAATACACACAGATCTTTCTTGATCATTGTACAGACTTTTATCAGTAATTTGTCCACGATATGAAATAACTACCATTTTGTGCAGATGTACCTAATACAATTTTAGTTTTTATTTTCTCCATTACTCCATCGTAGCAGGAATAACTCATATGGAACACAGTTTATAGTCCTGTGATTATACTAGCATTCTGCAGTTGGATTGTCCACATGTGGTAATGCAGTCCATGTTTTAATAACCCTTTGGCAAATGCTCAAATAGTGAAGAGATTAAGTCAGGATAACCAAGGCCAGCATACTGAAGGACTGGCTTTCTGTAGAAGGTTCAGCAAAGAAATGCTGTCCTTTTTGGAGAAACCTCCTATGGTGGTAGTAACAGAACATTAGTGGCTATGTAAGTAAATGTAGTATCTCACATCCAAGGGAGTAAATGCCTTTGTTTACTTTGCACTTGAGATCAACAATTTGCATTTATATAGAGCCTTGGTCATTGATTTAAAGCATCCCAAAGTGCGAGCCTGATCATGGAATGCGAGGCTCAATAATTAAATAGCTAACTTGGTACAGTATCATTATGGCACATGCCATGCACCAAACCTTTGGCAGGCTTTTATTCCTACCTTCTCTGGTCTGTCAGGTTTACTCTGGATATCAATAATCCAAAGCAGTTCCAACAGAGTATACCCAACTGTTCGTTATTGAAGCAAAATGTGACAATAATTGTATACATTACAAGCTTACCCACACAATGCTTACAATGAAAAGTGTATATCGACTTGTCTGAAGGTCAGAATGATACACACGATCAGCCTGCTCCCTCTCAACATTCAGTCATTGATCAGATGACTCCTGCTCTTGAGCTAGCTAATTATCGATGTAAGGAGCATTCTCTTATATTCCGTTCCATGCATGCAGCTTGTGTAATCAATAGTTGAAATGGTCGCATATTCAGAGATTGATTAATTAACTACCAGCAAAGATTACAAGTGTGTTACATCTCCCACAGTAGATTCTTCTCCCACTCATTAGGATAGCTGCTTGTTTCCTACAGAAGGAGGCTTATCGCTTGATTTTACCGAACCTTGGCACCAGGCCACCTTGCTCATGGCTGCTCATAAATGCTATTTCCTTACAGTTTTCATGTCACCAATCAATAGTATGATACTAACACAGCACAACCCTTTAGTCAATTGCTTTGTTTTGCTATCAAATAGGATGCTGCCTGGCCTGCTGTGTTTTTCCAGCACCACATTTTTCAACTCCACATCTAGTGCCCTGTATTTGTTTTTAACAAAGCATGGCCCAGACATGATTTAAGTCCATCTCCACTTAATTTAAACATACATATCCTTTCTGTAAACACAGAGAATACTTAAGTCAACATTTCATTATGGCAGGCTTCATATATTTCTTCTCATTTAAGTCACCCAGCAAATTTAGAGTTACTATCTACATGTTCAGTTCCACTATACAGGCAGATCACATCCAGGTTACTCCCAGGTTAAACTGTTGCTGACTCTTGAATATGCTCGAATATCAAACAAACCCTGCAAATCATGACTCAAAGCTCACTCCCTGTACAAGCATCCACCATATTAATTGTTCTTGGACTCAACCTTTTCAATTGCCTTTTCAATTTCTGTAAGGAACTACCATGTGATAAATATCTCAAAACAAATATTACATTTAATCCACCAGGTGTAAACACCAGTTCAAGTGCTCCATAATCAACTCATAAGTCAGCAACCATCTAGCTTTCTTGAACTTTGCCAAAGATGTTTTTGGGTAATGTGTGTTCCCTTTCCAAGTGATTGCCAGGTTGCATTCTCCTGTTCTGTCACTGTGCTCTCTCTTTCTCAGTGGAGTAATTTGGGGACCTCTGTCAATGTTCTATTATACAAATGCTACATAACTCAGATCAAACAATGCAAAGGGAAATTTCAGAGTTGGCTAAAAATGAGATGCTATTATTTCTAATTTGAAGTTGGGTTCTAAACCTTATTTGTCTTTCAGCTGACCTCCGAACTGCAGAACCAAACAGACCGAAGGCTTTTCAGCAAAATGTTAAATATGGAACACAGATTTTAGACAGTTGACTGCTTTAAAACAGACAAGTATTTCCACTAAAAAACCTGTACAACAGTACATTTACAAAATAAACATAGTTTCTTACCATTATATTTGGAGCCCTCCCTGTAACTTGAACCTCCATTAACATTTGGAGATAGGACAAGTTCATAACCATATTGTACAAAAATTTGTTGATATAATCGAAGGTCAGGTGCACTAATGGAATTATAGCCTCGTAGCACAACTGTTTTCTTGCGATTGTTGAAGGCATTAGGTTCAATCTGTGAAAGATAAATAGTATACATTTGTTTTAAACATTGAACTAAAATTCTTCAAAATTGTTAACTTCACAATATCATTGATGTGTATTTCAGGTATGAAAAATGCAGGTGAGCAAAATCAGAAAATACAAGAAGCAATTACTTGGTAATGCAATGGACAAGATAACTGACTTTTCACTTTTGACCATTAGGTTTCAACCAGCCTAGAGTAGCAGAATGAAAATTTTCTTACTCTCTGCTGTTAAAAGTGTCTCACCAATGAATCATAGAAACTTGCTTCACCAAAGGAGAGCAATAGTCCATTGTGCATCTGCGAGGTCCTGGCTCTTGATTCTCATTTTCTATCCATTAATCTACTAGATTCTCATCTTCAAGTACTTAGAGTCATAGAGTCTCACACAGCACAGAAACAGACCCTTCAGTTCAACATATCCATGTTAATCAAGTTTCCCAAACTAAACTCATCCCACTTGCTTGCATTTGGCCCATATCCCTCTAAACCTTTCCTATTCATGTACCTATCCACATGTCTTTTAAATGTACCTGCATCAATCATTTCCTCTGGCAGGACATTCTACATATGAATTACCCTCTCTGTGAAAAAGTTATCCCTTCGGTTCCTTTTAAATCTTTCACCTCTCACCTTAAAAATATGCCCCCTAATTTTGAACTCCTCATTCTTACGGAAAAGACCTTTGCTATTCACCTTATGTATGCCCCTCATGATGTTATAAACCTCTCTAAGGTCACCCCTCAATCTCCTACTCTCCAGTGAAAAACGTCCCAGCCTATCCAGCATCTATCTATAACTCACATGACTCCATCCCGGCAAAATCCTGATAAATATTTTCTGAACCCTCTCCATTTAATAATATCCTTCTTATAGTTGGGTTACCAGAACAGTGCTGAAAATGTGTTGCTGGAAAAGTGCAGCAGGTCAGGCAGCATCCAAGGAGCAGGAGAATCGACGTTTCGGGCCCTTCTTCAGGAATGAGGAAAGTGTCCAGAACAGTGGACAGTGACCAGAACAGTGGACAGTACTCCAAAAGTGGCCTCACCAATGTCCTGTACAACGTCAACATGACGTCCCAAATCCTATACTCAATGGCCTGAGCAATGAAGAGAAGCATGCTAAACACTTTCTTAACCACCCTGTCTACTATGTACCTGAACCCCTCAGTCTCTCTGTTCAACAACACTAAGCAGGGCCCTACCATTAACTGCATAATTACGTGTCCTATATCAATCTAGATCCAAGATAGTTGGTGAGATAGAAACCAAGTCACTTCTCTTTATTGATAGAGTGTACTCCAGACACAAGCCCCATTTGTTTTCCCCTTGATATCTACCTATGCAATTAATTACTGCCAAATTCATGCTTCACTACTTGAGACACGAAACAGTTCACCTCTTCTATTGAAATAAAACTTTGAGATATATAAATATTTCTTGAACAAAACAAATGAAAATTAATTGGGGCAGAATGGTGGCCCAATGGTTAGCACTGTTGCTTCAAAGCACCAAGGACCCTTGTCTTTGTGGAGTTTACAAATCCTCGCTGCGCCTGCGTGGGTTTCTGTTGGATGCTCCAGTTTCCTCCCACAGTCCAGAGATGTGCAGGTTAATTGGACTGGCCATGTTAAATTGTCCATTTTGACCAGAGATGTGCAGAATCGATGGAATAGCCATGGAAAATGCAGAGATGGCGTAGGGGTTGGATCTGTGTGGGATGCTCTTCCTCACTGAGAATATCATAAATCTTGTTGTACTTGAATAGCATCTGAAAAATTGGCATGTGAAGCCTCACTGTTCAGAATTAGTTTTTTTAAAATCCAAGATTCTATAGCTCTGGGTCACCCAAGTCTGGAAATTTGGGCATGCCTTATTGTGACTTTAATTTCCTTCATGTTTTATTTGCTATCAAGACTTTCTCAATAGTAATATTTCAATTATATCAGTGTAGACTTGATGGGTTGAATAGCCTCCTGCTTCTGTACTGTAGGAATTCTATGATAAACAAGATAATATTTTCTAATTTCTACATCTGACCTTATAATGCAACAGAGAAATTACATTTTCATATTCTCCAGAATACAATCAACTCAATAGCCCTCCTTTCTTCATACAAAATAAATTGATATTAAAAAATCTGAAAAAAATATGCTTGCTCATTTTCTGGTAACTCCTTACATCATCAGGTTTTCTTTGATGCTCTTCAATCATTTCTTAGAGCAAGCACATTTTTTGTAAAGTCTGATAACTGAGTACTGGTGTCAACTCACTTTATTTTAAAAATCTCTTTTCTTTCTAACCTTCCCTTTATGTAACATGACCAATCCTCAACATTTTCTGAGAAATCTCCTTTAGTGAATGCACGTCATCCCAAAGAGAAGGGTTATCCATATATTCTATGATTAACTTTTCTCAGATTGCCCTTGTGAGACATTTCCCTTAGAGTTTTGGATAAATGCATTCATGTTATTACAACTTTTACGAGCACCAATATTTCCTCATCTAAAGGAACTTCTAACTACATTTTTTATTTTCTTGGTTTGCCACGCTAGCAGACATTTGTTATTCTTCCTCACTGAGAATATCATAAATCTCGTTGTACTTGAATAGCATCTGAAAGATTAGCATGTGAAGCTTCACTATTCAGAATTAGCTTTTTTTATCTATGGTTCTATATCTCTGGGTCACCCAAGTCTGGAAATTTGAGCATGCCTTGTTCTGATTTTAATTTCCTTCATGTTGTATTTGCTATCAAGACTTTCTCAATAGTAATATTTCAATTACAGTACTTAGGACTAATTTGTTTTACCCATTCACAGGATGAGGGCATCACTGGGTAACAAGCATTTATTGCCTATCCCAGCAGGTAGTTAAGAGTTAACCATGTTGCTGTGGGTCTGGAGTCACATGTAAGGCAGACCAGGTAAGGTCAGCAGTTTCCTTGCCTAAAGGACATTAGTGAACCAGATGGGCTTTTACAACAAACGATAATGGGTTCCTGGTCATCACAGACTCTTGATTCCAGATTTTTATTTAATTCAAATTCCATCATCTGCCATGGCAGGATTCAAACCCAGGTCCCCAGAACATTACCTGGGTCCCTGGGTTAAGAGTCCAGTGTTAATATCACTAGGCCATTGCCTCCCCTCAATCAATCATAATTGGCAATAGGATCTAGTCTGTGTGCACAGCCAGTTTAACTGTCCATTCATCTCTCAGAGAGAGAGTGTCAGATTTATTAGGAAGCAATTAGCACTTTCCAAATAAGACCATTTATCCAAAGTCACTCATGACTTATTATGCTTGGAGAGAATGCGGCCAAGAGGAGATTTGATAAAAGTTTTCAAAATAATGAGCTGGGTGGACAAAGTAGATACAGAGAAGCTGTTCCTGCTTGTAAAGTAAAGAATGAGTGGGCATAGATTTAAAGTGATATGTGAATGAAGCAAAAGTGACATGAGAAAAAAACGTTTTCACACAGTGAGTCATTAGGGTATGGAATGCACTGCAGGCAGGTTCAATTGAGGCATTGGATGATTATTGGTTTGCAGGGGTACGGGGACAAAGGGAAGAGATTGGCACAAAATAATAGAGCAGCTGCAGGCATGATTGGCCAAATGGTCTTCCTCTTAGGATTTTTTACCTGTGAGAAAATGGTTTTCTTTTTCCTTCAAATTTCTTTCTCCTGATGCCAAAAAACAACTGTTCAATTTTTTGATGAGCGACATTAGGTCTTGTTAAAGGAATACTATAATGCCTGGCCTGCGTAAACTGTAAATGTACCTAGTTCCCAAAAATATTGCTTTGTCGTTTCCCACTTCCAGTTTCATTCAAGCCTTTTGTTTAAGTTTAGACAGCTTGCTAAACAATAAGGATATTTTACTTGACATTATGCTGAATAGTGGTTTACTGCAGCTAATGGCACAGGGAATCAGCACTCATTTTACTGATTTCCTTATACCTTAAGTGGGAAGGTCTTTCAAATTCTCTAATCTTATTTCAATGCTTAGTATTTAAAGGATCTGGCGATCATTTTAACCAATCCACTCTACACATTAAATATGTGTTCACTGTCCAACAAGGCACAAGTGAATTAATCTAGGATTAAATCATTCATCACTAAGCTGAAGCATAAGATAGTATAATTTCCTCTGCATTATCAATATCACCATTTTCCAAACCTTTCATGTAGTGCCTACGTTTGAAAACCCTGTTATTCCATTCAGGACAATTCATTCTGTAAAGTCATATCTAAAATACCCATTAACACTAAAAGATGTTCTGAAGGGTCATTCATCTGAAGTAGTTTCAATTCCTGTCAACTATTAGAACTTAAGAATATTAAAAATAGGAGCAGGAGTAGGCCACCTGGCCCATCAAGCTGTTCCGCTATTCAATCAAATCATTGTTGATATTTTCATGGACTCAGCCACCCGCTCACCATAATCTTTAATTCCTTTACAGTTCAAAAATCGATCTTTGCTTTAAAATATTCAGTGAGGTAGCCTCAACTGCATCACTGGGCAGGGAATTCTGCAGATTCACAAACTTTCAGGTGAAGAAGTTTCTCCTCAATTCAGTCCTAAATCTGCTCCCCTCTAATTCTATTAGAATTGGCAATGGTGTCTCCATCCTCATCCCTTATAGTTTTATTCTCCTTTTGTACTGATGTTTTCAACCTGTGTCAGGGTGGTCTCGCGTTATTGCCACTAAAAATGAATCACCCATTCTTTGTACTACTGCTGAAGAGTCCCATTTGATCTTCAAAAAGGTGGACTTCAAAAAAAAAACAGGTGGCATGGTGGCTCAGTGGTTCACACTGCTGCCTCACAGTGCCAGGGACCCGGGTTCAATTCCAGCCTCGGGTGACTGTGTGGAATTTGCACATTCTCCCTGTGTCTGCGTGGGTTTCTTCCAGGTGCTCTGGTTTCCTTCTACCCTCCAAAGATATGCAGGTTAGGTGAATTGGCCATGCTAAATTTCCCATAGTGTTCTGAGATGGGTAGGTTAGGGGTGAATGAGAGTAATAGGGATGGGTTTGGGTGGGTTACTCTTCGGAGAGTTGCTATGGACTTGTAGAGTCAAAGGGCCTGTTTCCACACTGTAGGGATTCTATGATTGATCCACAAAGATTGCTGAGAATGAATGTGTTCACAAAATTGTTAAGGCTTCTGGACGTCTGTTGCAAAATCATATTTCTTTCTGAAAATCTAATACATTACAACAACTTAGCACTGTACAATAATTTAACAGCATGCACTGAATTAGGAATCTCCAAATAGAATGTTTGCAATTTTGCATTTATTTGGTTAAATTCATAATATATTCTTTGGTAAAATGTCCATGCTGATTTCTAAACATATTTAAACCTGACCACATCTCATATATATTTAATACTTCATCTTCCCTAAGAATTCCTTAGTGTTCAATTGTTAAACCTCTAGCTCAGAGAATACTTTACATCTGATCTTGCTTCTAGTTTTAAACAAGTGCCAAGGCCACACCTTGCTTTATTTTTGATAATGATGTAACCCATATCCACTTCATTTTTCACTTATCATAAGATTCAGCTTCACAAAACATCAATGGAAGTCATAATCTGACACTTTGCACTTGGATTCAGTCATTCTTCACCAAAATGACACCAATTGCAACTTTCTGTCTGAAAATACTTTTTAGTTTCCAATCTCTACCTTTAAGCAAACTCATCAATCTACATCCAAGCCAATCTGTGAGACAGAAACCAAAATATCTTTCTTTGTGGTTGTAGTTTGTTAACTACTTAGTCTTTCAGCTTCTTTCACACACCAGTCCCATCTTTTATCCCTTGGTTTCTACCCAATAGATTAATTCATCAATTAACCCCAATCACCTGCTTAGTTACTTGCTAAATTAACAATCAACTCCATTTAAAGTTACAATATTTCTGAAATTAGTTTCCATCATCTTTTCAGGTTGAGTGCTCCAGATCTCAATAATGCTCAACTGACAATGGCTTTCATCATCTTAAAAATCTGACTAATAATTTTATCTTCATTATAAATGACATGGACCTATGACACAAAATTGTCTGGAACAACTTTAATAAGCAAATTCAAAAGCTGCAGAGGTAACCAACATGACACTGCGTGATAAAACTTATATGGGTGCAAGAGTATTGGACCAAGGTCAGAATTAAACTAAACTAAGGTCAGAATTAAACTGTTGCAGTGAAGCAGAGAGATAGGGTTAGAATATTCCCAGTCCTACATTTAGCCTGACAGTGCTCAGTAATAACATTAAAACACTAAAATTCTGATGGGTAAAATGGTGCAAGTATTTTGGACATTAAGCAAGATTTTAACCCATTCAAAACCTATCCACTTGAACAGGGTTAAAAATCATAACGATAGGTTCCTTCCTTCCAAATATTCATTAATAAAAGGAATTTGCTAGGTACTTTTTAAAATCAAATCCATGACTAACTACATGAGAAAGAAACTAGCAATATTTAAAACAAAATTGAAGAAATAAAACAGAATGTAATGAAATTAAACAATAAACGACTAAGATAGCAGGAATTTCTTTTTACTTCATTTTGTGGAATGTTGCCGTCTGCTGCCCTTGTCCTTCTTGGTGGAACTGGTCATGGATTTGGAAAATGTTGTTTGAGAATCTTTGCTAATCTGCTTGGTAGGATCAAAAGGTAAATATGGATGACATAGATCATTTTCCTCATCGGCATTCATCTATCCAGCTGGTGATAAAATCTCTCCATTGCAACATCTAATTGAATGTTAGAGGTTTTGCCTCCACTATTTTAAGCAGCAGATTGAACCCAATAGTTCTGGATCTACTTCTTCCATTTTTTAATAAATATATCTGATAGCTATAAAATAATCTTGTATGCCTCGCTCTGTCTAAACAGCCTATGATCTATATGTCCTTGTATGTTATAATCTATCTGACCTTGTATGTTATGACTGTCTGCACTGCTTGCAAAACAAAACTCTTCACTGTACTTAGGTACATGTGACAACAACAAATCAAATAATATTTTCCTTCAAGACAATAAAATCTATGCTTTCCCTATCTTACTTCATAACAGAAATCTCGCAAAGGAGGGAGCAGCATTGAAGGTTTCTCCCCATTTTCTCCATTAGTGAGTCGGTTCTCTTTGTTTCAGAGATCAGGATTGAATACAGACAGCAGTTTCATTATGATTTATTCCAATATATGCTCCCCTGTTTTGTCTACACAGTTATACGTTCTGACTGACTTTATTGAGTGCAGCTGAATATTGGCTGGACTTGTTGAGTATCAAGTTTACCAATATTTCAAATTCATCCCCACTTCATCTTTTATTAACAACCATGTAAGGACTATATGCCATATGTGATATTCATCTTCCCAACCTGCATTACCAAAGGGCCAATAGTCTAAATCTTGTTCTGCTTGCATTGGTTGGAATGTTATACAGTATCAAAAATTAAGTGAAAAGATCAATGAAAAGGTTTTTAACAGGCAATTAGAGCAGAATATGATGGCAATATTCTGTGTGTCAGGGAGCATCTGTACAGAGAGAAATGGAGTTGAGAGTTAGATTTTAAGCTGGGCTAGGGTCTTCCCAGATCTCTCAGTGTAAATATTATATCCTTGGCCAGTCTTGGCCTGAGAATGAAGGCATGTTTTCTCTGACATGAACTAATTCTTCCCCTCATCAAACTTGGTCTGTCTGACTTGATCTGAACTAGTTTCAGGCACAGCTTGTGTTGGAGTCACTACTGGTACTCTACTAGTATTCCAACAATTTAACTAATCAGACTCATTTGATTTTTTCCAACTCACTTCTTCACAAAGTCTGAAGGTAAAGCATGAACCATACAAACCAAACCTTTCCAGTACTTAACACTTTGACTTTGCTGTAGGTTGTCTTTTATGAATCAATGCAGCTGGTATTATACCAGTAACTGTATGAAGTGTGTTATGATAAATAAACAAAAAAAATCACTAGTTCGTGATTTAATGTCATCTAACATTTCTTCTCATTTGTGTCTAGCATTTGCTAATAAGAGTACGCTAACAATTTGTGGTGTGTTCACTGCTGCTCCATTAAAGTAAGATCATATAGTGGAACTTTGATGTGTGTTATCTCATTCATTTTCATGAAATGTGAAAACTTTTCCAAACAAAACTGAGATCCACTGTCAGACATAATTTCATCTGGAACCTATAAGAAGCAATCAAATTACACATCTCTAAAATGTTGCTTGTTGTTGATCACTTCACCAAATACATCCCAACCCACTTGGAATGGCTATCAATCACAATGAATAGCTATCTGCCTTCAAATTCTGAAAAATAAATGTATAACCTCTGCCACACTCTAGCTGGCCATTTCCATGGTTGCAAAATTATTGATAATGTGTTTTTTTTTAACAACTTGACAAGCTCTTCACTGTTTCTCTACGTCTTCTCTGTCCTTAATCTATCCCTGGCCACAAAGATACCTTCTTGCTGCACTCTTTGATAAATCAACACTAATTGTTGATCATGAAAGTCATATAGCAACTGTGACCAGTATCTTCCTGGGATTATAACTTTAGCTCACTACATAACAATCTTTATTGACTATCAACTCATTCTTATAGGATAAAACAAATTTCAGTCCGGTCTCTGTGATGGCCAATCATATGTGATATAGCTGTAAATTCTTGAGATTGTGGGGACCTACTAAGTGGCCCTATCAATACCACCTGCTTTGACTGATAAATCAGCTACATATGAAAAGCAAAATACATCCTTCCCATTGAGTTCTATGTTGGATGTAGCTGTTTATCTAGCATTCAATGAGCTTGTCATCATCTGAAATTAATGTAACAGATACACAGGCAATATCAAAGTTCAACTCTGCATTTGGGCCACAGTTCGAGACGGAATTGGAACATTTGGACTCAGCATGGCTGTCAGTAGCTTATGGTCAATTTTGTTTATGAAACTATGACAATATGAGTATTTCTGGAGCCCTACTTCAAAAACCTTGCTCAGAATGTAACTTCAGTTATTGGCACTGGAGGTGCAGAAGGCAAATGTCACGCTTCTCTACTCACTTGTAAACTCTTCAATGATATCCTGGAGCTGTGATCACTTAAATCCAACAACCACAACCATATTCCTTTGAGCCAAGCATGACTCCAACCAGCATAGAATTTTTCCCCTGATTCACATTGGTTCTAGTTTTGCTAGGGCTCCTTGATGCCACTCTCAGCCAAATGTGTATTTAATGTCAAAGGAAGTCAGTCTCACCTCAGCTCTTTCATAAATACTTGAGACAAACTGCTCTTGAAGAAGGACATTGATGTTCCATCCCCACTGTACGTTCCGCACCCCTTTCACATTTACTGCTTCTTTCAAATGGTTTTCAACATGGAAGCGTTGATTCAGCGGCCAAGGGGAGTGCAGCACGTAGTAATCAGCAGCAGGTTTCCTTGCCCATATTTGACCTGATGCCATTAGATTTCGTGGGATTTGGTGTCAATATTGAGGTCTGCTAGGAGAATGCCCTTCTGACTGCATACCACTGTGCCACCACCTCATCAGTGATGATAATGGACACTCTCTGTAAGTACAATTGCATGAAAATGACTATGTCAGGCTTTTGCTTAAACTAGTCTATGAAAGGTTGCTACCAGTAGTCTCTGGATGTTGGTAAAGAGGACATTGCAGGGTAAATAGGGCTGAATTTGCTGCTGTAATTTCTGATGCCAAGGTCAATGACAAGTGATCTGTCTGGGTTCATTCCTTTTTAAAGGATTTTTAGCAGTGTGGCTTGCTAGGCCACTTTAGAGGGTAATTCAGAGTCATTCAAATTGCTGTTGGCTTGGGCTCACATACAGATCAGACCAGATAAGGATGACAGATTTTTGTCTCCAAAAGGACATTACTGAACCAGATAATTTTATGGCAATCAACAGTGGTCATCAGTAAATTTGTAAATCCATAGTGGGATTCAAATCCAGGACTCCAGACTATTTCTTGAGTTGTTAGATTATTGGGCCAATGACAATTATAGAACATAGAACATAGAACAATACAGCACAGAACAGGCCCTTCGGCCCAAGATGTTGTGCCGAACATTTGTCCTAGCTTAAGCACCCATCCATGTACCTATCCAATTGCCGCTTAAAGGTCACCAAAGAATCTGACTCTACCACTCCCACAGGCAGCGCATTCCATGCCCCCACCACTCTGGGTAAAGAACACACCCCTGACATTTCCCCTATACCTTCCACCCTTCACTTTAAATTTATGTCCCCTTGTAACACTCTGTTGTACCCGGGGAAAAAGTTTCTGACTGTCTACTCTATCTATTCCTCTGATCATCTTATAAACCTCTATCAAGTCACCCCTCATCCTTCGCCACTCCAACGAGAAAAGGCCTAGCACTCTCAACCTATCCTCGTACGACCTATTCTCCATTCCAGGCAACATCCTGGTAAATCTTCTCTGCACCCTCTCCAAAGCTTCCACATCTTTCCTAAAGTGAGGCGACCAGAACTGCACACAGTACTCCAAATGTGGCCTAACCAAAGTCCTGTACAGTTGCAACATCACTTCATGACTCTTGAATTCAATCCCTCTGCTAATGAACGCTAATACACCATAGGCCTTCTTACAAGCTCTATCCACCTGAGTGGCAACTTTCAAAGATCTATGAACATAGACCCCTAGATCCCTCTGTTCCTCCACCTCACTAAGAACCCTACCATTAACCCTGTATTCCGCATTCTTATTTGTCTTTCCAAAATGGACAACCTCACACTTGGCAGGGTTGAACTCCATCTGCCACTCCTCAGCCCAGCTCTGCTCTGCTCTGAGACACCATTGCCTCCACTTAATATTTCTGGACACATTGTAATATACACACATTTGCTATCTTCCAAGTTATTTTACACAACCTGAATTCATTGCCACATGCCTTTGACCAAAACCTTGGAGCACCCCTCCTCAAAAATTCAATGGGTGCAGTAATGTTGCCAAGTTTTGTACCAATATACCATAATCATTAGATCTAAGAAAGCCTGAGCTTAGCAATATTCTGATGGTGTGGTATACTTCTTCATGCTGTACTTCACCTTGAGTAGTTGTAACCCATGTGACCCAAATACTTTAAATAATTTTGAAATGATTTACATTTGACTGCCTTTGCCTCAGCTCCAAACATTGGAGAACCTTCTTCAGCCTGTCATCATGGGCCTGCCTATTTGGAATTGAAGTAAATATGTCATCCAAGTAACACACGACTCCCTCAATTTCTCGAAAAAAATTATTCATTATTTTTGAAAAATTCCAGAGACTTTAAGAAAAAACAAATGGGAACTTGTGAGAATGAAACAGTCCATATGGATATTAATAATCAAATATGATTTTAACTCATTGTCTCATTCAAGCTGCAGAGAGGCATTTAGATTAGGCTAGATTCCCTACAGTATGGAAACAAGCCCTTTGGTCCAACAATTCCACACTGACCCTTCGAAGAGTAACCCACCCACATCCTGTATTTACCCCTGACTAATGCACAAAACACTATGGGCAACTTAGCACGGCCAATTCACCTAACCTGCACATCTTTGGACCGTGGGAGGAAACCCATGCAGACACAGGGAGAATGCGCAAACTCCACACAGACAGTCACCCGAGGTGGGAATCAAACTCGGGTCCCTGACGCTGTGAGGCAACAGTGCTAACCACTGAACCACCGTGCCCGTGACCCTGCCCCCCTAATTTTGCAGAGAATCTGGCCTCTGATAACAGTGAACAAAACCCACGACATTTGACAAATTATTGGGTGGATTATATTCTCATACCTGATTTATGGCTATTTTATCTTGCATCTCATATCAGATAAATTTGAGCACTCAGAAAAAGCTCGATGCAATCAATCACTTGGAAGTATGACTACAGATATTGTTGGACATAAATATATGAGAATTTATGCATCTGTATAAATGTTCATACAAGTTGGGAATCCTTTATCCGAAAAAAAACCAGGAACAACTGATTTTCGGATAAAGCATATTTACGGTTTTCAAATACAATCATCATTATTGATCCGTTTAGGCTCTTGGAAAAAAAAACTTTGTTTCATTGCTGCGCTTTGAAGTTTTTATTCCAAAGGACCCAATCTCAACATGTTTACAGGTTCATTCAGGTCTGTTTGAATCCACTTTGAAAAGGGCTTCGGTTTTCAGACATGTAGATAAAGAATAACCGAACTGTATATGCAGAAAAATGTAACGGATATAAAGATGCAATTGCATCTCAGGTTCCAGAACAGTAACCAAAATGACAGATTTGGTTCAAAATAGGATTTGCAGAAGCTGTGTACTTACTTGCAATGGATTTCAGAAGACACTGCTAATGTCTCTGAGTATCAAGTGCTAGACAGAATGAAGAAAATTTTACAACAAATTTCCTTTCCTTAAACTTCTGAACAAAAACACTTTTTGTTGTAGAACTATGAAAACATTGCTCTGTTTAAACAATTTGCCTGCCAAAATATTATATGCCTGACCCCAGTGCCCTCTGCTCAAGGATTATTTTAAATTATGCTGATGTTTCATGATTTCAAGTACTTTCTGTTGAATTGTTCAGAACCTGCCTCTTAAACTTAAAGTTAGCTAATGGCTGAAGATTCTGCATATGCCTCAAAAGGAGTCAAATTAGGCAGATTATGTTCCAAAGCTAAAAGAAAAACCTCTCTTACATCCATATTTTAAGCATTGGGGGACAGTGCAGACTGCCAAACACCAACAGGCTGAATGTTTAATATTATCTGGGCTAGTCAGAAGAACAGTATCCTCAACCACTCCTCATTTGACAAGCCCTTCATCCCCAGGCTCATTCTTGTAAAGCTCCTCTGGACCTCCTCCAACACCAGCATATCCTTCCTTAGGTGCAGGGTCCAAAATTGCTCAGAATATTCCATGTGGTCTGACCAGAACCTTGTACAATCTTAGTACATCTCTGCTCTTGTATTCTCACACTCTTGAAATGAATGCCTTCCGAACTGCCAACTGAACCTGCATGTTAACCTTAAGGGAATCCTGAACTAAGTAAATTTCTGTTGAATTCCATTTTCCGCTTCTTTGCTCACTTTTCCTGCCTATCCAAGTCATTCTGCAGTCACCCCCACCCCCACCCACCTCCTCAACATTACCTGTCCCTCCACTATATTTGTGTCAGCTGCAAACTTAGCAACACTGTCTTCAGTTCCTTTGGCCAAATTGTTAATGCATAATATGAATAGTCATGGTGTCAACACTGACCCCTGCTGAACTCACTAGTCACTGGCTGCCATCCTGAAAAAGACCCCTTTATCCCCATTCTCTGCCTTCTGCCAGTCAGCCAATCCTCTATCCATGGCAGTACCTTGCCCCTAACACCATGTCCTCTTACCTTATTTATCAGTCTGTTATGCAGCACCTTGTTAAAGTACTCTCAAAATCGAAATAGATCACAACCATGAATCTTCTTTGTCTAATTTGCTTGTTGCCTCCTCAAATAATTCTAACAGATTTGGGTGGCACAGGGGTTAGCACTGCTGCCTCACAGCACCAGAGACCCGGGTTCAATTCCCGACTCAGGCGACTGACTGTGTGGAGTTTGCACATTCTCCCCGTGTCTGTGTGGGTTTCCTCCGGGTGCTCCGGTTTCCTCCCACAATCCAAAGATGTGCAGGTCAGGTGAATTGGCCATGCTAAATTGCCCGTAGTGTTAGGTAAAGGGGTAAATGTAGGGGAATGGGTGGGTTGCGCTTCGGCGGGTCAGTGTGGACATGTTGGGCCGAAGGGCCTGTTTCCACACTGTAAGTAATCTAATCTAATCTAATCTAAAAAAAATTTGTCAGGTAAGACCTCTTTCAGACAAAGATGTGCTGACTCAACCCTGTTTTACCACGCAAGGCCTCTCAAACAAAAGGTAGGGGTGGTGGTGAGGAGAGGGAATTGGGGAGGGGGGGAGGACTGGACTGTGACAGGATTTCCACCCAGGGATTGGGGAATGGGAGTGTGTGGGATTCCCACACTGAGGCCCTAAATCCTGGTAAGGTCTACTTATGGCCTTTTCATATGTCAGGACTTAGCCACAGGAAGTGATATCATCTCTCCAGGCAGTGGGGAAGATCTCAGTTGGCTGATGCAATTTCATTCTATGGTACCTTTGTTTCTCTGAATCTGGTCTCATGGTACCCCTCAATTATAACTGCTCCACATTTGGTGGCTTAGATCCTGAACGCAGGAATTCCCTAAGCTCCACTGCCTTTCTTTTTTCTCTCTTTTAAGAAGTTCCTTTAAACTTCCTTGCTCAAGATTTTGGTCAACTACCTAAGATCAAATTTGTATAGAGTGCTATCAAATTTTGCTTCACAAATCTTCTGTGAAGAGCCATGTGACATTTTATTAAACTAAATTTTATTAAATTACTATTTCTGTACCTTAAGACAACAATTTGAAATGTAACATTTGTTTTGAAAAACATCTCAACAGGAATGATTGTATTGTGAATAATATTTTTTTTCCCACAAGCTGTTCATCCTAACTTCTTGGAGCTGAAATTGAAAATAACCCCAAATACAGCTGACGTTTATTTGTTTTGTCTCAAATGGATACTTTTCATATGTTAACATAGACGGCAGTTTCAATCTGTGTCATAAGATCTATTCATGACTGGCTCAAGAACAAAGTTTCCATTGCACTGAGTGTGATGAACTATTTCAGATGCTTGTTTGTTTGCCCTTTAAGCCCCCTAACATTTGCTGACACTGAAGTGATAAAACTCTGAAATGAATAAACAAGCAGATATTACCCCACTGTCCTGCATTCTGTTAGAAAACCTTTGTCACTCTTCATTTAAATAATTTAATTGTTAGTGCATATTAGTAACATGAGCACATTTGGACCACAATCAAATATAACAATGCCCAGAAATTAAAATGATTGTTATGTAACAAGCCTGACAGAACTATCATATGACCGCCTCACAAAATGTCTATCACTAATATAAGTTCTTACATAAGCTAACTTCATTATTTCAGCGTATTTGGTTCTTTTTTAAAGTTATCCTATGTATGGTGTTTGGTTTCATCTAATTGTTATAGCACATGACAACAGCTCATTGATTCAACTGATCAGTGAAACCTAATAATAAGAGACTAACTTCCTCCTACATTTCTTAAAAAAGTTTTTGAAGTGAGAAACTATAGCCCAAAAATCAATCAGAATGACATTTTATTTGATAAATGAAATAAACATAATTATATAACTCATTTTTCATCAATTTTTTTTAATCTTTCTGTAAACTAATTTCAAATATGACAATTATTTCATGATTTCCAATACCTACAAAATCTACAGAAGCATATGTAAGCCCAAACACATACATATTCTTTCAAATTAACTTGAGAACATATTCGCTACAATTAAACATTGTTCTTTTATTGACTGTACAAATGAGTGTCAGGTAATATTTTTGTCACACATTTTAGATGTGACAAAAGAATAATCTGAATAAACACTCAACATTAAGTGAACTGTAATAGTTTAGAGAGAAATCTTAGCATGTGTCAGAATCAAACATTGAAAGTAACAGGTTTAATTAACTATGATTGTTTGAATTTGTAAAACTTCAATTATACAAATTTTAATCTGTTCTGAAACAGCACTCTACAGGGATAGGACACAAATATGTGCCTCAACAAGAGCGCCTTCAACTGCAGGTCTTATTATTCCACTGCTGCAGGATTCTCTGCCCTTTGCTAATTACTGACCTAACTGCTATGAACTCACATTTGGTAAGCTGGTGTGAAAGAATTGGAACATTCTTCAAAAATGTGACTTGTTTTATGACTTCTGGTATCGGTTTAAATATTTGCCATTTCTATTTTCCTAATAATTAAGAATCTATTAGCTTTGACAAGTTCTAGTAAAAAATGTATTCAAATTGGTATTACAAACTGCTAATAAGAATACAAATTCAAAATTAGACCTTGAATTTTTCTAAAAATCCATTTTGCATGTAATTATATGAACATTAGTAAATTAAAAGAGCTTGTAAAGTTTCCTGTTCTGCATTCATAAGGTTCAAATGAATTTCAATTATTTTGAGCAACAGTTACAACTCCACTTCTTTTTAAAAAAATGCTAAGATAGTGTAAGCTTAAAAAAAGTCTTTAAACCAGGCCATTAAGTGTTAATAGTTAAGGGTTAACTTGGACAAGACAATGAGCAATTGAAATAAAATGAACATGTAGTAGAAAATTGACCCAATGCGAAAATAGCCTGTTTTGACTGAAAAGTGATACAAGCTTATCGATGGGAACTGTCTTGAAGAGCAGTTACCTTGGGCCAAAGGGACATGTTGTTTCAGCATAATGGAATTTTGGAAATGTACTGAAAGTACCAGGGAATGATGACACAACATGAAATCTTGGACTCAGAACAGTATTCATATCGGGGACTTTCTCCTATTTATGGGACTTCAGCTTGGACTAGGATTACAAATGGTGCCAGGAACCCTGAGTTCTCCAGACCAACCGAGGTAAAGTGAGATCTCCCACTGGCAGAAGACAGTGAGATTCATTCTTGAACATGTCTAAAATAGTTTTAACACTCAATAGTTTGCATGTGTTTCTAATATAGCTAAAGTAGATTACTGCTTAATACATATTTGCTGCTTTATTTACATATTTAATCCTTAATACATATTTACTGTTTAATGTACATATAATTATTAACTTATAGTTAATTTATCACTTAATATATTTATCATTGCTTAATATATATAGCCACAAATAAACTTGTTAATTCGTGTCATTTAACTCAAAGTATTTTGTCACATCCCATCGAACCCACTATTGAACCATAACACATAGAAACACTACAAAAAATGCATTTTGAAAATGAGGTGCATTCAATTTTTAAGGATAAATAAAAAATACAACAAAATCCCAATTTGGATTTTTGAACCTGATTAATATATTGGGCATTAGCATATTAAATTGTACCAAATTAATTCAAACTGTGAATCAAAAAGATTGAATAAATTTTGCAATCTCTTCTGTCTTTTTGCAGACATCAACTTAGATGTCTAATCTGCTTGAAACTGGCATCCTTCATATTCTGGTCAGGATATGTCGTACACAATACCACATGGAAAAAGCTGTTGAGTACAATATTCATTTTACAAGTGAAAGTTATGTCAGGAATGGGTTGTGGATGTTTCCAACTAAGGAATAAACATTCCATTCAACAAATCCCAATACAACATTTTATATACACATGCAACTTTGAATGACATGTATTACTAGTCAATCCCCCAAGCTACTGCAATCATTAATGTATAGCATATGGTTACTCATTTCCTCTAATTCAGTCATGTTGTGGTTCTTTAGTTTTCCACATTGTTTTTCTCTTTTTCTCTTCTGTCCTGACCCACACAGGGCCAAACCCACTTCCTTGATTCTAAATCATATTGCTTCTATCGGTTCTATTCTTTTCGTTTTTTAAGACCATGTTACCATAAGCAGAAATAGGCCATCAGCCCATCAAGTCAGCTCTATCATTCAATAAGATCACGGTTGTTCTGATAATTCTCAGTTTTCCTGCTTTGTCCCCAGAATCCTTTATTCCTTTAATGATTAGACACCTCTCACAGCCTTGAATATAATTAACAACTCAATTTCGAACAGCTCTTTGTAGTAAAGAATTCTACAGATTCTCTATCCTCTGAAAGGAAAAAAAACTACTCATTTATTTCTTAAATGGGCTACTGCTTTCTCTGAGATTACGTTTTCTGGTCCTAAATTCTCCCATAAATGGAAACAACCTCTTCACTTCTTGACTTCCCGTCAAGTCCCCTAACAATCTTGCATGTTTGAATAATGTCTCCTCTCATTCTTCTAAACTGCAATGTGTAAACTCCAAACCAACTCATCTTTCCTAATAAGAAAATCCTTCCATACCCAGGATAAATCTAATGAACCTTTTCTGAACTTCCTCCAATGCCAGCATATCTTTGCTTAGATAAGGGAACTAAAACTGGTCACAGTATTCCACCTTTGGTCTGACTAGTGTCTTGCATTGTTCCTGCAAACACTCCCTATTTTTGCATTTGAAATGAAGGTCAACACTGCATTTGCCTTCCCTATTACCCTCTGAACTTGATTCGAGTATTTTGTGATTCAAGTATAAGGAACAGCTAAGCCCTCCATGCTACAGTTTTCTGCAGTCTTTCCCATTTAAATAATATTTAGCTCTTCTATTCTTCCTGTCAAACTGTCAAAACATCACATGTTTCTACATTCTGTTCCATTTGCCAAGTTTCAATTGCTCACTTTTTTAAATTCACTTGTGGAACATGCTATTACTGGTAGGCCAGCTTTTATTGTCCGTCCCTAGCTGATCTTAAGAACCTCTTGAACGGCTGCAGTCCACGTACTGTATGTTGACCCATAATGCCCTTGTGAAGGGAATTCCAGGATTTTGACCCAGCAACAGTGAAGGAATGGCGATATGTTTCCAAGTCAAGATGATGAGTGGCTTGGAGGAGATCTTGCAGGTAGTGATATTCCCATGTATCTACTGCCCTTGGTGGAAGTAATTGTGGGTTGGAAGATGTTGTCTAATGATCTGTGGTGAATTTCTGCAGTACATCTTGTAGATCATACACATTGCTGCTACTGAGTATAGGTGATGGAGGAGATAGATGCTTGTGAATATGATGCCAATCAAACTGGCTGCTTTGTCCTGGATGGTGTTAAGGTTCTTGAGTATTATTGATTCTGCACCCATCCAGGCAAGTGGGGAGTATTCCATCTGACTTGTGCCTTATAAATGGTGGACAGGCTTTAGGGAGTCAGGTGAGTTACTCACTGCAGTATTCCAAGCCTTCTCTTGTGGCCATTATGTCTATGTCTTAATCTGTCTATATCCCCCTGTGGACTCCTGTTTTGTCTTGTTTACTTGTCTTTGCAACTATTTTTGTGTAATCCACAAACTTCCATCATCCAAGTTATTAAGATGTACATCGTAAATAATTGGGGCCCCAACATTTATCCCTGCAGCACTCTTCCAAGTATAGATGTCAAGCTGAAAATGTCCACTTCATCCCAACACTGCCTTCAATTAGTTATTCAGTCCTCTATCCATGCTCCAATTCTTTCTTCAACAATGTGGACTCACCCAGGACAAAATGACATTGTACTTTGGGCTAAGTAGCCACCCACAGCTCCAGGATACATCTACAGTAGATTAGATTCCCTACAGTGTGGAAACAGGGCTTTCAGCCCAACAAATCCACATTGACCCCCCCAGAGAGCAACCCACCCCCTTCTGACTAATGCACCTAACACTATGGTACAATTTAGCATGGCCAATTCACCTGGCCTGCACATCTTTGGACTGTGGGAGGAAACTGGAGCACCTGGAGGAAACCCACGCAGACATGGGGAGAACATGCAAACTCCACACAGACAGTCATCCAAAGCTGGAATCGAACCTGGGACCATGGTGCTGTGAGGCAGCAACATTAACCACTGAGCCATGACTTGTTTTTACCAATGCTTTCATAGAACTATTGCCATTGTCTTGTTTCTTGTCTGACTTTCTTCAATTTTCCCTCAGTCTACATTTCTCATCTTTTGTTTTATCCTAACTTCTCCTCCAGTTGTTGCCAAGACAAGGCATGTCAGGTCTTTAATTTCAAAGTCTGTATTTGACTACCTTTCTCTGTTTAACTGTAGTTAGCAACCCTATTGATTTCTGAACTTCTACTTTTAATCTAACATATTTAAGGTACAGATTGTAGCTAAATGTGGTTCTCAGCATTCCCTTCCCCAATCATTTAAGCTTCCCATTTCCTCATTCTTATAGATTTACTGGAACCTCATTATTTCACCTCCCACTACCCAGTCCCCTTCATGTTGCACTATAGAGATACTTAATGCTTGATATATTTTTTGTGTGTTTTTCTCTGGCAACTTTCAGTATTTGTAGTGCATAATTGTATACTGATAAGCAAAGTATGCACAGACTGTTGTTATAGTGACAAGTATGCAATCAAATATTATAATGATGTTATTTTGTGTTAATTACACAGTGCTGATATGATTTGCTTATGATGTGATGCCACAGAGAGACCAGTGGCATTTACACGGAACCAGCTGCCGTGGTTACCACTGACGTTTGCTGGAGACTGAAGCAAGTGCAAAGTAGTTTGTTCATTCACCAGTAGGTCATACATAAGGAAAGTAAAATACGAGAAAGAATGGAGTAAAGAAATGTCATTCAGCATATTAAAGAGCTTGCGATTAGATAGAATCTTCCGCAATTTCAAATGTTCTAAAGTGATTTACAGTTGATAAGATGTCATGACTGATGTAACATTAAGAAACACGGCAGCAAATATGGAGTCTTAATCACTCAGAACAAAACTAATGCTGCAATTTGTTTTCAAAACATTTTGTTTGGTGTTTTGCTTTTTATATCTTTTCCTTAGTCCTATTTATATGTTGCAGGCCTCTACATTGATTTAAATGTAATTTATACTTCCTGTTTTCACTTTCTACATTTATATCTGTGAGAATTCTTCAATCTGATTGGTTGAGTGGCTTTTCTGCTGCCTGCCAGCTCATAGCCTCAGTGAATTCAACAAACAGCTGTTGGAGGAGTCGAGATCAGGAATCTTCACTGATAGGTCAACTGAAAGTCTGAGTTTAACTATGTGGCAGCAGAATGATGAAAATCCAAGTCTTTCTATTTTGGTTGCCTTTTAAAGGATATATGTTGAGCGATTACCTTATGTTTGTCTTCAAATAGTGTAGTTGCAATGTTTTACATCCATCTAATATGAAAAGTCTCAGGACTTTGTTTAGTGTCTTGTCTGAAAGGTAAAACTTCTGACAATGCATGATTTTCTCAGTATTGTACACCTGTATCAGCATAGAATTATGTGCTCATATCCCTTCAATGAGATTGAATTCACAATCATCTGAATCAAATGTATGAATACCACCATTGAGAAAAGGAACAGGTTAAAGCTCTTTCCTTTCAAAATACATGCATAATTTTATGCATGTATTAATTTTATCTATGTTTTAAAACTTATCGCAAAAGGATTGGTAAAGTTTCCAACTGAATTAAAGGCAAATTTTATTGGAGCAAATGACGTACCTGACCAATCTATGACCAGTTGAATGAATAAATGTAATTAATATTTTTTTTTAAATCTGGAATTGAAAGCTAGCCTCAGATATTATGATTAAATTATCACTGATAGTTTTTTTTTTACAAAACTCTGTTTCACTAATTTCCTATAGGGGATAAGACTGACATGTAGATCAGATCATGTTATTGAGGACCCACAATTATGTTATTAACTCTTAACTGTTCTCAAGGACCAATAGGGATAGACAACAAGCGCTGGCTTTGTCAGAAACGGCCACATCCCATGAAATAATAAAAAGTTGGTATGCATAGCAAAAAGTTTAGATGTTTCTAGAACTCACAGGCCACTATACCTAAAAAGTTTGAAATTCTCAATATATATTTAATCTAAATTTTCAAACCTAACTAGTTCAAAAATTTCTACTGGTCTCCAATTTCAGAAGAAGATTTTTCATTTTGGAATTGTGCCATTTCAAATTAATTATGCCTTTTTGGAATGGAAGTATTAGGCATTGCTTCAAAGTAGACGTTCTGTAATGAAAACTTGCTCACTTCTCTGACTCTCTTCAAAATAGTTTAGTTCCTCGAATCATCCTTGTTACTGCTCTTCTTCATCTTTTTTTCATTGTTTTGACATCTTTTAGAAGGCTGATGTTTGTGCAGCAGCAACACAAACAACAGAATAGTAAGGCAAAAGCACCACATAATAAAAGTTATTTTAGCTTAAAAATATATGCGTTAAATTTCATTTCTGTGCATGATTTGTTTTGAATATTTAATGATCACAATGCATTAATTTTCTTTTTAAAATCTTTGATAATGAAAATCCCTTTTGTGTTTCGCAAATCACACTTATCTGTGGTAAAATACAATGTGTTTCCTCTACTTGTCACGTGGCTACACAGTTGAGAGTAATCAATAAAGTGTGCAGTAATACTGAAAGTACACTCTTCCATTTATCATTAATGTAAATATTTTACTAACATTTCAGTGTGGGGTCTCCTTTCAAACATAATCAGAGGGACTATGTCAATATTAACACATTCCAGGGACACTCTTGTCCCTATTTCCAAAGGATTGTGTCAGCTATCAAATAAAACAATACTATCATAGAAAACTATTTTGACATAAACAAGACATTAGTAAGTCAACAAATCCAGAAATCTAATCAAGCTGAAAACACATGACATTGTGAACCCTCATGATCCTTTCACTTATTCCCTAAGGCTTGACAAACCCCATCTAGAAATCTAGCTTTGTGTGGTCCTTTGTGTTTCCTTTGGCGGCTGCTGCTCCATCCTTCTGCTGTTGAAACAGGAAGATCTGGGAAATTACATGTGGAAGTATTTGAAGGCGGCACAACAAGTTAAGAAGACTCAGGATTTAAGATAATTGACAAGTGAACCATCAAGAAAAAGAAGATTGTTTTTAACATATTAGTTATAAAGAACTGGAATACCTTGAAATTGCAACAGAAGTATATTTAATAGCAACCTTCAAAGGAGAATTGAATGCATCCTTGAAAATTGAAAATCGGTGGATCTACCAGGAAAGAGCAGCATAATGAGAATAATTACACAATTCTCATGAAGAAGTACAGTGGGCCAAATAGCCTCCTTCTGACCAATATCATTCTATGTTACTTGTACAAGATCCATAATGGCTAGTTCTTATATCTTACAAAAGACCAATTGAATTGAATGTTTGCTCTTGAATGCTTTCTTTACTTACAAATGCAGAGTAATTGGTGTGTGTCCAAGTTCTTGTTTGATGTCCATTTAAGTAGTGAGATAACATTGAGTGTTTGAAGTTCACAGTACAATTCTTGAACCTGAGCGCCAGATATGTTGCTAAGTCTTCATAAATTACACCAGCATTCTCAACATTCCAAAAATATCAAGTAACTATTTGTATTAATGGCTACACATATTGCTAAATACATGTTAACTTGAATCAAATTTAGGACCATTGCTTATCTAGTATTCTCTGCCCTTCCAAAAAGAACACGTGTTGAGACATTAGATTAAATAATGCAACCAAAACAGGAAGTGCTGGAGAAACTCACCAGATCAAGCAGCATCTGTAGAGAGAAAAACAGAGTTAACATTTCGAGTCCAGTGATCCTTCTTCAGAAGTGAATCACTGAAATAGCAGTATTTTTGTTGATGATGGGGCATGGGGTAAGGAGTGAAGTCAATTAGATCATGATGGTTGAAAAGTGGTCTTGGAAAAGCACAGCCAGTCAGGCAGCATCCGAGGAGCAAGAGAATTGACATTTCAAGCATAAGCCCTTCATCAGGAATGATGAAGGGCTAATGCTCAAAATATCGATTCTTCTGCTCCTCGCATACTGCCTGACCAACTGTGCTTTGCCAGCACCATACTTTTTAACTGATCTCTAGCACCTGCAGTCCTCACTTTCTCCTAGATCACGATGGTGCCCAAGAGAGAAAGTCAAAAAAGTGATGAAGCAAACAAAGGGATGCTGACAGTAAGTCAGAAGAAAGATAGATGCTGAATGGATACAAACGAGAAGTGTGAATAGTTGAAAATGGGTTAGCTGCGCTGGCAATATGGGTTAGGTATTGAACATGGAAGAAGGTATTCACATTCTGAAATGGTTAAATTCAATGTTGAGTCCTGAATGCTGTCAGATAATTAGGCATAAGATGAGGTGGTGTTCCTCCAACTAGCATTTGAGCTTTACTGGAGCACTGCAGTAGTCCCAAGACAGAAATGTTAGTACAGGAACTTGATGACATGTTGAAGGTGGAGGTAACTGGAAACTTGGGTTCATTTTAATGGATGGAGCAGAAGTGTTTTGCCAAGCAGTCACCTGGTTTGTGCTTCATCTCCCCAGATGTTAACCATATTCATTGCTGACAATATGATCTCCTCTACACTGAGGAGATGAAACGCAGACTGAGCTTCCAGTTGCCTGCTTCTTCAACACACCATCATGTTCCCATGGCAACACTTCTGCCTCAGACCTGCTGCAATGTTCCAGCAAAGCTTATGCAAGCTGGAGAAATAACACCTTATCTTCTGCCTCGGTACCTTACAGCCTTCAGGACTCAACACTGGGTTTAACAATTTGAGAATGTGAACATCATCCTCCACATTCATTACCATCCCCACACCCCTTGGACCTGTTTTGTATGGGTTGGTCCCCACACAGCCAACCTATTTTCAGCTATTCACACTTCTTGTTAGCACCCATTCTGCATCAATCTCTTTCCCAGTTTATCATCCCTTTGTTTGTTTCTCTTTTATTTCTCTTTCTCATGAGGCACTGTCTCAATTTATTCCACTCACTTCTTCCACCACACTACCTCCTCCACTCTCATAATCAGCATCATTATCACCCTTTCCCAGCTGCTTTCACTTCTGATCAAGGGTCACTGGACTTGAAATGTTAACTTTTTTTTCTCTCTAGCCGCCTTTTGGTTTTTATTCCGATCCTCAATTCTTTGTTTTATATTAAGTTACATTTTGCCGTTTGGACCTTCTCCAATATATTCAACCCTAGTCCACAATATGAGAAGACAGAATATGCTATATCTGCGATCCTTGTGTGCTGAACCAAAAAAATCTTAGCTTCAAGCTCTGAAGAAGGGTCACTAACTCTGCTTTTTCTCCATTTGTGCTGCCAGACCTACTGAGTTTTCCCAGCGATTTCTGTTTAGCTATTGATTATAGACCAATATCCGATATTTGTCTCTAATTTAACACTAATTGTCAAATTTATTTGGAAATTCTTAAATTGAGTGGTGTGACAAAATTAAGGTTAACAAAATTAGATAAATTCTTAACAGTCAACAAATTAAATAATTTAGCTGTGAACGGCTATTTACTTGAATATGAACGTCCTAAATCTGTACCGTGTGTAAATTATAACTTTTTTAAAAAAGATCTAAATTGAAGGACATCCCACTTAAGGAATAACAGAGTAGTATTGGTTGGGCGGAGGGGGAGAGTTTGGCTTTTTTTAGAAAGAGTGTTTTTTTATGGAACAAACGTTATTAACAGAAGGTAAGAAGTTTCGCCGAGTTACGAAATGACATCAGCATTAGAATACCTGTGAGCGTTATCAGAAAACTATCAGCCTCGTGTATCATGGGCATCAGCATCTAAGGCATTTCTGGTCTATTCTTGGAGACTCGTGAATGTTGCGTGGACTTTTATAAAAAAAGCAACGCGAGGTTGTTGCAAACGGCCCGTCGGAAGCAGACTCTGGTCAGAGCTGATCGGGTAACAGGATTGCAGTTTAAAATCAGATCACTAACAGATGCACATTCCCCACCCCCGGTCCGGCACACAGACACACACTTGAACTCCTGAACCGGGCCTTGGAACATCCGCTGGTTGGAAGCATTTCATGGTGTCCACGACTAAAAATAAGTTAAACCCTATCCCTCTCAACTCCTAACCCCATAAGTTTGATGTGATCCAGCTTTCATCAGCTCCTCACTGGAGGTCCGACTGCAACCGGACATAGCAATCTGCCAAAGGCTGGAAGTTTTTACATGCCCACTCCAGTTTATCAAAAGGAAACCCTCGGGTCCATTATTAAAGAGCAGCTTTTATTTGTTCAGCCTCTTTTAAAGTCCCAAATTCGGATGAAACCAGGAAACACGATTTGGAACGTCTACAGCCGCCACGAATCTGTTTTTAATCCCCCACACACAGACAGACACAGACACACAGAGATAGAAAGAGGAATTGAGTGAGTGTAGCAGTTCCCCACCTCTCTGAGTTTCAGCGGTACATCCAGTGCAGGGAGGCAGTTGGGGTTCTTTCCCGACGGCTTGCTGTCTGCGGTGACTTGTGTTGGTTGAATCCGGGAGGGTGGTTTGAGCAGCAGACTGCCCGCTCGCAGGCGGAACACTGTCAGAGATGGGTAAAACAAACACACGGCTATCGCCACAGCCAACAGCAGCGGCCGAGGGGGCCAGCACAAACGGACGCAGCGAGCCAGCGCCTGGCGGGGACCCATGTCCACAGCAGCCCCTCCGCCCTCCCTCCCTCCCTCCCTCACTCCTCCATGGCAGGAAACTTGTTGGAGAAAGTCAGGGCTCAGTTCCCCCACCCAGGGGGGAGACTGCTACCTTAGCCAGAGCTCTGTGCCCAGCCTCTTGAGACGTGACCCGCTCAGCGCTCCCTCCAGAATGGTCCCGAAGCAGATATGTAACGGGTCAGCTCAGCATCCCCACAAGCAGCGGCTGCATCACTTGGCGAGCGGCGTGAGGTTCATCCAGGGGCAAGGCTTTGAGGTCCATCCTTCAGCGGAACCTTCACATTGTCACCCACAACCAAGCGACCTGGTCAACCAGCCAAGAATCCAGGGCACACCAGACCCTCAACCGCAGCAAACTTTCTTTCCAAGTTACGCCAGAATTTGGGGTGTTGGGGGTGGGGGGAGAACAAAAGTTTGGCGGGTTTTCCGGACTCGATCCGGAGATTAAAAAAAAAAGTACACCAAAGTCCTGAGAGGAGCTCTCAGTTCAGTCCATCCCTGCGCTAACTAGCGCATTGCAGGCGTCGCTGGGTTGCCCAAGTTTTCTGTCACTGAGCTCCTTTCCTGTTCTCAGTTAAAAATTAATCGGCTCACTGCGTCATGGAGCAGGCTTCCAGAAGAGGTGCGTCTTGCCTTCAGGAAGCAATTCCGAAACTCAATGATTAAATCCAGTTGGAACTGCCGACCCTACAGCAGTAACAAACACAACTTCTCCCAAAGTAGACTGTGCCAGGCATTGACGACTTCCTAAACTGTAACATGATTGTAATTAAAACAAACTAAACGAAGAACCTTTGTTTTTGTCGTTTGCGCTTGTCTCTGGGATATCCACTCTCCTCTTCCCTCCCCTAGCATCACTTTTTTTTAAAAAAACTTTCGAGAGAGTGGTTTCCGTTAAGCTCCCGAAAAACAAACTGTTCAGGATGACGCCTTGCTCTCTTAAATGGGTAGGCGGGAACATCTTCGGTATTTTTTAATATTTAAAGTGACAACTTTTTAAAAAAAATGTGGATTCCATTTATTTAAACGCACTCGTACCCATCGGCATATTGCTCAAAAAACAGTTTGCAATGCCTCCACTCTGTGGGAACCTTCTATAATGTACATTATATTTAAAATAAATCGGCAGATCTTTGTCCCTTTAACATAGAATATACAGAAGACACAGACAGTCTGGATGCAACATTGTTCCAGGTTGAAGAATCTGATTCATATGCTCTCGTCGCTGGTACTCCGTGTTTGGGTCCAAATGATGAGAATATCAGTATGGCATCAGTTCCAAAAGGAAAATGTACCTGGAGGATAACTCAGTTGGGAACTGACCGGAGGTGAACTTTAAAAGAATCATCCAGATGATATGGATGACCCTGGTAAGGCACCATTTGTTGTCTAACTATAACTGCCTTGAGGTGGTGCTGGTGGTGAGAAACTTTCTTGTCGAAATCAAGCTGCTCTAGGTACACCCTCAATGCTGTTGATAGAGGGAATTGCAGGTTCTTGCATTACTAAGAAATGCAAATGTTGTTCCAAGTCAGAATAATCTGGGGCTCTGTGGAGAATTTGGAGGTAGTGACATTCCAATGCATGTGCCGCCATTGTACTTGTAGGTGATAGACATTGTAGATTTGGAAGATGTTGTTGAGGGAGCTGCAGTGCATCTTGTATTTGGTACACACTACTCTCACAGTGAGCCAGTGGTGTCAGAATACATGCATGTTGCTGCTTTATTTTGGATACTATCAAACATTTCAAACATCGATTGCACGTGCACTTATCCAGCCATTCCTGACTTCTTGATGATGGACAGACCTTTGCAAGTCACAAGTGAGTTATCCATTGATGCAGTTTGTGCTTTTCAATGTTTGCTTGTGTAACATGCACAACAGAGGCTCAGGTTCCAGTTGAGACAGGTACCTTGAAATGTATTTGCAACACTAACTACAGAGTTGCTGTACTAAAGACTTAGTCATAATATTGAATCTTACAGTTTTTTTGGTTAGGTGCGAGTCACATTGAGTTTGGTGGAATGATTCCCATTGTGAGGCCAAGTTAATTTTCCCCCCATATCTTACTAAATTCATTACATTAGTTGGCATTTCAACCCACCTGCAAGTGAGTATCATGTCCAATTTCCAACCATCTTACCACACACCATTCCCAGAGCAATTTGCCACTCATCTGCGATCCTGGAATTGACTGGCATCCCTTATATCAGCACCATATTTAAAAGGCCATTGTTCACCCAGATTAGCGCTGAAACATTAATCTGGAGCTGCCCTATATACAGTTCCTGACATTTGCCCTGGATATGGTGGACAGAGGTAATTTGTTCTTGGCTTTACAGACATGGACCAGGAGCTCCTGCTGCACAGGGTGGCACACAGGCAGTACTTCCTCCTCCCCAATACCAGATGTGGAGGCCACAACACTAGACCATGCCAACGTAGGGAGGTTCACACCTGGGTTGAAGCATTCTCAGCTGTCTGGAGGAATGCCCAGCACTGTAGTTCGTGCTGCCTGACCAGCTGTGCTTTGCCAGCACCATACTTTTCAACTGTAGGAAGGAGGTCAATGTCCTCCACTACTTCACCAGTGCACGGTCACCATTTCTGTCCAATACCTCACACACACTCTAGCTCTGTTATTTTACCCATCTCCAACCAGGCCTCATGCTGTGCCACTCTCACTAATGCATGTAACATCTTCCCCTCTCACCCTCACCTAGACTGCAACACCAATATTTAACTCTGCCCACCCTCTGCACTACTACTCACTTGGGGCACTTCCCCACCAGCATCAACAGTAATCTTGTTCCAAGGCACAGAAAAGCATCTTGTGGAAGGCTGTCTTGATTTCTGTGGTTGAAGGTTTCACATCACTTAATTAGTTGGTTGATGTCCATATCAATGCCAGGCCAAAGTATGGGCTCACACCCTAATTTTTTTGTTTCTTCTGCATTTGTATGACCCATAGGTCTAGCATGTCTTGGCATAGAGCTTGTGGAATTGTGGAATTCATTATAGATGGTACAAATAATATTCCAGAAACTGGATTAATTAAGAAATAGGAGGAAGGAACTCAAGAAAATCACAATCATCAGAGAAGTGGTACTGAGTAAATAGTTGGCACTGTGAACTGACAAGTGCATGTATCTTGATGGACTTCATCCTAGTGTTATGAAGTTGAAGGTACGTACTGTACCTTTACGAGTTTTGCACTGACAGCTTACAAGCACCTGTCATATGACTGGCCCGCAGTCTCAGAGTGTACTGGAAAATTGAAAATATGTAACATGTGAAATAGTACCTGAGTTGGCTGCTGTTTTGACAACAATTCGAATTTAACCAATCAGTTTAAGTTATGCCTCAGGATACTAAAACCCAATCGAGTTTGAATGTATTGTTTTGCCAACCTCGAACCAATGAGATGATCTGATGTTGGGGGTATAAAAAGTGCGGGCATTTTGAAAGTCAGACAAAGTAACTGCCATCAAGAGAATAACTGCCATCAAGGGAGAGAAAGACCCAAAAGATTGAAACATACTCTGTCAAAGGTACCTTTTTCATATGAAACATCTTCACAGTAAAAAGAAAAAGGCAACCCAGCGAGATCCTCAGCCAGAAGAAGAAAGACACCGATGACAACAACTGCTGGATGGTTTTGAAATTAAGTTGAAGTAATTTCAATAAGTGTTTTATTGGAATCGAATCTTATTATAGAGTTGGAGGCAGATAATAAGCAGTTAAGAGAAGGGGCTGTGCTGAGACTTGTGAATAGTTGTTGTTTTATGTTCACTTTTAGAGTTAAAGAATAAATTAATATTATTTTCATTAAATAGTGGAATTTGGGAGTTCTGTGTCACTCATATATTTTAACAGATTATGAGACACAGTAAGCTTTTCTGGGTGTTTAATCTAATTAACAGAGGGGTTCACCGCTGTGTCATAACAGTTTGGGGCTCAGGTCTGTGATTTGGAAGACTTAGACAGATCCAGTCTAAGATTTGAACAGATTTGATCAGGTTTGGGGCACAAAAGATCCCAGAAGATTTAAACACGCCAATTAGTATCCTAGATCTTTACATAAAAAGTAGGTGAGACAATTTGTTTAGTTTTGGTTACTTGTGGTTGGTTAAATTAAAAGTAAGAGAAATGGCTCTTAAAACTGTGAAAGAGGTTCTAGGCTTTGAAGATGATTCCCAAATTTGCCAAGAAAGTTTAGAAAGACAGAGAAAGGCCATATTTGTAGAATTAGCAAATAGGTTAGAATTGGGTCCAACCAGGGACAAAAGGAAAGCTGAAATTGTAATGGAGTTAGTCAAGCACTTAGGTGTATCAGAGAAACAGACAAGTGTAGTTCAGGTAGAAAAACGTAAATTACAATTGAGGAGTTACAAGATAAAGAAAGGGAGAAAAGGTTCTTAGCTGAGCAAAGAAAGAGAGAAGAAAAGAGAGAAAGAAAAAAGAGAGAAAGGGAGAGAGAATGTGAACTTCAGAAGTTGCAAATTAATCAGGAAAGGAGAAAGTGAGGACTGCAGATGCTGGAGATCAGAGCTTAAAAATGTGTTGCTGGAAAAGCGCAGCAGGTCAGGCAGCATCAAAGGAGCAGGAGAATTGACGTTTCGGGCATAAGCCCTTCTTCAGGAATTCCTGAAGAAGGGTTTATGCCCAAAACGTCAATTCTCCTGCTCCTTTAATGCTGCCTGACCTGCTGCGCTTTTCCAGCAACACATTTTTAAGCTCTAAATTAATCAGGAAAGTCAAGTTAACTGGATGGAGATGAAGAGAGAAGGTAGTGATGTATGCAAATATGTAAAAACATTGACACATTTTGATGAGAAAGATGTTGAAATCTTTATTTCATTTGAAAATTGGATGGATTAGTGCAGATGGAGTGGTCAGAGAACTTGTGGGTAATGCTAGTTCAGACTAAGCTAGTAGGCAGAGCTCGCGAGGTATTTGCAGCATTGTCAGATGAGGGATTAAGAGATTATGAAGAGGTTAAACAGGCTAAATTGAGCGCTTATGAAATGGTACCAGAAGTGTACAGACAACGGTTCAGAAACATAAAGAAGAAACTAGGTTGAGCTCGAAAGAATTAAATATAGCCATTTTGATAAATGGGTGGCAGGGCTTAACAATAGATATAACCTTTGAGGCTCTGAGAGAGGTTATTCTGCTACAGGAGTTTAAAAACTCACTTCCAGAGATGATAAGAATTCATGTGGATGAACAGAAAGTTCAGGAAGTGAGAATAGCAGCAGAGATGGCAGATGAATATACATTGGCAGATAAAGCAAAATTTAATGTCTGACAAGAATTTCATCCTGTGAGGGATAGGAATTGGGAGAAGGGGAGATCCTACACTACAAAACAAGGAGTAGAACACACTGGTAATAGTTTACCAGAGGTGGAAAAAGAAGGCCAAGATGGTGGAAAGGAGGTGAAAGTCTGTGGGTGTTTTTACTGTAATGGAGTGGGACACCGAAATTTACAGTGCTGCTGGTTTAAGAAAGGCACTGGGAAAATGTGTTTTCACTACCAAAAGGTGAGACACGTAAAGTCACAATGTTGGACATTAAAGAAAGGCACTTTGGGAAAAGATCTGGTAAAAGAAGCTAAGCCAGTTGCATTAGTGAAGGTAGTAAAGGAAGCCCCAAGCAAAGTCAAGGAGCTGCAGTAAAGTGCACAGTCTAGGCAGGGGTTGAATATTGAGTTAGTGCCTGATCTCTATATAGACTTCACCTCTGTGGGTAAAGTTTACTCAGAAAAAACAGGGGGAGAAGGAAAATAAATGATAATTTTGAGAGATACAGGATCTAATCAATCTCTAAGTACGAGATGAACGTATTTGCACTCTTCTGACATGTTACCTGAGAGAGTGGTAATTTGTGGGATGGATGGACACAAATTTAGCATTTCCCGATGGAAGATCAGGTTGGAGTGCCAACTCAAGACTGGGGAAGTAACAGTGGGAGTGATTGACAGAGTGTCAGTTCCAGGAACACAGTTTGTTCTTGGGAATGATTTAGCAGGATCTAAGGTGGGAGTGACACCCATTGTTGTGCAGAAACGAAAGGAAGACCAGGGAACTGGGGAGTTAAAAGAAAAATACCCTGGAATTTTTCTGGACTGTGTAGTAACAAGATCCCACTATCATAAGCCACAGCATGAAGCAAAAACTAAAGAGAAAGACAGAACTCAGCAAGATGGCGGCGATTCTGTAGAACTGCTGTGGACAGCTCTGCCTAACAGCCAAGGCATACTGGTGTTTTTTGCCATTCCTGGCCAACTTATGTGATGGAATTATTAGTTTAAAACCTTACAGAACACATATTTGTTAATATTTGGGAGTGGGGAAATTCATGCCCAGGTCCAACCATCACATCCATGCTGCAGAAGCATGGAGAAGGAGATCCAGGGCCTCGGGAAGAGGCTGGAGGAGGTGGAGGATTGAAAGATCTCAATCTGTAATAGGATATGTGCTATGCAGTTAAAAGTTCTGCACAGGGCTTATCTGGCACCAGACCATCTGGCGAAGTTTAAAAAATGGGCATCTTCAGTATGCCCCAAATGTAAAATAAGTGTAGGTACTCTTACCCATTGCCTCTGGACATGTTTATTGGAGTGTTTATTGGAGTGCTGTGGCGGGGAGAGATAGGGAGGGTATTGAGGACTGAAGTCAAAGTAGACCTGATGTTTCTCGTCTTGGGTCTACTGAATTTACCATCTTTAGAAGGGCATGGGAAGAAACTATTTAATATTGTTGCATACTGTGCACGGAAGAATATTCTGATGAATTGGGTGTCTGAGAACCCACCGGGCTTGTTGGGATGGCAGAAATTAATTATGGAGCACATTCCCTTGGACTTTTTTACAAACATGGTGCACCACACAACAGACCATTTTTATAAGATATGGCAGCCCTACTTGAGTTATTTAGATATACATTTGTCAGTTATCTTAACTAGGGCATTTGTTTAACCAGGATGGTTAGATTTGTCAAGCCCTGGGCACTGGAGGGGGTGTCCTGAGTTAATACGGGTATATATACAATGCTCCCATTCCTTTGTTTGGGAGCTTTGCACCGAGCATAGCTGTTCTGTATTTTGTTGGGTTTTTTGCTTTTCTTTCTTTTTTTGGTGTTGCTTTGCACAGTATTAGGGTTAGTCTTGTATTATAGGGTAGGTTAATAGTTAGTAGACAGTAGTTGTATTGTAATTTGTGTTGTTTTTCTTTTTATTATACTGATATTTGTTATTGATTGTATTTTTCAATAATTTTATATATTTGTAAAGTTAAAAAAAATTTGCTAATAAATATATTGACAAAAAAAAGAGAAAGACGAAGGAGTAGAGTTTCAGTTAGCGGACACCCTGTTTGATGTAATAGTGCTGGAAAAACCTGAACAGGCAGAGGGTCAGGCAGAAATGTTTAGTCCTGAAAGGCTAATGGACTTACAACAGAAAGATGAGACAATAAAAGATATATATATATATATATAGGTGCATACTCAGAAAAGGAGTCAGAATGTATTCCTGAGGGTTATAATCTTAAAGATAGAATCTTAAGATGAAAATAGAGACCATGGCAGGTTAGTGCAGAGGAGAAATGGGTGGAAGTGCACCAGATTGTGTTGCTGGTAGCATACAGACAGGAAGTGTTATGGGTAGTACATGAACTACCAGTAGGAGGTCACCTAGGTGTGAGGAAGACTCAGGCTAAGGTCCAAAAGCATTTCTATTGGCCTGGAATACATATGGATATGGTTAAATTTTGCCGTACCTGTCATACGTGCCAAATGGTAGGTAAGCCACAGGCAGTAAGAAACCCAGTATATTTGTTGCCAATTCTCACTTCAAAGAACCTTTCATGTGGGTTATGATTGATTGTGTAGGTTCCTTCCCTAAAACTAAAAGTGGGAAACAGTACCTGCTAACCATGTGTCGGAGGCAATTCCATTACAGCGTATTAAGGCAAAAAGGGTGGCAGCAGAGTTAGTAGCTTTCTTCACATGGTATGGGCTACCCAAAGAGATTCAGTCAGACCATAGGTCAAATTTTACTGCTAGGCTGTCATGGCTAGCTTAGGCATGCAGCACTTTAAATCAAGCGTGTACCATCCTGAATCCCAGGGAGCTTTTGAATAGTGGCATCAGACCTGAAAGACCATGTTAAGAGTGTACAGTCAGGATTACCTAAATAATTGGGATAAAGGTATCCCATTCATATTGTTTATCATTAGAGATGCCCCAAATGAATCTACTCAGTTCACTCCTTTTGAGTTAACATTTGGGCATGAAGTGAGAGGCTCTTTGAAATTAATTAAAGCAAAATTGACAGGGCCAAAGTTGGAGATCTAACACTTGGATTATGTATCTGAGGTGAGGGAGAGATTAAATCAGGTGAGTTAGCTAAACAGCTCCTGAAGAGGATACAGCATAGAATAAAGTAGGTGGCAGATAAAAACTCTAAAATGTGGACGTTTTCCACGTGGGGATAATGTATCAGTATTATTACCAGTGGTAGGAGATCGCTACAAAGCCAGGTTTAGTGGTCCCTATCAAATTGAGAAAAAGCTGAGTCAGGTAAACTATCTGGTAAAGATGCTGGATAGACAACACCTGTCTCGGATATATCATGTGAATTTATTGAAACTTTATTATAGTAGACACAAGGCTTGGAGAAACAGGTGTTAGTTACTGTCCCGCAGAGTGAGGAATCAAATCTAGATGTCATGGAGTTTGATATACCTCAAAATAAGTTAAATAATGAGGAGACCCTTGAGGAGTGGGATAGGTTAGTGGACTATCTGTCTCTGGAGCAAAGAATCCAGCTGAAAAGTTTGTTGCTGCAGTACGAGGACATATGCAGGGATAAGATGGGGAGGACTGATACTGTTGTGCATAAGGTGGAAGTAGGGAATGCTGTTCCAATAAAACAACACCCCTACAGACTTAATCCTTTTAAAACCACACAGGTCCAGAAGGAAGTAGATGCGATGCTCAATGAAGATATCATTGAACCGAGTCAGAGTGAGTGGAGTTCGCCAATCATGTTAGTTCCCAAACCTAATGGAACTCAACAATTTGGTATGGACTACTGGAAGATCAACACTATAATAAAATCAGACTCATACTCAATACCAAGATTAGTGTACTGTATAGAGAAATTTGGACAAGCCAGTTACATCACGAAGTTGGACTTATTGCGTGGTTATTGGCAAGTATCTTTATCAAAGAAAGTGAAAGATATTTCTGCGTTTGTAACCCCAAACTGTATCAATTCAAAGCGATGCCTTTTGGAATGAAGAACGCATCAGCCACATTCTAAAGACTCATGAACAGAATTGTGGCTGGATTAACAAACTGTGCAGTTTATCTGGATGATGTAGTGATCTTTAGCGAATCATGGAAATATCACATGGTACAGTTGGCAGAACTCTTTGAATGATTATGAGAAGCCAAACTGGTAATGAATTTAAAGAAAACAAAATTCATAAAGGCAGAAGTGACATTCTTGGGACATAACACCAGTCATGGAACGCTAAGATGAAAGCCATTGAAGAATTTCCATGACCATCCTCAAAGGAAGAGGTGCTTCAATTTTTGGGACTAAGCAGATTCTACTGCAAGTTTTTTCCAAATGTCAATAGTGTGGTGGCACCGCTAACAGATTTACAGAAGAAGAACACAAACTTTCAGTGGACAGAACAATGCCAGGAGACATTTGAGAATTTAAAAGCAATATTAGCCACTGCACCAGTTTTAGTTAGTCCAAATTGTTGGAAACCCTTCAAAGTTGCAATTGATGCTCGCAGTATAGGAGTTGGAAGATGTTAATGGAATTGAACAGATGATGGAGACAGAGAGAGAGAGAGAGAATAGAAACACTCTTCACAGTTAAAGAAAAGATGATGACCCAGAGAGATTTTCAGCTGCCTGTAGAAAGACACCAATGACAACAGCTGCAGTATCATTTTGAAATTATGTTGATGTAATTTTAATAAGTGTTTTCTTGGAACAGTATATTAATATATAGTTGGAGGCAGATAATAAGCAGTTAAGAGAAGAGGGAGCTTAGAGTTGTGAATAGTTGTTTTTTAATGTTCACTTTTAGAGTTAAAGAATAAATTGATATGACTCTGTTAAATAGTGGAATTTGGGAGATCTCTGTCATTTATATATTTGGACAGGCTACGAGGCAAGGTGAGTTTTTCTGGGTATTTTGTTTAATTAACAGAGGGGTTCAGCACCATGTCAAACACTAATGTCTAAAAAGAAGTGATTAATGTTGATGCATTAGTTTTAATTTTCCAATATTTCCTTGTTTGGAGACTATCTCATTCGATTGGTAGATAGCAAATATAACTCGTTTGTTCAAAAAGGGATGTAGGAAACTATAGCTGAAAATGTGTTGCTGGAAAAGCGCAGCAGGTCAGGCAGCATCCAAGGAACAGGAGAATCGACGTTTCGGGTATGAACCCTAAAGAAGGGCTCATGCCCGAAACGTCGATTTTCCTTCTCCTTGGATGCTGCCTGACCTGCTGCGCTTTTCCAGCAACACATTTTCAGCTCTGATCTCCAGCATCTGCAGTCCTCACTTTCTCCAGTAAGAAACTATAGACAAGTTAACTTAGCATCTACCTTCTAACTGGACATTGGTAAGTTCAAGATAATCATACAGCATTAACACAGATTTGTGAAAAGGAAATCATGCTTTTGGTCAATCTTTTAGAGATCTTGAGGATTTAAAAGGATGTTGCCAGGATTGTAGGGGTTGAGCTATAGGGAGAGGCTGAATAGGTGAGGGCTATTTTTTCTGGAGTGTCGAGGCTGAGGGATGACCTTACAGAAGTTTATAAAATCATGAGGGGTATGGATAGAGTGAACAGCCAAGGTCTTTTCCCCTGGGTAGGAGAGTCGAAAACGAGAGGGCATAGGTTTAAGTGAGAAGGGAAAGATATAACCGTTCCCCAAGGGGCAACTATTTATGCAGACAGTGGTGTGTGCATGGAGCGAACTGCCCGAGGAAGTGTTGGATGTGGGTACAATTACAGTATTTAGAAGGCTTCTGGATGGGTACATGAATAGGAATGGTTTAGAGGGATATGGTCCAAATAATGGCAAAAGAGACTAGATTAATTTAGGACATTTGGTTGGCATGGATGAGTTGGACTGAAGGGTCAGTTTCTATGCTGGACATCTCCATGACTCCATGACTCCAAGTAATAATGTGCTCTAGATGAAAGGGAACTGTTGGATGTACTTGAATTTCTAGAAGGCATTCGATAAAGTGTGGTATCAAAAGTTATCAAGGAAAATAGAGGATAGCATATTGGTCTGGATAGAAGATTGACTAGCTAAGAGGAAGGAAAGAGTAGGTGTAAATGGGCCTTTTTCAGTTTGGCAGCATGTAATGAGTGATATGCCACGAGATTAAATCTGGGTCCACAACTCACTATAATATTTATAAATTACTTAGTTGATGGGAAAGGAAAGTTGTTTAATTGGCCGATGACACAAAGGTAGGTAGGAGAATAAGTTACAAAGTGAACTCAAGGATATTACAGAAAAAAGAACGGGTTAAGTGAGTGAACAAAGATGTAGCCAATGGAGTATAATGTGGGAAAGTGTGAAGTCCATTTTGGCAGAAATGACATAAAATCAGGATATTGTAAGATCGCAGACCTCTGGGATAGAGAGGAATCATGTCTTTATGCATGAATCACACAAGGTTAATATACAGATATGGCAAGTATCTGTAATTAGCAATATTAATAGAACATTATCATTGTTCAAGAGGTGAATTCAATACGAAGGTAGGAGCATTATGATTCAATTATACAGGGCACTTGTGAGACTGTACCTGGAGAATCAGGGTCAGTATTGGTGGCCTTATTTAAAAGCAAAATTGAGGCAGTTTAAAGAAAGTTTACTAAATTAACAACTGGAATTGGTGGGTTATTTTAAGAGGGAAGGCTAGAGAGTAAGGCTGAAGTTAAGAAGAGGAAGAGAATTGAACAGGGTAGATGTGGAGAAGATGTTTCCTCTAATGGGAGAATCCATAACCAGGGTCATTGTTTATAAAATCAGGGGTCACTAATCTAGAACAGAGACCAGGCAAACATTTCTCAGAGGGTTGTACATCTTTGGAACTCTCTCCCTGAAAAGGTGGAGGAAGTAATGTTCTTGAATATTGTTAAGACAGAGGCAGATAGATTCTTATTTAGCATGATGTTGAAAGATTATCACAATGGGTGGGAATTTGGATTTGAGATTACAGTCAGATCGGCCATTATTAGCCACTGAAAGCTACAGTGGCCTGCTCCTGCTCTGATTCAGGAATTGACCCTGAAATATTGAACATGCCGTCCATTTCATTTTGAATATAATGGAAAGAGATAAAGGCTTTAGGTTTACTGATGGTATTTATGTGATGGTAGCATGATTAACACATGTATTGTCTGACAGCAATAGACAAGTTTAACATTGTCATTATGTTTTGGACTTATTGATATACTCATGTGCCGTGGAGAGAACTTTGGAACCTTCTTTGTTATTGTTCCTTAGTTGGTGCTATTCACATGCTGTTGGATTTCTCTGAATGATTAGCCTCTAACACATTTTATCCTAATATTGTCTTATAGAACATAGCTTACTAGATCTAGGTGAGTGAGATAAGCCATACCTCATACAAGATTTGGATGTTCCACTGAATGTTGAATGTTCCACAAAACAAAGGGTTTTGGGAGTCCTTATTGTGAATCAGAAAAAGTTGGCATTCAAGTGCAGTAGGTAACAGGGAAGGCAACTGAAGTGTCCGCCTTTATTTTGAAGGGAATAGAATATAAAGTAGGGAAGTTTTTCAAAAAAGTCAAGGCTCTAGTCAGATCACAGCTGGAAGACTGTGAATAGTTTTGGGCCTCTTATCTAAAGAAGTATATACTCTTATTGGAGGCAAACCAGAGAGGATTCACTAGATTAATTCCATGTATGGAAGGAACGTTTCACAAGGAAACAATGAGTATATTGGGCTGAACATGTTGGAATATGGAAGAATGGCAGGTGATCTTACTAAAACATAGAAGGTTCTTAGACAGCATGACAGGGTAGATGTACAAAAGTTATTTCCTTGTGGGAGAGGCTAGGAGCAGAAGGCATATTTAAGACGGGTAAGGAGGAATATCTTCTCTCAGAGACAGTGAATCTGTGGAATTCTTTACCACAGAATGCTGTTAAGGCTGGGTCACCAAGTACATTCAAGGCTGAGATAGACAGGGTTTTAATCAGTAAGAGAATCAAAAGTTATGGGGCAAAGGCAGGAAAGTAGGGTTGAGGATTATTAAGTCAGCCATGCTCTCATTGAATGGCAGAGAGCAGACTCAATATTGAATGATGTACATCTTATGTCTTATATACCTTATCATCATATGAATCTCTTGATGAAGAGAATAACTGTTTTGGATGCTGCAATTGCTTAGAAGATGCATGCTTCTCCTAGTAAAGTATCAATGGTGCAATATTTGGATTTGTTCAGAAGAACTTTTCTAAAGGATTTGTTTGGTGTAGAGGCAATGTCCAGTTTCATAAACTTTCAGATAAATTTACTTAGGGCACATGGTATTGGGGGCAAAGTACTAACTTGGATTGAAAGTTGGTTGTCTGATAAGAAACAAAGAGTAGTGATAAACGGCTCCATTTCGGAATGGCAGGCAGTGACCAGTGGAGTACCGCAGGGATCAGTGCTGGGACCGCAGCTTTTTACAATATATGTTAATGATATAGAAGATGGTATTAGTAATAACATTAGCAAATTTGCTGATGATACTAAGCTGGGTGGCAGGGTGAAATGTGAGGAGGATGTTAGGAGATTACAGGGTGACCTGGACAGGTTAGGTGAGTGGTCAGATGCATGGCAGATGCAGTTTAATGTGGATAAATGTATGGTTATCCACTTTGGTGGCAAGAACAGGAAGGCAGATTACTACCTAAATGGAATCAATTTAGGTAAAGGGACAGTACAAAGAGATCTGGGTGTTCATGTACACCAGTCAATGAAGGTAAGCATGCAGGTACAGCAGGTAGTGAAGAAGACTAATAGCATGCTGGCCTTCATTACAAGAGGGATTGAGTATAGAAACAAAGAGGTTCTTCTGCAGTTTTACAGGGCCCTGGTGATACCACACCTGGAGTACTGTGTGCAGTTCCGGTCTCCAAATTTGAGGAAATTCATTCTGGCTATTGAGGGAGTGCAGCGTAGGTTCACGAGGTCAATTCCTTGAATGGCGGGACTACCTTACGCTGAAAGACTGGAGCGACTGGGCTTGCATACCCTTGAGTTTAGAAGATTGAGAGGGGATCTGATTGAGACATATAAGATTATTAAAGGATTAGACACTCCGGAGGCAGGAAACATGTTTCCGCTGATGGGAGGAGAAACTTCTTCACCCATCAGTGGAAACATGTTTCCTGCCTCCGGAGTGTCTAATCCTTTAATAATCTTATTTGTCTCAATCAGATCCCCTCTCAATCTTCTAAACTCAAGGGTATACAAGCCCAGTCACTCCAATCTTTCAGCGTATGGTAGTCCCGCCATTCCAGGAATCATGAAGAAGGGCTCATGCCCGAAACGTCGATTCTCCTGCTCCTTGGATGCTGCCTGACCTGCTGCGCTTTTCCAGCAACACATTTTCAGCTCTGATCTCCAGCATCTGCAGTCCTCACTTTCTACTAATTAAGGATGATCAGCCTTGATCATATTGAATGGTGGTGAAGGCTCGAAGGGCAGAATGGCCTACTCCCTTACCTATTGTCTATTGTCTATTGTCTACTTTGGTGAAATCACATTCCGTATTTTGGTGTTGACACCCATCTACAAATTAGTCAAATGCTTCACTGCGTGTGACAGTATGATGTGAACGTAAGTCTCTGAATCCTGGAAATGACTGGGACTTTAAGTTGATCTTCTAAAATCTGAAAAATGTTGTCAGGATCTTCGCAGTCATCCTAGAATTAACAGTGAATTTATTCTTAAACCTCAGTGCCCAGAATGAGAAGGTGTTTGACATTTTGAGTTTTGTTGTCAAGTTTCGGATCCTTGAAAGTAAAGATTGACTCTTTAAATAATGCAAATTCTGACAGAATGCCAATGGATTTCCAGTCCATAGTGCGTTATTTGCTGTCCATCTTCTTTACATAACTTCATGCTTTTTAAAATGCCAGAGGAAGAATCAAAATTTCAGTGCAGTGCTTCTCCTTGTTTTTTGTTTGCTGATAGCTTCCTATATTTTTTCTCTGTAATTAATTGTTGTTGCTGCTTTAAAGGTTAAAGGCTTATCTCTTTAAGTGACATTTGCTCCAAAAAGAAGTAATGATAACATCATTAAAAGTGTTATTTTTCCCATTTTCATACTGTTTCAGAAAAAAAAAAATCGGCATCCACTGATATCTGGCCAGGCCATAGAAAACAGATTGCATTGAGTATTTTTATCAGTATTTTATAAATGAAAATGTTCTGAGGTTGAATCTGTCTCCTGAGCACCCTTTAAGCAATCTTTTATATATTGGATAGGCAGCATCCTCTTGTGTCTTTTTTTTTTAAGAGAGGGAGATAGAGTACGCATTGTGCTCCACTGCCTTTAGCTTTGGCTGTAAGTGTTACTTGAGCTCTAGGCTAAGAAATGACTTGTTAGGAAGAAGGCTTTTTACAGCTGCTGCTGCACTAAGGGTTCATTTACTGTCACTAACTACCTGTCATGATGAGTGCCCACTTGTTACCACCTTGAAGGTATTTGTGTTTTTTTTATATGTTAACCCATGTAACTTATATCACAGAGTCAGGTTCTCTCTGACACCAGTATTTTGTATTTTATTCAGAACACTAATTATTTACATGGCTCTCATATCATAGGCCTAAACATGGCCTAGGTTTGGTACCTGCTGGTGTTATAGCACATTACACATAGCTGACTGGCCAAAACAAATACAGAAATTGCTGGAGACCTCAACAGGTCTGGCAACACCTATAGAAAGAAAACAAAGTTAATGTTTTGAGTCCAGTGACCCTTTGTCAGAACTGAAAGCAGCTAGGAAAGGGAGGTTTTTATGCTGATCAAGGAGCTGGGGGTAGAGGGGGCGATAGAGAAAGACAGGAAAAAAAGGAGAGGCAAACAAAGGGATTGCTGGTGATACATCGACAAAGGACATGAAAGCTGAGAAGGATGTTAATGAGAAGTCTGAATGATTGAAAATGGGGTGTCTGTGCCTAGGAGTGTGGGGATGAGTAATCAACATGCAGTAGGGTACTCATGCTCTGAAATAGTTAAAATGTTGACTCCTGAAGGCTGAAAGTTATCAAGGTGACAGGGAATCCTTGGTTGAAGAGAAAGGTGAGCATTTCTGTGACCCTCCTGTGGAAGGTGACATCATTAGAACAGATGTGACAGAGATGGATAAATGAGGAGAATGAAGTGGAGACCTTAGAGGAAGTAGGCAGACTGGGTGACCACTTTGTTGCACACTTATGTTCTGTGTGTAAAAATGACCTTGAGCTTCCATTTATCTGCAACTTCAACACACCACAATGTTCCTGGGCTAACATTTCTGTCTCATGCCTACTGCAGTGCTCCAATGAAGTTCAGCACAAGCTAGAGGAGTAAAACCTCATCATCAACCCAGGTACCTGACAGTCCTCAGGACTCAATATTGTGTTTAACAATCTCAGTGTGAACACCATGCTCTGTTTTCGTTACCCATCACCACACTGCTAGGTTCTCTTTTATTTGTATTTGTACCAGCACAGCCATGCCATTTTCAACTATTCACACTTCTCATTAGCACTCCATGTAGCATTGCTTATTCACTCTCTCTCTATCTCCGTCTCTCAGAACTGTGTCTCTATGTACTCTATCCACCCACCTGTCATCATCATCAACATATATACTACTATTTCCCTCTGGTTTAACAAAGGGTCTAACAGTTCTAACAAAGGGTCATTGGACTCTAAATGTTAACTCTGTTTTTCTCCCTACGTATGCTGCGAGACCTGCTGAGTTTCTCCAGCACTTTCTGTTGTTGTTTCAGATTTCTAGAATCTGCAGTTCTTTGTTTTATTTTAGGTGACTGGTCAGTTAGCTCAATCTCGCCCTCATCCAGACAAGCAGAAGGTAACTTAACAATGGCAAAGGCTGAGGCTGCTTCACCTCTTGGGTCCCCGTAATGTATGACTTGCAGTCATACCCTCCTTCCCATCCTGATCAACTCTGAAGAAGTTATCTTAAGGGGTAGGACCACTTCCTACAATAAATGGTTCAGGTAACTCTCCCCTTCCCTGATGTATCACAATGTCTGCGGCTCAGCCTCCAGCTCACCGTCTGAGCCAAAATGCTTCAAGCTGCAAACATTTATCACAGATGTGTTTGTTCTGGATCATTCTGGCATCCAAGAGTATTGACTTGCTGTAGTCACAACACATTAATTGTCCTGCTTCCTTTATTCTGTCTGAATTAAAATATTTATTAATTAACAAACCCTACAATTTCCAATAAGATCTATTATAACTGTAATCTTTATTTATACAAATGAAACCTTACAATATATATCCTTTGGTTTAATAGATAAGGTAGTGAGCAACAAACTCATGAATAAATCACACGCCTATTTCCCTGTGAAGTCACCTTTTGTCTTTATCCCAATGCAGTTTAGGTGAGGGGGATTTACAGAACTGTGCTCACACTGGCTCTCTGTTTCCTTATGTGCAGCTATTCCATTCCCTTTCCCGGAAGCTGATGAAATTCGAACAAGAAAGGAGCATCTCTACTCTCTGAAACTTCTTACTTTCTTTATATGACCAAGTTCTCTGACAGTTACAGAATTGGATTGGACAAGGCACTGAATGAACAAATGTCACCTGCATGCAACTGGGAGTTTAACCTTGCTCTAGCCTGAAAAAGGTTACAATTTAAAAAGTAAATGTAACCTAAACGTGATTGCAGTCAAGCAATACTTGATTTTATAAAGAGAGATTAACCCTTGTGATTCACCTCAACAAACCCTTACTCGGCAAACGGACAGGTTTACATTCTGTTCTACCTGCACTCTGTATCCTGCTTAATATTCCATAGGCAGCAGAAGGAAACCCATTCCTTTAATGTTTTCTTCATGCCTTTCTTTCTCTGCCATTAGCTCAGCAAGCTCTAGAATCATATTGATGTGTTTACCTGCATACTATCCAATGGTAACATGTACACTTGATATATGCTTTCAATTGACTATTGTCTTCTTTATATTAATGTGTATTTCAAATTTTACACTTACTACATGCACCTTTTAACAGTTGTCTGTGCAAACCTGTTTCAGGTGGCTTGTCTTCAAGTCCTTCCATGGTCACATCCCTCCATAGCTCTTTAATCTCCTCCAGTCACACAACACTTAAATGTACCTGTGCTTAACTAATTCTGTCTCTTAAGCATCCTTCATTCTAAACATTCCATCATTAGAGGTTGCACCTTACATTGCCTCGCACCAAATCTCTGGAATACCCTTCTAAGTGTTTCCTTCTCTCTACATTCTTCCATCATCAGGACCTCATATTTCCCAGATGGCTTGATTTTATTTTATAATGCTCCCTGAAATGCCTTGGCACATTTTGTTGTTAAATGCACTCAGTAAGGTAAGTTGCTGTAAAGCGAGTGTCATCAACATATCTGAGATTGTTTAAAATGTTGTTACATAGATACTACTCCAATTTTATCTTTTAATATAAAATTCACGACTATTTGCATTACTAGCTTAAATTAATCAGACAACAGCATGCATCCTTGTCTCACTGTAACTAAACATTTCATTATGTTCTATTCGGTCTAACAATATTCAATAACTCAGAAGTGAAATTAATTTCAATCATGGACTTTATAGAAGATCCTATTTTGAATAGCTTATCCAAGATGAATGTGACTTAGGGAAATTCTTCACCATAAGATCATAAGATTTAGGAGCAGAATTAAGCCATTTGGCCCATTGTGTCTTCTCTACCATTTGGTCATGACTGATAGGTTTCTCAACCCCATTCTCCTGCTTTCTCTCCGATTCCTTTAAGAATCAAGAATCAATCAATCACCCAATGACTTTGGTCTGAACAAACTTCTGTGGCAATGGGTTATGATCAGTGAATATGCTTGTCTCAGATATGTTACTAGTAACATAAACACTGGAATGTTGTAATGCCAACACCAAACTCAAAGTCTCCTTCTCAACTGTCGAATATTTCTGCTGATGAATTTTCAATTTCCTGGGGAAATATCCTAAAGGTCTTTCTATTTTCTTGTTGTCTTCTTGTAAGGGCACAGCACCCACACCCACATCAACTGCATCAATAGCCACCTTGAGTGGCTTTGTGTAATTAGGTATGGCTAATACCAGGGCAGTGGTTAACACAGTTTTCAGGCTGTCAAAAATCTTCTGCCAGTCCACTGTCCACTGGAAGCTCTTGCCTTTCTTTCACAATTCAGTTAGTGGAGCAGCCACACTGCTAAAATTTGGTACACATTTTCAATAAAATCCTCTCAATCCCAGGAATCGTAGTACTGCTCTTTTTGTTGATGGTATGGAAAATTCTCCAATTACATTTGTTTTTGCAGTCTATGTGGCCATTTGTCCATGTCCAATAACTTGGCCTAGGAAAATGACTTGGGCTTTGGAAAATTCACTTTTAGCCAGGTGTATCACCAAGGCTGCCTTCCGAAGTTGACTGAACAAGTCTGATAAATGTTGCAAATGCTCCTTCCATGTGTGACTAAGAATCACTAGGTAATCGATATAAACAACACAGTTGGGTAATCTGGCAATTACCTTATTGGTTAATCTCTGAAATGGGGCTGGCACATTTTTGATGTCATATGGCATGACTTTAAACTGATACAGTCCACTCGGCATTACGAAAGTTGAAATTGCCTTGGTTCTTTCTGACAAAGGTACCTGCCAGTATCCTCTGAGAAAATCCAATTTAGAAATGTAAGTTACTTATACCACCTTCTCAACACAGTTTTCCAAACGCAGAATCTGATATGCATCAGTCTTTGTAACTGCATTGACCTTATATTAGTCCACACTAACTGTTGGATACCATCTGGGTTTGGCACCATTACTATGGGTGAGCTCCAGTCACTGTAACTCACTTTGATTATGCCATTTTGCGGTCTATCTCCTTCTGAACCTGTGCCAACTTTAGAGGGTTATGCCAAGAAGGGTGTTGCTTAATCGGAACAGTGTCTCCTATCTCTACATCATGCATCATTAGGTTAGTATTTCCCAGTTTATTTCCGCATATCTCCCCATGTGAAAGTAAAAAGTCTTTCAAGTCATTTCGATTGTCTTGTGGGAGGTAACTCAATGATTTATCCCAATTTTTGACAACATCCTCATTGTCCAATTTGATTTGAGGAATGTCCAATTCAGAATCCTGTGAACTTGGTTCTTCCTTCTATACTGTAATCAATAACACATTCTCCTCTTGCTTTTCTTCCCTGTTAAAATACCTTTTGAACATATTCATATGACACACACTGTGAGATTTCTTTCTGCCTGGAATCCTTATCAAGTAGCTCACCTCACTCAATTTCCTTTCAACTTGATAAGGTCCACTAAATTTTGCTTTTAAAGATTCATCTATCACTGGAAATAACACGAACACAAACACAAAATTGTGAATTTTTGATTTCTTGTCTGCTTCCTGTTTCATTGTATTTTAAGTGCTTTTAAGTGCTGTCTAGCCAACTCTCCATTTAATTGTTCCTGAAAATTTCACACAAAGTCCAAATATTTGATCTTTGAATTCTAACTTACCAATTTCTCCTTAATCAATTTTAACTGTCCTTTCACTTCATGCACAAAATCTAATTCAAATGGACTGAATTTGGTCAATTCATTTGGTGCATTTCTGATCGCAAAAAGCACAAATGGCATTCCCTTATCCCAGTCATCTGGATAGTCTTGACTATAAGCCCTCAACATGGTCATTACATCTCATGCCATCTTCCAAGCACTCCTTGCGATTCTGGATGGTGTGCAGTAGAGTTGAATTGTTTTATTCCTAAACTGTCCATAACTTCATTGGATAGGTATATGGAGGATAGTGGGTTAGTGTAGTTTAGGTGGATCGGCGCAACATCGAGGGCCCAAGGGCCTGTACTGCGCTGTATTCTTCTATGTTCTATGTTCTAACTTCCTTGAATAGTTGTGATGTGAAGTTGAACCCTTGATCTGATTGTATCTCTGTAGGTAGTCTGTATCTAGAGAAAAATTTGAGTGAAAGGATTTGACAATCCTTTTTGCTGTGATATTGTGTAATGGGACAGCCTCTGGAAATCTACTCAACATGTCCATTATTGTTAATAAATTCTGATTCCCACATTTTGTTTTAGTTAGGGGACCCACACAATCAATTAAGACTCTTGTAAAAGCTTCCTCAAATTCTGGAATAAGGTATTAAAGGTACAGGTTTTATTACCTCCTAGGGTTTTCCAATTACCTGACATGTATGACACATCTGGCAAAGTTCAATTACATCCTTGTGCAATCCAGGCCAGAAAAATGATTTTGTATTTTAGCCTGTGTTTACCTCACTCCTAAATTACCTCAAGTGATGGCTCATGCACCACTCACAACACCTCCTTCCTATACCCTACTGGCAATAGGATTTGATGAACTTCTGCCCATTTCTCACCTACCTGAATACGTGATGGTCTCCATTTCCTCATTAAGACATCATTTCTAAGGTAATAACATTCAGGGATACATTTGGATTCCTTTTCTGTGTATGCTTTTGATATAATTGCTTTAAATTTTCATCTTTCTGCTGTAACCCAGTTAATTTATCTGAGCTAAAGATGTGTGCTTTGTCATTTATCTGCTCCTGGTTTTTCTCAATCTTTTGATCAAACACAGTCTCTGCTAATTCCACTTCAAGTTTCTTATCTGTGCTCTTTAATCTCTCCTGTTTCAGCTGGTGACTTTGTGACCTTGTTACCACACAGTCAGGAAAATTTCCAGGATATGTTTCCTGCAATCATTCAGTTGCTTGAGTTTCCAGTGGCTTTACTACAACCACAGTAGGCAACACTCCTACCGATGACTCAGCTATATCATTAGCAAGGAAAAATTGTATTCCTGGAGCTGAGAGTTTGTCCAGTTTGCCTACCAAGAATTCTCCACTCTTCTTTGGACACTCTAACCTCACTTTACATAATTGAACACTTCTTGTCTCACCATGAATTCCCATTGCTAGTATCTTTTCTGGCAATAGTCCTTCAGAAGTACATATCTCCTCATCTTTCAACATCAGACTGAGTGCATCCTGTGTCTCTTAATATTATAATCTCTTTACCTGCTGCTCCTGGCCTCTGTGAGTAAACTTTACCTTAGCAGGATTATGGTTTAAAAAGATCTGCCACTTCCTCCTTAACAACCTCCGACCAGCTTGTACATTCTGGTGCAGCTTTCTAACCTTCACTGTGCTTTCCGTTACCACTTCAACAAAATTCACTGGTTTATCCTGTTTTCCTACACCTGGCTGCTTAGTGCTGCTCCTAACCCATCAACACTGTGATTTCATGTGGCCTACTTTATTGCAGTGATTACACTGGAGCTTTTTAACTTCTGTGTCCCCCTCAAAGGTTTCCTTTTCACTCTGTGGTAAGTTATCCTTATAATCTACCTTTCCGTTTCCACATGAGGATTTCTGTTTTCCCCAATTTCTATCCCTCATGGATTGAAACTGATTCTGGAAGCCCAACTTTGTTTTATGGATTAACTCATTATCATTAGCCATTTCAGCTGCTAATCTTGCTGTTTTAACTTTCAGCTCTTCCACATGAGTTCTCAGTACTCTAGAAAGGGATTTTTTTGAACTCCTGTCTAAGTGCCAATCTCTGAAGTTCGAACTCCCTGGCTTTCTTCCTTTCCTCTCTCTCATTTTCTCTCTCTTCTCTCTCTCTTTCTCTTTTCTATGCTTTTAATTGTAATTCCTTGTATTTTGCCTCTAACTCAAGCTGCTTCATTTTCAATTGAATGTTAGCCATCTTAGTGAGTTCTGAGAAGATTTGTAACTCAGGTTGGGGTTTTGGATATAGGTTTGCTCGCTGAACTGGAAATGAACCTTCCAGCTGTTAGCCACCTCTAAAGACTCTGATGGTGTTTCTAGCAAATTTAAATGCTGAGCTATTGCTGTAATTATATCCCCTTTCCTCACAGAAGGAGGCAGCTCCAACTCCAGCTTGTTTGCTAATTCCTACAGCTTGGCCTTAACCACATTTTGTAAAACCCCCAAGGTCACTTCTTCCACCTCCAGAAAACTCTTGGTGACTGGAAGAGTCATTTCTATCTCAAGCACTGTTTAAACCAACCAAAATCAACATCTGGAACAAAAGACACCAACACCTACCATTTGCTGCCTTCGAGTCAAACAACTCTAATCCCAATTTGGAACAATAGGACAAATACCGGACGAACCCCCAATCTGTTATGGACCAGGCCAGACCCCTCAAAACCTTTCAAGATGGTAGCCTAGACCCTAGTGTTGCTAGTTGTTTTAAGCAGGTGTAAAGTAGGTATTCCAGGAGAGAATCAGCTGGTCAAACCACTTAGTTTTAAACAGAACAGACTTTATTTACAAGATTACTGAATGAAACACAAGAACAGAAAACAGAATACTGAATGACTTACCCTATCCAAAACTCCAACAAATCATCTCACTTAATTATGCTGTTCCAAAATACTTGCAACTATCCCCATAAACATCCTTTGGCACAAAACGTAAAATCAAACTCAAGTTCTTATAGGATAGGTGTCAGAGAGAGAGAGAATACCAGATTGGACCTGCTTCTTTAGGTCCAGCAGCCTTTCTTCCCACTACCTGCTAAAACTAAACCAAACCAGAGAAAAGCTGAGCTGAGAGAATGGGCCACACCCTATCATTATACAAGTGTGTTCTTTAAATTTGAAAGCCTTCTGCCTGAGGCAGCATCAGTTAGTTATAAACAAATTGGCCCTAAAACCCATTCAAACTCAGACTTTTTGGAACCAGTGTTTTTATAACCTCCTGAAGAAAAAAAAAATCAAGGACAACCTAACCTTGTTAAAGGAGCAGCATCATCATAAACAACACCCACATCCAGTGAATGAATAACAAAAAAAAAGTTACAGTAGCAAAAGTAAGTCAAAAGAACCTCAGATGAAACTTGGTTGTGATCCTTCTAAATAGTGTTATGAATGAGACATGGGGATATTGTTGGTTGTGGGCTGACCCAAACATATGTTCATTGTGCATGTTTAATAGAGGGCATTAACAGGACCTTTACGTTCCATAATGGAAGGTCAAATGCTAAGTCAGTGATAGACACTAACTGATGTCACAATTTGCCCTCTCTACGTGCTTCCCATGCAGATTCTTCTAAACACATTACAGCACACATAAGATGTTGTTGACAGCAGGTCCCTCCAATCTTTTGCACCTCCGAACTCCAATGAAGATGAACCCTGAATTTTGCAGCCACAGAATTAAAATCAATTAAAGTGTGTACTAATGATGCATGATTGTTTGGAAAGAGTATGCATTTAGCTTCTCTGTTTTCTAATTCATACTATACTTGATTGAGTGGAGACAACATGTCTTTTCCATTCACACATTGGATGGTGCATTAGGCAGCTTTAAAGTATTGATTCTATTTTGTCTGCGTTAATTCATTTATTTATTTTTGGCTTGCCTAGATTTCATTGCACAATTACCAGGGATTTAACCATCAGTCAGATTTATTTGACATCACACATATTTAACATACAAATGAGCCACTTGAACTATAAAGATTACAGAACTAGAACTGGTGGTAACAGCATAACAAATTCAACTGGGACTTTTTCATGACATCATGCTTAAATTAAACAGATCTGTATCATTGAATTTATATATGTGCAATATTTGATAGTCCCTTTTGAAAAATCATACATGGAAAAACAATGTTTAGAGTTGACCACTATCATTGATTGTTAGTTTAACAGCAAACTGAACTAAGTAATGGCCAATACAAGATTTTTTAAAAATTGTACAGCAATTTCCAGCCAATGAAGCACACTTTGGAGTGCATTCACTGTTGTAATGTAAAGAAAAATGACAAGTAATTTGCACTCAGTAAGTTTCTGCAGATAGAAATGTGTTGGTAATGAGATTTCATTTCAAAATTTGAAACAAAAACAGTATTGGAGAAACGCAGCTGTCCTGGTAACACTTGTTGGCAGAGAAACAGAGTTTTGAGTGCAGTGACCTTTCATCAGAACTTTCACAAAATTTAATTATTTTAGAAAAGTTATTTGAGGGATAAATATTGGCCAAGTCACAGCTGCTCTCTTTTCAAAATAGTACCATGTTATATTTTAAGTCCATCTGAGAGAACAGACAGGGCTTCAGTTTAATGCCTCACCCCTGCCTGAAGTAAGAGTGTGTGCACCTATGGTCCCTGGATAGGACCATGTTACCTATAACCCCAAGCAACTACACAGTCTATTATTAATTTGCCCCATCAAACAGCAACATTTGGTGAGGCACATCATCAGTGAATCATAAATTGTGACAGGGTTCTCGATGGTTTGCACTTTAATAGTAAGATGTGTCATTCACGTGCCATTATTTTCTTAACAAATTCCAGGGCATAAGTTGCTCTTCCATGACCCACTCAAAAAAGGCAGATTACCATTAACCAGACCATTAACATAGTTGCTGCTGCATTTTCACATTAATTCCCATTGAACTCACTACGGTTGGATGGACCAGTTATTAATGGATTAAATATTGTTTAAATGCTTAGACATTCTTAATGGCTCACAATTAATCTCTCTGGTTCAGAAACTGAGCAACTATGAATCTTCTGTCTTTCAGGTCGAAAATTTATATTGCAGATTTATAATCTCTGAATGTTAAGTTTCTCATTTTTAAATTATTTTATTATTATTGTTTTTACTTGCTCTCTTAATCCAGCTTTATTTCCCTCTCTCTATAACTTTCTTTATACCTGATTTGATTCTAATTCAATCTTGACATCATTCCTATTTCTGTTTATATCTTAATCCTAGAACGTCATTGATTATGAATGACGCTGTTACCAGTCCCAGTGTGATAATTGTCATATAAGGATCTAAAAGGGTTCATTTTAAGTATCAGAAGAACCACTCACTACAATGATGCCAAATGAATTTATGGGCAGAACATCATCAGATTTCAAAGGAATGAGAGCTAACATTAGGTCCTTCTCAAAGTGTCTGTCATAATATCTATTATATCATTGCAACCCCTATGTGACTGCTACCATGCAATAAATTATATTTTGGTTAACTATAAGAAACATCTAGTTAGACCAGGATGTAGCTTTCCTTGACCGCAGACCCTATACGTCCCAACAGTTAATAGAATGGTGGCAGCAGTAACCATCATCATGAACAGTAGCTCACGCAGCACAATAAGCTAGCATGCCCATACAACAGTGATACTTCGATTTCTCTCTATCTTGACATAATGATCACTTTAAAAAACCTTTTAAATAAAAATATTTAATATTAATTCTGTAACATATATTTAGAATACATCAAGAATATATTGTTCTCCATTTGCAAAGCAACAATCAGCAGGATCCCTGTTGTGGAAGTAGAGGCAGAATAAGTTGAAATGGAATGTAATATCAAAGGATCAGACAATCTCTCTGGTTAGCACATCTACAGAAAGGAGAGAAGCTGAATGCAGGAAACAATAAACCAGTTAACTTAGCATCTGTCACAAGGAGGTGCTACAATACATTATTAAGGAAGTTATAGTGGGGCACATGTAAAATCATGATGTGGTCAGGCAGAGGCACATGCTGAATTATGTTTAATTGATCTTTAGAGTATTTTGATGAGCTAACATTCACAGTGGCAGAAAAGAACTGATATGTGTACTACAGTCATTGGAATTGTTTTTTCTGCTATCACAAAATGTTCCTGCGAAGCGGCCAAGGTCTTTTCTACTCTTAAATTTTAAGGTAACAAATACATTGGTGGTAACATTAACACAATATATAAAAGGCAAACACAAGGAAGTGAATAATATAATAAGAATCAGCATGATATTGAGGAAGTCGAAAACAGGGCATAGAGAGCAGCAGAAATTTTCAGTTTTGGGGGACATAAGAGGAAATCATAAGTGTGACATTATTGTAAACAGCCTCAAAGAGACCAGGAAATAAAAAAGCTGCATGAGATGGGTGCATTTCAAAAATATTGAAGAGTGACACTGCAGGGAAAACTTAAGCTCATCAAATGAAGTTGGGAGCCAGGGACAACCTATGGTAAGCAAGGGAAGGTGAGTATTTCTACGATCCAAACTTTAAAGTAAAAATTGGTTTTTGGATTAAGATGTTTAAAGCATAGGAACAAAGTAAGATCCTTTACTGTAATATTCTTTAAATTAGGGGAAGTAAATGGAAAGAGAGTAATTTAAGGGTAAGTCATGCCAAGGTAGCTTGGCTCCTTGGATTGATCCTCCTGTACAATGTGGGGAGGCAGGACTAGTTCCAGTGTCTAGGTGACCATGTGTGCACAAAGTGTCTCCAGCTGAAGCTGCTGGAAGTCCATATTTTGGATGTGGAATTGCAGCTGGAGTACTGTGAAGTATCCGCAAAGCTAAGCTCTTTGTGGTAGCACATATAGTGGGGTAGTCACACCACAGGTAAAGAGTGCACAGGCAGAAAGGAAATGGGTGACCACCAGATAGAGTAACAGTATCAGGCAGGTAGTGAAGGAGTCTCCATCTCACTGTCCAACAGATTTTCCTTTTTAGATACTGCTGGGAGAGTTGGTTTTTCAATGGAATGCAGCGAGAGCCAAGTCTATGACACTAGGAATGTCTCAGCTGCACAGGATGGGGGAAGGAGAGAAAATAAAAATACAACAGCAACAGTGAGGGGCGACTTAATCATGAGAAGAACACGATGCGGTCGTGCCAGTGTTGTACTGAGGTGGACTGTGTTAAAAATCACACAGGAAGTACTAGCTTACTTCCAAATAAACCTGTTGGATTATGACCTGGTGTTGTGTGATTTTTAACTTTTCCATAAGAAGAACAGATGGACCTTTCTGTGGTCACAGATGTGAGACCAGGTTGGTTACTTGTTTCACTGGTGCCAGGGTCAAGGATGTCACTAAGCAGCTGCAGGGCATTCTAAAAATATAAAGAGAACAGCCAAAGGTTGTGATCAATGTCAGTATCAATGATGAAGACCGAAAGAGGGAAGGAGTTCTGCAAGCAGAATATAAGGAGCTAGGAAATAAATGAAGAAGTAGGACCTTAAAGGTAATAATCCCAGGATTACGCTGCTTGCCATATGTTAGTGAGATCAGGAATAGAAGAATAGACCAAATGAATGTGATGCAATAATGAAGGAAGGAGTGATTTAGACTTTTGAGATATTTGGATTGATTCTGAGGAAGCGGAGGTCTGTACAAGCTGGATATTGTAGCAAGCAGATGGGAGTTAAGAGTGAGGGAAAAAATGGAAATGAAAAACAAGAATGTAGAAAGCAACCGTAGAAGGCAGAGGAAATAAGATATAGTGGCAGATAGGCCTGCATACAAAAACGGTGTACAAAATGAATGAAAAAGATCAAAGCCTTTAGCCCTGCTGGTATAATCAGTGGCAATCTTTAAAGCAGATGGGCCTTTGGTCACATCAAAAATCCATGCACTCATTATTCAGATTTACAAGAAGAAAAACTATTCCCTGGAAATTAGGCATCCTGTCTTCAAGGCAGGAGCTAAATCAGGTTGTGAAGACTATCAAGGTGATTTCCCCCTCCCCCCCCCCCCACCCCCGCCACCTTGTCCAAAGTAGGGAAGATCCTGACATATATTCTTCTGAATTGCCTGCTCATATAACTGAGGAAATATTTCCAGAAACACAATGTTTCCAGGCAAATCTAAGAAAAACTTTGGGAACAACAGCAGGACTGCATCCATCAATGTAATCGAAGTGTTTGATTCAGTAAATTACACAGCTCCATGTATTGTTATCCAGAGATTTGAATGTCCAAGAACAAACATCAGTCCTGCAACTGCTTCATGACGGTAAGACTGCAACTCTCTTTAAGTGCAAATCTCAAACAGAGACCTTCAAAGTCCAGACCAGTATCCAGCAAGTCTGCTTGAAAGCTCCCATACTATTTACAGTCTATGCATCAATGGCTAATCACCTCATCAATGTTCAACTGCCCTCCCTTACAAGTATAAGTACCATTTTGGTGGAAAACTCTTTAACCTCAGTTATCTCCTTGACCTGCACTACCTGCATTATGCAGATGACTGCTGTCTGGTTGGCCATTCTACACCAGATTTGCAAACCACTTTTAATTGCTTCAATTCACAACTGACTCAGCCTGTCCTTAAGTATTCCAAAGCAAAACCCATAAATCAATCCAGACGTATTGAAAGAAAGACTCTAGATTATGTTGAGCACTTACGTTGTACCTATCCCAAAAGGCCAGCTTTGACAAGAAGATCCAACACTGGATCAGCTGTACCAGCTCAACCTTATACAAACTGTGTCAGCTAATCTTTGACAATGTAAATCTCTATAAGTCACAAAAGTCCTAGCGTACAGAACAATTATCATCACAATACTGCTGTATGACAGTGTGACCTGGACTTTGCATCAGCAAAAAGTAAGAGCACTGGAGAATTTGCAACATAATGTCTTTCATATTCTGGGTTTATGGGAAGACTGTTGAATAAACACTGCAAATTTAATTACAATGGTCTGGAAACCTCCAAAATGGCTGAAAAGCATCTCCCCAACTAGATTACGTTTTTGCAACTTTTTGTCTGCTTTGATTTTGCTTTTCAAACGAATCTGTAAACATTAAATTTTATTGTGATTAATTAATTTTGATTTAATCAAAACACAATGATATAATCGGTGATATCATTAACAATAGAAGTGAAAATTTTCACAAGGATTTTTCTTGTGCATTATATTCACAGCTGTTGTTTTTTTTTAATTTGAACATTGAGTTTCTCCTAGATATGCCACTGCAAAGCAATGTTCTTCCATTATTTAAAAAGAGGATCTCTCCTTACTGAATTGAGATCAATGACCCTTGAAATATAAGCTAGGAAAATCCAGGTTACTGACCTTACAGTTCAGTTGGCAAGCAAATTTGATTGATGGCGAATATACCTGTGAGAGACACCTTCAATGAGAGGTAAACAGCTGGTGTTATGCAAATTCTGCAGACTTTGCAAAATCTAAGAGAAATTAAGAAAAGCTCATTGGTGTTCAGACCAAATAAAGCATTTAAAAAAATAGAATGGAACCAGAAAATGACCTTAAATGCGACAATATTTCCACAATACATTGTTACAGCCAAGTGGTCTCGTCAACTGCTGAAGATGATGGGGAGAAAAGTGTAAAGAGCATATCTTTTTATCTTGGTTTTTTTCCAAAAGTTGTGTTGAAATGGGGAAGAACTGTTTTAAAACCATTGCTTTAAAGGATTGTTGTATGTTTTTTTAAAAGCAAGTAACCTGACACTAATGACAAGCATTGCGCAGTTGTTTGAACAGGCAGTAATTGAAATTTGGGTTGCAGATGAATTGGAGCTGAGGGTTTGAGTACAGATGCAGCTGGGCGGTAACAAAACGTTGACTAATAAATGTATTAGTGGCCAGCTATCAATGACAAAAAGCTTGTCAATAGTGTGATTCATTCTCAGGTGACTGAATATCTTGGGGCTGAACAAGATAAAGAGAAGTGTTTTGCTTTCCTCCAGTATGAAAACTGCTTCTCTGTTTTCTGCATTCAAAACCCATTTTAAACCTGAAGATAACAATTTGTCATTCCTTCATCAGTTGTTATAACACATACCTTTTAACTGATAAGTCAGAGACCTTCTAGAAGTGACTCAGCTTCATGTCTCTTGGAAACCAGTGGAAGCATCTGAGAAATATGACTGTACTGACCTTCCTGGCCAACATAAGAATCATAAGATTCATAAGATTCATTTCAGCAATCTGTGAATAGGAACCCTGAACAGCCTTCCAACCTGTCTTCCATCATAACATGTTGTCTGTTTGTCTACATAAGGAGGAGTTTATAAGGGAATAAGAATTTTATTTTGAAGTCTTAATTGGAATGACAATTATGTAACTGTTTAGCTAGAGAGGGAATCTAATGACTTTTAATAAGCAATTGTTAAGTACTTGTTAACAATCTGTTCTATCAGTCTGAGGCTATAAACCTTTAATATTTATATCAACTCCTGGATAAGGGTGGCTTGATTTCTAGCATGCTACGCCTGAGACTCATGGTGAAACACTATTGACACAGTCAGCAATTGTAGAGACGACCCACCTGGAAGATTATTTGGAGATTTACTAACTCGATGTGTTTGTTGATAAGAGTTCCGGTTGGAATGCCATGCTTCTAAGAAATTTCGTGCGTGTCTCTGTTTGGCTGGATGTGTTGTCCCAGTTAGTGTCCTTCCTTATCATATGTAAGGATACTAGTGAGAGGGGGTCATGTTGTTTTGTGGCTAGTTGATGTTCATATATCCTGGTAGCTAGTTTTCTGCCTGTTTGTCACTAGTATCCTTACATACAGATTAGGAAGGACACCACTTTGACTGGGACAACACATCCATCCTAGGACAAGCCAGAGTCACGCACGTGAATTCCTAGAAACATGGCATTCCAACCGGAACTCTATCAACAAACACATTTAGTTACACCCCATCTTACCACCCCTGAGAAAAAGAACAGGAAATTACATCACCAACCCAAAGAAACCCAAATATATAAATAGAAAGCAGGAATTATCAGCAGTGCATCACCCAGAGGTCCACTGAAGATGTTACCTAGTAGGGTCATGAATCGTCAGGAAATGAACCTTCCAGCTCAGCGAGCAAACTACATGCAGATGCTTAATTATGTTACACTGAGTCCCCAAGTGAACTTCACAAATTTGTTTTGATTCCAGCCTGGATACCCCAGATCCCTAAGCACCCAGTTGAGGACAGATGAATTGACTCTTTACCCACACTCTTTTACCTGGTCACAACAAAGTCTATTCAAGAGAGTTCCTTCAGGAGTGGATACTTTTCTCCTAAGTCAAATGAATTGATGTTTTAGGACAAACCAATTTAACCAAGTTTTCTTGAATTAACAGAAGAGTTTATTAGTTATTAAATATGAGAAATAATAATGTAAAATACATACTTCTTATTCCTATTCTGTGTGAGCCCCCCAAAAATACATTTTTTAAAAAGAATGTGAATGTCTGAGTCATTTGTGAAGTGTAATTAGTAAAATGTTACTGTTAAACTGGATGGTACTAGTAGTTTGTTTTGGTTTTGCAGGTTAATTTCTTCTCAATTGTGTCTAGCTGGCAGCATTCATTGAAAGTATTTTCATCTTCTACCTGCAGTACGTACATCAGAGATGTTTAATAATTCTCAACTACTTGTCCACACACTAATACATCAGATCACTAATATACACAGACCAATTGATACAGTCAAATCAGTCTTAAACATTTATTTTTAAAAATATCTTTGGATGGTTAAATCACCAAGATGTCTACAGGAGATGACGGCCTACCAAAAGGGTCAGCCTCTTGTTATCTCTTCCTCTTTAGTCTTTCTGTTTGAATATTTCAATTGCACAGATGTGACAGTCCGTGAGTCCACATAGGATTCTGCCAATAGACAATAGGTGCAGGAGTAGGCCATTCAGCCCTTTGAGCCTGCACCGACATTCAATATGATCATGGCTGATCATTCCTAATCAGTATCCTCTTCCTGCCTTATCTCCATAACTCTTGATTCCACTATCTTTGAGAGCTCTATCCAAGTCTTTCTTAAATGAATCCAGAGACTGGGCCTCCACTGCCCTCTGAGGCAGAGCATTCCACACAGCCACCACTCTCTGGGTGAAGTTTCTCCTCATCTCTGTCCTAAATGGTCTACCCCGTATTTTTAAGCTGTGTCCTCTGGTTCAGCACTCACCCATCAGCAGAAACATGTTTCCTGCTGCCAGAGTGTCCAATCCTTTCATAATCTTATATGTCTCAATCAGATCCCCTCGCTTCAGCCTTTCAGTGTAAGGTAATCCCGCCATTCCAGGAATTGACCTCGTGAACCTATGCTGCACTCCCTCAATAGTCAGAATGTCTTTCCTCAAATTTGGAGATCAGAACTGCACACAGTACTCCAGGTATAGTCTCACCAGGGTCCTGTACAGCTGCAGAAGCACTTCTTTGCTTCTATATTCAATTCCTCTTGTTATGAAGGCCAGCATGCTATTAGCCTTCTTCACTACCTGCTGTACCTGCATGCTTGCCTTCACTGACTTGTGCACAAGAACACCCAGATCTCTCTGTACTGCCCCTTTACCTAAATTGATTCCATTGAGGTAGTAATCTGCCTTCCTGTTCTTGCCACCAAAGTTACATTTATCCACATTAAACTGCCCACTCACCTAACTTGTCCAGGTCACCCTGTAATCTCCTAACATCCTCATCACATTTCACCCTGCCACCTAGTTTTGTATCATCAACATATATTGTAAAAAGCTGCGGTCCCAGCACGGATCCCTGTGGTACCCCACTGGTCACTGCCTGCCATTCCGAAATGGAGCAGTTTATCACTACCCTTTGTTTCCTATCAGCCAAACAATTTTCAATCCAATCTAGTACTTTGCCCCCAATACCATGCCTCCTAATTTTACTCACTAACCTCCTGTGTGGGACTTTACATCTACTGGATCTCCCTCGTCCATCTTCATAGTTACATCCTCAAAAAATTCAAGAAGTCAAGCATGATTTCCCCTTGCTGACTCTGTCCTATCCTGTTACGACTATCCAGATGTGCCGTAATTTCATCCTTTATAATAGACTCCAGTATCTTTCCCACCACTGAGGTCAGACTAACTGGTCTATAATTTCCTACTTTCTCTCTCCCACCTTTCTTAAAAAGTGGTATAACATTAGCCAGCCTCCAATCCTCAGGAACCGACCCAGAATCTATCAAACTCTGGAAAATAATCACCAACGCATCCACGATTTCCTGAGCCACCTCCTTCAGTACCCTGGGATGTAGACCATCAGGTCCCGGAGACTTATCAACCTTCAGACCTAACAGTCTCTCCAACACCAAATCCTGGCAAATATAGATTCCCTTAAGTTCAGTCCTTCAGCCACTGTTACCTCAGTGAACACAGATCTGAAGTACCCATTTAATTCTTCTGCCATTTCTTTGCTCCCCATAATATATTCCCCTGTTTCTGTCTTCAAGGGCCCAATTTTAGTCCTAACCATTTTTTTGCCTTGCCCATTCCTAAAAAAGCTTTTACTATCCTCCTTTATATTATTGGCCAGTTTACCTTGGTACCTCATTTTTCCTCTGCGTATTTCCTACTTAGTAATCCTCTGTTGCACTTTAAAAGCTTCCCAGTCCTCAGTTTTCCCACTTATCGTTGCTATGTTATACTTTTTCTCTTTTAACTTTATATGCTTCTTAACTTCCCTCATCAGCCACAGCTGCCCATGCCTCCTCCTGGGATCTTTCTTCCTTTTAGGAATGAAAATGATCCTGCAACTTCTGCATTATACACAGAAATATCTGCCATTGTTCCTCCATGGTCATCCCTGCTAAGGTATTGCACATTTGTGGTTATTTGCACTAAGCTTTGAAAAAAAATTTGTAACATAGATGTTTAACCTCGAAAGCCCTTGCTGTTTTATCTGAAATATGTGACCACATTTGGAAACCCGCAACAATTTCTATTAATCTTTTCCCCTGTCAAATAGGAGAAAGTGAGGACTGCAGATGCTGGAGATCAGAGCTGAAAATGTGTTGCTGGAAAGGCGCAGCAGGTCAGGCAGCATCCAAGGAGCAGGAGAATCGACGTTTCAGGCATGATCCCTTCTTCAGGAATGAGGAAAGTGTGCCAAGCAGGCTAAGATAAAAGGTAGGGAGGAGGGGATTGGGGAGGGGTGTTGGAAATGCCATAGGTGGAAGGAGGTTAAGGTGAGGGTGATAGGCCAGAGTGGCCCAATCCTCAAACTCAGCACCACCTTCCTAACCTGCAATCGTCTTCCTGACCTCTCCGCCCCCACCCCCACTCCAGCCTATCACCGTCACCTTATCCTCCTTCCACCTATCGCATTTCCAACGCTCCTCCCTACCTTTTATCTTAGGCTGCTTGGCACACTTTCCTCATTCCTGAAGGGCTCATGCCTGAAACGTCGATTCTCCTGCTCCTTGGGTGCTGCCCGACCTGCCCCTGTCAAATAGGGTCTGGCTCTGGAGTTATACTGAGATTTGTACTAATGGTCAAAACTTTAGGCTTCACAAAAGCAGTAGTAACCCAACATTGATACATCTTTTAACCGTCACTGTTAACATCATTAGAATTTATTGTAGTATTTCTTAATCCACAGACTTAGTCCAAAGCCAACAATATATCCATTTGCAGAAATAATTTGTATTTTATTATCAACTTCCATTACTTAGAATAATGATTTGATCAAAGCTCTTTCCTTGCAAAACCTGTCTCATAATAGGCAAAGTAGATTTTCATGTTAGACTTCTTTCAAAATATTATAAAGGTCTTTTTTGCAACAGCAAATCAGGTAGCATCCATATAGAAACAAAATTAAGGCATCAGATTGATAATCTTGCATCAGAATTCAAGTAACATCTCCACAAATGCTACTTGATCTGTTCCGTATTTTCATTATTTTGGATTCTCCACTTTTGCATTAATTTTGTTTCGCATCATTTTTAATTGAGTTCCAATTCTCTATCACTGACAAGATTCATTATACAGTTATTCATTGATTAAGGAATTACTTTTTAAATACTTGATCACATTCTTATTCAGAATTCAGCTTCTTAAACTATTCACAAGGAATTCAAGAACCAGCACCACTTCTTCAGATTAGACATGTTACAATATTCCAGACCAAAAGGTTTTTATGGTGGAGTGGTGCTGTCTTTATTTCTGAAAGTCAGGATTCAAGTCCCAGATGCTTTAACACATGTTGTTGTAACACATCTGACGAGGCTAATTAAAAAAAAACTGTTCCAGACCCAACATCAATTTCAGACGGTAGGAGGTATTGATAAGAATTCTGCTAATTCATTTACTCATTCCTGCCTTTCACATTATATCCTTTTTTATTCCATTCCCATCTCTTCCCTGCCTCTGCTCTTGTTTGAAACCTGTTACACCCATACATTTCCACAAGTAGAAATGTTACCTGTTCCTGTCTACACATGACAGCTTTATTAACTATTCCCAGCATTTTTGGTTTATTTCAGATTCCCAGCATTTGTCACATTTTGACTTCATAATATTAAGTGAACAGTGGCTGCCATAAGTTAGTCCAAATTAATTTACATATTTACATAACAATTTAAAAAACTCTGCTCAGTTGGTAGTAGTTTGCATGAAACTGAATAACTACTAGCTGGAATACATGCATTCTTCTGGCATATACCAATTTTCTTTGCAAAAGGAATTCACGTGACCCCTTCCATCTCAACAAAAAAAATGTCAGCAACATGTAAAATATAATTTTCTCCATTTTCAACCAATTAAAAGTCACTGGTCGGCACAGCCAAAGATCAAAGGGTAAGAACAAAGAAGAACAAGAGAAAAAAGAAAGATCAAAACTAGAAGGTTTGTATAGATTGAGACGTTAGGTGGCCTATGAAGGAACTATAACAGCAAAAGGTACTGAAAAGCAGGAATTGTAAGATCTAGCATTCATTATCTACCAAAGTAAACACTATACAGTGTATTGTATGGTAATTGATTTCTCGTGGCTTTAGTCATAAACTTTAGCAGCATAGGCTTAAAAATATATACACTTACAAGGTGGCTGAGCCAACAAGAAATGACAATAGGCATAGATGGCATACTTCAAAATAAACTGATTAGACAAAATTATAAAATCTAAATTATGGAACCAGATAACATGCCAGCAGTGAACTGAATTGCGAATCGAAGTTTGTCCAGTCATACAGTAATTTTAGATTTAACCACAATTTTACTGTTCAATCGCTGAGAAGGTTTTGCTTCAAGTGAAATATGGCAATATGCTGAATGCATTTTCATACTCAATGAATTGGTACTTTTGTAAAAATTACATTTCTTAACTGATAATTATAGGGAAATATTAATTTGAAGCTAATAGAGGCTTTAAGTTTATATTTATAATATTGTACATTTCAGTTGGCTCGATCATGGAAGACTCCAGAAAATAAATGTGACTTTATCAAATGAGTTGGACTGTATTTCAATGTTGATTGGCTTGCTTACAATTTGAACAAAATATGGAGAACTTCAGGTGATATAAAGCTGCAATTTTACAAAATATTGTAAGTTTAATCTCGTCTGCATATGCAAGTGGGAAGAATAAGAACAGATTAGTGTGGTAGCTTTAACACAATTATCAGGAAGCGCCAACAGTATATTGTATTCTTTAAAAGAGACTTATATTTATATAACATTGTTAATGGCCTTAGGACATCCCAAAGCAATTCATAGTTAACTAAATATTTTTGAGGTCCAGTCATTGTTGTGCAGCGTGTAATTTTTTTTCTCTGCACCATTGCTTTACAATAGAGATGCATAAGCAAAAACAAAAGGTTTACTCCAATTAACAGTTGAATTAAATTGCAACTGTAATTGAACTGCATTTCAGACACTAAAATAATGAAATCACACTTGACCGATCATAAAGGGTTTTACTGGTTAAACACTAATGTCATATCTAATACAAATGGAAAAAAAACGCATTTCCACATACATAAGTCATAACATTTTTCAATTTGTATCAAAGACATACTGATAACTTTATTCTTATATCATTTATATCAAACGTGCTGCACCAAAACATTGAACACTAATGGCAAACTGGCATTCACAAGATATAGAAATGTTTGTTCAGGTATCAGGAGGACACTACCTTTGCCAGCTCTACAAGATTTATTGCCAATATTGCATTTTACTTCAGCCAGCTGAACTTTTAAGTTTCACAGAAGTAATAATTAAACACAAAAGTAAAGCATCTTTAAACAAATATTGATTATATATTTAGTTTTTTTTGCTTCAGTTAGATTGTTTATTATGAGAATATTTGAATAAAGATAGATAGTCATCTGGTGTTTTACACAAAAAAAATCAATGCAAAATCCAAGTTTCATCAATAAGCCTTATATTCTCAAATAGGAACATAAATAAGTGCACTGCAAAATGTCACTTATTGCAGCTGATGTTGCTCTCATTCAATGTTCTATTTAAAGTTTGCATGTTTGGACAAAGCACCAGTCTAACTAATTCCTCTGCTTTTGGAGATCATTTGTGGCGACTGCCACGCCTTTTCATTGCTGCTGTGCATTGTGGACAGTACCATTTTCCTTTTGGAGCTTCTGTCAGTCCAACACATCCATAGTGGAACCACTCAATGGGGCACTTTAAAAAGAAAATTAATTGTTGTTAGAAGCTTCATAATCCAGTTTAATTTTACCATTAAAATGAATTTTGATATGGCTATGTTAATGCATCAAATGCAAATCAGTCACCATTAATAGTGTCATCTTTCACTTTTTTTTTACTGTAGTTGACAACCAAGTTTTATAGTTTGCAGTGGTTCTAACATTAGATAATGTAAAATACTTACATCTTGATTATCACACCCTACCATTTCACCATATGACACCTGAAAATGAAGAAAAACACACATTTTCAGCCTTGCTTTTATGCTAAATGAGTTAATCGTGGACTATTCAACTATTGTTATCATTAAGCTGGGACTGACAATGCATACTGGGAAGTGACATCAATCCAACTTTTTATGCTAGGTTATTATGGCATGGTGGTATTTTAATACCAATTGCAGCCTCGTTAAAATGTATGATTTACCATTTGTCCAGCTGCATTTCTGGCCATCTATGATTACAACATTGTTATAATTTCTCATGCTGTGCCAAAATATACATTACTCATTAGTTTTTCAGCTACTCAGCAGCTTTCATAACTAAACTCGGAGACATTTATATTAGTGTCTGATGTAAAGTTAAAATTTCCCCAGTTCTTTAGGAATTGGGATTTGATTTTGGATTTTCACATCTATTTCTAATACAAGGCAGTACTAAATTTGATTTTTTTTCAACAAAAATAAATTTCTAGAGGTTTGAAATTGACATATATTTGGTCCAACAAGTTTCTATCCATTTATGTGCCAGGCACTGCATGTTACATACATTGAAAGGGCATCGTGTCAGCCATATTTTCATTTTCAGAATCTGCTACATTTTAAAATCAATTACAAGTTAATTTGTTTCAAACTATACATTCTGCAAATAATGTGAATTCATAATCTTTAGAGTCTGTGCTGAAAATCTAAAGGTAAATTTCTAACAATAGTTCTTGCATGACTATATACATCTCTTGGAAATCTGTGTATATTGTTTGAAGCATGCAAAAATAAAAATAGCAAAAATAACATGAAATATGCTCTGTATTCAGCATCTTTATTCCAAACTCACCTGATTGCAGATACAATAACGAGGCTCATTAGGATCATATGTCCAATCCACTTGGTTATTGGAATCAGACTCTGGTAAAGCTGGGGTCTGCTGAGGAATCTCCTGCGCTACTACAGAAGAAGAGGAGGAGGAAGATGACGATGAAGATGATGAGGAGGACTGGTGATTCGAGGACTTGTTGCTATTTCTGCAAAAAACAAAAAAGGGGATGTATAAACCTTACAGATTGGCATTTGGGCTAAATTATAGACATCTGGATAGTTCACATTTTATTAATAGAGAACGACAATATAAATAAAAAGAATTTTCATAGCAATCGACAGCAGAGCATGAGTAGACCAAAGCTAATATTAGTGACCACTACTAGCATTTTAAATATCAAATCTTCCTGGTTTTACACAATGATGTGATAATGAATAGACTGTATAATACTCCTATATGCAGCTACAACTTGGATCGCAGACATTAATATAATGTGTACTTAAATATGCTTATCAAATTGTATTCATCAAAAGTAAGCTCAACAAATTCATGTCTCTGCTGAGGTTGTTCACCATACACACAGATTTCTTATGCATTGCAAATATTATTTTTGATTCTGCAATTCAACACTTAATACTAAAATTATGTTGGACTATTACCCCCACAAACATTGAATTGCACCCATAATTATTCAAATGGGCTATATTATTCTTAGTTTTAGTGGAGCGACAGATGCTGCTAGTTTGTCCAAGTAATTTTAACAAAGCTAGAGGTTCAATTTAACATCAGTTTTGGGTCTTTCAGTTTGGTCGCACACTTTGTATTTTTCAGACACAGTAAGTCATTCTAGTTACTCTAATTTTATTTTCCTGTATCTTATTACTTACTCCTTTTCAAATATATATCCAACTCCATTCTTGTAGAATCATAGTGAGGAGAAAATCATTTTTAAAATAACAAACAGGCCAGGAATAATATTGATGCTAACATCAAAATAAGTGATCGTTTCATACATACTATTTCAAACATTGAAGTAATGAAGAGAACTCCTTAAATTGCAATAATCTCTTCTGTTGTGTATCCATGTGCATCTTTTTAGATATTTCAGTTGTTCACATAACAAAATCGTAGAAACAAAATTTTAAACAGAAGATTTATGAACAGAATTTATAAATATTAGAATACTAAAATAATAGCTCACACTTGGAGAAACACATTTAAATTAAAAACAGCAGTAAACAAACAAAATCAAATGAAGAAAACTGACGTCACAATTGACATATTAAAAACATTCTCTCTCAAATATTTTTGATGACTCTGCAAATAAATTCAACAAACTTAAAACTGGTACTTTAATCTCCACTAGTATATATAAATTATATCAGTATGAATGTAAATGATAATGCAATTCTTGCAGAAAGTGCCTCTGTTCAAAAGATCTGCAAATTTATGTATTGCACTAATACAATATTTGACATAATCAGTGACATTACATAAGAAAATTTATCGCGTTATTGAAAACCTTGAGAGAATAAGCCACCTGAATTTCAGAACTCATTGGTCGGCATGGACCAGTATTGGCTGAAGGGCCTGTCTCCGTGCTGTAGGACTCTATGAATTTAAAGACCGCTCAAAAGGTGGAAACGTTCCATTTTGCACTTATTGTTTCAAATGCAAGAAGACCAAAACTTCAAACAAGCATGACAATTTATTCTGCAGGAGAAAAGGGTTTGAAGATGATGGATTGGACAAAACATTGTCTTGGAGAAAGTAAAAGGGAAGTACAGAGAAGACAAAAAAGTTTTGGTAAGACATTATTTTCTCTAGCTAGAAAAACAGTTGAGTACTTTATCTATCAAATATAAAACTCTTTTCTTTCTTGCAAGAAATTGACAAAAAAAATTTTGAAAAGATATACCTGGTTCAATCTTGAAACTTGAATGAACCAAATCACTTTCCATTCCTTCTCAACACAGAAGATTTGATCAATACAAAACAGTTATTTTAGAATGGCTACAAATCAGTTAAGTTACTAGTTGCAACTTTTAATATGATTTGATAACCACTTTGTTTGCTGGAGTGAAAACAACCATTCAGATACTATGAATGAATTTTCATTTACTGCAAAATGATTTTCTAATAACATAAGTAAAAATGCATATATAACCTAAAATTTCAGTCAGGGCCTGACAACAAAGTGGACTAGAAACAGATTAAGACAGGGGAAGTTTAATGCTGTCCCTATGCCATATTTGGTGGCCACAGGCATTTTAATTGAGTAGGAAGCTGGCAAGCCCGCTGCCTTTCTATCACTACTCTGTATATGATTGTAGTCGACTGATTTGTCAAAGGGCTTCCTGCCTCATCAGAAATTAAGCACCTTTGGTGGGGAACTACTGTCCTCTTCATGTCAATGATCGTATCCACCCATCATGGAAAGGAAACACAGCATTGCATGAATCCTGAAAAGCAAACTTGAGAGTTCTGGGTATGGAGTGATTTTGAAAGACTCTCAGTGGCTGGTTAACTACTCCCTTCCATCTCCAGCCCCTCATCAGCTTGGGCCCTTTGGCAATCCTAGGTCTAATGACTAGTTGGCAAATCTCAGCAAGCAGGACTTCCATGTCCAGGTCTTTGCTCTTGGGAAAAGCCCATTTCTGGCTGACACTCAACTAATACAGCTGACCTTCCTGAAAGAAAGCCAAAGCAGGACTCCCTGGCTTTCTAGATGACACGTGCGACCCTGAGTGCCTACATTAAATCTGCCCAGAGAATTTAATCCCAAAGTCAGGTCTTAAATTTGGATTAACATTTTACTGAACTACTAGTGTAAACACACCCAATCAAAATGTGTTGGCCATTATGAAGAGGAACAAACTTTTGTGGCAAATATATTTAGCTATTAAAATGGTTTTTTTTTTCTGGGCCTGCCCACTGTATTCCCTGCAGACGCGCATAAGAAAAAAACTTGTCAATATTCTCACATTCCATGCAAGAAAGAATATCTTGCTAGGTGGACATCTGAATACCCCGGGCCTTGCGGACTGGCTAAAGATCGTTATGGAGCATATTCCCTTAGATTTTCTCACAAGTATAGCACACCGTAAAACCGAGAATTTTTATAAGATATGGCAGCCCTTTTTGAAATACCTGGACACAGATCTATCTGCCACACTAACAAGGGCTTTTGTATAGCTGTAACGATTGTATTTTACAAGTTCAATATCCAGAGAGGAGGAACTGTGAACGTATGAGTGTTTTGTTTGGCTGGGCTGAGTTATTATTATTTATTAGTTTGTTGTTAGCTAAAAAGCCAGTTGGGATTTTGTTAAACTTGTGTTTTTAGTATTGTTTTGAATTGTATTGTTTTGTACTTTATTGTAATATTAAAACAATCTATTTTTCCAATAAAAATATATTTTAAAAAAAGTTTTGTTGTGACATAGATGATATAAATTGTTTTAAGACATGAAACACACCCTAAGACTAGATAAAAAGCAAAAATTGGTGAATTCCTTAATAGCAGAAACACTTACTTATTTTTTCGACCGCTGCGTGAATCTGTGGCTGATGTTGATAATGTTTGTGTCAGGGTGGATGCTAGCGTTGAGGAATATCCTGTAGATTCCCTTGAGATAGAGAACTCTCGTGCAAGTTGGAAGTCATTGTTTTTAAATGCTTCATAAGTGGCCTTTATAGTAGATGTCCTCCTCCCTTCCTTCATCTTGCACATCAAAAAGAGAAGTAAATTCTTTACAATTCAGAATTGTACTTTAAAGTGCATCACAAACATTTAACTTTTTTTTAAGAAGAAATCCTCTCCACTTACCAATATTTGTAACAATAAAATGTTCAAAGTACTTCAGAGATTATGATATAATAACAAATTAATAATCACATTTGCCAATTATCGGTAATATAATACCTGGTCTAAGATTCTATTTTGTAATGTGGAATAGACAATTTGCAAGACTAAAGCTAATGTTGATGCTCTCAATTAAAGAATTAAATATGGACATCCTGTAGAATTATAATTTTTTGTAATTCATTTTTAAGTAATTCTTCCACAAGTAGTATTAAAATAATGAATTATCAAGCAGTTCAAAAAAAACTACAGTCCTAAATCACCCCTAAATGTTTTACAGCTATTTACAATATTTGAGTAGTTACATTACTGTACACAATTAATTGTTGCGAAAACTTCTGAAACTTTCAGCTGATTCAGAATTAAAATGCATGACCAAGTATGATCAGCCATGATCATATTGAATGGTGGTGCAGGCTCGAAGGGCAGAATGGCCTACTCCTGCACCTATTGTCTATTTATTAACTCTATTGATATGAATATGTTAAGATTATCTAGTAGACAAAATTATAGAAGCATCTATGGCATCGTAATTACTGTATGTCAATCTACCTGCACATTACTGGTATCTTTGTTAATGACATTTTATTTATGGTAATAAAAATATTCAAATTTATACAGCAATTTCATATTAAAACTGCTCTAAACAGCCAATTAAGGACATTTGAAATGCAATCTTTATTCTTCCATAGGATGTGAGCATTCCTGCCAAGGCCCATATTTGTTGCCCATCGTTAATTGTCCTTGAACTAACTAGCTTGTTAGGCTACTTCGGAGGATATTGGTATGGATCTATAGTCACATGGCTGTCAGACAAAGATCAGATTTCTTCCCATTAGTGAATTGGATTGATTTTTGCCAAGGTAGAAATCCCATGACCCTACCTTAAGAGCTCTTTCTGATGCTTTCTTGAATAGTACATTTTGATTTTTGGATCTACATTTTGGTTTTCAGGGACTTCTTTATCATTCTCACTAATTTATTGGGCAATTTATTGGATAATAACAATACCTTTTCTGTATTTTTGTTGATGTATGGGGAAATCTGGTCTCAAACAAAAGTTGAATTACAATACTTCTTCAATAACCTCAATAATTACCAATGCTACCTCAAATTTTAAGTCAAAACACAACAAATCAAAATTCCTAGACACTACTTAAATTAGCATAAGACAATAGGCATAATTCAGCAAACATTTATTTTAAGTACAGTCATTTCTGATAGAATGCGATAGTTCAGTTCTCGTGCAATCTCGCAATACCCAAGAAATTCATGCATTAGCCATGCCATTTAAACTAATGGGGCCAGAATGGTGTTATTTCCGATACAGGTAAGGAAAGTTCACATTCTGCAAATAACAATCTAAATTCTTCAATTGCGCTGAACCAATTCGTGTTGAAGAAACAAGCATTATAGCAGAACCGGTTGTAACAATACACATGCACTTCTACACAAAAAAACCCACCTTAAACACACATTCCATAGACTGGTGAGTTCACAGCAAATGTACCACCATCGCATATGCACAAAACAAAGATTTTAACTGGGCAGTTACTACCATTTTTACTGCATCTCAGATTTAAATTCAACAACTGACGTTATTGCAATATTTCATCCAGGTGGTAACTCATGAACATAGTTAGCTTTGAGCTGAAGATTCCATATTCACCATAGCCAAATGATTTGGAGATTTTCTGGCTCCTGGTTAGCTCAATACATCTTTGTTGACAGCTTTTAAACTGTTCTCTTTCCTTTGCAGAATTGCTTTCCCTTCCTTTAATCTGCCTCTTCCCTGTCTCTTGCAACCTCCCTCGCTATTACCCCCTAGCATCTTAACTCTTGCCCCATTTCCCACCTTACAGCATCTCATTCTCCACCCATTCACAATGCAGCCTCTTTCTTCCCTCCTTCCCGAACCTCTTCCTCCTATCTTTTTCATTCCCCTACCCTTCATTGCAACTTCTTTCTTTCTTTCTTACACCATGGAGACTTGTTTCCCAACCCGCACCCCATCTGTAGCCACTTCTTATCTATCCAGCCTCTTGCAGCCTGTTTCTATGTCTCCACTCCTCCTTAATACTCCTACCCTTCCATATAGTCTCACTCTTTCCCTAACTCCAGTTGCAGCCCATCTATTCTACTAACAGGGGCAACTTTCCATCAATGGGAATTAAATTTTCCTCAGCTTTTTTGGAGATATTTGGGGTCAAATTTGTTTGCCACACCCCCACTTAGTTTGGAACCTTTTCTGTATGATAATTGATAATAGCTTCATAGTCACCATTACTAATACCAGGTTTATATTCCAGACTTTTTATATTAAATGAATTTACCAACTACCTTGGTGCTAACCTATGTCCCCAGAGGATTAGCTTAGACCTCTGGCTTGCAAGTTCAGTGCCATTATCACTATGTCATCATTTCTCCATAGTCAAGATAGAGGTGTAATATTGCAGCAGCCTATTTGTACACTGCAAGGTCTCACAAACAGCGATATGATGACCAAATAACCTACTTTGGTGAAAAAAAACCCAAAGAACTACAGATGTTGGAAATCAAACAGAAACTGCTGGAAAAAACCTAGCAGGTCTGGCAGCATTTGTGGAGAGAAAACAGAGCTAATGTCCAGTTAATGTTCCATATCAGTTCTGAAGAAGGATCACTGGTCTCAAAACGTTAACACTGCTTTCTCCCCACAGATGCTGCCAGACCTGCTAGTTTTTTCAAGCAATTTCCATTTTTGTGACTCTGATTGAAGGATAAATATTAGCCAGAACTTGCACCACTTATCTGATATAGCAATCTACTCAGATAATCTGGTATGAAATGAGTGCTGGAGTCTTTAAAACCAAACCAGTTAATATTTCTATGATGTAAATTACCTGTGCTGTTGCTTGAACAGCTTGGGCTGCTGCCATTGTAATAGCTGCAGCTCCAGGACCTGCTCCTGGAGTTAATGAGGTAAGATTATATGAACTGAGAGGCTGTGATGAATTAATATTGTAGACACTGTTAGAAGTCGATGTTAAATTACTATTACGGCATCCTGAAAAAGATCAAAAGAAAAACTTCAATCGGTAAACGTCAGACACATTTAATCAATTAACAATTGTTTTCTATTTAAATGTAACCACATGATGTATCATGTGATAACCCAGTTTCTCTATACTTCATAAATTCTTCTTCCACTGAACTGACTGACTCAATTTTCATCCCATTGGACAGTAAATTTGGCTCAAGTGTCCATTAACATTGGAAACATCCCATTGTTAGGATTTTGCAGTGTAATGATGTGAAACTTTCAGTGTCCACTGAAAGTAACAGCAACTTCATAAATCTGCACAGAATAATACGAAAATCTAGATGTTGCTATCATTATTACAACGTTCCTCCAGAGGCTATGCTGTAGAAGTTCCTTTTCCCCACCCACAACCAAAAAGAATGCAACCTCAGAAATTTGTGAATCGACAGAAACTTCCAAACTGAAGATCAGCACCATCAACACATTTTAATCTCCTAAAATATTACCATACGTGATTCAGGAGAAATGCTTCAAAGTGTATTAAGAATATGCAAAGAGCAGTTGAAGCAAAAACAGATACAATTAAGGGAATTTAGCTAAGGACATGTGGAAGAAATTAATAGAAAGATATGCTAATAGGATCAGGTGAACAAAAATGGGAGGAGGCTTGTTGCAGCATTAGCCCAAAATAAACATTTGGGCAAATAACTTTCTTGTGTACCAAGGACTCATTGTACTGCATCTCAGCTTTGAATTCAATCATTTCTTTACTTTAGTAAAATAAATCACAAGAGTTATTGAGCGCAATAGCATTGTTTTCCAAAGGCATGGAAATGTGTAAAAGGATTTCTTACTTATTTTGCAAATTTAGGAATTTCAATTCAAAGATCACATAAATGGAACAGTTCACTTCACTTTCGGTATCCATTAAGTTAATGAACTAACACTTGTATAGCATAAAGGATTATCAATCATTTTGACAATTAGCCATACTCTGTGGTACAACTAGTAGAGTTTTATTATTTTAATACAGAAAACGTCTGAATTGACACCTTATGAACTGGCACCCTTGATAAATGGGTAAACATTATATACCTCAAATACTGGAAGTTTATTGCATTATTGCAATCTCTGCAATGCCCAATAGTCAGTTGAGGGTGCAATTGTGAAAGATCTCTGCTGGTAAATTTCTTTTAAAACAAAGTTACAAAATTATTTTTGTGATTTGTGCTGTAAATAAAGTACAATTATGTACAGATCTCCTGCACTGCTTTTCTAATACTTAGCGTGTTTATACATTGATTACACTGACCTCTTGATCAACCGGAACATTTAATCAACTGGCACACTCCTGGTCCCATAGCTGCCAGTTAATAAAATGTTAGCTGTATTATTCTCTTAGTCTCCATAAGTTGTATGCCATAATAAATGTGGCTATTGTATGGAAATATCATTAATTGAAGGATTTGGAATTCACTTATTCTAATCAAACTTACTGATCACATTTGTAGTGCAGTCCAGGAATCTAATCTCAATGGCATATCAGTATGATTTTATTTTACTTAATTTCTATTTTCGCATTCATTGAATAAGAATTTAACACTTGCCAATCTTCTACCAAACAAATATCAATTTGCATCTAATTGAACAGGGACATGGAAAAGCTAAGATTAACAAATTTCAAGTATTGTGTAGTACTGAAGTTTAAATTACACCACACAAGTTGATTCATAATAGATAGTTCTGTTTCAAACAGAGGCATCTCAGGCAACTCTGAATGAGTAATTGCTTAAGGACTGTTTTTTGACAGAAGTTGTTCTCCCATCCTTCTCTTGCTGAGCTAGCGTCCAAAGGCCTAGATGCAAGGATTACACAACAAGGAAACAGCACACTAGCACTCCTGATGAATGGCTTTTGCCCGAAATGTTCATTTTCCTGTTCCTCGGATGCTGCCTGAACTGCTGTAATTTTCCAGCACCACTCTAATCTAGAATCTGGTTTCCAGCATCTGCAGTCCTTGTTTTTACCTAAACAGCACACTATCACAAATCTGGAGACATGTTAAGAACTTCGAAACAGGAGTCAGCCATTCAGCCCCTCGAGCCTTCTCTGCCATTCAATACGATCATGACTGATCTGTGGCCTAACTCCATATTGGGAGACAGTGAGGACTGCAGATGCTGGAGATCAGAGTCAAAAGGTGTGGTGCTGGAAAAAGCACAGCCGGTCAGACAGCATTCAAAGAGCAGGAGAGTCGATGTTTCGAGCATAAGCTCTTCATCCTGCTCCTCGGATCCTGACCGGCTGTACTTTTCCAGCACCGCATGTTTTGACTTTAGCCTAACTCCATACACTTGCCTTGGATTCATATCTATTGATACACTTACTTCGTAAAACTTTGTTATCTCAGATTTAAATTTAACAATTCAATTAGCCTTGACCACAATTTGAGGAAGTTAATCCCAAACATTAATTACTCTTTGCATGTAGAAGTGCTTCCCAATAGCTCTCTTGAATGGCCTGGCCCTAATTCTTAGACAATGCCCCTTTGTTCTAGAATCACCAACCTGCAGAAATAGTTAATCTTCATCCACCTTGTCTTTTCTCATCAATATCCTGAAGACCCTCAATCAGATCACCTCTTAACTGTCTAAATTCTAGAGAATACAGGGATACTTTGTCTAATCTCTCCTCATACCTTAACCCCTGAAGTCCAGGTATCATCCTTGTAAACCGGTGTTGAACTCTCTCCAGGGAGGAAACATTCTTCTTAAAAAAAAAAAGTGTGGGGGCCAGATCTGATCATAATACCCTAGGTGAGGCCTAAGTAGGAATTTTATTTTACAAGTGCAGCGTAACATCTGCATTTCTATCCTCCAGCCCTCTAGAAATGAAGACCAGCATTCCATTAGCCTTCTTGACTATTTACTGCACCTTTACAATGTACTTTAAAGAGCTATACATCTAAACCTACAAACCTCATTAGTCAATCACTGTATTTAACTGTTCATGAGGGTTACTCCCCCAGAACTATCCAGGCAGTGGGAATCACTATTACTCATGCCAATGAAGGTTGGAGGAGATAATGTTTTCAGACCTACCTATCTATTAGTCTATTGTAAAAAATACATCTTAAAATTAATTAACAGATTTCAAGGAAACTTGAAAGTTTACAGATATATAGAAATATTTGTGTACAAGTAGGGTAAAATGAATGGTCTTTATTGGTGAAAATATGGATTTGGATCTGAATCCGGAAAGTTTAAGTTTCTATTAACATTGGGAATATTGCGGACATTTTTTAAAATAAATGTTGTGGGTTGGTATTTTAAAATGTTGCAATCTCAATGCTATAAAATCTCCTCAGTAAATTTAATTAAAAAGTTCAGCTTTGTAGTTATAAAGTTGTGCTAGTTGTGCAATTATAATGATGTTAATATTTCACGGTAGAAGCAAGCACTGTAATGAATAATACCCTCTTTATTTGTGTCAGACTTTTGCTACATGTCTTTTCTGGTCGGTGCTTGACTCTCACTGTAGATACATGATATATAAATGATCAAGTGAATCATAAACAAACGATAGTATGAGCATATCCTGTCATCTAGTAGCCAGTCTTTGATTCCTGCCAAAGACGTGTGCTTGCCTGACTGCGGCAGGCTGAATGCATACTGGCTGTGGCTAAGGTAATATACATTCATTAACAGAATCTTCTAGGCATGGAAACACACCCACTAGACTTTCATGGCTAGGTAGTCCTTGCAAATAAGGGAGCCTGCAGATAAAATGCAGAGCTATGTGCTCTATTTACACTATAATATCACATGACATTGCCCTGGCTCAACTCACCCTGTTGCTATAACTCCCATTCCTCTTAAATCTGCATTAAATCTTAAATTAACGCATTCTTGGCTTGCCCCCCATATTCCACTATCTGTAAATTTAAGGTCATCCAAAATTCTGCTGCCTCGGTCTTAACTTGTAAGAAGTCCCATTGTGCTTGTTGCCTAATAGCTCCCTGTCAAGCAACACCTTGTCTGTAAAATTATCATCCTGGTACATAAATTTCTCCATGGTCCTGCCCCTTTCTACCTCTATTTCCTCATAGGCATCTATACTCCTCTAATTCTGACATCCTGTACATTTCCAATTTTAACTGCTCTATCAATAGTGGCTATGCCTTTGTTGTATTGGCCCCATACCCTGGAATTCTCCCGCTGTACTTTTCCATGTCACTTTCTTCTTATAAGACACTCCTTACAACATACCTTTTTGACTACGTTTTTGACCATTTGATCTAATCTGTATGCAACTCGAAGTCATTATTTGTTTTGAATTGATCTGTGAAGCTTTTTAGTACATCTTAATATATTATAGACACTATATAATGAGGTGTTGCTGTAGTAAAATGATGTTATAGTTTTAGTTGCCAAGGAATTCAAATTACCTGGCGTATTTTCTTTTGAGGCATCTGATGTAAGGGTAGACAAAAGAGCTTCTGACTTGAATTTCTTCTCGGGAATATGATCTGTAGTATGGTGGCTAGATGGATTATATTTCCGTTCTGGAAAAATAACAATAAATTGAATACAGATTAGAATACATGTACCTTATTTTCCACATTTTAAAAATTTACTTAACAATAACTGATTTAGCATCAGCTTCAAGAAATTACTTTCTGGATCAAGAAAATTCTGGAGTAGCTGAGTACTAGTATTAGATAGCAGCGTGATTAGTGCCAATAGTGAATAATGAAACACTGATATGACATATTAACAGCAATGTTCCACTTAATCTTGGTGATCTTTCCCACTATTATTTGTGTGGATGGCAAACATTTTTTGAAAAATGAAATAAGATAACATATTAACTACTTGGGAAAGGAACACTTTTCTACAGAGCCAATCAGTATCTGCATTCAACATTTCTAGGCTACGTAAAAGCTAATTGGTCTAAGCGTGTGATCAAAACAATAATAATTACATTTTTAAAAAAAAAACAGAAGAGTCTTACTAATGTGTCCAAGGAACACTGAGTCAACCTAACCAAAAACAACTTGTAAAGCACGTGACATGATACCTACTTTCTATTGGCGTGTGAGAGTGAGCGTGGTGGTTATTAACTGGCTGAGGTGGATTGTCCAGCTCCAAAGATCCTGAAATAAAAACAAGGCAAAATCAGCCATTTATTTGATTTTTTAAAAAACTATAAATAACCAATCATGGAGACTAAGATTCTTTCCACTCAGCTCCAGAAAACTGCTGAAAACTAGTACAGGATATGGGTTCCTATCTGCAGCAGTGTCAAAAAGATAGTTTTGAAGAAAAGTTATACCAGACTCAAAACATAAACTTTGTTTCTCTCTCCACAGATACTGCCAGATCAGCTATGTTTCTCCAGAATTCTCTATTTGTTATCAGCATTCTACAATGATTAGCCACAGTGTTACCCAGTTAATTTCAATAATACACACTGTCTCCAAAATGAGATTCTTGACAGATGCATAGGATAGACGTAATAGGGTGAATGCATAGATAAATATAAATTCTACTTTTAACTATTTCTCAATAATTTATTTTTAAATAAGTGCGCCACTCTTCACCATATATCAGACTCCTAATTAACCAAAGTCAGTCAGAAACAGTGTGCATACTTTTGTACTAGAATTAGTCATCTTCACTCGGGCTTTGTAAAGTAATTTCATTTTGCTAGATTCACTTTAAAAATTAATTGCTATTGCTATAAGAGACATCTAAAACATCTACTGCATTATTTATAATCCATCTTACATACAGGATATATGCTAAGAATCTTTGCGATTTGTTGAATTACAAATTAAACAATTTTATTTCTTTCCTCAGCATCAAGCTTTGCCATTTGCAATGTAATATTAAGGTCACCTATTTATAGATTTGTACTTATCTGTCATACAGGAACCTAGACAGAGCCTTTTAGGAGTATCCTGGTCAGCACGAGCGAGTTGGATCAAATAGTCAGTTTCCGTGCGGTATGACTCTGACTGTCCTCAACCGTTAGCCAGTATAATTGGTCAGGCTCGTGAATGCTATTTATTCTGGGTAATCCCCACTTTTCTTACTAATTGAATGCAAAGATACTGTTGGAAAAGTATTACAATTAGTACTGAAGCTGCCATCCGTTAAATAATGACAGTGTGGCTTCTGAATTACTCCAATGGACTGAGCAATGCTACATTTCAGTAGACCTTAAAACCTCTGAGCATTACTCAAGGAGGTATCTGCAATATCTATGCTCTTTATCCTCCTTTTTCGTTTGCAATCAAATATTTGGGTTGCATTGTCAGATCAATGGAAAAGGAGAATTTTTTTTTCTCCACATCTTTACTTTGTTCAGGGATCCATGAAAATCCTCAGTCACATCAGGAAAACACAGTCTGGGTTTCACCACATGGTGTTAAGAAAATGCTTCTCAATACAAAGTGTGGGAATTAATATGGCTACATAGTCTAATATACCACTGTGGGAAGCCAGCATGCTAACAGGAAGGCAAGAGTATTGGTACAGAATATTAACTATGAAAATAGCTTTGATATCCTTTGGTCATACAAATCTATTGAATCAATTGTTACCTAACTGCTGTTGTTGCGCCATAATTTGTACTTCTGTAAACAAGAATCATCTGCTTCAGCTCAATTTAATGTTGTAGGAATAACTCAAAAAAGGTACCTTTTAAAAAAAACAGCTATTAAAATTACTGAGTGGATTACCAAATTTACTGCAACGTATGTGCACATGCGGGGTTGGCAACAACAGGCATCCTGGCATTTTGTTTCAAGAACCCATAAAACTCCATAGCTTTGCTTTAATACACCTTTAATCAGAAAAGCTAAACGGAACACAGAATTATGATTTGTACTGTCTTAATATAAAAGAGTATTAAATATAATTTTATTCACATAACATTTTACTAATATAACAATAATGCCACAATTGAAGGACTTTTGCTGTGCATCTCTAGGATCTTGTCCCAACAAATAACCATAAATTATTTTATTTAAATAAAATTCCAAGGTACTTCCTTTCATAACCTAATAATGAGCAACGTACATTGTTTCACCACCACACACATTACATATTAATCCTGTCTCACAAAACGCTACCAAAATTATCAGACACCAAGTTGAGTAAACAAATACTTTGTTACCAGTTAACATCACCACTAGCATGATTTTCACCTGCTGAGTAAATTTGCAACAAATTCCCCTCCATCCACTAACCTAACTTCAGCATTGTACCCATTCAATGTGTTTCCCTAAACCCCTCAACTCCATTAAATGTGTTTCTGGTATTGCATGCAAGTATATTTAATAACCAGGACAGCATAAATCATATGACTTAGTTTAGGGTGTAGGCTTGCTCGCTGAGCTGTAGATTTGATATCCAGATGTTTCATTACCTGGCTAGGTAACATCATCAATGGCGACCTCCAAGTGAAGCGAAGCTGTTAACTCCTGATTTCTATTTATATCTTTCTTCTGGATGGGGTTCCTGGGGTTTGTGGTGATGTCATTTCCTGTTCGTTTTCGGAGGGGTTGTTGTAGAAAATAAGAGCTCCTCGTGTCGGGTTAAAATTTTGGCATGGATAGAATATTGTTTCCTGTTAACTAGCCAGACTCAGTCATAGAGATGTACAGCATGGAAACAAACCCTTCAGTCCAATCTGTCCATGCCGACCAGATATCCCAACCCAATCTAGTCCCACCTGCCAGCACCCATCCCATATCCCTCCAAACCCTTCCTATTCATATACCCATCCAAATGCCTCTTAAATGTTGCAATTGTACCAGCCTCCACCACTCCCTCTGGCAGTTCATTCCATAACCATTTGCCAGCATTTGGCCCATATCGCTCTAAGCCCTTCCTATTCTTACACCTATCCAGATGCCTTTTAAATGCTGCAGCCTCCACCACTTCCTCTAGCAGCTCAGTCCATACATGCAACACCATCTGCAGGAAAAAGTTGCCCCTTAGGTCCCTTTTATATCTTTCCCCTTTCACCCTAACCCTATGCCCTCTAGTTCTAGTCTCCCCCATCCCAGGGAAAAACTTTTGTCTATTTATCCTATTCATGCCCCTCATGATTTTATAAACCTCTATATGTTCACCCCTCAGCCTCGACTCTCCAGGGAATACAGCCCCAACCTATTCAGCCTCTCCCTGTAGCTCAAATCCTCCAACCCTGAAGAAGGTCTTATGCCCGAAACGTCCATTCTGCTGCTCCTAGAATGCTGCCTGGCCTGCTGTGATTTTCCAGCACCACATTTTTCAACTCTGGTACTCCAGCATCTGCAGTCCTCACTTTCTCCTAGTTGATCCCAACCCTGGGAACATCCTTGTAAATCTTTTCTGAACCCTTTCAAGTTTCACAACATCTTTCCGATTGGAAGGACACCAGAATTCCAAAAGTGGACTAACCAATGTCCTGTTACAGTTGGAACATAACCTCCCAACTCCTGTACTCAATACTCTGACCAACAGAGAAAAGCATACCAAACATCATCTTCACTATCTACCTGCAACTCTACTTTCAAGGAATTATGAATCTGCACCCCAAGGTCTCTGTTCAGAAACACTCCCCAGGACCTTACCATTAAGTGTATAAGTGCTGCTCTGATTTGCTTTTCCAAAAAGCAGCACCTCACATTTATCGAAATTAAATTCCATCTGCCACTCCTCAGCCCATTGGCCCACCTGATCAAGATTCCATCGTACTCTGAGATAACCTTTTTGGTTTTCCAGTACATCTCCAGTTTTGGTGTCATCTGCAAAACTTACTCACATCCAAATCATTTATATAAAAGGACAGTGGACCCAGCACCGATCCTTGTGGCACTCCACTGGTCATGGGCCTCCAATCTGAAAGGCAACAGTGCACCGCCAACCTCTGTCTTCTACCTTTGAGCCAGTTCTGTATCCAAATGGCTAGTTATTCCTATATTCCATGAGATCTAATCTTGCTAACCAGTCTCCCATGGGAAACCTTTATCAAACACCTTACTGAAGTCCAGATAGATCATGTCCACTGCTCTTCCCTCAACAATCCTCTTTGCTCCAAAAAACTCAATCAAGTTCACAAGACATGATTTCCCACGCACAAAGCCACATTGATTAGCCCTAATCAGTCCTTGCCTTTCCAAATACATGAAAATCCTGTCCCTCAGGATTCCCTCCAGCATCTTGCCCAAAGTCAGGCTCACCAGTCTATAGTTCCCTGGCTTTTCCTTACCTTTCTTAAATAGTGGTACCACGTTAGCCAACCTCCAGTCTTCCTGCACCTCACCTGTGACTATCGGTGATATAAATATCTCAGCAAGGGGCTCAGCTATCATTTTTCTAGCTTCTCACATAGTTCTAGGAAACAACTGATCAGGTCCTGGGGATTTATCCACTTTTATGCATTTCCAGACATCCTTTACTCGTTTAGTATCTCCCCCATTGCCTGCGCCTCCATACATAGGCTGCTTCGCTGATCTTGGAGGGTCCCTATTCTCTCCCTAGTTACCCTTTTTGTCCTTAATGTATTTATAAAAACCATTTGGATTCACCGTATCACTATTTGCCAAAGCTATCTCATGTCCCTCTTAAGTGTATGCCTACTGCCTTTATACTCTTCTAATGATTCTCTTGATCTCTCTTGTTTATACATGAATAGCTCATTTCTGGTTGGCATGATCTAAGGAGTGATGTACCATAAAGATTGGAGCTGGGGCTTCAACTCTCTTCATCCAAATCATATGCTGTATATAAATAGTAGGGACAGAAGGTATGGTTGCTACATTTGCTGATGACACAGATAGATGGGAAAGTCTGCAAGTTACAAACTATCTTCATAAGTTGCAGAGAGGACACAAGGAAGCACAAAAGGATACAGATGGTTTAAGTGAGTGGGGAAAAAATCTGGCAAATGGAATATAATGTGAGGAAATGTGAACTTGTCCATTTTGGTGAATTAAGAAAAGCATATTATTCTTAACTGTAAGACTGCAGAGCTCTGAGATGAAGAGAGATCTCGTGTCCTTGTACATAAATCACAGAAGGTTAGAATACAGATATAGCATGTAATTTGGAAAGCTAATAGTATTGCAATCAGTTATCATGAGATGAATTAAAAACAAATATCTGGAAGTTCTGCTTTACTATGTACAGTATTGATTTCCTTATTTAAGGATACGATATGATTACCTTGGAATCAGTTCAGAGAACAGCTTACTAAACTAATGCTTGGAATGGGCAAGTTATCATACAAGGATTGTTAGACACACAAAGCTTATATCAGTGTGAACTTCGAACAGCAAGGGGCAATTTGACTGAAATATAGAAGATCCTGAGACATGTGGAAAGAATGTTTCCTCTTGTATAAGCTTTTTAAAAAAGGGGCCTCCAATATAGGACAGAAATGAAATGAAACGCTTTCTCAGAGGGACGTGAAAGGATGCTCTTCCTTGAGAGATGTTGTAAACAGAATTTGAAAACTACTTAAGGCAGCAGTAGATTCTTCATAACAAAAAGGGGGTCAAACATTATCATTGGAGGAGGAAATGTGGAGTTATAATTTTAGCCATGATCTTATTGAACAGTGCAGCAGGCTCGACAAGCCAACTGGCCTACCTCTACTCCTATTCCACATTCACATTTCTTTAGACCAGACTGTAGACAGGACACTCTGCATGTTAGCTCCCTGCATTAACACAAGTAAAATTCCCAATTTTTGAAGTCAATACCAGGAACATAATCAAGGTGCAATATTTACAAGTAAAGTAGGAACCCAACTGCCTGGATTTTACCTTGCTTGTGGTGGACAAGTTTATTATGGAGTAAAAATGGTTTTAAGAATAACGTTGCATAACATGGCACTTTCTGTTGAAAAATTACAGTTTAACACCTTAAGGCATATGAAAAAACATATTGTAACTGCATCTGCCAAGAAACAGGCATGTTACATTATCTGTATAAAATCGAACTAATAAAAATTGCACCTTACTGACATCTACTGGCAATTTAGTGTTACTGTTGTTACTACGCTTCTCAACTTTAGTTTGTACACTGCCAGGAAATGTTTTGAATGAGATTTTGAAATTTACAATTAAGGTATAATCCTGCAATAATTTAATGTACTTACTCCTTTCTAATATCTCTGTAATTCCAGCATTATCAGCTTCAAGCTCCATTTTAAACTTGGCAAGTTCTTGGTCCAGTTTACGTAGATGTCTATCCACCTGGTTAATAAAAAAAAATGCAATAATTAGATAAAACTATTTACTCAATTCCATAACACTTAACATGGGTTATGATAGGTGGCTACATATATTAAGCTAAAGCTTAATCATAAATCTCATTAGAATCTTGTACGCTTTAAACAAGGCACTTCTTACAGTTTTAAACTCTAATAGATACAAGCCTAGCCTGAACAGCCTTCGGTATTTCCACTGAAATCAGTTTCAAAAGTATTGCTTTCTTTAAGTATTTCAATAACATTTTACTGCATTATTGCATAAGATATTTGTATTTAACTCTTTCCACTGTCAATTATCCTATCCCTGCATTTTTTCGCATTGATCTCTGATATACCACTCATCGCAATGTGGAACCAGAAGATAAGCCTAAGAATGGCTGAGTTAGTAGAGAAGGTTGATGAAGGTAATGTTGTTAATGTCACTGATGACATTTCAAAAGGCTTTTGACAAAGAGCCACATAAAAGACTAGTCAAAGTTAGAGCCATGGCGTGAAGGGAACAGTAACAGAATGGAAGAAAAAAAATTGACTGCAAGGACAGGAAACAGAGCAGTTGTTTTTAATATCAATGGTTCGCTTGGTCCCCTCCTTTTCTTGATAATATAAATGTATAGGCTTGGGTTTAAAATATGCGGGTTTAATAGAACCTCAAAGTGTTGTGAACTGTGAACATTAAAAGGACGCTCCACAGGCTAGTGGAATGAGCAGATAGGTTACAGATGAAATAGAATGCAGAAATGTAATTTATTTTAGTGGAAGGAATGATGAAAACCTTAAAAGATCAAGGATATAATCCAAAAGCAAATGCAGAAGCAGAGGTGCCTTTGGTATATGCACAATTGTGCAGGGATTTGGGAATTAAAGGAGTTGCACGTGCAGAGAACCAATGTGGGCATAACAGATGGCCTCCTTCTATGCTATAAGGCTGAGGAAATTCTAATGGGGAACCTGGAGATGGAAGAGGAGTTGCATCAGTTTTCACAATAGAAGACACTAATAGCATGTGACTATCACTACAGAAGGAGGAGAGCTGGGGAAGCTAGTGTGGCTAATACCAACAAATCACCTGACCTGATGGGATGCATCCTAGGGCATTAAAGGAAGTAACCAGAGATAGTGGATGCACTGATATAAATCTAAGAATTTCCACAAGATTAGAGAAGTTTCAAAGGATTGGCAAACTGCCAATTTAACATCTTTACTTAAAAAGGGAAGGAGACATTAAAAAAAAAAGGTGGGTTACCTTAATGTCCGTTATTAGGAAAATTTTAGAGTCAGTCATAAAGAATGTAATAGCAGAGCACAGGTGGCACGATGACTCAGTGGTTAGTACTGCTGCCTTAGAACATGAAGGACCCAGGTTTGATTCCAGCCTTCGGTGACTGTTTGGAGTTTGTATGCTCTCCATGTGCTCCAGTTTCTTCCCACAGTCAAAAGTTTGCAACTTAGGTGAATTAACCATGCTAAATTGCTCTGTAGTATCTAGGGATGTGCAGGCTATGTAGATTAACTATGGTAAATATGGGAAACTGGTGACTGGTAGGTTGTTGGGCTTAGTTAGAAACCTCTTTGGAGTGTCAGTGTAGACTCGATAAACCAAATGGCTTCTTTACGTACTGCAGGGATTCTATGATACTTTCCTAATTAAAAATGCATAATATAACTCAGTAAATCTTTCTAGCAAATCTTCTTTGCACTCCCTCTAGGGCTTTAATATTTCTCCTTAAGTAAGGTGCCCAGAACTGAGCACACTGCTCCAAATGGAGTCTGACCAATGAATTGTAGAAGTGTAACATCACTTGCTTGCTTTTATATTCTATGCATCTACTTATAAACCCAAAGATCCTATAAGATTTCTTAACAACTGCTACAACTTACCTGGCCACTCTTCAGAGAATTATGCACTTGAACCCAGAGGTTACTCGACTGTTATACTTCCCTCAAAATTGTACCATTGAACCTGTACTGTCCGTTCATGTTTCTCTACCAAGATACATTACTTCACATTTCTTTGTATAGACATCATCTGCCAAGTGTCTGTCCATTGGGCCAACTTGTTGATGTCCCTCTGAATTTGCTCAGTGTCATCCTTCCAATTCACTATCCTATCTAGCTTCATATTATTTGCAAATTTAGAGATTTTGCCCTCAAGGCTTAACTCCACATTGTTTATATAATTCAAATAAAGCAATGGTCCCAACATCAATCCCTGGTGAACACCACTTTCAACTACTCTCCAAGTCTGAGGAATGTCCACCTATACACATCCTGCTTTTTATCCTTTACCCAACTTCTAATCCATGCTGTCAACAACCCATCAATCCCAAACATTTCTAATCTGCTAACCAATCTGCCATGGGAGCACTGAATTAAATGCTTTCTGAAAATAGGAGTTGGAATATTAATTAAATGGACAATGAATACATAAAGCTACAAAACAGAGGGATTTGGGAGTTCTCATCTATAATCATACAAAGTTTGCCTACAAGTTCAAGGGTAAACAGGGAAGGCAAATGGAATATTGGCTTTTATGGAGTGGATTGGCTTATGGAGGTTTCAAAATGAAATGGAGTATAAAAGTAGGGAGGTTTTGCTAAAAGTATACAGGGCACTAGTGACACCACACCAAATGCTGTGAATAGCTTTGGGCCCCCTATCAAAGGGGAGAAATACTCACATTGGAGGCTGTCCAGACAAGGTTCACTAGACTAAATACCAAGTATCGATTAGCTCCGTTGGCTGGATGGCTGTTTTGCAATGCAGAGTGACACCAACTGCGCAGATTCAATTCCCATACTGGAGATAACCATAAAAGGTCCCATCTTGCCCACCCTATCCCTTGCCTGAGGTGTTGTATCCCTCAGGTTAAACCTACCCTCCCCCCTCCCATACCCCTCTCCCCCCCCCACCCCACCCCACACCCCCACTCCCACTAGACAGTAGCCATGAGGTCCTTATGGCAGTACGTAATGATAGCTGGATATTTATTTCAAAATGCTCATAATACGTGAAACACCATGCAACGCGGTTAGGAAATATATTTAACACCAAAGATAAGCTTAAGGAACTGTCTTTTTGAAAAAATGAATAATTCTGCAAAAACCAACAGTCAGCAAGAACCAACTCAACACCAAAACATAACATGCAGGAAAACAGACAAGTGCATGTTTGTATTGATAACTTACTGTGGATGGATTAAACAGTCATATTATTCCAATAGCTAAATAAACAGATAGCAATTGGAAGAGATACCATACTTCATGCATCTAGAAGTGAAAGTTCCAGACTAAATATGCTTAAACAATTACGTAAACTTTGGATTTTCTTAATTGTGTATCATGTATAGTAAACAAATAATAAACTATTGAATAAAAAAAGAAAATCTGTAAACACACAGCAAGTAAGGTGGCATCTGTGGAGAATGAAACTAACAAGTAATCTTTCATCAAAATTCAAAAAGAAGAGATATGACAGGACTTAAGCAAGCACTGAGGCAGAGATATAATGGAGTGGAGAAAAGATCAATAACTAAAGTCAGTAAAAAGGTGAAAAGCAATTGAGATTAAATGACAAAATGAGTAATGGCACAAGGAAAATGGAGGGCAATGTGAGATAAATAAACAAAAGATGGGTCTAGAGGAGGTATAAATGGCAAAAGCAGAATCATTACTAACAGATGTTGGAGAAAGTAAACGCAGCATTGATTATGATTTGAAACTGTTCAACTCAATATTGAGTCAGGAAGGCAATTAAGTACCTAATTGAAAGATGAGACGTGATTCCTTGAGATTCAGGTGAGCTTCATTTGAACAGTTTAGGCGGCCAAAGACCCATAGGTCAGACTGACAGTGGGGCAGAGAATTAAAGTGACTGGCGACCAGAAGCTCAGGGTCATCCTTGCAAACTCAAAGGACGTGTACTGCAAAACAATCTATGTTTGGTCTCCTCAATGTGAAGAATAGTGAAGTCAAGGAAGGAAAGGGAAGAGTTAGAGATGCAACATTTTTCCAGATATTATTGCTAGACAGAGATACATGCCTGGGTTAGATTTATACACTTAAAACAAAATTTTGATACCCACTCACCAAATCATAAATTTGATTTGCTAACTGGACCTTCTCATCAGCATCTTCCAAGGCTTTATAATAGTCCTATAAAAACATGATTCAAGCAATTAAAGATCTATTTATTAAACTTAGAGGCAAAAGGAATAGTAACCTAGCCACCAGTACCAGTTCTTTATCCCCCCAAATCCCCAGAATGAGTGTAGGGAGTGTTGTTGCGAACAAAAGCCTACATTCTTTTGAAGGTTCACATAGGAACTCTATCAGAGGGTGCAGGGAATAGCTTTGAGAGTATCAACTGCCTCGGTGGAATCACAGTTGAGGAGCTGTTGGAAATGATTTTTTGAGCATTGATAGGCAACATTATCATCCTTGAGGAAAACATCAGCCCTGTAAATGAAGGGGATTTTGTCCATAATATTATAAGTCTACAGAGGGTCCTGGTTGCTTCAGAAAAGCTTTGCATAGCATGACCACAGTATACTGTTGGTTTCCTTGGGTTTTTTTCTTTTGTTTGTTGGATTGGTCTTTGGCATCAATCTTAAACTGCTGCAATTCTGCCTTCTTGATTTACAACCTTGGGTTGTTCTGCCAGGCAACAAAGGTTACTTCTTTTGCTCCAGAGGATCACTTATTTTCACATAAGTTTTTGGTCAAATTGGTCCTGACAATGACAACTAGTACAGGGGATTTTATTTGATGCCACTGTTCTGAAACCAAAGTTGGGTGTGTGAACATATTCAAGATTGATTGTTAGCTGCTTTTAGGTTTAGACATTTATCTTTTTTTCTCTTGGACATTTTGTTCATGTGATACCTTGCACTGGATGGATGTTTATTACAGATCAAATAAGTTGATAATTTGTCCAATAGGCATTCGTCCCCTACATGGATCATTTTATGCAGACTTTGCCTAGATCTTTTGACTCAAACAATGATGTAAGCCAGGAGGACTGGGCTTACCACTTGACTCAGTGGTAAGCACTGCTGCCTCACAGTGCAAGAGATCCAGGTTTGACTCCAGCCTTCACGGACTGTGCGGAGTATGCAAGTTCTCCCATTTATTTGTGGGTTTCTGCTGGGTGCTCACATTTCCTCCTATAGTCCAAACATGTGCAGGTTAGGTGGGTTGGCTGTGGTAAATGCTGGGTTAGAGGGATAGAGTGAGGGCTGTGTCCGGGTAGGATGCTCTTCAGAGGGTCGGTGCAGACTCAATGGGCTGAATGGCCTCTTTCCACACTGTAGGGATTCTGTGACTCAGTGGTTTGATCTGGGATATCTCTTGATGGTATTGTATTAGTGCTCTGGAAGAAGATAATGTGCTCAATATGGTATAGTTGTAACAAACACTATCAGGAAAAGAACACTATTTCCATTGGCTTTTCCCACATATTTTTCTCACCCAATGGTTCCTCTTCAGATATTAGAGTCTTGGCCAACCCTAGCATTAAAGTCTAACTGAAGGTTAATCATTCCTTCTTTTGAAATGACAGTGATGACTTTGTTAAGGCCAAAATAAAACTTTTTCTCAACAAGTTGATCATGTCAAGGTTCAGGCTGGAAGCACCAATGACTTTGGCATATAGTGGCTGACCTATCCTGTGGTCTCAACAAGCTATGTTCCTCTAACGTTTCCTGCTGCTGTGCAGGGACCTTGGAGATCCATGAACAGAAGCAACTTGCAGCACTGGAATTAAATGTGTCTGCACACTAACAGGCAGGAACAGACCTTCTGAGGGGCTGTGTGGCCACGGAGCATAGAGGGAGCATTGGTCATGAGCCTTTCATTTGTATAACTGGGGAGTTTTGAAAGTGCACCAAGATCCTATTCCAGTTGACAAAACCAACTCAGTGTCAGACTTACCTTTCCAGCAGAACTTCAACACATAAGTCAAGAAATCTTACTAAATGCAAACTAATAATCTGCTCTGTTAGTATCCTTCCTTTTCTAAAAGAGGAAGCACTTTTATTACATCTGCTTTAGAATTGAACTTTGAAGAGTTAATTGCTAAATTTTAAAAAAAGGTATAAATAAAATGCTTCCAGATTGTCCAATAAGTTTATTTTGTGGTCATCTGAGCTATGCAAATCAGGAAGATCTGAATTTCAATCTGCATTAAGCAAGCTGACCTCACCTTGCCCCTGAATATAGGCACTGAAACTGCCTTCCGCAATATCTAGTTAGGAAAAGAAAAGCATACTCATATTCTTACACTTGCTGGTTATACACTTCCGTGGGATCACAAACTGTGTGGATGCTGTATAAGCATAATGACATCTTGTGGCCTCTCAATGGCATGGTTAAATAGCTTACTGGCACTTTCTGTCAAGGCTCATAAATCAATAACATATTTTGTGCAAAGGGCAGTAGTCATAGAACACTTTCAGGAGTGATAAGGGGATTAAATTGAAGAAGAAAAATGAACAAAAACATGAAGTTTCTCCTCCTATCCTGAAGCAGGATTTGGTACTTAATGGCAAGACTGCTGCTCAATCACAACTTGCTTTATTACCATATATTTGCATAATTCAATTTGAGTCACTCCAATGTTGCCAGTGGACAAAAATTTACTATTGATATTTTGTTAAAGTATCAACAAAGTAAAACTAACAAAATAGTACTTGCCTTCTTGATTGCTTCCATCTGTTCCTCTCTCCATTCTGGCTTGTTTTTTTTGGCATTGACAAAGAACTCATTCACCCTTTGTTCTAACTGATCCATTGCATCTGTGGGGGGAGGAAAGGAAATCAGCTATTTTCACAATATGTATGAGGATTAATAGAGTTACCAATCTTGGGCAAAATACAGCTTTAATCTACATCAATATCATTGATTTTTCATCATTGTGCATGGAACTTTTAATTAAGAGGGAAATGGAATTTAATGCCATCCTTATCAGAATTCATAAGACTGAGTTTCCACAGCTCTGAGAATAATAGACTTAACATATGAATCTAACAAATATAGCATTGTACTTTGGATTAAATTGACCAGTACTTTGATTAAATAACCTGACTACCAATTTTTGAAGTTGGATAGTGTATATTTACAGTCTATGTTAATTAAGAGACCACATAGGAACTTTAGTGGCAATGAAACACTTTCATCGTGCTGTATTTCACTCCCAGCAATCCAAATCTTTTTATGTTGTACAAGAATTTATATAGTTTTTCGAGTCATGGCATGATACTTTTTTTTTGCAGGTTGCCCTGCATCCATTAACTATATTCACACGAATACTTCAACCAAGGTCTGGTCAGCACAATTGGGATGCAGTTAAATAAGGCAGAACGTATTTAAGACAAGTAGATAATGCAGCATTCACTTAGTATTCCTATTGCCGTTAAGCATTATCTTTTTCAAAGAATAGAAAGGCTCCGAGAAATAGTGATCAATAGTGAATTGCATTCAAAGGTAATGCAATTTTTATTAATATCCTTCTTAATGTTTTCCTTCTCATATGAATTACCCTTTATTTCTTTCCTCATACTTTTCCATTCCCTGCATTTTACGTTTTGTAAGGCGACATCCAAAAAGGAACTCAAAAAGTATATAAAGTACTTAATAGGATCAAAAGAAAACTACAGAGTAATAAGGCAACTCAGCCCTCGTGCAAAGATTAAAATCCCCTATTTGGAGTATTGATTTTGTGCAAATGGTAGATGAAGTAAATCTTTAAAGGATTCAGAGATGCCAGGAGGTAGCATGGGTTCATTATTGGGAAGGCAACATTTAGAATACACGCCAACAGGAATTCTTTACAAGGTGATCAACAACCGAATGGGTTGTTAGCAACGAAAGCATGACACCAAGATAACTTAATAAATCCCAACACTCCAAAAAAAAAAGTTGGTATTCTAAAAAAATTATAACTCAAAAAAAGTCTTTTAGTTGGTTTTTAAAATTTGTAAAATAATTAACTTAAAAATTGCATGGCCCATATATACAGTAAGTCTGTGAAGATCAAATTATTACCAGCAGTTTCAGATTTTAATTTTAAGACTTCTGCTTGCCTTAAGCTTCTTTTTCAATTCCATAAGCTTCTAAAGCTTCTGATAAACGAGCTTTCCATAGATCAGTTGCATTTTACTGTATAACTGCATTTTAAGGATTTTACTGTGTTTTTTTGCCAAATGAATCAGATTACATAGTTTCTAATGTACCCAGAAACAAACTTTTATTTATTACATATGAAAATGTTCAAATGAGACTTCTAATTAATATGCTAAATTAATCAAAATTCAAATGCTTCAATCCAAGCAGCAGTGATCAAAATTTTAAAGCAGTGAAATTATGGTTGGTATCTATTGTAGCAATAAAGGTAATTGAAAGCCAAGTCACCTTTAAAACAATTTTACTTAGTTTTTGTTATTAGATTGTCCTGATAAATGTTAAGTTGCATTTAAAATTGCAAGGACAATTCCAAACTAATTTTAGTTGGATTTTCTTAGCCTAGTTTTGGCTGATACTTTCTCTACCTAGTAAACCATGAACATCAATGTTGAACAAATTACTCAAAATGGTGAGTGCTTGTAACTGTACGTAGCTTACAATGTCTATTTGGTAAGAATCTTAATAATTGTTTGTAGATGTGTTTTAATAACAAGTGTCATCAATTTAATGACTGCCTCAATTAATATCAACACTGCCTCCTAACTACAGTAATAATGATGTGAAATCAACCAGTAACTGAGACATTTGAAGAAAGTCCACAGCAAAGTACCATAGATTGTTATATTAAGTAATTTATTAGGCTAGCCAAAAAGGAATCTCTTCACAATAACTCTCTACTTAGTGGTTGTACTACTATTGAAATGTAATGCCACAATGCATTTTGCTGTATAACTGCATTTTATGGAGCTTACTGTGATTTTTTTCTGCCAAATGAATCTGATTTTATAGTTTTTAACATAGCTAGAAACAAACTTTTATTTAATACACATGAAAATGTTTGAACGAGACATAATTAAATGTGCTAAATTAATCAAATTCAAATGCTTCAATCCAAGTGGTGGTCAAAGTTTTGAAGCAGAGAAATTATGGTTGGTAACTATTGTAGCAATATAGGTTATTGGAAGCCAAGTCTCCTTCAAAAACAGTTTTATTTAGTTTTAGTTATTAGATTGTCCTGATAAATTTTAAATTGCATTTAATCTAATGCATCATTTCTATCTGATTTACTTTGAATAAATTTCCAGAAATTCAGAGATCAAATATTTCAATATATCTCTATTTCAAATGAGAATGATACAAGAACTCAAATATTAAAAACTGCAAACTTAGAAACTATTCTCATATTAGGTTTTACAAGCATTTCGTTTCTTATTATATGTACGGACGAGTGCAATTAAGTAAATTTACAGAAAAAGATATTTTTTGAAAATACGTTAACGAAATTAAACATTTTAATGTTATCACGAAAAACTAAGTACTTAGTTACAATGACAAAGTCGCACGGGGAGATCACAAAGTCTTTTTTACACATTTTCAGACCGAACCACAAAATGCAATAATGGTTCCATCAAAGCTGAGTACTCAAGAAAATATTCACAAAGTCTGTACAATGAATCATTTATGGAAACAAAATCCAAGTGCAGCTAAAAAAAGGAAGAGAAGTTGCCACCTAGCGCTGGGCGCTGTTGCTATGGTATACGTTGCTTAGGACTCTGCAAATGAGTGACAAAACGATCATAGATGAGGGAGGGGAAAGAACTAAAATAAAGTAAAAGTAATTACACCCGCAAATTATTGGAATATTAAAAACGACTCGGTAACTAAAACCGAAATAAAGGAGGTTTTATTTTGGATGAAACTTCTATTTCCTGAATCCTTTCAAATGTTGCAAAGGTGCAATATTTGGTGGTTTGGGAAATCTTTGAAGAGACATTTTAAAAAAAAGCTGAAAGAGTTACGATGGAAGGAGTGTAAGGTGTCGCGGCTGTCAGAGTGTTCAGTGCAGTGCCCGGGCATATTAAGAAAAAGTGTGGGTGAGTTGTGTGCCTGACAAGACTAACGTGGCTCTGCATACTCTGTACTTGCAGGTCCATCTCTCTCATTTCCGTAAACCTGTCGCGCAGATCCATGGGAAGTTGTTCGATCACTGTCGAGAGAGGAAAACAACAACAACAGCATTAATGGTGGATTCTCGCTTCGCTCCGCCCGGCCCTGCCACAGAGAAAAATATAACAATCCCAACTTCACAGCGCTGCCTAACACTCAATACTCACTTTCCAAGTAATCCTCCAAGTACAACATTTCGAGTATGGGTGAATTATTTTTAAAAGCCGCACGATTTGTTTTTAAAAACGGGATAGTGTTTTTTGTTCCTCCCCCCCCTAAAATGGTTCCAATATGGCGTCTCAAGACAGCGCCGCTCGTTCGTTCAAAAAAAATGGGGAATGGAAGACAAACTCCGGCGCCTGGGCTCCGCCCCGCGCGCTCATATCCTGCTCTCCGATTGGCGGGCCGGCGGTCAGCCGTTGCGTTGGCCGGGTGTTGGTTGGACACGCCCTCAGCGCCCAGGGAATGCTGGGTGATGTAGTCTGGCTGTTTCCGTTGGAGGCAGGTCGCCGGCGGCCTCTGTATTCTCAACTCGAATTAAGCCTGAACTCCCTGATCGATCGTTGGTGCTACGCATGATTTGGGGTGAGGCGGGGTTGGTTGTTCAAGTTGGACAGGCACTTATTGTTTCTGATTATTGTCTCGGTCATTTGATTTAAATCATCAGGACACCTTTCCGATTATAGTACATGGCAGTAGGAGCGAGCGGGGTTGGGAGGTGTATCCCGTAGTCAACTTCCACACAACTCAGCAATTACTCTCCATTCACTGATTCAGTGCACGCATATGAAAACGTGCATCTTACAACAGGGCCATCTTGCTGGTGCGGCGTCTTGTCAGAGAGACGTCCAATTTGCCCAGTCCCCTACTCCAAACCTTTTTAAAAGTTAAAAGTCACACCATTAGGTTATAGTCCCAATAGATTTACTTTCGAAGTGCTGTTTCTTCATCAGGTGGTTGTAGAGCAGCACCATAGGATACAGATACCAAAAGATTTCAGTGTCATGCGGCTGAAACATATTAAACAAACTTAAGAATAAGTCTTTTATCTTTTAGAATAGTTTTGCTCGTTTCGGTTTGTTAATATGTAAATCCCAGAACTCCTTTTAAGTCACGTTCTCAAGATAACTACAGATTTTCTAACAATGTGTAATCTCAACTCAGACAATGCAGTAAAGGTGTGAGGTTTAAATCTGTCTGTGTCCCAATCTTGAGTCAGACTGGTTCTATTTCCAAAGTGGGATTTACAGAATCTTACATGGATTGACTGTAGGTTATACATTTTTGAGCAAAATAAAATATAATTTTGCAAATACAGATTCACCCCATAAACTTATGTGTGTGTATGTGTATGTGTGTGCGCACATGCAGGAGTGATACAGTGAGCTTGTGGGTGTGAGAGAGTATGTGTATTTGTAAGCTTGGTAAAGAATGAGTGAGAATGTGATGGGGTATAAGCCTATGAGAGGGTGTGGCGGGGAGGTGTATGTGTGTGCATATGAGAGAGCATGTGTATGACTGAGAGTCTGTGTTAGTGTGTGAGGGGGAGTGTATAGTGCAATGGGGTCACCCCCCCAACCCCAACCCATAGTGTAGTGTGATATGAACCCAGGGTCCAGGTTGAGGTCATCCTCATGGGTACGAACTTGGCCATCAGCCTCTGCTCAGTCACTTTGGGTTGTTGCTTGTCCTGAAGTCCGCCTTGGAGGATGGTCACCCAAAGGTCCGAGGACAAATGTCCCGGACGGCTGAAGTGTTCCCCGACTGGGAAGGAACACCCTTGCCTGCTGATTGTTGTGCGGTGTTCATTCATCTGTTGTAATGTCTGCTCAGTCTTGCCAGTGTACCATGCTCTCAGGGCATCCTTGCCTGCAGCTTATGCGATAGACAACATTGGCCAAGTCACATGAGTACCTGTTGCGTACATGGTGGGTGGCATCCCCACGTGTAATGGTGGTGTCCATGTCAACATTCTGATATCTCTTGCAGTGGCTGCTGTGACAGGGTCGAATGGTGTTGGGGTTGATTTTTGTCCTGAAGGTTTGGCAGTTTGCTGCAAATAGTGATCTGTTTAAGGTTTGGTAGTTATTTAAAGGCGATAAGAGGAGGTGTGGGAAGCTCTTGGCGAGGTGTGCATCTTCATTAATAATGTATTGCAGGCTGCGAAGAATATGGCGTAGTTTTTCGGCTCCTGGGAAGTACCGTACAACGAAGGGTACTCTATTGGTTGCAACTCATGTCTGTCTCCTGAGGAGATCATTACGGTTTCTCGCTGTGGCACCTCAGAACTGGTAGTTGAAGCATTGAGCATCGTACCCTGTCTTATGAGAGCATCCTTAAGCACCTTCATGCACATCTGGAAATCCTGTGTATGTGTTAGGCTTGTCTGTAGGGAATGGCTGTTTTAATATACTTAGGTTGGAAGCTAGAGAAGTGTAGCATCGTGAGGTTATCTGTGGGTTTGTGGTAGAGTGAGGTGTCATCCTTGATGGAAATGCATGTGTCCAAGAATGAGACAGATATTAAAGTGTAGTCCATGGTGAGCTTGATGGTGGGATGAAACTCATTGATATCACTGTGTAGTTGTTTCAGTGACTTCTCACCATGGGCGTAGAGGAAGAAAATGTTGTCAGTATATCTGGTGTATAGTGTTAGTTGGAGGTCTTGTGCAGAAAAGAAGTCTTGTTCGAACTGGTGCGTGAAATATCAGCATATTGGGGTGCACATTTGGTCCCAAGGATGTTCCATGTGTCTGGATGAAGAGTTGGTTGTCAAAGATGAAGATGTTGTGGTCGAGGATGAAGTGCATGAGTTGAAGGACAGTGCTCGGAAATTGGCAGTTGTTGGTTTGTATACTGAGGCTATTACAGCAATGCCATCATTGTGGGGGATGCTGGTGTCGAGTGTGGTGCTGAGGTGCCCATCCTTGATGGAGATGTACGTACTGACGTGCAGCAGCGAGAAACTGTAAAGACCTCCTCAGGAGACAGCCACATGTTGCAACCGATAGGGTACCCTTCCATGTTCAGTACTTACCAGGAGCCACAAAACTACGCCATGTTCTTCGCAGCCTGCAACACATTATTGATGAGGATGAGCACCTCGCTAAGACTTTCCCCATGCCTCAACTTCTCGCCTTTAAACAACCACCAACCCTTAAACAGATCATTGTTCGCAGCAAATTGCCCAGCCTTCAGGACATAATTGACCACAACACTGTGCAACACGGCAGGTGCAGTAAGACGTGTCAGAGTGTTGTAGAGTCATAGCAAAGTACAGAACATTAATGACACAGACATCATCGTTACAAATGGGGACGCCACCCACCGTGTAAGTAGCAGGTACTCATGTGACACGGCCAATGTTGTCTATCTCATAAGCTGCAGGCAAAGATGTCCTGAGAACGTGGTACATTGGCGAGACCAAGCAGACAATACGACAACGGATGAATGGACGCTGCACAACAATCACCAGGCAAGAGTGTTCCCTCCCAGTCGTGGAACACTTCAGTGGTCCGGGACATTTGTACTCGGACCTTCGGGTGACCATCCTCCAAGGCGGACTTCGGGACACGCAACAACCTAAAGTGGCCGGGTAGAGGCTGACAGCTAAGTTCGGTACCCATGAGGATGGCCTCAATTGGGACCCTGGGTTCATGTCAAACTACAGGTGACCCCACTGCACTATACACTTCCTCTCACACACACTCCTACATACTCACACACTAACACAGACCCTTTCTCATAAGCACTCACGTACACCCACGCATGCACCCTCTCACTGGCTTATACCCCATCACACTGTCACACATACTTTACCAAGCTTACACATCTACACACACTCTCACATGCACTCACACCCACACGCACACACTCATTCTGTCCTGCACTTACATTTAAGTTTATGGGGTGAATCTGTATTTGAAGAATTATATTTCATTTTGCTCAGAAAATGCATAACCTACAGTCAATCCATGTAAGATTCTGTAAATCCCACTTCAGAAATAGAACCAGCCTGACTCAAGATTTGGACACAGACAGACTTTAACCTCACACCTTTAATGAATTGTCTGAGCTGTGATGACACATTTTGTTAGAAAATCTGAAGTTATCTTGAGGATGTGACTTAAAAGGAGTTCTGGGATTTACATATTAACGAACCAAAACTAGCAAAAAAATTCTAAAAGACTTAATCAAGTTGGTTTAATATATTTTGCTATAAATTTTATATATTATGGTCCTGCTCCACAACCACCTGATGAAGGAGCATCGCTCTGAAAGCTAGTGTGCTTCCAATTAAACCTCTTGGACTATAAGCTGGTGTTGTGTGATTTTTAACTTTGTACACCCCAGTCCAACACCGGCATCTCCGAATCCTGATAAAGAAGCAGTGCTTTGTAAGCTAGTGCTTCGAAATAAACCTGTTGGACCATAACCTGGTGTTGTGTGTTTTTAACTTTGTCCACCCCATTCCAACACCAGCTTCTCCAAATCATTTTTAAAAGTCGATTGTGTATCTACAGCTGCTAGCCTTGCTGATCCCTGATAATAATATTTCATTTTTCTGCTGAACTTTGAAATGAATATAGTTTTATGAGAGTTTTTTATGTATGACCTCAGTAAAGACTCAACTTCTAAAAAGTAATTCGAGATTTCATATTTTACAACTTTTACTGTGGCATACAGACAAAATATGCTACTGCATTGACTAAACAATACTTTAACTTTGCCATTTTATGTTTTACAGAACCTTGAAACTATTTTAATAATGTTTTAAACATCTTGGAACTGACAGCCAGACTTCTCCGATCATGGGATTCCTGACAACCACTGTCAGACAACAACTCACCAGGACAAGAGACCCAATACCCATATATGCAAGACAAACGTAATTTACAAGATTCCTTGCAAAGACTGCACAAACACTAAATAGGACAAACTGGCAGACAACTAGCAATCCGCATCCATGAACGCTGGGCAACTAGACATTATGATCAGCTGTCTCTAGTAGCAATGTACACAGATGACAAGGACCACAAATTCGACTGGGACAACACAGCTATCAAACAGAGTACAGCCAGAGAATTTCTAGAAGCATGGCATTTATCCACTAAGTCCATCAACAAGCAAATAGACCTAGACCCAGTGTACCGGCTACTACAACGAACAACCAGAACCGGCAACCGGAAGCAGTGGGAACAGAACCAAATAAGTTCCAGAAGACACAGTACAGCAGTGCTTCATAGGAGGCTCCAAAGCACTGAAGATGTTACATAGATGGGATGAAACGTTTGCAAATCAACTTCAATCATACCCACAACTACAACAACCAGCGCCTGAGCTACAAATCTTTACGTAATTTAATAATATGCTTTACACAGCCTCTTTAAGTTGTTTCTTCATTATCTTGTAAAAGCAAAATACTGCGGATGCTGGAAATTTGAAACAAATAGCGAATGCTGGAGAAACTCAACGAATCTGGCTGTATCTGGGAGAGAGAAACAGTTAATATTTCAAGCCCAGTATGTGTCTTCAGAACTATAAGATGCAATATTTGAGTTCTGAAGTGTCATGCTGGGCTCAATACATTATCTCTTTTTTTTCTCTCTGCACAGATACTGTCAGACCAGGTTTACACCCCATATCTATTCTTTCTTAAAATTAAATGGATGTTTAAATAATTATTGTTTAAAACTTAACATTCTCTACACCGTCCTGGGACTTAGGAGACTGTCGATCACTGTAAATATTTGTGCTATTATTGCTACTTCTGTGACATTTAATCTTTAACAGTCCAGCCACTTTGCTTTGTCATCTGGCAGATTTCAGAGCAGATCATATAACCCGTTTCATTTACCCGAGGTTAAAGATACAGTCCCTCAACCTCATAATTCATAATTGTAACACTCATTGCTACTTAATAAATTACTTATTATGAACAAGTAACTTGAAAAATTTGTGAAATGTGACTTTGGCTCAAAAACCTACTTCTTAAGGAAAAAAGCATATTTCAATGTGTTTCTCAGACAAAATTAAACATTCCAACAGGAATGTGACGTTTCACTGACTGAAGGTGGGTCATATTCAACTCAAAATAACTCATTTTCTCTCTGCACAGATGGTGCTAGAAATGTTTATTTTCAGAACATTCTGCTCTAATTTCAGATTTCCAGCATGTTCAGTATTTTGCTTTTATATGATTTAGCCATTACGATCTGCATTTATTACATTAACATACTTCAAAAGTACTTCATTTTGTCTTTATAATGTGGAATTTAATTTCCTGTGGTTGTGTGGCTTTGTAAATGCAAGTGATTTTCTTTATTTTCCTTGCTTCTCAATAATTTACATGTGTTTTTTTAACTTACTTATCATGATTTTAGGTCAGAGTGGTGTTGGAAAAGCACAGCAGGTCAGGCAGCATCCAAGGAGCAGGAAAATCAACGTTTCGGGCAAAAGCCCTTCATCAGGAAACTTGATGGAGGGCTTTTGCCTGAAACGTTGATTTTCCTGCTCCTCGGTTGCAGCCTGACCTGCTGTGCTTTTTCAGCACCACTCTTATCTAAACTCTGGTTTCCAGCATCTGCAGTCCTCACTTTTGCCTAACTTATCATGAATTAAATGTGCATAATTTCAAAAGTAGGTTTTTTTGTCTTCATTGTGTTTTATTTAAGCTGGATAATGTGATACAGAAGAATTGTAAATAGTTTTTTTTTCTAATTCTTTGACTTAGAAATATTTTTGAATGAATAAGAATGGCAAATATGGAAAAGCACCCAACAGGTCAGGCAGCATGTATGAACTGAACAACTTTAATATTCATTTAGTTGAACTGACAATGGCAAACTCCGCCTTGTTCACCCTGTGAAGTTCTCCTGAACAATTTCTAGGAACTCATGCCAAAATTTGTTGAACTGTCTTATATACTAATCAGCGGCATGAGTATACTTATGGAATCATATGCAGTGCTCCGGAGAACACCATCTCTGCGTATGTGTCCCACCGCCAGGTCAACCAAGCAGAAGTGGTAGTACAGCAGTAAACAGTTGGGAACAAATAGCTCTGGGAGTCCTCAGACCCATTTAGCTTCATTGTACCAGGCTAAAAGAGGAAGAAGACCTCCTGCAAATTACCATTCAATCCTGTCCATTGTGTTCAACGCCACTTGGAGGAAGCAGTGACATGGGTGCAGAACATACTGTAGAAGGGGATTTTAGTGTCCATCACTGAGACCCAGTTTGAATCACTCCATATTATCTCAAGAAATATCTGGAGGTACTGGATATTACAAAGGCTTTGGCCGTGACACATTCTGGCAATAGTCCCGAAGATGTGTGCTCCAAAACTTGCCGCACCCCGAGACAAGATTTTCCAGTAAAGCTACAATTGTGGCATCTACCTGACAATGTGGAAGGTATCCAGTTGTGTCCTCCACACAACAAGCAGGACAACTTCAACCTGGCAATTACTACCCCATAAGCATGCTTTTGATCATCAGTAATGTGATGGGAGGTGTCACAAATGGTGCTATCAAGCAGCACTGTCTCAGTATGAGGTTTGCCAGGGTCCCTCAGCTTTTAAGCTTATTATAGCCTGGCATCAAACATGGCAAAAGAATTCCAGAGGTGGGGTGAAAGTGACTGCCGTCCATATCAGTACTGAATTTGGCCAAATGTGGCATCAAGGAATGGGAGCAAAATTAGAGTTGATGGGATTTAGGGAAAACTCTGCTGGTTGGAGTCATGCCTAGCACAAAGGAAGATGGTTCTGGCTGTTGAAAGTGAGTCATCTCAACTTCAGGATGTCTCTGCACATTTTGTCAGGGTAAAGTCCTGGGCTCATAACATCTCCAGCAGCTTCATCAGTGACCTTCCCGCCATCAATTCAAAAGATGATTGCACGCTTTTTAGTACCATTTGTGATTTCTCAAGGACTGAAACAATCCATGATCAAATGCAGCAGAATCTGGACAAGATCCAGATTTGGGCTGACAAGTGGCATTTAACATTCTTGTTTTACAAATGGCTATGTTGGGCAAGAGAGAAATAAACCATCTCCCTTTCACATTCAGTTGCATTGCCATCACTATTACCATCACCAATATCCTAATGTTTACTATTAACCAAAAACTGAACTAGACTAGCCATATAAATACAGTAGCTATAAGAGCAGGTCAGAAGCTAGGAAGTATGTAGTGAGTAAATCACCTATATATTCTCCAAAACCTGTCCACCATTTACAAGGCACAAGTCAGGAGTGTGATGCAATACTCCCCACTTGCCTGAGTGAATGCAGTTCAACAGCACTTAAGAAAGCTCCTAAGAAGCTTGACACTTTTCAAGACAAAGTCACCGACTTGCTTGGCACCACATCCACAAAAATCCAATCCCCCAGTGCCAGCAGTGTTGACGATCTACAAGATGCTTTTCAGAAATTTAAGATTCCTTAAACAGCAACTTCCAAGTTGATAACTAGGAGTCTGATGATGACCATGGAAAAACCCATCTAGTTCATTAATGTTCTTTGGGGAAGGAAACTACCATCCTTACCTAGTCTGGACTATATGTGACTCCAGACTGACAGGAATGTGCTTTTACTGTTATCTGCCTTCTGGGAAGGGCAATAAATGCTGGTCTGGCCAGTATCCTCTCATCCTGTGAATGATGTTTTTTTTTTAAAAATCCACTTCCATCTTGAAGGACAAGGCAACAGATATATGGGAACAACACCACACACCAGTTCCATTCCAAGCCACTCACTGTCCCAACTTGGAAATGCATCACCATTCTTTCAGTGTTACTAATAATAAATGTAGAAAGCAATCCTCTACTCATGCTGAGATATTACCACCCGCTTCCAGCCTTATTTTGCCTGTTGAATAACATATTTTCTTGCACTAATTAGGACAGTTTAAAGCGAAAAATGATATTTAAAACTCAACATCTGTGGGCAAATAATTACTATCAATATTAATGTGAAATTATATTTGGTAACATTGCTTATTGCCAGCTTGGCATTGTGTTTTGTACTGCAGCTGATATAATCTGTAGTTAGATACACAAGTGGAAAATTGAATCAAAATATAATAAATAAAGAAGTAATGTTGATTTTCCTTATGGTTTTATAATTGTGACTACTTCCATTATTATATTTCTTTCAAATGTCAAACTGAAAGGATAAATAATCCGTCCAAACAAGTAATTGAGGAGATTCTCTATGTATAAAAAATATGTTTAAACAATTAATGTCCTGTGATATCAAAATAGTGTTACATCAGGGGAAAGGAAAACCAACAGTTTTTTTTCTAACAAAAGCTCAGCAGGTCTGGCAGCATCTGTGGAGAGAATCTGCGGAAGTCATGTCTTTTCTTTCATTTGATTTTTTAAAAAATGAATTTAAACAGAGTTATATGTTCAGCATTTAATACAGAAAATAAGTCACAATTATGGCTAAGTACGGCAGTTGATTGAACGAGAATGGAGAGGAGAGGGACCAGGCCAAGTGGCACACGTTCCAAGGAGAGAGAGCTGGCTTCACAGTCAAACAAGAATTGCAGAAAATTGATCCAGAATTGGCCTGGGCATGGAGAGGCTAGATCCAGATTTGGCCCGAAAGAATACACAAACTTCACGTCTTTTTGTGGTTGATCTTCATATTTCGCTGATTCATGTGGAATAAGTAAGTGACTCATCATATAATATTGTTCCTAGAGTTGCATTTGCTCATTGAAAATTGCCACTAAAGGCAATCAGAAATGTGAATATTAATATTGTTCTTGTTTTGGGTTCATTCAGACTAAGTGGGCTAAGTTTAAAGTTAGAAATGTGTTGCTGGAAAAGCGCAGCAGGTCAGGCAGCATCCAGGGAACAGGAGAATCGACGTTTCGGGCATAAGCCCTTCTTCAGGAATGGGGAAAGTTTGTCCAGCAGGCTAAGATACAAGGTAGGGAGGAGGGACTTGGGGGAGGGGCGTCGGAAATGTGATAGGTGGAAAGAGGTCAAGGTGAGGGTGATAGGTCAGACTGGGGTGGGGGCGGAGAGGTCAGGAAGAAGATCTCAGGTTAGGAAGGCGGTGCTGAATTTGATGGATTTGACTGAGACAGGGTGGGGGGAGGGGAAATGAGGAAACTGGTGAAATCCGAGTTCATCCCTTGTGGTTGGAGGGTTCCTAGCCGGAAGATGAGGCGTTCTTCCTCCAACCGTCGTTTTGTTGTGGTCTGACGATGGAGGAGTCCAAAGACCTGCATATCCTTGGTGGAGTGGGAGGGGGAATTGAAATGTTGAGCTACAGGGTGGTTGGGTTGGTTGGTCCGGGTGTCCCAGAGGTGTTCTCTGAAACGCTCCGCAAGTAGCCGGCCTGTCTCCCCAATATAGAGGAGGCCACATCGGGTGCAGAGGATGCAATAGATGATATGTGTGGAGGTGCAGGTGAATCTGTGGCGGATATGGAAGTTTCCTTTGGGGCCTTGGAGGGAGGTGAGGGGGGAGGTGTGGGCGCAAGTCTTGCACCTCCTGCGGTTGCAGGGGAAGGTGCCGGGAGTGGAGGTTGGGTTGGTGGGAGGTGTGGATCTGACGAGGGAGTCACGGAGGGAGTGGTCTTTACGGAATGCTGATAGGGGAGGGGAGGGAAATATATCCTTGGTGGTGGGGCTCGTTTGGAGGTAGCGGAAATGACGGCGGATGATGCGCTGTACATGGAGATTGGTGGGGTGGTAGGTGAGGACCAGTGGGGTTCTGTCCTGGTGGCGGTTGGAGGGGCGGGATTCAAGGGCGGAGGAGCGGGAAGTGGAAGAGATGCGGTGGAGGGCATCGTCGACCACGTCGGGGGGGAAATTGCGGTCCTTGAAGAAGGAGGCCATCTGGGTTGTGCGTTTTTGGAACTGGTCCTCCTGGGAGCAGATGCGGCGGAGTCGAAGGAATTGGGAGAATGGGATGGCGTTTTTACAGGGGGCAGAATGGGAGGAGGTGTAGTCCAGGTAGCTGTGGGAGTCGGTCGGTTTGTAGTAGATGTCCGTGTTGATTCGGTCGCCTGAGATAGAAATAGAAAGGTCGAGAAAGGGGAGGGAGGAATCTGAGACTGTCCAGGTGAATTTGAGGTCGGGGTGGAAGGTGTTGGTGAAGTGGATGAACTGTTCAACTTCCTCGTGGGAGCACGAGGCGGCGCCGATACAGTCATCGATGTAGCGGAGGAAAAGGTGGGGGGTGGGGCCAGTGTAGTTGCGGAAGATGGATTGTTCCACATATCCTACGAAGAGGCAGGCATAGCTGGGGCCCATGCGGGTGCCCATGGCTACTCCTTTCGTTTGGAGGAAGTGGGAGGATTGGAAAGAGAAGTTGTTCAGGGTGAGGACCAGTTCAGTCAGTCGAAGGAGGGTGTCAGTGGAAGGGTACTGGTCGGTACGGCGGGAAAGAAAGAAGCGGAGGGCTTTGAGTCCTTCGTGATGGGGGATGGAGGTGTACAGGGACTGGATTTAAGTTTAAAGTTGACTGCTGTCAACTGTGAAAGTAACCAATATTGACATCCACTCTTAATTTTCTGCTATTCAGGAAAAACAAAGTGCTTTTCTTCAAGATCTAGAGTTTAAAAATAGTGTTAAAACATTGCTGCTGTTTATAATAGTTGTTACACTGAAAGAACAAGTGTATGGTAATTTAATGGCTCATGATGTTGCTTGTTTAACAAATTAAGTTAGCTGTTTATTTGAATGCTTTTACACGCTTTTTGTTGACAACAGATGTTAGATTAGTTTTATCGACCAGAAAACTAATTTAGGCATGTAAAATTTGTTCCTCAGAATCTCCAGAGATTTCAACAGATGTCATCATAAATGAATATAGAATTTATCAATTTCTGGCAAATTTTTACTGATAACATTCTTAGCAATTCATTTACTACCTAAATTTGCATTTGTTTCAATAACTATCTTATGCCTAATAATTAAACTTTTTGGTATGATTTCAGCTTGAATGAGACTACTCAAAGTAGCCACGAAAAATTAGGTCTTTAGGTGGGATAGCTTGAGGTTGACACCTGCCAAAATTAGGAATAACACTACATGCTGGAATTTGCATGGTGTTCTTGTTGCATTTTCTGTCCCTTGGTAGAATGAGAATCTGACTGATTTAGACCAAAATACTAATTGGACATAATTCCATTTCCTTACAAAAACAGTGATATTAGATAATGCAGTAGCTAGAAGTAGTTCTCAGGGAGATAATTTATCTTTTATAAATTTCAGAGCTTTTCTGAATATAGACAGTTCTGTCACAATATCTTTAAAATTTCCTCACAAAATTCCAGAATGGTGATTTTGTCTAAAATAAAGTAAATTAGTTTGCTGTTAACTTAGAAACCCAAGGTAAGACATGATCCCTAAATCTATATCAATGTTTATGAATGAAAATACACTACAATAGGTCCCCAATCTACGAATGATTGCCTTACAATCATTCATACTTGTAAACATGATCCCATACAGAGATGCAATTTTGAAGATCTGACATACAAATGTTCCCTGAACTTATGAACTGCTATTTTATATTGTCCTGCATCGTGTTCTGACATGTATATAAATCGACTTTCAAATGGACTCCAGAATGGAACCCTGAAGTAACTACATGGAAGCTGGTGTCCTATCACTAAATCAGTATATTAGCTGTGACTCGCCAGCTTGGAGCCAGTCCTCAACAGAGAAGATTCTAAACTTCTGGTTATGCAACCACGTCATGTCTATGCAGGTGTAGGACAGTGAATAACAATGAGTGTATAAATCTTTAATTTTATTCCATCACCAGGAAGAAAGGAAACACCCAAGTGGCCAATGACAAGCAGTGCCCTCCTCAATTTCTGTTTTTTAATATTCCTCCACACTGCCGCCTAACAGCAGTATTTTACTCAGCATCCATGTTTTGTGTGTGTGTAGGTGTCGGACACAGTGAAAAACAACAAGTGCATAAAACATTATTTATATTCCATCACCAGGAAGAAAGGAAACACCTGAATGGCCAGTGACAAGCAGTGCCCTCCTCAACCTCTGATTATATACATTTTTTAAAAATCTGGTTACATATTTTTTCTTTTCTTTCCAATAACTCCCGCACTACTAACAGCGGTAGTGCTTATTTTTCCACAGCACCATGTCGTGTGTGTGCAGGTGTAGGACATAGTGAAGAACAACAAGTGCGTAAATCTTTATTTATATTTCATCACCCGGAAGAGTGGCCAATGACAAGCAGTGCCCTCCTCAATTTCTGTTTTTTTAATATTCCTCCACACTGCCGCCTAACAGCAGTATTTTACTCAGCATCCATGTTTTGTGTGTGTGTGTAGGTGTCGGACACAGTGAAAAACAACAAGTGCATAAAACATTATTTATATTCCATCACCAGGAAGAAAGGAAACACCTGAATGGCCAGTGACAAGCAGTGTCCTCCTCAACTTTTGTTTTTTTTTATTTCCATCACCGGGAAGAACCTTCTGTTATCTCCTGTTTATATTTTTTTTTGTTTTTATTTTCTTTACAAAGTGCACGAATCTTTATTCAAATGCCACCACCAGGAAGATAGGAAAACACCCGAGTGGCCAGTGACAAACACTGCCCTTCACATCAAAGGGCAGTGCTGTGTGAATCTCCTGGTTACATTTTTTCTTTCTTTTCTCTAACCCCCACACTACCACCTAAGTGCGGTAGTGCTTATTTTCTCCCCAGCACCCATGATGTGTGTGTGCAGGTGTGAGACACAGTGAAAGACACAAAGTGCACGAATCTTTATTCAATTTCCACCACCAGGAAGATAGGAAAACACCCGGGTGGCCAGTGACAAACACTGCCCTTCACATCAAAGGGCAGTGCTGTGTGAATCTCCTGGTTACATTTTTTCTTTCTTTTCTCTAACCCCCACACTACCACCTAAGTGCGGTAGTGCTTATTTTCTCCCCAGCACCCATGATGTGTGTGTGCAGGTGTGAGACACAGTGAAAGACACAAAGTGCACGAATCTTTATTCAATTTCCACCACCAGGAAGATAGGAAAACACCCGGGTGGCCAGTGACAAACACTGCCCTTCACATCAAAGGGCAGTGCTGTGTGAATCTCCTGGTTACATTTTTTCTTTCTTTTCTTTAACCCCCACACTACCACCTAAGTGCGGTAGTGCTTATTTTCTCCCCAGCACCCATGATGTGTGTGTGCAGGTGTGAGACACAGTGAAAGACACAAAGTGCATGAATCTTTATTCAATTTCCACCACCAGGAAGATAGGAAAACACCCGGGTGGCCAGTGACAAACACTGCCCTTAACTTTTGGTTTTTTTTTAAGTGACAAGCACTGCCCTTAACTTTTGGTTATTTTTTTTTCTTTCTTTTTTTTCTTTTTCTGGAGAGTCCTTGCGCAAACACCCAAGTGGCCTGTGACAAGCAGTGCCCTTCCCATCAAAGGGCGACTGTGTTTATTTTTTTTCTTTCTTTTCTTTTTTTTTTTAACCCCCACACTACCGCCTAAGTGCGGTAGTGCTTATTTTATCCCCAGCACCCATGGTGTGTGTGTGCAGGTGTGAGACACAGTGAAAGACACAAAGTGCACGAATCTTTATTTAATTTCCACCACCAGGAAGATAGGAAAACACCCGGGTGGCCAGTGACAAGCACTGCCCTTTACATCAAAGGGCAGTGCTGTGTGAATCTCCTGGTTACATTTTTTCTTTCTTTTCTTTAACCCCCACACTACCACCTAAGTGCGGTAGTGCTTATTTTCTCCCCAGCACCCATGATGTGTGTGTGCAGGTGTGAGACACAGTGAAAGACACAAAGTGCACGAATCTTTATTCAATTTCCACCACCAGGAAGATAGGAAAACACCCGGGTGGCCAGTGACAAACACTGCCCTTAACTTTTGGTTTTTTTTTAAGTGACAAGCACTGCCCTTAACTTTTGGTTATTTTAATCAGCCAAGGCTTTCCTGATTGGTCCAGGTTAACAACTCCAATCAAAAACCTCATAGTTAACAGTGTCCACCTGCTTCCAATCACTACAAACCCACTACAAACTGGGTACTGCCAGTTTGCACTTAGAATCTTTTTCTAGAGTAGGCAATATAAGTTATTGGGAGATTAAAAAAAGGGATTTTTAAATTCTTCATGGTTTGAGGACAATTTTTTTCTCCAATTGTTAATAATTTTCCTTGAATTGAGTGGATTTCTGGTCTACTTATGAAAGCAGTTAAGAGTGAACCACATTACAGAGGTTCTGGAATCATATATAAACCAAACCAAGTAAGGATGACAGATTTCCTCCTTGAGGAACATGATGAATTCAGATAGGCTTTTGCAACAATCAATAGTTTCACGATCACCATCACTGTTACTCGCAAGTAGCTATCAATTCCAATTTTTATTAATTGCATTTAAATTCTAATCCTGGAATGGCAAATAATTAGCTATGACCTCTGGATTACCACTAACTCATTATCTTTCCTCCGAATCATGAAGACATACTTAAGTGAAAACTAGTCAAGCCTACGAAGGAGAAGGGGATACGGTGTTACATTTAGATAAGGAAAGATGGGAGAATGCCCGAGTGGAGCATAAATGCTAGTACAGTTGACTGGAAATTCAATAGAGATATACAGCACAGAAATAGATCCTTCGGTCCATCTCATCCATGTCGACCAGATATCCTAAATTAATCTAGTCCCACTTGCCAACACTTGTCCCATATCCCTCCAAACCTTTCCTATTCACCTACCCATCCAGATACCTTTTAAATGTAATTACACCAGCCTCCATCCTTTCTTCTGGCAGCTCATTCCATACACACACCACCCTTTGCGTGAAAAAGTTGCCACTTAGGTCCCTTTTAAATTTTTCCCCTCTCATCCTAAATCTATGCCCTTTAATTCTGGACTCATCCAACCCAGGGAAAGACCTTATTATTTACCCTATCCATGCCCCTCATGATTTTATAAACCTCTGTAAGGTCACTCCTCAGCCTCTGAAGCTCCAGGGAAAATATCCCCAGCCCATCCAGCAATCCAATGTAATTATGAAACATTGAGTTGATATACAGCATAGCTAGAGAAGATTGTTACAGCTTTTTGACAGCATTTTGCAAAGAAATTTCAAATAGTGCACCACTAATTGATGAAACCATTCCTTCGATGTAGAACTCTCTGTTTCAGGTGATTCTGGTGGCTGAATGAAGGTCAAAGAGAGAGGGCAGAGGTGGGTTTCTAAGGTGCTAAAAGACAGGTTATAACAGACATGCAGAAGTACAATGGATAATTATATGGAACAATTGGATTTAATACTGGGAAGTAAAAGTGCTAACTCCTCTTCATGAAATTAAATTTATCTGCATGGCAAAGATCTGGATTTTACAATCGATCTAATCGGAATGTATGACAAGATAAGCTTCTAATACATGTAGGGAGCTGAAGTGTTGATTTAAGAATCTATGGTATTTTCTATAATCATGTTTTCTGCATTGTACCTCTGTGTGCTATTGCACTTAACTATCTCAATTGTTTGATATGCTGGGGCTGAGGAATGATGGTTTCTCTATGATCAAACCATCCTTCCAATGTTTCTTTTAAACAGCTGATAACTAGAAATTATCTAAAGGTGAGGGCATCATGACTTGCTGATAAGTGAAGTGATCTGCACGGCTACCAGAATAAACTTAGATTTAAGACCATTTCGTATGTAGTTTAAGATAAAGACTCGAGTGGCTGGAAAAGTAAATTGGTCATCCTAAAGTGATAGGACCGTTCAATGAGTGTCAGAAATTTGGACTTCATACATGTAACACTTCAATTCGTTCTTAAAGGCGAACAAAGTGGCTGATGACATCATGGTATCAATTTTCTTAAGTATCATTGGGTTAAAGACCCTCATGATTCTATGGAGTTTAGTACAACCAGGGAAACTCATGGAAAAGACATTTCAAGACATATGCGAAGTATTAGAAAATTATTTTGTAGCCATGCTGCTGCTGGCCATGGAATGATTCCATTTTTACAAACATGCACATGGCCATCTCAAAAAGGTTAGTGGAACATTACAAATTTAGAGAGTTCCTCCAAGATGCCTTGTGGGACCACTTGATTTGTAACCTCTGACAGGAAGCCATCCAATGGAAGCTACTAACAAGGAAAGGGATTTCGAAGCAGCTTTTGAAATTGCTACCTCAATGGAGTTGGCTGTCAATGAAGCAACCCAGTTGATTGATGACGTCTGAGTGCATCAGGTATTGGAAACTCGGCGGAGTGTGATACCAAGTGTTGAATGCTGCTGATGTGGCAAGAGTGGTCACAAGGAGTCAATGTATTGGATGTCAGAAACCTAGTGCTGCAGGTGTAAGCAAGTGGACCATATTGCCCGAAATTGCTGGGTAGAACTCAAACAAGAGATATGGAGTCTAAAGGAAGCAAGTCAGAGGGCAAGGCATAAGATACATGCTGCCAGTCAGGAAATAGACAGGGAGTCAGCTAAGTCTTCAGGTGAAGTCGAAGGTTAAACGTACTGTCGGTATGGGGTGAAGCTGATTATTTCTGGGTTCTTCCCAAAATAGAGGGGATGAGCATAAAAATGGAAATGGATACAGGTGCAGCAGTGTCCCTGATTCCTGTATCATATACACATAGAGGTTAAGAGCACTACCATTGAAGCCAGCGAAGATTACAGTACGGACTTACATGCAACAAGTGGTGCCACTGAAGGGCGAAACACAGGTGAAAGTACAGTTAAGGCATCAATGTTTGGAATTGCTACTTTACATGGTTAAAGGTGAATACCCAGCATTATTTGGACAATCAAGGTTGAACTGGGGAGTGGTTGATGTATTGGCAGACTCAAACATGGGTTTGCAAGTAATTTTGGAAAATACAAAGATGTCTTCAAAGGAACCCTAGGGGAAATGAAAAGTGTCGAAAAGAAATTACGATTGAAGCCAGCGGCTTGTCCTAGGAGTCTGAAGTTGCATCTGGTACCATGTGGAGGCGGAACCGGAATGGCTGGTGAATCTGGGAGCGTTGGAAGCAGTAGCCGCCAATGAATGGGCTACTCCCATTCTTAAAAGCAGATGGCACAGTGAGGATTTGTGGTGACTTTAAGGTCACAGCCAACCCAACCCTGAGTGCAGATCAATACCCCCTCTATTCATTGAAGATCTATTCAGTGGACTGGCAGGGGGAAAGTCATTTTGAAAATTTGATTTATCACAGGCCTACCTAGAGATAGGGGTTGCGAAGGAATCCCAGCCACTGCAGACAAATGGTGATGTACAGGACGTTTTTGCTGCAAGCGACTTCCTTTAGGCATCATGTCAGCACTAACTCTGTTCCAGAGGGCCATGGATCAAATATTAAGTAGATGATGTTTTGACTACAGGATTCTCTGAAGAGGAGCATGTGAAAAATCTAGAGGTGACCTTAAAAAGACTGTAGAAGCACGACTGCGAGGTAAAAATGATGAAATTTGAGTTTTTTTAAAAGGATTCCTAGAGTACACGGACTATGTAATCGATGGCAAGGGACTACACAAGGCACCCCCCAAAAAATGCAGGCCATCATAGAGGCCCTTAAACCAGAGAATGTTTCTTAACTGAGATCATTCTTGGGACATATCAGTTATTATGGCAAGTTCGTCTCAGCTCTGGCAGCTGTGTTAAAGCCCCTGCTGAGCAGAGGCCAGCCATGGAAATAGACCCGGGAATGTGAGGTGGCTTAGGCAAAGGGCCTTTTCTGGAAGGCAAAACTACTCTAAAAAAGATCCAAAGTATTCATGCATTCAACTAAAGTTGTCACTACAGTTAGTGTACTACCTCACCTTATGTGCTATCACAAACCTTATCGAATGGAGAGGAAAGGCACATTGCTTTCGCATTGAGGTCACTAATAAAGACAGAGGAGAATTATGCTCAAGGCGATAAAGAAGGATTGAGTAACATGTTTGGTTTAAAAAAAAGGTTTAGGCAGCGTGACTGGAGACCAGTGTCCAGCCGTGTCTCACAAGGATCTGTACTGGGACTCTTTTGCTTTTTATATGCATAAATGATATAGCTGAAAATATGGGAGGAGATAATTAATAAAGTTTGCTAATAACACCAAGATTGGTGGGGTGATTAGTCATGAAGAAGATGGTTGTAGGTTACAGGAAGATATAGATGGGTTGGTCAGGTGGACAGAGCAGTGACAGATGGTATTTAACCCTGATAAGTGTGAGGTGATGCACTTTGGAAGAAGGAATAAGATGAGAGAGTATTTAATGAATATGAAGATGCTGGGTAGCTCAGTGGCACAGAGGGATCTTGGGTAATTATTCACAGATCCCAGAAGTTGGCAGAGCACATGAATAAGATAGTTAAGAAGACATATGGGACACTTGGTTTCATTAGTTGCAGAATAGAGTATAAGAGTATATGGTTAGATTGCACTGGGTATACTGTGTGCAGTTCTGGTCATCCCAATACAGGAAGGATGTGATGGCACTAGAGTTGGTATAGAAAAGGTTCACCAGTATATTGCCTGGGATGGAGCAATTGGCCTATAAGGAGAGACTAGATAGGCTTAGACTGTTTATTTTAGAGCAGAGAAACCTGAGGGGTGACATGATTGAGATGTATAAAACTATGAAGGGTACAGAGGATGAGTAGGGAATAGCTCTTCCCCTTGGTTGAGGGGTTAATCACAAGAGGCATTGTTTTAGGATAAGGGGCAGGAAATTCAAAGGGGATTTGAGGGAAAAAAAACATTTTAACTTGATGGGAATCTGGAATGTACTGCCTGGGAAGGTAGTGGAGGCCAGAAATCTTAAACTCTTTAAAAAATAATTGGTTAAGCACTTGAAATATAATACATTCAAGGATATGAGACAAGTGCAGGAAATTGGAATTAAGTCTGCCTTTCGTGGTAGTTATTGTTAATGCAGACATGATGGGTCAAAGGGCCTTTTCTGTGCTATATGACTCAATGACTCTATTTCCTTTATGGAAGGCACTTTGTGTTTCTGACTGACCATAGAATACTAATCTCCATTTTTGGGCAGTATGCAGAGATACTGTCAATTGTGCAGCACTGATGGCCACTGACTCTGTCAGCCTAAACATATGAGATCAAATACTGAAAAGCACAGCCAAGCAGGTGCTCCATCAAGGCTGTTACTGCCAGGAAATAAAGATGTCCGTGACTGGATGCTAAAAATTATGTACCTTTCCCAGGATAACAGCAAGTCAGGTGTGGAATGCTACTCGGAAGGATCCCGTTTTGAAGCAAATAGTGGACTTCGTCCCAAGATGGAGACCAGTCATGGAAACCACCCAGAATTATGCCCTTACCTATCCAGAAGGTGGGAATTATCTCTATCAGACAGGTGATTAATGTGGGGAAAGAGAGTTGTTATTCCTTCCCTTTAAGAGGAAAAGTGCTGGAACAAGTACACCAAGAGTACCCTGGCATGGTCGGAATGAAAGAGATAGCCAGGCGCTATTTTTGGCCGAATGAGAACTTTCAGTCGAGGTGAATGCAGGATCATGTGAATCTTGTGCATTAGTAAGGGAGGTGATGCCGTTGTTGCCCATTCACCCATGGGAATGGCCTCAAGCATGGCAGCAGATTCACGTCGAGTTTGAGGGACCAATAGAGGGACAGATGCTCCTAGTGGTTGTGGATACCCGCTCCAAGTGGACGGAGATGGTGGTCATGAAGTTGCTGTCAGCAGGACCAACGATAGACTGACTGGATGAAACATTTGCCAGTTTGGGGAAGCCTGAACAAATCATAGTGACAATGGACCACAATTTGTAGTGTAAGAGTTTGAGGAGTATCTGGAAAATCATGGTGTCAAACTTGTGAGATCAGCTATGTACCACCTGGTGACAAATGACCAAATGGAGGGATTCATCCAAATTTTGAAATAGGCCTTAAAGGCCTCATAAGGGGTGGGTTCACTAAGACAGTGAATTAAAAGGTCCCTCAACATGTACAAGAACACGCTGCATACAACGGCAGTGCTCTTTAATGTTCAACAACCAGCTGGGAACTATATTTGACTTACTGTGGCTGGAAGAGACCAGAAAGGTGGTAGAGCAAATTCAAGAAAGACAGATGGCCAGAAGTGGGGGGATCCTCAAGGCCAAGGGCATTCTAAAGAGGAGAGACTGTGCTGGCACGGAATTACACGTCTGAGGAAAAATAGATCCCAGCAGTGGTGATGGCTCAAAGACGGCCATTGTCATACACGGTGCAGACTAGGGATGAATGGTCTGGAGGAGACACATGGACCAGCTAGTCACCTCACTTCAACTGGGGAGGTCCCTCAGAATACTGAGCTGGTTCAGATGGAACCAGTAGTGTCGACTGTATTTCTGAGCCAGAGTTCGTCATACTGCAGGAAGAGACAACAGTAGTGTAACAGGGTGACAACAAGCACTCAAGAGGGGATGTCCCAGCAGAACAGCAGGAGTTTCCAGAATCCTGGGAGACTACAGTAGAACAGGTTCTGGACATGAGGAGAAATGATCATCCTCTAGAGCTTGATCATGTCAGTGTTGTCTGCAGAACGTCTTGTATAGCAGGTTGTTTTCCATGTTCTTGTAACTTTGCCAGTGTAATATTTTAAATCATTATATATGTTCTGATTAATGGCATTTGTTTAAAATAAAGGGGGAGGAGTGTTATGTTTGTAGTTGTGCAGCTGCCATGTTAAGAGAGCTAGTAAACTAACTCACAAGGGCGGAGCGGAGTGCTCAGTCTAGTACCAGCTGTGGGGGTGTGAACATCTAAAATAAAGAGTTTCTGTTCACAGTTTTACTTGTGCCTTCCTTGTGTTTAATTCTTGTTTCCCAGTGAATTACAAACTGAACAAAGATGAGGCACAGTTCTGACACTGCAACATTTTGAAGCAGAACCTTCAAGCACACTTTTCCTCAGATATTTCCACACAGTTGTATCAGTGGCTTTAATAATGAGCAATATAATAGTGCAGCTCTGGTGCATACCCATTGGCTTCACATTCCTTTTTTCAGTCATTCCTTCGCACAAGAATAGAGAAAGGCAAAAAAAATCTCCTTTGTGATCACATGTCTGGAGATTGTATTGCAATAACAATATATGTTTCTGGTAAAGCATACCTGATCAAGAGCATCCAAAAATAAAGAAAGTGGCAAAGAAAGCTGATATAGAACTGCCATAAGCTCAAAGTTAAAGTTTACTTTCACAAATGCTCCAAATAAGTTAACACTAATTTTCTTGGTCCAGCGTGTAACTGAATCTGATTCTGTATTTTACATGGAAAATTGCACAATACAATTCTGCAAACAAAAGCCTTGGGAGCCCAATTACTTTCTCATTAAGTTAAAGTCACTATCCATTTTAGCTGACAGTATTTTAGACCAAGCTTTCTAGAGGTTGGTGCACAGAATGGATGAAAGGTCAAGTGTTCTTCTCTACATTTCGCAGCCTGGATAATGGCAGCATTATCATACGTTATGTATGACTGAGTATTGTACTCCCTCAGTATCATAATTGTTTTTTTCCTTTTGTAATGACTTCGCCTGAATTATTTAGTGAATGTAAGAATAGTACATCTACTTTCAGTACCTATTGCTTCCAAAATGTGTCTGCCTTTAAACACTGCCATAACTCAATGTTCTGAGTATTCTGAAATCCAAATTCTAGTACTCCACCTTTCCGACAGTGGCCTGGACTTCACCACTTGAACCATTGAAAATGGGTGTCAGTGCTGAATCTTACATTTTTTTGGCTGTCAAGTTTGGTGAGTTTCACAGGGGTTTTTCTCTGTGAGGCTGCATGAGATAACTTGCTGCATCTTCTAAAACCTGCCTCATTAGCTACCTATTCTGCCTCTCTTGTCCAATTCTATCCTGACTCTACCACCTGTTATTCCTGGGACAACTTGCCACTTCGCATTAGGTCACTAATTGCTAACATCATTGGTCACTATGGGTTTCTTTTGTTTGCTAATATCCAACCTTGTAAGGCACCTGGACTTTGAAATATACAGGGTACAAGAGAGTACTCCATGGTGTAAACATCATAGCGGTTGCCAGGGTAGTGGGCACATCACCTGAACATTAATAGAATGGAACCACTTCCTGTTGAAGAATTCCACAGTGTTGAGGTATGGACCTCTCAGTGCGATGTGTGTGCACTCAATAGCATCTTGCGCCTACAAGAAGCCAGCTATGTTCATAAATCCTACTGCCCAGTCTGCAGTAGGGATGTGATCGTGGGCAATTAAAAGTGAGCCTTGCTCACAAGGCATGAATCATTGTCCTGATACATTTATCAGTGCATTATTGGGAGATCTCACACAGATCACCCATTGCTCCGTGGAAGGAGCCAGTCATATAGAAATTCAAAGCAGCTGTCAACTTCTTTGTAACCTTGGAGCCCCATCCTCTTTTGCCAATGAACTCGCTCCCTTTTTCCACAGAGACTCCCTCCAACCCCGCCACCTCCCTACTGTGCAACACATAGACTCTCTGGCTTGCAAACGCTTTTGACCTCTAATTGGCTTCAATGGACAACATATAAACATTCTGACCAGACTCCGGATCACTGTCTTTAGAGATCTATGACTGACAATTTTTGATTCCTCTCACTGTTTGTGATAGCTCTAGAGAACTAACTGTAATATACTCCTCAGACTATAGTCAAATATATCCCCTGACCATTACTTGACCATGTGGACAATCAACTGTGGTCAATCTCCTGGACTATGTGCAGTTTGTGCTCGTGATTGATGTTACCAGGATCCTTTGATTGGACTGAGGACTGCCCCCTGAATACTTTAAGACGTGGCTATTTTGTTGAATAAATATGCAGTATCTTTGCCGTGTAGGCAACAGACACACACAATAGATGTGAGATTGACACCTCGCTGTGTTATACAGGAAGATGCCCCATCATCTGATCCACATAGGGAAGCTTGACAAGCAGCCTATCTGTATGTCTGCATAAAAGAGCTCATCAATCTGGTAGAGCTGATAGCCTTTAGGCTCTATCTGAAGCACCAGTACTCTAACAGGCATTGAGGTAGGCACATAGTGAATAACAGGGCAAATGAGGTGCTTGATATGTAGTCTGGTCCAGTACATGAGCTGGGTGCATATGCCTGCATGTAATGTGTCCTTTTAGCAGTCTTTCTGAAATAATTCTACAGATGCCAGCATCCCATCACCAAGTCATTCTTGATTTACACATGAACAGTCCTTGACTTTAATATGGCCTCTTCAGAGTTAGTTCTCAGAATGCCAGTATCTCTGACACTTCCCATTTTATCTATCAGCCAGGGCTCTCTTATTGGGCCAAATTAACAGCGCCAATCTATGAGGTCCAACTACCTGACCTTGTTACAGTCACTACACTTGCAGTTGCCACTGCAGCCTGAAATTCAGGTCTTGACTTCCTGCAAATGGGTCGGAAAGCCGCCATGAAGATTATGAGAGGTTGGAAATGATAGGATGCAGTGAATTATTTCCAACATTAAGAAATGGTTCTTTTGACATTTTATATGTTTCTACCAGATTTCATTGCCATAGCCCGTGTTGTTCAGGATTCTTTAAGTTTCTGCCCTTAGTTGTTATGGGTGCACCGATAGAAGAAAGGCCAAAACCTGGATGTACATATGAGATTACACACATTGTAGTGAAAGCAGGATGAATTGTCTGATGTTCCAGATACTTAACACACAGATCTCACAAATTCATGACTTCAAATTTATTCAGTCTAACTTTGGGTAGGTCTCTGATTGACAACACTTTCCAAGGTATTGAGGTTAACTACAAAAATTCAATGTAGCCTTTAGTACATCTTTATAATATTTCCTCTGCCTACTTTTATCATAGTGTACCCTGCAGTCACAAAAGTTTTTGTGCATTACATTTGATTTGTACACCATTGGTGAAGGTAGAAAATTGCACAGTTTGTGGGATATTGAATATAAATCTCCCTTGCATAGATTCATAGCTCTTAGATGCCTCAAGCAGAACCAAAGCATATGAAATATTGAATAGAGTTGGAGTGAGAACTCAATCTTGTTTGACATTGTTATAAAATGTGAATTGCATGCAACCCTGGTCCACTAGTGAAATAAAAAAAATCTGAACTTTAGCGGAATCTCCCACTGTGGATTACAATTCATAGAATAGAATGCCATTCTCAAGCCTACAAAAGCCACACAATACTTCTTTCTATACTGTCCTTTATTTGACAGGCTGTGAAAATTATGTAAGATGATTTTCAACCAGCAAAATAACAACTATTGATAACTGAAGTTTAAATAGACAGAAATACTCTTCACTTTTACATTTGTTTAAATGTCTAAACATGCAAGTATATTGTTCTAACAACTACATGTTAGTTGTGTGTCAATTAAATGTTTAATTCTGAAGCTAATCTTCTAAAATCCTTTCAACACGACCAAAAACAAATGAACAAATTAGTTATCAAATTCCTTCATGTGAGATCTTGCTGGCTAGTGCAGAAACAACAATATGTTTGAACTTTGTGGCTTGTCTGAAAGGTTTAATGAAGCAACATGTAAATGCTAGTCTTACTTTATTTAATGGTGAAAGTGAGGACTGCAGATGCTGGTGATCAGAGTCAAGATTAGAGTGGTGCTGGAAAAGCACAGCAGGTCAGGCTGCATCCGAGGAGCAGGTAAAATTGATGTTTCACCATGGACATTTAGTCCCTCTACACCTCCAACCACCATGATCAGGGCCTCCAAGCCCTCCGTTTCTTCCTCTCCTGACGTCCCCAACAGTACCCTTCCACTGACACTCTCATTCATTGCCTGAACTGGTCCTCACCCTTAACAATTTCTCCTTCGAATCCTCTCACTTCCTCCAGATGAAAGGGGTAACCATGGGCACCCACATGGGCCCCAGCTATGCTTGTCTCTTTGTTGGCTACATAGAACAATCCATCTTCGTAGTTACACCGGCACTATTCCCCACCTCTTCCTCCAATATATTGATGACTGCATCGGCGCCACATCATGCTCCCACAAGGAGGTTGAGCAGTGCATCAACTTCACCAACACATTCTGCCCCAACCTTAAATTCACCTGGACCATCTTTGACACCTTCCTCCCCTTCCTAGACCTCTCCATCTCCCTCAACGACAACCAACTCAACACTGACATTTTTTACGAACCTACCGACTCCCACAGCTACCTGGATTACACTTCTTCCCACCCTACCTCCTGAAAAAATGCTATGCCATATTCCTAATACCTCGGCCTCTGCAGTATCAGCTCCCAGGAGGACCAGTTCCACCACAGAACACACAAGATGGCCTCCTTCCTTAAAGACCGTAATTTCCCCTCACATGTGGTTAAAGATGCCCTCCAATGCATCTCATCCAGGTCCTGCACCTCTGCCCTCAAACCCCACCCCTCCAACTGCAACAAGGACAGAACTCCCCTGGTCCTCACCTTCCACCGCACCAACTTCCACATAGACCTCTACATTCACCAACATTTCCGCCACCTACAAACAGACCCAACACCAGGGATATATTTCCCTCCCCACTCCTATCCGCTTTCCGTAAAGACTCTTCCCTCCATGACTACCTGGTCAGGTCCACGCCCCCCAACAACCCACCATCCTTTCCTGGCACCTTCCCCTGCCACCGCAGGAATTGCAAAACCTGCCCCCACACCTCCCCCCTCACCTCCATCCAAGGCCCCAAAGGAGCCCTCCACATCCATCAAAGTTTCACCTGCACATCTACCAATGTCATTTATTGTATCTGTTGCTCCCGATGCGGTCTCCTTGAATTGGGGAGACTGGACGCCTTCTCGCAGAGTGCTTTAGAGAACATCTCTGGGACACCTGCACCAATCAACCCCACCGCCCCGTGGCTGAATATTTCAACTCCCCCTCCCACTCTGCCGAGGACATGCAGGTCCTGGGCCTCCTCCATCGCCGCTCCCTCACCACCCGACGCCTGGAGGAAGAACATCTCACCTTTTGCCTCAGAACACTTCAACCCCAGGGCATCAATGTGGACTTCACCAGTTTCCTTATTTCCCCTGTCCTCACATTACCCCAATTCCAACCCTCCAGCTCAGCACCATCCTCATGACCTAGCTGCCAATCTTCCTTCCCACCTATCCGCTCCACCATCCTCTCCGACCTATCACCTTTATCCCCATCTCCATCCACCAATTCACTCTTAGCTACCTTCTCCTTAGCCCCACCTCCCTCCCATTTATCTCTCCAACCCCAAGGCACCCAGCTTCATTCCTGATGAAGGGCTCTTGCTCGAAATGTCAATTTCCCTGCTCCTCAGATGCTGCCTGACCTGCTATGCTTTTCCAGCACCACTCTAATCTTCCTTTCTTTAATGACTGATCATTTTTATTGACAACCAGACATTTCTCCCTGATGGTGCAGTAAGCTGTAAATGTTTTTATTTAATTAAGCGCTGTGAGCTGACTCTTAACCGAAATTGTCTAAGTTTCATTTTTGATGAGTATCAAGGAGGGTTCTCTTTGCAAAGACTAATGAGTTTTTTGTGCTACCTTCCCAAACTGCCTCATTTACTATGCACTCATCAAGTGCATAGTTGACACCCAACTTCTCATATTATCCCATTTCCCTTAGATAGATGTATTGGAATTGCAGGACCACTCAGGATTCCTGGTACCATCGCTACCTTCAAAGATCAGTCATGTACCTGGGGCAAGCTTGCCATTGTCTGATTTATTTGCCAATGGGGACCTGGAACTCTTGTTGGATGAGGCTTGCATGTAGTTGCTGACTATGTAGTGCACTCTAAATAGTGAATCATATGTTGGTGATTGATGGAGGTATGGAGGACCAAGTGGCAAGCTAGAATCAACAGATTAGTGCACTGACTCTCATGCTGGGAATCATTGCCAGAAAATCCTTCTGCAGCAGGTTGAAAATTAGGAAACTGCATATCAATAAGAAGAGATGACATAATAATGAGGATATTAATGTATGCTAATAGCCTTTTGCTGCTCAGTAGCAAGAATCTCTTTGTTGGAAAATGAGATTTTTTGGCCTAAACAGCAGGTAGCGCCTTGCTATTAATCTCGTAGTGCAACCTTTTCACGCAGAGCATGGTGCGTGTGTGGAATGAGCTGCCAGAGGAAGTGGTGGAGGCTGGTACAATTATAACACTTAAAAGGCATCTGGATGGGTGTATGAATCAGAAAGGTTTAGAGGGATATGGGCCAAGTGCTGGCAAATGGGACTAGATTAATTTAGGATGTCTGGTCAGCATGGATGAGTAGGATGGAATGTTCTGTTTCTGTTACGTGCATCTCTGTGACTCTGACTCGTGATTGTCCCAACTTTCTTGCTAATGCTCATATCATTCAGAGTTATATCAACCTCTATATTTATAACTAGTATTAAAATCTACATATGATACTGTATTATTTGCACAGAAATCTGCAGTAAAAACAATTAATTGAGGGCTTAATATTTAACTTCTTTGAGGTTCTTTTCAAAGCAAAAGATATAATTAAAGAAAATCAAGTGCTCCCCTATCAGCCTTATGGCTCACTACAGCCTTGGAACCTACTGCAGGAATAACATTTAGAAATAGGTAACATGTTACAGGTGTGACTTAAATGATTCAAATATAAATCATTATTGTTCATTGAATAAGTGAAGGTAACCTATTAATAAAAAAAAAGAAACATGGTCAATATTAGGGTTCAAAGTGAAAATTATTGCTCAAGATGTGACCACATTAATACAGCCTACAAAAACCGTGTGAATTTGTACAACCAAAAACTTACCTGATGAAAGACGAGACAGTATGATAAATTGAATACAAATGTATTGCCTGTATCTTCACTGAAGATTTTCTGTAATTAAACAAATCACACTGAAAACACAGCATCGTTTGCAATTTTATTAGATCAATTTAATTTTTGCCAAGAATCCACAAATTGGTGAGCTTATTTGTAATGGAATTTGGTAAAAGCTAGTAGATTAGAAATGGTACTAAAGTTGAAGTCACAATGCATGATGTGTGCCACATTTGTATCTAGCCCAGTCCAAAGTTTGTCAGCTAGATCAGCTTAGATGGAAGACACCATCTAAAGTTCATTGAGACATAATTTTGGAGCAGGGGTTGCAGCTCACAATCTGTTGTTCCCTTGCGGCAGGTATCATGCAAATTTTATATTACCCACTCATACAAATGACTTCATCAAGCAGCCTGATGACACTGCTTGGCTACACACTCAAAAAAAGGATCTAACAACTCACAACACTATAATGTGCTCCAATTAGCCTCCAGCTCTTAAAGTCAGTCTTTCCGTCTGAAAAGTATTGCATTAAATTAGAGAAGTATTTTTCTCCCTGTCAGTTTTGTAATTGAAGAGAAAGGAAATGGAGGATTATGGCACAAACGTGGCTCTGCAGGTTTTAGTTGTTTAGTATAGAAATGTAATACTGTACCACTATAACTCCTCGCTCACTGTACTCACTGTACTTATTAAGAGACATTGACTGGGGCATCAGTCTTGTCGCCAGTTTCCACAAAAACACAGTACAGGCAATGTGGTATTGGTTTGAATGTACAACATGGCCTCAGAAGTAGAGCTTAGATTGTGTGTTGATGAGCTGTAAGTAAAAGAGCGAAACAGAAATTTCCAGAGTTGTGAAAGGTGCTGATACTGAACAGGAACAAAGAAGCTAGTCACAGTTGAAACACTGTGTGAGTCACATGGCTGTGACTTTTCTTTCTTTTCCCAGGCCTGGTTGAAATGAAAGATGTTATGAAATAGAGCTGGCAGTTTTTCACTTGCAATGGCAAAATTAGGAAACTGTGATGGATCTATTTAACCACGTAGATCAGCTGTGGGTAGGTCTAATTATCAATGCTGGGAAGAGACTCTAAAATTCTATACCTCTCTGAAGAACAGAAAAGAAAAACAAGCTGCAGAAAATTTGAAACTTTGAAGACACACTTTGAACACCAAGCGAACATAACTTATGAATGAAGCATGTTCGATTTTAGGGTTTTAGGAAATTGTTGATCAATATCTGACTGCATTAACACAGCTTGGAAAACCCTTGCTTTACCTGGAAGCTGTGGTTAGGTCTTGGGCAGTAATGAAGGATGACATCAATAGGTAGGTATTACACTTTCTGCGATTCAATGGGAAGATTCCATGGGGGAGTGAAGATATATTAGGAGTGATAGAAGAGTGGACCAGGGTGTCACTGGGAAATACTGACTGCAGGGGTGAGGGTAAAATGTGTTTGATGGTTGCATCTTCTGGAGATATTGGAAATGGTGGAGGATGATCCTTTGAATGCATAATAAAGTGGGGTGGAAAGTGAGGACATAGGGAACCCTATTGTTGCTCTGGGAAGGAGGGGAAGGAGTGAGGGTAGAAGTGCAGGAGATAGGTTGCACAAAGCTGAAGGCCCTTCAGCGGACTGAACTGTTCAGTTGAGGAGAAAGGTGGTCATGTCGGAAATAACCTGGTGGAAGGTGGCATCATTATAACCCATGCATTAGAGACAGAGAAATTTGGTGAATGAAGTGGAATCCCTGCATGAAGTAGGTTGTGGAAAAGTGTAGTTGAGGTAATTGTAAGAGTCAGTGACCTTGTAATAAATATTGGTGGACAGCCTATTCCCAGAAATTGAAACAGAAAAGTCACTTTTAGGGTGGTTAATTTGACATTTGCAAAGATCTTGATGGTTAGATTCAATGTTTCTCCTGGGCTGATGACTTCTACAGCATGATAAGCTGTTGTTTCTCATTGAATCTGAAAGATTTCATCTTCTGACAGACCATCGTCTTATTCCTTCATAAGGAGTGTTACATTCACAAGTAAGTGATGTACAGCTATTTCCCTTGCTTATATGTCATGCCATGATGGTAACTCTGTACACAGAATAACATTTTTTGCAGATGCTCTGGAGTGGGTAGCAGATCAGAGGCTGGGAATTCCTTACCAAATTTCTTACCTGCTGACTCCCCTAAATCCAATCCATCATCTTCAAGGCACAAGTCAGGTGTGTGGTGGAGTATTCCTCACTTAAATGGACGAATGCAACTCCAACAACACTCAAGCAGCTTGACATCATCCAGAACAAAGCAGCCCAGTTGTCTTGCACCACATCACAAACATTCACTCCCTCCATCACCGATGCAGCATTGTGCATTATTAACAAGATGCACTGCAGACATTCAGTAAGATTCCTTTGATAGCACTTTCTATACTGACAACCATTGACACCTAGAAGGACAAAGGCAGCAAATGCATAGTTTCCCTCCTGGCCTATCACCATCCTGACTTGAAAATATATATCACCATTCCTTCACTGTCACCAGATCACAATCATGAAATCCCTTTCTAATTGCATTATGGGTCTACCTACAACATATAGACTGTAGTAGTTCAAGAAAGCAGCTCACCATCAACTTGCCAAGAACAACTAGGGAACACAGTAGGTGATGCTGATATTCCATGAGTGAGTTTTTAAAATAATTGATAATGTAGTTGTGTAAAATGAATTCCAAATGAACTATAGAGTAGAATTGTGAAGGTAAAATATAGAACTGATATTGCCCATAGTGTCCGGAGATGTGCAGGCTGAGTGGATTGGCCATGGAGGTGCAAGATTGTAGTTATAGGGTATGGGGTAAGTCTGGGCAGGATGCTCTTTCTGGATCGGTGTGGACTCAATGGGCCAAATGCCTACTTCCACACTGTATCGATTCTATGATTGTATGATAACTTCATGCCTAAACTGAATAATGAATTTCCAGCTAAAGAAATCCTGAAATAATTGATTAAACAGTGCATGCCATTAAGCTGAGGGATTGTAAGATCTTCTCAATGAACTAAGATCATTTTCTTCATCTCAAGTTCTGATGGAAGGTAGCTGGCACATTTATTTGGTATGCTAGAACTTATTCATTGTCTATAGTCTGTTCTTAATATTACTAACATTTTTTAAAATCTACATTTCTTTTGCTTGAGTATGTAACCTTGTTATCAATTTGTACTTTCCATGTAGTTAAGATTGTATCAAATGCATGGGGAGCAGTGAGGCATGGAAGAATGTATCATCACTTGTATTTCCATTACTTTTGTTCAACGATCTGTATGTAGAAATTAGTGCTTCTACAAAGACAAGAATGGCCCTCGGGTGAGGGAGCTTACTTGGGCAAGGGCCAATTACATCCAAATTAGACAGGAACTGGGAAATGTGGATTGGGAGCAGTTATTGGGCAAATCTACATCTGGAATGTGGGAGGTTTTCAAAGACCAGTTGATTAAAGTGCAGGACATGCATATCCCTGCAAAACTGAAGGGTAGGAATGGTAGAATTCAGGAACTATGGATGACAAGAGAAATTGTAAGCTCAGTCAAAAGGAAAAAGGAAGCATACGATAGGTCTAGGCAGCTACAAACTGACGAAGTCCTTGAGGTGTATAGAGAAATTGGGAAGGAACCTAAATGTGGAATTAGGAAGGCTAATAGGAGCCATGAAATTTTTTTAGCAAACAAGATGAAGGAGAATCCTTAAGGCTTTTTATGCATAAATTAGAAGAAAGAGGGTAGCAAGGGAAAGAGTAGATCCAATCAAGGACAAAGGAGGGAAGTTATGTGTGGCGTCACAGAAAGTTAGAGGGATCCTAAATGAATACCTTGCATTGCTATTCACAAAGGAGAAGGCCATGTCTGATGTTGAGGTCAGGAATGAGTGTGTGCATACGGAAGTTTTGAGTATCCTAAATTGCATTAAGCTAGACAAGTTCCCAAGACTGATGAGATCTATCCAGGTTAATGCGAGAGGCAAGGGAAGAAATAGCTGGGGCAGGTTCCAGAGGCCTGGGGATTAGCCAATGCTGTGCCCTTGTTAAAGAAAGGAAGTAGGGATAATCCAGGAAATTATAGGCTGGTGCGCCAGACATCTATGGTGGGGAAGCGTATGGAGAAGATGCTGAGGGGGAAGACACATGCCCGTTTGGAATAAAATGGACTAATTAGTGACAGACAGCATGATTTTGTATGGGCGTGGTCATGTGTCACCAACCTGATTTAATTTTTTGAAGAGGTGACAAAGATAATTGATGAGAAGAGGGCTGTGGAAGTAGTTTATGTGGACTTTAGTAAGGCATTTGATGAAGTCCAACATGGCAGATTGGTACAAAAACTAAAAGCACATGGGATTTGGGGCAGGGCTGGCTAGATGGATACAAAAAACAGACGGTAGTAGTGGAAGGGTGTTTTTCAGAATGGAGACTGGTAACTAGTGGTGATCCACAGGGATTAGTCTTAGGTCCTCTGTTGTTTGTAGTATATATAAATGATCTGGAGGAAAATGTGGGTGGTCTGATTGTAAATTTGCAGATGACACAAAGATCAGTGGAGTTGCTGATAGTGCCGATGATTGTGAAAGGATACAACACGATATAGATGGATTGACGACTTGAACACAGAAATGGCACATGGAGTACAATCCAGACAAATGCAAAGTGATGCATTTTGGAAGATCAAATTTAGGTGTGAATTATACTGTAAATGACAGAACCCTTAGGAACATTAACATACAAACAGATCTGGGTGTGCAGCTCCACAGTTCCCTAAAAGTGGCAACACGGGTGGCCAAGGTGATTAAGAAGGCATATGGCATGATTGCCTTTTTTGTCCAGAGCACAGGGTACAAGAATTGACAAACCATGTTGCTGCTATATAAAACACTTATTAGGCCGCATTTGGAGTGCAGTTTTGGTCACCACACTATCAGAAGGACTTGAAAGCTTTGGAGAGAGTGCAGAAAAGGTTCATCAGGATGTGGCCTTGTCTTGAGGCCATTGGCAATGAGGAAAGGTTCAGAAGACTAGAATTGTTTTCACTGGAAAGATAGTGACTGAGAGGAGACCTGATAGAGGTCTACAAGATTATGAGGCATAGATAGGGTGGTTAGTCCCAGGGTTAAAGCTTCAATTACAAGGGGACACAGGTCCAAGGTGAGCTGGGGATGTTTAAGGGAAATGTGTGAGAGAAGTTTTTCACGCAGAGGGTGAAATGAGCCTGGAAATGCACTGCCAGAAGAGGTGGTGGAAGCCGACAAATTGGCAACTTTTAAGAGGCATCTGATGGTTACATGAATATGGAGGAAATAGAGGGATACGAACTGAATAAGGGCAGAAGATTTTATTTCTTAGTTTAGTTAGGGCATGATGATCGACACAGGCTTGGAGGGCCAAAGGGCCTATTCCTGTGCTGTACTTCTCTTTTATTCTTTTCTCCTTTTGAGCAATTTATACAGGATTTTCCATTTTTATCAGAAAAATAATTCATAAACAACTATGGGAAGTAGCCTGACTGACATATTATGCTTTCAAGCAAAGTCAGAGATTTTCAGGGAATCTTTTGAGCCGTTGCTTGCAGAATATGGGGAGGCAATGGCCTAGTGGTGTTATCACTGGACTGTTAATTCAGAATAAAAGATAACGTTCTGGGGACCCGGGTTTGAATCCAACAATGGCAGATGGTGGAATTTGAATTCAACAAATATTTATAATTAAGAATCTAATGATGACAGTGAATCCATTGCCAACTGTTAGAAAAATCCATCTGGTTCACTCATGTCCTTTAGGGGAGGAAGCTGCCATCCTGGTCTGGCTGACATGTGACTTTCGACCCACAGCAATGTGGTTGACTCTTAAATGAGGGATGGGCAATAAGCGCTGCCTAGACAGTGATGCGCTCATCCCATGAATGGTTTGCATAAAGACACAAGACTGAAGATAAGCATTAAACCAGCGATTAAATGAAGAAAAAAAAGTGCCATACAGTACTAGAGAGACAAAATGAAGAATACTGAAAAATCGTGAAAAACTGAACCTTAGGTAACATGAGATGAGTGGTATTGAAGAGGAAATTTGCACCTTCAATAATGTTAACAAAAATCTCCCCAACCACAGAAAACAACCACTGGTGAAAGAGCTATTGCTGTTTCTTAGTGAATTTACCTCCCCTCTTACTAGTAAATACATATCAAACAAATCCTCGATAATCATCTTGTTTTGGACTGGTTTGTTTCCTTTCACCAAGGTTTGTATAAACTGGTAATATAAGTAACGCTAGGAACATTCCTACTTGTAAGGTAATTATTCTACTTATTGTTTACACTCTGATAAAATTAAAAGGGAGAGGAAGCGCGATTGATCTATATACTTTTTGATGCCTTTTTTTGCTTGTTACTTATTGAAGTCAATCAAAACATTTTAACTTAAAAAAACCAGAAGAAACACAAAGAGGTTGGAAACAGCAAACCATTAATATTATATTAAAATATATACATTTTCGGTGATTTCCCAGTCACTTGCAGTAAAACAAATGCCAACAATGTGGCGGTAAATTATTGCATTGTGGATCATAATGTCATTTTGAGTTACTTAAACCTTGTAAAGCGTTTAACCACTTTTATATGTACCTTTGTCTATACCCACTTTCAAATGAAAACAAGCCCAAATGATAATGGACCATAAGTACATTGTTATCAGTAGTTTTATTTGTGCATTGATATCGTGTACATAAAACATTTGGAATGATAAAAAGCTGTTAGAAATATACCATCTCCCATCACCATCCCATTGCACTCCCACACCCCTAATACTGTTTCTTGTTGTTTCAGGGATGGATTCTTTACTGTAGGTTGCAAGTGGGAAAACTTTGTTTTACAGATAGGAATTCCAACTTTATTCTTTCGGGAGAATGTGGCTCCGTGGGACCGGCCACCATTTGCTGTCCACTCCTAATGCTGATGGGACAATGAAATTCAGGAGGTGACTGAGTATTACTTTGAGATAATAGCCAATTTTCTGAAAGGGTCAAGGTGTATTGAAGCTTTATTCTCTGTCAAATGGCGAGGTGGCTTGGTTGGAGACCTGTAGTGATTTGCAGAACCTTGCAGTCTGTGCTGCGAGTCCAACACTGCATCAAACGGTAGTCTGTGGGATTGTAAAACCTGGGGACAGCCCTCTGGTTCTGGGAGGGGTAGAGCTGAGGACGTGGCGCATGCGCAGTGTGTGGGGCCACCCTTTCTGTCAAAGAGTTTGGGAAGTGGAGTGAGATTGTGAGGAGGGATACGGAGATTGCTCTGCGATAGGCATGTACTCCGAAAGCAAAGCGTGTAAGCAGTTGGAGGTTCGCTGTTGATAGAAATGTTGCCGGGAGCTTCCGGACTAAATGTAAAATCGCGCTGCTCGGGCGGGGAGACTGGCGCTCTTACACTCACTTTTCACTTTCTACTTTAGTTCGAACTGCGAGCTCTTTTTAAAAAAAATCATTTTTTGTTTTGCATTAGCGCATGGATTAAAATAATTGGTGACTCTGAGCTTGTCTCTGCGGCAATGTGTGACAGTATGAGGATGTACCTTTGGTAGGTTTACGTTTGTATCTATGGTAATGTGAGTTTGTACCTTTCACACTGTTGGTTGTAACTATGGCATTTTAACTTCATCTTTGGCACTATGAGTTTGAACCAGTAGCAATGAGAGTTTATTCTATGACACTGAGTTGTACCTGCCTTTGACACAGCTGCTCCCACCATGTGACTGTCTGAACTGACCTGGTTCCATTCTTATTTATCGCCATCAGTCGCTTCTCTTTCCATTCTTTCAATTACCTCTGCCCCCCCCCCCCCCCCCGAATCCATGCTTGAACCCTCTTATTTTGTTCTCATCTGGCATCATGTGAAAATACACTCAGTTCCACGTGTTGCTGAACACATTTAGTTTCACCAGCTGCCCCGATCTTCCACTGTCTCCGAATTATCAAAGTTAAAAATCACACAACATCAGGTTATAGTCCAACAGATTTATTTGGAATTACTAGCTTTCAGAGAGCTGCTCCTTCGTAAAGTAGCTACCTGATGGAGGAGCAGCACTTCGAAAACTAGTACAGTATTTCCAAATAAATCTGTTGGACTATAAGCTGGTGTTGTGATTTTAACTCCGTCCACTACATTATCCGAATTATTAGCTGCTTAACTGACATCCAGTACTGGATGAGCATACACTTCCTCCAATTAAGTATTGGTAGTCTGAGGCAATTCGTATTTGGTCCCCAGTAGGCTTCTACTTGCTTCTGGATTAGTGGGTGCTAGAAGAGCACAGCAGTTCAGGCAGCATCAATCTCTCTCCCGCGCGGCTATCTGAGGCTGAATCAAGCTGGTCATAATCTTTGTGTGGTATTTGACCTCAAGCTTTCAATCTTCTTATCCACACCACCTTTCCAATCAATGACATTCCATCTCCCTCTCTCAGCTCAGTTGTTGCTGAAGCTTGCATTTATGTCTTTGTTACCTCCAGACTTGAACATTATACAAAAGAAAACAAAATCAGGTCTCGTCTCCCACATTCTTTCACTTTCAATTTTGTGATTATCCGATACTCTGATGCCAATGCCTAATTTGCACCAAATGCTGTTAATTAATCTGCCTGTGTGCTCGCTGGTTCTTGGTTAAGTTACTGTTCAATTTTAATGTTTTCACCCTTGTTTTCAAATATCTCCATGACCGACGCTTTCTTACCTCTATAGCGCCCTCCAACCCTACAATCCTCCGAGACGCCTGTTTCTCTCTAATTCTGATCTCTTGAGCATCCGAATTTTTAATTCTTTCATATTGGTTCTCCTGACTTTAGCTCCTCAGACTCTAAATTCTAATCTTCGAAGACTCTCCATCTCACTTCTCATTTTTGAGATACTCCTTTAAAAATCTTCCCTCATTTGACCAAACTTATGGCCATCTCCGTGTGTGTGTGTGTGTGTGTATGATGTCATTCCTTTTGTATCTGTTCCCCAGAAGCATCTCGGGCCATTTCATTCGGTTAAATGATTTAATACTGATTACTGTAGTCCTGAGATTGTAGCTATAGCACAGTGAGTGCACCTGTCACACTGAAACTTCCTGTGGCACTTGAGACTTGGTGCCACAAGTATTCTGACCGTGCCTCAGGGATAGAGTTTGAGATGAGTTTCACTGAGCGGCACAGAGTTTGCCACAGTGTTGGCACTGAGTACACCTATGAGACTGTGGGACTGCAAGAGTTGGTAGCTATGGCACCGAGTTCGAGTTTGTACCTGTGGTATTGCTTAATAATACAACGGTGCAGATATTGTGATATTTGCTGATTCCTGCATCCCGACGGAGAGTTGGGGGGCGAGGCATAGACTTGGTCCTCACTGGTGAACGTTTGCTAAGATTATCCATTAACCCGTAACCTGGGATGTTTGGTAATCGCCCTGTCGCGATGTATTAAGCAATCGAATGAATCGATCAACGGCACCGTGTTTTTTTTTAAACCTCTGGAAAGTTAGCAGAGAATTTTAGACACTGAGTATGCAGTGAGTGAAACAGCGGGTTAGAATGCGCTGGAGAATCGAAATACTGGAGGACAAGACAGGAACAAATTGGTCAGTTCTCAAAAGTTGACAGTTGATTAGTTTACGTCTAAACTTAACCCGTAAATCAAGGTGGACGTGGATTTTAATTCTGATCCAAACTTTGAAGCGCCGCGAAGTTTATTTTAACTGAGAAGTGAGCCTAAAAGAATCACTTTTTTTTAATATAGCTCACGTACGTAAATACTAATGACATTAATTTAGATCTTTGCCGTTTTTATATTTACAAATCCGAGAATTTATATTGCTGGGTCGTTGAACAATGAGATATGTCTGAATTTAACTTTTGGAACAAAGTAGTGAGCAGACAGGCGGTGAGATTGATCTGTATTATCGCCCGTTTCATTTTGTGACATTTTACTTCTGACTCTTTTCAAGGGGAATGGTCTGTTTGTGAAACAGAATAATGGGGTCAACCCTCGAACTTCTTTCAGAATGGCCAGAGAAGATTCTGTGAAGTGTCTACGCTGCTCCCTTTATGCGATAAATTTTCTTTTCTGGGTGAGTATGAAACAAAACCTGACTTGTTCACTCTTGCTCACAACTCTCCGGTAAACAATTGCTATTTAGCTCTCTAAACTAAGTGCTAGTAAGATTGCAACACTGCTACTACAATCTTTTTTCACCAATATTGAACGAATTGATTCCCTTGCTTGAACTTTGGATGTTCCTGAGGGAAATATTTGTTTCTGCTACTTTTAGTGACCTGTTGATAGCTATCACATCAATATGTGGACAGAGCACACTTGTTATTTACATTATGGTTAATTTTTGTGGTGTCCCGATACCATGGTCAATAATCCTTAATAGCATTGTATATAATTTGGAACAAATAAAATGCTATGTACTATTCTCAGTTAATTTTCATATTTGCACAACTTTACATGATGCATCAAAAGGACTTATTATAACAATGGGGCTTCAATCCACTCTGTTTGAATTGATTGGAGAAGCTGTATTTCCAAAGGATATCAAAACATCTTTATCAAAACAATAGTTTCTAATTTGATGTAGATTCTCAACATTCTGGTTCAGAAAGTAAAAGAATTTTAGGATTAAGTTTCATAATGTGTTTAGAACTGCTCCCTAATCTGCATCACAGTGTAAAAAAAATTGCTGATACCTGTGACAGATCATGAGTATATTTGTTAGTCATTGACAGAGTTTTAGAGTCATAGAGATGTACAGCATGGAAACAGACCCTTCGGTCCAACCTGTCCATGCCGACCAGATATCCCAACCCAATCTAGTCCCACCTGCTAGCATCTGACCCATATGCCTCCAAACCCTTCCTATTCACATACTCCTTTTAAATGTTGCAATTGTACCAGCAATCACTTCTCTAGCTTCCCATAGAGTTCTAGGGTACACCTGATCAGATCCCAGGGATTTATCCACTTTTATGCATTTCAAGACATCCAGCACTTCCTCCTCTGTAATATGGGCATTTTTCCATATGTCACCACCTATTTCACTACATTCTATATCTTCCATGTCCTTTTCCACAGTAAATACTGATGCAAAATACTCGTTTAGTATCTCTCCCATCTCCTGTGGCTCCACACAAAGGCTGCCTTGTTGATCTTTGAGGGGCCCTATTCTCTCCCTAGTTACTCTTTTGTCCTTAATGTATTTGTAAAAACCCTTTGAATTCTCTTAACTCTATTTGCCAAGATTATCTCATGTCCCTTTTTGCCCTCCTGATTTCCCTCTTAAGTTTACTCCTACTGCGTTTATACTCTTCTAAGGATTCACTTGATCTACCCTGTCTATACCTGACATATGCTTCCTTCTTTTTCTTAACCAAACCCTCAATTTTGTTAGTCAACCAGCATTCCCTACACCTACCAGCCTTTCCTTTCACCCTACAGGAATATACTTTCTCTAGATTATTGTTATCTCATTTCTGAAGGCTTCCCATTTTTCAGCCTTCCCTTTACCAGCGAACATCTGAACCCAATCAGCTTTTGAAAGTTTGGCCTTTCTCCAATTTAGAACTTCACCTTTTAGATGTGGTCTATTATTTTCCATCACTATTTTAAAACTAATAGAATTAAGGTCACTGGCCCCAAAGTGCTCCCCCACTGACATCTCAGTCACTTGCCCTGCCTTATTTCCCAAGAGAAGGTCAGGTTTTGCACCTTCTCTAGTGGGTACATCCACATTCTGAATCAGGAAACTTTCTTGTATACACCTAACAGATTCCTCTCTATTTAAATCCTTAACACAATGGCAGTCCCAGTCTATGTTTGGAAACTTACAATCCCCTACCATAACCACCCTATTATTCTTACAGATAACTGAGATCGCCTTACAAATTTGTTTCTCAATTTCCCTCTTACTATTAGGGGGTGTATAATACAATCCCTAAAAGATGATCACCCATTTCTTGTTACTCAGTTCCATCCAAATAACTTCCCTGGATGTATTTCCAGGAATATTCTCCCTCAGCACAGCTGTAATGCTATCCCTTATCAAAAATGCACGTCCCCCCTCCTCTCTTGCTTCTCTTTCTGTCCTCCCTGTAGCATTTGTATCCTGGAACAATAAGCTGCCAATCCTGCACATCCCTGAGCCATGTTTCTGTAATTGCTATGATATCCTAGTCCCATGTTCCTAACCATGCCCTGAGTTCATCTGCCTTCCCTGTAAGGCCTCTTGCATTGAAATAAATAGTTTAATTTATCATCCTACCTTGTTCCCTGCTTTGTCCCTGCCTGCCCTGACTGTTTGACTCACCTTTGTTCTCAACTGTACCAGTCTCAGATTGATCTCTTTCCTCACTATCTCCCTGGGTTCCACTAACCCCCCCCTCACCTTACTAGTTTAAATCCTCCTGAGCAGCTTTAGCAAATCTCCCTGCCAGTATATTTGTCCCCTTCCAATTTAGGTGCATTTTTGTCCTCCTTGTATAGGTCAGTCTACCCCAAAAGAGCCTCCAATGATCCAAAACCTTTTCCCTTCCTGTGTTATTGGTTCCAATGTGTACAATGACCTCCTGCTGGCCCCTCTCCCCATTGAGAACGTTCTGCACTTTCTCTGAGACATCCTTGATCCTAGCACCAGGGAAGCAACACACCATTTTGATTTTTCGCTACTGGCCACAGAAATGTCTGTTTGTATGTCGGACTAGAGAGTCCCTAACACAGTCAATCTCTTGGAACCTGATGTACCCCTCATTGCATTACAGCCAATCTCAATACCAGAAACTTGGCTGTTCGTGCTACATTTTCCAAAACATTGTTTGAAATGGGGATAGCCACAGAAGACTCCTGCACTACCTGCCTACCTCTCTTACCTTACCATCTATGTGACTGTATCTGCGACTTTCCCCCTTTCCTATAACTTCCATCTGTCATATCCCCTTGCTCTTGTACATTTCTCATGGCCTTTAACCGTCTCTCCAACTGAGCCAATCCAGCTGATAGGATTTGTAACCAACGGCATTTATTGCAGATATAATCCTCAGTAACATCTAAACTTTCCCTAAACTCCCACATCTGATAAGAACAGCATATCACTCTACTAAAAGCCATTTTTGCTTCTTTCAATCTGCAGACCCAGAAAGTAACACTGTCTAATTCCTCTACAAAACATTGCTCCATGTTAAATTAATACTTATGGTTTATATTTTAAATTTAATCAAGAGGCATATCTCAACAAAACATATAATTAAGAAAGAACCCACTCTATTCACGATTGCAGACTTACTATAAGGCCATGCTTAAAATACCCACTTATCTGTTTCTGTGCTGTGACCTCTCCCAACATGTTCCTCTAAAGTTAGTTGTGAATTTCACTGTTTGTTAAATTTCCCAGATGCACTCCGATATCCAGCAATGCATGAATTCAAACAGCAAAGGCAGTAACTGTATATTTTTCACAGATTGACATTTTTAATGCTTCCCAATATACTCCAGTTATTGTTATTAGATGTATTCTTCATCTATATTCAGTAATATTTCCAATTATATTTATAACAAAACTTAACACAATTTAACACTGCATCATTATGGGTAAAGCTGCATCATTATGGGTAAAAGGAAGTTGAAAGTTATCTTATCTTATATATTCAACCTTTTTTTAATGTTTTCCACAACCAGATATAAGTAAGTTCAAAGCCCACTACAGGAGCACAAAAATCAAGACTGACACTGCAATGCAGCATTCGCAGAGGTGCCAGTGGTCATATGTGGCATTAATCTGAATTTATTCCCCCCCCCCCGCCCTCAGCCACCTCCAAGATGTACATAAAACTACCCTATGATGTTATTTTGAAGAAGAGTATGGGCAGTTTCCTGTGATGTCCTGCCCAGTATTAGTCTTCAACCAACATCATAAACAATTGGTCTGGTTATTATCATCTTTGCTCTTTGAGAGAGTGTGCCATGCACCAATTTGTTGCTTCAATTCTCATGTTGAAAAATCATGCAAGTTTTTATTTTCATAAAAATAATAACTTAGTCACATCTAAGCCATATGAAAAAAAAACACCATTTTGAAAAGCCTAATTTTTATATGATGAATTTGAACTAATACTTGATGTTACTTGAAATACAGACCCCATTTTTTTTTTTAAAAGGTAAGGTCTGACTATAGTATCGTATCTGTATATTTGTCGCACAGAAATATCCTGTGGTTAAAAGCTGATGCGCGGTAAAATGGAAAACCTGTTCAGCAAAAGGAAATTGCTGTGCCATTTTAAATATTTGCCTACAGAATAGTAAATAAAAGACATGCATATTTTACAGCTGATGTCAGTGTGTGTTCTGGGTGTGTCTGCATGGATGAGAGATTACCTGAATAATGTACTTGTGTTAACAACAGAGACCAGGTATGTATAAACTAAATAAATAAATTCTGTAAATGGAGTTACTTACTTAGTTTGTCAAACATGAATTGTAGCTGCATGTTTACAATGTGGTACAGTAGTTGCCATCCAGAAACAACATCTGCAAATATCAGATTCGACATTCCATCTCATGCATGGCAATGATTTTCTTTCACTATCATTTGATATTTAAAATCAAAACTGGAATTTTATAATAATTTGAGCACAGTTTCTCATCTTCATTTATTTTCCTTGCCTTTTTTTTAACCACAATTTGACCAACCTTACAAGCAATTAAACCTTTTTAAACATTAAATTGCTTTTAATTATTAAGGTGAATATTAGATATCAGTTTTGAGCAACTTTTGTTAACAGTATTCATCCTTTGGGGGTGCAATTTGAAAATGTAAGATGTTCATAATTAAGTTTGATGGCTTGATTCATAGAAACTGATGATATCCAATTACTTGACTCTGATCATTTTAATCTCTTTAAATCGGGCTTCAAGCATGACAAATTTGGTACTAAAAGGGAATATACATCAAAATTGAAGTAGACATATGACTTATTTTGCTTTAAAAAGCTTACACATCTTAGGAAATGATTTTCATATTTTTGAGGGTTAATTTTTAAAAAACATTTGTGGGATATAGTGATGCTGGCTGTGCCTGCTTTCATTTCCATCCCTAATTACTGTTGAGAATGTGGTGATGTTATTAAATATAAAAAGGCAATGGTTAGATATTCTCTTGTTGGAAATGACTATTTCCTGACATTTGTGTAATCAGCCGAAACCTAGATATTGTCCAGGTAATGCTGGATTTGGTTACAGACTGAGTCAGTATCTGAGAGATCATGAATGATGCTGAACGGTATGCTGTTATCAGCGAACATTCCTTCTTCTGACCTTAAGATGGAGAGAGGGTCATTGATGAAGCATCTCTGAAGATGTTTGGGTGTAAGACGTTCCCTTGATCTTATATAGTGATGATCTGAGCGGAACTGAGATGGCTGACTCCCCCACCCCAAATAACCGTAATCATTTTCCTTTGTGCCAGATGTACAGGTTGTTTGATAGCCCTCAGGCTCCTTGTAAGTGCTCTTGTCAGAAACAACTGCTTGATTATCCTCCTCCCATTTTCCATTCCTTGGCCTTGTATGTTTTAACATCACAAAATCACTTCTGAACACCTTTTTAGATTAGACTAGATTCCCTACAGTGTGGAAACAGGCCCTTCGGCCCAACCAGTCCATACTGACCCTCCGAAGAGCAACCCACCCAGACCCATTTCCCTCTAACCTAACACTATGGACAATTTAGCATGGCCAATTCACCTGATCTGCACATCTTTGGACTGTGGGAGGAAACCAGAGCACCCGGAGGAAACCCACTCAGACACTGGGAGAATGTGCAAACTCCACACAGACAGTCGCCCGAGGCTGGAATGGAACCTGGGACCCTGGTGCTGTGAGGCAGCAGTGCTAACCACTGAGCCACTGTGCTGCCCCATTGGAGAATCAGTGGAGAATCTTCCTCCATATTCTCATTACGTCTAGTTTTATGAGGACTCCTTGATGCCATACTCAGTCAAATGCTGTCTTGATGTCAAGGGCAGTTACTCTTGCCTCACCTTTAGAATTCAGCTCTTGTGTTTGAGCTTAGGTTGAAATAAGGTCAGGAGCTGATTGGTTCTGGTGGAACCCAAACTGAGCATCACTGAGCAGATAATTGCAAAGCAGGGGCTGTTTGATATCACAGCTGATGACTCCTTCATCACTCTGATGTTTGAGAATAGACTGATGGGGCATTAATTGGCTGAGTAGGATTTGTCCTGCTTTTTATGTATACAGAATGTACTTGGGTTTATTTGCTTATATTGTCTGGTGAATGCCAGTATTGTGGCTGTTGTACTCTGTCTGAATATTAAGTTATTTTTTAAAGTGAATGTACAAAAAATTCTGATTTGCACCAAGAGCTTATCATCAAATAGTTATACATTATCTACAATCACATTCAAGGCAAAACTGTAATATTATTCATATCTTGCATCCAATATGTCAGAAGTGTTTAGATAATCTTACAGAATTTTTTTGGCAAATAATGCTATAAAATTCATCTTATAATTTATGACTACTAACTCGATTCTTGGTCTTTTAGAAGCACAGCGTTGGTTGCTATCAGAGCAGCTTTAGTGATGGCTGTGGGCTGTTCTGTGCTGGCAGCAACAAGCATCATAATTGATACAGCTATGAATTTCAGACCTGAAGTAGAAAACAAGTTTTTTTGCTTCTTTTTAAAAAAGGATTTTCTATCTTTAGATAACCCCATACCATATACTAACCTTGTGCTGGATTAGTTGTCCAGTTCTCTGGCCAGTGTTATGATTACTTTTGCAGGTGTATTCTAGTATGGTGTGCAGGATGTTCTAGCTAGGTGGATAAAGAACTAGTTGAACAACAGGAGGCAGAGTAGTAGTTGAAGGGAGTTTCTTGAAATGGAGAAAGGTGACCAGTGGTGTTCCACAGGGATCAGTGCTGGGGCCACTGTTGCTTGTGATATACATAAATGATCTGGAAGAGGGCACTGTTGGTATGATCAGCAAGTTTGCAGATGTTAAGAAGATTGGTCGAGTAGCAGAAAACATAAGGGACTGTCAAAGAATACAGGAGAATATAGAAAGACTGGAGAGTTGGGTGCAGAAGTGGCAGTTGGAGTTCAATCCAGACAAATGTGAGGTGATGCATTTTAGCAAGTCTAATTCTGCAGTGAATTATACAGTGAATGGAAGAGCCTTGGGAAAAGTTGATGAACAGACAGATCTGGGCATGCAGGTCCATTGTACCGTAAAGGTTGCTGCACAGGTGGATAGAGTGGTCAAGAAGACACATGGTATGCTTGCCTTCATCGGACGGGGTACTGAGTATAAGAGCTGGCAGGTCATGTTAAAATTGTACACTATGTTGGTTTGGCCGCATTTAGAATACTGTGTACAGTTCTGGTCACCACATTTCCAAAAGGATGTGAACGCTTTGGAGAGGGTGCACAGAAGATTTACGAGGATGTTGCCTGGTATGGAAGGTGCTAGCTATGAAGAGAGGTTGAGTAGGTTAGGTTTGTTTTCATTAGGAAAAAAGATATTGAGAGGGGACCTGATTGAAGTCTACAAAATCATGAAGGGTATAGACAGGGTAGATAGAGATAAGCTTTTTCCCAGGGGAAAGGATTCAGTAACGAGAGGTCATGCTTTTGAGGTGAGAGGTAAAAAGTTTAAGGGGGATACATGCGGCAAGTACTTTAGACAGAGGGTTGTGGGTATCTGGAACGTGTTGCCAGCAGACATAGTAGAGGCAGGCACGGTAAATTAATTTAAGATGCATCTGGACAGATGCATGAATAGGTGGAGAGCAGAGGGATACAGATGCTTAGGAATTGGGCAACAGGTTTAGACAGTAGATTTGGATCGGCTCAGGCTTGGAGGGCCGAAGGGCCTGTTTCTGGGCTGTAAATTTTCTTTGTTTTCTTTTGTTCTTTTGAGGTCATGTCAATGGGGAAGACTAAAGTAACAAACATCCAGGTCTTCTGCTCCCAACTGAGGTGTAGTAACTTTAGTTTATGCTCAATGGTCTGAAACTGTGCAGATGAGATTAAGGTATGGGGAAACATATAGAACATTTTTGAAGTATAACACTGATCATTGGCATGATTAGACTCTTTTTAATGAACTTAGTTTTTAAAGGCAATGGAAAAATAACATTCTATAAAAATTGTCTGCACTACATTGTATTCATTAACTGACCATTCACTTGAGCTCCTCGGAACAGGCACAGTCTAAAACTGTGCTTGGAGTGTCTTGTGGTGCAATGGCAATATCTCTTCCTCTGGGTTAGAAGGCCTGCTTTGAAGCCCACCTGCCTTGGAAGTGAATCATAACTTATCTGAACAGTTAATCATAGAAGATTAATAATAATTAAACTTGTGATTGTGTTAAGAGGTGTGTGCTTATAGTGTGTAACTCAGTCAAAATAAGTCTAAAGCTTGGTGCTAATTCTATCCTTTATGAACTGTCTTTCTGAAATAGAAAATTGTTCACTGTTGAAACTATTCATCAATAGTTATTATGACATATGTTGAAAAAAAGTATTTAATTTTCATCAAAGAAGGCAACTTTGTTATAATATAACATGACGAAGTAGAGAAGTGCATGCAGTATGAATGATGTGAACATGCCTTTGTGTTTTCCATCCATTTGCAATATTTTCTTTTCGCTTAACTAATGCCTGCTGGTAATCAGGGTAATAGTCATGCCTTACTGGGGTAGCTCACTGGAAATCAAGCCCCGTTATTGCTGGAGTCATCACAAAAGCTAAAGGTTCTGTGAAAGTATCCAAAATTCCCCAATCTTGCAACAAGGTTTTCCACTTAGTAGTGTAAGTTTCATGAAGAGTGAATTTGCAGTGTTAATGACCCTGATCCCTGAAAACAGTATGGGATCAAAGATGAATTTGAAGTGTGTGATGACTTTCTAATTTGTTAAAAAGAAAAAAAAAACAAACTGCATGAATCCAATAAAAAGAAAACATTTTGAAATAGATGTAAGCTGAAAAATGATATGATTGCCAAATTAACTTTTGAGAAAATGATAGTCCTCCTTATGGTATTCAACCCTGTTATGGTATTCAACAAATGTCACAATTGATTGCAGAAGTTCTGGTTTGGCCAAGGAAATGTTGTCAAAGATTCCTTCACCTGAGTGCCATGCAATGCCTCCTGCTGTAGAAGTGTGCGTGTGAAAACCATGGATATGGACATGTTTAGGACCCAGCCTGTGGTGTCATTTATGATGACGCACATGCTAACACGGTGACACTCACTATTTAGACTAGACAGTTAAAAATAGACACTTGTACAGGGCACCAAGAGTCATTAGAATTGATGCCATTGAGACTGTAAAAGAAACATGACAAACCTAAAGAATAAAAACAAATGATTTAATATTAACCATATCAATGAAAGCTAGAGTAGAGACCAATGAGCTAATACAAATTTCTTCCTTAGTGCATCCATATGATGCCAGTATTCATTGGTAAATTGTACTTATTTTCTAGTCCTTCTGAAGAGAATCATTACTGTTTTCATCTGTAAATCTTGTCTTCATATCTCTACACTTATTGCCATTATATAATGCCATAAATTGGAGAATATGTCAAAATTTACACCAACGTGTAAAAAATTGTACAAATAAGATTGTGATTACAGATTTTTGGTGTTTAATAATGAGATTTGACAATTTATTTCGAGGCATATTCCATAATTGTTGTTCATCCAAATTGTATGGTACAAAAGTAACCATCAGTAGTTATCAGGATGAAAACTGATGTTTTCATTGTATTTATTTGAAAATCAATCACAGCAATGTCTTTTGGTACCATTAACTCAGACTTCAGTTTTCTTTTGCAGGCTGGAAGAAGCATTCGTTTTGACATATTTTTCAGTGATCCACCCCATAATGATTGCTGTGTGCTGTTTTTTAATAATAGTTGGAATGCTAGGCTGCTGTGGAACAATAAAGGGAAATCCATTGCTGCTTGCTTGGGTATGTATATTTTTAACTTAGCTAAGTGAATGCTCATATGGCTTATGTCTGAAATATTGGACTAAATATTGCCTCATATTATGAACTTGGAGGCAAGGAGACTGGGAGCTGTGACTTCCCCTGATGTGTTCCCAGATGGCCTGGGAAAGTGGAATGACTCTCTGCTCAATGGGCAGCAATTAAAAAAACTCACTTATGCTACAGGTGATTCCACTGGAGGGTTTCCCCTCCATTCCTAAGGACTTAGTGTCTTTGCCTTCCTGAACATTTCATTAAAATCGTAGCCTCCAAGGGCAGCTCCTGGTTAATACAACTTTCAGAAATACCAACCTCGTCAATAACATTCACTTCTCCCAGTGGAGCTGCCAAGACACCAGAGCACCGGCCATTTAATTGGGTTGTACCAACAGGAGTCCACTCACTGTCCTTAATTGTGTGGCCAACATGGAGGCATCCAATTTGGACACACCTTTGGGAAGATTGCAACGCCAGACTCAATCACGACAGACGCAAGTTTGAAAGCTCTTCATTGGAATCCTGAAGCCCAGGGGAAAATTCAACCCGTTATCTTCATTAGGATGTGTTACACGGCTTGGCTAAATGTAAGGTCTCAGATTTTTGCTGGAGGTATTAATTAGAATTGCTTTTTTTTTGGTTAGGGTTTTAAACATTGCCACTAAGATGCTAGAACTGTGAACTGATAATGGGTCATGAAGTGCAAGAGGGTATCTGAGATTAGAATGAACAGGTTAAAACAGCATATCTTCGTAAATAATAAGAGGGAAAGATAGAGCAAATATAACCAAAAAAAAACTGAGTTTGATCTGACATTAAAGAATCCCAACAATTCTCCAAACTGAAGGAACAACATGCTACATTACTTTCTGGACAAGAGAACTTGATTTGAAGTTCATTAAAAATGATCATACAGTGAAGAAGGAATGCATGCATTAATTCCTAGATTTAATAAACAATGAGTGAATAAATTCAGCATATTCATGAGACTCTCAGAGGGGCTGATGATGGGATGATGTTTTCACAAAGCTAAAGGTCACCCAGTGCCATTTGTAAACTAGTATGTGATGATTTTGCAATTCATGGGCCATTTCTTCTTTGCCTCAGATTGCTGAACATTTTTGCATGTGAATAATACATGTATTGTTCAGATTCTGTCACAGTAACATTTTTAATTTAATAGATCTAAAAGTGTTTTCTTTTGTAAATTAATGTTTTTTATACATGTTGATTGAGATTTAAGAGCAGCAAATGCTGATTTACCTCTGAAACTATTACTGAGTCACAAGTGTAATGCAAAAGATGGAAGAATTCCTGACTCATTGCAAAGCAAATAGTTCACAGATTGTTGGACTCTTCTCTGCGCCACCTTCGTGACTTGAATATTTCAATTTTGATCAAAATATAGTACAGTAGGTTATGCTTTTCAAGTATTTACAGTAGGGTCTGTACATTAGCATGACTTTATATTCAGCTGACTGAACAAAATAACTAACTATGCATTCCATCTGTTTACTTTCCTGTCACTGTAGGGTTAAGCACCAAATTCACCTCAGATCCCTTCCCATTTCACATTCAGATATTTTTGCATTATTCATGTCATACTTCGTTTCTCCATGAATCTGTTAACTTCTTGAGTCTGGGAGTTATATCTAAGAGTTCTGGCAATAGGATGTAAGTCTGCTGTGTCTTTTCTCAGTTGTTTGCAATGCTCAAGTATAAAAACAAATTATTATTTGTTCAATATCAGAATACTTGACAAAAAAGAATAATCAAGTCTCTCTGTTTAAAGAAAAATAAAGCTGAGCTGAAGGAAATCCATCTGTAAATTAATCAGAAACAAACAGGAATTGCAGGAAAAGCTCAGCAGGTCTGTCAGCATCTGTAAAGCGAAATCAGAGTTAACGTTTTGGGTCTGGTGAGCCTTCCTCAGAACTTTTTTGCTTGGTGATCTGAGTATGAGAAAACTAGTTAATAATGCAATTTTCTAGATAATTGAATAATGAAAAAATAGAAAGATTCATCAAAATGAGCAACCCATGTTGAGAAAAGCTGACTATCTGGCCAAGATTTTAAGGCTTTTGGGGAATCACAAACTCATTAGGCGCTATGTTACCTACCGTGTCTCCCTGACTATTGCACTATTTGGCATTTAACTAATGGCAGGACAAGATGTGGAGAGACACTCGCCCCAAGGAGTTAGGCAGCTGATTCATATATATAAGGCCCTCTGAAAGGTGGTGTCCTGACATCTCTCTGCATGGTTAATCTGCCGGCTAAGTTGGCTTCCTAATGATGCCAACAGCATAACTATATGAGTCAAGAAGACTGGGAAGGATGGCAACAACTGCAGGTCCCATGACCTCCCTGGAAGGGCTTTCTCTCTGATCGTTGGCCTTGTGAATTTTTTTCAACTTTTTCTTAACTTACCTGCTGTAGGTCTGGTGTTTTCTGCACTCCTCAGTAATGACCATCTCTCCAATGCTTCTGTGAAGACTTTAGAGCCACTGGTCCTATGATCAGACAAGCTGCGTGAAGATGAAGGGCTTTAGCCCAAAACGTTGATTTTCCTGCTCCTCGGATGCTGCCTGACCTGCTGTGCTTTTCCAGCACCACTCTAATCCTGAAGCTGCATGAAGAGTTCACCCACCATCTTTAATTTAATTGCAGGCCACGAGGTGCCCAGTTAGGTATTCTTGCCAGCAAAGTGTGGACTTGGAACCTGCTTTTTATTCCAGCATCTGTGTCCAGGCACCCCTCATAAAAATTCAGCCTTTTATGTGAGTTGTTTCTGCCAGACATTTTGGTACTATCATTTACACGGAGAAAGATAATTTATGTGTGCTAAATCAAGTATTATTTCAAGCCTTGTTTAATGTCCGATTCAAAGTTATTAGGTGCAGGTTCCAAGTTAAGAGGCCTAGAAAAATATGTATGTTTCTGCTCAACAATGAGATATTCTGATTCATCAGTGTACATAATGTTTCACTGACATTTCATCTTTTCCGACTAAGCTTCATGGCAGTTTATCCATGAAGATCTGTGCCTCCTGGACCTTGCTAATTTATGTTAGCTTGCTTGACTTTCACAGATTTCTACCACGGCATTTGTCTGCTAGTGTAGAAACAGTTGATTGTCCAGAATCTGTTTTCTCTCTACAGTTTCCTTTAGGAATGTTAGCTTCCTTTTGTTCTGTATCTTTAACTTCTTGACCATTTTCCTAGTTCCATGATTTCCATTTTTTGGGAAAGTTTCTTCTTGCAGGATGTTTTTGAGATGAAGATGTTGTTTACTTACAATCATTTTTAAAAGTCTTCCAAGCTGCCACTCTCTTAACACTCAGCTTGGACATTTATTGCATTATGTTTCTGTTTGCAGCCACGTTTTATACAACTTAATATGGTTGAATATGTGATTCCTGCTCTTTTTAGCATTTTGTTGGGCTTTTAGGAGAGTGATTTACCATTGACTGTGTCAAGAATTTATGATGTTATTTTGCAGTATTGCCCAACTTTGGCAATGGCCTCAGATGTGCAGTGAATTGAATTGTCTGTTCTAATGTCAAGTCTTCATTTGATTGTAGAAACTCTAACAACTTCTCATCTCTCACACCAATTACTATGCGGTCTCTAATTATTTAATCTCTCTCTCTCTTCCCCCTGATTCATCCCCCTTCTCTCTCTCTCTCTCTCTCTCTCTCTCTCTCTCTCTCTCTCTCTCTCTCTCTCTCTCTCTCTCTCTCTCTCTCTCTCTCTCTCTCTCTCTCTCCCTGCTCCGCACACCCTCTCTCTCTCATTCCCCCTGAATCTTTCAAAGCTCCAAGCCTACAACATCTTGCTAGATGATATAAATCATTTCAAATTCTCCCAAATACAGAGATCACTGTTTAAATCTTGCCCATTCTATTACTAAAATTTTTTTCTGGTTAAATCATGATGAGACATATTAATCAATCGATCGCGGTCCATTGTATTTTTTTCCACCTTTTTTGCCATCACCAGCTGTTCACTCCACAGGTGTAAAATCTCCTGACTTGAGGGTGCTGCTCTTTTTGAAGCCATTCCAGAGCACATGAATGGCCACTTCCAGGGCTCCCGCTCTGGCCTCATTTACCAACCACCAATATTATCAATTAGTTGAGACTTTGGCAATGAATCTTCTCTACCAAAGCTGCTATCCTTATGGACTATCGTGTCTGACTGACCTGGGTGAGTACTTGAGTTATTCTTTCTTGCTGTTAAAATGTTCCAATTCTGTACTTTTCTGTCCTACTCTGTTGTTTTTGGATGGCTAATTCCATAGCTCGATTTCCTGCATTTTGCACGTTTGCTACTCTGTAGACTTGAAATCTAAGTCTTTTCGGGGCCTTTCCCTGTTTTTGGAGTCTTCTTTTCTATCTTTTATATTTCTTGATATCTTCCAAGCTCCTGTCCTGCCTTCAGAGTCTTTCCTTTATAGCTACATCTTTGGACTCTGTTTTAACTTTGGATCCTGGTTTTGGAGGTTTTTACCCTAGTTGTCACTGTGCTTCACCTTGCACATTAAGCTAATTCTGCCGCATGCAGATTGAGATGCCTGTCTGGAGAATTCCTAGGCTATTGATGTCTGCATGTATGTTGTCCCTGAGGCTACTTGCTCCTTATCTGTAAGGCTCTTCAACTCCTTACATGCTGTAAAACTGCTTTATTTACATCTGTATAGTAGGTTATCAAACACAGCTCCCTGTTGTAGTGTGTAAGACCTTTCTCTCTCCATGTTCTGACTTCTGGTCCTGATATCAGAGCCATGTGATAATTTATATCATGATGATTTATATTAACCTCATAAAATGACAATATAAGTGAGGAGAATTACATGTTGTCCAGTTTCCTAGAGTGATCAAACCTAATTTGATTTCATTCAAATTGAGCAGATCTGATGCACGTAAGTTCTGGATTTCTGAAGCTTAATTTCTGGAGTTTGATGTTTGTACATTTTTTAGACTTTAGTGAGACCTATTAGTGTACTAAATAAATTTTAAAATTATATAAAATATCTTATTGAGATAACTTGTAATATCCAACTAGTGTGCTGTTTTGATATGGTTTAGTTTATAACAAATGTATTTTGGGTAGTACGGAGTATTAAGATCAACCTGAATTCCTTTTGCATGCATTTTCTAAATTAATGTGATAAGTACCACACTATATTACAGTAATTCATGTGGTTAAAAAGAAGTACTTTATCTTCAACTGAGAAGTTTCTAAAATCTGAAACTTCTGGGGGATATACATGGTATATTTTTCTGGTACGGGCTGAAAATGTGTTGCTGGAAAAGCACAGCAGGCCAGGCAGCATCCAAGGAGCAGGAGAATTGCTCCTTGGATGCTGCCTGGCCTGCTGCGCTTTTCCAGCAAGACATTTTCAGCTCAGATCTCCAGCATCTGCAGTCCTCACTTTCTCCTCGAATATTTTTCTGGTATACAAGATTGGAATTCTGTGCATAAATAATAGTGATAAACTAGTTCAATATAGTTAAATTCTGGTACATATGACTAGTGTAAGAAATTTCCACCTCCCCAGAATGATATATCATTGCTAATAACATAATATTGAGGGCAAAAGCTGCTGCCACAGAAATTGTTGGTAGTATGGTATGGCTTGTACCCCTCTAATCTGGCAACCTTGGAACTAGCCTTCAACAGATGGACAGTTTGCTGACCAAAAAGGTCACCTGTCAATGTCGGTAATTTAAAAGTACTATGCAACTTAAAATGATAGAATTATATATATTCCCAAGTACACTTCCAGCTGCAGTCTGTGGTGCGGTCTTTGTGCTGCTAATGATAGTTTTGCTTTGAGTGCCAAATGGACAGAAAAATTGCAAGTGCCAGACTTTGGAGGTCTCTGGACAAAAGCATGCCGGATTAGGGAGATACAATTTGTAGTTTCCCTCTCTGGGGGTGAGAGAGCCTGATCTTGTTGTAAATTGCTCACAATTGTAAAGCTAATATCAGTATGCTTGTATTTAATTCTTATTGATTTGCTTCATCTGATTTTGGTCATGGTCTTCCCTTTTCTGTTACTGCATTTTGTCATGTTTTAAAGAATAACACCTAGTGGAAAATTGTATAAAAAGCAACATGAGGCGGTTGTGGCACAGTACTTCTAAACAAGGAGACCTAGGTTCACATTAAACCTGCTCCAGACGTGTTTCATAACATTTCTAAACAGGTTGATTTAGGAAAAATACATAAGAAAGAACTTTGTAATAAACAATAACAGAAAGTTCTATTGGCAATTTGATACATTGTTTAACACTGTTTCCATCTGTGTGACTCAGATATTTATCAAAATAATTCAACTACATTATTTGCCATGCAAAATAAATCTTTGTTATGTTTTCACAGTATTTTGGTATCCTACTTGTAATATTCTGTGTGGAACTAGCCTGTGGAATATGGAGCTATGATCAGGATTATTTGGTGAGTACCAATTGGATGTTTTAAAATCAAATTTATATTGATTACTTAACATTTTAATAGAACATTTAAACTCTTCACCTAAAAAAATGTTCTCCAAAGATCCCATGGTCTATATTACACAATTTATAGTCACATTCATTTTATTACGTGTTGCACACTACTTTTGCATCTGTGCTGAGGAGTATGCATATATTTTCAGGAAAGCATTTCAAAAATTTGGGAGGAAGTTTGCAGCAAAGTATAGTTTAGAAGTATGAAAGGTGATCTTATTGAAACATGCAGGATTCTGAGGGGTTTTGACAATGTAGATGCGAAGAGAATGTTTCCCTTCATCAGGGAACTTAGAACTGGGTGCAAAGTTTCAACGTAAGTTTCTTATTTATGAGATTTTGTTTTCTTTGAGGACCATTAATCTTTTGGGATTCTCAATCCAAGGGAGTGGTAGAAGCTGGCTTATTGAAGAGAAAATGAGGTCTGCAGATGCTGGAGATCAGAGATGGAAATGTGTTGCTGGAGAAGCGTAGCAGGTCAGGCAGCATCTAGGGAACAGGAGAATCGACGTTTCGGGCATTAGCCCTTCTTCAGGAATGAGGAAAGTTTGTCCAGCAGGCTAAAGTAAAAGATAGGGAGGAGGGACTTGGGGGAGGGGCGTCGAAAATGTGATAGGTGGAAAAAGGTCAAGGTGAGGGTGATAGGACAGATTGGGGTGGGGGCGGAGAGGTCGGGAAGAAGATTGCAGATTAGGGAGGCGGTGCTGAGTTCGAGGGATTTGACTGAGACAGGCTGGGGGGAGGGGAAATGAGGAAACTGGTGAAATCCGAGTTCATCCCTTGTGGTTGGAGGGTTCCTAGCTGGAAGATGAGGCGTTCTTCCTCCAACCGTCATTTCGCTGTGGTCTGACGATGGAGGAGTCCAAAGACCTGCATATCCTTGGTGGAGTGGGAGGGGGAATTGAAATGTTGAGCTACAGGGTGGTTGGGTTGGTTGGTCCGGGTGTCCCAGAGGTGTTCTCTGAAACGCTCCGCAAGTAGGCGGCCTGTCTCCCCAATATAGAGGAGGCCACATCGGGTACAGAGGATGCAATAGATGATATGTGTGGAGGTACAGGTGAATCTGTGGCGGATATGGAAGTTTCCTTTGGGGCCTTGGAGGGAGGTGAGAGGGCAGGTGTGGGCACAAGTCTTGCACCTCCTGCGGTTGCAGGAGAAGGTGCCGGGAGTGGAGGTTGGGTTAGTGGGGGGTGTGGATCTGACGAGGGAGTCACGGAGGGAGTGGTCTTTACGGAATGCTGATAGGGGAGGGGAGGGAAATATATCCTTGGTGGTTTGGAGGTGGCGGAAATGACGGCGGATGATGTGCTGTACATGGAGGTTAGTGGGGTGGTAGGTGAGGACCAGTGGGGTTCTGTCCTGGTGGCGGTTGGAAGGGCGGGGTTCAAGGGCGGAGGATCGGGAAGTGGAAGAGATGCGGTGGAGGGCATCGTCGATCACGTCAGGGGGGAAATTGCGGTCCTTGAAGAAGGAGGCCATCTGAGATGTGCGTTTTTGGAACTGGTCCTCCTGGGAGCACAATCAAAGCTGAGTTAGACAGATTTTGATCTATAATGGAGTTAAGCATTTGTTGATGCAGGCAAGAAGTTAGAATTAAGATTCAGAATCAGCTCAGTTGTGGTCTTATTGTATGGCACAGCAGGCTTGAGACACCAAATGATCTACCTATGCTCCTATTACTTTTTCTTATCGTGTACTTTCAACTGATACAGAAACTTTGGAACTATTTTGTGTTTTCCTTTTCATTTCTCTCATTCTATTACATTTCATATTGTCTTTTAAACCTGTTTTCAGATATTTTCAGTATTTTTAATTTCCAGAATGAATAGCTAAGAAAAAGCTTCAGTAATGAAACTACATGTTGAAATGATTACCGCATTAAATGAGTGATAAGATTACAGTTGATTCTGCATCTTTTTACAAATGAACTATTTATTTTAGAGAAATAGATACACTCCATCTATAAACTGCCTTTGTTGCCTTCATCACTTTGCCTTTTGGCTTCTGCTCCTGTCTGTTGTTCTTCGCTCTTGAGTTTCTCTTCCTGAATACATTTGTTTCTCTTTGCATCATCTGAGTTCTTTTTTTTTCAGTTGGAGGTGTAATGGAGTGGCAGATCAAGAACTGAGAATGACAAGTTCTGTTTCTGGTCATGGTTGGGATGAAAATGTGTGTATCCCAGACCTCCTTTCTAATTATCTCACTCTATCACTTATACTTCCTCTTGTCCTTTGAGTTTTTTGAAATTCTCCATATTGCTTTGTCTTTGTGTGACCTACTCAACCCATAATCCTCCTCCTCTTCATTCCACTACCAATCCTTAATTGTATCCACTGCTAACTGTTTCTGACTTCTTGCATGGTGAGAGCTACAGGTCCCTTCAATTATCTCCCCTCCATTTCTCCTACCCAATTTACTCAAGCTGGCGTTATTGGCTTTCCAATTTTAGCAAATGTTAAAAAGAATTCAGGTCAGGATGAAGAATTACACTGGAGGACAATTTTGAGCAGTGCTAAATGGATGATAAGCTGCCAGAGGAAGTTATCTGTCCATTATATAATCCCCTCAAATTGCTAAAATAAAGTGGAATCCATAAAAAGTATTGCTTTCTTCTTGATTACCACTCAGGCAGGGAGGTTAAAATTACTCTCATTATCTACTTGCTTTCCCTTATTTCTCTGCATGTCCTTCTCCTTTAGTGTTTTCATCTCTCACTCTGTCTCCTAATTTCATCAGTGGCAATAATTAGAAAGTTAAATTAGAGACTTTTTTTGCTGTAGAATTGACTTTTTTTTTGGGGGGGGGCAGGTGCGGTGGGTAGGGTGATATGGAGAGAGAGAGAGAGAGAGAGAAAGAGAGAATGAAAAATTAGTGCCCTAAGCTTCTCTATTGACATTTTTCAATTTCCTTTTCTAACTCTGGTGGATCATCCATGAAATTTCTGGTGAAATAGCCTGAACATCCATTTACACAATTTCTCTAGAGATCAGTGATCCATTATGAAATAGCATTAGTAATAGAGATGATGGGGAGTTCCACTTGACGTCAGCAGAGATAGGCCAAGCATGTAAAGAAAGATTAACTTTGTAGCAAGCGACGGTAATTGTTATCTAGACACGTATGCAGAAACTGAATGTGAAATTCCCATAGAATCTTTGGAAACTTGGTATAAAAGCATGGATTCCTTCCCAAATTACAAAGACTACATCATTGTGTAAAACCTGTGGTTGTACAGGTTTAAAAGGAACACAAGCCCATCTGTATAATAGAAAATTGAAATGATATCATGCCTCACAAATTGGACTGAAAAGGAGAACCACGTTTTACAAAAACTTTCCATGAAGGGAAACTTGGTAATAAAATGTAACTGGTATGCATTATAAGAATCAGATTAGCCTCAAATACACTCCTAATGTAGTCTTTTGACCTAGGGTACAAATAGGAGCTATCATCTTCTCACTCTACACTAGCTTTCCCAGGTAAATTTTATACCATGAAACGTGGATTCAGATTTGTCTCAAATTGCTGCCCTCTTATATATAATATTCTTACCTTGTGTCCACCCCAACACCTCACTGCCCCTTTATGTTGAAACTTTGAGTCTGATGATAAATAAGAATTAAAATAAATGAGGATGTAGTTTGACATTGAAGTGCATGAGATGAAGATGTTGTTTACTTACAATTAGTTGTTGCACTATAACCAAAGGCTGAAAGCATGTTCACTATTGTTAATCCCATCCATTTTTAATAGCTCAATAAAAAGTTTGTTCATTCTGAACTTGGAACAAATTAATGTCCTCTTTGATATTATATGTGAATTCCTCTGCCAAAAAAATCACCATTTAGTTTCATATGATTCGTGAGATTCAAAATGAAAAAAAATCATATATGTGCATAGAAATGGTTGAATAAGATATTCCAGTATGGCACAAAACCATTTTATCACAACAACCTGTCATTTTATCAGAATAGTTCATCAAATTATCTACATAGTGAAATACAAAATGTTATACACTGTAGAATATCTACTGCAAACATTTAACATTTAATATCAAAGCATACATGTACTGTTTGAGATTCAATAACTTGATTTTGTAGTAGTAGCTGTAAGGAAATTGAAATGTCAAACTGCCTTACGTGACAAATTATGGTGGATAATAGTTTTACTTTGTGTTTAAAAAACATTTATCATTTTTCTTCAAATGCATTTGTTCATTGTATGTTGAAGCAAAACACAGTCAAAAAGTGTATTACAAAGGACAGAATTGTTAGTTTTGGTAGCATGCTACAATTTGGACATAGGCAGCTAAAACAGCACAAGGATGGAAATCCTGTGACCTTCTATTGCAAGATAGTTCAAAAGGCAGCAACAGCAACAGTTCAGTTGCCTGCGAAATAAGATTGAGTGACAATTAAAGTAATTAGCTTTTTAATGACCATATGAAGCTACCCCAACAGCATTTTACTGGTATTAGAATGGCCCTCACCAAGCAATATTCCAACGATATAAATGCAGCTTCCCAGGAAGTGGAGGCTAGACTTTCCATCTTTCCTTTGTTACTGAGAACTTTATAGAGCTTCCCACAGAAGGGTCTAGATAGCCCCAACAGTGACAATGGCCACCACTGTCTCTTCAAGGCATGACATGCCTTCAGCATTCACCCCTCCATCACCAGGGACTGCCTATCATGGAACACTAAAAGAAAATTATCTCCAGCCCTTTAACAGAGCCTCAACATGGAGGCAACCTCAGCAATATCCACCTCCATTGGTCATGCTGCCAAAGCTAGGGAGGATACCATCCCTTTGTATGGATCAATAAGTTGGAGAGGAAAGCTTCTTCATGGAGTGGCATTCTTGGCAGTAGCTTCTTAAGTAGCTGCCACTGATAATACCTCAGACATGGTTCCACTGTCCACCCATATAGACAAGGAACGTCCAATTGGATCTTGCAATGAGACAATGGCATGTTGATAAAATGCCAGCTACGGATTTAACTAGAGAACTTATTTAGCTAGTCATGAATTCCTAATAATTCAGAATTGAAAAGCCACCACCTTTATTATTTAATGATTATTATTTGATCCATGTTCATTTATTCAGTGTTCCAATTTTTCTACCACAGTATTTCATTAGCTTGAGAAATTTGTCTGTTGAAAGCATTTATGTATAAAATACTTCTAACACCAACTAATTTTAATTATTACCATGTGTTAGTAATATGATTTTAAATGTGAATTTTGTTTTAAGATTATGAAATATAATCTCAGATTTCTAAACTGGTGCAGAGCATTTCAAACCTTCATTAGCCTTGTGAACTTATCTTTTACATTTGTTTGGGTGCTTCTTTATTTCATTTGCACAGGATTTGGCTGTTGCTTCATGTGCATCTAGCAAACAAATTTGGTTGGAATAACTTCATCATTTTATGCACATTTGAAAGAGAATGTTTTAAAATTCAGCTTTGTATAAAGCAGCAACTTTTCATAGATCCAAGTTGATCATTTCCAATATTTGAGTTAAAGGTTACAAACCAGCCTGCCATAAACACATCTTGTAGAGCTCAGGAAAGTTATCACCTGAAGGATGTGGGAAATGCTAGATGCATCAGTAAATGCATCTCAACTCCAAATCTTTCTTCCCATCTCTCCCTCTCAACATCCCCAGCCACAAATCTGCTGTGGTCTCTCACTGTCTCCACTGCAATCACTCTCTCCATCACAATTTTTCTCACCATTCTCTTCTGCAACCACCCTCACTCTCCTATCCACTCCTCTTTCCTATAAACATTCACTGTGATTGCAGTATTGCGATCTCTTCCATTGATTTCTCCCTTCCCTAGATCTTTCACCCAACACTTTGTCCTCCCATATTGCTTCCCACCATCTCTCAGTCCATTAGGTACAAGTTTTTAGCGATTGCTGAGGAAAGTGCTCAGCTATCCTAGTCTGCAGGTTTCTGTCACTGTCTTTCTATCCTGAGCAGTAAACAGCCCCTCAATCCTGTCAGTTGCCATGTGGGGAATGGCACAAAATAGTCTAATGAAGTTAAGTTCAGGAAGACCTCTGCATTTCTGGAACTTTTGGGCTTCAACTCTACAAATGTACACCAATTCCCTCCATACCTTTTGACAGAATTCGAAATATTAAAATAATAATATCACCTTCCAAATCAAAAAAACAACTTGGTGCGGCAGCATGTGATAATTTTGCAAGTCTTTGTAGAGGACAATAGATTAAAATTCTGTAATTAAATGGAAAATGTAAGTCTCTTCTTTGGATTTGTAATGTCAAAAGGCAAGACTTCCAACCAATGTAGACTTGTACATTGAACCCTATCATCTAATTCGGTGTCTGTATGTTTAATTCCCACAAATGAATTTACAACTCATCAATTTGATGAGAACTGTGAATTAGCCAGATTCTGAAACTTCACCTATGGCCTATATTTTCTATAACAGAGTAAGAGTTATTTAAGCAACTGGGATAATGCAAGTTATGTTTTTATTCGACATGCAATGCTATCCCGTACAAATAAAGTGAACTATTTAATCTTGGCCAATTTCCAACAAGTAACACACAAAATGAGAAAATTGCCTGCTATCTCAACTGTGCCCATGGTTGTTGTCTGGAATGATTTTCTAGTTACATGCATTCGTTCATGGAAATGTAAATGTTTGCTTTTGTGTCTCTGGGAGCATTCATTTGAAAGACATTTACACCTCAAAGTTAATGAAGAAACTCTATAGAAATGAAATGGTGATAGTACAACAGATATCCAAATCATTTGCTAAACAATTCTCAAGTCTACCTTTTATTCTGTGACTGAACTGGGTAAATATGTGTGTGACTCATAACCCTACTGAAATAGTGCTGGTGGATCAAGTGTTGCAGCAATTTGCTCCTGAGTTCATGGTTCAAGTCTTATTGCAATTGATGGAAGTCTTTTGTTTTTCAAGCTGTAAGTGACTTTCTCAAAAAGCAATGAGAGATAGTCAATAAATGTTGACTTTGTTAATAATGAGCCCAGAATGAATATTCCAAGAACAAATTTTTAAAATTCAGTTTGACAAGTTCTGCCTATTCCTAACAACATGTGCAAAAGTGAAACCAAGAATCTCATTGGCAGAGGGTAAACTCAGACGGTTTTTTTGTGTGGAAAGTAGAAGTTGCACACTGGAGTAGCAGGATGCGTTTTGCTCCGTTTGGGGTGAAGGCATTATTTAAAATTAAGCATCATTCAGTGCAGTACCAGAGAAGTGCTACATTGTTCATGCTTTAATCATTCAGATGATAAGCTATCTGCTTGTTTCAGCTGGATTTAAAAAATCTTCCTTACTTGGTTGTATGTAGATAACATAATTTGTTCTGGTTAGCTGATGATTAAATACCAGTCAGATTACATCAAATAAGAGACCTAATTTTAACCTCATTCTCCTGACTGGAATGGATGAGGCCAGGGGTTAAACATGAGGGAGGGCAGGGTTTTAACGATGTCTCCAAACCATTCCTTCCCTTTCTCCCAACTCCAGAATAATTGGGCCTTTGTCCGAAACGTCGATTTTACTGCTCCTCGGATGCTGCCTGAACTGTTGTGCTCTTCCAGCACCACTAATCCAGAATCCAGAATAATTCAGGCAAGGGAGGACTGGTTACCTCAAAATAGGGGCCCAGGGGGCATGTGGATGTGTTTTTGTGGTAAACTACATGGCAAAGTTGCATCCTGGTGATGTTATGATGCATAACCATTTTCACTGTAGGTTAAATATAGACTGCATGGTCTAAAACCCACCAGTGAATGCTGGCTGCAGTCATAGTACTGGCTAAAGAAGTGTCAGGTAACATCTGAATCATAGAGTCACAGTCATAGAGTCATAGAGATGTACAGCATGGAAGCAGACTCTTCGGTCCAACCTGTCCATGCCGACCAGATATCCCAACCCAATCTAGTCCCACCTGCCAGCATCTAGCCAATATCCCTCCAAACCCTTCCTATTTGTATACCCATCCAAATGCCTCTTAAATGTTACAATTATACCAGCCTCCACGCCATTCTCTGGCAGCTCATTCCATACACATACCACCCTCTGCGTGAAAAAGTTGCCCCATAGGTCTCTTTTATATCTTTTCCCTCTCACCCTAAACCTATGCCCTCTAGTTCTGGACTCCCCGACCCCAGGGAAAAGACTTTGTCTATTTATCATATCCATGCCCTTCATAATTTTGTAAACCTCTATAAGAGATGGAAATGTGTTGCTGGAAAAGCGCAGCAGGTCAGGCAGCATATAGGGAACAGGAGAATTGACGTTTCGGGCATTAGCCCTTCTTCAGGAATCCAGCAACACATTTCCAGCAACACATTTCCATCTCTGATCTCCAGCATCTGCAGACCTCACTTTCTCCTCAAAGATAAACCTCTATAAGGTCACCCCTCAGCTCCAGGGAAAACAGCCCTAGCCTGTTCAGCCTCTCCCTATAGCTCAAATCCTCCAACCTTGGCAACATCCTTGTAAATCTTTTCTGACCCCTTTCAAGTTTGACAACATCTTTCCGATAGGAAGGAGACCAGAATTGCACACAATATTCCAATAAAATCATGTGAGCAAAGCATAACAGGTCTTCAGTTGTCTTTGACATCCATCTGTTGTTCTGACTAGGTTGAGCAAAGTGTGTTGTCTTTTGTTAGTTCAACTACTTATTAGGGCACAACATAATTTTAATTGTTTTATCCGGTTTCTGATACGGCCAATCAAATGCTATATGTGTATTATACTTAAATGAGCTCAGAAGTAAGATTTATTATAAACAGAACTTTGTCAAAGACAATGCAAAAATGGTTGATGGACTTTGTTTGAAAATGCAAACATAAAGATTAACCTCTCTAAATAACCCCCCCCCCCCCCCCCCCACACACACACACACACACACACAGTCAATAAATCTTAGTTATTAAGATTAAAAGAATAAACTTTGAAATGTACAGATGGCTGTTGGTCTGACGTTCCCAGTTGTCTCTGGGATCTTGGCAGAAGCAGCTTGCTCAGGAAATATATTTCCAAGATTTCTTCCATTGCTCTTCAAGAGGGCAATCAGGTTTCATCACAAAGGTGCTTCAGCAATAAGAGACCCAGGCTGATTTGCTTGTTCTTTTACAGGCTTTCTCCAAATGAAAGTCAGAGTCTGCTAAACACCTTTCAAATGCCTTTAAACACAGTTTTAAAAAAAAAGGGGTGTTTTCCTGAAAGTAAATTCAAGCAACCAGGATCAGCAAATATCTGGAACCAAGTGTTTTCCAGGAAATGCCTTGCTTTTTTTAAAAAAGTTCCATAACATATCTTTGCATTTGAGCTTATAAAGAAAAGAAAACAATCCAGGCATTCATAATCCTTTAAACTCAAGCGGCAAAAAAGTCATAGCACTGTGCAACTTGGGAGTCAAAATTTACTCTGATGTTTCTTAATTGGTAGCTGCTGCAGTTCATTTTTTACTTACAAGAAATTTTGGAATGTAATAAGTACTGCTTTTTATTTTAAAAAAATCTTCAGTAAATGCCATAACACCTTTGTCAGATAAAGTGCCATGCTGAAATTGGCATAGACATTTCTGTAAATTGCAGATTTAAAAATATTGCCAATTAGCAAACACTTTCCTTCACAATCTATTTAGTTATTCATACAATTGAGTGTAAAATGATTATAAAGTAAATAACAAAATATTTATCATAAAATCTAAAATCTGTTTCTAGATGTCATCAGCATGCAGTGTCTAGCTAATGCACTATGCAGTTACACTGCATAAGTTTGTAATGTGATTTCTCACACAGTAACCTTCTGTTCTCATTTATGCCATCTGGTGGAGTTATTGAGCAGATGCCAAACTGAAATTGGCAAATCAGAAGCAAATCACCCCAGGCTCTTGATGGACAACTCAAAATTAGGTTTTATTTTCCTTTTCAGTTATAGTCTCCTTATCACGTGAACTTGGAGATTGGCAATCCGCCTATTCTCATGTCCCTACCAGACTATTATAGATGACAAGAGGTTGAGACACTCTAGACTTGCAGAAGTAATTCAACGGTCAATTAGTTTTTCTCCAATACCTTCCTGTGATGACACACAAGAAATGAATATTTCCTATATGGAGAATTGTGGCCTTAAATATATATATTGCCAGTTCAATCTTTAACATGGGTGGAAATTATTCCCTTCTTGATGTAGCAAGGGTAATGACAAGAAAGATATTAAAGTTTGTCAAGAATGAAAAGATTCAGATTTTTGTTGTCAAGAAAAGTTTTCCCCTTGAGGTTTAAATGGTAACTTCAGAATCTTTCCCTGGAGAGATGACTCCCTTACTTCCATGTGTTTCCATCTAATTAAAATTCCCATTCACCTTGTTTTCCTCCCACTTAGAACATTACTGTCTTCCATTGAGAAACTGAAAGGTGCAAATTCCCGACAAGTAATTCAGAGTAGGTTCCTGGTGGTTGCAGCTTTTTTGAGTTATTGTCCTAGTAATCTTGCAACTTCCTCTTCAGATGCCTTTGCATTCAACATGTTCACCATCCTCCATTACTTTGCATGCACAAAAATCAGCCAACTACCAGCCTTGCCTCATCACTGTGCTTGCTTTCAGTCCAACTCACACACCCCTCAGCTCTTCAGTATTTTACTTTGGAGCTCAGGGTCACCTTTGACCTGCATGGTTCTGATGGTTAATTTTCCTTGCAGAAAGACAAATCCATCTATGCAGTTGATATCCACACACTCATCTAATGGTTCTTAACTTGATTTCTTAGCATTCACTCACTTTGCACTTACTTGAAGGCTGCCATCCCCTGTCTATTTCACATTGTTTTCTAAGCCCACATCTCTTGTTGTCAGCACATATACCATCTTCTCCTAGGTACTATCAGCTCTCTGGAGGGTCACTGGACTTGTTAATTCTGATTTCTCACCAGAGATGCTGCCAGTCTGCTGAACTTCTCCAGCAATTTCTATTTTTATTTCTTCCTGACTTCAGCACTGACATACAGGCTGACAGCCTCTGTGAAGGTCACATAGCACACAAAGAAAGCAATGTCTTCAGTGCTCAGTTACAGACTACTGATCTCTGACTTCCATTACTTTTCAGTGCAGTGGAGGAGGTAGGCAGCTTGTGATGGTTGAAAATACTGAACATTCAACCCATTGGTCAGATAGGGGTGAACACCTCATTGAATGGAACGATAATATGTCAACATCAGACCCGCAGCACATGCCAGCAGTTTATGCAGCAAAGGGATTGCATGTACTTGAAGAAAATAGTGATTTGTGAAAATCAAAGGGTAGCAGTACTTAGTGGAATGAAGAAGGCAGTAGTCAGTCACAGGTACTACCAGTTAGTCAGGCGCTCATCCTATTCCAGCTCAGGATGATGGCCATGGTCATTCAGGCATTTGATTCTACCACAGTCTGAGGATTGTATCCATGCAGTACAGGGATTGGGCCACAATTAACTTTGCAGGTCAATTGCAAGTATTTTAGGGCTTATGGGTCGACCAATCGGGGTACTTTGATACTTTAGTCTGGTCTGTTTGGGCTGTCCTACCAATTCAGTCCTGATGGTTTGGTCAGTAATGGTCAGGAGAGTAGTCCATGGAATTCTGGGGAAAGCAGACAATTCATGTCTGGGGTGAGCTTTGTTGTATTGAACCACTGACTGCACTTCTGAGAGGGACAATTTCAAGTCATACTTCATAGTGAATAGGAGGGAACTAAGTCTCCTGGAAGAGGACAGTTTAAACAGGTCATGGTAGTGTGCCCTCTACATGAAAAGAATGGCAGGCAAACAAAGAAATGAGAATTTACAAAGACAATGCATGCTATTGAGTCTAGACTAATAAATGTGTGCTCTTAAACCTCGTGCCTGCAACACACATGTTCTGGTTTATATGTATCAGAATTATCTGGAGCCGACATCATTGAACTTTTTATCAAGATGTTGGTATGTGCTATGTGGTTGATATTTTACACTTTGCCATACTAATCCTAAAAGTCACAGTTTAATTATAATGATGTCACTAAGAGGTCATTCTTTATTTCAGATCTCCATTCAAAGGTCTGATGTGCTTGAGCTGAAGACTAGAATGTCTCATTATGGTATGGCCAGGTACCAGTGGTTAACTCATGCCTGGAATTTCTTTCAGAAGGAGGTAGATTTTACAACTTGACATTTAGTCTATTAGTATTACTGTTAAGTTTGCTTGTGTGGTGGGATGCGATATTCTTTAATGATACATGTGTTTATATGCTTTGTAAACTACATTTTCTGTCTGGAGTGTGCTGCTCGCTAATGGCAGACCCATTACTGTCAATTTGGAAGAGCACTGAGCAGAAAAGAAAGTGAGAATTATTTTATGATAATGGAATCTAAATGCAGACTTTAGAAATTTTATCCTTTTATGAAAAGTGCTTTTGTGAATTATTTTACATTCTTTTTTATGTTCAATTTATGAATGAATAATTAGTTAGAATACAGCTGATATCTTACAGGTAAATTATGTTTTTTAAAAAGTTGAAGGCATTGTTATTACATTCTTCCAAAGTGCTAATTGCATTTTGTATTATTTATGGGAGAGTTAAGTTGAAAAAGGAGAGACTAAAAACTATTCACTTGTTTTCAACCTCAACAATAACACCTTCAATAGAATAGACTGTTCAAATGTGCTTCACAGGAGCATTACAAAACAAAGTTTGACAGTGAGCCACATCAGGAGATATTAGGGCAGATGGTTTTAAGAAGCATTTTAAAAAATACAAGAAACATTAAGAGGTGAAATACCTTCTGGGAAACAATTTCAGAGCTTAGAGCCTTGGCAGCTGATGGTATGGTCACCAAGGATGAAGCACATGCAGTTAAAGGGGTTAAGATCATCACATGGGGTTGGGCCTGGAAAAGGTTGGAGAGATAGAGAGATGAAACAGTGAAGAGATTTGAAAATGAGAATGCAAACATTAAAGTGTGAGTTTAGAATTTGATTAACCTGATGAGAGAAAACAAAATCAGATATATTTGCTCTTTGGTTTTGAATGAAAGGCTTCTTGCTATCATTTTCACATCAAATTTGCCATAAAATATTTACATTGAGGTTTACTAATTGTGAATTTGTGTCAGAGACTACAGTGTTATAGCAACAAACTGAACTTGCATAGCTCCTTTAATTTTAAAAGTGACCTAAGGAGCTGAACAAAAGAAAATTGGGTGAGCAATGAGCCTTTTGAAGAGGTTAGGACGGAATAATTGTTGTATGTAGACTTCCAAAATGTGTTTAATAACGTGCAATGAAACAAGTTTGTCAGCAAAGTTAAAGCCTATGGAATGAAAAGGACATTGGCAACCCAGAATCAAAGTCTGTTGAATGATTTAGGAAATAGTAGTTGTAAACTTTCTTTTATGGATTGGAGGAAAGTATACAGGGGATTTCACAGGAGTTGGGTTTCAGACCATTATCTTTCTCCATCTATATTAATGACCTAGTCTTGGGATTGCAGTGCACATTTCAAAATTTGCAGTTCACCAAAATCTTTGAAATATTATGAACCATGAGAAGGAGATTGGTAGAAAGGAGACATAGACTGGTTGAATCAGAAGGACGAGGAGGTATGTGTGCACAAATCTTTGAATGTGCAGACCAGATTGAGAATGCAGTACAAGGCATGTGAGATCTTGTAAATGTAAATAGACAGGAGAATATGAAGGCATTGATAGTTAACATTTGTAAAGAACTGGTCTGGCCATTACACCTTTTTAATAATTATGTGAAGGTATTAAAGAGTGTAGAAAAGAATTATGATAATTATTCATGGATGGATTAAGGAAGCTGGAGCTGCTCAACATAAGAGAAGAAAGGGATGCCAGGAGATTTGATAGAAGTTTTCAAAAATTGAGTGATATGGGTAAAGTGGATAGCGGGAAACTGTTCCCCATTGCAGGATAATTATCTGGAGAGGAAAAGGTTCCACTGAAACAGGGTATTAACTGGAGAATGGGACGAGCCTAGTTGCTTTGCCAAGATGGACATAATAAATCTGCTGAAACTTCTCTTTGCTGCAACCAATCTGGTTCCACAATGAACCACTTTTGAAGTGTAATTAATGTTTCATTTGCAGTACTGGGGAATGCAAATTTGCACCAAATAAATAATCAGATCATTTATTATGGTTTAAGAATTTGTTGTGTCAGAAACTCCCTGCTGTGTTTTGAATACAAACTTTATTACAATTGAGAGGTTTGTTTGAGATGGAACAAAATGTATAACATTTTATTTCAGTAAAAAATCATTGAGTATCAAGTTTAATAGAAACATTTCAAGAAGCTTAGAGTGCTATCAATTTTACTTTTCCCAGTTCAAGTGTTGCGGAGTGGCATACTTTTCAGATTGGTTGGAAATGACAGAAATGGAGTGGCCTCCTGACTCCTGCTGCATTAGAGAATTTCCTACGTGCTCTAAACAAGTCCACAATGGCCAACATATTGAGATTTATCAAGAGGTAAGTGGACTAACTTCTTGCAGTAGTTTTTAAATAGACTATAATTTCTGACTAAGCAATGTGGTAAATGGTTTTACATAGGTGTGTTTCTCAATTCAAGTGGTATGCACTTTCTACATAATCTCTTAATGGTAAACTCAATCTCACAATTACACTTAGTTCCAAATGCAAATTTGGATAGGTGCTGGAATTGGAAAATTATATGTAGTTGGAAGTTAAATGTGGTGTTGTTAAATCAAGATAGTGGTTCTGGGGACCTACTCACAGTTCTGGAAAAGCTCCTTGGTCACTCCAACCCATTGAAAAAGGGAAAAAGCAAAGAATGGTACATAACTATACAGTCCATGAGCATGTTTCTGTGGGCAAGTTATGGATCAACCCAGCAACCATTTCACTTGATGGCTGCTAAAATTGTAGTGCTGCATGAGGTGTGTATCACAGCCCTGTTTACCACTCTAATGCAGGTAGGCTACCACAATGTCTGGAAGAAGGCAAAAGCATGTTTTGAGGTTACAGCAAATTCATATGGTCATTGGTTGTTCCAGACATTTGCTTCATTTTATATACAGTTGTACGTGTGACAGATGGCACAGCTCTGCATTGGACTACTTGCTGATAGAAAGCTGATTAAGATGGATTCTTTAAGATCTTTGTCAGGTCGTCATGCCAGCACCTGTAGATAGCTTTAGTGATATTTCAGTGGATGCAGACAATTAGACATTGCCATCTATTGATCATGTTGATGAGTTTTCTTTCATACACCATTGCTCAGGATGATACTAAGTTGAATATCTCTGGATAGCCATTCTTAGCAACATGATTAGTAAAGCCTTTACATTTCATGCTTGCGACATAAGTGTTTTTTTGTTAATGTCAATCTCCCTTTGCCAAAACAAGGAATTTGCCTGTGGATACTGGCAGATGGGCACACTACACCTTTGGTGCTGCCTGATTTATAAGGCATCCATCTGTCTTTCCTAAAATAAACTCAAATAAAAAGTGATTCAGTGTCAGCAGACAAAAACAAAGTGCATTCAGAGCTTTAAAAGTTAACGGCAGGGAGGATGGTTGCTTTTAGTGGGATCTCACAAAGGCATGGAACTGCTGTACATTGTGGGCTATGGGCATCTTGTGATGTCCAAGATATAGATGGAATATAGAGACAGAGCTGCAAACCGTAAGGAGCCAAGATGATGGAGGGTAACCTTTTACAAGACTGAGACCTTCAGTTTTCTCATAGCAGAGGTTGGGTCAGTGGCAGGTTTGTGATGCCAGGGCAAGGCTAGAACGATTGGTGTTCGAACTTACTGAGGGAAGCTCATTACGGATTTCAGGAAAGTGTATGAATGTGTTTCAATTACCCCTGACATGGGCAATCCCACACTTCACATGAATGTCTTGCACTGAAAAGGTCACCATGGTGGAGTAAGGCAGAGATCAGGGCAAGACATAAGCCAGGTTCACAGTTCTGCAGAGGTTAATGGAGAGGATTGGAGAGAAGATTATAAAATGCTGCCAAGATGGATCACTGGCAAATCATCGGAAGATGATATTGCTGTGGCTTGGAACAAACCTACCCGACTTCTGGCCATCATATAGTTAAGGAGGTTCTAGTGCTGAAGGATAGAGCAACATCACCAGCAGCCACAGCCTGTGGAAGGGTAAAATCCAGACACCTGGGTGCAATGGCAATGACCAGCATTACCCCATGACAGAAGGCAACGGAGTGCTGCACTGCACCTGCCTTCACTTGGCTGAATGTCAATGCAGGAGGCAACTCTGAGTGGGCTGGAGGTTGGGTCCTATGGAAACTTGGAGAAAGTGAGGACTGCAGATGCTGGAGATCAGAGCTTAAAAATGTGTTGCTGGAAAAGCGCAGCAGGTCAGGCAGCATCCTGCTCCTTTGATGCTGCTTGACCTGCTGCGCTTTTCCAGCAACACATTTTTAAGCTCCTATGGAAACTTACTTTCGAAGAGGACCTACAACTGAAAGGACTGGGAGGTAATCACTTGCAGGCTGCTCTGACGGTCACTGTGGTCCTGAGCTTTTTTTCTAGGGCTCCACTAAGGACTTCTGAGGTATCTTCTGATCAGCCACAGTCAACTGTTCTTGGGAGGTCACTAATGCTGTCTTCTGACGAAGCCATGAATTTGTGAGTCTTCCCCTGTCTGCAGAGAGGCAGGGAGCCAGGCCAGTGGGATTTGTTGTAACAGCCAGTTTCCATGGTGTCAAGAATATTGTAGATTGTCATTAGAGTGCCAGCTGCTGTTGCCATCAGAAAGGGATTCCATTCCATGAATGTGCAACTAAAATGTGACTAAACCAGCCTAATCCTCCAGGTTTGTGCATAATATCTGGGAAGCTTTCGCAATTTCTGCATCCTGAAGCACAGTCAGATGGCTTAAGTTATTAATGCGTCTCTTGATTATAGGACTGGGTGCTGGTAGACGAGAGCCACTCCCAGTAGGCCTGGCTGATGACAGTAGCAAGGAGTCCTCATATTGACAGTGGAGAGAGGTCCAATACTGCATAAATCTCCTCCATGTGGGCCACCATCGCTCATGCTCCAGATGTGGATTATGTTTCCTGAAAGCTTTATCAGGCCAACATAAGGACATTTCTTCCTTTCTCTCCTTCCTCTCCTTCCTCCCTCTCTTCTCTCCTTCCTCCCTCTCTTCTCTCCTTCCTCCCTCTCTTCTCTCCTTCCTCCCTCTCTTCTCTCCTTCCTCCCTCTCTTCTCTCCTTCCTCCCTCTCTTCTCTCCTTCCTCCCTCTCTTCTCTCCTTCCTCTCCTTCTTCTCTCCTTCCTCCCCTTCTTCCCTTTTTCTCTCCTCCCTTCTCTTCTCTTCTCTTTTCTTCTCTCTTCCCTCCTCTTCTCTTCTTCTCTCTTCCCTTCTCTTCTCTTCTTCTCTCCACTTCTCTTCCTTTCCTTTTGTGTTTTCTAAACTCCTAAAAACTTTAAACGTTTTTTTAAAGTTACTCTGTTGGAATCAGCTGAGAATGGAGGCAAGCGTGTCACAGGAAGGTGAGTCCTGGTCACAGGTAGACAAGGCCCCTTGTGGACTGGAGGCAAGGGACTGGAGGCCATTGCAAGGATCTAAGGTTCCCTTGCAGACTGGAGGTATGGTCTTGAGTTTCAAAGCCAGGTGTGGTCTGTAAAATTGGCTCAGTGCATTCTGGAGGCTGGGTGCCACCGCAGGGTGCCAGGGTGGATGCATTGTAAATTGTATATTTTTTTTCCTTTTTTTCCTTATGCTAGGAATTTTATTATGTGGTCATAGAGATGTACACCGTGGAAACAGACTCTTTGCTCCAACTCACCAACTCCACCAGGTATCTCAAATAAATTTAGTCCCATTTACCAGCATTTGGCCCATATCCCCCTCAACCTTTCCTATTCATATACCCATCCAGATGCCTTTAAATGCTGTAACTGTACCAGCCCCATCCAAAGATGTGCAGGTTAGGTGAATTGGCCATACTAAAATTGCCCATAGTGTTAGGTGAAGGGGTAAATATAGGGGAATGGGTCTGGGTGGGTTGCTTTTCGGAGGGTCGGAGTGAACTTGTTGGGCCAAAGGGCCTGTTTCCACACTATAAGTAATCTAATCACTTCCTCTGGCAGCTTATTCCATATATGCTTCACCTTGAGCATGAAAAAGCTGCCCCTTAGGTCCCTTTTAAATAGCTCCCCTCTCACCCTGAACCCATAGTCTCTAGTTTTGGACTTCCCCACTCTGGGAAAAGACTTTGTCTGTTTACCCTATCCATGCCCCTCATGATTTTATGAAACTCTTTGAAGTCACCCCTCAGCCTCCAATGCTCCAGGGAAAATATCCCCAGCCTATTTAGCCTCTCCCTATAGCTCAAACTCTCCAACTCTAGAAATATCCTTGTAAATCTTTTCGATCCCTATTTTTTGAAGTTATTCCAAATGCTTAATTATCTGTACCTAGGTATCTTGTACCTAAGGTAGTGCCGTAAATGACAACTTGTAAACTTTTCGCTGTATTCGTTCACTGTGACAATAAAGCTGATTCAATTTGATTTAGTCAATCAGACCATATAGTGTTCTGCACAGCTGTCTGTCTTCATGACTACTGTAACCAATCACCTTATTCCCTTGGTATCCCTGTTGCTCTGGAGATTTTTCTCTTTTGGAAATCTTACGTTATATTAGATGAGCATATTCGGAGATGACACCACCATTATCCAATGGATGGCACAATTCCAAACACACCCAACTATCTGAGAGAATGAAGTCCTTTATATCTTGCTTATGTATTGCCTACCTCTTACCCTGAGAGTGAGTTATCTGGCTATGGAGACTGAGTTAAGGAAAGAATCTCTCCTGCCTCCACCCTGCAGAGCTTTGTCAGATTTTTATGTCTCATATAGTCTCTTCTTTCCTGCAAAGTACAAATACAGGCCCAATCTCCTTCATCTCACCTCATTCAACAATCCCACTATGCCTGTAATCAGTCTTGTGAGTTTTAGTTGCAGAGCCCCCAGGTAAGTCTAACCTTCTCTAGGTAATGAGAACAACATTAGGCACTCATATTGCGGATGATGTGAAATAACAAATGATTTGTAGCTGGAGGACCATTCATCCAGCCATGCCAGCACCTTATGGCATAATGAAACCACAGAATACCTATCTGTAAATGAATGTATATTTATAGGAGTCCAAACTATAGATATTGAATAAATAGCCATGTCTCTCGGGTGCCTCCAAAATCTCTTCTTTGTCTATCACTCTGCACCCCTCTGACATCTGCCTCTGAAGTGGAGGCAGTGTACTGATGCCATGTCTTGTTAATTGCAATGACTTTGGCAGATGGCTTCTTAGCTTAGAGGTTCTTAGCCTGCTAAGCGTCTCCTGCACAAGTGCACTCTCTTCTGCGTAATCTACTGGAGGTGATGGGGTCAATGGGGGAGGGGATATGGAAAGGCCATCTCGGGTCCCTGGCTGGTGCATCTCTTGCCTGTTGGTGTCCAATGGGCACCTCCTTTGAGGAGAAGGAGTAATGGGAGGAAGGCTAAGGTTCCTTGTCTCCTTCTTACCTTGCTATTGATGCACTGTATCTGTGGCTATAGTGGTGGATTGCAGGTCCAAACACACATTGTGTTCTGCTGGGCCTGCATCTTCAAGGTAGCCACTGCTCTTTCAATGGAAGCATCCTCGAGCAATGACAGGACATAGATCTTGCATTGCCAAGTCACGTCTTTAGTCCTGTTGAGTAAATGATTAACAAGTCTATTGTTCTGCAACTGGTAGAACCAGTGGGTTTACTGTAATTAAATTTTCAGAAGACATTTATTAAAAGGAATATTAATAGGAAAGTTATTGAGGAATATTTAAAGGGACAGAATTCTTAAAATATATCTGGAGCAGCTTTTCAAGCCAGTGTGTAGAAGGCCCTATGAGAGACGGGGCAGTCCTGAACTTAATTTTAGGTCAGGAAGCCAGGCAAGTAGTTGAAATAACGGTGGGAGAACATTTTTCAGACAGCGATCATAACTACATTTATGAAAAAGGATGGATCTGAATTCAAAGTTCTAAACTTTTTCATTAAAATAAGAGCTGGTACAATAGAGCCAAAGTGGATTGGGAGCCAATAGTTTTGGGTAAATCTGCGTCAGAACAGGGAACATTCAAGAAGGGAATAGGAAGAGTACAGGGCCAGCATATTCCAATGAAGACAGAGTAGGGTCATCTAATTCTGTGAACCCTGGATATCAAAGAATGTACAGGATAGGATAAGAAGAGAAAGGGGACCTTATGGCTTCTACCCACCATCAGGAAGGGGTGGACTACTGAGCAATCTGCTGCCCTTGCTTCCAGCACTTTCTCCCCATTTAACCCATCCAATCTCCTTTGTGCTATAATTGGGAAGGTGTTCTACTGGCAGTAACCATTATCTGCCAATGGTATCCCTCCTCAGTGGAACTGGTACATTTCAGCAGGCATCTGTTAGACAGTGGGATTCCATGCACAGGGTCTTTGATCCCAGGGGAAGACTCACCACTGTTCAGTAAAGTGCCTGAGTGACACCTAATATGAGAGGCCTTCCTAAAACTAGGAAAGTCAGGGCTCTTGTCATCTCTGCAGTTAGTGATGTAATCTCTATCAAATCTCTACTAAAGCTTGATGTAAACAAAATGAGAGAATGAAAAAGGAAAAGTAAAAGCTTAGTTCATTATTTCCTGGCAGAAATCACTTCGACATAAACTGTGAAATGCCTAAGAGATCTCCTTTGGCAAATATCATTTATTTGTTGACAAATAGCACTTGCGCGCTCTCTCTCTCTCTCTCTCCCTCTTTCCCTCTTTCTCTCCCTCTTTCTCTCTCTTTCTCTCTGTATGCTGCTTGACCTACTGACAAAATCTTCAATAATAGACTGGAAATGTACAAGTCTTAATATTGATTTATTTCAGTACACAGTATACTTTCTTTAACTCTGAAAGCTCAGTTTATATGGTTGGATAAAAGAAACTGTGCAAAATGATCAAAAACAATGAAACCAGTAACATTCCATAATATATGCATGATCCCTCCTTTTAGACTACTACCCAGGCAGTAAAGGCAAACATTACGCCTCTGGGCCCTCCCTCCCTCCATTATCCCTCCCTACTGAATCCTTTTGTGTTCTTCTGCTCTTATTTTCTTAGTTTGCTTTAAACCTTTCCGAGCTTTTACAATGATCTTTCAAAAGCAAAGCCTAATGTTACTTATTCACTACTTCCCAATTTATTTCTCTCAGCATTAGTTTTCTTTCTCTTGATGCTAATCTTTGCTTTTGCAATAAAATTATGGCTTTCAGATGTTACTGCTAGCAGCGTGAAGAGCTAAAACCCTGGCTCAGGTTAAATAGCATTTAATTCAATTTGCAGTAATATGATCATGACTGGAATGTATTTCAATGAAGCTTTTTGTTACTTGGAAAGAAGTAAATCATTCACAACTTGTCAACAAATAAATGATATTTGCCAAAGGAGGTCTCTTAGGCATTTCACAGTTTATGTCGAAGTGATTTCTGCCAGGAAATAATGAACTAAGCTTTTACTTTTCCTTTTTCATTCTCTCATTTTGTTTACATCAAGCTTTAGTTAGTGTTCATATTGTACATGTGAAAGTTCCCACGGCAGCATCATAAAGACACAGTGGCAAAACAGTACTCACATCTTGTGAGGTCTTTTTGCCTAGTTACGTTTTAAAATAAATATGGAAGTATAAAGACCTGTTAATGGTACCAGTTAATTATATGGAGTAGTGTAAACAGATTTATTTTATACTTTGTCAAAATGCACGTTCATTTTTGCAGTTCTTACAGCATTTGTTTTCTAAAGCAATAACTTGACATGGACAGATGAATCTGAGAATAAATTCTAGATTTATAGAGGATTAAAACTTGTATTATAATTGTTTCTATGCCAAATTTTGTTTTCAATATTTGAGGTTTTATGTGAATATAGAATACATATTTTGATAACTGTTTCCATGTTGAAAGCATCTGCACCATTTTCTTTGGGGCATTCATTTACAATCCTGTTCAGAGGCTATTGTTGAAAAGACTTTAATAATGCAGTAAATACTGCTGATGGCTATTTAGGTGTTAGCCGTAACTTGTTTATAGATTACTAAAATATTACTTAAGTTATTTAAAGATTTGAAGAAAGAACTGCACTAGAAACCGTTGCCCTTAATTTCTATTTGTGAGCGCAGTGGCATAGTGGTAATTCAAAATAATTCAAAACCCTAGCTTAATGTTTAATCTGTATTCAAATACCACTAAGGCAGGTTTGAAAGTTGAATTGAAAGAAAAATGCCACCACTGTTGATTGGCATAAAAAACCGGTTCACTAATGTTCAATTAGAGATGCCCACATCTGTGAATTAAGTAGAAAAAATATTGCCTTGATACTACTTTATATTATTTTTTGCACACTATATTTTAACTTTTGGTTTGCCTTTGCCTTCTGTGTGTCCACTATCTTACCATTCTAGTTTTATCTGAAAGGCAAAGAAATAAAATTTGCTCCTTGACTGGGTGAAAACTGACATGGAATCAATCTGCCAAACCTTGACCTAATTTATGAACCAACATTCAATAACAAGAATTTGTTAAATAATGCGATAGTGGCAGGTTGCTGACAGCAAAATAGACAAAATGATTTAGTTAGTAGCTTTCAAATAGTTAATTTACTGTGAATAATTCTGAGGTAATGACTTATGTCCTACAGAATATTACATTTTTTTTCAAACCCTGGTAACGTCAATTGAAGTCTGTCAAGCAAAAAATTATATCTAAGATATTATGAAACTCAATCCTTTGGGAATTAGATCCAGGTATTTGAAAGGCTGTTTAAGTGCTAAGCATGTTAGAACCTCAGATATCATGCCATCAGAGGTAATTCTGAAATGCCTCTGCTCTATTTATTGTGTACTGAAGGTGACAACTAACCTTCAATCTACTTACAAGTGAGTGCTACCAACTAATATAAAAACATAAGGTGATTTAGAAAAATGCCATTGATACTGTGTGCTTTTGGCAAGATTTATGATGTTTATAAATCCATTGTGCTTTTTTTTTGGTGTTCAAATCTGTGGACATGCATTCCATAAAATGTACTTAACAGGAAATCTAAGTTGGCATTACATTTAGCAGCACAGATTTCAGACAGTAATCTGCTACATTGCATTTAATTTACACTGTGGCGTAAAGAAGGCAATATTCATGTGGCATTTGAGTTGCTGTCATTATTATAATTTATTGTTAAGTAGATAAACGTCTTCATAGGAAGTCCCTTGGGAATAAGGATTATTTTCTTCCACTTCGGTGTTGCAGATCTTCAGGTCATTAAATAATCCTGTGCTAGATCTGCACACTCTGCTAAAGGGGCTTTTGAAACTCCTAGGGTGCTTGGGATTTTGCAAATTCTGTTTGCTGTTTGCCCTTGACTTCCATCTGGGTTGTCCGAGACACTTGATCTAATGGCAACGTAGGGGACTCTCTCTCTGGACTTGGGCTGGAGACTCCATGAGTCAATGGGGATATTGCATTTTTATCATGGAAGTTTTAAGAATGTTTGTGAAGCATTTTCCCTGCCCACTTTTCTCGAACAAAGCCCAGAGTAGAAAGTTTGTTTAAGAAGTCTTATGTCAAATTAACAGACAATGAGAACCCTCAATGCAGCTAACTGTGACCAGTGCCCCACGATGTTGACCTGAGAGAGGACACTGAAACTAGAATGTTAATCCTGCCATTGGATTTGCAGAATGTTGCAGAATCATCACTGGTGATACTTTACAAGGAATTTGAGGCATATTTCTGTATGTTATCCATGTCTTTGATGCATATGTAAGGACTGATAACATTACTGGTTTGGAAGCCATGAGCTTAGTGTCAAGCTTGAAGTTTTGTCGTTAAATACTCTGGGCTGAATCTTATCCAGAAGAAGTTAAGTCCAAGATCCATCAACATTTTGGGGGGATTTTGCGGCAGGTGCTTAGTGAATTTTCTCACCATAACTTGCCAAACTCACCTCATTAATTGCTTTCCCTGCTGCTGTAGCGTATTTCATATCTGATTTCTACCCCGTCTTACCATGCAACATTTCCACAATGACTTGCTACTCAGTAGAGATCTGACCACAGACCAGCAACCCTTGCAATTATGTCATCTTTGAAACATTACTGTGCACCAGGACAAGTGTTTGCAATCTGCATTGACCATCAGTTGTCAATATAAAGAATCAGCAGCCATGAAGCTGTGCTGTACGTAGTATATAGCCAGCATAGGCGAAAGTGAGGACTGCAGATGCTGGAGATTAGAGTTGAGATTGTGCTGCTGGAAAAGCACAGCAGGTCAGGCATGTCCAATACTCCCTCCGCATACAAGTCAATCTCTCATATTGGTTATTGTTTAGCCACCAGGCCACACAGTTTACTTAGCTACATCCTTTCTAACTATCCTCTCTGCTGGGGAGAGATGTCAAAGAGGAATCTTGAGTTCTGTGTTCAGTAGTACAAATTGATCTTTGTTTGGAGCTCCTTTACTACACTTGATAGAGAGGCCAGAGGCCATTCCGAAACTAGTTTTCATGTGGAGCCCAGTTGTCACCTTAATTATGGCTCAGATCAGAGGACGAGGCAGTGAAACTCTACTTTTCCCAATTTATACGCTTCGAGTTACAATAATTACATGCAACATTGATGTCATTGTTCCATTCCCTGATCTATATATCCAGTTCTGTAAGCACCTGATTAATGATGGACACCTTTATAGTAACCCTAGTTTCTCCCATGATGTCATGGTGTTTAGCATATTGCTTTATCACTATTCCTTGGGAACTTACAATGCATCCCATTAATTTACATTCTGTTATGGACCCAGCCAAAACCCCTCAAAACATTTCAAGAGAGTAGCCCGGACCCTAACTTTGCTAGTTGTTTTGAGCAGGAGTACAGTGGCTATTCCAGGAGAGATGCTTCTGGTCAAACCACTTAGTTTTAAACAAAACAGAATTTATTTACAAGATTTCATTTACAATGAAACACAAACAAAAGAGAACAGAATGTCGAATAATGTAACATACCCGAAAACCCAACAGATTAAATCAACTTAATGATGCTGTTCCAACTACACTCCTTGGCACAAAAGGAAACATCAAACACAGGGTCTTACAGTAGAGAGAGAGAGATGGCAGCATGGAACACCACCTGCCTTGTAGCTGTTTCTTGGATTACAGTCTCAAATTGAATTGAGAGCTTTTAGTAAATGGCCAGACTGCTTAAAACCTAAACCAAACCCAAGAAAATCTGAGCTGGGAGAACTGGCCAATCCCCTTTCATTGTACAAGTGTTTTCTTTTAATTTAAAAGCCTATTTCCCGAGGCAGTATCTGTTAACTATAATCAACTTGGCCCTAAAACCCACCCAAGCCAGACATTCTGGAATTGCTGCTTTCACGATGTCTCTGAAAAAAAAAAGCCAAGGACAGCACAATCTTGTTAAAGGAGCAGCATCATCACAATTCCAATCCTTGGAGTTACTACAGGAGAAACAAAAAGATGTTAATGCCTACAAAATTCATCATGTCAGTTCTAATATAAAGTTGGTTTATATATAAAGTTATGTAATGTTAGAATTCTTTAGCAAATGAGTTGAGTGGCTTCTTTGTCACCTGACCTTGGAATGTCAAATAAACACTGTCCCTCCATCTTTTAGCTGCAATTCTAATTCCTTTTATTCCAATGCCCTCTGTGAGTATGTTTTAAATAGAAGATTTCTAATGAGATGAAAATTATTGTCCCTACTTTAAATATTTCTTCTCCAACTATTTTACTTAAGACAACATTGATTGAAATCCCACTAATACGACTGAAATTCAATCACTTTTTTCCCAGCTCGAGAATCATCTGTGAATTCCTATGGTTTTACAAGATTTCTCTGTCCTCCTCCTAATCCCCCTCCATCCTTGGACATAAGAATTCATTTGAGCTATCTTGTTATTTAGATTCACTTATTAAAGTTGGGAAGCTGCCATTTCTCGATTTCAAGCTGGTGCCCCTTAGAGATCCTCTGCTTACCCATTTGTCATTCAGTCTCCCTTGCCAATGAGATGGGGGTGCCACTCCACTCTCTAAAGCCCTTTGTTTTCAAGCAATTCAACCAAATCTCTGAAAGTTAGGTGTAGATTACAGTTCTTAATTTCACAATACTCAATTATCTAAAGAAGTTTCATTATTGTGGGATCATACATTTGTTACAATTCTTGCTAAATGACAGACTTTGGGCCATATATTCTCAAACATCTCTTATCATACTGCCTGTTATAGATATTTGCCACTGTGACTTTGTACAGAATCTTCCATATTTTAATTTGTTAGCTTCTTTGTTCAGTCTGTTATGTTGGGTTTATCTTATACTCAAAGCTACTATTGTCCTCACTTATGATCTTGCTCCCTAATGCTGAACTTTCTCTGCCATCCTTATGCCAACTCCACGGGCAGCCATTTTGTGCTGCCTCTAAGTCAATGCTACCCTATCCCCAGTGACTGCTGTAGGTCCATGTCTTCTCATTGTCCAGTCAGGGAACATCGGCACAGTGGCTCAGTGGTTAGCACTGCTGCCTCAAAGCGCCTGGGACTCTGGTTCATTTCCCGCCTCGGGCAACTGGCTGTGTGGAGTTTGCACATTCTCCCCGTGTCTGCATGGGTTTCCTCCGGGTGCTCCGGTTTCCTCCCACAGTCCAAAGGTGTGCAGTTTAGGTGAATTGGCCATGCTAAATTGCCCGTAGTGTTAGGTGCATTAGTCAGGGGTGAATGTAGGGGAATGGGTCTGGGTGGGTTGCTCTTCGGAGGGTTGGTGTGGACTTGTTGGGCCGAAGGGCCTGTTTCCACACTGTAAGGAATCAAATCTAATCTAAACTATAAAACACAAAAGGGAACAAAAGTGAAGCCAACTGAGGCTGAATTATGAAAAAAATGTAACAGTCAGCTATTGTCTGCTGCACCCAGCTGTCTTCTACCGGAATTAGGTGTGAATGAAGTTATGTTGGCTTGTAGTACATGAATAAATTGAGCTCTGACTTGGACAATGTCACCTTCCTCCACTTCATTGTCCTTATCCTCCTCCTCTGACACTGAGGAACCGGGAGAATGGGAGCAGTTTTCTAAATCATCACCTCATTGCCAGCACCAATTATGCAGAGGTAACACACCAGTATGATGTGGCATACTGTGTCTGGACCATTGGAGGGCCTTTCCAGATCTGTCCCAGCAGTGCAAATGCATCTCTAGCAATCTTCTATTCCATCATGGCCGTTGTTGAGGAATGGATAGCATTGTATCTGCACTTTGCCTCAGTCAGGGATTACACAATGGTGTCATGAGCCAAGATCGCAATAGGTAGCCTTTGTTTCCCATATATCACCACTGTAAAGCCCTGAACCCCCAATTGCACCAGGCGCATGGGACTGCTTCAGGATCGATGAGTTGTAACAACTGCCAGGGTCATAGGCACACACCTCAGGAAGTGATAATACATGAATATGAATTGAATGGAACCCTCACGTGTTGATGAATTCCATAGCACTATATGGCCCAGAGAAGGCTGATAGAGAGGACCTTCCATGTGTGTAGCTTTAGACACATTGTTTTATTTGCCTTAGTGAATGCATTGCTGCAAATTTGGAGCTTGGCCTCTGAGTGTTTGAATTTGCAGGTGTTGTCTGTGTACTATGACTTGATGACAGAGGTTGGGGTATTCTTGGTTTTGGACTGGAGGTGACACAGGTTGAACAGTCCATCACTTGTCCTGTAGATTAGCTCTACACCAGGAAGCTTCTAGATACAGGGTGGAGTGTTGCAGCAGGGAAGATATTGAAGTCTCACATTGCTAGGTTGAAACAGCCTTGCTTGACCCCAGTTTAGACATGCATCGGATGTGTAGTGGGTCCATTGGTGAAGATCAAGGCTTGTATGATGTCATGCAGCAGGTAGGGAATGGTGATAAATTCCTATGGGCAACCAAATTTGCAAAGGATGGTTTGATGTAAGAGACCAGGAGATCCGGGAACTACAAAGTCGCAAGTGCAAAGTATTCCTGTGTTGGAAACATGACCAAATTGTGATGAAACAAAAGTGGACCTTTAAACAAATTAAGGCTGAGGCCCAACAAAAAACGTGATCTTAAGGTCAACTGGTGTGCAGGAAATACAGCAACTCACCAAAAGCCATAACATGCATGAATTTAAACGTCTTCAAAGTTTGTGAGAAGATTTGTAGCTCGGGTGCTCGTTGTTGTGGTTCTGTTCGCCGAGCTGGGAATTTGTGTTGCAGACGTTTCGTGACATACTCCGTGCTTGGGAGCCTCCTATGAAGCGCTTCTGTGATGTTTCCTCTGGCATTTATAGTGGTTTGTCTCTGCTGCTTCCTGTTGTCAGTTCCAGCTGTCCGCTGCAGTGGCCGGTATATTGGGTCCAGGTTGCTTTGTTTCAACAAACACATCGACCTGGACCCAATATACCGGCCACTGCAGCGGACAGCTGGAACTGACAACCGGCAGTGGCAGAGACAAACCACTATAAATGCTGGAGGAAACATCATAGAAGTGCTTCACAGGAGGCTCCCAAGCACTGAGGATGTCACCTATACAGGGGACGAAACGTCTGCAACACAAATTCCCAGCTCGGCGAACAGAACCACAACATTTAAACGTCTGTTCTGGATCAGTTACTGGTAACCCCTCCCAAGATGTTGATAGTAGGAGCAATAACATTCAGTGTCAGGGGGAAATAAGATTCTCTCTTGTTTGAGCTAATCATTGCCTGGCATTTATGAGGCACAAATGTTACTTGCTACTTATCACCTCAAGCCTGAATGTTGGTCCACATAGTAATTGCATATGGGCACGGATGACTTCAATATGTGAGGAGTCACAAATTGTGCTGAACATTGTATAGTCAGTGAATGCCCCAACATCTGACATTATGCAGGAGGAAGGCCTTTGATGACGCAGCTGAAGATGGTTTGGTCTAGGGTATTATCCTGAGGAATTTCGGCAGTGAACAACCACAACCATCTTCCTTTGTGCTAGGTCTGACTCCAACCAGTGTAGGGGTTTCCCTCCGATTCCATTGATTTCAGTACTACTAGGGCTCCTTTATGCTATACTTGGTCAAATGACAATTTGTCAAGGACAGTAACTCTCATCTCACCCCTTGAATTCATGTCTTTTGTCCAATTTTGGACCAAGACTGTAATGACATCAGGAGCTAAGTGCCTTGATTGGGATAATATGCAGATATTCCACTGCTGCCATCCTTCAGCTCATTTTCTTTTGCACTGAAAGTTGCTGGAAATATGAAGCTGAAAATACCATGTTTAAAACAGAGGAACAACAGAGAAAACAGTAGTGTGAATTAGATTGAAATCGGGTACAGAAAGGAGAGGGATAAATTGTTGGGTTGAGAGAGAGAATAGATGCAGGAAGTAAAGTAAGAGACGTATTAAATTGTACGTTTTATCTTTTAAAAATCTGAAGAACAACTTACACAAATGAGAACTCGCAGACTCAATGTTTCTTTTTCTACGTGGGTAGGGAGCATTTCAGCAACATAAAACTTTGTCGTCGAAAGGGTCATTTTACTGTTAGGTACCAGCTTTAACTTTCTGTGATGAGTTTAATTTTTAATATAATTTTTAATTCAAGTGCTGCAATTTCTTGAAATGTGTGGGAGGCTCACAGTGAGATTCTACTCTTGCAAGGTGAATTTATGGATTGCTGTATCTTATCCAATTGCTTGTTGTGCTTTGCAAATTAAGGTTCTCTTCCTTGCCATAAATTGCTGGACAATTTACACACCAACAATGTCTTAGTCTGTTATGTTACCAGCGAATTCGGGTTCTTTGTGCAGCATATATACAAGCAGTAATTAGCATCTTGCATACCAATATGTAAGTTGAAAAAATGAGCGTGTTTCCACTGAGTGCAAACTCGTATACTTTACTGCACTTTATGTTGATGCAGACCATATAGTTGAACTTCAGAGTATATTTCAGTGGGGGTAGAAAAGAGATTTAAAAGAAGGGCTTTTTTAAAAAAGAGTTATTTAATGTAACATCTTTTGTTCTTGAAACAGGGCTGTGGACAGAAAATATACAACTTCCTGCGTGGCACAAAGCAATTACAAGTGTTGAAGTTTCTTGGGATTTCCATTGGAGTGACACAGTTACTGGCCATGATACTCACTATTACATTGCTTTGGGCATTATACTATGACAAAAAGGAACCAAGAACTGGCCAAAGGATGGGCCCAAAACACCTGAGTGTCCAACACTTTGCCTGTCATTCAATAGAATTAATGAAGCATGTCCCAAAGAGCAATGAGCTGAGACAGGCAGGCGCAGCTCACAACTTTTGTACACACTTTGAAATAGAGGAATTGTAGCTGGAATTGAGCAAATCAGATGGATGCTGGAATCATGGCATGAAAATGTCTTTTACCATTGCAACGGATATCACTTTAGAATTTTGAAAGGACTTCTGAATTCTGTATAACAGTATCAGACCAAAAAATGTTTAAGAGGCTGAGAAAGAAACTTTTCAGCAAAGGTAACTGAAAAAGGGTTTACTTTGATTTCGGCATTTTTTGATTGCTGCTACAGAAGACGTGTACTCTCTTGAATGCCCATCTCCCTTTTGACCATCTTTACTTGACATTGAATTGATTGATGCATTTTTGTCACATGTACTGAGATATAGTGAAAAATGGTGTTTTGCGTGCTATACCGGCAGATCATACCATACAAAGTGCATCAGGGTAGCATTCATTCATTGAAGCTCTTCTTATATCTTTGCTTCTGATCTTCTTTCCAGGATGACAAAATCAATTACTTTCCAGTCACTGATGTCTACCCACTTTAACACCAAAGAGTAAAACAGCAGAAGCAGTACCGAACATCATCTATCAGTGATGCTCTGATCAATGTAAAAGTACATTAATTAAATATATTTTACAAGCCTTTTGACAGGCTTGTAGAATACTGAATTTGTTGTAATAGAACAGGAATTCTGAGTTCACCAAAAGTTTTGTCAGGGAAGGCTTGATAACTGTGCTTTGAAGATTTTCCTGAAATATTATTAATCAAAGCTGCCAATCCAAATTTGTTTACATTCTATGTTAATTAGATATTAGTGTAATTGATTAATGTCCTTTTTTTGTCATTCATTGGTCTGTGCAAGAGATTACATTTTTCAGTACTAGACATTGAAATTAACTCCCTTTAAATTTTTATGATACCATATCGCAAATCTCCATCTTGGTTTTTAAAATGATAGAAGTGTATAGGGCTATTTACTAAATGATTACCAACATCACATTTGTGATTATGCTCTGTTATTTGTGTTTGTATGTTTCAATAATTGTATTTTAAGCAATGCAAACCATTACATCAAAAGGTAGCACTACTCCCAGATTTTCTATGTTTTAATATTTCAAGTATACACTGAAAAAGGTCTTGAATCTACTGATTTTTCACTTCTGAAATAAGTTTTACAAAAATGTTCTGTCATCGTCATAGTGTGTTGCAATCTGTTGAAACAATGATGCACTCAGATATTGAGTGCTAGAATATAGATTTATGGCCACAATCCCCCAAGGAGTATTTTGCCTTTGTAAGCCTGATTATCGAAGTTCAGTCTGAGCAAATGTATACTCATTGTAATATTTAATAGCTTTTGGCTAGTGCCTTTGAATATAGGAGTTGGGATGTTATGTTGAGGTTGTACAGGATGTTGGCGAGGCCTCTTCTGGGGAACTGTGTCCAGTTCTGGTCTCTGTTATAGGAAGAATATTATAAAGCTGGAGAGGGTTCAGAAAAGATTTACTAGGATGTTGCCGGGAATGGTGGGTTTTCGTTATAAGGAGATGTTGGATAGGTTGACACTGGAGAGTAGGAGGTTGAGAGATGACCTTAAAGAGGTTTATAAAATAATGAAGGGCACAGATAAGATGAATAACAGGTGTCCTTTCCCTAGGGTGGGTGATTTCAAGACTAGGGGACCTATTTCTAAGTTGAGAGGAGAAAAATTAAAAAAAAGACTTGGGGGCAATGTTTTTCACAGAGAGTGGTTCATGTGTGGAATGAACTTTGAGAGGAAGTGGTGGATGTGGGTATAGTTATAAGGTTTTAAAATTCATTTGGTTAAGTAAATGAATAATAAATGTTTGGATGGATATGGGCAAAACACAGGCAAGTGGGACTAGTTTAGTTTGGGATTATGACCAGCATGGACAGGTTGGACTGAAGGTTCTGTTTCTGTGCTGTATGACTCAATGAAATTTTAACAGGTCACATTATGAAGCTTTCATGCACCTATCACATTATGCCACAAGCAAATTATTTGCCATTGAAAGAAAATTTCAGAATATTGAATAGCCTGGATGGAGTGGACATAGGGAAGATGTTTCTATTGGCGAGAGAAGTGAGGACCCAAGGCCACAGTCTTAGAGTAAAGGGAAGACCCTTTAGAACAGAGAGAAGGAGAAACTTCTTTCGCCAGAGTGTGGTGATTCTGTGGAATTCATTCCCACAGTAGGCTGTGGAGGCCACATCATAGAGTATACTTAAAACAGTGATAGGTAAGTTCTTCATTGCCAAGGGGATCAAAGTTTACTGGGAGAAAGCAGGAAAATGGGATTGAAAAGCCTATCAGCCATGATTGAATGGTGGAGCAGACTTGATAGGCTGAATGGACTAATTTCTGCTCCTATATCTTATGGTCTGAAATGCTGAGAAGGACAGAACAGTTATAGGAAAGTCCACAAATTAACACTGACAGGTACTTTTACTCTAACACTATTTTGAAAACAAACCAATTTTGATTTCATGAAGTTGTAACTCAAGGTTTAACTCCCAGAAGATATAAACTGAGCTGACAGATTTCAACTGCATTAGACAAGGCAAAAAATATTCTCTGTGAACATCTTATCATTGGCTATCCTTACAGTATGGGAATAATGACACACACAAAAAAATGTAGACATAACATGATGGGCTAAGAATCAGTCGTCCAAAGAGTTAGCAGGAATAGAGCAAAAATGTAGCAGTTTGTAAGGATTTAGGATTTTTTCCTTAAAACCTCATGGCATCCTGCACAACATTTTGCTTTTATCCTCTTATGGGATGTGGTGTCACTGGCTAACCAGCATTTATTGTCAGTCCCTAGTTTCCATTGAAAAGATGGTAGTGAGCTGCCACCTTCAACCACTGCAGTCCCTGTGATGTAGGTAGACCCACCATCCCCTGAGGGAGGGAATACCAGGATTTTGACCAAGCAGCAGTGAAGGAATGGTGATATATTTCCAAGTCAGGATGGTGAGCTGCTTGAAAGGGAACTAGAAAGGGCGGCACAGTGGCTCAGTGGTTAGTGTTGCTGCCTCACAGCACCAGGGACCCGGGTTCTATTCCAGCCTTGGGCGACTGTCTGTGTAGAGTTTGCACATTCTCCCTGTGTCTGCGTCCTTTTCCTCCCACAGTCCAAATATGTGCAAATTAGGTGAATTGGCCATGCTACATTACCCATAGTAGTTTTCAGGGTAGATTAGGTGCATTGGTCAGGCGTAAATATAGGATAATAGTGTAGAAGAATGAGTCTGGGTGTGTTACTCTTCAGAGGGTCAGTGTGGACTTACTGGGCCGAAGGGCCTGTTTCCACACCGTAAGGATTCTTTGATTACAGGTGTTGGTGTTTCCATGTATCTGCTGCCCTTATCCTTCTAGATGGAAATGGTCATAGATTTGGAAGGTGGTATCGAAGAATCTTTGGTGAGTACCACAGTGCATCCTGTAGATAGTAAACACTGCTACTAATGAGTGTCAGTGGTGGAAGGAATGGATGCTTATGGATGTGGTGCCAATCAAGTGGGTTGCTTTGTCCTGGGAGGTAGCAAGCTTTCTTGAATGTTGATGGAGCTGCACCCACCCAGGCATGTGAGGAATTCTCCATCACACTCCTGACTTGTGCCTTTTAGAAGGTGGATGGGCTTTGCATAGTCTTTCTGCAGTATTGCTAACTTAACATATACAGCGGCATATATGGCAAGACCAGTTAGGTTTCTGGTCTGTGGTAACCTCCTGAATGTTGGGATTGGGCAATTCAGGTGATGAGAAAGTGAGGTCTGCAGATGCTGGAGATCAGAGCTGAAAATGTGTTGCTGGAACAGCGCAGCAGGTCAGGCAGCAGCCAGGGAACAGGAGAATCGACGTTTCGGGCATAAGCCCTTCTTCCTGAAGAAGGGCTTATGCCCGAAATGTTGATTCTCCTGTTCCCTGGCTGCTGCCTGACCTGCTGCGCTGTTCCAGTAACACATTTTCAGCAATTCAGGTGATGGTAACACTATTAAATGTCAAGGGGTTGAATTTAGATTGCCTTTGCGTCTGATTGAAGATGGTCATTGCCTGGAATTTGTGTGGTCACTTGACAGCCCATACTTAAATATTGTTGAGATCTTGTTCCAATTTGACATGGCTGCTTCAGGATCTGGAGGATTTTAATAATTGCAGGATTTTTATCAAGAAAATATCTGTATTTCTGGTAGGATCAGCAATTAGGCATGGAAAGAAGAGTCAAAAGGAAAAAAAAAGGTACAATCCTTGATAAATAGCTGCAGAAGACTGTTCTGTACAAATAGATATAAGGAATGAATGAATGTGAAGATGGTGCTTATGAATTTAAACTCCATTGAATGGAGTAGCTAGGACTCAATGAAATTTGGCCAGTACAGGGTCAACCTTGAAGAATTATAGAGTCTGAGTTGTACAGCATGGCGTATAACTTGTCCATGCTGACTACACATCCTAAACTGATCTAGTCCCATTTGCCAGTATTTGGCCCATATTCCTCTAAACCCTTCCTATTCATATACCCACCCAGATGCCTTTGAAATGTTATGATTGTACCAGCCTCCACCACTTCCTCTGGCCATTCGTTCCATACATGTACCACCCTCTGAGTAAAAAGATTGTCCTTCAGGTCCCTTTAAAATCTTTCCCCTCTCACCTTAAACTTATTTCCTGTACTTTGGACTCCCCTACCCTGGGAAAAATAAACTTTGGCTATTCACCCTATCCATGCTCCTCATGATTTTATAAATATCCATAACGTCACCTGTCAGTCTCTGACATTCCAGGGGAGAAAAAGCCCCAGCATATTCAACCTTTTCTGACAGCTCAAACCCTCTAATCCTTATAAATCTTTTCTGAACTCTTTCAAGTTTAACAATAGATTTCCTATAGCAGGGAGACCAGAATTGGATGCAGTATTCTAAAAGTGCCATAACCAATGTGCTATACAGCTGCAACATGACATTCCAACTCCTATACTCAATGTACTGAACAATGAAGGGCAAGCATACCAAATACTATCTTCACCACCCTGTCTACCTGCGACTCCACTTTCAAGGAACTATGAACCTGCACCCCAGGTCCATGCCATTGACTGTATAAATCCTGCCCTGATTTGCCTTGCCAAAATACAGCATTCATATTTATTTAAATATTGGGTCCTTTGATATAGGTCTTGTTGTACTCTGAAATAACCTTCTTAAAATAGATACACATTACTGTGTTTTGATGAGTTGGAGTTTGTATAGGCTAGTATCAGGTAAACCAGCAAAGAAAGCATAAGAGAAGTTAAGCATTCAGGCGACCCGAACAAGAGTTTCAATGGTGCATGGGTCAAGATAAAGAATATCTTTGAGATGGACTAAATATATAATTAGAGACTATTGATCAGTCTGTGTCAACAGGAGGAGAGGCTAGAGTGCTTAGCATTATTTAGGCCCATATATCACAGCACCTTCAGCTGAGGACAGGTATATGATTAAATGCAAAATCCAAAATGTTGTCAAAATTTTTCTTCAAAGGTTAATTTTGAAGTACCCATGTAGTGATGAGATAAGTATTAATTACTCATAATCTAGCTCTCTGAGACAGAAAATTAACATTTACAAGTCTGGAGATTCATTCCTTAATATTGCAGGTACTTTTCAATATTTCTTCTCTCTGTCTAATCTTTGGTTCCTTCCTTCTTTTTTCTCTTCCTATATCAGGTTTGATGTTGAATTCTCAGTTCTTATGTGCTAATATCACAATGTTGCAACCTGGTTAGTTAAGAAGATCCATGGTTGCTTGCCATGTGAAGCTCATTTCATCTGCCATTGCTCCAGCAATTTACAGAACAAAATATTGTCAACATTAATTGAGCAAAGGCACCTCTAACTAACAGTGGGCTGTATTTGTCACCCTGCCACAGGAGACTTTAGATTATTATTTCAAACCAGCATCCCCATTTGGTTACCCATTGAGATGAATTAACAAAAACACCATGCTTTCCATTATTAATTAAGTTTGTTCAGCATGGTATGACTTTCCATTCACAGCCAACATTATACCTTACTACAGCATGGTGTGACTTAATTGTAAGCTGATTATCGCTCCCATCTCTGAATGTCAAATAATACCTCAATATTGCAACCCTGAACAGGCGATGCAAAGATGCTACTTATCTTGTTAAATTATTGTTCTAAAAAAAAATCACAACATTGAAGAGTAAACACTGGAACATATGGGTCTGACAAAATAAACTGCATCCTAATTGAACACAGGTCTTTAGCATTACATTGTTCATTTACATACCTGTCAACCATTTGAACACCTCTGCCCTTAATGACTTTTGCTGACTGAAAGTGAATTCCACTCATTAAATTTTCTGTCATAAGTGACTTACATTTCCTCTGCCAGTTTGGGTGTTCATTTTTTTTTTAGCCCTTGGGAACTTAACAGCATCTGGACAACATTGATTTCAGTTTTGTTTCACTAAATTAATAATGCAGCAAAAGTTTTCAGAACTGATGTGCTTGCCAGAGGCTTCCCAGCATCTTGGGTGCATTTTGTACAGTATGAATTAATCATTGTAGCATACTAATAATTATTCAATTATTATGCTTCATACATTAGGCTTGAATTCTTCTCAAGGTGGAATGGTTATGCCTTTGAATCAGGATTAAAGGGAAGATGTTTTGAATTTATATAAGTTTGAATGCAGTTACACTGAGGCACATTTCCTATTGCACATTTCCTATTTAATCCTTTGTAAAGGATTGCGTCAAGTGGAACAGATGTAAGTGACTTGTCACAATTATTAAACAGCATGCAATATTCCTGAATGATAAAGGTGACACAAGGTTGATTGCACTGTCATCTAGAACATATCAAGGCTTAACCTGATGTAGATTTGAGATCTATATAGCCTTCTAAATTGGGATACTGGTGGCATTTAGTGATCTGCAAGGTTTTAACACTCATAAAGTAAAACCTTGCTAGCTAAATAATATAATTTCTGATATATTAGGGACAGCCACAGAAATGACTTGTAGAAATTTTGGGTAAAGAGCAGAGAGAATCACTAACGGATATCTTCTTATTTCATGCAGATACAAAACGATACAAGTATTGAAACACTCAAGATTTTAAAACTTACTATCTCCAACACTGAAAAATGTGAAGCTATGATATCTATGTATTTAGAATTATTTTTATCAAAAATTATTATATATGTTATAATTATGTAATATTATATAATAATTCTATATAAATCTCTTACCTGATATTCTATGACTTATACATTGTTTTTTTCCCTACGAGAGTGTTCTCTTCTTTCTACTCTAAGTTTTCTCCTGGGCAACATGTTAAGTCCAACTAATTGGCGAACGAACCTTCATTTGACCTTATATTTGTATTGTCCTTTTTAATTGCCAGAAAGTACATGAATAACCCAGAATGACAACTATACACAGTGCATGACTTTCTGTTTAAAGCTAAACCTTAATTGTTTTCATTAAAATTATGGAGTACTAAATTTAAATCCTTGATCTGCGTGAAAACATCGTAGATTACAGATTCTTTATGAAGTGATTATTCATTCTCAGAATGTGGTCATTACGAGAAAGGCTCATACTGGTTCATTGCTCGTGGCCCTGTGTCGATCATGCAGAGGCTGCTTCTTGAACTGTTGTATGGTCATGTGGTGAACATATTCCCCTGATAAGAGTTCCAGCATTACAACATTTTGACCTGCCGAAAATGGAGGAATTTCAGGTTGATTGAGAACTTTTAGTGATGTGCTGCCATGCAATTCCTATACTTATTTTATAGGCTGAATTTGGGATTTGCTAATGTTGAAGACTTGATGTGTTGCTGCAGTGCATTCTGTTGTTTATCTCTGCTGTTATGATACACCATTGGTGGAGGGCAGTAGCGAAATAAGTTTGTTCATCTGAGGGATGCTGAGGATCGAGAGTTGGTATGACGGACATAAGAATTCACATGAATAAGGTTCGGTTGAGAACGATAAAATGCCATTGTATGTGTATCAGATACTAAGTTGGGAATTACAAGCAGAGCCTAGAAGATGGCAGAGATTCCTAATTTGGAGGCGATCTTCCAAAATCATGTTAGTTGACCTCAAAGTTATTGAATGAAGTTAGAATGCTTCTGGTCCAGCAGTAGGAGCACATGACTTCTCTGACAAGTAAATATTGAACTGCTTCTTTTTGGATTATCTCAAACCTTGAGTGTGGCTCCAGTTACACCCACCCTGGGGAGTATTTCCCTCACATTCCTGATTTGAGCCTTGTAGATGTGCCCTCACTGTTATCCAGTCTTGCTGCATGCAGATATGAATTGTTTCATGTGTGAGGAATTGCTCATTGAGCTTCACACTGATAATTGTTCAGTGAACTGTCCCATTTCTGACCTTCATTGTGAAATAAGGTCATTGATGAAGCAGCTGAAGATAATAGGGATTATAAATCATCTTCAATACCTAACTATTTAACAAATATTTGTGAATTAAATGTCTCCCAATGGACAATGTTCTTAAATAATAATAATCTGTTGGTCTTAGAAAATGTTACAGCAGCATGTCAGTTCCACAGAGGAGAGAGTCTCGAAGATGCTTCTAAAAACAAAGTGAACATTTGTGTTTACCATCAAAATTGCAAATTATAATTTTGTTTAGTATAGTTAAATCTCTTGCACAACTCAGAAAATGAAAATTCTTAGTGTATTCTAGTCTTCTCTACATTCTTCCAATATTATAAACAGAAGTGGCAGTGTGTCATTTGTCCCATCAAGCCTACCCTGCCATTTAACATGATCTTGTCTGAGCCTCTATCTCAATGCTATACTTCTGCTCTTGCCCCACACCCTAATAAATCCTCAGGCTTTGGAAATCAATTGATTTATTATTTAAATATATTCAGTGACGTGACCTCCATAGCTTTCTCCACAGTGGTAGAGAATGCCACAAATTCCCCTTCCTCTTTGTGAACAAGTTTGTCATCATAGTTCAAGATGTCCTGCTGTGTACCTTGAGACCATGAGCCCTTGTTCTGGAGCCCCAGTAAAGGGAAACAAGATCCCCGCATTCAGCCTGTCCAGCCCTGCCAATAATTGTATCTGTTTCAGTGAGATTCTCATACATTCCTGTGAATATAGACCCAGTCAACACAATGTTTTCTCATATGCCAAACCTGCCATACAGTCTCTGTGAAGCTCTCTGGCAGAAAGGAGATGAAAACTGCACAGAGTCCTTCAGATGGGGTCTCAGCAAGTTCTCTGTTCATCGGCAGTATGTCTTCCTTGCTTCTGTACATAAACTATATTGCATTGATGCTCAACATACCATTTGCCTTCATGACTGTTATTACGTGCTTGCTTTCACTGACTGATGTGCAAGGACATATGGGGTTGGAGGGCTGGGTATCCCTGTGTATACCATCGTTTTCCAGCCCATCACGTTTAAATGTTACTCTGCCGTTCTGACTTTCCTAGCAAAGTGAACAACTTCACACATCATACCTTTATTGGTGTGCATTTCCCCACTCACTCAACTTGTCTAAGTCATCATAAAGATTCTTTACTCCAACAACCAACCGTCCCCCCCACCCACCCCCCACAAATACCAGTTTTCTGTGTTAAGCAAACTTGGAAATATTACATTTGATTCTGTTATTCAAATCGGTGACACATATGTTGTGAATACCTGGGGCCACAGCACTGTTCCCTCCAGTACCCCATTTATCACCACTTTCTATTCTAAGAATAGCCAATAATAAAAAGGTGATGGGGATAGGGTGGGATGCTCTTTGGAGGGTTGGTTCAGACTAGATGGGCTGAATAGCCTCTATCTGCACTGTAGAGATTCTACAATTCTATTTTTCAGAAGTAGACTATTCATTTCAAGAAGTCTGCTCTGTTATTCAATGCGATCATGGTTAATCTGATAATCCTTAAATCCAGTTCCTGCCTTTTCCTTAGAAATCTAGATCCCCTTACTGATTAAAAATCTATCTATCTCAACCTTAAATATACTTAATGATCCAACCTCAAAAGCTCTGAGGTAAAGAATTTCACAGGTTCACTATCATTTGAGAGATGCAATTCTACCTCTTCTTTGTATTAAACAGGCAACTCCCTTTTCTGAGATTACATCCACTTGTCCTAGATTCTCTGGAAAGAAGAAACATCCCTTCCACATCTATTCTGCCAAATCCCCCAAGGTGGTAAATAAGGTCACCTCTTATTCTTCTCGAGTCTCCAGGTTGTAGGTCCACCCCACTCAACTTGTCCTCATCTGGCAATCCCTTCATACTGGTATCAGTCCCGTGAACCTTCTCTGGCCTGCTTCCAATGCCAGTATATCTTTCCTTAGATTTCTTCTCGTTATTCCAGAAAAGGACTAATTGTGTTGTTTGAGAAATGCTTCCCTATTTTTATAAATTGTTCCTTTTTGAAATAAAGGTCAACATTCCACATGATTTCCCTAATACCTGCTGAATTTGCTTGCTATCTTTTTTGTGATTTATGTTTAAAGATTCTCAAATCACTCCATGCTGTATCTTTCTCCATTTTAGTAATATTCGGCACTTGGATTTCCATCAAAATGCTTTAAATCACATTTTCCCCACATTAAATTTCATCTACTAAATGTTTGTCCACTCACTTATGTCTAGATCCCTTTGCAGACTCTTTATGTCACCCTCACTAATTGCCTTACTCTCAGCTCCCCGTCTGTAGCAGACTAATTGAAAACTAATAGAAGGCTCAGACACAAAAACAGTAGAATTACTGAAATTAAAAATTGTAACAATAAACCCAATTATTTCAGTAAAATCAATAAAGTAGGATAAGCAGACATGAATAAAAGCAGTAAGGAACATGTATCAAGAAAAATACTATTTTGCTTAATAGGAAGGTACATATTTGGAAGAATCTACGAAGAAGAGTAATAAAGATAAGAAGGTAAGGGTTACTGAAAATATAATTGGATGTAATAATGAGGGAAAGTTACTGTATTGGAAGAAAGAGCTTTGTGAGTCGAATGATATTGTATTACTGTCTTTGTGGTATCATCTAAATTATACTTTTGTTAATAAGTTTTCCTGAACTAACAGGCTTCTCCATCTAAATCATTGAGGGAACTTTTCTTTTTAAAAACATTTTCTCAACAGATTTTAATTCTCTTCAAGCATTGTTATTTTGCGAAGCAGTTTCATTGATAATGGGAACTCTTTATAATCCCCAAATGCATCATTTTTATGTCTAATCCAATGACAGTAAATATAACCAAGCTAATTGACAGTGAACAAAGTTAACTGCTGTGTTTTGTTTTAATCTGACGTCCATTTATCCATTGCAAATAAGAATTTTGAAAGACAATGAGGAGAATGATCCACAGTTGATATTTCCTTTTCTTATGATGGCCTTCCTGAGATGATGAGGGCAACTGTAAGCAAGATCTCTATATGTTTAGGTGGTTAGATTAGACTAACTCAAGACAGATCTGGAATCAAACATGGAATTTTCTTGCCCTTTAGAATTTAGTAAATATTAGAGCAGTAGTAGCTATCTAGGTCATTCAGGTAGTTTCTGGCAGTCAGAAAAAGCAATTTAAATGAAAGTTCAGGTGAGGGCTGGTTGGCTATTTACATAGTTGAACTTAACATATGCCATCAAGAAGCCAGATTTCTTTTCATATAATATTCTTGTAAAGATTAAATTTGAGGCATTGAGGACTTTGAGCTAATATAAAGAATGAAGATGGGCTAATGTGTGATTGGGACTTAGTGCAAGGTAGGGCAGAGATTTCTATCTACATAAGGTACAGGTTGGATAGTTCATCCAGACAGCATTGGAATAGTAAAGTCTGACAATGACTAAGACCATGGGTTTGGGTGTCACGCTATAGGAAGACTGTGAATAGATTGAAAAGAATGCAGAAGGCATTAACTAAAATGATTCCAGGGATGAGAAACATCAATTATCTGATAGATTGGAGAAATTGGGGCTGATCTCCTTGGAGAGAAGAAAGCTAGATCTGTTAAAGTTTTAAAAATCATGAGAGATCTGGAAAGAGTAGATAGGGAGAAACTGTTCCTGTTTGTAAAAGTATCGAGAATGAGTCAGCACAGATTTAAAGTTATTTGCAAACGTAGCAAGGCCATAAGACCAAAGGAGCAGAAATTAGGCCATTCGGCCCATTGAATCTGCTCTGCCATTCAATCATGGCTGATAGGTTTTCCTGAACCAACAGGCTTCTACATCTAAATCATTGAGGGAACTTTTCTTTTTAAAAATATTTTCTCAACAGATTTCAATTCTCTTCAAGCATTGTTATTTTGTGAAGCACCGTTTCATTGATAATGGGAACTCTTTATAATCCCCAAATGCATCATTTTTATGTCTAATCCAATGACAGTAAAGATAACCAAGCTAATTGACAGTGAACAAATTTAACTGCTGTGTTTTGTTTTAATCTGATGTCTATTTATCCAGTGCAAATAAGAATTTTGAAAGACATTTTCCCACTTTCTGCCCATAACCTTTGACTCCCTTGGCAATCAAGAACTTTTCTATCTCTGTCTTAAATATAATCAATGACCTGGCCTCCACAGCTCTCTGGCAATGAATTCCACAGATTCACCACTCTTTGGCTAAAGAAGTTTCTCCTTATCTCCATTTTAAAGGGTCTTCTCTTTACTCTAAGGCTGTGTCCTCGGGTAGCAAGTATGACAGAAAACAGCTTTCTCACACATTGTGGTTTGGGTCTAGAATTCACTGCTTAGAAGTATAGTGGAGGCAAATTAATTGAGGCATTCAAGAGGTCATTGATTTTTAAATAGAAACATTCAACGTGCAAGAGTAGGGGATAAAGCAGATGAAACATACTTGGTCATACTACTCGTTGGAGAGCCAGTGCAGTCATGAAAGGCTTAATGGCCTCTTTCTGCAATGTAACAACTTCATGGATAAGAGTTTCAGTATATAAATAGGTTGAAGTAAAGGCAGGGACAGTTGATGTAATGTATGTGGAAGTATAAGATATTTATGATGATGATATGGGGCCAGCCAAAATTGCAAAGTCTGTTTCAACCAGAGGTCCTGGTCAAGGAAAGGAAAGGAATGGATTTGGAGATAAAACTATGGAGTTAATGGCAAAGAGTGAAGTTGATGGCTTTGGTAATCTCAGTTTAGAACTGGAGAAAATAGAGGCTTTTCTAAGACTGAGCATCTGACCAGCTTTACAGTACAGTGGCAGCTAATTTGGTGCAGAGAGGGTGAGGGGGGATTAGTGAATACAAGTTAAGGTCGCCTGTCATTGGTGCAGCCAAGCTATTGCCTATCGAGATGGTTTGTGTTTGGTTTTACTTTGTTGCAGAATGTAAGTATGGGATATTTTTCAGACAAAGGACCATATATTGCACTAAACATTAAATATAATTAGTAATATTACAAAGTTGACAGAAAACACACGTGCCCAAAAATTAAAACATTTTAATCTCAACTTGTGTACATGGGAATCATTTTCTGTATCATGTGTCTCCAATGTGCCTTTGTTTTTTAAAAAAATTATGTAAAATGCACAATTTTTGATCCCTCATTCTGCTGCAGCCTTGCATTTTAACACCACAATTTTCAGTGTCTATTTTACAGATGAAGACATTCAGCTCAAACATTCTCTGTATCGCTAAGTTCTATTAAATACATTCTGTTTTCCAGCTGCACATTTTGTCTGCAAAAATACTTCATTGTTATCTCACATTATTCTTACACTATTTGCTCCTTACAATTTACCTTCGGATTGTTTTACAAGACTTAATCTTTCTGTAGTTTAGAACATGAATGTTGTTGATTTTCAAGCATAACTTCTAGTTACAAGATCATCCCTTCCAACTGAAGCATGCAGACATTTTATTTCTAGATGTCTAGTTCTCCAGCATAATAGGTGGGAAATTATTCTGCTTTCCTAAAGTAGAACTTATGAAAGCTGTTTAAATCCAAAACGGTGAAATCATAGCATACACTACAAATTACAACTACAGCACAGAGCATTGCACACTGCAACAGTCATTTTACAACAGAGGACAGTAAATCTGATAGAGATTTCTGAATCACCCTTGCGACATCTGAAGGACGTTATATAAAAAGAATGTTCAGGAAGGAAACTTTTGCATAAGTAATACTTAAGTGTAGGTGAGAAAGTTCCAGATGCAACTTCTGTTATCCTTTACTGTAAAAGCGTTCATCAAATAATTTTATTTTTGCAATCAGATAGTCATTTGATTTTTGAAGAAGTATTGCTGTATTACTTTGCAGTGCTTCAACCAGAGACCAATCTAGGAAAATGCTGAACAAAAATGCAAATTTCTTTTATTTTTCTTTCCAAGCAACCTACCCCATTTAACAGCACGTCGACAATGTTCACATTTGTAAACTATATATATATTCATCTAAATACAACGGCATTACAGAAAGAAAAAGAACATGGTGGAAGTTCACTGCCTTGCCACAGAAATATTAATCATGCAAACATGAAGATTCTGTCCTTCTAACCTCTCTTTGAAGCACTGTATCACTCAGATATTTTACTTTATCAGGGGGCGGAAGGAGTAGGGGAATTGATAAACAGGTTTACTCTGTTGAAACATGCTCTGTCTACTGAACATTGTCCAAAGAGTATAGGTTATGGTTCTCTTTCCTTTGAGCTGTGGCTGAGAATAAAAGCACCCTCCTTTGCTCCATAATACCATTCGGTATAATTTTCAGGAAAATGGCTTAACTAAAGACTAAATCATTGAAATGCTGGCACACCTAAATTCCCCATTTTCTTTTTAAAAAGGAATCAATAATGTAATTCAGTACATTTGAAGATACTGACTCAAAAATATACATATTTTTATAGGAGGAAGAACAACTTCCACAGTTACAAATGATAGGAGCACAAAGCTTGTTGAATAACCACCTACTAAGTCCCATATAAATCTGGGAGACCATGCAGAAAGAACAGTCTGTTAGGCTTGCTACAGCTGCAATGAGAAAAGATAAAATCTGTAATACACATCAACTGCAGTCCACCCATTCAAGCGCTTGCCTGAAAATTGTTCACACTCATTATAAGCATCATAGAACAAGCTTGTACAGGAAAAAGAAAGTATGGATTAAAAAAAATGGATTTTGCTTTGTCTTGCTGTGAAAGCCTCAATACAGTAATTTTAATTTGAGGGTTATTATTTTCAAGGTTTTACTTTATTGTAAATGGTTAATATAAATTAATAACCAGAACTCATCACAACAATTGGTTTTTCCATCTGTTCTTAACTAAACAGTCTTTTAGTGACTGGTGACCATCCACATATAATCATCCTCTTAAGAAACAGGCCCCAATTTTGGTGAAATATTGTACATGCTCACTGCATGAAAAATATGAATGTTATGTATTGATTGCCCCAAGGAAAATTTAACATGCAATTTTGTGGTATTCGTTTAATTTAAAATATGTTAGTTTTCAATCCAATATTTACAGTTACTTATAACTTAAATGAGTTCATTTTATTTTTGCTGAAATCATTGTTGCTGCAAAGAGGAAAATTTCATTTGTTATTTCTTCCTCATGCACACTTTCCAGTTCATGTGTACTTTTCTCACAAAACAAGCCTTCAGGCAGGAAATGTAGCAAAAGTGGAAATGTCTCATTGTGCTCAACTGCAATGTAATCATTGCAGAGCTTTTGCAAGCTTAATGATGCCTCTTTTTGCTCATCTCACTGTCAATGTTACATAATTTTGATGTCAAGCTTCACTGATAAATATCTTCAGTGTGATGATCACTGTTGCCATGGACTTCGCAATGCAAAACTATCAGGGAAAACACTCATGTTCTCCTCTTGCTCTCCAGTCTGTGATGTTCTTTTCTATTTCTTCAATAGCAGGAACATAACACAGGTGATCGGTCATCTGACTTTCCAGGCTCACATTTGAGTTGTTAGGATTTTTTACAGTGCTGACACTTTTACAATGTTGGTTTCTGCTTGATCTGGAGAGTCAGACCTGTCATCTCCTTCGGGTGTTGTAGCAGGAGGACTGGGCATGCTTATTACTGCTGTTGTTATATAGGATTTCTCACAATTTAGTTTGACACTTTCTTCTATGTTTGCATTCAAGCTGGATCGGCTGGAAGAATAAACACCTACTGTTACAGCCTGTAAGCACTGCCAAAGCACAGACAAACATAAAATTTGATTTTTAAATACTATTTCATAAAAAAAACCTGACAACAAATTCTTACAAAGTCAGATTTTGCATCAATGTGGCCATTTAAATAGATCTCTTTTTTTATTAACTCATTCTCAGGATGAGAGCATTACTGGATAACCAGCATTTATTGCCCATCCCATTGGGCGCTTAAGAGTCAACCATATTGCTGTGGGTCTGGAGTCACATGTAGGCTAGAGCAGGTAAGGACGGCAGTTTCCTTCCCTAAAGGACATTAGTGAATCAGATGGGTTTTTCCAACAGTCGATAATGGATTCCTGACCATCACAGACTCTTGATTCCAGATATTTATTGAATTCAAATTCCACTACCTTCCATGGCAGGATTTGAACCTGGGACCCTCGAACATTACCTGAGTCTCTGGGTTAAGAGTCCAGCAATAATATCACTCGGCCATTGCCTCCATAATAACTCACTAAATTCTCCATTTTTTGTTTTAATGTTAAAATTATTCACAAAATAAATAGTTTCATCAATATAAAATAGTTTTCAAAGACAATTTTAAAAAGGTCAAATCACAATGAACTTGTGTAAATAACAATTATCACAACTTTCATCTTTTTTTTCATAAAAATCACTGTTCAAACTTGAAATAAATGAGAGAAATTCAAGGCAATGAAAAGAGGAAAAGAGGCTTATGATAGCTCCATAAAAGAAATGGTAGGGCAGATTTTGGACTTTGTCTGTTTGTAGTGACAGCACAAGCTTAAACCAAGAGGTCCTTAGATTGCCAGGGATTGGTCCTCAGGCCTTATCCATATATTCAAGGGGAGCTAAATGTCCATACCCCTTCCTTAGTTCTGTCACCACAGTCTTACCAGGCCATAGGGGCTACTCTCTTATGAGAGAGAAGTGACTGGTGGTGAGTTAACCTGCAGGCCACCCAGACCTCAGGCGAGGGAAGAGATTGAGAAGGAGAGTCCTCAAACCGGTGGTGGGAATTGAACCCGTGCTGTTGGCATCATACTTCTCTGCAAATCAACAATCCAGCCAACTGAACTAAATGGATTTCTGCCCTTGCTTAGATGGCTTGCTTCATGAAAATAAACTTTGTCCCATCTACCAATCAAGTAGTGATACTGAGGTAAGTTCTGGGGGTGAGGGGGGCAACTGGGTGGGAACAACAAAGATTGCAAGAACTGTGAATCCAAAGTGAGTACTCCTTCTTGGCTCCATAGAAAGGCAGAAAGAGAAATTAGTCAACATTCTCCATAGTTGTTGGATGCAAATGTTACAAAACAAAGAGCAACAAAGACTGTGAAACCTCCTTTAGCCATTTGGAACAAACTTCATGTGTAGGGTCTGTGACCTTTTGGGCCCCTTACCATAAGCCTGTACAAACAGGCTGCCATGCACTGATTTAAACTTAAACCAATTGCAATTTTCAGGCTGAGATATTCATCTGTCCAGCAGCTGGGAAATACCAGGAAAACTCCAGGGATGTCTCAGAGAAATGGACTAGGGCCTCTGTCGACAGTGGGCACACAGGAAGGGTTTATTAAAGTAATGTCAAGATGCTGGCCCTCCTGCCAAAGTTTCAGTTGTAGCAAAGGAGCTATGCTGTTTGAAGGGTGCCTGAAAGCATTAACTTTAGCTGCTGGGCAAATACCTTGTCAGCTTTCAGGGTCTATCAGACTAGGCATGAAGACTGGAGGAGGCATTTTATTCCATCTCATCACAGATCTTCGGGCAACTGCCAAAAGTGTCCAATACATGTGATAGTTCCAGTCTCGCAAGCATGGTTTATGTATCTGTGTTCAATTGGTTTCCAGGACAAGCATAGGAGGAAGCTTACATCATGGCTGTGACTGAGTCATGCAAATGATCTGTGAATTCTCACAGCACAAATCTTTTCAAACACAGGACTAGAGCCCTGCCACTATTATAGCCTGAAACATTTGCTAAACGATTGTCATTAGTTGATCAGAATAGTTTAAATCTTACAGTATTACATTTTTTGTACAAGATGGGTGGATAACCATTGTAATACCAAATAGCTAACAATGAATTTCTCACTTGGTGTTAGTTTCTATAATTTATATTAATTCTTAAATTTAAAAATGAGTTATTAAGTTTTGATTTACAGAAGAAAAGGACATAAATGATTACCTATTGGAGAGTGCACTCTGCTGTACACATCGAATCTGAATGGTACTGAGCTCCTGTACACTTCCAGGGCGACTGCAAGTAATATTGGAATTTGGGAGTCGGAAAGGCTTTTTGCTACGTCTTGAGCAACATGTTCCTGTTAAACCATGGTGAGATGAGAGAGAAGGGGTGTGCGAATTTGATCGATTTCTTGTAGATCCCTCGAGACAATTCTCTTCATATGTTTGTTCATCCACAAAGTCATGATTCTAATTAAAAGAGAAAAAGGAACAGAGAAAGGAAGGCATTACATATTTATCAGTTCGAGGAGAATTTTAGCGCTTCACCTCTTTTTAAACAAACAAGTGAACAGCAAGAATCCAGGGCATGAATACTAACTAAAATTGCGCGCACTCTGGCTAGCAACTGCTTTCAAATTCCAACCTTGTTTATCTGGCCGGAGAGCTCAGCTAGTGGCAGAAGCTATAAAAAGCTGAACAAGACCGAATCTATCAGGTTCTGTGAGACGTGGGCTATTAGGAGATGAGTGGCAAAATTAAGATTATTTTGCTGCACCCTTTTCACTTTTCTCAAATGGCAATGGCCAAGTGCCTTGTTAATTGGCCAACTTGCCACAAGTTGCAATATTACCAAACTCACTGTACAAACAAGTTATCAGGAAAAGTTGACATGGAAACCACTGTATTTCTTGGTCAGTTTAACTTGCTGCTTGCTCCAAGAGAACACCGAGCACCAACATCTCAGGCACACTCTACTGGCACCAGCTACACACAACCCAAGTCTACAGACACTGGCAGCTGACATGTGCCAGCCTCTATCAACTCTCATGTATAAGTCTGATCCAATTAGATGATGCTTGTGCACTTCATGATGCACCTTACGCTGTGCCAGCAACTATTATAATGTTGCAGTAAAGATATTGTGCGCACAGGGACACACTCAAACTCAAACTGGACCATGCTGCATTTTTGGGTTCTTCACTCACTATCATAGTGCTCACTTACTAAGCCCAGATGGGTACCTGCATCACCCTGCATTACATTGGCTTGCCGATTTGTGCATTGCTCTGTCAGCTAGAGATCCCTGGCTCATATATTACTGTTGCATTGTCATGCTGTTGTAGTGTAGACACAAAACCAGGAAACTTGTCACTGTTGTCAACAGGCCTCAGTCCAGTTAAGGGGAAATAGCCTTCACTGAGGGGATCCTGGCACAGTAAGTCTAGGGCAGGCTCCATTACCAGTTCAGGTCATGCTCAGGATGGTCAGAGTCAGAATCCTCTCCTCAAAAGGGGTGAGGTGCTGAATGACAGACCATTGCCCATCTTTTTGTGCCCTTTGGTGGTGTGTTTTTCTCCTGGAATGACAGAGATGCAAGTATCACTGAAGATAAAGATAGGCATCACAGCTATTACTGTTGGTGCACGTGAGGAGATGTCTGAGTGAGTGAGCAGGCAGTACAGAGGGTATACATGGTCAGTTATATCACAGTTTGGGTGGGTGAATGCAAGTGGGGAAGATGTTGCATGCATCTGTGAGACTGATAGAGCATGAGTCTTAGTGGGTACAGTCGTAATTTGAGTGTAAAGTACTAGAAGGAAGATGGTGGACTTATGTTGATGGAGTGGAGAGGACTTTGACATTTTTCCTATAGTTCTGAGCATTCCTCCAGACAGCTAGGAGTGTTCTAACTTTGGTGGCAAACATGGATCAGACCGGTCTCGTGCCTTGGTCTCGACTGATGGTTCTGGGTAATAGAGGAAATCCCACTTGTGCACAACCCCATTCAGCAGGATCTCAGGCCCCTGCCCATAAAGCAAGGTGCCAATGCTATCCTGTCTACCATGTCTAGAGCAAAAGTCAGGTACAATGCAGGGCAGCTTTGGACGGACCATTCTTGGCAAAGTGCATGGTGGCCTTTTAAAGATAGTGCTTGTGCTAGGAAAGCTGGTCACTTATTTTCATGAGTGGTGAGTTGTTCTGGGAAAGGCGTGTGGTAAGATGGGGTGGAAATTGGATTTGATACTCACCGAAGGAATGAACTGCCAACTAATGCAGTGAGTTTAGTAATATGGTGAGGAAAACTCACTTAACTTCACAGTGAGAATCAGTCCACAAACTTGCCACTTATCCAAAAAAGCCATAAGATTCAACCTCAAGACATTCCAGATCCTATTTGTGGTTCCTGATTGCACATTTTATTTTTATTACTTTTTTGTCTGAGGTGATAATGGTATGGGATAAGGTTTGAACAATACTTGTGCTAAATAATGGTTATTTATCCTGTTAGTATGAGATGTTGAATGATTTTATCACATAGCAATTTATAGGTTGAAACACAGCAAGTCCACAGCAAGCTTCTACAACAAGCATTGGATTACAAAATTTTAACACAAAATATCATACTCCAGCAGTACACACTAGGAGGGTGGCACCTAAGTCAGTAGGTGCCATAGACAACTTTGGATGTAAAATCCTATCAGGTGTACTGACCATTGCACCTAATTCCTGATGTGTTCTCCAGGGTATGCACCTTAACATTAGAATTTGTAAGCTCTGCTCCTTAGTACCCTAATGATGATGAATGGAAAATAATGACAAATAAATGGGGGTGGTGCCAGGGGACTGGAGAGTGGCGAATGTTGTGCCCCTGTTCATAAAAGGGAATAGGGATAACCCCAGGAATTACAGGCCAGTTCGTCTTACTTCGGTGGTAGGCAAAGTAATGGAAAGGGTACTGAGGGATAGGATTTATGAGTATCTGGAAAGACACTGCTTGATTAGGGACAACCAGCATGGATTTGTGAGGGGTAGGTCTTGCCTTATAAGTCTTATTGAATTTTTTGAGGACGTGACCAAGCATGTGGATGAGGGTAGAGCAGTGGATGTAGTGTACATGGATTTTAGTAAAGCATTTGATAAGGTTCCCCATGGTAGGCTTATGCGGAAAGTCAGGAGGCATGGATAGCGGGAAGTTTGGCCAGTTGGATAGAGAACTGGCTAACCGGTCGAAGTCAGAGAGTGGTGGTAGATGGTAAATATTCAGCCTGGAGCCCAGTTACAATGGAGTTCCGCAGGGATCAGTTGTGGGTCCTCTGCTGTTTGTAATTTTTATTAATGACTTGGAAGAGGGAGTCGAAGGGTGGGTCAATAAATTTGCAGACGATACAAAGATTGGTGGAGTTGTGGATAGCGAGGAGGGCAGTTGTCGGCTGCAAAGGGACTTAGATATGATGCAGAGCTGGGCTGAGGAGTGGCAGATGGAGTTCAACCCTGTCAAGTGTGAGGTTGTCCATTTTGGAAGGACAAATAAGAATGCAGAATACAGGGTTAATGGTAGGGTTCTTAGTAAGGTGGAGGAGCCGAGGGATCTTGGGGTCTATGTTCATAGATCTTTGAAAGTTGCCACTCAGGTGGATAGAGCTTGTAAGAAGGCCTATGGTGTATTAGCGTTCATTAGCAGAGGGATTGAATTCAAGAGTTGTGAGGTGATGTTGCAACTGTATAGGACCTTGGTAAGGCCATATTTGGAGTACTGTGTGCAGTTATGGTCACCTCATTTTAGGAAAGATATGGAAGCTTTAGAGAGGGTGCAGAGGAGATTTACCAGGATGTTGCCTGGAATGGAGAATAGGTTGTATGAGGATAGGTTGAGAGTGCTAAGCCTTTTCTCATTGGAACGGCGAAGGATGAGGGGTGACTTGATAGAGGTTTATAAGATGATCAGGGGAATAGATAGAGTAGACAGTCAAAGACTTTTTCCCCGGGTACAACAGAATGTTACAACGGGACATAAATTTAAGGTGAAGGGTGAAAGGTATAGGGGGAATGTCAGGGGTAGGTTCTTTACCCAGAGAGTGGTGGGGGCATGGAATGCGCTGCCTGTGGGAGTGGCAGAGTCAGAATCATTGGTGACCTTTAAGCAGCAATTGGATAGGTACATGGATGGGTGCTTAAGCTAGGACAAATGTTTAGCACAACATCGTGGGCCGAAGGGCCTGTTCTGTGCTGTATTGTTCTATGTTCTATGTTAAAATAAAGCAGGAAAGAGATTTTGGGTGAAATCAGGTGATATTGATGTTTGTAGTGTCACTTCAAATTGCTTGAAATCAAATTGCTTGATTCAGTGCAGCAACTACAATTTGAAACACATTCTTTTTTGTGGAAACACGGCATGATGTATCAAAGTGTTCATCAGTATATCTAGGCAATCATAGTGAGACAGGTCAGTACAGATCCTATATTGTTGGAAAGGTAGATGACTACAGAAAATATCAGTGATTTTATATGCACAGATTTAATAATAATACAATATTCAACAGTAGATCGACACAGCTACATGACCTCCACACCAATCCTGGATCTAACTGAGTGAATAATTTTGAACTTAGAATTTTAAAGGCATTGTTATGTGCTACTTTACTTACTCATAGATAAGAAATGAAATAAAGCTGCTTATAATGTTATCTTGTAATTGGGTGTACTGTGATTTGAAAAGTACAGATTAAGGATGTAAAGCATCCATTGTTTGTTGTGCACCAAACACTTAATTAACTCTTAGTTTAGTTGTACTTCAAGAAATCCAGATTTCGGGTTAGGTACCATGACGCTAAGCTAGTTTTGCTATTGTGGAAATAGTTATTTGAAAGGAGCATCTTAATGACTGTAAACTTGTTATAATTAAATAAATACTTATAAACAAAAAAAAAAATTACCAGTCTGATTTTCCTTTTTGTCTACATTGTAACCTAACTTGATTTGTCTTTAATATACTATATCTGAACTCTACTATCAGTGTTTTACCAAATTTCAAATATTTGAACATTTCTGATTATCTATTCCTCTATTTTTGAGTTTTGCTTTAGAGCTGGGATATAAATCCTAAAAAGCGGCCTCAAATTCATAGCTAACTAACTCTGAGATCTTGGTTTTTTTTACGGCAACAGGGTTTTGGAGCACTGTGGGCAGGAGTTACAATTAAGAAACCCAGAAGTACAGGTTCTTCCCAAATGCATTTGAGCTATTACATGGGATGTATCATTTTTTCAGGCTCCCTGCTTGAAAAATCAGCTTCGCTGACAGCTTTGGCTCCTAGCAGGTGGGGAAGATTTCCAGTAAAGACTGCAGTTGAAGAGCAGGTGGTTTTGGTGGTAGTGGTGGGGTTGGGTAGAATATAGTTATCAATGAGTTGGGGTGATCAGAGATGGGTTAGAGATGATTGAGAAGGAGGAGGACCTCAGGTAAGTTGACAGATGTAGGGGTGGGGGAACAATACTATTAGTCTTAGCTAGTTGAAGGTGGAAAAATTACTGCTGCTCCTCCTGGCCTGCAAACTGTGCTATAAAGGGACTTACATTGTGCATGCAACCATTTGTGACTCCTTTCACCTGCTGCATTTTCTGAAGCCTTGAAAACCCAAACAATAATGGTAAAACCTGGGTTCAATTCCACCATTGGATGACTGTCTGTTTAGAGTTTGCACATTCTCCCCATGTCTGTGTGGGTTTCCTCCCACAGATGTGCAGGCTAGGTGGTTTGGCCATGGGAAATGCAGGGTTACAGGGGTAGGGCAGGGGGAGTGGTAGGTCTTGGTGGGGTCCTCCTCAGAGGGTCAGTATGGGCTCGATGGGCCAAATGGTCTGCTTCCATACTGTAGGGATTCTATGAAAGTGACAAGGTCACATTTGCATAATTGCAAATATGATATCAACCAGTTCCTGCTTTGAGTCATGATAAATTTATGCAAGTAATTTAGTCCTTGCATTCACAGTGTTTGTTAAATAAACTAGACACAGAAGCAATAATATGACAACCATGATTCTGATTATGCAGCAATTAAAGTTATTTTAACCTAGAATTGGTAACTTAATATGTGAGAAAACAATTAATGATAGCCCACAATATTATGGTTATTCAAATAAATATATGAAAATTAGACAAACTGGTTTTGTGTTTAGAAAAAAAACACTTTGCATGTTTATTTTCATTTTAAAACCAGGTTTGGCTACACATTCCATTGAATCATAGAGTCATAGACATGTACAGCAATGGAAACAGACCCTTCAGTCCAACCCGTCCATGCCGACCAGATATCCCAACACAATATAGACCCACCTGCCAGCACCTGGCCCATAACCCTCCAAACCCTTCCTATTCATATACCCATCCAAATGCCTCTTAAATGTTGCAATTACACCAGTCTCCACCACTTCCTATGGCAGCTTATTCCATACCCGTACCACCCTCTATGTAAACATGTTGCCCCTCAGGTCTCTTTTATATCTTTCCCCTCTCACCCTAAACCTATGTCCTCTAGTTCTGGACTCCCTGACTCCAGGGAAAAGACTTTGCCTATTGTCCCAAATAAGATCCCAACAAGATCCCAATCAGATTCAGATAATTGTGCTGGGATGGCACCAACCTGCACAGAAAAGATCATGCCACAGATTTGCAGGACCAAGTGAGAGATGGTCGCGAGGTGCAAGCACCACTGCAGCTGAATCACTGGCACTTACTGTTCCATGCAGTCATAAAAGGTGATGTCATTCAGTTTTGAAGCTTATTGGTGGGGCTGTCACTGCTTTTATTTGTTTCCCAGATTCCAGCTATGCTCCCTTACCCTTAGTAGATAAAGGTGCCAAACAAGACTTAAAAACTGCACCTTTCTTCGAATGTCCAGATTTCCTGGCCTGAGCTTCCCCTGTGGGAGTCAGGTTAGTCGATCTAGTGTACACTTCACTGGCTGTAGCAGGCTCCAATTCTTTATCGGGTCCCAATTGGACCAAGCATACCAGAACTCCCCCAGCGGAAAATACCCCATCCCGTGTCCACCTACAGAAGCCATTTACCTTGCAAGGATCAAGTAGAAATTCTAGCCTGTATGAGGAATGCTAGGAATTCTCAGAAACAATGGAAACCCAGCATAACCCAGATCCATGCTGTCGTCCGATGGGTTTTGCTATTCTCCTGCTGGAATTATGGCAGATAAACAGCAGAACCTCCAGGCATATTTGGAACCACTAATTCTGTCCATTAAGTCCATAATTAAATTAAAATCTACTTACAATGTCAATGAATATAAATAGTATATTAAGAATACATTCATTTTTTTTCTTGGATCTGACCCAAGTTTATCCAAAAATCATTGTCTACATGTTTATGTAGGTTTAAAATTATCTTAATTACTATTGAATGTATTCTCAATGACTTTAAACTTTTCCAGTCCGAAGTTTAAAGTTAGAAACAATTTGCACCCACTTGCCACGATCCCTCCACCAGAAATAGATAACTGTACTTTCAACAACATGAAGGGGTAAAGAAAATCAGTGGATGTACTAAATGTATGTGGCATAATATTACCTACCAGTTTTCATTTGCCATTATTATTGCCTTATACATTTATCAAGTGGTGGACACTAATGCTAAGCTGGTCAATATTTTCCAGAAAGAATGACAGTAAACTTATTAAAACAGCAAAACAATAATGGCAGAGAAGCTTTTGCACAATCACCCAATATCAGCATACAACACAGACATGTTTAAACTGTCAAAGCATTAACAGCTGCAGCACAAATACCATAAAATGCAGAGTTACAGACACTTAAATTCAGATAATGCTGACACGAACAATCAAACTGGTACCTTAATAGACGTTGAAGACCGAATTGATAAGAGGGGATCATCCACAAGATAGGACAATCCCTACATGGTAACATGCCAACAAAAAAGAAACAGTAACTAATGCATAATTACAGTTTAAAATGAGTATATTCAAATATCTGAACAAAACAACAGCATCCCTTTTGAAACCTCCATTAACTGGGAGTGTTACACAACTGGTAAGTATGTAATATTTACGTTTATTTGTTAGAAAACCTCAGGGTTAAGTAACAAATCATAGCTAGATGAATTTTAAAGACTTTACAAAATGTTATGCAAACATGCATAAACATAAAAAAAGCTATGAAAAAGAGATGAATTATCTTTAAAGTACTCATTTGAGTTTATGCTGTACATTAGTCTTCTCTTCCATTCATGTAGATTAGATTAGATTAGTTGGCAGTTCATTCCTTCGCTGAAGCACAACCCACCCAGACCCATTCCCCTACATTTACCCCTTCACCTAACACTACGGACAATTTAGCATGGACAATTCACCTAACCTGCACATTTTTGGATTGTGGGAGGAAACCAGAGCAAACCCACACTGACACGGGGAGAATGTGCAAACTTCACATAGAGAGTCACCTGAGGCAGGAATTGAACCCGGGTCTCTGGTGCTGTGAGGCAGCAGTACTAACCACTGTGCCATATAAGGCAGATGATTTCACACTATCTACTCAAGTAATATTTTTAGAGTTAACCGGTTATCTTTTGTATTATAATAATATTAGATAAAAAGATTTAAACAATTGCCACTGAATCCCAAGATTGTAAGTTAATATTTTGACATTTAGCTGACAAAGAAATTTTAAAAATTACTTAAATGGCACTAGTAAAACATGTTCTGATCAAAAAGAGATATGTTAAATTTCAACAATTTTGATGAGGAAGGAAGAAATAGCCTAAGTGATTGACGATTTTCATGAATACTATAAGGAACATTCTTTAGGTATCCTTACACAGCAGTTTCTTCAAAACAAATATTCATCACACAGAGTGAGCCATGTAAATTTATTTCTGCTCTGTGCAGAGTATTTGACATGAACAAGGAATGCTTTATATGATATAGCCTTAGAGTTTGAATGTATGTTTCTGTCAGCTAACTGAGGGGCATATGGACTGTAACAGTAAGCTTTTACCTCTTGGTTCCAGATCTGACTGCAATAGCCCAATACAAAATGAGCTGTTAATCCAGCTTCTTGTTGATGTGCAGCCAGAACCAAAAAATAATATTAAATTAGCACCCCGACTCAGAGAGCTACTCAGTCTTAAAGACTACTCAGATGTAAATTTAATTAGTTACAATGGTACTATGTAAAGCTCTCAGATTAAAAGTCGAGGCTTATTGCTCGAGTACAACACGTAATCGTTTCTCATATCTGACTGGGAAATAATTCATGCTGAAATGAAGTGTTCTCACACTAACACCCAGTACCTTAATGGAGGTATACATATAAATAAAAATGACATCTGAGTTTGAAAAATATGCAGACAGCAAACACTTCAGACACAGTTCTACAAATAATAAGATCCCTTGCACTTTTCGTCAGAAATACGAGACATGCAAATCTTTCTTGCAGCTTCAGTTGTGGTTGGCACATACTTTGCAAACATAGATGGTTAATAAAACACGATGATGGTTTATGAAACATAAAAGAATTTTCACTAGTGGATTGAAATTCCTGCAGGTTATTTTTATCACAGATGCATTTCCAGGAATTTCTTCAATGTACTTGTTTTTATCGAAGTCCTTAACCCAAAGTTTATTTTAATTAAATATTTATTTCCCATTGCTTATTCTATTTATATAGTATGATACATCTTCAATAAGAGAAAATCTAACCATCTCCACTTAATGTTCAGTGGCATTAACATTGCTAATTATTCCTCCATCAATATCTCAAGCGTTTCCATTGCCCAATAACTGAATTGGACTAGCTATATAAGTAATATGGAAACAAGAGCTACAACTAGACCCTTTCACATATTATTTGGAATATTCTTATTTTGATTTTGCTTCCAGTGTATTCCCATTGGAGGTGAAAGGCATGATGGTGTAGTGCTGTGTAACAGATTATTTTTGTTAAAATCTTTTCAGCAAATAAGTAAATTCATTTTGCAAATATCGTCATAATTTTAGGTCAATCCACTTTCAAACAAAAATGCAAAAACACACAAAAAAACTATTTCTCAGAGGATGAGCTCATTTCACTTCCACATTTTCATGAGACCTTAGATGTCATTCCTTACCGTAGTTTTTTCCAAACAGTGTAACAGATGGTGATGTTGCCTCTGAAATGAAGACCCTGACTTGCTAACTAGGGCTTGTTCTTCGTCATTAGACAACTAGAAAAAACATGAAGTAAAGAACTAAAAATATGTAGATAATTAAAGAAATTCTAAACTCTGGTTCAATATAAATATATGTTTTACTTTTACTTGTATGTAATCTGAAAAATACATAAACATCAAATTTCATTAGGATAGTCAGAGTTAATTTTTTTTTCTCCACTTGGTGTGTGCAATGGAGACATTGGTAAATCATCCATTTGCTCCTCCATGTCCAAGACTAAAAAAGAGCACAGTTAGAAGACTTCAGGGTACAAGGATTTAGCTTTTTTATATTGAAGAGACCATAAGACACAAAAGTAGAAGTAGGCCATTACCCATTGACTCTGCTGTGCCAGTCATGGAGATCATGGCTGATATAATAATTGTCAGCTCCATTTTCTTGTCTTTACCCCATAACCCTGGATTCCCTTATTGATTAAACATTTGTCTAACTCAGTTTTGAATATGACCCAGCCTTGATAGCTCTCAATGTAAGAAATGTTATTGATTCCTCACTCTCTGAGGGAAGGTATTTCTCCTCATCTCTGTCTTAAATGAGTAATCCCTTACTCTGAGATTATACCCTCAAGACCTAGATTCTCCCACAAATGGAAAGTACCTCTCCAAATCCACCCTCTCAAGTCTTCTAAGAATCTTATATGCTTGAATAAGGTTACCTCTCATTCTTATAAACTGCAAAGAGTATAGTTTCAACTACTGAACACCTCCATTACCTGTATCAACCTAGTGAACATTCTCAAGAATACTTCTACTGCCAGTATATTTTTCCTTAAATAAAGGGAACAAACCTGATAACAGCATTTCAGTTATTGTCTGATTTGTGCCTTGCATAGTTTACTCCATTCCCTTTGAAACAAAGGCCATTATTCCATTCACCTGCTCATTTTCCAATGAGTTTGGGTACTAACTTTTCACGCATGAAGGTTCCTCCAATCCCTCTATCTATGCTGCAGATTTCTGTCGTTTTTTCTCAATTTAAACAATATGCAGCTCTTTGTTCTTTGTACCAAAGTGAAAAACCTCACATTTGAGATGTACCGAATTGACATATATAAGATGCTAAAGGGAATTGACAAAGTGGATGCAGAAAGGATGGTTCCTCAAATGGGGCAAGTCAGAGCGAGAGGTCATACTTTAGGATAAGGGATAGCAGATTTAAAACAGAGATCAGGAGAAATTATATCTCTCAAAAGGTCGTAAATCTGTGGAATTCCCTGCCTTAGAGTGTGGTGGATGCTGGGGATAGTAAGTAAAATTAAGGAGGAGATAAGAGATTTTTAATTAATGATGAGTTGAAGGGTTATGTAGAGTGGGCAGGAAAATGAAGTTGAGGCCAAGATGAGATCAGCCATGATCGTATAAAATTGCAGAACAGGCTCGAGGGCTGAATTGACTACTCCTGCTCTAGCTCTTACGTTTTATTTCCCACATTATTATTCCATCTGCTAAGTTTTTCCCACTGACTTAGACTGTCTATATCTCTCTCTAGACTGTCTGTGCCATTCTCACCACTTGTTTTTACCAACTATTTTTGCATCATTTGTAAACTTGTCTATTGTACATTTATTTTCCTCATCCAAGTCATTAATATATATCGTCAACATTTATGGCCCAGCATTAACCAACCATACAGCAATAATCACAGGTTGCTATCCTGAAAATATCTTTATCCTAACTCTCTGCCTTTTATTAGTTAGTCAATCCTCCATCATGGGCTCTTAACTTTTATTCATATTTTTGTTATTAGAAGATCTCACACCTTACATTGACTAATGTAATTGATTCCTGGGAAGGGATTGCTTACTTTTTAATAGAAGGAAAATAGTAAAAGTTTGGAAGTGTATTGTCACTAAAGATCTCTCACCTGTCATACTTGTAAAGGAATTTGGCTTTTTCATGTGCAAATAGGGAACGTATCCCTCAATTGAGGCTGGAAAATTTGACACCTTACCAACAGTTCTGATGAAGAGTCACTGGACTGGAAATATTAACTGTTTTATTGCCTACAGATGCTGCCAGACCTGTTCAGTTTCTCCAAATACTCTATATTTTTGTTTAGTAACATTCCTATTCGTATTGATGTTCTAATCCTGAGTCTTGGAACACAATATTCTCTCACAATTTAACTTTTTCTTAAGTTTATACAACAGGGTATCTGATTGTCCACTTTATTTATTTTCCATTCTGTATCTCTTTTACTTTTGTCTCTCCTGCAGCAGAATTTCACTTTTCAGCAGAATTCCCTTGCTGCAGTATCCTTCCTCTGCAGTGATTTATTTTTTCCATGATTCATCTCTGCTGCAGATTTCTCCTCTCACTGATTAACTTATTTTTTTTCTTCTTGTCTGCACCTGGCTGGTTTTAAAATAATTTTTGATGCAATTGCCTGTTAGTGGGTAAAGTGTTTAGCAAGGCTGAAGATCTGGAGGTACTGCTGATCTTAATCATGAGCAGACACGAATAATATTGTGCTAATCCCTGTCTATCAGCCAGCCATACTGACTGCCTGGGTCAGCAGGCAGAGCAACAGGATGTCACATTTTGGGTGGTTCTCAGCAATCGGTAGTGAGCATTGTGCGATTGAGTGCAGATGCTTCTTCAGGCTGGGATCTGAATTGGGATGGGTGAGGAGATGGAGCCTATAGAACTAATCAGTCATAACTGAGAGGAAGGGGAGCAAACTAAAAGGAGCTATTCCCAGCAATCATGCCTCCCACCTCAGATCTGGTACTTGACAGTAAAAGTGCAGGTCTTCTCTTTACCTACAGTTAGACTTAGTGGGCAAAAGCTATTATATCATCAGGCCATTGGTATTGCATGTTAATTAGCCCCCTACCTGCCTCTCTTTGGAGTTTCATTGCCGATCTCATCATTAAAATGGATGGGAATGAGGTCTAGTTGCTTGATTCCATTGCTTTAACCCTCCGTGATCCTCTCCCACTCATTGCTGTGATGAGGAATGGGGTTTTGGGGGAAAAGGCAGTTTACCATCCAGTAGGAGAAAGTGAGGACAGCAAATGCTGGAGATCAGAGTCATGAGTGTGGTGCTGGAAAAGCACTGCAGATCAGGCAGCATCCGAGGAGCAGAAGAGCCAATGTTTTGGGCACAAGCCCTTCAGCAGGAAGCTTCCTGATGAAGGGCTTGTGCCCGAAACGTCAATTCTCCTGGATGCTGCCTGACCTGCTGTGCTTTTCCAGCACCACTCTCTCAAGTTTAAAATCAAGGTCAATTATTCAAGAAGCCCATGCAATTTGTGTCTAATACTGATGGCGAAAGGGTACATTTTACGCCTCAAGTTGTTCTTTGTATTGTGTCTTTTTTGATGTTTTGGCTGCTGTGAAAACAAACATTGATAAATGAGTGAGATTAACTGCAGGTTGGGTGGCGAGAAAACGTTTCTTCCAGTGAATTCCTCCTCATTGTTATAAATACAGGAAATGTTGGGTGGAAATCTCAGTTACTTGCATAAACAGGGTCATCACCCAACATCTGACATGTGATGGAAGAAGCTGCAAAATTATTTGCTGATTTCTTGTGTCCCTGCTCACAGTCAGGATGGGGTATTGAAACTTCATTGTGATGCCTGGATGCTAATCTGACCTGTCTCTTTCAAGCTGCCATTTGGACGAAGAAGTGATATCCTGCAGTTAATTACAGGCAAATGACCTCTTGCTGTTTGAAGTACCTTTACATTAATAATTGCTTGGATCCTTTGATCGGGACAGGCTACTTTATCTCAAAGTCAAAGAAACCCATCGGGAAAACTTCACCTTTTCGTACATATTTTAACACCATTGCTGAAATTTTGCCAATACAGCAAGGGAAGCCCTGAAGAAATTCATCTTTATTAAGCCAAGCCATTAACCAAACTATTTTTTTAGAAAATTATAGACAAATCAACTTGGCAAACAGTTTAAAGTTGAAAATGCAGAACATAATCGATGAACAACTTCAGGAAAAGTATTGATTTGGTCTTCAAAATACCTTTCTTTGGAGTATCACATGGAAACCATTGGTCTCCATGCTTTTATAACATCCAGCTCAATTTCAACATTACCCGAATAAAGGATATCTTTTGTTACATGAAATGGTGTCAGAGCAAATAGGGCATGGTAATGGAGATTATTGGAATGTTTCAAATTGTTTTAAATCTTACCCTTTTACGAGACCATCTGTGGCGGTTTTAATTATCCTAGTCTTTTCCCTTCCTCAGCAGTTCACCAGCCAATGCTGGTCTTTGGTTGAACATTTTTGCATTGGTGAGACTACCTAGTATACCTCCTTGTTTTGTGATGCAGATTTCTGTATTGTCTGGTTTGTGCCTGACTTTCTGGGAGGCAAATATTTATTTTCACTGTTTTTTCCATTTGATACAATCAACATCCCAGGGAGGATTTAAAACACATGGGTTACTGCCAGTACATACCGCAGTTGGAACTACTGCTGTGCTCGTAAACTGTATAGCTTGATGTTGTTCAATGGCTTCCTCTTTTGTAATCCTCCAGTGATGGTCATGCATCCATCACACATTGTCAGTTTTTAATAAGTCCTAGCCAGAGCTCCCAGTGATCACTTTCAAAACATACATAAATCAAAGGGAGAACTTGCTTGTCTGTATAGGAAAATACAGAATACATTCAAGTCCTGTGTTCACGTTAATGATTTCAGTATCAGTGGAAGCAGTTTCACTCTTATAAATGAAAGCAAACAAATATCAGCAAACATGGAAATTGGGTACTACTGGCTGATTTTGTTTGGCTCAATCCTGTTTGCTGAGAGAGGAAGAATGAAATACAACCCTAAGTTCTCAACAGCCATTACCTGCTCCAATGAATCACTTAGTAAGCCATTGTGCTTGCTCTGCATATAAGCACTTGCACTCCCACTCTTTGCCACACGGATTCTTGCAAGTCTGGCTTTCTGTAAAAAAAAACATACAAATCTATCAATAATGCATCTGCAATTTTTTCCTTTCCCATTATATTTCACATTGACGAAAGAATATTCATTTTAAAAATCCTTTACCGAGGAATGACATTTGTATAAGAAAATTATTGATTGATTATAGTTTTAGATCAAAAATATTCACCCAAATAAACATTTTAGTCTCTGTCATATAAAATGTCCAGTTTATATATTGGACATTTGAGGCATTATTTTTTATTTTATTCACCTGCAAAATCGGTTCGTTCTTACAATGATAAAATTGCTATTTGTGTAAACATTCAGCTTAAGATTTGGTCACTATCTTAACATTCACAAAGATTCACTGGAATTATGTTGAAAACAAACTGGTATGGACTCATTACCCCTCACTGCAAGAAATATGTTTAGATTGCACTGACATATTTTTCTGCTCATCATATAAATTTTCTAAACTATTGAAGATTTCCATCTGTTCAACCAGATGAAACTTGGACCATACTGACCAACATACATGTTGTTGCCTATCAGATTCAGTTCATGCCACATCCATCCATATTGAGATGTTGTAGTCTCTTGTCAGGCCATCTACCTCCAGACCTGCTCAAAGCCATGCCCCAAGGCTACCTATATTAATTTCTCTCAATGAAAGACAGCAACCCTCCAATAGGATAGCACTGTGGAGGACCAGTAGAAAAGTCAAAGGCACATGGAAGACAGACACCAAAGGAAGCTGACTTTATGTGGATCATTTCATGATTTGTTTATAAATTTGGTTTGGAATGTTTATGTCTGGTGTCTTTTTACTTTCCCATTATGGCCAAGTGGATGCTGTGGACTCTGGGTGAATGGAGAATTAGGATTATGATTATTGACATTGCACCAAGATGAATTCTTCATGGACAGTCTGATTAGAAAATGGTTGGCTAGATTGCCATCTCCCTTCCTTTCTATCACATCATGCTCCTGTTTTTCAGTTACATGCTTTAAAACTGGAGGCACAAACTCTCTCCTCATGATGGTGAGGAAATGTATCATACAGCAGATCACCACAATTCTTGCAACCTGCTCTGCGAGAACACAACTGGGCTTGTTCAAACGGATCCAAACATTATTTCAATGTGTAAATGTTTCAAACACATTTTGCCTGGTAGCATGGTTATAGTTGTTTTGTTGTAAGCGATAGTTCCATTCTTGAGCGATCTTGCATTACAAGAAAATCATGCAGTAGCCAATGGGGCTGGTATCACATTATAACCAAAATAGGTATGGAATATTCATGTTCTACAAATAAAGATCTGAATTCTTCAATCGTGGTAAAGTCAATTTGTGTTGAAGAAACACGCTTTATAACAGAACCGATTGGTTTCGTTTATGTCAATAATGCATGCATGTGTTGAGGTTCCTCACTGAACTCAGTAGCTATGTCATTTGAGGGTAGTCTTTATTGGCCCAGCGCTACTGTTAGGACATTAATGGAGTAACATCCATTGTGGCTATATTAGAGGGACAGGTTGACACTGCAGAAATCACAAGATGGTTTGTGTGTAGTCAATAGCATTCCTACCATAGAGAAGACTTCAATCCTAGCAAAGACAGAATTAAGTGTTGTCTACATAATTGACTAATCAATTATAAAGAATTACCCATTCTTTGACCTGATCACTTTTATAGCCACTGACAATCCAGTCCTTGACCTGTTTAGTAGCACTTGCAGCTGCACCAGGTTGCAAATTTCAGTGAAGTCTTGACAACGCGTACATTATTCTTCATCGAGGGTTAGATAAGAGAACTTCTCCTTGAATATATGGAAGCAAATAGACTCTTGTTCAGAACCTTTTCCAAATATTGGCTGGAAATGCTATATTCGACTACTTTAGATGGGTTAGTTTTTGTCAAGCTGTGCAGGAGGGTTTCCTGACAATATGAAGAGAGGCCAACAAGAGGCAAAGCCACATTGGATTTGCTATTTGGTAATGAACCAGGCCAGGTGTTAGATTTGGAGGTAGGTGAGCATTTTGGTGAGAGTGACCACAATTCGATTACATTTACTTTAGTGATGGTAATGGACAGGCATATACCGGAGGGCAAGAGTTATTGCTGGGGAAAGGCAATTATGAGGCAATTAAGCAGGATTTAGGATGCATAGGATGGGGAAGGAAACTGCAGGAGATGGGCACAACTAAAATGTGGAGCTTGTTCAAGGAATAGCTACTGCATGTCCTTGATAAGTATGTACCTGTCAGGCAGGTAGGAAGTGGTTGAGTTAGGAAACTGTGGTTTACTAAAGAAATTGAATTTCTTGTCAAGAGGAGGAAGAAGGCTTATGCAAAGATGAGGCATGAAGACTCAGCTAGGGCACTTCAGAGATACAAGTTAGCCAAGAAAGACCTAAAGAGAAAACTAAGAAGAGCCAGGAGGGGACATGAGATGTCTTTGGCAGGTAGGATCAAGGAAAACCCTAAATCGTTCTACATGGATGTCAGGAATAAAAGAATGACTACAGTATGATTAGGGTCAGTCAAGGACAGTAGTGGAAAGTTGTGCTTGTAGTCTGAAGAGATAGGAGAGGTGCTAAATGAGTATTTTTCATCAGTATTCAACGTGGTCAAGAAGAATACTGAGATACAGGCTCTTAGACTAGGCAGGATTGAGGTTTATAAGGAGATAGTGTAAGCAATTCTGGAAAACATGAACATAGATAAGTCCCCTGAGCTGGATGGGATTTATCCGAGGATTCTCTGGGAAACTGTGGAAGAGACTGCAGAACCTTTGGCTTTGATCTTTATGTGTCATTGTCAAAGGAATAGTGCCAGAAGACTGGAAGAAAGCAAATGTTGTCTCCTTGTCCAAGAAGGGGAGTAGAGATAATCCTGGTAATTATAGACCAGTGAGCCTTACTTCAGTTGTGGGTAAACAAGAGATAGGATTTATAATCATCTAGAAAGGAATAATTTTATTAGGGATAGTCAACATGGTTTTGTGAAGGGTAGGTCATGCTTCACAAACCTTATTGAGTTCTTTGAGAAGGTGACCAAACAGGATAAAGTGGATGATGTGGTGTATATGGATTTCAATAAAGTGTTTGATAAGGTTCCCATGGTAGGCTATTGCAGAAAATACGGAGGCACGAGATTGAGGATGATGTAGCAGTTTGGATAAAAAATTGGCTAGATGTAATAAGACAGAGGCTGGTGGTTGATGGGAAACGTTTATCCTGGGGTTCAGATACTAGAGGTATACCACAAGGATCTGTTTTGAGGGCACTGTTATTTGTTACTTTTATAAATGACCTGGATGAGGGCATAGAAGGATGGGCTGGTAAATGTGCGGATGACACTCAGAGTTGTGGATAGTGCCGAAGGATGTTGCAGGGGGACATAGATAAGCTGCAGAGCTGGGCTGAAAGGTGGCAAATGGAGGTTAATGCAGAAAAGTGTGAGGTGATTCACTTTGGAAGGAGTGACAGAGCTAGAGAATACTGGGCTAATGGTAAGATTCTTGGTAGGATAGATGAGCAGAGGGATCTCGGTGTCCATGTATATAGATCTGTGAAAGTTGCCACCCAGGTTGATAGGGTTGTTAAGAAGGTGTAGGGTGTGTTAGCTTTTATTGAGTTTCAGTGCCACGAGGGATTGAGTTTCAGTGCCACGAGGTCATGTTACAGCTGTACAAAACTCTGGTGCAGCCACATTTGGAGTATTGCGCACAGTTTTGGATGCCATATTAGAAGAAAGTGAGGACTGCAGATGCTGGAGACCAGAGTTGAAAAGTGTGGTGCTGGAAAAGCGCAGCAGGTCAGTCAGCATCCGAGGAGCAGGAAAATCGACGTTTCGGGCATAAGCCCTTCTTCAGGAATTAGGAAGGATGTGGAAGCATTGGAAAAGGTGCAGAGGAGATTTAACAGGATGTTGCCTGGTATGAAGGGAAGGCTGGGGGGTTCACACGCTGTTTGCATTAGAGAGAAGGTTGAGAATTGAATTAATAGAGACATAGAAGATGATCAGACAGTTAGATAGGGTGGACAGTGAGAGCCTTTTTCCTCGGATGGTGTTGGCTAGCAAGAGGGGACACAGCTTTAAATTGACGGGTAATAACTATAGGATAGTTGTCAGAGAGTAGTAAGGATGTGGAATGCCCTGCCTGCAACAGTAGTAGACTCTCCAACTTTAAGGGCACTTAAATGGTCATTGGTTAAACATATGGATGATAATAGAATAATGTAGGTTAGATGGGCTTCAAATTGGTTTCACAGGGCTGAAGGCCTGTACTGCACGGCAATTCTATGTCCTATGCTCCTCTTCTCCCTTCCAGTGAGTTGTTCTGGTCTGTGTGATCCCAGCCAGTGGACTCATGTTAGGGGATAAATAGTTTGTGCAGAAAGCTTAAAATCAGCAAAATACTTTTCAAATTTGTCCGTGAGTGTCGGGTAAGGTTAACATTTATTGACAGTCATTTAATATATACTTCCCACTGAAATCTGGGTTCAGGTACTCTTATAGTAATTAGGAATATATTAACCCATGAAGCATTGATTAGAGTTCAGGACCAGCATGTTCCTATGAGGATGAAATGTAAGGATGGCAAGATTTGGGAACCCGGGATGACAAGAAATATTGAAAGTTTCATAAAAAAAAACTTAAACAAGGAGTTGGGAGGGCTAAAAGGGGCCATGAAATATTCTTGGCAAGTCAGATTGAGGAGAATCCCAAGGCATTTTACACATATAATAGGAGCAAGAGGGTAGCTGGGGAAAGAATGGCCCACTCAAGAGCAAAGGAGGAAATTTATGTGTGGAGCCAGAGGAATTGGGTGAGGTCCTTATTGAGTACTTTGCATTGGTATTCACCATGGAGAAGATCATGGATGACGGTAAGCTTTGGGATTCGTATGTTGATATTTTAGGGCAAGTCGATATTAAGAAGAAGGAGCTGTTGGGTGTCTTGAAAACCATTAAAGTACATTAAGTCCCCAAGGCCTAATGGGATCTAACCCAGGATACTGAAGTATGCAAGGGATAAGATTGCTGAGGCCTTGACAGAGATCTTTGTATCCTCTTTAGCCACAGGTGAGGACCCAGAAGACTGGGAAATAGCCAAAGTTGTGTTTTTGTTTAAGAAGGGCAATAGGGATAATCTGGAAAATTATAGGCCAGTTAGCCTTACATCAGTGGTAGGGTTATGATTGGAGAATATTATTATGCACAGGATTTACTCAAATTTAGAAAAAAAAATGGACTTATTAGGGATGGTCAGCATGACTTTATGTGGGGGTGGTCTTGTTTCTCAAATTTGATTTTTTTTGAGGAAGTGACAAAGATGGTTGATGAGGGCAAGGCAGTGGATGTTGTCTGCCTGGACTGTACTAAAGCATTTGACAAGATCCCTCATGGTGGTCTAGTCAAGAAGATTAAGGCACATGGGATCCACAGTGAGTTGGTAAATTGGATAAAAACTGGCTTGGTCACAAAAGACAGAGAGTAGTTGTGGAGGGTGTTTTTCTGACTGGAAGGATCAGTTCTGGGACCTTTGTTGTTTGTCTTATACATAGATGAGCTGGATGAAAATTTAGATGATGTGATTAATATGTTTGTGGATGACATGAAAATTAGTGTAGTTTTGGACAGTGAGGAAGGTTGTAAAGGATACAGCAGGCTATAGATCAGTTGTAAAGTTAAGTGGTGAAATTGCAAATGGAGTTCAATTTGATCAAGTATGAGGTACTACATTTTGGGAGGTCAAATGCAGGAGGAAAATATACAGTAAATAGAAGGATCCTGAGAAGCATTGATATACTTGGGGTGCAAGTCTATTGCTCCCTGAAAGTGGCAACACAAGTGGACAAGGTGGTAAATAAGGTGAATGTATGCTTGCCTTCGTTCCTCTGGACATTGAGTATAAAAGTTAGCAAGTCGTGTTGCAGCTGTATAAAACTTTAATTAGACCACATTTGGAGTATTGTGTGCACTTCATGTCGTCCCACTATAGGAAGAATGTGGAGACTTTGGAGAAGGTGCAAAAGAGTCCTTTTCCCAGGTTGGAAATGTCAAACACTAGGGGGAAAGTTTAAAGGAGTTTAAGGTGAGGGGGGAAGTTTAAAGGAGATATGTGAGAAAGGGTGGTAGGTGCCTGGAACATGCTGCCGGGAGAGGTGGTAGAACAGATAAGAAAGCAAAGTTTAAGAGGTGTATAGACAGACACATGAACAGGCAGGGAATAGGAGGATATGAACGATATGCAGGCAGATGGGATTAGTTTAGAATGGCATCATGGTTGGCCAAGACAGGTTGGGCTGCAGGACCTGTTCCTGTGCTATACTGTTCTATTCATTAACAATGAAAGACCAGAGATATAGTTCCAAGCCAAGGTGATGTGTGCCTTGGAGGGAAGTCCGCAGACGGTGGTGTCGTGTACTGCTGCTGCCTTTGTTTTCTACAGGGAAAAGATCTTGGTTTTGGAAGGTGCTACCAAAGAAATCTAAGAAAGTTACTACTGTGCATTTTAGGTCCTACCACACCATACCCTGTGGTCCTGCGCAACTACATTTGCTAATATAGGAAGCACCAAACACGTGGAACCATAGCAGCTGCAAAAAGAATTCCACTGAAAACTGGCACCTAAGTAGTTATTGATGTCCTTAAATAATGCTGTTGGAGCTCCTTCCTGCTGCTGAATGCACAATGCAGTTATGCAAGGTTAAGGGAGGGTGTTAGCTGCAGTATGCTCTAAAATGACTGTTGATATCAAATCAGCATTGCACAAAACAGGATATTCCAACCCAATGGTCAAATGCCAATGTCTACACTCCACTAATATTCCTTACCCACTCGACTTATTTCACTCTTAGCTTTTTATCCATTGTGTACTTATAGTTTTCCTTGAGGTATCTTTGCCATTTGCCTCAACATGTTCCATATTTACACGTCAGCAAGTTACACATTCTCACCACTTTGAGTAAGGAACTTTCTTGTGAAGTCCTTACTGCATTTATTAGGACTCATCTTGTTTTGTGGTCCTTAGTTTTGGAATGTAATATAGTTTCAAATTTTGCTGTTGTTACAACTATGTTGAATAAAAACTTGAAGCTGCTCTTGCATCAGTTGGTTACATATATGGCAAATATAACTGAAATTCAACTACAATGTGGACAAAAACAGGATTAGCTCGAGAAGGTCTCATTATTACTTCACATAAGACAATAACAGGAAAAAAAACCTACAAGCCTCCTTTAAAACCAAATCACATTTTCTTTGTCAACCATTTAAAGATTATACATCACCTAATGTTTAAGATTAAATACATCTGTGTGCGCATTTATTAAAATTCTCATCACTGGCTCTGATATACTTGAGCGTACAGATGGCATGTGCATTGGTGTTATTTTTGGCATTTATCTGATCAAATATTTTGCTGAAGAATTTTGACAGATGATTTCTATTTATCTTATTTTACTGTGCACCTAAAGCTTACTATAAAAATATGCACTCACATGAAGAGAATATTAGGACAGTCAATTTGAATACGACTGCATATTTTAGCAAAGGATTCATCTGGATAATGAAGCCCATTAAAGCAATGTTCTGTGAAACTTTCTCCATCAGGTATTAAAGGTTAATAAAGTAATAATATCTCCCAATCACACACTTAGCTTTATTAACTAGCTCTCGGCTTCTGCTCCTCCTGTGAAAATGTCACAAAAAACAGTTAAAATACTGAGTGATGGTAGAAATCTGTGATCATGTTTCATCATAAATCGTATCAGATGAAAACAATATCATTGGGTTGCACTTGTCAAATAACTGAAAATTGTTGAGGAAATTCATAGTATTTGTATAAACTACTACTATTGTAAAACATTGACGAAGCAATGCAAGACTACTTGAGCTTGAACACAACCATCATAGACACTTACAAGATACGAGAAGGCCAATGTATCTATCCTGTTTACACTAGCTCTTTCAAAGAACAATATGTGTAATCCCTCCAAAAGTCTATAAGATCCTCATCTTCAAGTTACTGCCCAACTCTCATTTAAAATTATCAACGGAATCAACTTTCCCCACCTTATTAGATAGTGTGCCAGATCCTGACAACTCCAGGTGAAAAGAGAGCACCATCATCTTCCTTTTAGATCTGTAGCCAATGATTTTGAATTTATTATGTCTAGTTATTGATCTATTTGCGAGAGAGAATAGTTTTATCCTGTCTGCTTTATCAAAGACTGCATCATCTTGAAAATCACTATTAGTTCATCATCTAAGATAATGCTTAATGAAGGACAGCCCTAAACTTTCCAACCTCTCCTTTCCTCAGTAACATCTGGATAAATCTATTTGGTACCCTTTTACTACTCTTTCATATCTTTCCTTACATGTCATGCCAAGAATTATTCACAATTTTCTGGCTGAGATGTAACCTATGATTTATTGTTACTATTTCCTTATTTTCTTGATGATTTATTACATTGATTGGTTTCAGCAATATCCTAATACTCACGATGAAATATAACAAAAGAAGTCTAGTTCACTCTATTCTAGTTCATCCTGAAGTTTTTTTTTGCTTTAAAGGTCACATCAGGACGAATGTGATTCCACAGCAGTTAGTGTAAATTCAAGTGAAAGTAGATTCTGAAAACAACTCGCAGCAAGTGTGGATGAACTTTTTTTTTAGTATCTGGAATGTCTAATATTCGTTTAAAAATTCATTATTTTACTGCTATACAACGTCAAACCACCTGTTTCCAAATTAGAAAAAAAAACTCGGGATTGGGTTTTTGTCCAAGTGCAGACGAGCATTTCAGTATAGAATAGCTACACTGTGATTTTTCTTAAAGGAAATCCAAGTTTCCTGCATTTTCCCAAACCATACCATTTTTCTTTGGCTTTAGTGGCAGATTGGGAATGCCTAATGTACAAGATAGACTTGAGTCTTCACTGAAGCCATATTTAATGGGATGTGGTTGGGACTGGGGGGATTGGATTTCTTCCTGCAAACATTTTTTCCTCTGGTGGTGCAGCAATTTGGAATCTCTTTGCAATCATGTTAAGTTTAAGTTTTGTGAGAAAAACCGCAAATCTCCTGAGGATCTGGGAACATTCAGAACAGTTGAGTAAAATGTGCCTTGACACCTTTAAGTGTCATTATTTGGTGCAATGTTGCCATGTCGACGTAACTTCAGTGCAGTGATTCATTGCAGGGATCTGTCTATTACAGTACTTCTGCAATGGAGAAAATAATAGTGCAATAAAATAGTAAATTAAAGTTCTCATTTGATGTTTTTGTGATTAGATTAAATTGGACTGACAAATCTGGCTGTTTCTTTAGACAAAAATCCAGCTTCTGAAGGTAGAAAAACTGTAACTGCCCTCCCCCCATTCCATTAATTAGTAGGCACATTGCTTTGAAATGGAAACAGTTGTGTGCCCACCCCGTGAAGCCAGATGTTCTTGTCATGAAAGCTATTTAATTATGAATGTCTGGCTGGGTTTCAAAAGAATCAACTCAACAGGTTCCTGATGAAGGGCTTATGCCAAAATATTGATTCTCCTGCTCCTCAGATACTGCCTGACCTGCTGTGCTTTTCCAGCACCACACTCTTGACTCTGATCTCCAGCATCTGCAGTCCTCACTTTCTCCAACTCAGCAAGTCGTCTTATTGATCCATAAGAACATAAGAAATAGGAACAGAAGTAGGCCATTTGGTTTATCAAGCTTGCTCCACAATTAAACAAGATCATGGCTGATCTGCCCCAGGCTGCAATTCCTCTTTTGTGCCAGTTCAGCATAGCTGTCAATTTCCTTGACATTTCAAGAAGTTGTCCACCTGCTCTCTAATTAATTTCAGTGATCTAACCTCCACAAGTCTCTGGGATGGAGAATTTCTCTGGGAGAAATTCCTTCACATCTAAGTTTTAACTGAATGTCCCCTTATTCTATAACTATGTCGCCTAGTTCAAGTTACCTCCACTAGTGGAAACATCTCACCATTTAGCTGTCAAGAGTCAGAATCTTGTATGTCTCAATAGGATTGCCTCTCTTCCTTTGAAACTCCAATGAATAAAGGCCTATCCTGTTAGCTACGTTGATAAGGCAAGCTCCTTTGTTCCATGAATCAGCCTGCTGAATCTCTTTTGCCTCCAATGCCTGTATTTGCTTTCTTACTGTACACAGAATTCCAAACATATTTTTGCCAATACCCTATATGTTTGTAACAAAATTTCTCTATTTTTAATTGAACTCCAACCCTCTAGCGATATAGATCAAAATTCCATTTGCCTTCTCATTGACTTACTGCACCTACATGCTAACATTTTGTGTTTCATGCAAGAACACCCAAATCCCTCTGCATTGCACTTCTTTGGAGTCTCTTTCTCCATTGCAATAAAAGTCTGCCTTTTGATTCTACAAAAGTACATGACTTCAAACCTTCTTGTATTAAATCCCATTTGCCAAGTTTTTGCCCACTCTCAGCCTATCTATATCCCCTTGCTTTTGGCCTCATCAAAACATGCCCTCCCATTTATTATTGTATCTTCAACAAAATTGGTTACATTACACTCGGTCCCCTCTTCCAAGTCATGAATGTAGATAGTAAATAATGAGGCCCTAAACACTTTGTGACACTCCACTAGTTACAGCTTTTCAACCTTAAAAACACCCATTAATCTCAAATCTCTATCTTCTGTATGTCAACCAATCCTCAATCCATACTAATACATTATCTCCAATATTGGTCTGATTGTATTCCCACATTCCTCACACACTCCATCACAGTATATTGCAAAATGTGCTGTGAACCTGACCCCTATGTGAAGGGAGAAAAATGCCTCATTATGTCACACTTGTGTTGATTGTACATTTTGCAATCAGTGAATGTGTAGAGGTCAGGTTTTCCCTAGGGGTAGATGAAATGTACGCCTGTGATCCTAAAGCGATATAGTACAGATTTTAGAAGTAAGCTGGCATTCAAACAGTTGTCCATAAATTTAGAATATTTGTTGCACGTTGCTTTGTAAAGAGACATCTTTTGCAGTGTTTTAAATGTCTTACATTTATTATGTTAGCAATAGTCTGTAGCACTCAGCTTGTTGTATTTTATGACCAAATTCCACCACCTCACACCTACTGGCATGATTCATAAGAGCCTTTTGAGAATGCTTAATTTTTAATATTTTGTTTCATTTTACTGTAGAATGAGAAACATTCATAGGGAAACTGAAATTACAGACAAATGATCAAATCTGTGAGAATGCTCAATGTGATTTGGATGTTACGCTGATACAAGATGGGGTTTTTGGAGTGTGAAAATGTTGTACATTTTCATCGGTATAATTTGGAAAGGAATTTTTCTGAGGTTACTCAGAAATGGTGAAATAAATATTTTAAATTGCTTTCTGAAAATTAAGAATGAGAAGCTGAATTTGACTGTTCTGATCATCTACTCTAACTTCACAGCATGAATGCTGTTTATGCTTTTCTCGAGAGTTTGCTCAGATGTTCCACAGAAACAGTAGCCGATGAATGGGAGCAGTCCAACAGGAATGCAGTCCTGTAGTGCACAATTTGTTCAGTGCATATGGAAGAAAAATAATGTCCCTCCCATTCCAGAATTACATAACAACTGCAGGATCCTTCCTGCTTCCTGCATTCATCTGGTATCAGAAATATCAATCAATTTTGCTTCCAACTTCCACCCTTCTTTCACCTTCATCTGGTCTATCTCTGAATATTCACGTCCTTTCATTGACTTCTCTGTTTCCATTTTTTAGGATAGATTGTCCCCATATCCACTGCCAATCGCTGACTTCCACTGTTATCTCAACCACACCTCCTCACACCCAGCTGCCCATAAGGATTCCATTCCATTATTTCTGTTTCTCTCTCTCCATCACATCTATTCATACATTGTCACCTTCCACCAGGTTGTCTCTGACATGACTTTTATCCTCAACTACAGATTCCATCTTGCCAGGACTCTCAAATGTGTCCAACCCATCTTCTGCACTTGTGCTCTCAACCCTTCCCTGCCCCACCTCCCCAGAACAATGATAGTGCTTCCTTTTTCCTCACATTCCACATCACTAGTCACTGCATTCAGAGGATGATTTCCAACAGGATACCATGCTAAGCACATCACCCCCTCTCCTCCATTGTTAGCATTCTACATGGACTGTTCCTTGTGTGCAATTCTAACACTTCCTCACTCTCCAACGGCATGTTCTCATTCAATTGCAGAAGGTGTAATATTTACCAATCTACCTGTTGCTTTTCAGATTGGAGGCCAGTGACCAGTGGAGTACCACAACAATTAGTGCTGGGTCCACTGCTTTTTGTCATTTATATAAATGACTTGGATGTGAACATAGGAGGTTTAGTTAGTAAGTTTGCAGATGCCACCAAAATTGAAGGTGTAGTGGATAGTGAAGAAGATTATCTCAGAGTACATCAGAATCTTGGTCAGATGGGTCAATGGGCTGAGGAGTGGCAGACGGAGTTTAATGTAGATGAATGTGAGGTGCTGCATTTTGGAAAGGCAAATCAGAGAAGGACTTATACACTTAATGGTAAGGTCCTAGGGAGTGTTGTTGAACAAAGAGACCTTGGAGTACAGGTTCATAGTTCCTTGAAAGCAGAGTTGCAGGTAGATAGGATAGTGAAGAAGGCGTTTGGTATGCTTTCTTTTATTGGTCAGAGCGTTGCGTATAGGAGGTGGGTCATGTTGTAGCTGTACAGGACATTGGTTAGGCCACGTTTGGAATATTGTGTGCAATTTTGGTCTTCTTCTTATTGGAAGGATGTTATGAAACTTGAAAGGGTTCAGAAAAGATTTACAAGCATGTTGCCAGGGTTGGAGAATTTGCACTATAGGCAGAGACTGAATAAGCTGAGGCTGTTTTCCCTGGAGTGTCGGAGTCTGAGGGGTGACCTTTTAGAGGGTATGAATAGGATAAATAGACGAGGTCCTTTCCCTTGGGTAGGGGAGCCCAGAACTAGAGGTCATAGGTTTAGGGTGAGAGGGGAAAAATTCAAAAGGGAAGTAAGAGTCAACGTTTTCACGCAGAGGGTGGTGCATGTATGGAATGAGCTGTCAGAAGAAGTGGTGGAGACTGGTACAATTCCAACATTTAAAAGGCATCTGGATGGGTATATGAATAGTAAGGGTTTGGAGGGAAAAGGATAAAGTGCTGACAAATGGAACTAGTTAAGGTGGGATATTTGGTTGGCATGGACGAGTTGGACCGAAGGGTCTGTTTCTGTGCTGTACATCTCTATGACACTATGACTTGAGCCCTACTCACTGTCCAAGTCCTCAAGATAAAGTAGTACTTTACTTGTATTTCTTTCAATCTAGTTTACTACATTTACTGTTCACAATGCGGTTGTGTATTCATTGACAAGACCAAACACATACTGGGTGATAGCCTTGGAACACCTCTGCTCTATCTTTAGGAATGACCCCAATCTTTCTGCTTAGGCACTTTGCAGCCTTTAGGACTCAATACTTTCAGAATTTCACAACTTCAGACCATGTCTCTGTGCTTTTTTTCACTCTCTGTACAAAGTCTCACAAACACAAACATATCGTGTTGACTTACTTTCAGCAACATTGACCCATTACCTCCTTTTGTACAACCTAATGTACAACCATTTTACATCTCTATGTCTCCTTTCCCATCATTAGTTACCATTTGTCTTTTGCTCTGGGCACTCTCACAGTCCATTCCACTTGCTCCTCCTTCTCCTCTGTTAACAGCAGAAAACAATCATTTTCCAGCTCCTCTCAGTTCTGAAGAGTCACATGAAAATGTTAAATCTGTTTCTCCTTCTACAAATGCTGCTCAACCTGTTGAGGTTCTCCAGCACTTTCTGTTTTAATTGCACAACAACAGTTTACATCGATATAAAATCTTTACTTATTTAAAACATCCCAAGCTGCTTCACAGAAGCATCATCAAACGACATTCACCACTGAGCTATATAGGGTAAACCAAGACTTGCCACAGATGTTGGTTTGAAAGAACATCTTAAATGAGGAAAGAAAGTTAGAAAGGCAGAGAAACTTAGGGAGAAAATTTAACAATCTCAGCCCCAGACAGCTAAAGGAATGCCAAGATGTCAGAAGATTTAAGGCTGGAATAGTTTTCAGAGATCATACACTTGTCTGATGTCCCATCCACAACATACATTTACTGTGAATAAACTAACACCAGAGGAGATGGCACTCAGGGCAATCAGTCCTACTCAATGTCAGTAAACAAAGGAAGTAACTACCTTACCTAAATGTGGAGCTGGGAGGAGTGAGCTTGCTCCTCCAAAGTCCTTGTTATAAGTATGGCTTATCAAAGAAATCAGAGGTTTTTTTGTTATCAGGAAAAGACAAGAAAACCGACCCAATTAAAAAACAAATTGGGTCTGTATACTGCTAGTTGTAAGATTTTGCTACATTAGTCGCTTAGATGCAAGTTGTTATGAAATCCCATTATGAAAGGGGAACAACTTTGCAATCTCCCACAGACAGCAACATGACAATCATCTGATGCCGTTTCAGTAATGTTGATTCAGAAATAAATATTAGCAAGGGTACGAGGGATAACTCCTCCACTGATGTTCAGAGTAACGCTATGAAATCTATTTGGTTGGGCCTCCTTTTAATGAAAGACAGCACTTCTAACAACACAGCGCCCGCTCAGTTGGGCATTTGTTAGAATATTTGACCCAGAAATAGAACTTGTAATTTGTAATTTCTTTAAAATGAATTTAAAATCGAATTGCTTTTAAGAATGTTTGGAAATGACTTTCAAGAGTTTGCATCAAATGTAAAGGGATCAGTTGTAATTTTCTTGGATAATAAGAGATTTTAATCCAAGTGATCTGACGCGCCTAGAATCAGTGCCAACAGGAAGGAAATTAAGAGCAAAGGCTGGAATGCATTAAGGAAAACTGCAGAGAGGGAAGAAATCTGAAGGTAGAAGGAAGAGCTGGAGGTGGAAGGCAATCAGCACACAGATGCATAAACAAATACTGCGGCAGGACATAGTAATAAAATCATAGTGTGTCAAAGAGCAAACTGGATCCTCTCTAGAAAAAACTCCTTTCCAAAAACTCTTGGGGAAGCTAAATACAACGGAATTGAAAAGGACTGAATTCTAAAAGTCATGTGAATGCCTCAGGCATAAGGAAAAGCACAGAATTGGTATCAAAGGGCTAGATTGTGAACTGAATATTGTTGATTGGTCAGTTGAAAAGAAATTGTGGAAAACTTTACCACTAGAACTGCCGTGGCCTGAGTGAAACAGAACTTATAGATGTGAACCTTGCTAGTGATAACCATACGTTAGAAGGAATATGGCCGCCAATGAATAAGACTCAAAGGCAGGACTATTGAGTGTACTATAGCCAAATTACAGAACTTTGCAATTGCGCATGGTGTCGCATATGAGTGGTATGTCATGCAGTTATCTGTAGTACCCAAAGTCATATTTCTATTGTATCAACCATTTAAAATGAACATTTTCTTTTTATTTAAAATTACTTTTGCATTTTAATTCATCTTTAATTTGCATTGGTTGTAATTACAAAAAGTGAAATCTTATTGGTAATTTCTTCATTTGGGATTTGGTAAATGTCATTATTTTAGTTTAATGCTCCTCCCCAGAGATTGTAACACATGAGAATGGTGGATCTCAATTCTTGAACCTTCAGGCATGTCCACAAAGTACCCCTCAGGCTCATGACGCAAGACTCCTGAGAACATTTCTGAGTATTTTTACAAGTAATCATTTTTCCCTGAATAATTAAATATAATATGGTGATTTGAATAAGGGTGGTTTGTCCAGCCTGTGAGAGACCAGCAAAGTAAATCATTGACAGTTTCATTTATTAGAGGTGAAATGAGCAAATCTAATAGATGAGTATATCTGGATAAAGGAATACTGAAATAATTACTAACTTGCTTGGGTTTTTTTGATGAGATGAAAGGAGTTTGATGAGGATCATGTGGTTGGATTTCCCAAAGGCACTTGCTAACATGTCATAAACAGGTTTGTTAGCAAAGCTGAAGTTCATAAATAAAAGTGAAACTGGCAGTATGGATACAAAGTTGGCTGAATGACAGAAAACAGAATAATGGTGAACAATTACTTTTTGGATTGGTGGAAAACATTTAGTTGCATTTTCCAGGGCCAGTGTTAAGAGCACTCCTTTTCGTGATGTTCAGTAATGAGCTAGACTTCAATGTATTTGGCACAATTTCAACATGTACAGATGACACAAACATAAAGTATTGTGAACTTTGAAGAAGATAGGTTAAAGAGCAGGGAGATTATTCTGGTATAGTACAGAACTTTGGCTAGGCTACAGCTGGAATGGTGTGTGCAGGTCTCGTTACTGCACTATAGGAAGGATGTAATTGCATGGGAGGTAGAGGAGATTTACCAGGATGTTGCCTGGGATGGAATGTTTTATTCTGAAGAAGGGTGGATAAGCATGGAGTTGTTCCCTTTACAACAGAGAAGGTTGGGGGAAGATTAGATAAGGTGTATAAGATTATGGGGGCAAGGACAGGATGGCTGGAAAGCAGCTGTTCCCCTGTGTTGGAATAACAGTAATAAGGGGGCACACTGTTAAAGTGGAAGATTTTGGAGGAGATTTGAGGAAAATATTTTTCACCCAGAAAGTGGTGATGGTCTGGAATGTACTGCAAGGGAGGGTAGTTGAGGCGGGTAACATCAAGCCTTTAAAAAGTATTTTGATGAGTACTTGAAATGTCGTAACATTTAAGGGTATGGACCTAATGTGGAAAGTGGAATTCGTGTAGGTTTAGCAAAGTTTTGGCAGTACAGACTTGATGGGCTAAAGGGCCTCTTGTGTACTGTATGATTCTATGAAAATGACGAACATCAAATGGACCGATAGGGTGGGAGGACAAGTGGCAGATGAAATTTAATGCACAAAGTGTGAAGTGATTGATTTTGCTAGAAAGATTGAGAAGAGGCAATACAACCTGAAAGGTACAATTCTAAAGATAATGTAGGATCAAACCTGAAGATTTATGTATATAAATCACTGACAATCACAGGACAGGTTGGTAAACCAGTTAGAGCATATGTGATCCTGGTTTTTATAAATGGAAGCAGAGAATACAAAAGCAAGGACGTTATAATAAGTCTGTATAAAACCTTAGTTTAGTGTCAGCTGGGTATTATATCCATATTCAAGTAGCACACTTTAGGAAACAATGTGAAGGCATTAGCGAAGGTGCAAAACAGATTTATGCTAATGATTCTAAGGATGAGGAACTTCAGTTTGTAGATAGATTAGAGAAACTGGAATTGTTCTGCTTGGAGAAAGAAAATTAAGAGGAGATTTAATAGAGAATTTCAAAAACTATAAACAGTCTGGAGAGAATAGATAGGGAGAAACTGGTGCCATTGGTGGCAGGGTTGAGTAAAAGAGAACGCTGATTAAAGGCAATTGGCAAAGAAGCATCAGTGAAATGAGGATAACTCTTCACTCAGCGAGTAGTTAGGATCTGGCTGCTTTGCCTAAGAATGCAGTGGAATCAGTTTTAATTGAGGTCCCCAAAAGATAACTGGATAATTATCTGAAGTAAGACCATTTGCAGGCTTACAGTGAAGATAGAAGAGTGAGACTAGATTAGTTGCTCTTTCAGAGAGCCTACATAGACACAAGTGGCTCAGTCATCTCCAACAAGATGTCTATAAACATGCTGTCTATAAAAGAAATCAAGTTATCAATACATAAATAATTATTATTTTAAAAATTACACATTAACTGTTGTTTGCTATCAATCAGAATAAAGGATTTTGCCAAGTTAATACATTGAATGCTTTGCTTGGCTCCGAATTCCAGGTGATGGATCAAGGTTAGTATTCAAGCAATTTTTAGGCTTTATTAAAATTATAAAAAGGTTCCCAACCTACAAAGATCAGATTTCAACCCCCATCCCCCCCAAGAATAAGAACATCAACCAGTTCCAAAAGCTGTTAAAAGCAGTTTATCTTAAACTGTCTTAATTTACTTCTTATAGGATTCGTACAGCACATAAAGGGGAGAATTTAATCTCATCATTCTGGTCAGATATTAAAAAAGGAAACAAATTATGTATAAGTAACTTATTTTATCACATGGTTAAAAAGAAAATCATGAAACCTATAAATCCGACATAAAAGCAGAAAGTTCTAGAAAGACACAGCTGGTTGATAAGGATCGGAAAGGAGGTAGAGTTATTAGATTTAAATTATTTACAGTGTGGAAACAGGCCCTTTGGCCCAACAAGTCCACACCGACCCTCCGAAGAGCAACCCACCCAAACCAATTCCCCTTTCATCTAACACTACGGGCAATTTAGCATGGCCAATTCACCTAACCTGCACATCTTTGGACTGTGGGAGGAAATCAGAGCACCCGGAGGAAACTCATGCAGACATGGGGAGAACGTGCAAACTCCACACAGACAGTTGCCCGAGGCAGGAATTGAACCCGGGTCCCTGGCTCTGTGATGCAACAGTGCTAACTACTGTGCCACCGTGCCACCCCAAATATATATATCCAAGCCATTCACCTATTTGAATTGCTGCAATTTGAGAACCATGTAATCGATGGTTGGTTTACCAGCATGATCACGATCGTTCTGATGAAGGTTATATCTAAACATTTCATTTTTAACCTATGTCCTCAAATCTTTCTATAAATTATTAAAGTAAAACATTGAAAGTACAGATCAAACAGATATTTTGTCGATTGCTCAGTGAGTGAGTGCTCTGAATGCTCAATTAATTCTCCAGAAAACTTATCCAGTCTTTGTTCATAGCTAAATTCTCTATTCTTAACCCATTCTTCGAAAAACTCCTCTGTAACCTCACTGATGTCATCAGATTCTTTCTGTAAAGTAGGAGTCAGATCTGCATATCATACCTTAGCCATGACTAACCAAACACACTTCATAAATGGCACTGATTCACATAAAAGGATAGCTGGATTGTCATGTTCAGTTTTAGATGCCCTACTTTAGCAAGAACATTAATGACTTAGTAACAGTATAGAAGGAATTTATTAAGATGATATAAAGGATGACAGACTACATATATCAGGGGAGGCTAGAGACACGTAGGCTTTTATCGTTAGGCCATGTTAGGAATCTTAAAAGGCTTTGATAAGGCAAATAGGGCTGTAGGTTTCCAATAATCAATCAGCTGGTAACCAGAGTACATTAATTGAATGTAATTATCATAATAACAACAAGAGAAACTAAGTTTTCTTTTAACATTACAGTTATGGAGTGCCATATCTCTTTTGACCTCACTTTGGCATTTGCATTTTCAGAATGGTTGTGTGGCATCAAGTTCTGAATGATCTGAAATTTACTCCAATTAAACATTTATGTGGCCAAAACATTACCTGTGGGCCCTACCACAGAAACACCATAGCAGAGCCACTGATTCCCCCTCTTAGCCTTTGCTTCAGTTTGACTCAAGTGACCTTTGCATCCCATTTGATCATGAACAAAGCTACCCATCACAAAGATTACAGACATCCACCTCCAAAATATCACCCTGCCTCAGCTCCTGTCTTAACACACCTGCTGTTGAATTCCTCATATACAATTTTCTTACTTTTGTACACAACAATTCCAATATTCTTCTTACTGTATTCTTGTTATGCACCATCCAAAAACTTCTGTTTATCCTAAAGTCAAATTCCTCTGACCTCTGCTTTCTTCTAACTCTGACCTCTTGTACATTTCAGCTTCCTTTGCTTACTATTGTTAAGGTTAAGCTCTAGTGACCTATTCACCTTTCTCTCCATCTTTGTGACACTTCTTAAAATCTGTTTTATGTTTTGGTCACTCAATATTTCAGAAATTTAGCCTGAATGAGGGTATTAGTTAGTTTCAACATGGGAAGCTATCTGTGCTATGGGAAATTGGGACTTCTGGTTCAGTTTTACTGGCAGTGACCATCACATTACCAGATTTTTGCCCAGGAATAGTACAATAACCTGAAACAGCTGTAAGGGATGGATGATAAAACAAGGCAGGAACCTCTGATACTATTATTCAGCATTAAATATTAAGCTGGAGTTCCCAATTATACTTGACAGAACCATTACATGGGATGGGCAATGAGTCGCTAAATTACTACTGTTGATTTTATGGCTGGCAGGAGCTGAAGGTCCTCTTTCTGAAATTGGAGAATTAAATGATGGATGATTTATTCCTTCCAAAGATTTAAAAGGCTTTAAATACTTAAAAGGATTAAATTGGCATTCCTATATTTGGGGAGAAAGTGAGGGCTGCAGATGCTGGAGATCAGAGCTGAAAATGTGTTGCTGGAAAAGCGCAGCAGGTCAGGCAGCATCCAAGGAACAGGAGAATCGACGTTTCGGGCATAAGCCCTTCTTTCCTATATTTGGGGTCAAGAGTGAGGTGCTGGAAAAGCACAGCAGGTCAGGCAGCATCCAAGGAGCAGGAAAATTAACATTCCAGACAAAAGTGTGAAACGTCGATTTTCCTGCTCCTTGGATGCTGCCTGACCTGCTGTGCTTTTCCAGTACCACACTCTCGACTGTATTTATTGTCCATCAGTAAATGCCCAGGACGGCATGGTGGCTCAGTGGTTAGCATTGCTGCCTCACAGCGCCAGGGACCCAGGTTCGATTCCAACCTTGGGTGACTGTCTGTGTGGAGTTTGCACATTCTCTGTGTCTGCGTGGGTTTCCTCCGGGTGGTCCGGTTTCCTCCAACAGTCCAAAGATGTGCAGGTCAGGTGAATTGGCCATGCTACATTGATACACAGTGTTAGGTGCATTAGTCAGGGGTGAATGTAGGGGAATGGGTCTGGGTGGTTTGCTCTTCGGAGGGTCAGTGTGGACTTGTTGGGCTGAAGGGCCTGTTTCCACACTGTAGGGAATCTAATCGAATCTAATATGGATCTGAAGTCACATGTAGGCCAGACTGGGTAAGAATGACATATTTCCATTCCTGAAGGAAATTAGTGAGTCAAATGGGTGTTACAACCCTTGACAATAGTCACATTGCCATCACTAGCTTTTAATTCCAGTTTTCTTTTAGCAAATTGGATTTCACTATGTGCAATGGTGGGATTTAAGCTCATGTCCTTATAACATGAGACTGAGGTTGTGGAATATATGTTCAGTGCTATTAGCATTACATCACTGCTTCCCCTTTTATCTTCTCAGGGATAACAGTCTAAAAAGAAATGAAAATATTGAAATTATATTCACAGGCTCCTTTCATTTGGTTAAATGGAGTTACTTCTCTTGTTGATAAACATGTTTCTAGAGATATTGCAATTGCAAGCACAAACTTCTCAACATAGTTGAACTCAAAAGAAAAAATGATGAGGCACTTTTGCTGCTAGGAGTTAAGTAGTTTAACAGTTTATGATATCCTCATAAGGAAAGAAATATTTGAGTACGTAACCAGTACAAACAAGAGTGAGCCTAAACATGTCATATATGTGTGTCAGCTGTTATTCACATGTATTCTGAATAAAAGCACAAATACCTTCTGTGCCTTGCGTTTATCTGCCCGTTGGTTTTGATGGTAGATACGGCTGAAGTTTGAGACAATCACAGGGACAGGTAAGGCAATAACCAACACACCACTCAAAGAGCAGATAGAACCAAAAATCTTCCCAGCAATGGTCTTTGGTACCATGTCACCATACCTGCATCAAACAGAACAAATGATCAGGTTTTAATAAAAAGATTGCTACTAGACTTTCAGAATGATGCTTTTAAATAAAAGAAGTACAGTGGATTGCCACAGTGTAATCAATTTGTATCAGATCAGGGAGACACATTTACAATATAAAAATCAGAATGACAAAAATCAAATTCAATTTCATTTTTTTTGTAAGTCCTTTTCCTAAATTTTATTTCTATTAAACCATAGAATAGAATCCCTACAACGTGGAAGCAGGCCATCTGAATCCACACCACTCCTCTGAAGAACATCACCCTCAAGCCGACCCCATCCCTGTATTTCCCATGATTAAACCACATACCCTGACACTGTGGGCAATTTAGCATGGCTAATCCACTTAACTTGCTATGAGAGAAAACCCATGCAGACATGGGGAAAATGTACAAACTCTACACAGGTAGTCACCTGTGGCTGGAATCAAACCTGAGTCCCTGGCACTGTAAGGCTGCAGTGCTAACCCCTGAGCCACTATGCTGCCCTAAAGTACAACCAGCATGTCTAAACATGGACACTTGTGTTCATTTCGAATTTTTAGGAAATTTTAAAGAAAGCTTTGTCAAAATAGAATAACTAATGTGTTACAGCATCATTGAAAAGCAAAAAAAGTATTATTTTATTCAGCGCTTTCAACCTTTAGAAATTATACTGTACAGAATTGTAATATCCACTCCTTTGATAATTACAACAACTCAAAAAGACATCTTATTCAGCTAATGACCATTAGTGGGACACTTGTTTCAGTATGAGTAAATTGGGAACTTAATATTTCAGGGAACTCAACTTTTAGAAGAGATAGGCAAAATGGAAAAAGTGGTATAATGGTTGGGTTAAAGCCATAAAGAAATGTGATCTTTGAAAAGCATTGTGGAGGGAACAGTAATGGGCAGAAAAATTTTAAGAGTAGTTTATTTGGCCCTGAGAGTAATTGTTGTGTCAGGCTCGGTGTAAATAAACCAAGAAATCAGAGGTGCATGTCAGAAGGAGTAAGTATGGAAGTAATTTGATGTCATTGCCTGTAATATAAGAAACTAGATGTCGACATGCTGATATTGAAGAATCCAATAGACATTTACTACAACTAGCTATTACGTACACAGATTATAGTCACAAGCTCACCAGAATCCATGCTCAATTAAATCAGATTTAAACTGAGCAGCTGCTCTCAGTAGTACGACATGTTGCAAACAATTTCCTGTAATATGGAGTCTCAGGTCTGTACATAATCAAGTCACATCTATGATACAATGATAATGCCATGACCATTTCTCTTACGGGCTAAATGTAATTTTTTTTGGCTAAGTACATTTGGAGGGATTCTTGCCATGAGGCCCAGTGAGATTTCTTATGATATCTTACCAAACACGTTTCCTCTACTACATCCGCCACCCTATGATGTTCCTGTGTGGAACCTAGTGTGGAACTCCTGACAAGGAAATAGAACACATACACACAGATGTTCTTAAAAAAAAACCTGATCATCCTACAACCTTATAATCTTGCCGATCAGATAGACCATTAAGACATAATAACCGAAACCTCAAACACTTCACACTTCTCAATTTGTTTCTATATGAATATTGATAAATTGAAAAGAGAGATCATGATATCATAAATCATCCGTTTTACCGAGAGATTGAGTAGGTTGGGCCTTTACTTATGGAGTTTAGAAGAATGGGAGGTGACCTTATTGAAACATACAAGATACTTAAGGGATTTGACAGGCACATGCAAAAATGTTGTTTCCCCCTATGGGAGAGTCGAGGACCAGAGGACATAATCTCAGCGTAAGAGGTCACCTTTTTAAGACAAAAGTGAGAAGGAGTATCTTCTCTCAGAGGGACTGAATCCATGGAATCCATGGAATAATATACTGCAGAATGCTTTAAAGGCTGGATCATTAAATATATTCAATGTTGAGATAAATAGAATTTTAATCGGAAAGGGAATCAATGATACAGGTAAAAGGATGAAAATATCAACCATGATTCCAATAAATGGCAAAGCCATTGATGGGCTGAATGGCCTACTTCTGTTCTTATGTCTTATAATCTTATCCTAAAAACTATAAACTGACAACCTCCACCTTGAAATGTTATCAAGTCATTTTATGAGAAAAGAAACCTCTGTTCTCTGCAAGTAAATGAATTTATAATGGGTACCACTAATCCTGTGAATAGTATACCATTTTACACTGGTTTTTAAATAGTGATATATGGATGGTATAATTATAATACATTTTTCTAAGGGGTTATGCATGTCAAACTATATCAAATATGTTAATAATCTGACATGTTTGTTGTTTCAGATTATAATGCCATTTTTATTGAAGAGAAGATAAAGTATTGATAACTATTGCAACAGTTTCTGGAAATAACCAGCAAGATCATTATCAAGTATATTAGATTCAACCAATGTTACTTACAGCGGCAAAAAATGGTCTCCTACACCTTCCAGCAATTCTACAGAATAATTAACCACGTACATGGTTTCCTCATAAATAAGGTTTTAGCTCTAGCACTACAGTTTAGCTTTAATTTCCAATTTTATATTTGGTTAACAATCCTAATGTACCACAGAAGAAAAATGATGTTGTGTGAAATGTCTAAATAGACAATATGAATAAATAAAGCCATTGCAATGACTAATAGCTTCCACTGGAGGGTACATGATTTGCATTTTAAAATATCTTTATATGTACTTACATGCATGATTATTGCAAGTCAATCTAACTGAGAAAAGTTTATTACATAATGCAGTATATGCTTTATATACCACTATATACTTTAACAGCTAACGCAATAATCAACCTAAACTCACCATCTCTTTCCAGGCATTTTAATTTAACCTTTTACTAAGGGGTAATGTAATGTAACGTAATGGCCATCAGTCATTCCTATTGGAAATTTCAATATAAAAGACATAAGATTGGAACCAGGTGAAAGTAAGGATTGCAGATGCTGGAGATTAGAGTTGAGAGTGTGGTGCTGGAAAAGTACAGCAGGTCAGGCAGCATCCGAGGAGCAGATTTGAACTACCAGACATGCACTTCAGCTCCTCTTGACCGGAAAAGATAAAACATATTTGCCGGCTCCACTTAGGCTGGACAGCAGCTGACATGGAACAGGATATGCATGGTGGAAGCTTTGCTCATGATGGTCCTAAAATGGCAAGCTGTGTGCATTATTGGATGCAAATTAAAAGCGCCTTGCGTGGTTGGATCGCCTGTAAGGTTGAGAAGGCCAGCCACATCATTGGTGGGAATAGGCTGGAAGGCAATCAGATGGAAGACTTCAAAATCTCCCACAGATGGGTGGAACTTTCGAGTTTGGTAAGCAAGAAACTTGAGCAATACAGGATAAACTGGTCGCTTGACATCTCACTCGATTTTCTTCTCTGACAACTACAATGTTTAAAACAGGCAGCCAATCTGTTACCAGGTGAACCCATCGAAGCTGAAACTATACCCAATAATTTAGTAACCTGTTCCGAGAAGAAATAAAAGTTATTTGAACTACTGTACATAGATCCTTATAATCTGCAAATTTATTTAGGGATTGTCTCAAAACCTATTAAAAATTGAATTGAGTATTGGAAGGCCAAATCTAGATACTTAAACCGGATTTCTGACAAAATATTAAAAACTAATTAAGACAATGCCTGCTCATAATTTCAGCTTTTTGCTATTCGATTTTTAAAAAATTTGGTTTCAATTCCTAACATAAGCCTGTGATGAGTGCACAGCTAGGTGGATTATTCTGGGGCTGGAAGAAAAATGTCACATTCTCTGTGTAGTTTATTTTAAAGTGGAGAGAAGGCTCCAATCAGAGAGTTAGCCATTGTTTTGTTGCATCAACAACACTTCTGAAACAAAAATCTGAAATGGAATGCATTTTACAAACTGTCTAAGGCACTGTTAGATGATATCTTGAATACTTCTTTAAACTTACGGTATAGAATGATTAAAGTAATGAAAACTTAAATTTCAGACCACTAACAAGATACATCAGTAATTAACAAAATAAACTGCTGTATCACTTCTAATATTAAAACCTGACTATGTAATAGAAATACAAATTTTGCATCTGGTGATGAAAATATGAGACATGAACTATTTCAAAAATATTTTCCATTTACTTCGAATTTTATGGCCCAGATTTTGCAACTGTCATGTCAATGAGACTGTTAGTATTCAACATCAGTACAATTGTGAAAATGACAGCAATGTCTGGGACTGTACATGTGCAAACAAAATAGGAAATTCATTAGTTTCTGACAGTGAGGCACTGTTGCTTCACAGCGTGCACAGTTAAGACTCCACAGAAAAAAATCCTCAGCAGTCATTTGAACTCAGGTGAACTTCCCTCTTACAATTTAGTTACCACTATAAAAACCAAAATGTTATACCTCATTAAATGGCATTTGACTTGGTTGTCAATAGAATACTAAGCAGCTTTCTGCAGCTGAACAATGATTCTGGCATTGAAAAGTGATTTCATAATTATGGAATATCAAAGTTCTACATTATGATACAATGTCCCTTGACTTATAATATAAATTTTTATTTGCCAGCTTCTAACATTTTCACAAGTACACTTTTCAATTGTTATTTCCCGTAAAATGCTCAATAAATAATAAAAGGTGTGTGTTATTTCTTGGTTTGCTGTTGTTATTAGCAATTTAGCTTATTTAATGACCTGTTGCTGGATGCATGAACATCCCCTAATCTTGACATCACAATTAAACAAAATGGTAAAATCCATATCAGAAATATCTCTATATATCCAGATCAATTGTAAGTTCTGTCATTTGGCTGCTGACTGCAAAATCTGGGCCAATAGTTATGCATGTAAAACTAACGATGTAGCGTAGAAACAGATTTTGCGCAAGGTCTTGTCACACTGAAAATTTGATATAACTCTCTCCACTATAACTATATGTATCTTATACTACTGGAACTAAGAGATATTAATTTCTGAAATAAAAACAGAAATTGCTAGAAAATCTCAACCTGCCTGGTAGTATCTGTGTAGAGAAATCAGAATTAACATTTCGGGTTAAGGGTCACTGGTCCTGAAACGTTAACTCTAATTTCTCTCCACAAATGTTGCCAGAGCTGCTGAGATTTTCAGCATCCACAGTTCTTTTGGCCAATTTCTGTTAGCTTCAGAATATAAGATAAAAATGTGTTGCATTATGTATAAAATAATACTGAATGTCATAATTCTAAGCTATGTGCATTATACTCATTTGAAGATTATCAACAGTATGTTAATATCATATAAACTGCATAACGTTATATTAATTTTTAATATCTTTGATTAATTTATTTCTATAAGTTTTTGTTTTTCATAGTCCTGCAGCTATCAATAAATAACTAAAAACTTTTCTGTGTTTCCAACGGTCATTGAGGAATTCGTAATTTCTGCTAGGGTGCTGAGATTTTCTATTACTCTCAATAACTATCACTTTTCACTGACTTTTGTGGAAATTAATTCTTTTGTGTAAAGCAATCAATGTCATGCATGTATATTTAACATTACCAAGAAAATACATTTTTGCTACTGCATACGTGATAGGTTGTTTTAAAATTTTCTGGTTTAAATATTCTAAAGCTGCCGTTCAGATTAGTAAGAGTAAGATACACGGAACACTCAAAATTCAGTTGGTTATTAGAAGGACGAATTAGAATTTTAGACTTTTGAGGGTTTCTACTTCTTCTTTTATGTTTCATACTTGCCTCAAGCAATTGCAAATGTGTCCCTGGTCAAACATAATTCTAAACATAACAGATATCAATGTTCCCATGGAATACTGCAAAAGCACATTACAAATAAACAAACAAGTCATAATCGAAAAATAAAAGTAAACTGAAAAATTAACAACAGCAGTTGTTTCTTCTAATTAGCATGTTTCTATGATGTTTCATAGCAATAAGCGTTTTTTTCAGCAATTACTGCCACATCCCTGATGAGATTACTCACGGATAATTTCAAGTCTAGAGCACAGTTGTGTCATTAAACTGCTAATTTTGCCTTTATCCAGATTTGCCTCTTTAACAGCAGTCACATACATCTTTAAAGTGCTCACATGAATCGCAGGGCAGTTGTTAGCTCGAGGGGATTTGATCAGGCAGGAAGGTATAGAATAGAGATTCCATTGCTTTCTCAACTCTTCTGATCAAGCTCCAATAGGGAAGGATGGAAGGAGGCCTTCCTGCCTGGAGACCAACTGCGGCCTTAACAGCCCACCTCACCCCTAGTATCCCTAGCTCACCCAGAACTACATTGATCCCTGCTGAAGATCCCCGTGAAGTACTGCTCCCAGTAAAACAGGGCTTGGTGCTATTCAACAAGAGGCCCAATGCTGCCTCAGTAAGTTGCTCTGAAATAATATAGGGCTCCTAAAAAATATTCATTGTAGGTTTGCAGCTAATGGATATGAACAATACTTTGAACACAAAATCCCACTCAATGATTCTGAGTTATGGCATATACATACATCTGTCATAAAACAAGTTTGATTCACCACTAACTGAAATACATAGCCATACTCACTATGTTATAAGCAATGCCTCAGCAATTGACTTCAGTAGAAACTGCAACAGTTAGTAGCATTAGGCTAATACAGATGCTTGTCTGTATAAATATGAGAGGTGAGAACTGTATAACTAGGCAGTATGCTGAACAGGAAAGTTGCGTTAGGTGTAGTAACTATAATGGGAATTCGAACAGTTTTGACAAAATGTTTTAGAAGTTCATAAATAAATAATAAACAAAGATGAGAAGATTTGTAGTTCAGGTTGAGATTCTGGATGTAGAAAGGACACCACTTTGACTGGGACAACACATCCATCCTAGGACAAGCCAAACAGAGACATGCACGAGAATTCCAAGAAGCAAGGCATTTCAACCGGAACTCTATCAACAAACACATCAAGTTAGACCCCATCTACCACCCATGAGAAAAAGAACAGGAAATGGCATCATCACAGGAAATGACATCAAAACAGGAAATGACATCACCAACCCAAAGAAACCCAAACATATAAATAGAAAGCAGGAATTATCAGCAGTGCTTCACCTGGAGGCCCACTGAAGATGTTACCTAGTAGGGTGACAAAATGTCTGGAAATGAACCTTCCTGCTCAGCGAGCAAACCTACATCCAATAAACAAAGAATCCAATGAATCAGGTTGTAATTTTGCTCACTGAGCTTGTAGATTTGTTCTCAGACGTTTTGTCACCATGCTAGATAACATCATGTGGGTGATAACATCTCTGAAAATGATATCACCCACCACAACAGACCAAGACACACAAAGAGAAAGTGGGACAGAACACCAGCGCTTCAACGGAGGCTCTCTGATGATGTTACCAAGCATGGTGACGAAACGTCTGAGAACAGATCTACCAGCTCAGCAAGCAAACTTACAACTTTAACCTGAGGTACACATCTTCTCAAAAATTGCAATCTAATGAATAATTCACAGAAAATCCTTCACCCAGAGAATGATCAGAAGTAGACTTGCTAAGGCATAGCTGAGGCATACAGCATAGTTGCCTTTATGGGGAAGCTAGATAATTATATGAAGGACAAGGGAATAAGAAGCTGCGTTAAATTTCTACGAAATTAAGTATAATGAAGGAGTTGGAGCATTAACATTGGGGCAGACCAATTGGGCTGAACGGTCTATTTCTGGGTTATAATGTTTATAGAATTCCAAGAATGCACTCAAGGAGTATCCATCATTCAGTTTCATCTTATTTTTCCTCTTTCCCCTCACACACCAAAACAAACCAATTCCAACATTCAACTCCTGCCTGTAACTCCCACTGGCTCTAAGTGGGCAACTAATGACATTTGGGAGTTGAAATTGCTGGGTCTCAGACTGCGATCAGAAGGGGTTGCCATCTGCTTTAACCCCAACCTGGCTGAGCACTGTCTAATATTAAAATCAGATCTTTGCCTCTATTTTGACGTTAATTGAGCAAGGAAAATACTCTCTGGATGGAAAAGAACTCAATGATTCACACAATTTTCAAATTGAGATGCTATTACTTAAAATCTGCTGGTCAATTTCCATTTCCAATAGTTTAGTCAGTTCGTACTATTCATGGTGTGTGGATGGATAGTACTTTAATACACAATGACTCCTGCAAGATTGATTACTAATAGCTCCCTGGAGCAAATAGCTTTAATTTACCAGACACACGCAAGGATAATGGATCATTGGCCCAGAACCTCTGCATCATTTTTGGCACAGGAACAGCTAAAGAGCCCCATTGCATCATTTCTTTTCACATGAAAATTTTACATGTTACATCCTTTTGATTTTCACATGAATGTCATCATAAATGTCTTCAAGCAACTGAAAAATATTTGATTTTGATCTGCTGAAGCCTCTCTTACCTAACATCAGAGGATGCAACTACTCTGGATTCATGGCAAATTCTGAATGAATAGTCAAAATATTATGGGCAGAGTGACCCAAATTACTGCGATTGAGGCTTCTGGAGTTGGACTACAGTTTTTGTTGCAATTCGTTTTGGAAATATTTTGAGGTCCACAATAACTAAAGTTACATCCTCAAGAATTCAGAAGCACTAAATCCTTGGAAAAGACCTTGAAAAGAGTATACCAGTAATTCCTAGACTGTGGATTATGATTTTAGTGTTGTGTGCTTTGAGCCATAACAGCAGAAATGAGGCTTCAACTGAGTTTTGACAGATTGCAGGACCATTAAATGTCTGTGTTATTATTTCTATAGGATGGTGCAACATAACTGTAAAGGGTGGTCCTGGAAAAGCACAGCAGGTCAGGCAGCATCCGAGGTGCAGAAGAGTCGACATTTTGGGCACCTGCCTCAGGCTGAAGCGTCCTGAAGGTGATGCCCAAATGTTGATTCGCCTGCTCCTCGGATGCTGCCTGACCTGCTGTGCTTTTCCAGCACCACCCTTTTTCGACTCTGACTCTTCAGCATCTGCAGTCCTCACTCTCTCCTGGTGCAACTTAGTTGTCTGTTCTTAACAGCCAACTGCTACAGTCTATAAACAGGTGGGTATTCACATTTTTGAGCAGTATTAACTGTTGTGGTTGGTCAACAACTCTCTCATCACATTAAATTGGGGTCAAATTTGGAAAAGTTTGGGAAGTACTTCATTTCACTCTTTTTTTCTGGATAATATTAGAAGTGGAGCAGCAGAAGCAACAGATTCTGAGAGTGAGGCACATTGATAGATTTAAGGAGAAAGTGAGGTCTGCAGATGCTGGAGATCAGAGCTGAAAATGTGTTGCTGGAACAGCGCAGCAGGTCAGGCAGCATCCAGGGAACAGGAGAATCGACGTTTCAGGCATAAGCCCTTCTTCAGGAATGAGGAAAGTGTGTCCAGCAGGCTAAGATAAAAGGTAGGGAGGAGGGACTTGGGGGCCTATCGCATTTCCAACGCCCCTCCCCCAAGTCCCTCCTCCCTACCTTTTATCTTAGCCTGCTGGACACACTTTCCTCATTCCTGAAGAAGGGCTTATGCCCGAAACGTCGATTCTCCTGTTCCCTGGATGCTGCCTGACCTGCTGCGCTGTTCCAGCAACACATTTTCAACATTGATAGATTTACATCATTTTACTGTTGACTATACAAATGGTGTTGCACTTGCACTTATTTTCAGTAGGTTTTCATGATCTGGCACTGCGAAATGAGCGTCACAAGAAATTTGGCTTTAAGTTGCCATTTGGTAAGATCTGGAGTAGGAGCCAATTTAAATTTTAACATAAATGGAAGCAAAAGAAAAACTGTGGTTTTTCACCTATTACAATAACTTCATCAATTTCCAGCATGATAAATTCAGATTATATTCTGTAAAAATCTAGCATTAACACAAGCCTCAATAAACTTGACTAAAATAGATATTGTTAACCCATATAAATCATTTAAATGGCAGCGCCAAGTACTTGTCTTGCTTTAGCTCAAAATATGGTTAATGTTCCTTTTTATAATAGAAAGAAAGCAGAGTAGGAAAAGCACAGGCATTATGTAACAAATTAATTTATAGAATTCTAAAATGTTAATTATGGTAGCAGGAAATTAGCAATGCAGAGAGGGCCACGGCACTTCAAACAACTTAGACACTCTAATGCTATTACGCTAGGTCACACAGTTTGGATTTATACATTATTTATATAAATTTGACTGCGAATTTCTTATTGTGAAAGCATTAAATATTATTCAAGGCATTTTAACCAAAACCTTCAGGTTTAAGCTGAAATTATATTTTAATTGTAATGCTCATATTGAGTTTCATGTTTTAATACCTTTGAGTTTGGCAATTAGCACTCAAGATACTTTGGAAATCTATTTAGTATAGATTTTAAGAGATGTCTGTTTTGTTCTCAGCCGTATTTTGATAGCACAGAGGATGTGGATCTATTTAGAAATAAAGGTTCAATCTTTTGTCTACGCATTATTTAAAATTGGTCCTCCACAAAAAAAGCAAATGATTGAGATGTAAACAACCTTTTAAACAAACAATATGTTTATGATTATGTATTCATTCACATTGCTATCCTTATCAGCAGTGCTATGTCTAAGCTTTAGCAAATATAATCTTACTTCAAGGTTCTACTATTACATGAAGAAAGGAATGTTCTTAAAGACTTCTAAAAACTATTAGAATGTTTTAAAAACAGAAATTTTATCACTTGCACACATTTAAAATAAACTTAGAAGCGTTGATGATTAAATAGAAAACATTTCTATTTTTAAGTCTCTTTCCTTTGGTTTGTTTTTGGATTAAACTGCTAGTGTTGCTGAGATCATCAGATCCTGTCTTGGAAGAGTTACTCAGACTGACAGCATGAAGGAACTGAATTAACAGCAGTAGATGCAATTATTAACCCAGGGAGCTTCAACAATCTGGTTGTGGGTGTTAGTTCAGCTGCTCAGTCATATTGCTGGGATAAATAACGGTGCCCAGCAAGTTTCTCTGATGATGTCAGCAGCATAGTGGTTGGGTCATGAATATGTAAAAGGCAACATAAATAGAACAACCCCGCCCCTGATGTCTTATTTACTTTCTTCTTTTGGGCAATTTGGAAAATAATACAAATGCATGGCATGTTGACAGAGGAGATTATTAGAAAGTTCAGTTCCATTCAAATGAACACTTTTCTTTTCAATAAGCTGGCGGACCTATTGTGAAGTTTTGAGAATGTTATCTGTTTTTTCAATTTCTATTATTTGCAGCTTTATCTGAGTTTTTGAACATGTGCGCAGTCACAATTTGGCCAGAGAAAAGCTTTGCATTTTGTTTGGGATGGAGAGAATTAGAAACAAGTTTAGCTCTTCAGGATAAATGCGTATCAGAAAAGGAAATGGGAAACTGGAAGAACAACAAATAGTATGTTGTTTTGGATGTAGGCTTGCTCGCTGAGCTGGAAGGTTCATTTGCAGATGTTTCATCACCATACTAGGTAACATTTCCTGTGGTGACGTCATTTCCTATGGTGATGTCATTTCATGTTCTTTTCCTCAGAGGTAGTAAATCGGGTCCAAGTCAATGTGTTTGTTGATAGAATTCTGGTTGAAATGCCATGCTTCGAGGAATTCTCATGCATGTCTCTGTTTGGCTTGTCCTAGGATGGATGTGTTGTCCCAGTCGAAGTGGTGTCCTTCCTCATCTGTATGTAAGGATACTAGTGAGAGAGGGTCATGTCATTTTGTGGCTAGTTGATGTTCATGTATTCTTGTGGCTAGTTTTCTGCCTGTTTGTCCAATGACATCACCATAGAAATGACATCACCGACCCAAAGAAACCCAAATATATAAATAGAAAGCAGGAATAATCAGCAGTGCTTCGTCCAGAGGCTCACTGAATATGTTACATGTGTTTCATATAATGATGAAACGTCTGAAAACAAACCTTCCAGCTCAACGAGCAAACCTATATCCATAACCTCAACCTGAGCGACAAATCTTCTCAAAATTCGCTAGTATATTGTTTCTATGAAAATGGACTGTGCTCTTCTTAGTCAGGCCAAATGCATCTACAGTATAACCTTGACTATCCGAATGAGACGGGCGGGAGTGTTCTGTTGGGATAATTGATTGTTCGGATAACTAATCTGATCGCAAACAAGCGGTAATTTATGAGTGCAGGTTATTCAAACATGCCTCGGTTATCCTGCAATGCACGCCATAACGCAGTTTAACTGATAACTGAATGCTGAGTTGCCTAATGCTGTTTTTATGGGATCTTGTGATCTCGGTCGAATAATCCGAAATTCGGATAATTGATGTTCGGATAATCGGATGATCAGAATTATATACCAAACTACTTAGCTGTCTTTTCAACAGAACTTGATGTTTAACTTGTTATCTATGTCAAAACCTATCAGGCCGGAACATCGTAATGGCAGTTAAAAATAAATCTGATTGTTATATAAAAAAAATCATTGCAGTTCTGATCAGACTTCAGATAGGAGAATAGAAATCATACTAATTTCACGCTAGAATAAATAATTTTAATGAAATTGAGTGAATAAATGATATGACCTGAGGACCAACTCAAAAGTTAATTTCTTTACATGACAACATCAAAGAGAAACCAGTCTAAACATAAAGACTGAAATATATTCTGTCCTTTGTTCCTTGACAGCATCATGTACAACACATAGATTATCACCACAGAACACTGGAAACAAGATGCAAGATGATCAGTTTAGCCCCACTTAGATTAATATTTGTTGTTTCTTTTCACATTGCTCCAGGTACCACTTCTGATTACTTTCATTGGTCTTTTTGTTAAAATATAGAAGCATTTTAGAAATTGACTAAGAAAATAAACCTCAGCAAAATGACACATCCATGTGTAGGAATATAGAGCATTAATGTAAATGGTGGAATCGGCAGAATATTTAAAGATTCCATGATTAATATTTTATCCCTCTTTGATAATAGTTGTTATAAGGTAGAAACTTCATCAATAAATTGCAGAATAGTTCTGAAAATGTTATCATAAAGAAGAACATTTCTGAAATCTGCATCTACCCCAATCTGAATAAGGAACCATATGGACCTAAAGAGGCAGAATTATAAGATTATGCACAGAATGTTAATTCCACACATTGGGCTGAATCTTACTGTTCCCTTCTGAGCATGTTTTTAGGGACATGGGTATAGAGGGCACTTAAACTATTACAGATGACCTTCCTGCAGCCTTCTCACCCACCCTTGATGTGGTCTCCATAATATAATAGGCTGTCAATTAAATCAGCAGTTCATCCTCCATTTAAAAAAGATAGTGGCATTTTAGCAGGTTAACATGTTTATTAACTCGAATAAAATGCAATCCAAGCCAGAAAACAGTTGGTGTGGGCAGCCAGGTGAGAATTAGAAGGCTGCTTTCTTGAAGAGATGAGAAGGAAGGTTGAATTACACCTTTGGAGAAGTGCCAAAGGATACAGCTCCCAGGATCTTACCTTCCAGGCTGATCTTAACAACCCAAGAAAGCCATTCCCCTTGCCCACCTTGCCCAGGCTCTGAATTCTTTACTGCCTTGAGAGTTACCCCAGGTTGAGATGCATTGCTCTTCTTCTTGGAGCTTCTTTGCAGTCCCAGCAGCACCCACTACTGAGTTGTAATGTTGCTGGGACTTCTAGAGTTGCTGTTCAATCAGATTAGCCAATAGCTTGAGGATAGGATCTCCCCACAATATGAGCAGTGGAGGTCTGAGTATTACCTACTTCTGGTATCCCTTCAGACCTTATTGCATGGGGCCAGCTTGTTGAGTGATCATCATTATTGCCTTTATATTATTAGGTCACTTGTCTAACATTAAGTTTTGGTGATGATTTCCTCTAATTCAGCATTGGAAAGCTCAAAACCAACAATTCTATCCCCAATCCCCTGTATCAGGCTGAACTAGTGTTTCTAAAATTAGTTTCCAGAGCCAGTGAACTAGAATTTCTGAATCCTGTATAATTCTGATAGTTTTTGAACCCATGTTTTCTCCATCAAGGTCACCTAGTCTCAAAGATATGAAAATCTCTTCTGAATCCACCTGCTATACCTAAATCTTCCAACGCTGTCACAATCATCACTTCCTATAGTCTAGGTTCTGTAAATTTTAGCTCAGCAGAAACTGTTATCTTTCACAGCACCAAGTGCTGCCTATCCAATCCATTACTCCTAAACCTGCTGACTTACTTCCTCCTTTAAGGCAACCCTTAAAACCCATCACTTCAACCAGGATTTAGGTAGCTTTTGGTTTAGCTTGGCTTCTGATGACACTTTCATTTTTCAACATTAAAGTGCTATGTAAGTAGTCACCTCAAATCATGAAGTCGTAATGTTGTTGTGATCACGTGATCCCTATAAAACAAAGAATGGAAGTGCCCCGTTTTTCTGGAAAGAGTAAGATGCTCTACTGATAATGTCTATGACTTGTTCTAAAACATTAGGATTAGAGTAGTGCTGGAAAAGCACGGCAGGTCAGGCAGCATCCGAGGAGCAGGAAAACCTACGTTTTGGGCAAATGCACTTCATCAGGAATGAGGCCTCATTCCTGATGAAGTGCATTTGCCTGAAACGTGGATTTTCCTGCTCCTCAGATGCTGTCTGACCTGCTGTGCTTTTCCAGCACTACTCTAATCGTGACTCTAATCTCCAGCATCTGCAGTACCCACTTTCGCCTACTTGTTCTAAAATGTGCCAAAAATATTGACACCCTCCTCTTCTTGGAATTTACTGCTAGTTTCTCAGCTTTAACACAGAAATCTGACAAGCCATAAGAGACTATTCCTCCCACAAACTTTTGTTAATTGTTACAATAGTCTGTTAAATTTTCAATTAACTCGATTAGCAATTAGATAATTAACTCACTATTACATGGTTAAGTATCACTATTCTGTCGTTATTCAAATAAATTGCGTTAATTTGTAAAGTACAAAGGTTCTAGATATTCTTCTTAAAGAACACATTGAAACATTACAATTTTAGTCCTTAGTGTAACCAAGAGTTTCCAAGCCATATTAGCGCATGGTCACAGTCATAGATGCAATTTTATTGCAGGGACAATTCTACCAATATTTGTATTAATATACTCAGCTGCAGCTGGTTTACACTAAACACTTGCAATTATATTAAGTATGTACCATGTAAACAATACATTTGATGATATATAGCTCTCAAAACCCTTGAGTTTTCCTTGATTTGGTTCTGAAAATTAAAGCTTCCCTATAAAGGGTTAATCATTTCAATTGAAACTGCTGTACAGTTGCAGATTTAGGCAAATCAAGACAAACAGCTTGTTAAAGAGTCAATATGAAGAGAGGGTACATCTAAACACACATCAAAATATAATATGATCTGTCTTCCATGAATCATTTAAGCACCAAAGCTTTGAAGCTGTGTTACATGGAGTTCATAGATTCAAACCTCAGCTAAACAGAAATCAAATTCTCTCGAAAATATAATGCAAGTGAATGAGTTCATAAGTCTGAAAATGTTTGGGGCTCTTCTATGCTGCTCTGCATATTTCCAAAAGCAACTCCCCCTTTCTGCTGTATTCAGAGTTTCTCCTGAACTTTTCTGAAGTCATGGTGACAGCACAGAAGTCTTGCTAAGGAAATTCAATTACCCATGTGTAATAATGACATTTTGTTGTACAGTTCTTTCATTAAATGAACATTTGATCGAAATATGTTTATAACCTCCACTAAATCACATATTGTCCTTAAAGCTCTTTAACATTTTTAGATGCTCAACATTAATAAACTTCATCAGTACAAACAATATATAACAATGAAGAATTTAAATGCACAGAGAATATACAAAAAGAACTTCATTTGCACAATTGCTAGTAATTGTTTGAAGATGGTTAGAATAGCAGAGAAATGGGCCATTTTGCTCTAATGTATTGATGCTCCACTCCTTACTTCATTTAACCCTATCTGCTGGTTGTTCAGTTCCTTTCTCCTTCACATCTGACACACCTCAATCTGTTACTGTAATAAAACTAGTTGCACATTCTAACCATTCTCTGGATAAAGTGGCTTCACCTAAATTCTTTACTGGATTTATTTCTGGCAAACCTATACATGATGCTTCACTTCAGATTTCCCTCCAGTGGAAGCACATTCCCTGTATATCTTATCAACCCCCCTCACTGTTTTAAAGATTCAATCAGGTAATCATTTGGCCTCCACCTTTCTAATCATTATTCCGTTTACATTTTGTTGCATATCATCACTTGTAGCATTATTTTAACAGAATTGTTGCATTACAAGCATCTTGTTCTCTCTACTCACCATACTTCATAAACCAAAATAATTACAGCAGCAAACGTTTAAGTCAATACTCACTTCTTCTCCAATTAGCAGCTAGGATTTGTGAAACAGCAAATCTTTGCCTTTAATCCTATTTTGCTTCTTTTGCAAAACAAAATTCTCTCCGTGAATTCAGTGTCTTCCTTTCTGTCCATACATTGATCAATGACAGACTTCTCTCTGCTGCAGAAGATGGAATGCACAATTGAAGACTGTAAGAACTAACTGGATGAGGCAAGGCAATGAAAATGTTGGCTATTATCAGAATACCTACTGGTGATGCTTTGGCCAACAGCCAGGCTGAACAATTGAAAATGCTGGTATGTTCATACCTAATCCTCCTCCTCACAACAGACCTCCTCCTCATTTCATGATCTCTTCGGTCTTATGAGCTGCAGATGTTGTAAGAATTCACCTCCAATTTCACACTCTTCTATTCACCACAATCTTACACTTGTGCATTTTTAATGTTAGATACCCAAGATATGCAATGTGGGAAGGTTGAGATGGAACACCAAAAATAATGGATGATAAAGATACGGCACCATCACTCAATTTCATATTCCTAATTGCCAGCTTGGATACTGAGACTGTAGATTTGTTTAGGGATCTGCATGTAATGAAACACTGTGCAACTGTGCAGCATCCTGAGCAGGGGAGAAAGATACCACAGGTGCCATCTTGCAAGAGGATGAAGTCATGCACAAGAGGACTCAGTTGAAGTCTCATGAAAGTCACATTACTGATAATAGAGTTTGCTATGTACTAATTTGCTTCTCTGTTTTCTAGAATAGTGACCACACTCCAAAAGTACTTAATTAGCTGTAAAGCACTTTGAGACACCTAATTGTTATGAAAAGCATTATATTGATGAGCATCCTTTATTTTCTTTCAATCAATTTTTCAAGAAAATGGTTCTTAGGTATCCTGAAAGAGGTATCAATCTCAGCTACATACAGCAAAATGTTCCTTCAGAGGAACAAAAGAATTCAGAAGAAAAGGATTGTTGAAAGCATTGATAATGAAAGAAAAGGATCTTTCAGCTTTGTTCGGTATCACAGGGACTTTGAAGATCCCTTAAGGTATAATCTGAAGCTACAACCAGAAATTTGTGGCTATTTTGTGTCAGTCTTCACCATCTTAGAGAGTGGTTATATACCAATAATTTTGTATATAGTTGATATTAAGTTAATAATTGGCAGAGTGAATGATGATGCAATTCTAATTAGAATAAGGGGTCTCAAAATAGGCCAGGCCTCTGGTCCTAATGAAATTGGCCAAAGGGTGATCAAAGAAATGTACCTTAGCTCACTGAGCTCCTTGCTTGTGTTTTTGACAGTTCAGTAGGATGTGAAGTTGTTTCCATGGGCTGGAGGTAGGTTAATGGTGGCGCCAATATTGAAAATAGGTGATGACTCAGAACCTGAGGGAATTTCAAATCTATTAGCTCGACTGCATTAAAGACAAGTTTCCAGAAGGGATCATTAAAATAGGCTGTATGCAGAGCTTGACAGAGATGCTATTAGGTAATCTTCACATGCTTTCTCAAAAACATTGTGACTCACTGAGGTCTGTGCTTTCTTTGCTGGTTATTAGACTGGTGGAATTAACCAGCCTCATTGACATTGTGTGCCTTCATTTTGAAAAGCTTTTGACAAGACACTGCACAATAGTTTACCTAATAAGACAGAGTTCTATGAAATCAATGGGCAGATTTTGGATTTTTTTTTTAATCTCCCACACTACCGCCCAACTGCGGTAATGCTTATATTTTCCCCAGCACCCATGTTATGCGTCTGCAGGTGTGAGACACAGTGAAAGACATAAGGTGGACAAATCTTTATTCAATTTCCACCAGGAAGAAAGGAAACACCCAAGTGGCCAGTGACAAGCAGTGCCCTTCTCATCAAAGGGCAATGCTGCGTTATCAAACAGTTAAGTGGGAGTGCAGAGATTAAATCAAATAAAGTTGGAGAGGGAAATAATGCACTCCACACCCTGCAGTGCCCACTTTTCCCTGAAAATCTGGAGGGTGTTGGTGGACACCGCATGCTCCTTCTCCAGGGACACCCAGGCTCTGACATAACCATGGAAGAGGGGCAGGCAGTCAGCCATAATGACACCCTCCATGGCACGCTGCCTGGACCTGTTTATGGCCAGTTTGTCCAGGCCCAGGAGCAGACCCACGAGGAGGTCCTCAGACCTATTCTCCTTCCTCCGCACTGGGTGCCCAAAGGTCAGGAGCATGGGACTGAAGTGTAACCAAAAACAGAGAAGAAGGTTTTAAGGAAATCAAAAAGCACCTACACCCAATATATACATGGTGCATGGCTTCTACAGCTCCACAGAATAACCAGTTGGGCTGGGAGTCTCTGAACCCCCGCAATCTGTGGTTGCAGGGGACTGCTGCGTGCAGCACCCTCCATCCCAGATCTCCAAGAGAAAGGGGGAGGACTCCTGCGTAGAGAGCCCTCCACTCGGGATCTCCACTGCTTGGTGGTAAATGGGCACACTAAGGCGTGTCCGGGTGGGGGATGAGGGAGAAGAGGTGGATGGTGTGCAGCAGTGGTCTGTGCAGGGTCCGCCATGATACTTCCTTAAAAGGGACAAAACTAAAATTCCGGAGGGCGGGGCCAATGTGAAATTCCATCCGGGCAGGGGTGAGCGCAGATGGGAGTCCATCGCACACCTGAGTATCCCCCAACTGGTGCACTGTGTTGGGTCCGAGCACGGCCATTTTAAGGCGTCGAATGGCAGTGGCCACGAACCGGACGTCTACCACTGGCCAAAATTTTGGATTATATTAGAAATTTGTTTCCTTTGCTTTGGCAGAAGTTGGTTATTAATGGGAGGGGTTTTGCTGCAGAATCTTTAAGTTGTGGTATTCCACAACGATTAGTGCTCGGCTCTGTGATGTTCACAATCTTCGTTAATGACCTGGATAAAGATGTTGGAAGAACCATCTGTAAATTCACAGATGGTTCACAGCTTTATGCAGGTATTGTGATTTTAGCTGAGAAAAATGAATTCCAGATGGATTTGGAGGTGATGTGAGAATGGGATACAATTTGACATGGATAGTGCAAACAATATTATACAGCATTCAGAGTTGCAAACTTATAGCTAACAATTGGTAGGAAGACCATATAGTTGTCTTATTGTTCTCATATCTAACATTGGTTAGGCGTCAGTTTGAATTGTGTCAAAAACTGATATTGCTGGAAAAACCCAGCAGGTCTGGCAGCATCTGTGAAGCGATTTGGGTCCAATGACCCTCCCTCAGGGAAAACCAGACCTGAAACTTTAATCTTGATTTATCTTCTGAGCTTTTCCAGCAGTTTCTGTTTTTGTTTCTGATATACTTTCGGTTCTTCTTTAGGTAGAATTGTGTACTCAGTTTTGACCTTTTGTGGGTGGTGGGGGAATCACTTGAAAAGCTGCAGAAGAGGCCATCAGATTGATATCGAGTTTAAAGCCTTTCTTTGTTAAAATTGGCTTAGAGAGCTGGAGCATCCTAATTCAGAAAAGCTCCGATTTGATTGCATTCTTAGAAATAAAGAAAGGTTTAAACCTGATTGATACGGAAATTGCTGTATAACATTAATATGCACCTGGAGACAAGAGCATAAATTGAAAATGTACAGAACTAGATTGAAAAAGAATAAAAAGAAAAAGAAATCCTGATGTAAAAATAGTTGTTCACCTTTGAAACAAATCGCTGGCCTGTTTGGTTTGAGCGACTTTGCTGCAAATACTCACAATGCAGCCTGGAAATCATCTGCCTGACCAAGCCTATACAGAAGGTAGATGAGAAATAGGATATGTAGTGCAGGGTTTCCTGAAACTTGCTTGATTGCCTACAGTAGTCAGAAGAACTTCTCAGAGTTAATCCCATTAAATTGTATTGAGCCAAATTTTATTTGGCTTTTTTCCAGGAGGGTGTGTGCCTGACATGTAAGACTAGATTTTCAAATGGACCTGTGTTAGGATCTAATGTGAGCATAATTTCAAAGTCATGACCCTGGGATTCCAATGCCACTGGGACTGTTTCAGACTTTGAAAGTACTAATGGGGGTAAAGTCACAGGAAACCCTCTCATCACCATTTAATGAGGATTTATCAACTTTAAGTCCCATGTAATCTTATTAATGCAAATTTCCTAAAATTCCTCTTCTCCCAAGCCAATTGGATCTCTATATCTTGGAGATTGCCTGTATTTTCATCAATGACAACAGGCACAAAGTAATCATTTAACTTCTGTGCTATTTCTCTATTCTTAATATAAATTCTCCTGACTCTGGCAATAATGGACTGACATTCCTACAAAGCTTTTACAGTCCATTTTTATGATTTTTGCTCGATTGCATTCATACCTTTTTCTTCCTTCCCTCATCAATTTCTTGGTTCTCTTTTGTTATAGTCTATAAATTTCCCTATTCTCAAAATTACAATTATATCTGGCAATTTTATAGGCTTTTCCTTTTAATCTTATGGAAGCCTGAACTTCCTTTGTTAGCCACAGTTGACTGACCTTTTTGAGATTTTCCTTCAAGGTGCAAAATATTGTTACTGTAAGCCATGTAATACTTCTTTAAAGATGATCCATTTCCTGTATACAGTCATGTCTTTTAACTTATTTTCCAAATCCACTGTAGCCAAATCATGCCTCATGCCTTCATAATTTCCCTTATTCAAATCTAACACACTTGCTTCAGAATGAATTACTTCAATTTCAAACATAATGTACAATTATATCATATTGTGGTCACTCATTTCTGATGCTTCTTTTTACAATAAGGTTGCTAATTAGCCCCTTTTCATTACTTAATGTTAGATCCAAAATAACATTTCTTCTATTTAGCTCCTTCAGATATTGTTCCAAAAAAACCCATCCCTAATACATTGCAGAAACTTGTCCTCCACAGCTTCAATGCTGCATTGGTTTAATCATCGACATACAGATTGAAGTCATTGATGACAACAGTGTTGTCATGGTACGTACTTCTCTAACCTCTTGATTAATACCATGTCTCACGCTAACACTTCTATTTGATGGCCTATAAATAACTCCAACCAATGACTGTTGCTCCTTGCTCTTTTGTAGCTTCATCCAACAAGTTTCACACATTGTTCTTCTGATCTGAGATCCTCCCTGACAAACAGATTGATCCCAACTCGCGTTGTCAGCATAACATTGCCTCCTTTTTCATCTTACCTGCCCTTTCGAAATATTGAATATCCTTGAATGTTCAGTTCCCAGCCCTGGTTACCATACAACCCTGTTTCTATAATGGCAATTAGATCATACTTGTGTATCTGTGTTTGTTTATATTTTAGACTGACTACCTTGTTAAAAATGTTTTATGCATATAGGTAAACTGCCCATAACTTTGCCTTCCTGACATCATTCCATTTTGAAACATACTCAATTCTCGACATTGATTCTTCTGTCTTTTATTCTCCGCAACACTTTTTGACTTCTATTACCAACTTTATTTTTTCCAGTTTGGGGTTCTATCCCCTGATAGCCTGGTATATAAAAAAAATACCAAGAGCACTAGCAAATCTTGATGCGAGAATATCAATCCCAGTACTGTTAAGGTGTAGCCTGTCCAACATAATCAGTCCCAGGAATGGTCCAAACTGTACAGAAAACACATGCCCTCCCTACTCCATCAGTTCTTCAACCATGTATTCAATCCAGCAATTTTTTTCCTATTCTTATGCTGACTAGCATGTAGCACTGGGACTAATCCTGAGATTACAGCTCTTGAGGTCCTGCTTTTTAATTTCCTTCCTACCTCTCAGAAATCTGCCTTAAAGATCTCATCTCTTCCTATCAATGTCATTGACACCAAGTGGATCACAAATTCTGGCTGAACCCTTCTCCAGAATGATGCCCTGCAGCATTTCCATGACATCTGTGATCCTGACATGAGGGAGGTAACACACATTCCAGGAGACATATGTTATGCTGCAGAAAAACCTGCCTGATCCCCTCGCATGGAAATTCCTTTAACTATTCCATTCTTCTTCCTCCTCCACAATACAACAGAGTCACTCGAAGTGCAATGAGTGTGAATCTAGGTGCATTCCCCACAGGAACCATCACCCTCACCACTTTCCAAAATGGAATACTAAATAGCAAGCATGATAAACTCAGGGGATTCCTGCACCACCTGCCTCGTATTTATTAGACTGCCTATTAGACACCTATTCCCTCTTTGCCTGTATACTTCTATGCGGTGTGACCACATTCGAATATGTCCATCCATGTGATCCCCAGCCTTCCAGGTGTACCTCAGTGACTTTAGTTGCTGCTCCAAAATCCAGAACCCAAACTGTGAAGCCAGTGACACTTCTTGCAGATGCCTTAAATCAAAAAACAAAAACAAAAGTTGCTGGAAAAGCTCAGCAGGTCTGGCAGCATCTGTGAAGGGAAATCAGAGTTTCTGTTTCGGGTCCGGTGACCCTTCTGCAGAAGGGTCCAGCAAAAATCTCAAAATCCTGTGGTACAATTCCTTTGCGCTGATTATTGGAAGATTCAGATTTTTACAAAATGTTAACTCTCTGTGTGGGGTTGGTGACGATAGATGTGTAACAATATGCTCAACTATCTTCAGCTACTTCATCCCTGATCTATCTTGCATCATAAGAAGTGGGGATGTTCCCTGATGATTGCGCAAAGTTCAGCACCATTCGCAACTCCCCAGATACTGAAGCAGCCTATATCCATATACAGAAGATTTGGACAATATTCAGGCTTGGCAGTGTACTTGCAACCATAGAACTGCAGTAGCTCACGATCACATCCTCAAGAGAAATTAACAACAAATTGTGGCCCTGTAAATTTTAACATCCCATTAACAAATTTTAATGGAAGCTTATGCTTGTGTATAAATTGGTATTTTCATGTACTTTTCACACATATGAATGTTCATATTTTAGTTAACATACAAGACTTCAAATGAAGTTTAACTATCGTGAAATTGAGGAACTGTGCTTCAACTCTAAGTCTCATGTTACAAAATGGTGCTGAAGCTCAACTAGAGCCTTGATTCATTGGAGTAATCAATTTGGATGGCATTTACGAAAAGATTAAAATGCTTAGCAAATGAATGGTTATGTTCTCTGATGGGGAAAATGACTTACAATTGATTACACTGAAGTAATTAATGAGTTTTCAATTATATTAAAATGTGAGCATCAAACAGTTCTAAATAACATTACCATCTGCTATTTTAATATTCACTTAGATTGACTACTAAAACATTATTGAAAACAATATAATATTGTGCTACAAATTAGTTACAGCTAATGTTTTGGTTCCAAAGCTAAAACAAGGCAACATCTTTTAGCTCTTTTTTTAACACTTATTCCAATTTGAAACACTACCATATTAAAATATCATCACCATTGAACATAGAATCCAATGGGATTCTACTCTATTAGATTTTCAATCATCTGCAGACAAAAAGATAAAAGGGCAGAATGTGAAATAAAGCCCAAACCTGTTTCCATGGCAAATATATGCATCAGCATTGCCACTTGTGGTCTTAGTTATTGATCAAACCACAAGTTATTTTTAGTTACTAATACAGAGTTGAATGTATTCCAAAATGGAAGTAAAATAAGGCTTATTTTCTTAAAGGAATAAGTAAGTTTCCTTCAAGCTACATTCTACACAGTGTGACCAGAGTAAATATAAGCTGATTAGAAATATACTTCATACAAGTATATCCATCTACCGCTGCCTATAAAACTGATATGAAACAGAAGGCTAATGCAAATTAGAAATAGAAAAAACACACACATCACATAAAAACACATTCTATTATCATCTATTCATTCATGCATGTGTCATGATTTTATTTCTATAGAAAGCTTGTTTTGACAATCCTGGCAGCAGTTCCTGAAGCCTGAAATGCTCCAAAAATAGTTGCAGTGTCATTGCTCTGTTGACATTATGGTGCCAAATAAACATGCGGTATGGCTCAGACGAGATCTTACCAAGTTCCAAACCTGAGCAATTTGTATTACTGTGGGTCAGTCTCTTCTCCAAGCAGCACTATGTATTTGCCCTGTGACAAGGGAATGGGTGACACTTCAAGGTGGTTCCTATGAGGGGTGCACTGCTTGTTTCAGGTGTTTTGCAGCCTGCCTCCAGTGGTAGCGATTTTAACCACCGAGCTTCATTAATGAGCTACAGGCTCTGAAAAAAGTAAAGTGGGAGGGAAGGGGCCTACTGGGGAACTCATTATTAATCAAGGTGGGAGATGATGTGTGTCAGGGGAACAGGGCAGGGGATGCCTACATTTTCCTTGTGGATCAAGACCAAATACTTAGTTTCTTCATGTCATCAAAAGGGAAAATAAGAAAATACTTACTGAACTGCCTCTATTCCTTCTTGATTCCCATCACGTTGCCTCTACCAAGTGAGAAGACAAATTTGCTGTTGGGTTGTAATAATAATATTGGATTCCAATTCGTAAATATAACATAAGGCCTCGCCAACTTTGGTTGGGTGACTTTGTCACCACTCCAGGACTTCCCAGCCTGAAACATACATTCAGGTTGGGCAATGGGGTACTCCAGGTGACTTGTTAGCAGGTAAGTAAGTGCAGCATTTTAACTATTCATTTTCTTTCTGTTACAATCTCCATAGAGACTAAATTAAAAGAACTTTTAATTCCCTGCTATTAGTGAAAGAAACATGGATCGCGATTTCATGTGTAAACAGGGAAAATGGGACTACAGAGGAACCTTGATTATCTGGATATCAATTATCCGAATATCGGATTATCCAAAGGAGATCTCGAGGTCCCGATAGAAACATTACATGAAATAGCTGTTTCAAGCCTGATTGCGTCTTTTGTTTACACTGATCAAAAATGATCTCTGCTGAAAACCGTCCTGGACATGGATGAGAGCCCAGGCAACGACTCCAAATGACTGACATCCCGCCCTCTCTCCCTCTCCTCACACATTCCCTGGAGTTCTACATAGGGTGAAACTTAAACCCTGCCCTCCCCAGATATTCTCTGTAACATTGTCCTGTACAGGGCAGAGGTGGAACTTGTCAAAAAGTTGCAGTTGAAAATTTGTGTGTGTGCATGTGTGCATGCACACCCGCTATTTAGGGACTTACCCCAGAAAGGTAGCAGCAGTCTGACTGTTGGTGTCCAGTCCAGTGCGCAGTGTGCTGCTGCCTTGTGTCCTGAACAGGGAGCAGACTTTATAGAAAGCTCCTGAGCCCCAGAGGAAAGGCATTGAATTGATTAACCGAATAATCAGTTATCCAAACGAAATAGTGCCCACCCATCTCGTTCGGATAATTGAGGTTCCTCTGTATATATAGAAGATATGTAAAACAAACATCATCACATTATATTTTGAAATTTCTTCAGTTTTAAACCCATTCTATTTTTATTTCGAAGAACTCACCTATACATTGCAGGACCTCGAATGTTCATTCACTTTTCCTGGGACCAAACCAGAATGTGTTACAGCTCTCAGGAAATCACTTTGGGTTTCTCTTGCTACTTAGTCTCAAGGTATGTGATACCTTGGAATGCTTCCATGAGCATCTAGCTCAGCAACCCTTTAATTTCCTTGAAACATCACGATTGTAAATTCCTCAGCTGAAGAATTGGCTTCAATCACATTTTTGTCTTGTGTCTTTTAAATCAGAAATACCTCAAATGGCCTCTGGTCACTCAGCTGTTTTAAACCTTCTGGTACATTCTGTTTGGACTAGTCTTAAAGCTGGTCCTAAGCTGACTCTTTTTGTGTAAAAATAACCAGATAAGGTACAAGTCAAAAGCTCCATTACTGCCTAACCTATTTCCATAGCAATGTGGCATAACTGAGATTTCTCAAACAGAAACAAAAACGAATTATCTTTTACGTTCAAAACAATCCTCTGATTCTGCGAGCTACATGAGCAATTTGTAGCCCTAACGGAGATAATTGCTCTCTTACCTGAACTATTGATTCTCATCAAGACACACCTTATTTCCAAGTATGTCAGACCTTCTTTGAACCTTTTAAACTACATGAATAATTGAAACTCATTTGTCTTACACCTAAACTTCAGAATCTTTACTGAGTTGTCTTGTGATAAATGGTCTACTCTAGAGAAATGTACAGTGGCCACTACAACATCATCTCAACAACACCATAAAATTTCTCCCTAGAACAGCAAATACGCTAGGTCCATTAGATTTGCATTTATTTCAGACTTGCTCATCTGCTTCTCAAACAATTATTGCTATTTCTCTGCATTAAAAAAAATTCACTCCTTAGTCTAAAACCTCTAGCTCTAAACTTATGCATTATGAAATGAAATTTTTGCAGCAATAATATTAATTGGCCCAGCTCGGTTAAAATTCCCTCTATAATGTTTATCTGGATATTTATTCATTTATTAGCATATCATGCTAAGATATTTCTGACTCTAATTGTGTATGGCAAATGAAGGGTTGCCTCTGAGCCCAGGACAACAGCTACGTACGTGTACTGAATAAATCTTGGATCAACTGAAGCATCAGAGCTTCAAAATGAACATTGCAGTGTGAAATAGTGGAATTAATTATAAGTGGTGAGAAAGACAAATGTTAAGGTTTAGCAACTATAGTATATATTTGTCAGAATCTATTCCATTCTAATGTCAAACATGCAGTATAATGCTTCTGCCTTTCCAGTGATTATAATCTACTTTTGGCAGTGAATCCACTTGAAAATGGTTTTGTATCATTTGTATTGTGCTATTGTGTATCATTGGGATGTGTTTGGCAGCCTTTCAACTTTTAAGTTCAATAAAACTCTCAAAGCCCAATCACTCAATCTTAAATGTCTCAAAAAAGCAGTCCAGTCCATTATCTTTACTCTATGATTAGAAGTATCAGCAGTACTTGGAGTCTGGTGTATTTGTGAACACAAAGAGCTGAATTTTCCTATTTGTCAAAGTGTTGTGGTGAGTGAATTTCCTGGCATCTAGTCCGCCGGGGCTAAGGGCAATTGTCTCATACAATCTTCTGCTTTTCTCTTCATTAATTGTGCAACTGAGATGATGGGCACATCTCAGATGATGGGCTTGTCATTGTGAGGCCTTCTCATTTCCACACCTCTGGTGCCACATTTAAAGCCCAACTCACACTACTTCTGAAGCTGCAAGCCAGGAACAACACCTCACGCTGCAATGCTCAACCCGTACATACCTTGTGAGCGTGAGTATGGAATCAGTAATGATTCCATACATCTCTATAGGAAAAGACTCGCTTCATGTATTAGCTCTTCAAGGAAGCAAACTGATAGTCAAGGCTGGGCAATGTACAATGTTAAAAATCTCACACCACCAGGTTGTGGTCCAACAGCACTAGTCTGCATCAATATACAATGGGCAGGTCAATTATCCACTCCAGCACAACGGTGTGCCAAGAAAAGATGCACAAAGTGTTCCTTCTCGTTATCATAGAGGATGTTCAAGAAACTTAACAGTCTCTATGCATTCTGAACCATTGAACTGTTAAACTTAAAAGGATATTCATCTCAATCTAATGGCCATCATGAGGTACTTCATAACACTTCACTCAGATATTATACCCTGACAGATGCGTTAAGAGCTAACTAATGTCAGTGCTATATTGTCTTAGTAGATGGTCTCATTGTTGCTTTTTCCTTAATGATCATGTGGGACAGAGTATGTAGGACATTGTAGATACTTTAAAGTGGGATCTTTTGAAGAGAGCATGAGTACAATCAAATGGATTGCAAGACTTTTATACAGCAACACAAAAGATCAGGACTGCAAAGATAACAAGGTCCACAGGTCCTCTGCACTAAAGAGACTGGCAACACAATTGCAAACTATTAAACAAAGGCTAAAGCCAGTTCATTCCTCTAGCAAGGAGATGACAGTAAGGTTGCTTCTGGCCTCTTGGGCTCTGCAATGCCTCGCTCTATCATGCTCTCTTGGATAGCCCTCCTAGTTAATGACCTGATCCTCGGCCTTATCTTCATTCTCAGATGATTGTTATTGATCCCCATTTTGTTTTCATCTAGAACATCCTCACTTTGTTGGCTCAAATTTTGAAGGATACAGCATCCCGCAGTGAAGCAAGGTACCTGTTTTGGGCCACATTATAAAGCATTACTGGTGTGATCCAGGTATCAAAACCTAACTTCACAAGGTCTATGGTCTGTTCCATTACTGCTATGGTCAAAGTGCTCAAAGCATTGTTCCATTCTGTATCAGTTTGAGAGTTTCTTGAAGGCATCACCCTTCGGAAACAGACCCCTCAGTCCAACCATTCACGCTGAACATAATCTCAAACTAATCTAGCTCCACCTGCTTGCTCTTGGCCCATATCCCTCCAAAAATGATCCCTTTGTCAGTCAAAGACTGTGGAAGGAAGTAGGAACCTACGAGCTTTTTAATATGTAGGAATTATGGTAGCTGCAGGATATCTGGCAAATTCCTTCAGAATTTAGCATTGATAGTCACATGTAATTTGAACATTCATTGAGTGGACGCCTTTTTGGTTCACACATCCTGTAGGTTGGTGATAAGGTACTCTGAAAGCAATGTGGTTGCATCTGATAGCAGCCTGCACCTTGGGAAGGCCATTGATGGTGGAGAATCCCAGTACCCTAGCTGCTTAGCTATTATTATCAAAGTGAAAGGTTCTGAAGACCTGCATCTGGAGGAACCCTGTAACATCTCAAACGCATATATGGATCGAATATTGGGAGCTGGCACTCAAGTCTAAAGTTTCCCCTGAAGATAGCTGCTAGCAGCTGTGACTTTGGCAGATACAGGAATGGAAAATGCTATCACATCTACCAAAGTGCAAGTTCTTCGCCAGTTCAATGATACAGTTTGGTGACAATGGTTAGGACATCCTTAATTGGAGCCTGGACTGTCTTTCGACAGTTGAAGACTTCAAGACCAACATTCACATAAGCCTCCGTCTGTGTCTTCACCTGCTGCTCGTCCCTCTGAAGACTGTGTGGTCGCTGGTGGTGGTTGCTGTCCTTGTTGTTGACAATGTTCTAGTCAGTCTCCTTTTGCAATGTCTTCGTTGAATCAATAAAGCCAAACTGACTCCAGGGGTAGCATTCTCCATGTGCGCTTTGTGACTAGATAATTTGGTGTGGAATTTTTGAAAGATGAAGGAGCCCCTGAATTCTCACACCCATAACAACGAAGCATTATATTTGGCCTTCACAAAGTATGGCATAGAGGCTACCCAATGAGATAATACTCATACCTTGACAAGAATCGCTGAGGTATATGAACATTTCAAATTTAATGTTGCACAACCTAAGTTCCTGTGTTACACTGGAACTGGAGTTCTGCCCGTAAGCCACCAGAAAAGCACATTCCTATCACCTCACCATCAAAGAAAAAGCTCCCTTCCACATCAGAGCCCATATTCTTGCATAGTCACAGTTCGGTGTGAGAATCTGGCAGAACTTGCTTTGGAATGCATTTCACAAAATGGAACTTCTGCTTTTAAGTTCCTGTTGTTATGACATTGCCATAGTTCAAATGACAAGTTGGAAGTCAGTGTGTCCAATGTTATGCTCATGATTGTCTAAGATCATAATCTCAAATGTACACTCTTAGACAATGAATGAACTTCCAGTGAAACTAAAACTGAAGGCAGATTGGTTACAACACTGAATTACAGAATCATTAAAGGCATGATTACTAGAATTGCTCAGGATGGCCTCCAAATCAAAGTTTTTTAATCTTCCCACCACAGCCCCCACAGAAGGAAAAAACGTAATTTACTCAACCTACTTAGCACACTGCCACTGCCATTTTGAGAAGTTATTGTGCAGCTAACTTTCAGTCCGACATGGTGAAGTTTCATTTTATGTTAGTCTGAGTTGTCTTTCTGTCTTGCCTTTGTCCTTAACTTAACTTGTCCTGAGACCTGAAGCTGTTTACGTCAAAGTACAGCAAGATGTGGACAATATCCAAGCTCAGGCTGACATATGAGAAATAACATGTGCACTACATAAGTAGCAGGCAATAGCCATCTCCAATAAGAGAGAATGTAAGTATTGTTCTTTGACATTCAAAGGTATTATCATTGCTGAATCCACCACTATCAACATCCTAGAAGTCACGGTTGACCAGAAACTGAACTGGAATAGCCACAAAAATACAGTGGCTACTCAAAGAGGTCAGAATAACTTATGTTTTGACACCTCCTGACATCCATCATCTCCAAGGTGCAGTCAGGAGTGTGATGAATTACTTCTCACTTGTTTGGATGAATGTGGCTTTAAAAACATTGAAGAAGTTTGACATTGTCCAGAACAAAACGATCCACTTGACTGGCCCCATATTCACAGACCACCTGTACATTTGATAGCTCAGATCTCCTGGTTAATATTAGAACCATTGTGTCCAGTTCAGAAATTTGTGCACTTACCTGGTTATGTTTTAAAGGAAACAACTTCTGATATGTGTATTGAAGAACTTCTTCAACACAGGAATTCATGCAGAGACCTGCAAAGATGATCGGTGCAGAAGACACACACCCTTTTTAAAGAACAAACAACTGAAAGAACTGAGGGTGCTGGAAATCATAAACAAAAAAAAATTGCTGGAAAAACTCAGCAGGTCTGCCAGCATCTGTGGAGAGATGTTCTCTAAAATGGTTGCTGGACTCAAAACATTAACTCTGATTTCTCTCCACAGATGCTGCCAGATGTGCTGAGATTTTCCAGCAATTTCTGTTTTTGTTGCTGCATTTTTACAGGACTGGTTACTGTATGGTTAGTTTAAACGTCAATGTGAATGTTGATGTATGATTGAGTGTTAGTGAGTGAGTAAATGAGTATATAAGGTGAATGAGGTAAGTGGGTAGGGTTGCAGGTAGCTGAGGCGAGAAGTGTGTAGGAATATTAATGGACAAGGTGATAGGTTGGTAGGATGCCAGGTGGGTGAGGTGTCAAGTGGGTAGAATGGCAGTTGGAGAGGGTAGTAGATGGATAGAGCTGAAAATGGATAGAGAGACAGGGGGATGAGGTGGGTAGGTGAATGAGATATGTAGTTTGTTGTGCTGGGATCAAAATAATTTGTCCTTTTTTAGGGCTGCTCTGAAGATGTTCTTGAATGAAACAGTTTGCTTTTCTGGGGCTTCTTTTTCTTTCTCACCAACTCCTTTATTTGGTGATGCAGTCATGTATGAAGAATACTTGTATATTTGTTGAAATATTGGGATTTGGACTCACACAAAAGCAGAAATAGACAAACATATCAATGTCCCCAATAATAATCACTGCTCCATTAAACTTAAAGCCACAACAAGGAAAATGTTAGTTTCCCAGACACTATAGTCTATGTTCACTCTAGTTTCTCCTGTCGCTGTGTGGACCTCTGAGGTCCAAGCATGGCAGCAGTTGGAGATGCGTTGTTCCCACCAGATCATGTGTTGCAATGCCAATGAGCTAGGAGCAGGCTATATTGTTTCATTGACCACAGGTCGTACATAGAGACCAATGAGAGAAGAAACTAAGTAAGGCAAATAACTGCAATGTTCACAAAATTAATAAATAATCCACTGATTACAATTGTCACTTCTAAGGAAAGACTCTCACCTACTTAATGTTCCTTCAGGAAACATGACTGAAATGAGGTACAGGAAAAAGTGCGGACTGCAGATGCTGGAGATCAGAGTCAAAATGTGTGGTGCTGGAAAAGCACAGGCAGCATTCGAGGACAGTTGATGTTTCGAGCATAAGCTCTTCACCAAGCTCCTCAGATGCAACCTGACTGGCTGTGCTTTTCCAGCACCACACTTTTTGATTCTAAAATGAGGTACAGTTGTGTATATATAAGGAGGTAGAGGTTTACGTCTTATTTTAAGTGCCTTAATGAATCAATGTGCCACATCATCAGACTATTTACCTGCTTTCTTCCATGGGACCATGTGGGCAGGTTAGTTTTCTCAGTTACATTTACGAACTTAACAACTACTCAGTTCAAAGCAATTACTGAATGACGAGGTCTCAGATATTTCTGACCTGTTATAAAGTGCTACTTAAGTAAGCCTTTATTTCTCTTTCACTTTAATGCCAATATTTGACTCTGTGAGCAATTTAGTTCAGAGTAGTGCTGGAAAAGCACAGCAGGTCAGGCAGCATCCGAGGAGCAGGAAAATCAACGTTTCAGGCAAAAGCCCTTCATCAGGAATACAGGCAGGTCGCCTCCAGGGTGGAGAGATAAATGGCGGGGGCTGCTGGGGAGAAGGTAGCATAGAGTACAATAGGTGAATGGGGGTGGGGATGGAGGTGATAGGTCAGAGAGCAGGGTGGAGCGGATAGGTGGGAAAGGAGATTGGCAGGTAGGACAGGTCATGAGGACAGTGCTGAGCTGGGAGGTCGAAACTGGGGTAAGGTTGGGGGGAGGGGAAATGAAGAAACTGGTCAAGTCCACATTGATGCCCTGGGGTTGAAGTGTTCCGAGGCGGAAGATGAGGCGTTCTTCCTCCAGGCGTCGGGTGGTGAGGGAGCAGAGTGGAGGAGGCCCAGGACCTGCATGTCCTCGGCACAGTGTGAGGGGGAGTTGAAATGTTGGGCCACAGGGCGGTGGGGTTGATTGGTGCGGGTGTCCCGGAGATATTCCCTGAAGCGCTCTGCGAGAAGGCATCCAGTCTCCCCAATGTAGAGGAGACCGCATCGGGAGCAACGGATACAATAAATGACATTGGTGGATGTTCAGGTGAAACTTTGATGGAATGTGGAAGGCTCCTTTGGGGCCTTGGATAGTGGTGAGGGAGGAGGTATGGGTGCAGGTTTTGCAATTCCTGCGGTTGCAGGGAAGGATGCCAGGAGGGTGTGGACCTGAAATTGCCTGTGTGCGCAATTTGTCAACTCAGAGTAGTGAAATACCTCAGCAGGACCAGTATTTTATTCACGTTTGGTTGTAATATTAAAGGCAAGGTACAAAAACACCTTCATTCCCAGCCTCAATGGCTCCCTCATCCCCTGTTTGGTGATAGTCCATCTGCAGATGCATCTTGGTACAGAGATGTCAATGTTGCACGTATTCACAAATCCGGGCAGTCACAGCCAGTTGATTTCATGGGCTGGGCCTGTGCATGTGCAGGGGCCATTCTGACATTACAGATAATCAATCTGCATGCCAAAATGTATAACTATTTACATAACTAGCTTTTAGTTGGAACTTTTCATTTGTTAGAACAGAAGAGCTTGATTTGAAAGAGGCATTAACAATTAAGAACAGATGGGGCAGAGCAAATAGAAAACTACTTAGGGATTTTCAACAGCAGAATTAAATAAAAGGCGAAACACAAAGGCCCAAAACTTGACTTATCATCAGCTCACATATGATTTCTGTTGAGATAGGCAACATGCAAACATCTTCTGCTTCCTCATTTGAGTGACTTTAGCATTTAATTGGTATCTGAGCATACAGTAGGGGACCCAGGATTGCAAATGATTAGCATATACCACAGCTAGCCTGCACTTCATACAGGCAGCCTCTTTCCTTAAAGGGAGTTGCACCAAAAAATGCTGCTGCCACCTTGACAGAAATCTGTCGAAGTAGAACATTACATGATTCCAAAGGAAAGAGAAAAGGCTCCTTGGTACTTGGCCTTGGTTGAAGAGGTTAAGAGGAGGAGGAAAATAATATTTACATGAGGGGTGGAGGTGGGAGTGGGAGGTGGGAATGGAGAATAGGGAATTACACCAAGCTGTCCAGAATGATATTTGTTGTGTTGGTTACTTCATTCAGTCACATGTTTTCTTGGAGTTGGTGCACTTAATTTCCTATTCCAAATGCTTTTCTGACCTTCCCTAAATTACCTTCGGTGTACTGAACTAAATCCACCTGCCCCTATTTTAAAATCCACATCGCAAAATATAATATATCTTATACAACTTTCATCACACCTGTCACACCATCACAGTGGGTGTTGTTTACGGCATTCAAGTAAATATTAACCCTCTCAGTACTTTTCAGACCCATCCACAACAATATCCTGAAGCAGGGGATGGGAACAAGTGATCTCGGAATGTCAATTCACAGATTCTATCTCGAGGAGATGGTGGTGCAATAAGAGGTTCCATGACCCCATGTAACTGATTCATGGAACATCTTCCACCAATCAGATCACCAACCTCTCAGGCTGCTTAATGTACCAAGCCCCTATCACTGTTTCAACAGCAAGAATACCTTCCACACAAAATTAAGGCCTACCATTTAGATGCTTTAGCTAACTCAAATGCACCTGCAAATGACCATACCCACTTTTCCTTGCTTCCACACACTTTCAGGTATTCAACTTTGACAGAAACATCACTCCAAGGCATTGCAAGACAATCAGTGACATTCTTCTCACTCTTTTGAATTATGGAGCTAGGTGTGGAAAAGCCTGTTGCATTGGGTGTCTGACTGATGATGCATTTCACATTGGTGGCTGTTCTCAATCATTCCTTCCTCTCCTCTACTTTCTGGTATGAAATACAAAGTCCATGAAGTGTGACCATGGACATTCTATTTTCCATCACATTTCAATTCCCCCAACCTGACCCTCCTCTTGTGATCTCTGTTTGATTTTAGAAACCCACAAATTGTACAGTAATTTATTGTAATCATAACTACCTGAACTCCACCTCCTTCCCTGCAAGAACTCCATTCTATTCTCCCAATTCTTCCACCGCTGCATCTGCTTGGGTGAGGAGACATTCCACTCATGAGCATCCCAGGTGTCCACCTATTTTGAACAACACGCTTTTCCTCCCTCCGTCATCCAGAAAGCCCTTCACCGCACTACCTCCACTCCCCGTTCCACCAATCTAAATCACCCCCCGAACACAAAAAAGACAGAGTCCCTGGATCTCACCTACCACCCTACCAGTCTCTGTATGCAACGCATCATCCTTAAACACTTTTGCCAACTCCAACTAGACCCCACCACCAAGAACACCTTCCCCTCCCCAGCCGTCTCTGACTTCCACAAGGACCGTTCCCTTCGACAGTATTTGGTTTGTACCACTCTCCCCACCACCCCCCTGAAATCCCAGATACCTTCCCCAGCATCCGGAAAAGATGCAAAATCTGCCGGTACACCATCCCCCTCACCTTCATCCAGGGCCCTAAACAGTCCTTCCAGGTGAGACAGAGGTTCACCTGCTTCTCTTCCAACTTAATTTACTGCATCAGAAGCTCCCAATGTGATCTGCTCTACATCGGGGAGACCAAAAGTAAACTTAGGGAGTCGTCAGCCGGGCTCGCAGGGACCGACTGGACGTCCCAGTCACCGCCCATTTTAATTTCCCTTCCCACTCCCTTTGGCCTCCTCCATTGTCAAAATGAACCACAGAGCAAAATGGAATAACAACACCTCATTTTCCACCTGGGAGCCGACACCCCTGAGGACTTAACAGGGAGTTCTCCAATTTCATTTAACCTCCCTCCCCATCCTCCGAATCCCTTCTCAGCCCCTCCTTCTCCTTTCCACTGCTCCCTGCCACCAACTGTATTCATTCCTCTCATTGACCAACCAGGTTGTACCTTCTACCTGTCTTCACCCATCTCCACCTCACCACCTTGCCCCTGGCACCCCCTTTATCTGCAACTCCCCCCACACCCAACCCCAGCCCTGAAGAAGGGTTACACCTGAAATGTCGACTTCTCCACCTCGTGAAGCTGCCTGGCTTGCTGTGTTCTTCCTGCCTCCTGCCTGAGTATTTATAGTAGCCTCAGCAGGAAGGATGAGAACTACTCAAAATGTTTGGTAATGAAACACTGTCACTTTATCTGACAATCACAGCCACCAGCTCAGACATTAGGCATGGCACACACTTTAAAGAGTAGCCGCATATGGTGAGTTGACGTGCACCAGTGGACTGCTGCATGGAAACGGGACAAAACAATTCATCTGCCAACTCTCTGCAAGGCAAGATCACAGACAAATTCTGCTTTTGGGGACTTGATGGTCTTGATGGTACACATGAGAACACTGATTAGCATACACATTAAGGTGCTTGACAGGTCCGATACTGTAATGAAGTTTAGAAGGGTTCAAAGTGGCAGAGGTCGTCGTACCTTGAAAGGAGCCCTTTCCTTTCAAAGTTGCAATGATGACCAATTCTATGCCAGCAACTGCAGTGGCATCATAGGTAAGAAGTACTGAATGTCTCAGTTCTGCAGTGTAAACTCTCATAGATGTCACATGAAATTTTATCAACCCGAAACACTTGTTTGTTTCTGCCCAATCTGCCAAAAATTTCCTGCATTTTCTGTTTTTATTTCAAATTTCCTTGCACGGTTCTATTTTTTTTTTGTGTTGCCATGAGATTCGTGCTTGCTGCCATGTCACTTCAGGCTATTGCCATCATAGCTATGTACTTCAGTCCTCAAAAGAGCTCTGTATCTCAATTCTCAAAAGAGTATTCAGGATTTCAGTGTCTAGCTATCCATCCTCCAATAGATTTTAAGGGTTACACTTCCCTGGCTAGTGTCGGTGGGTCTGCAGTGTAAAAATGATTTTTTCTTTCTCAGGACAACTATATTGGCTCTTCCAACAGCATCATTCTTGCTAGTGCCCTTGCTGCCTCCCAATTAGTCAGCCAAAACAACCACCACGCATGCCTGAAGTGATACAGTCTGAAACTGGGATCTCATGACTCAGAGCTGCTTGAGGGCAGCCTGCAAAGCATCTTCAATCTCCGGTCAGATTGCAGCCACTGAGGTAGCAACATGTAAGAGCATTAAGCCAGGCAAAGGTATTTGCAAGACAGGTTTAAGGGTATACATGTGGGTGAACGGTCAATTATTGTTTGTATTATTAATGTGTTGTTGCATAAAGTTGTCATAGAAAGGTTTGCTGTTTTTGGCTTTTACTGAAGACTTCGGCCAAAAGGGTACCAAGATGGGAGTCCACAAGAGGATGGGATGTTGGACAATTATGGAATTACATTCAGAGGGACCCAAGTTGCAGTAGGTTCTCATGGACAACTCACCTGGAGATGGTCCTAAATGTTTTCCTCTATCTCCCCCTCTCCCCAAGTAACCTTTCTGTAAGTGGTGGTAATGGTTGTGTCATTATAATAGGAAGGACAGGGAGAATGCAGCAGAACACCATGGAGAGATGTTCTGGCAACTATTATCGTGCACCTTCACTCCCTGCGTGGTTCAGGCACCAGAAACCTGAGAACCAACACTCAATTTATACAGTGGTACCAGGCAGATCCATCCCAAAATCCCCAAATTGTCTGGGAAAATCCACTCATTGGATGAGCATTTGATAAGGCTAGTGGTAAGAGTTAGCGATCTTCAAATATTTTTCACCCATAGCCATACTATTTAAATTGCACAGATTTCTATACTGTCAGAATCACACCCTGCCAACAATTTCCGAAATAGCAATTTTTAATAAGCGACTGTTTTTATATTGTCTGAATCCGGGTTCCGTCTTGATAAAATGTAATTTAGATGTGGCTTTATAAATGCAATCAGAAACAAGCACTATATACACAAAGATTACACTGAAAACAGAGAATGTTAGTGGTTGGGACATTAATCACTAATTGGAGTAACTTGGATTTATGGCACAGAAAATTGCTTTTATCCAGTATGAAATCTTTCACTGTAGTTTTCTATTACACAAGTGGAAATGTAAATTTTACTCTTAGCTTAAGTACAAAAGTAGTAGAGATAATGGATTAGTCTGCTTTTTGATACCATCACAAAGAAAATAATATAAGATAAGGGAAAAAAGATGTAGAAAACTAGATGTAAGAAAACTATGATGTAGGGCTATATAAAGGTGAATAAGCAGATATTCTTTCTAGATGAAGAAGGCATAGATTTCTCATTTTCCTCCAATGCAGCATATCTTATACATTTGTCCAAAAGGGGGCACTAAACTCTAAGCAAGTACAGATTGGCAATCAAGCTGAACTTGTGTGAGCTGTGTTTTTTCGATAACTAGGCATACTGAAGACGGAATTTCAACTCCCTGAACCACTTAATGGGTTCAAATCTTATGGACTTGGAAGCTTTTAAAACAAAAGACCTTTCACTGTGAGGACTAGACAAACTTTCCAGATAATAGATCTACTTAAAGGTCATTCTGATTTCAAATCTGTAAGACCTCATTTGCTACTGCATCAGCTCTGTCGCAATGCTGTTTGCCAGGAAACAGAAAGTCTCCTGGCCCCATGGAGCCATTAAAACTGGCACTACACCCTAAAATCCCAGGATGATCATTTTAAATTAATAGAATGGCAGGACAGAATGACAGATTGCCAGTTTCCTTTGCCAAACCCCAAAAGCCTTCCACTTTTGTCGAAAGTTCTTTTAAAAAACTGTATGGTTTTGAAGAGTTGATTTAAACAGTTTTGTATACCAGAACATGGCTGACCTAATTATACTTTTGAAGGATAATAATGAGAACTGTCCGTGATATGTGAACAAGAAACAAACAGTGAATATTAAAACTTAAATAGCACAGGTAGGAACCAATTACAACCCCAAAGATTAAAGTAATTTGCAACTTACATATTTCTTTGACACTAAGTACATTTTTGAGTGCATTTCAAAGTACACCATTTTACAAACAAAAATCATATGTTATCTTTTAACAAGTAATATTTAAGGAGAATTCTGATTAATTGCCATTATTTGGTTACTCAAAAAGTGTAACATTTGATAATTGTAGAAACTGTTTATTCATTTCTAGTTATGTAAAACATGAACTGCAAAAATAGGTCCAACACTAAAATGAAATCTATTTTATAAATCATTCTACTTTTTTTAAAAGTGAATATAAGGATTTCTCCAAATGAAACATCACAGTCTCTAAACTGGCATTCAATATGCATTTCATAACAATGAGAAATTAGAAGAAAAACTGAGAAGATGGTTAACAAATTACCCATCTTAAAATCTTCAGGCACAAACCATATCATGCGGAGTTGTACTGATATTCCCATTTTACTGAGAGTTATGGACTCCACTTAATCATGCAATGAAAATATGTGGTAAACATGGATTGGGATATCTGGTCAGCATGGACAGGTTGGACTGAAGAGTCTGCTTCCATGCTGTACATCTCTATGTCTCTATGACTTAATATTCCTTATATATTACCTTCAGTTACTGATAAGCTAACATACATTGGTGGGCAAACTGTTTATGTCTATGCAAGTGCTACAGCTTTTATTCATTTGCTAGCATAACAAAGCTGGTGGCAACTGTAACAAAATCTGACAGGTCATGAATTTGAACTTTGTGTTGCTGGGAGTACAAAGGATAAGAACATCGCAGCAGAGTGCCAACTGAATGCTTGCTCCACCTTGGTTCAGCAGAGCCATGATTAACTTTGTATCTGTAATTCTGTACCAAGGAACACAATTCCAGGCAGCAGCATTGATCGTTCTGTAGCCAGGATAAAGCAGTATGTGAGGTTTTGCTGCTGGCACATTTTGTTGACTTTTTGTATTGATGCAGTATTCAGCAGGGCTGTCAACATTGAGAAAATTCCACAGTGGAATTTCTGTACATGTGTGCTGGGTGTGTTATCGTCACTGCAAATATCTCTCCCTTTGTGAATATACATTGCTTCATGATGTGGCAGCTCTGTGTTCCTTCTCATTGCTTGCTCCTCCATATTGACAATTTGTATCAGGCTTAGTGATCCTGTTCATCATGGCATATCTATACTCATTTCATTTTGTAAAACATTTTGTGATACTATGATTCTTTATTATAGGAATTGATTCTTTATCACATGATCATAAAATGCACACGATTTCGAGAATCATACTATGCTGTACATACGGTATGACAAGCTATAGCAATCTACCTAAACGTCTGTGAAAAGTGCATAACTCCGTTACAACAATGACTGCATTATAAAGTGACAGAGTCCAAAGGACCACATTTAATACTCAAATAATACCTACAAATTTTTACAGTATCATTTGGATTGTTGAAACTGTTTTATGATCTGAAATGATTCATTTCTATTTAGCCTTTTTACCTGAGCCACAATTCCAATAAATCATCACATCTGTGAGAACTAAAATTTATCAAAGCTTGTCCCACACTGACAGATAAATATCAATTTGTATTTACACAGCACCTTTAAATTAATAAAATGTTCCAAAGTACTTTGTAAGAGCATTATCAAACAAAATTTGATCCCAAGCCACATAAAAATGCATTAGGATAGAGGTAAAAAAATACTTAAAGAAGTATTTCAAAGAGCACTTTTTGAAGAAATTCTTTCTCAGGATGTGATCATTGCAGACGAGATCAGCATTTATTACTCATTCCTAATTGTCTTCATGTGGTGGTGAATTGCCTTCTTGAACCACAGGAATATTTATCTGCAATGGCTTGATACAACACAGTGGTTTGCCAGGCCATTTCAGAAGGCATTTAAGGGTCAATCACAAAAACACACTAAAAGAAAGAGAAATGAGAGGCCAAAAAGTTTAGCAATGGAATGTCAGATCTCTAGAAAGGCAACTAAAGTAAGATTACAATTGGTACAGCTATTAGAATTGTGGAAAGGTAAAAGGCCAGAATTAGAGAAGTGTGAGAGATTTGAAAGAGTCGTATCTTTGGTGGAGATAGGGAAGGTTGAAGTCATGGAAGAATTTGAAGATAGGGATGCCAATGTTATAACTGAAGAGCCATGAGGGTCAGCCAGCACTGGGATGATGAATAGGCAGGACTTAGTTGAGTCATATGAGCAACAGAGTTTTGGGTGACCTCAAGTTTTTATAGTGAGGAAGACTGGAGGCCAGCATGGGAATAGTCAAGTGCAGAAGTAATAAAGGCATAGATGAAGGTTTCAGCAGCAGACAAACTGAATTTAAATTGCTACTGAGAGAATGAGGAGAGGAGGATTTTTTTAATATTATTGGATTACTGGAGTATGCAATGTTTTTCCACAGGCAGAGACCATTACATTTTCTGAGAGAGAGAACCAGATAAATAAGGAGGCAAACATACAGGGTTACGGAGAATGAGCAGGGAACTGGAATTAGTTTTAGATTGCTCTAGTAAAGAGCTGACACAGACATAATAGTCCACAGTGTGGCTTTCTCTACTGCAAATTATGAAAGCTGTATGAACTTTACTTATTGTAGCATTGTTTTTTTAAAAACTATATCTTTTAACTTTCAGAGTATCTGTACAGTGACACCTCAGCTGCATGTTGATGTATGGCTGCATATAAAATATCACAGTAAGTTTAAGGAATACCTCAGCAACAATTTGCCGATGATCTGTATGTCCTTGATTGCTGTGATCTGCCTGTACTGCTCGCAAAACAAAGCTTTTCTCAGCACTTAGGTACATGTGACTACAATAAAGCTAATCAAAGTCTTATTTGTGTATGCCGATTGAGAAACCGACATGCAGACTATAGTGTTACAGCTGAAAAGTTATTGAATAAATTGTAATATAATGTTTGTCAACTAAATACATACAAAACGGCTTTAGAATCACAGAATTTTGCAGTGCAGATGGAGGCAATGTGACCAGCTGGGCCTTTACCAGCTGCTTGTACTGCGTTACCACCTGCTAAAGTATTGAAAGCTGTGTCTGAGAAAAATCAATACTTTTATTTCTGCTGTTATGTGGGGCAGAGGAATCTTTGAATGTATAGAACAATTGCACTTAATCAAATGGGATGATTCATAAAATAATTTGAAACCTTTCAAAACCATTAGTAGTTAAATGAGAGCAGGAAAAAAAAGACGATTGTCATTTCACAATTGAATGCTTTAGCTCAGGACTTCAATCTATATGTGGTGCTCCCAACAAGAGAAAGCAAGTTTAATCCTTTGAGTACTGAGTGTACTTTTGGAACTAATGAAACATGAACATAATCCAACACTAAACATTTAAATATAGATACTCTTCATAGTTTGTGAAACTTAGACTTCTGTGACAGCATTTGAATCTTTCTCTTTTTCAAGTTTTTGACTTTTTCATATGTAATGTTTCAGTACTGTATGATATTACAGATTTAAATCTTACTTTAAAATTCTGAACACAAATCATTAAAATGGCTGCTCCTAACCATATGGCATTTGGCATTTTGAACTCAAGACAGTCCTGAGTTAAAGAAATGACTAATTAAGTATAGACATACACTGCCATCAGCAAATTTACATCTCCTTTTGTTGACATGGACCATCAACAAAAGAATTCTAGCATTCCAGCCTGCCCATCAATCAAGGCTGATTGCATCTCAAGCTGTCAAATGGTGGGGAGGCACCAGAATATTAAGGTTTAGTCAAGTGTCTTGCTCACTTGTTTAAAAGGTGACTCGGCTCCCAGAATACTCTTCAGATGAAGACACTGCCATGTGTTCTTTCAATCAGGCAGTTTAGAGGGTAAAGGAGACCATCCTCAAAAAGCAATTCTCTAGAAGTGGAAGCCTAACTCAGCAAAAGCTGCCAGTCAATTGGAGGCTCTTAGCTTTCAAGCTTTACAGCTTAAATGGTTGTTAGTTGACAAGAACAGTGTGCATGGGCCTTCTTACACAGAACTTCATTTGGGCGAGGGGGCAAGGTTCTGGGATACCATCATTCAGCTCAATGAAGTTGTAGCCCCACCTACAGGTCCAGAGGATTCTATTCAGGATTTATATTCAAACCCCTTTTTTAGAAAAAAGTGCAGTACTTTGAATTCATATGAATCGCATGAAGAAGAAGCCATTTTGCTTGTCTACTTTCACAACAAGAAGCAATTTCACAATAGAATGCCACCAGAAAGCTATTAAGCCAGCTGCAAATCAGAAAAGAAGTCAAGATAATAAACTGTAATGTCTTGCAAGTGGAAGAAGAAATCACCCCAAGAGCCCTCATCACTTTGTGAGAATCCCCTGCTTTACAAGAACTGCAGTTCAGATAAAGCTTTTAATCTACAAAACTAAAGGATTGCCATACTGGGATAAACATGTCATGGCTGCATTGTGTTGCCATTATCTGTATCTCATCTTTTGTGTGTATCAGAGTGCACATGAGTGAGGGAGATGTCGCATTTTAAACATCTAGGATGTGAGTGTGATAATCACTTTAATTCTTATGGTTATTCTCTGAAATTGCCATCAGCTTTAACATTGCTCTGCTCTTTCCCCATGCTCGGTATATTTTTCTTTGTCAAATACTAATCAACATAATCAAAGCCTCTTGATACTATCACAGCTATTCTCATCTCTACTTCCTGAGTGGATTTATATTGATTTACATTAGCCTTTTTTTAGAATTCAATGCCTTTTATTTGTAAAGCCTTGGATCCCATGTGTATTTTTTCCTGTTGTCTGACTGCTTTTCAAGATTCATACCGAGATATTGCCTCTTTAGTTCAAATGAAAGATTTTATTACAGAAATTGAGATATGCTGGTATTCAGGTCTACTCCAATTTTTTTCCACCTACTAAAATATTTGGATAGCACAGTCTTCCAGATATTGTTCAGTCATCCAGTCTAAAGTTTTACTAGACCCATTCGTACATAATACTATTTGCTCTGCTCAGAATGGTCGTTGAGTGTGTTCTGTAGGAAACCCACCTTCTCTTGCAAGGAGAATGGAATAATACATTTAAGTTCAAGGTTTAGTAATTTACCTCACTTTGACTAAGAAACAGAGCTAAAAATTTAAAATGACTCATGAGCAAGTGTGGCAACCAGGATTTTGAATACCCTGCATTCAGTTGAGGTGCTTCTTGTGTTGCCTGTTCGTGACTCTGACTGACTGCACCCTCAGCAGGGAGCCTTAGAATGTATTTGGTTGTTACCCATAATTCTTAAAGATAGCCTCTGTCTCTTGTAAAAAAACCAAAAAACTGCAGATGCTGGAAATCTGAAGCAAACCCAGAAAGTGCTGGGGCAGCTCAGCATGTCTGGCAGCATCTGTGGACAGCAAAGAAGAGTTAATGTTTTGAATCTGACATGGCTCTTCTTTAGACCTGAAAGGTGTAGGAAAGTGTACTTTCAAAAGAGGTAGAGGAGGCTCAACTTTAATTTACACCCAGTTTACATCTCTATTTCTCTTTTACCAATTAGCAACCCTTTTAGAGATGGCACTGGACCTCCACAGCATTAGCACTTTTCACTCCTCCTCCATTTCTTTCAAACAGGAAGCCAGGACATAGTTGATGGACTGTTAATTCAGAGAGTTAGGTAATGTTTTGGGGAGCTGGATTCGAATCCCATGATGGCAGCTGGTGGAATTTGAAATCAATAAAAATCTGAAATTAATAGTCTGATGATGACCATGAATCTATTGTCGATTATCAGATTCACTAATGATCTTTAGGGAAGGAAACTGACTTCCTTACCTGGTCTCACCTGTATGTGACTCCAGACTCATGGTAATGTGGTTGGCTCTTAGTTGTCCTCTGGGCATTTATGGATGGGCAGTAAATGCTGGCCTACTCAGTGACGTACTCATCCAGTGAACGAATTTAATAAAGTATAAAAACCACCATTGTCAACTCCTTTTAATTCTGAAGAAAAGTCATAATCACTTCACAAATGTTGCCAGACCTGCTGAGTTTCTCCAGCATATTTTTGTCTTTGCCTCTTAAAGGAAAGACTTCCTTGGGCTAAAGCAACTGGCAGAATTATTTGTAAAACATTTTTCCCAGGAGACTGGATTGTTAATGGGGCAGAAGACAAATGAGAGTGCGAACCTGTTCTCTGCTACAGAATTAGTTGGAGACATTAGTCTAGGACAGAGAAAGCTGTGGGGTCAAAAGCAAGGGATTGTGCTCCCTCCCTGCCCACTGTTCTAGTGCCATTCTGCTGCCTGTCACCTAGCTTAAACTGTTGTCACCAATGCTGATGAGGTAAAGTCAGAAAGTGCGACCTCAAACCCAAGATATTGTTAAACAAAAGCAAAATGTCGTGGATGTTGGGATGTCAAATTAAAACAGGAAATGCTGGAGACATTCAGCAGATCAGGCAGCAAGCGTAGAGAGAGAAAAATGGTTAATGTAACTCTGCAGCAAAATTCATAAGAAGTATTTGACCCGAAATGTTAATTCTGCTTTTCTCTCTTCACAGATGCTACCTCAGTGCATAGTACTTCCTGTATTTTTTGTTTTCATTGTAAAGTTGCTCAAAGTCTTCCTGCAAAGCCATCTGTCACCCCCTCTCTGAAACCAGCAGACTTTCACCATCTGCTGTAGCCAAGGGAATAGCACTGCATAGCACCTTTAGAACATCCACACTAAAAGGCACTCAAAGGTAGTCTGAGCATGAATGGTTCAGTAACGACATTGAATGTGCTGTTCTGAGATGGTTTTCTCTGGTGTCTTTTACTTCTGGTTTTTGGCCAAGAGGATGCTGTGATGATTCACAGCAGAGAGAGGGAAAGGTGGGGCATTGTGGAATAGGGAGATGACTCTGATTTGCTACTCATAGCATGGACAGACCATCTGTAGCAATGGGGTTCATGTAAGCCTGCTCTCCTTGCTCCCCTGAGGACTTTATCAGAGCCCTGGTTGCAATTGCAGAATCACCTTAGTAACCAAGAAAATGCAAATCACAAAAAAATGTGAAGACATGATACAGCAAGTATGAGAAGGCTGCACCCAACTACTTTCCACCCTCTTTCTCCAACCATCAGCGAATGTTCCCACTCTGACCTTATGCTGGAGGGAAGGTCATTGGTGAAGCAGCTGAAGATGGTTGGACCTAGGACACTACCCTGAGGAACTCCAGCAATGAAATTGATAGCTAAGTTCCATACCCATAGGGAGGGCCTCAACCAGGACCTTAGGTTCATGTCACACTACAGGTGACCACCATTGCACTATACACACACACAGACACTCCTATGCACACACATACACACGGACACACATATACACAGACACACACAAACCCTTACAGACACACACAATCCCACACTCACACATGCCTCCTCTCAGAGACTTAGACCACTCTACACTCATGCACATACATATACACTCTCTCACAGACATTCACAATCCTCCACCCCAGACACACACACACAACTCCCACACTCACACATGCACCCCCTCACAGACTTAAGATACTCTACACTCACTACACACACAGTACACTCTCTCTCACACTCACAACCCCCCAACACAGACAGACAGGCACACACACACCATGACCTACATGCACACACATCCATATATTTTGTGGGGTGAATTTGTACTTGCAGAGTTACATTGTACTTTGCTCAAAAATTGTATGAATCCATGTAAAATGCAGTTATCTCACTTTTTAGATTAGACTCAATCTAAACATCATGGCATAGACAGAGAACACGGGGGCTAACACCTTCAACATATTGTCTAGCTAACACCAATTGTTACAGTTAACCTGAGAATGCAACTTTTAAAAAAAGGTTTTGTGATTTACACATGAAAGAAGTGAAACTATCATCGTATTCGAACAGATGAAAGACTCAACAGACAATCAAGGAATTTTTTTAATGTGTAATTTCAGTTATGTCACACTGTAAATTTTTGCTATAAATTCTGTGCCTTACAATTGTGTCCTCCACAACCACCTGATGAAGGAGCGGCGCTCCGAAAGATAGTGTGCTTCCAATTAAATCCGTCGGACTATAACCTGGTGTTGTGTGATGTTTAACTTTGTACACCCCAGTCCAACACCGGCATCTCCAAATCAGTCCTGTGGCTGGGCTGAGTTATCTTTCTTTGAGGTAGGTATTACTTTAAACAGGGGAAAGTTTTCCCCGACTTCCACTACCTCTAGTTTTCCTTGGGCTTCTTGATGCCACACTTGGTCAAATGCTACCTTGGCATCAAGGGTAGTCATTGTCATCTTTCCTTGTGTTTTTAGCCCTTTTGTCCATATCTGGGCCAAGGCAGTCTTGTAGTTCAGGAGATGTATGGCCCTGGCAGAACCCGAATTGAGGGTCAGTGAGTAGGCTATTTCTGAGTACATGCTTTTTGATTTTAGTTAAAAATCACACAACACCAGGTTATAGTCCAAGAGGTTTAATTGGAAGCATTAGCTTTCGGAGTGCCGCTCCTTCATCAGGTGGTTGTGGAGTGCACAAATGTAAGACACAGAATTTATAGCAAAAGTTTACAGTGTGATGTAACTGAAATTATACATTGAAAAATACCTTGATTGTTTGTTGAGTCTCTCATCACACTGTAAACTTTTGCTATAAATTCTGTGTCTTACATTTGTGTCCTCCACAACCACCTGATGAAGGAGCAGCACTCTGAAAGCTAGTGCTTCCAATTAAACCTGTTGGACTATAACCTTGTGTTGTGTGATTTTTAACTTTGTACACCCCACTCCAACACCAGAATCTCCAAATCATGCTTTTTGATAGCATTGTTGATGTCACTTTCCAACATTTTGTTGATTAGTGAGAGTGAACTGAGTGGCAGTAAATGACTGGGTTAGATTTGTCCAGATTTTTATTACTGGATAAACCTGAGTAATTTTCCACACTGCCAGGTAAGGCTCTTGGATGCCAGTATATGATGGTGTTGTAACTGTGTCGGCATGGCTCATCTGTTAAAATGAAACTGTTGAAGAGATAGTATTAACAACACCTACTCTGAGATTATGTCCTGTGGTCCTGGATTCTCCCACAAGTGGAAATGATCTCTTAGCATGTGCCCTGTTAAGTCCCCTAATAGTCTTGTATGTTTCAATAAGGCCGATTCTCATTCTTCGATATTTCAATGTACAGCCTCACGCTACTCAAGCTCTTCTCGTATGACAATTCCTCCCTCGTTTGTCTGGACAGTGCCAGCATATCTTTTGTTAGGTAAAGTGCCCAAAACAGTTCACAGTATTCCAGCTGTGGTCTGACAACTGCCTTGTTTGGTTTTAGCAAGACTTAACTACTTTTACACTCTATTCCTTATGAAATGAAGGCCAACATTATATTTGCTTTCCCTGCTACCTGCTGAAATTGGATGCAAGTTTTTTGTCATTTTTACACTGTTCTGTGGCTTTCTGCATTTTCTCTCATTTAAATAATGTTCAGCTCCTCTATTCTTCATGCCAAAAATAGATATCTCACATTTTCCCCCATGATATTTCCTCTGTGATGTTTTAGCCCACTGACTTAACATGTTTCTCTTTAGATCCCTCTTCAAATTATTTGTGTCACTCTCAATGCTCTCAACTTTTTTTTGTCATCTGCAAACTTGGCTATAATGCTTTTACTTTCCTCATCCAAGCATTAATATGTATTGTAAGCAACTGTAGCCCAAGCAGCGATTCCTGCAGCATCCCACTAGTGACAAGTTACCATCCAGAGAGGGCTGCCCTTTATCCCAACTCTCGGTCTCTATTTGTCAATCCTCTATCCATGCTGATACGTTAGCTTCAACACCATGGGTTCTTATAAGATGACAGTATCAGATTAACTGACATACTCATGCTCTAGTCAGATTCTAGTCTTTGAGCTGCAGGTTTAGGTTTGGGTGATCATTTTATTCCCTACCACCTTCTTCATTAGGTGAAAGTGAGGACTGCAGAGACTGGAGATCAGAATCAAGATTAAAGTGGTGCTAGAAAAGCACAGTGGGTCAGGCAGCATCCGAGGAGCAGGAAAATTGACATTTCAGGCAAAAGCCCTTCATCAGGAATGAGGCAGGGAGTCTCCGGGTTGGAAAGATAAATGGGAGGGGGGTGATACTGGGGAGAAGGTAGCTAAGAGGTGGGTGGAGGTGGGGATGAAGGTGATAGGTTGGAGAGGAGGGTGGAGCGAATAGGTAGGAAGGAAGATTGGCATGTATGAGAAAGTCGATAGCCTTAAAATGTCTTTAAACATCGAGACTAAAATGTAATGCTGAATTATAGAACACATTTACTGCACTAGAAAATAGCAAGTTAGGAAGACTCAGAAAAAGGGGGAACTTAAGGAATGCAAAAGACAGAGACAGGTGTGCTCACCATGTGATGATAAGATGCGGTAAGACAAGTAAGAACATTTACCATGTCATCGGTGAATCTGTGTGAACAGGACACCAAGTGATAACATTCACAGCCGTTCCCTTGTGAAATTAATGACAGTGTTTGACTCTGACTCTGAAACAAAACTCGGCACTATCAAAAACTTTGTAATTAACGGTTAGATGCTGCCAATTATAATGGATTCTTATTACCCCTTGCAAGCGGGGCTGTCACAGAGAGAAAAAAAAATCTTTGCTGTTCCAAAACCCTGACTTGGGAGTTCAAAAGGACACTAGAGTGAGACAGACCATTTTAATCCTGAGGCTGTTGAAGTCAGTAGAAAATTATCTCTTAGTTCTTATCTGCTATGGATTGAACTTAATTGCATTTTGGGACTTTATGATGATATTGAGTAGCCATTACTGGTTATGAAATGCAAACTCTGTAAAAGGAAATATTGATAAAGCTTTAACTTACTTGCTGTTTTTATAGACCTTACAGACTGCCCCACTGTAAATTTTAACTAATCAGATGTTATGTCTTATTTGAATTTGAATCACAGACTTGAAAAGAAGGCATGTTTAATTCGAGACTAATTAATCATTTTAAATACAATCTTGCAGTAACATTTCAGCCTCAGGTACAGAATGATTCTGTGCTTAAGAGAAAAAGCAGGAATCTGCTCCCAGCTTAAAATTATTCTAAACCTAACATTGAAGAGATTCTGACACAATCTGTCAGGAAGCCATTTTATGGTCAAAACTTTGCTCTCCTTGTAAAGAAGCCATTTTGTAAAACAATGATATCAGACATGCCAGCTGGAACTTATCTCACCAGCAGATTCCTAACTTGGGTGGATTTCTTTTTCCTACCTGATGGATAGCTCAAGGCCTGTAGGAGTGATCAGTCAAGTGCACACAGACCTGTCAATTAACTTTTCTTCCTTACGAATTATTGTCTTTCACTGTTATCTGTCGAATTAAGAACATGCAATGTTTTTGTAAACTTTCGTATAAAGTAAGCCACTTTGTATCAGTACATCGGAGTAGCCTGCTGGGGCAGTTGAAGACCTGGTACCTTACTCTCCTAGGTCATTAGACCCTACTTAGTTTAGCTTATAGGTATCAGTGTTATGTTGTAACAGTGATGCTATTAGTGAATAAAGGAGATGACTAAAATTAATCTGTCTGTAAGAGGTTTTTACTCAAGACTTACAAAGAGTACGATCTCCGGGACGAACCAAGAGAGATGCTTTAAAGGTCGGAGTGCACAACAGAATCGCTGGGCCATTTCAAATCTGTACCTTAACAGGTAGGACTAGTCATGAGGATGGTGCTGAGCTGGAAGGTTGGAACTGGGGTAAGGTGGGGGAAGGGGAAATGAGGAAACTTGTGAAGTCCACATTGATGCCCTGGGGTTGAAGTGTTCTGAGGGGGAAGATGAGGCGTTCTTCCTCCAGGTGTTGGGTGGTGAGGGAGTGGCGGTGGAGGAGGCCCAGGACCTGTACGTCCTCAGCAGAGTGGGAAGGGGAATTGAAATGTTCAGCCACAGGGCGGTGGGGTTGATTGGTGTGGGTGCCTCGGAGATGTTCCCTAAAGTGCTCTGCGAGAAGACGTCCAGTCTCCCCAATGTAAAGGAGACCGTATCGGGAGTAACGGATACAATAAATGTCATTATTGTTAGGGAACATCTCCAGGACACCTGCACCAATTAACCACACCACTCAGTGGCCGAACATTTCAACTCCCCCTCCCACTCTGCTGAGGACATGCAGGTCCTGGGCCTCCTCCACCACCACCCGACGCCTGGAGGAAGAACACCTCATTTTCTGCCGTGGAACACTTCAACCCCAGGGCATCAATGTGGACTTCACCAGTCTCCTCATTTCCCTTCCCCCTACCTTACCTGCCAGCTCAGCACCATCCTCATGACCTGTCCTATCTGCCAATCTTCTTTCCTACCTATCCACTCCACCCTCCTCTCCGACCTATCAACTTCATCCTCCCTCCATCGACCTATTGTACTCTAAGCTACCTTGTCCCCAGCCTCACCCCCTCCCATTTATCTCTCCACCCCAGAGGCTCCCTGCCTCATTCCTGATGAAGGGTTTTCCCCGAAACGTCGATTTTCCTATTCCTTGGATGCTGCCTGACCCGCTGTGCTTTTCCAGTACTACTCTAATTTTGACTACCTTCTTCATTATTTTCAGTGCCAAAATTTTCTCAATTACTAAATGGCTGGTTTTGTTTCTGGGAGTAACTTGTGTTGCTTTTATGTCTGAAAACTGTTTCAAGTGGTTTCAAAATTGCCTCCAAACCTGCTGCTGCAGCAACTGTTTACACTGCTGTCAGAAATCCCAAATCATCCATTTTACTACTCAATGTTTCCTGCAACAGAATGCCACTTTGTTTACTAATGAGCGGGAGCATGCCATTGATAAGTGAGCTATCAAAATGTTGTGTTAGTGTAGTTTATACTGCTATTATCTTCAACAGCTGTGCAGGCAGATAGCCACACAACTGAAACATTAACCTTTCTTTCTCTTTCAGGCACAAGAAAGCCACAGTGCTGTCATTGTTGGATATGAGGTATGATGGAAAAGCAACAGTCTATCCTTGTGTACTCAAGCACACAAGTTAACAATAAAAGATAAAATTTATTGTAAAGTACTGCACGCAGGAAGAAACAATGGACAACACACAACCTCTAGTAAGGATAATGAAATGGTCGAGAATGGAATTGAAAAGCATCTGAGTCTTAATACACTCAGTTAAAAATCACACAATTCCAGGTTATAGTCCAACAGGTTTAATTGGAAGCACACTAGCTTTCGGAGCGACGCTCCTTCATCAGGTAATAATCATGATGTGGAGATGCCAATGTTGGACTGGGGTGGACAAAATGAAAAATCACACAGCACCAGGCAATGGACCAATAGGTTTATTTGGAAGTACAAGCTTCCAAATATTGGTCAATCACCTGATGAAGGAGCGTCGCTCCGAAAGCTAGTGTGCTTCCAATTAAACCTTTTGGACTATAACCTGGTGTTGTGTGATTTTTAACTTTGTACACCCCAATCCAACACTGGCATCTCCAAATCATTAATACACTCAATCATCCCTGAGATATTTCGGAGCAGCAAGCAACAAAAAGTGCTACATTACAAAGGTAAAAGAGTAAAATACAAGTCAGAGTACATCACAGTGAAACTACACATTTCTTTGGTCAAATCTTGAATGGAGTATTGGATAGAACAATCGAGGCAGAATGCAAACAAATCCTGTGATGAAGGACTAGGAAGGGCAGAATGTTCATGCTTGCTTATTGATGACGGAACAGTGCTCTGAAAGCTTGTACTTCCAAATAAACCTATTGGACCATTGCCTGGTGTTGTGTGATTGTTAATTTTGTCCACCCCAGTCCAACATTGGCATCTCCACATCATGATTATTATCTTGTCCGCTGCGAAATTTCAAATGGAAGGAATCAATGAAATCATTTGACCTTTTGATAATTGGAAATGGGAAAATTAAACTGGTTTTGCAAATAGCCTTAGGTTTACCTGAACCTAATGTGCTAGTTCCTAAACTTAACCGGCTCATGCTATTCTCGGCATTGCACATTGGCCATTTGTTACACACCTTATCTGATCTCCCATTCATTTACTTCAATAGATGAACAACTGTGAAGGAGTAAAGTGAATTCAAGGTTCATGTGCACAGATACAAGAAAATCACGATGAATCAAACATGACCACTAGCGTTCATGTGAAAAGTGACAGCATGATTCAAGTGTTGTTTAGAGGTTCGGTTGGACTCCTTTTCAATAACTGTGTTCAGCATCTTTTGCCACTCCTGAGGAATGATACACACGACTCAGAGGGAAGAAGACAATTTACAAGAATGAGACTGGGCACTAAAAGGGTTAAATTATTAAGTCGGGTTCCATCAATTTGTTTTGTACTCCCTTGACTTTAAGAGGTTATGAAATAGTTTAATTGAGGTGTTTAACTATTGAGGAGTTTGATAGGTTCGACACAGTTCAGGGACAGCATGCAAAACAAAGGAGCATAATTTTAAAATGAGAATACAGCTGATTGGGAATGAAACACTTTTGAACATTTTTATCAAATGACATTAGAAATTGGGAACTCTGACCTCAAAATTAACATGGATTCTGGGCCCATTGAAATCTTCAAGACCGAAATCAGTCCAATTTTTGTTTGGTTAAGGCAGTCAAAGGTAACACAGCCAATGTTAGCAAACGGAGAGAATGAGCTATGGCTTAGTAGAAAGGCAGAACTGGTTCTCTGGACTGAGTTATTTACTCCTGTTTTTAAGTTACTCAAACATTTGTTCACTGCCCTTTATTTAACAGAGGCTATGTCTGGTCACATAGTTTGCCATACATATCTAATGAGAATTCTCCTTGTACACTCCCAGGTATGCACTGGGCAGCCACTCTAGATTCAAGGTTATTACTTCCATCTAGTCTTTCTCTCTGATCCTTCTGCTTCTGTGCAGTTCTCTTCCATCCCCCGTCTCTTCATTACTCAATTTTATTTTGCTGGGTAGTTTGTACTCCAGCCCTCAATTCCCCATCACTGCTCAAAAGGCCCTACTAATTTCCTGCCACTTTCATCTTTTATTGTGAGTTTGTACTGCGTAAAATGGTATTCATACATTTTGCCTTTAGCAATGTATAATAAAGTCAGTAAGAGAACTCAAAACCTGAGAAGATAAAACTGGTTTTGAAAGACTCATATTGGAGTGAAAATGTTAGTACTTCCCACAGATGCTGTCAAACCTGCTCAGTTTCTCAAACATTTTCTGCTTTTATTTCAGATCTCCAGCATCCATTGAATTTGCTTATGTTTTCCTGGTTAACAACTACTGCACTAGTTGCCATGACTTTGCATTAATCAAATTTTACTTCCATGCATTATTTTATTCTATGTTGCCTTTTTGAGGTCAGTTGGTACAGCGTGTACCTAACTCTTCAATCCCTATAATTATAATACACAATATCTTTCCAGACATAGGCAGTATGACAAGAATGACAGTAAATACCAACTTCAGTAGGACATGAGTGAAGTCAACCTTCATTATTTTTGTTCCTAATAGTTATCTTTCAATAACTACCATAGACATTGATATGATGTCAGTTAACCGAAGTGATATTTCATTTCTTTGCTCATATAAAATGTCTAATGAGTACAATTTACAGATGAGATGTACTTTTCATATTCAGATTTAATCAGTTCAGCTAATACTGACTGGCCTGAATCTGCAAGCTCATTATACAATGACATTTTTATCATTGGTTATCATATTACAGTGCCTTGTCAAATGCACCCAGTGCAAATAATGTTTCATATTCTCACTCTTCCAAATAGAGGTAAAGCAGAATTCTTACACCATACATTTAAAGGGAAATTGGAGGTCTCTTAAATAAGCCTTGAGTTTGAGATAATATGAACTCATGTGAAAATGGCATAGTTCCTATTCCTTTGATGTATTCTGGAAGCATTAGACTCAAGTCTAATTGGACATCCACAACATAAATCACATCCTTTAGCACAGAGATGTAAATTAACTAATTATAAAAAAAGAGAAAACATTACCCGTGATCATATCAGGAAGTAAAGAACTTCAGACAGACAGTGGGAACAAACAGTTTAGAATTAGAATTAAGTTTTATTGTCACCTGTAGTCAAGTACCAAAGTACAGGAGTACAGTGAGAAGTGTACAATGTTTCCACATATGGAGCCATCTTAGATACAAAGTACCTAGTTACAAATCTTAGCTATTGTAATAGCTATTGTAGATTGGGTACAAAAATAGAGAAATAAAGAAAAAACCCCGAAAGGTTCTACATTCCAGTTCTTCATAGTATAAATGAGGAAAATAAAGAAATTAAGTTAAAAGATAAAGTTTCCTCCCTCAGTTGGGAAAGCCAAGTTTAAAACAAAACTTTTGGAGCTATTGGGAACATCAAATCCAGACTTGTCATTACTATATTTTAATGTTGGGAATGTGATATAAGGATTGTGATTTATCTATATGTTAATATATTTATCTTACAATTTGTATTTTAGCTAGCAGCATGTAGAATTTGGAGTGTGTATCCTAAGGGGTATAATGATTTAGTTGTATGTACAGTATTTGTGTTGCCATGCTTACTTTTGTTTAAAAACAGTATGAAACATGTTCTGTCTTGTAATGATGTTTTGCTTTCATTGAGAAAGTTTATGAGCAAATAAACAGTGTTGTAGTAGTGATTGTAACAAAGTCAGCCAGGTGGATATCACTGAATATGTGTTCCCTGATTGGGGCTGTTAATCTGGTCCAATCAGGGAGCCCTGGCTGACAGTTAGAAGCAGGAGTGTCAGAGGTTCTGTTCACTCTGAGAGCTGGCTCTGTCGGAGCTGGATCAGTGTCAAGGACTTTCCATGTGTAAATAAAGGTTGAGCTAGTAACAGGATACCGGCCTCTGTGGAGTTATTTCAGTGGTGCATTAGGCTTTTTGCTTAGAAGGCTTGATTTAGGAAATTGATTAGGGGTAACACCCATAGCTTGAAACATCTTTTGGGTTTTGGTTTGTCAAAGTGCTGGCTGACAACAAATGTGTGAAACCACTACCCTGAAAAAATGAGATAATTTAATAGTGTTCAGAAATAGGCTTCTTTAGTGTGAGGCGTTTAGTTCCACACCCAGAAGTATAATTATATTATATTATATTTATATTATATTATATATATATATTATATTTATATATTAGATTACAGTGTGGAAACAGGCCCTTCGGCCCAACACGTCCACACCGACCCGCCGAAGCGAAACCCACCCATACCCCTACATTTACCCCTTACCTAACACTACGGGCAATTTAGTATGGCCAATTCACCTAACCTGCACATCTTTGGACTGTGGGAGGAAACCGGAGCACCCGGAGGAAACCCACGCAGACACGGGGAGAACGTGCAAACTCCACACAGTCAGTCGCCTGAGTCGGGAATTGAACCCGGGTCTCAGGCGCTGCGAGGCAGCAGTGCTAACCACTGTGCCACCGTGCCGCCCACTCAAGTGTCTGGTTAAAATCCTGAAGGTGTTATTTGAACTTTTGAAAGTCTGCAAGAGAGGTACGGTTGTGTGAAGGCTCAAGGAACAGGCAAGACTGGAAGGTGAAGCATCTGCTAAGTCAAACCCTGAATGTGATAGAGAAGGGGATCTTTTTTTCCTCTGGTACTTGAGTACTATAACGGCACACAGCTGGATTAATGGGATTGCATTTCACTATGTGTTTCAAAATTTTTAAAACTGTGTTGGATGTCATGAATTAGAGTTATTCTATCATTTCTTTTGTATAATACATTTCTGTTTAATTGTTAAGACCAAATCTGCAACATTACATGAGAACGTTTCAATGAAAGACCACCTTGTTAAAACAAAAACGCGTGAACTACCAAGCCAGGTTTCAATTGTGAATCTGACTTCCCCAATAATGATATTAGCTGGAACCATAACAGGATAGACTCCTGTTGGTGGTTTTTATATTATTGCACCAGGTGATTTGGTGCAATAATATAAAAACATGCTGAAGGTTTTGTAAATTTGTTAACATGTACTTGAGGTGTTCATTAAAATATAGTTTTTATAACAAATCATATGTACATGCATATTTTTCATACTTCATTCCGAGTCCACTATAGTTACTTTATATTTGCTTACCATTTAAATGGCATATATATTCTCCTGTGACAGAAGTCAGGTCATAGGTGTGATTCTCTGCTTCCAGAGAAGTTAAGAAGAATGGCAAATTGAGAGTCTCATTGGATGAGAGGCTACAGATCAGATTCACACTGTTGAGATAAACTTTAGCAATTAAGATATCACTCTTTGTAAGGCAAGTCAATCTTTTTGCCATCAAGTCATGAAAACCAGAACTGCATGCAACTACACCACATTAATTATACAACTCACAGGAATTAATTAAGCTTTCCTAATTAATTTGTGCCCAATTCAGATAATCAGCACTTCAGATACACGACTGCATGTAACAGGCTGCTTCCATTCTCCCAATACCCTCTGGGTGCAAAAGTTTTTCCTCAAATCCTGTCAAAACATCCTGCCCTTCACCTTAAAATTACACCCCTAGTTAGTGACCCTTCAACAAAAGGGAATAGCTGCATCCTATCCACCCTGTTCATGCCCCTTATATTCTTATACACCTCAATCAGGTCCCCCTCAAACCTTCTAAAGAAAACCTGAGTCCATCCAGCATCCCTTCACAACTAAAATGCTCCGTCCCAGGCAACATCCTAGTGAATTTCCTCTCCACTCCATCCTGTGGAATCATATCCTTCCTATAATGTGGTGACCAGAACAACACACAGTGCTCCAGCTGTGGCCTAACCATAGTTTTTTTACAGCTCCAACATGACCTCCCTGCTCTTATAATCTATGTCATGATTGATAAAGGTATGTGTCCCGTATCTCTTGTAATTTATTCTATTAACCTGTCTACTAACTTCAGGAAATTGTGGTCAAGTTCCCTGGTTGGGGGATTGGGCTATGGTCTGTCCTGGAAGTCCATCAACATCAAATGGGATTTGGTGGTGGATAAGTTGGGATTGTTTGCGCAAAGGTTTTCAGGTACTTGGGAAAGTATCATAGATAATCAAGGGTGGGGTGGGGAAGGGATTTGGGGGGGGGTGAAGGTTGTAGGGTCTGTCCATGGTGTTGTTGCGTTTGTGGCCTGCTCAAGTCCGATGACTGGTCTGCTTGTATTAGCTAGCTCAGAGAATGGCAGTAATAACAAGGGGCCATTGAATGTTACAGGGTAGGATCTACCAGGAGCACAACAGCCTCAAACCATGGGGGAGGGCAGTAAGTCAAGAAAACTTACGATGTCTCTGACCTAGATCTGGGGAGGGTACAGGGCCATCAAGAGCATCAAGACATCAATTGTGAGGAAAATTGTTAGTAAAATGGGGATATAGATAATAACATAAATTGACTCAATCAAAATAGGAGGATGGTGAAAGTCATTTGTAAAACAGGTAAGGGAGCTACAGAAAGGGAGAGGCAATGTGCAGGTCAGGTGAATTGGCCATGCTAAATTGCCCATAGTGTTAGGTGCATTAGTCAGAGCAAAATGCATCTAGGTGGGTTACTCTTTGGAGGGTCGGTGTGGACATGTTAGGCCGAAAGGCCTGTTTCCACACTGTAGGGGTATCTAATCCAAGTTAAAGGCAGGGAATCTGTGACCAACTCCCAGTAATCAGGAGTCCAGTGGTTGTTCAATGTTCAGCATCTATCTTAAATTTCCACTTAAGCAGCAGGTCCACCTAGCTCACACTGTCTATAAGATGGCCATAAAAACACCCCTGGCAGCAGGTGATTGCTCAGCCTGACTGCCTACTGCGCTTTCATGATTACATCCATGTCCGTCTATCCTTGGAGAGGGAGCCTACAAGTGTCCGCTGATTTGTTCAAAGCATTCTATGATCTGTGGGCCCTGAGAAATTCCAGTGCATCATCTCTATTTAAAACATTTTAATTTGAATTGTGTTAAGTTAAATTTGAACATATTAATTTTGTTGCAGTAACTAAGGGGCTGGTTTCATTTTGATTTAATTTAATTTAGTTTCATTTGATTAAATGATTTGAAGTTGCTTTAGAAGAGTCGCTCACACCATTCAATTAGAAGCTGATCTTATGAAGTACTAAATGAAAGTACGTTGCGGCCTGAATATCTCCTCGTCATTTTGTCAAATATGGTTCAGCTCCACAAGAATCAATGGAGTAAGGAACATTTATTGAAACCTCACGTTCTCCATCGGCCATCACAAACAGTCACAAGAACTGCAAGCTGTGGCATTCTTACAACAAGGCAATGGGTGGTTGGGAGATGAGATTGGTTTATGTTATTTTAGGGGCAACATCAATCAGGTCAAGATGAGTACTGAGCGTGGGATGGGAGGTAATCTAGCAGCAGTAGCTGCCTCCAAGCACCAGAATTGCTGGTAATAAAGCAGCTATTCTTTCCAGCCATACATAAATACAGATTTACATGGAGCACATGTTGGTTCAGGACTTGGACAGGATTAACCTCTATGAAGACATAACTGAGAGCTTCATTGGGAAAGTTGTTGGTGGTAAAGCACTCAATTAATAGGACTGTTTGCTTTTATTTACTGTTTTCAGATTTCCTGATTGTAAAAGGACCACAACACAGATCACAATGAAATTCCCTTTATGTTCCTGCAGCTACAGAGAAACCATCGTTGAAGATTCCTACAGTTGTGAAGTCCGCAGAGAACGAGCATCTTCCTTACATCTAGTCTGTATCGCCCTATTAAGAATTTTATATGTTTCAATCAGATTCTCTCTCATTCTCTTCAAACCTAGTGAATTCAGGCCCAGTCTAACCAATGTCTTCTCATATGACAGTCCTTGCGCTCCATCTGTGGCAAGTGTATCGTCTCTCAGGTAGGGAGACACAAACTATACACAATGCTTAAGGTGCTGTCTTACTAATGCCATTTCTGATCTCTAATCGTCTTGCACTGAAGGCCAACATATCATTTGCCTTCTCAATGGTTGCTGCACCTGCTTAATTACTTACATTGATTAGTGCATAAGGACGTCCAGACCACTTTGAACCCCCACATTTTTCAATATATCACCACTCTGCCATTTTGATTTTCAATGAAGTGCTTAGCTTCACATTTATTCATGTTATACTGTATCTGCTATATGTTTGCCCACACACAACTTGTCTAGATCTCCCTGAAACTTCCTTGTATTCTTCTCACAACTCATAATCCCACATGATTTTATTGTTCCCTCATTCAAGTCTTTCATTTACACTGTGACTAGCTGGGACCAAGCACAGAATCCTACTATACAACACCTGGAAAAAATAGGCCTATTTATTCCTACTCTCTGTTTCTGGTCTGTCAGCCAATTCTCAACTCATGCCAGTATATCACCTTCAATCTCATGGGCTTTAAGTAGCCCACTGGCCTCTTAACCTTTTCAAAAGCCTTCTTGAAATCCAAATACATCCACTGGTCCTCTCTTACCTATTCTACTCATTATATCTTCAAAAAAACTCTGGTATATTAGTTGAGCATGATTTCCCTTTAATAAATGCATGCTGGCTTTCTCTTTCAGAAAGCTACTGGGACATATTTCAGAGGTGTCAACTCATATCCTCTTCGCAAGGGCCCACAAATTCATCTCTTTTCTACTTGGCACAGGGGAAGTCAGATTGCAAGGATATTGGGATTTGTTGCTATTGCTGGTTTTCCACAAGTTCAGGGTGCAATTGTTTGCAGCCACATAGCAATCAGAGTGCCCTAACATAAACCAGCAGTTTTCACCAATGAGGATTCCACTCCCTTCATTTATAGATCATTTGACCACAATAGCCAGATAATGCATATCTGCACTAAATATCCAGGTTGCTGTCACAACTCCTGGGATCACTCACAGGTGACAAACTCTTTCAAAGTTCCTGGCTGGGTCCCAAGCGATACCCCTTTGGAGGCTGGCTGATGAAACCTTTCAGAAATCCTCAGACTGAGCAGAGATACAATCCTGCACTGCCACAACGGCCACTGTGGAACAGACAATAGATGACCCGAAAATAAGGTTCTGAGCCCGGGACTGGACAGATGGTACAAAATGCAGATGCTGGAGATCAGAGTTAAAAGTGTGATGCTGGAAAAGCAGAGCAGGTCAGGCAGCATCCAAGGAGCAGGAGAATCGAAGTTTCGGGCATAAGCCCTTCATCAGATGGCACAATAGATCCCAGACAAAGTGTTTTGTAACATTGGGGTGTGCTGCACCCTGCACAATTTCAGTTGCCAAAAGGGAATTGTATTGGCAGAGGATGAGATGCAGGAGTGAGAAGAATCCTCAGAGGAGTAAAGGTGAGGATGCTGAGATGAGCCATGATAACCATCAAAGAGAAACAAGACATGGCAACTTGCTGTCGAACCAAAGAGGCCCGAAACAGGCTAGCAGTGACCTGCTTCCTGGATGACTACACTGTGCAGAAAAAGTTTTTGCGATCCTTATGCTTTCATTTATGGAATCAGCTGCCAAGTCTCTGATTGCTGTATTCAGTAGTGCTCATTATTTGACATGTATTTTATTGTTATCTGTTCAATAAAATGGTGACATTTTACTTTAACTCCAGTTTTGATCTCATTACTTCTGAAAATTCTGAAGTAAATCTGCAAACCTTGCCCTGGACAATCATCAGTGCTGCAGCCCAGTAACACACTGAGTACTTTTACAACCGTGCACTCCTGGGTGGTTATGTTAAAATGGTCCCTATGTCAAAGATGTATGAATCACATTAGAAAGTGTACTCCCTGGTGAATACAACTGGATTGTCCCAATCCTGAGACTGCCTCTTATGCTTTACTCCCTCAGACTCCTTGTAATGATGTGGAGGTGCTGGTATTGGACTGAGGTGGAGAAAGTCAAAAATCACACAACAACGGTTATAGTCCTGTTGGACTACAACCTGGTGTTGTGTAATTTTTGATTCCCTGTAATGTTTTCGAACACAATACCTTTGCAAAACTTTAGTATTCTACAGACAAAGCTTGCAGTATCATGTGCAACAAAGCTTTGAATTGTTTCTTTTATTTGGCTCCATTAAGATGAGACTTTGACATGTGCTTCATCCATTGACTACCTGATTTTCTAGCCTGTCTTAATGAAGCCGAGTGATAGGTCAGATATTTCTTGGGTTATGGGTCCTTTACAGATGTTGCCATCACTCCCAAAAGGTGTGTGTATGTAGACAACCAAAAGGACAGAGCTCTGCATTTTCTCACCATTTGGATAATATGCTTCACCCTCATTTTTTTCTGCTAAAATGGCCAATTTAAAATTCTCTCAAGTTATAATCCATCTGCCAGATCTTTGCATACTAACTTAACTTTTCCATCTTCCCCTCATTCCGAGGTCATCTCCTCAAGAAAAGTCGAGTGGGCAAAAACCTTCTGTCCTTTCACTTATATAAACTGCAAACTGTTGTGGCCACAGCAATGATCCCTATGGCACATGACTTGTTATGCTTTGCCAACAAGAACTCATTTATGCCTAATCTGTTTCCTGTTCGTGAACCAATCTTTTATCCATGTGAGTATGTCACTTCCTACCCCATGAACTTTGACTTTGTGAAATAACATTTGATGCAGCGTCTGACTTCTGGCAATCTAAGTACGGTACTTCCACCAGTTCCTCCTTACCAAAGCACATGTTACACTCTCAAAGAACACTAATAATTCAGTTAAATATAATGTCTCATTCACAAAATCAAGTTGACTGTGCTAGATTACTTTGAACATTTCTAAATGCCCTGTCTTAATATCTTTGGAAATAGCTTCTAACATCTCCCCTGTTACAGATGTTAAACTGACTGGTCTATAGTTTCCTGCTTCTGTCTCCCTCTGTTTTTGAATAAAGGAGTTAAATTTGCTGATTTCCAATCTAATGGAACCTTGCCCAAACCAGGGAGAATCAAAATCAATATTCCAACTATCCTACTAGCCATTCTTTAAAGACTGTAAGTTGAAATACATCAGGACACAGAGACATGTCCAGCTCCAACATTTCATTCAGTATCACTTCTCTGGTGATTGTAACTATCCTGTATTCCTCCCTCCTTTCCATCTTCTGATTTATAGCTATTTCTGCATCCTCTACAGTGAAAACCAAAGCAAAATATCTGCTCAATTCATTTATCTCTCAGTTTTAATTTTGATGTGACTTTGCTGATAAGTCCCACGTTATGTCACCCTCTCCAGATGTGATCTGCTACTGTCTCTGTGCTGCTGGTTACTGCTCCCTGTTGGAACTGTTACCCCCTGCTGTGGTCTGCCATTGCAGGCTCTGGTAGACGGAAGGTGGAGGAACAGGGCAGCTCTGGTGTGTCCTGACATGAACCTCCAGGTGCCCAGGTGCTTTTCCTGGCCGGTATCTGTTGGCACCGCCTTCTTCACGAGAGAAAAGGGCACCTTGGATAAAGCTGATGTGTCTCGTCCCTCTCTTACCTTACCATTGATGCTAAGACCCCATGGTGAGAGGAATAGATTGCAGGGTTGTGTGTATGTTTGAGAGCATTCTGCTGCATCTGAGTCTTCAAGGTGGCTGCTAACCTTTCCATGGAAGCAGTCAAACACTCACATTCCACCACAGTAGACAGAGGATGGAGAGGCTCCTCTATCTTACACTCTAATCAAGCGAGGACTTCCTGCAGACCTGTCTGATGTTCCTTAACCTGCAGCTCCAGGTTGACTGCGCACCTTATGGCCAAGTACAGTGGCATATCTTCTGTAAGAGATTGGTCCCTGGCATGATTAAGGGCAGGCTGGTGCTGAAATGAGATACAGGGAAAGAATTGCAATGAAAGCCATTAAATGAGTAGCAAGTGTAGTATACAAGAATGGTTCACATTTTCACAGCATGAGGCAGCTGTGGGCTCTTCAGTGTACATTATGCATTTAATGCAGATGCTTGCTATATAATCACCCTTCATGAAACACGTGTACAGTGGCAGAGTTGGACTGAGTATTACCCTGTGAATTGGAGCTAGCATACAGGGGATGGCACCGTTTACCTGGTGGAGCGCAGCAGATTGTTCATTTCTTTCTGCACTACACGCAGGCTCACGAGTGAGGTCCATTTTCACTAACTTGCATTATATATGGGAGCAAGCTGGAAAATTCTGGACGGGCCTCTGGTTGACATCCAGTAGAAAAAGCAGCTTCCTTTCTTTCTGGACAGCATCAATGGAACCTTGAACCGAACTTCAAGATGAGCTTCTACTTCTTTGGTGACATCTTCAAGAGGGTTGAGGTGACCAACACAGGCTGCTGTAAAGTTCTTAGCTCGCAACAAGTGAAGCAAATGTTCTGTCGATTAAATGGTATAACGCATTGCTCCCATCTATAATGCAGTGAAAGCATTCAGTCAAGAACCCCAGGCAAGAGCAGACACGACAAGATTTAACATACCATTCTTTAATTTCAGAGCAGAAAATCTTGTTCTACATTCTGCTTTTGACTTCCCATTAGAACAGCTTGAATCGCATCAATTAAAAAGAAACAGGAATGATATTTCTTGCTCCTATGTGAGAGGTCATTTGTGCTCTGAGAAAATTCCAAAAGAAAAATCACTGCAAAAAATGATAATGACTTCATCAATATTTAGTGTTCCATCAAATGAACAAGCAGTCTCAGTGCACTGACATACTAAAGTACAAGTTTATTGACAAAGGAAGCATCCAAGGGGTTAGATTAAATAAACTGCAGTCTTATTACTTTATAGGACAATCTGCATAGGTATAAATAGAATTTGATACAGGTGGATGATAGATAACTGATTCATTCCTTGTTGCTTTGTTCACATATCGCATTTGGTCCTTCATTATTCATCAAATAATTGGCCATAATGTTCAAAGTGTTTCTCTTCCTTCATATTATATTCCATTGCTCAGAAACATTTTTGGTCATTCACAAGTAGTATTCTAGAATCAAAAATTCAGCTTAGAACACCACTGACTTGTGCCAGTCTCAAAATTAAATTTTATATTTTACCCTTTCATTTCCTCCCTATGTGCGTTAAGTAATTCTTCGGTATTATTGCCAGGGTATTGGTAAACCTTCAGGACTTATACAGACATTTTTCATGTCAGAACCTGCATCAATTGATTGATAGTTCAATAAAGACATGAATTTGAAACTGAATTTGATCCTGCCTTCATCTCCCCAGCAATGTTCCTGTTGGGTTGGGCAGAAATTGGGAACATGCTGCATGGGGAATACAGAAACTCCACAAGCAGTGGTCCTTTTAAGCTGCTTGCATGCATATGATCGTACTGCCATCTTAAAGGGACTGAACAGTACACCAAATGGACAGTGCACAGGGAAAGGGGATTAGAGTGAATGTTGGCCCACAGATGAAACAAAGAAAAACATAATGAGGATCATGAACAAGGATTGAATTTTCTACTTACTAGCCCAAGCACATTGAGATCAACTTAAGAAATATTAACAGAGATTACATTTAGAGCTCCTGAAGTATGTGACAATTTGTAATATGAACAGTCAGAGAAAGAAGTATATAAAAATCAAAATTTGGAGGTGCCGGTGTTGGACTGGGGTGTACAAAGTTAAAACTCACACAACACCAATCCAACAGGTTTATTTAGAAGCACTAGCTTTCGGAGCGCTAACTCCACAACCACCTGATGAAGGAGCAGCGCTCTGAAAGCTAGTGCTTCCAAATAAACCTGTTGGACTGTAAGCTGGTGTTGTGTGATTTTCAAAAATCAAAGAAAGTTCAATATACTGTGGGAAAATCTGATCAATAGCAAAATTGGCATTTTTGTTTTCTGTTCTCTGCTCACAAAAATACTTTTATGATAAATGAATCAGAAAATATAGTCAAAAGTAAATTGGTTCAAATATGAAAGAAGGATAACACAAGAAATTTTTCTCAGTACCGTTTGACTGGAAAGTGACAGTGAAAAATCACATTGCCCAGTTACAAAGAAGAAAAGGTCAGGGCTGAGTTTTAAGTGCCACCTGGGTGGGACTGTACTTTAGAGCACTGTGGCATTGGTAGCATGCTTCTGCTAGTCCATCTGACCTACCACAATTTGAAAGGTGTTGGGAAGATATTAGGCACAAGTAATCTACCCTGAGCAACACTGAAGAACTTAAGTGACAATTGCTGTTTGATTCGGGACCTCATCCTGCTGCCACTCCAATTTAATGGGCAGCAGGAGAGGCCTGCACCTAACATGTAGCCCACCACATTTAAACTGGCAGTTTGCTGGTCGGTGAAAATGTGGAAGGGTGGCTCCTCTTTGGGCCCTGTATTTATCAAAAACCTCACACCCCCAGCTTCCAGTTCCAATGGCCTTACCTTGTCTAACACACCCTCTGCCCCATCTTATCAGCCTGGTCACAGTGAGATCCCTGATTGTCCTGGTCAATCGCTGATTCCCACCACCTTGGTCTACTTGTAGCATCAGCAATGGCTTTTGTCCCTGTTGGATGCTCTTGGTGTATAGTGTTACCAGCTTCCAAAGCATCTGCAGCTGTATCAGGTGTGACTTGCTCTGGAGAAAGACAGAAGTCCCACCTCATACAAATTAAAGAGCTGCCATCCAAAAAGTGGAGGCGGGCTCACCTTGAAATTTACTTGAAGGTGTGGGAAACCAGCCCTCAGAATAAAACCATTTTTGCCATTTAAAGATGCCGATCAAGCGAGGTCAGCAATTCACTTTAATTGTCAGACCAGCTAACATTATGCATGTGTGGCTGCAAGCCCAGAGCAAGCACTTTTTGGTGATGAACAACACACACACACACACACACACACAATCTCTTTCAATAGATTGCCACCACTCAAGCTTTCAGGGGAGTCAAGAACATTGTGCATTAAATGCTTTGATATATTAATATTTCATTACTAGATGCTGACTTTCCTTATAAATGTGTTTTAATGTAGTGATTCATTAAATGGACCTGTCTTCCAAAGGTAAGTTGATTCTCACATTTACCATCATGTATAAGTGTTGTCACACATTAAAGTACCTGTTTCATCTTAGAACATACCAAAGAGCAACAAAAATGCAAAAACAAAGTAATGTTAACCTCTTGTTTCATATTATGATTTATACTAATCAAAAAAAAACTTCCTCTTAAAGTTTAAAGAAATCTCTGCATCTATTTAACTCCTTAATTGACAGGTACATTGCTTGGTTGGATTTCAAAAGTATATGACTACCTTCAGCTCTGCAGGTGGTCTACAGATCCAAACGTTCGAATATCAGAAATCTTTTGATATGATTTCTTGTTTGTTTGAAAGTTAAAGGACTGCAATTTTTTTTTTGCATTGTGTAGTTTTTTCCCAATATAAATAATGGCATTTTCACCCAGAATTCTACTACATTATTGAAGCTCTAATATTTTACAAACAATTATGAAATAACTTCAAATAACATTGCGTGGTTTTTAAAGACTATTAATAGTGCATACTTGGTGTGTAGCTGTGGAAGACACATGGGGGTTATGAAGGATCAGAAGGGCATGGGTTGGTATGGATACTAAAGAGAGTCTTCAATTGATGTTGGAGCTGGGCTGCTTTGTCAAAGAATCACCTGAAACGCTGACTTCTCCACTTCCTGTTGCTGCCTGGTTTGCTGTGCTCTTCCAGCCTCTTGCTTGTCTATCTTGGATTCCAGCATCTGCAGTTTTTTTGTCTCATATCAAAGAATCAAAGCATGCCTCCTAATGGACTCTCCTCCATACTCAAATTCCTCATAGCTAGAAAATTTCCAAAGCAAACCTGACTTCTATGTGAAAAGACAAGAATCCCAGACAAAGTGACACATGTACTGGGACACATCTTTAGAAGGCACAGAAGTGCGTAGGTCGAGATTTACCGAGAATGCAGGAAAAATTGGTCCATTGCCTCCTAACTTCTAAACCATCTACTCTCTAAAGTCTCTCAAGCCTTGCTTGCTCCCAATTACACAGGTCCTCCAACTTTGACCTTTTGTGTGCTCTCTTCCAATTCCCTATAGAACCCCTCATTCCCTTCCTCCCACCAGTGGTAGAAAAGCTTAATAGGCTGGTTTATCTGTGGCATGCTGCTTAAATCATCGCTTCAAGTCTTGGTTCTTCACAATTAATGTCCTTTCTCAAATACTTCTTGTTGGTCATATTTTCAGTTACATCACCTAGTATTTGGTATCATAGTTCAATATATGCTATTCATACTATTGTTTTTCTCCCTTTTCTATATTTAAAACATCATGGAGATGTATTTTATGTTATGTTAAAGATATAATGTTAATATTAGGTTAATATATTAATGTTAAGGTATTGTTGATTTGTGCAATTGTATACAAGATATTTCTTCAGCATGTATTCAAGATGGTGCTGTTGTAAGAATTTATATCTAAGCCAGCTATTTTCTCATTCAACTTTGCTTCAGGACTATTAATACTTTTTCAAAGTGAGTTGCTTCAAACATCAAAGAGTTAATAGGAGTAAAGGTAATTGAAAACAACTCATTCCCAAAATATTGCACTATTGAATTGACTAAAATTTACTGTGTTAAAATATTCCTGCATTATTAAATTAATTAAAATATTGCATTGAAAATCAACAGGCTGTGGAGACAGAGAAACAGCATTAATAATTCTGGAAAATATCCAGAATTCTTGGAGCTGTCATATTGAAGCAAATGGTTAATGACAAGCTCTGCTGTTTCCTATTATGAGTGAGGAATTACAAATATTGCTGTTAAGGGAACTCAACTGAGCTATGCAATTTCTGGAGCAAAGCCAGCAGAAAAACTAATAGATAACTCGCAACAGTGCAACCTCAGTGGAAAGGGCTTCAATATTTTCAACACTTGCTGATCACCTCGAGAGCAAGGGAAATACGAACTCTTCATCACAGTAAACCTCTCCCAAACTGATCATTACGCCAGATATAAACGTCATTGTGCAGGAACCTGGGAGTAGGATGATGTAGAAGAACTCAGTTTAAAATGGTGAGCTTGTCAATCATGCCTAAAGCAGCCATTTGGTCACATTGTTGATCATCCCATCTATGAGGAGAAAGTGAGGTCTGCAGAGAGGAAGAGAGCTTCTTCAAGGAAGGCATTCTTGTAAGAGGATTCGCAGTAGGTTAAAATCTTTGAGGAGAAAGTGAGGTCTGCAGAGAGCTTCTTCAAGGAAGGCATCCTTGTAAGAGGATTCGCAGTAGGTTAAAATCTTTGAGGAGAGTGAGGTCTGCAGAGAGGAAGAGAGCTTCTTCAAGGAAGGCATCCTTGTAAGAGGATTCGCAGTAGGTTAAAATCTTTGAGGAGAAAGTGAGGTCTGAAGAAGGGCTTATGCCTGAAACGTTGATTCTCCTGTTCCCTGGATGCTGCCTGACCTGCTGCGCTTTTCCAGCAACACATTTTCAGATCATCCCATCTACTCTCATATGGGGAATTCCACTGAAATCCTGCTAACTAAAGACTGGGATGTATTTTGTGTGTTGGTGATAATATTGCAGAAGATGTCATTGGTGGCAGATCTGCCTAGAAACTTAGTCATCTGAATATGTCTCACCTCTGTACAGTATGGATTAGAGATATCCAAAACAGGAGCAAGAGGAGGCCATTCAGCCTCTCGAGCTTTGTCTGCCACTTTAATCCATTGCTGACTATCTACCTCAATGCCATGTTTGCGTGTTATCTCCATATCCCTTAATGTCATTAGTAACAAGAGATTTATCAACTTCTGTCTTCAACTTACTTAATGACTGAGCGACCAGAGCCTTCTGGGGTACAGAGTTTCAAACATTCACCACCCTCTAAAGGAAGAAGTTCGTCCTCATCTCAGTCTTAAATGGCGTGCCTATTATTCTGAGACTATCCTTAGTTCCAGACCCCACAGCTCAGGGTAACATTCTTACGAGAACAGCATTAATGATCACATAACTGCAACATTAGTGTCAAAAGAATCAAAAGATACAAGATTAAAGGAAAGCAGCAAAACATCATAATATCACCACAGTGAGGATCTTTGTGAGTCAAAGGATAGGCCCAATTTCCATTGTATACATGAAGTATGTATTGATTTAAGCACAGAACTAGTGAGTCTGAAACATTATTGACATAAGTGTAGCTCAGTGGACTCTGCTGACAACAAGTCACTGAATCACAGAGATGTACAACATGGAAACAGATCCTTCAGTCCAACTTGTCCATGCCGACCAGACATCCTAAATTAATCTAGTCCCATTTGCCAGCACCTGGCCCATATCCCTCTAAACCCTTCCTATTCGTAGACCCATCCAGATGCCTTTTAAATGTTGTAATTGTACCAGTCTCCACCACTTCCTCCAGCACCTCATTTCATACAAGCACTACCCTTTGCGTCAAAAGGTTGCCCCTTAGGCTCCTTTTAAATCTTTCCCCTCTCACCCTAAACCTATGCCCTCTAGTTCTGGAATCCCCCAACCCAGAGTAAATACCTTGTCTATTTACCCTATCCATGCCCCTCATGATTTCATAAACCTCTATAAGGTCACCCCTCAGCCTCCGACACTCAAGGGAAAATAGCCCCAGCCTATTCAACCTCTCCCTATTGCTCAAATCCTCCAACCCCGGCAATACCCTTGCTAATCTTTTCTGAACCTTTTCAAGTTTCACAACATCCTTCCTATAGGAGGGAGACCAGAATTCCACACAATATTCCAAAAGTGGCCTAACTAATGTCCTGTACAACCACAACATGACCTCCCAGCTCCTATACTCAATGGTCTGACCAATAAAGGAAAGCATTCTAAACACCTTCTTCACTATCCTAACTACCTAAGACTCCACTTTCAAAGAACTATGAACCTGCACTCCAAGGTCTCTTTGTTTAGCAACACTCCCCTGGACCTTATCATGAAGTATACAAGTCCTGCCCTGATTTGCCTTTCCAAATGCAGCACCTCGCATTTATCTGAAAGGGTCAATTCTGAAATGTGCCTTAAGCAACGTCCACAATGATAATGTTAGATGGACTTGTGAACGTTCCTCGTAGTCTGCGTTACAAAGTCTATCATGTCAACATAATCTGTTACTAGTTGCTAACATGCAATAAACTACTTTTTATTCAATTGAAGAGCTTCATCTAATTAGATCAATCAGTGATTTTCCTCTATCACAATTGACTACAGTAGATCGTTTAATATAATGAGGCTGTTGGAAGTAAAATAATAAAATGAAAAAGAATGGACTCAGTTAAGCTCCAATATGTGGAGAGGCAGTGGCCATGTTTTGCGAAAGAAGCAAATGTGCAGTGAGGAAAAAATATTTTCACAGCTTTCAGCAGTTAGGGTTAGGACTGCACTGCCTGAGATGGTAAACTATTGGCAAAATATTTGTCGCATTTCAGAACGACCATAGATGATGCAAGGATGCTGTTGGAACATGTATCAAAGGTTAATTTTTAAAGGACCAAAGGTATGTTGATCTCCACAGATGTATAAGCACACTATGATCTGTTCTTTCCAACTAACATAGCATTGGATGGTTCAGCTTCATGCTTAGGAGCAGTGTTCTTTCAGGAGCAATCAGATAGTGGCTGCAAACTAGTCTGCTGTATATTTCCGATATTATCAGACACAAACATGAAATGCAATGATTGGGAAGAATGCTTTCTTGGTTACATAGCTTTGCGAAATATGCTCAGATTACACTCTTAGTCTGAAAATGGTCATAGAAGTGGGTTACAACCATGCTGTCTTGTTACTGGATGAGAAAGAACGAGCCTCCAAGAATACAGAGATTCAATCTCATTAAGGTCACTTATGAAATAGAGTATGAACAAGGAAAACTGCAGACGATAATGGAATGAGCCTTTTCGAGAGATAGTCAGCAGCTGTACCATGGTTAACAAGTGCAGTTAAACACAGTATTTGAACAAAGGAGGAGGCTGACAAAGCTGCTAAAAGAAGAGCTGTCAGCCTGGAGATTGGGCACATTTTAGAATAAAGGAAAACCCTGAAATTTAAAAAAGAGAGAAATACACTATATACAACAGCAAGAAGCATGAAAATGGAAACTTTCTATCTGTATGTAAAAAGAAAGGCATATTAAAGATAAATGTGGATCCATTACAGGCAGAGACATTATTATTATTTATAATAAGAATAGAGAAATGGCAGAGAAGCTCAATAAATACTTCGTGTCTGCCTCAGAAGCCTCCATGAAATAATTAAGAAGCAAGAGCTTTGTAAGAGTATGTGACTGAAAGAAATTAGTATGGCAAAGAAGGTAGTATTTGTGAAATGAATGGGATTGAAAGTTGATAAATCCCAGGATAAAGTGACCTTCACTTTAGAATGCTGAAAGAGATGTCCACAGAGATAGTGAATGCATTTCTGATCTGTAGAATTTCAAAATTCTATTAATTCTGCCATGGTGCCTGTAGATTAGAAGGTTGCAAATATAACCTCACTGTTCAAGAAAGATGGGATCTGGAGGTGCCGAAGTTGGACTGGTGTGGACAAATTAGAAGTCAACCAACACCAGGTTATAATCTAACAGGTTTATTTGAAATCAACAACTCTCGTAGTGCTGCTCCTTCATCAGGTGAAGTGATTTCACCCGACAAAACAGTAGCGCTCCGAAAGCTTGTGATTTCAAATAAACCTGTTGGACTATAACCTGATGTCATGTGACTTCTGACCAAGGAAGATGCGTGAGAGAATACAATGAAATTCGAGACCTATTAGGCTTACATCAGTAGTAGGACAAAAAATTAGGATATATTATAAAGAATGTGATTGCTTGATATTTAGAAAATAATTGATTGGAAAGAGTCAATATGGATTTGTGAAGGGGAAATCATATTGACAAACTTGATGGAGATTTTTGAGGACATTACTAGCAGTGTCAATAAGGGGGAACCTGTGGATATGGTGTGCTTGGTTTTTGATAAAGTCCCACTGAGATGGTTAGTAAACAAAATTAAAGTACATGGGAGTGGGGTAGTGAATTGAGGATTGGTTAACAGGCAGAAAGCAGAGTCATTTACAGATTGGCAGGTTGTGAGTCATGGGGTGCCACAAGAATCAGTCCTTGGAGCCCAGCCGTTCACCATCTATATCAAAGATTTGCATCTGGGGCCACTGCAATATCTAAAAGTTTGCTGATGATACAAATCTTGATTGGAATGTGAGGAGGATTCAAGGGATTTAGACAGGTTGAGTGAGTGGGCAAGAGCATGGCAGATGTATTAAAGTGTAGAAAAATGTAATGTTGTTCACTTTGGAAGGAGGAACGAAGGCCAGAGTATTTCTATTGTCCAAAGGGAACTGGGTTTCCTTGTTCATGGGTGACTGAAAGCTAGCATGCAGTGCAGCAAATATTTTGGAAAGTAATAATATATCACCCTTTATCACTAGGGAATTTGAGTACAAGAGTAAAAAATCTGTGCTTCAGCCGTATGGAATACTGGCGCACATGGATTATTTTATGCAGTTCTGGTGCCCTTGCCTGAGGAAGGACATATAGGGAATGCAGTAGAGATTCATCAGACTGATTCTTGCGATGGTAGAACTGTCAATCAGCAGAAATTGAAGAGAATGGGCTTGTGTTTGGAGTTTAGAGGATTAGGAAGTAGTCATAGAAACTGAAAACATATTCATAGGAATAAAGAGAGCAGATGCAAAAAAGATGTTGCCCCTGGCTGTAGGGTTTAGAACGAGGGGGCAGCATCTCAGAATAATAAGCTTTAAGACTGAAATGAGGAGGTGCTTTTCCACTGAGAAGGTGGTGAATCTTTGGAATCCTCTGCCCCAGACATTTGTTACTAGCCAAAAGTGAGGGCTGCAGATGCTGGAGATCAGAGTCTAGATTAGGAGTTGCTCCTCGGATGCTACCTGACCTGCTGTGCTTTTCCAGCACCACTCTAATCTAGACTTTTAGTTACTAGTGACATCAAGGAATATGGAAAAATATGGCATTGAGGTAAATTAGCAGCCATAATCTAAAATGGCAAAGCTGACTTCAGAGGCTGAATGGCCTACTCCTGCTCCTATGTTCCTAACAATGTCTATCATAAAATTTTAACTTGTAACTAGTTGCAAACAAGCAATAAACTGCTTCTTGTTCAATAGGATAATGTTTTGGAGTCAAATCAGTAAGTGGTGTTCCTCTACTACATGAGACACCAGGCCTTGTAGATCCCTCCACTTAAAGAGGATACCGGCAGCAAACCCAGCATATGGTGAGATGCAGACTTGGTTTACCTGTACATATAAGAATAATCGCTGCTAAGGTTGATGTTACAATCCCAATTTTTGGTAATACTGGATAGGTCAGATTCAAAAGTGAAACTCGGCTTGATAGCCAAGATTTTAGTTTTTCAATTTGGTTGCCATGAACATATTCGCATGAGGGCTGCTAATGTACTTTTAATGAAAGAACAAATTTATTACACAATAAGAAAAAAAATCATTCTTAAATAGAAACAAGAAAACTTCAAATTATTTTTCTCAACAATGACCTTTACACGTTCTGAAAAAGAATCACACTGGACTCAAAACATTAACAATGTTTCTCTCTCCACAGCTACTGCCAGACCTGCCGAGTTTCTCCAGCATTCTCTGTTTTGTGTCAAGCTAGCTTAGTTAGATGATTAGCATTTTGGGGCAATTGCGGATGAGCTGTAATGAGGATGGGGCAAAACAGACGAGCATGATGTACCACGACAGCAGAGCTGGTATGAATAGCTACAAAGAGTAGCAGCTGTAGCAGAAGGTCATTTTGGATTAAGATAAGTCATGATGGAAGCTGGTAATTACTTAGCTATTCAGAGAAATCAGATTCAAGAATTTAATCAAGTGCTGCTTCATCTCATGACTCCTGGATGTAATTTGTACTTTTAATAATTCTGCTAACCAGAACAGCTTTACAAAGACTTCTATTTAAAAGTATGAATTGCTAAATGAAATACAAGAGACCACAGCCTTTCTCCAAATTTTGCATGCTGCTATTGTGAAAGTCTGATATTTGAATGTGTGTTGGCACAATACAAGTGCCAGCACTTCATGTTGTTAAATGCTACTTTGTTCATGCAGGATAATAGACAGATAGCAGCAAGTTGCAAGCCAGTAATTTAATTGAACCATAATGATGACAAAGTCTAAGTGATTTATGAACGTCAGCAAAGTCCCATGACAAAATTATGGCCCTGAGCTCACAAACAGGCATTGCTTATTCTTAATAACATACTGCGGGTTTCATAATCTCTATTTTTTTTTTAAACTACTCAATTCTTTTTAGAGTGGAAATGTAATAATGACAACAGTGATAACAGGCAGTGAAAATACCTGCTTTTGCTGAATTACTATTGTGCACAATGCTCTAACATACTGTGCATTCTGATTTATTCATTTGTAATGCTGCTACACTAAATTCTAATATAAAATCAATAAGTCCATTAGAAACAGTTATTAAATGGTATCCATTACAATAGTTCTTCATTCACATAATTTGAAATAAGTCTCATCCAAAAAGACAGCTAATATCAGTTGCTCCAAGTCCAGATGAATGTTATCCTTGAGGAAGTTTGTTTAAATCAATACACATGTACCTGTTAACAAAAGGGTTAAACATGTTGTTGTTCAATTCTCAAGCATTTAATGAACTATTGAACACAGCATATTTATTCAATCCTACAGGATGTGCCTTATGGGAACAAATTGAAAACATAATTACTCAGGGGTATCTGGTAAAGCGGGGAAAGTTGTAAACAGCAACTAAGGAATGTAATAGAAGAAATACGACCTTCAAGAAAAGGAACATGAGAATAAGTATTTGTAATTATTATATTAGATTCAGATTTGCAGCTATAGAGTTTTTATTTCTATGCTTTTCTTCTAGACACTAACCTGATTGTTAGGGTTGGCTCACTTTTGTGCCAGGAATACCTTGGAGGATGGAAACTGCCAACTGCACAGTCAGCTAAGGGACCTGCTGCCATGCTTGTTTGAGCATGAAGAAGTTAGGTTCAAATTGTTGGATTTTAATCCCTGATTCCTGATGTTGTGGTGTGGGAGCAAGGAGACAGTGACGGCTGTGTTTGGATTTTAAAGATGTTTTTACATATCATTTGACCCCAATCTCTCTGAGGGGTTACAATCTCTGCAAAGTCATGGAGCACTAACATATGAATCAGATGATCAAAGAAAGTCATTACATAAAGTGTAGATAATGTCTGATTAATCATAAGGGATTCTTTGAGGGTGAGATGAGGTAACTAGCCAAATATAGTCTTCAGTTTAAACTTTTTTAGAACCAGTATTTTTTAAACATCTCCCTTCAAGCTTTTATTTCTTTCAGAATAATATATATGCAGTCTGGTTTAAAACTACTTTTAAATTTACCTGTACCCCATCTCCACTCAAATCTGACTTTACAAATTCATGCTGTTAGGAAGATTCACATTCTGTCAGATTTGAATTTGGAAAACTGGCAATGTTTCAGCTTATGACAGTTGACTGTCATTCTGATTTTTGATAATTTCTCCACTAGAAGCTCTTCTTTCTCTTGGGTATCCTTCACTGAGGAAACCCAAAGGTTTATCCCCTTAACTGGAGGACCCTTAATCTCCTGGATTGCCTTTGCAGAGGCGTAGAATTTAAGAGTGGAGAGCTGATGCTGGAACTGTATAAAACATTGGTTAGGCCAAGCTGGACCGCTGTGCATACTTCTGGAATCCACATTAAATATGGGTGTGATAGCATTGGCAAGGATGCAGAGGAGGTTTACCAGGGTGATCCCTAGGCTGGAGTGTTTCAGTTATGAAGAGAAATTGGACATACTGGGGTTGATTTCCTTTCAGGATAGGAGATTCAGAGGGGTCATGACTGAGGTGTATAAAATTATAGGCAGCGTAAACAAGAACACACTGTTCTGCTTGATGAAGGGATCAAGGTCAAGCAGGCATATATTTAAGACAAAGGACAGAAGGCTTAGGGAAGATATGAGGAAAACGTTTTCACCCAGAGGGTGGTGGGAATCTGAAAATCACTGCATGTAAGGGTGGTAGAGGTAGCAACCCTCAACATTTAAGAAGTATTTAGAGCCAAGGCACACCAGGCTATGGGCCAATTGCAGTAAAATGGGATTAGAATAGTTAGGTGGTTGATTTTGACTAGCTTGGATGCTACGGGAGGAAACAAAAGGCTGTGTCTAAATCTCTATGACTCTACTCTTCTTGCTAATTCAGGTAATTATCTAAAAGCATTATCTGGGGCCCTTTTATCTCTGGAATGAACCGATTCCTGAAGATGAATGATGTTATTTGATGTGGAAACAGAGCTGCAAAGTGGTATTGAAGTAGATTTTCAGCCATAATCTAACTGACCAACACAGCAAGCTTGACAAGCTGAATGGCCTACTCCTGTTCCTTTGAGTGTCAATCACAGAAAACAGTCTTTTGAAGCTAGTATTCTTTTCCTCGCAGTATCCTGGATTATCAGATCAGGCATTTTCTTCTTTTTGTGCATGTCCTGAACAAGTGGACACTAGTCTAGCATCCATGGAGTTGCATGCAGTTCACTTTCATTTTGTTCAAGCCACTAATCTGCTTTTAATCTGCTGCTATGTCTACAATTAAGGGATGTGAACACTTCACTTCAATGTGTTGATATGTTGCACATCTTCATGCCCCCTTTGTGGATGTCTTCTCAGTGAACTGGACCCTTTTACATCCTTAGCTGTGGTCATAGTATACTGCTGCTCCCCCAGCATTATCTATTTCATAGGCTCTGATAATTCTTATCTGAAAGACAAAGGATTGAAATGTTGTTCTTGAGCTTGTGTTAGCTCATCATCTGGCAAGGTCAATTCTGCTGTTTCAATTTGTTTAATGGGCTGTTTTGCTGTCTAAACAGCTTCAGTTAAAAATTCATCAATGAGCTAAGCTGTACTGCTCATTCTTGTTCTCAGTATTTGCTTCTGGGAAACTTTGATGACTTCTATCATCTGAAAGTTCTTTTGTGATAACAGGAATGGAAAATGTTTTCACAAATCTATGACTCAGACTTCCTTCGTAATGACAGCATATAACAGTGATGTTATAGCAAGATAGAACCTATTGAGACTACCTTTCCTTTTGGTTCGATCATGAGTCTAGGAAGCCTGATGAAATCTTCTACCACTTGCCCTTTTAGTAGTTGATTGGCAACTTGTTGTTGGACTAAATGTTCTCTTGGATCCTTCTGCTACTGCAAGGACTGTGCAGTCAAGGCATACATGTCGGCTCAAAAGTGAGGAGCATGAATTGTGAACCACATATACACATTAAATGGCTTGAACAGCAGGTCAGATGCTGGGAATACTTCATCTCCTGATTTCTCAAAGACTGCCCATCATCTACAAGGCGAAAGTCAAGAGTATGATGGAATACTCCCCACTTGCCTGCATGATTGCAGCTCCAACAACACTCAAGAAGCTTGATGCTATCTATAGCTTGACAGGCACCACATCAACAAAACAAAAGCCAAAGAACTGCAGATGCTGGAAATCAGAAACAAAAACAGAGATTGCTGGCAAAACTCAGCAGATTTGGCAGCATCTGTGGAGAGAAAGTAAAGTTAATGTTTCGGCTTCTTTGACCCTTCTTCAGAAAACTATATCCACAAACATTCACTCCCTCCACCATTGACACTCAAAAGCATTGTAAAAATTCACCAAAAATTCTTAAGATAGCACATTCCAAAACTCATGACCTCTTCTATCTGGAATGACAACTGCAGCAGGTACATAGGACACCAGCACCTGTATGTTTCCTTTCCAAGCCACTCACTATCAAGACTTGGAAATATATCATTGTTTCCTTGTTATCGCTGGGTTGAAATCCTGGAACCCCCTCCTAACAAAACTATGGGTCTACTTACAGCACATGGATTGCAGCAGTTCATGAAGGCAACTCACCACCATCTTCTTAAGGGCAATTAGGGCTGAGCAAAAATGTTAGCCCTGTCAGCAAAGCCCACAATTATGAATTGGTTTTAGAAAGTCAGAAGAAGAAAAAAATGCACCTCTATTTTTCACTGTCAGATTTCAATGAAATTTCACTGCAAAATGCAACCATTTACCCCAGATGGTTGTCATGCATAAGTTAATATAATTCTATGGGACCAATGAGTGGTAGGCACACAGTACGCAAAGAAGATGCACCACAAATATACATGCATTGGAACATTTACAAGCACATAACACTTATTATGTCATTGCAAAATAAATATTAAATAAATATCTATGACAAAATATCCTAATGTCTTGTAAAATAAAGAAAACAAAAGGGGAAATGTGAGAATGTTGGATTAATTTAACACCTTTTGCAGCCTCATGACATCCCAAAGTACTTCACAGTCGGTGAAATGGTTTTAAGATTTAGACAAATGCAACAGTTAGTTTATGCATATCGAAGTTTCAAACATTATTCAAACATGAATAAGGCAATTGACTACATTTTATTTGATGGCATTAGTTAAAAGACATAACTGAAATATAATTGTAAATAATTCTATACAATTATCGTTATGAATAGTTTTTACTTATTTTACAAACAGAGAAATCTAAAAAAAAATCATAGATCATTTCAGAATTGAGGATGAAACTTGTATGAGAACTATAGAAAGAAATCTGCTCTGGGCAGGATGTTTCTGCAAATGTAGAACACATTTCAATATAATTTGCAAGATTTTGGGAGGTCACATGATTTAAATACAACAGGTTTGGGGCACATTTCTGGTGAGCACTGTACTCTCTCCGATTCTCAGAAATAATTACTTAAATACCCACTTCGTAAGGTATAAAACAAGACAGGCTATAATCCCTTTCTCATTGAAGTCCAATACGATAATCTTACAGATTGATATGCCTGATCTCAGTAGGTGTGCCATTCATAGCCGTATGCCAGGCACCTCTGAGAGCTAGGGACTGGATAACTTACATCTTTGGGGTGTATAAAACCTAAATAATGGAAATAATATATCCAGGTTTAACATATGGCAAACATGATTGCTAGCTTGTAAAGGACTGTCAAAAATGCTACTGAAGAGGAGGCAGCCAGCAGAGCAGCTCATAAAGAATTTTCAGCTACATAGCTCCAGAGCCAGTGTTAGTCCTGCAGAAAATCTAGCCTGCTGTGTTGGCAACTATGCAGGCATCTATATTTATCAATACAATCTCTCGCGTGGGTTAACATCCAAATGCTTTCCATAAACAGCATGTCTCACAAACATTAGCCATGTGTAATATACATGAAAAATACGTACCGGTATATGTCTGCTACCGAGGAAAAGATGTTGAGATTTTATTGGTGCTAAAATGCAAATTAGTAAGCTGCAATAACGTCAAACCCATTGCTTTATGCAGCCGGTTCAAGTCCAAGGATTCAAGGTTATCTTAGATTTATTATGATGTGGAGGTGCTGGTGTTGGACTGGGGTGGACAAAGTTAAAAATCACACAACACCAGATTATAGTCCAACTGGTTTATTTGGAAGCACTAGCTTTTGGAGCACTGCTCAGAGCCCATCAGATGTTTTTTAGTCAGATTAGCTAAATTGAAACTCTTGTTGTTGTGATGGTGTGTGAATTGATAACTTTAATGATTGATTGTTTAAATAGGAAGGCTTGTTTTAGCTGATTGTGGCCTTTGGAGGATACAAATGTCTTAGGCAATATTGACATGTTATGGTAAGTAATGCCATTTGTAAACTGTTTTCAATCCAAGGGCGATCCAATTTTGTCCCATTTAGATTAGATTAAATTACAGAATGAATCATGGTTCATGTGCTGTAACTACAAGTCATATCACAGAAAATATAAAGAACAAGCCATCATTGTACGTTCACACTTTTATTATGTTGTACTGGAGCCTTTCTCCCATGAAGCAGGATTGAATGATAAAGTAGGTACAATGTATCTTGTGTCTGATGACTGTTGTAAACTTTGAAGTTTCTCTTCGTTTTAACTGAATTTGTAGACAAAATCAAAAGGAATTTGAGAATCATAAATTGAATTTTCAGATTTCTGGTGCTGACAGCAGTGTATTTCCCAAAGCTGGTTCCATTTATGTAGGAAGATTGCTGATGAACATTAATTGGCTCATCAATTTAAAGCTTAAAACTTGAATTGCTACTGGGTAGGTTGTAATCACCGTACTAAATCTAGTACCATGAAAGTCACAAGGAAATGGAAGCACATCTGGGAATTTTAACACAACCTTTTTCTCCACCGTTTTCTTAGACTCACTATCTTCCAAGCTCACCTCTGAGTTCCTGGGAAAATTCTCCCCTGGATTTTATATTAAGGGTCCACAATTAAAATGCACAAAAATATAGTGAAATAAATTGGGGGCCATATAGATAGCACCTGAAAACAGGCTTGGGGATGCATTATTAATCTGTGTTTAATGACTGAAATATTAGCACATTACAGTGATCCTTTATCAAGTTGTTAGCATATTATAATATAGCCAACAGTAAGCACAGTATCCAATGACTGCACATATCAGCGGGGGGTCCAAAGGTGTAATGTCCTAGCACAATTTAAAACTTGACTACATGTTAGCCTGTACCTGTAAAGAGGGAGGGGTGTACTGTGGCTGCAACAGGTTTTAGAAGTCATTCAGGAAGTGACTACCTGAGAAATCCTGAGGAACAGCTCAACATTGGAGAGAGAAGACTCAAGGTTATTTAACACTGAACTAGATGTCTTGATGGGTATGATGGGAAGGGAACAGAAAACTCCTATATATACTGAGGCAAGGAACTTCCCTAGAAACAATCAAAAGACAGTGGAAGCAGATAGTTGTGAAGGTCATTGCTAGGAATCAGGTCCCAACTACCTAAATGGACAACCACAGAGTTTCATTGGCTTCAGCAGTAGTCAAACTCACTGCATCTTCAATCACGATATACTACCAGCAACACCGCTAACCATAGCACTGCTTAATTCATTATTATCCCTTCACCAAACTAAAATCTCTAGTAATCACGTCTTAAATCTTACTTTGCCTCGCCTTAACAGTCAGAAGATCTGCAAACTTCTGGCAGCTTGTCAGCTATTCAATCCTGAAACTACAAAAAAGTGCAAGATGTTCAGACAGACTTCCGACTCTCTTACAGGACAATATGACATAGAACCAGAGACCACAGGATCTAACCCAAAAGGAACTGAGTTGCTTCATGTCCTAATCGCTGCTGAGCAGATGATGCTGGCCATTATTTGAACAATCATTGATGAAGCTAAGGCTAACAGCTGTTCTGAAACATGTAAAATGGAAAATTCGAATACATGACCCTCCTTTCCACAACACACTTGCTCTTCATTACAAAATCCCTTGTGATTTACCAGCTGAAAATGATGCATGTGTGTACTGCCTACTTCCTTAACTATAACCATTGATTTTCTCTTGTCAGTCACTAAAGAACCCTAACCTAGCAAACCAGAGCAGAAACACAAACAAGAAAGTGATGCTGATTGCATCATGTTACGTTATATTGAGGTTGTGTTCTGCAAACTAAGCCCCATCATTTGGGTAGTCGCACTAAATGTCAACAGTTTTTAAAGAATGCACAGTACCTCAATAGACTTGACTTTCAGACCAAGATAGATAGAAAGCATGAGTTGGGTTTCTGTACTTAACAAGAATTATTCTTTTTTATAATTACTTAGACTATAGCTAAAGGTACAAAGCATTGGTTTATATCAGTCCTAATTAAAACTACATTTGCCTACCACACACAAATAGGAAAAATAAATTATTGCAGAGATAGAAAAATCTGGAAAGTCAGTTCAGTGTTCTTTGCTTCCCAATTCCAATGTTGAGATGATCTTTCTTCTGCTAGCCAAACACTTGGTGTTCTGTTGTATTTCTCTGGAAGCCTCCACTGATTTGTAAGAAGTATAAAGTAATGAACTCACTTGGACAATGTCTGATTTATCAACTCAATAAAGTCACAGTCCAAAGCAAGTTGAAGAAAATGTGACTTTTTAAAAGTTTAAACAGTTTTTTTTAAATGCAGTTTTTGCTGGGGAGAACAACTGCACACATTTGTATCTCTCTCTCTCTCTGTGTCTCTCTCTGTGTCTCTGTAGCTTCACCTGTAAACAACTCTTCGGTCCTGATTGTTTGAACATTGCAGGAATCCACATCCACAAAAACAGAGTTCACAATACATATTAAATTCCATGCTGTTAAATTATGCAGCCAACCTGGTAAGTCTCTTTATTTACAAAAAAAAATCTTTCTCATTGCAGTCTACAGATTTTAAGGACAAAAATAAAATGTGTGATTCTTACAATTGAATATATTTGGAGTTGTGATAGGCAGATTCTGGTCATTGTGCGGTCTACTTCTGCTACCATCTCTCATGTCACATTAATATTCAGGTACATACTTGGGAATCATTCAGGCATCATATGTCCTGCTTTGGGAAAGCGAAGTAGATGTTCTTGCAACTTGGTACCAGAAGTTAGAAAGTGGCCTGATAGTCTCATGATTATTAGAATTAAGGCAAGTGGCTTGCTCAATTTTTCATATGAAGCAAAACATCATTTTCAACTTCAGAAAAAAATGAAATTACAATTATGATACAACTATAGAACTATCTCCCATTAAATTTGATTGACTGCTAAAACTTAATCATCATAATAAATAGCCTCTCAATACTATATTACAATGATGTTAGATAACAAATTTACATTTTGATCATTTTTGTTATCCATGTAGACTGCTGGTCTACTAATAAACAATATACTGTCCTTTTCGTTTATCATGCAGATCCAATAAAAATTTAGCAGGAGCCACTGGATAGTAATTAGCAACAGAAACTTTGACATTTCTGCTCTCTCCAAGGTACTGAAACCAGTTGTCAAGCACCAGCTGCTGCTGTGGCTGAAGCGATCTAAATCAGACTAGGAATTTGATTTTTGAAGCTTTCTGATTTAGCCAATTGAAGCCAAAGTCTATGCACCTATTAAGCCACCAGGAAAAACAATGCTATTTTTTCTTTTGGACCCAATTTTAATGTATATTAATATCACCCTTAAAATGAAGGCAATGACAAGAAAGATTGAGTAAACGTACAATGGGAGCTGATTTCCTGCAGTCTGTTTTTCATCCCACAAAAGCTGAATTTCATTTACATTGAATTGTTTTCTATTTATATTGTTAGATTTGAGTTTATCTGATAGCTTGCAGTAGCATGGAACAAAATTGAGATGCTGAGCTAGATTTTCAAAGTGATTTGGAGACAAGCACAAGTACAGCTATAGGGACTGATTGAACACTGCAATCCTGGAAGGTGACTCTGAATCCTAAAGCCCTGGGATACATTTAAATTTGAAAAGTGAAGGGATGGGTATCTGGGAACATGCTTGACTCTAATTAATGGCTTGTTTAACGCCTTGGAGAGATGTTAATGGGCCAAACAGGGTAAAATTTCAAATCTCAATCTGTATATCAACAAAATGAAAGTCTGCTGTATGCTTGTGCACAGCTGTTGGTGTCAGTTTCTTTTAAAAATTGTGAAAAACATTAAGACTTTGAGTGATTTCAAGCAGGATTGTGTGCATTATCTTTAATTTGCCCATTTGGTGACTTTCTTGGCCTGATAAGGCAACAGATAGTCTAAGGTGTTGCATGTTCTCCTCTGCATGAGAGCAGTAACTCCATCATGGCTTCTGTACGCTTTTGCTGTTTCTCCACCACAGGCAATTCCTGCTTCCTGGCAGCATTGAACATTTAACAAGCTGGGCACTGACTCACCTTTGGCTTAATTAGGGCACTTGTATTTCAATGTCACTTTGCAAAAGCAATACAGGTGAGGGTTAGGACCTGGAAGTCATCCAGATGTTGGGTTCTTGGACTGAATTCAAAATCAAGTGCCTCATGTTATTTTGCTTTCAATATTGCTTTAGTACTTAACTGCACCCATCTCCATTCCCCAGCACAATTCTGTTCTTTCCAAAAACTTACACTAACTTCAGACCAGATTTCATTGACCCATTTCCCACCAGTTTCATTAGACTTTATTTCAATCACAAAAACTCTTTCCTGCCATATTTCCTTTGTTTTGCACTGCGGATATATTACAGAACTTGTTCTTGAAATGTGTATGCACTTATAAGTGGATTTAGCCACATAATGCATTATAAGACTACTTAGCACTGGTTTAATAACAAAAAACAGAATATGGTCAATTTTCTGTATGCTTGTGGATTTCAGAATTTTATTTTCTGTGACATTACCTATATTCACCAAAAGCTAAAGAAAGTTGTTTCTAATCATCCAGTATGTTCATGGCCTATATAAATGGACAATGCTGCACTGTCCATTGACAATCAAAAGGAAGGCAGCATCTCCCTCCTGTTTTACCTTAAATGCTGTTGATGAAATAAACTTCATGAGGCCACTGAAAACCATGATCCCGAATGCCTTTGGAGGGCAAATCCAGCCGAGGGTCCTGAATGCACCAGCTGGGGACTGCCACCAGTGTTCCTTACAGACTTCCTAGAGTTGGGAAGCGATTCACTACCTGACAATGCTGCGGTCATTGCCGGTGCCATTACAGGAGCATTTAAACTATCAAATATAGTAAAGGTGCCAGAAAATCCAAGAGAGAAAAACGAGACAACAGAGAGAGCATCAACCTTCTTCTCACAAAACAAAATTAAACTAGCCCCAGTAACCCCTTTCTAATAACGCAACTTTTAATGGATTTCCTTATTGACGTTGTGGCAGTTATATCATGCCAATGTAGGTTAGATGGGCTTCAGACTGGTTTCACAGGTCGGCGCAACATCAAGGGCCGAAGGGCCTGTACTGCGCTGTAATGTTCTCTGTTCTATAACTGGGCAGCAGACACTACATTTTTATAAATAAAGCAACATAGAACAGTGGTCTGTGTACTCTGCCAAAATGGATTTCAGAAACTTTGTAGTTTCTGGACAGAAAGATACAATATGTTTAGATGTTACTTAAATATGCAAATTGGTTTTCTAGAGCAAATTGGCTGCCTGTTACCGTTTTAGTACAAGAGATTTAAAGGACAATCGCTTCTAAATGTGCTGGCTCCATGAAGGTAGGGCTTCAAATGAAGTCAGTTGGTGAGCTATTGTACCTGAAATGTTGATTAGATAGCTATTATTTCTCAATATGCAACAGTACCCTAAGCTCCAATCCATTACGAGGACAATGGAATGCGTAGAAACTGTCATTACATGGACAAAATTTGCTGGAGAGGGGTAGACACTATTATTCTACAGGGGAACCCAGCAAGGCAGTCTGCCAGCATAAAGGAATCACACACACAGTTTATCCAAAACAAAAATTCATGGCAGCTGCTGTAATGAGGCGTGTTTATTTTATTTGCAATATTTCTTCTCTGCTGTAACTCAACCTCAATTTTGTCTGAAGAAGTCAAAAATGTCAAACCTCCATTTGTCTTCAAATAACCAAGAGAAAGGCTTCTTCAGGCCTGCAATTGTTTCCTACCTCCATCTTAAGGGATTGGTTGAAAATAAGTGATTTGCTTCTTGTTGGTCTGTTGGTAATCCAAATGTATGGTACATCTCTGGAAATCATTTCTTCTTGTGTATGTGTATCTGCATGTCTCAAAATGGGTTTCGTTTGCATTAGCATTTTGAATATTGTGAAAATAAACAATATATTTCTTCTTATTTAAGCTTAACACAAAAGCCTGATTTGTATGTTCATTGATGTAACAGGATTCAAAAGAATTAAGCAAAATACATCATGCCAAGAGGTGAGGGGAAAAAAGGAAAGTTATCTCGCCATTTCTGCCGATGCACAAAAACTCAAACAGATCCCACTTCGACATTTCAACAGGTGAGTGTCTATTTTTATGCCTCTCAGTGACGCTCAGCTGTTCTTTGCTTTATCCTTCTTTTAGTCCTGCAGGTTTGAGATAGATAGAGGCTGCGACTCTAAACAAGCCATCCTAGTATTCTGGTGAAAGCCTATTGACTTGAATTGTGTTACTCTCCATAGATGCTGCTTGACCTATTGAGTGTTTTCAGAATTTTCTGTCTTATTTCAGGTTTCTCATATGAGCAATACTTTGCGTTGAATGCTATCCTGGAAACTCTGATATAAGCGGGCTAATGCATTTCAATGACTAACGCAAACTCAGGTTCCCTCTTCACAAAGTTAGGACAAGAGAGCGCTGGAAGGCATACATAGTTTTAGCTGCTGCAGCTTTTGGGGTTACTGTGCTATACTAAGGTGGTGGCTACCATTGGCAATAAAGTTATAGAGCAACGGTGACATCAAATGCCTCTAAAACTCACCAAGATATATTAAAGTGAACTATTAGCTGTTCATAAAATTGAATCATGACATTACAAGCTTTTACTTGCAGTGAAGGAGAAAGATTGAGCATAAGAGTCTTTCATGTTGTCCTCACCGTGCAAGAATTGAGGGACATTGGTAGCATCATTCCGCATTGCAAACCAGCCAGGAGAAAGTGAGGACAGCAGATGCTGGATATCAGAGTCAAGAGTGTGGAGCTGGAAAAGCATAGCAGGTCAGGCAGCATCTGAGGAACAGGAGAATCAACTCGGGCAAGAGCCCTTCACCACCCCCTTGGCTCACAAGCTTCATTCTTGATGAAGGGCTCTTGCTTGAAACCTCGATTCTCCTGCTCCTCGGATGCTGCCTGACCTGCTGTGCTCTTCCAGCACCACACTCTCGATTGCAAACCAGCCATCCAGCCAACTGAGCCAATGAATATTTTTGCCATATCTGCTCCTAAATATTTTACATTTCTATCTAAATTTGTTTAAGTTATTAATTAAATTACTCCAGTATCCCGACTCTTACATTTGAAAATCCGCGCTCTAAATACTTTATTGCATTTTTTCTGTTTTGTACATGTGAGTATCAATTTTATATCTAACAAGTTATTTGTAAGAAAAAGAGGAAAAACATGACTGATCAGTAAGGGAATCAATCTCAGCCTTAAATACTTACAAAGACATTACTCCCACAGTTCTCTGTGATAAGGAGTTCCAAATAAACCGAGAGAAGAAATTCCTCCTCGCGCCAGTCTTAAATTGGCATCTATTTATTCTGAGATTATTCTGAGATATTCAACTCCAACACCCTAGGGAAATTGAAACTCCTTAAGATGCTCAATTCCAGGCTTCTTGTAAAAGAGTCACTCAAGTGTGAAGTTACACTAAGTTGGATACTTATACATGCATCCAACACAATGGGCTGAGCTGAGTCAGCTTATGAAGATTCAGTTTTAGATGTTTCTTAATTAGGCTGTTCTTTTCATGCAACTCTTGAAAATAAATGTGATCAAGCTTGCAACAATAGAATTTAAAACTGCAGATTTTCACAAATTAACGTTTTAGACACTTTGTCCCCAGCAAATACATGCTATTAGTCCTCAAATGAACCCCTCAACAGGGCAAATCCTAGCCCTTTAAAGACAAACCCAATAGGCATTGCATGACCTCAACCAACTCTTGAGCTGTTCTGTTTTATCCTTAAAGGGTCTTGCATTTCTAAGTCTAAAACATAAAGTGCCCATCAGGTACTTAAATGAGCAAAGCTGGATCATCCCTGACATTTAGGATCCAGGGATTGAAATTACATCACCCTCCCTCTCAACAGCTACTGTCCAAACAGAGACCATCAGTGCCATCAGGAATGTTAACAATTTCCACTAATGCACCTAACAGGGACCCAGGATTAGCAAGGTGCCAAGGCCAAAGCACGGTGACACAGTGGGCGGCACGGTGGCACAGTGGTTAGCACTGCTGCCTCGCAGCGCCAGAGACCCGGGTTCAATTCCCGACTCAGGCGACTGACTGTGTGGAGTTTGCACGTTCTCCCCGTGTCTGCGTGGGTTTCCTCCGGGTGCTCCGGTTTCCTCCCACAGTCCAAAGATGTGCAGGGTCAGGTGAATTGGCCATACTAAATTGCCCGTAGTGTTAGGTAATGGGTAAATGTAGGGGTATGGGTGGGTTTCGCTTCGGCGGGTCGGTGTGGACTTGTTGGGCCGAAGGGCCTGTTTCCACACTGTAATCTAATCTAATCTAATCTAAAAAAAAATTAGTGTCACTGGATAGTGATTTCATGGGAATGTGGGGAGTGACTTGGAAGCAAGGGCTTTTTGTGCTCCATCAAATAATTGCCTATTTAAAGGCTTTAATTGCCATCTGGGCAGGAAAGTCATCCATGAACCTTCCTGCCCCAAAACTAATTGGGCAGAGGTGGGCAGGTAGTGAAGTCCCTTCACCCCAACTTCTCATAGCGATGTACAGCATAGAAACAGACCCTTCGGTCCAACTTTTGGATTAGTGGTGCTGGAAGAGCACAGCAGTTCAGGCAGTATCTGAGGAGCAGCAACTCGGATGTTGCTTGAACTGCTGTGCTCTTCCAGCACCACTAATCCAAAATCTGGTTTCCAGCATCTGCAGTCATTGTTTTTACCTTCGGTCCAACTTATCTATGTGATTAAATGATCCATACTAAACTACAAACATACCTCTGGTGGGAGGTGCTAGAGGTTCTTAAATTCAGAGATATAACATTGGAATAGTAGATAAAGGATGCAACATAAATACATGAGGGAGAAAGGAATTAAAGGTTATACTAATAGGTATACATGAAGTAGATCATGTCAGAAAGGAGAAAGCTCGTGTAGATCATAAGAATTAGCAGAGGCCAGTTGGGCTAAACAGTCTGTTTCTGTAATGGAAATTCTGTGTAACAGGTAGGGTTCTGACTTCTTGCTCCAACTTCTAGTGGGCTAGTTATCAAGTTACATCATATACAGAGGGACCTTGATTATCCGGCATTCGATTACCCAAATTTCGGATTATCCGAACAAGATCTCAAGGCCCTGATGCATGGCTAGAATATGTTATCCGGCGTTCAGTTATCTGGCATTCCATTAACTGAATGAAATACCCCCGTCCGTGGCCTTTGGGTAATCAAGGTTCCTCTGTACCATGCTATAGAAACACATTGGGCCAGTGAAAGGTTTTAGTCACTGTAGCTAACCAGTCTGTAAGAACACGGTTAGCTGCTTACAGATATTATTAGCTTGTATCTATTTAAAGTCTCCGAAATTTATGAACTGCAAAGTTGATGGATGGGATTTTGGCAGCATCTCACTGTAAATGTCTCGGGGTTTCATTAAAACTGTTGTATTTTAATTAGCTGGTATATATTGCCAATATATTTCTTAAGCCACAGATTGCACGCAATGGCATTTGCAGACAACAGTTGTGTCCAATAGGACTACTTCATACTCTCCGAATTAAAATATTGAAAAAGTAAACAAGCACAGTTAAAGCAATTTCCTGTTATTGATTCTAAAGTACTGGCTGAATTTCCAAGCAGCTGCTTGTGAATTATAGAGTGAGTTGTATTTAAACCAGCCTTCATAGGAAATGATTCAAGTGAAGTGGGAGCATTCACTCAAATGCAACCCCTCAGTCAACTCCAATTTAGATAATCAGATCAGACCTCTTACCGAATCACAAATTTATTCATACAAAAACGTGACATATTACAAAGGCAACAGCAACCCTTCCTTTTTCTTTGTGAAATGAATACAGACAGCTATCTCCCCAGACACTGTATGCCAAAATTAGGGATGAAAATACTTCCCTTTTGGAATGATTGTAATGAGGTCAACCAGATGGACTTCGTAGAATATGAGTTCCCTGATTGGGGCTGTTAATCTAGTCCAATCATTCAGACCTGGTTGACAGATAAGAGCAGGAGTGTCAGAGGTTCTGTTCACTCCGAGAGCTGGCTCTGAGGGAGTTGGATCAGTGTCAAGAACTCTCCATGTGTCAATAAAGGGTGACTTGGTGATGGGATACCAGCCTCTGTGGAGTTCTTTCAGTGGTGATGAGAGAAAAGCATGCTCCTGAAGATATTTGCTCACAAATTTGCCTTTGAGTTGTGGTAAGCAATTCTGGCATCATCCTGTTATTTTGGAAGCTTGACTCGTTCGATCCTGCTGTCAAAGACTGGGCCCAATATGGGGAAAGAATGTGTCATTTTTTCCAGGCAAATGACATTAGGATAGATGAAAAACAACGAGTCATTCTCTGAACAGCTTGTGGACCCACAGCCTTTTTGGTTATTGGGGGCCTAACGTTCTTTGAGGCACCAGATACTAAAACCTTTCAGAGCTGATGGATTTAGTTAAGGAATCTTATGTCTGCAAGCCTCTTCTAATTATGAGACACTATCGGTTTTACTCGGGGAACTAGGGGAATCCAGATCGGGATTTTTGACTTGGTTGAAATGACACAGGCATGTGTCTTTGGTTTGACTCTAATGAGATGCTGAGAGACCATTGGTCTGTGGATTAATGATGCAACCATGCATATGTGTCTACTAACTGAAGTCCAACAGGATTTAAAACAGGCACTACAACTGGCTTTATCGTTGGAAAATGTGGCAAGTGGAGCATGTGATTTGCAGGGTATTCCAAAGGAAGTGGACACTCTTGCCAGTTCAACTGAACTTGGGAAATGCCACTTGAGTGAAGACAATTGCATAGCATTACTCAAGACATTCCTGATCAGAGGAACTCTAGGTCAGCCCACAGCAAAACATCAAAACAAAGCCAAGCCTTGACCAAACAGTTAAAATTTTCTTCAGGATCTGGGCTGGCAAGCCATTGTAGTTGCTGCAGTATGTGGACTTGAGACAGCAAAAGAGTCCCACTAGACCTAAGTTGTGTAAGACAACTCATAGGCTCATATGCAGGACAATGCACACCTTGGAAATTCCACCTACATTTGGTTTGGAACTGTAAAATTGCTGAGCAACATCCAAATCAGAACCAATCAAAATAGATATCTGGTTAAATGGCCACCTGGCTCTAATGGAGGTGGATACTGGTGCAGCATTTCAGTGATCACAGAACCAGTCTTTAACAAAATTTGTTCTGGACTCTAACCCGTTTACATTTGTGCAAGATCTCGCTTAGCCTGAGAAGGTTATGGGGAACCCTTACAGATTGAAAATCCAAATTTGGTTCCAGTCTCTTATAAGAAGCAGCTGGTTCAGTTACTACCGATGTAGTAAAAGGCTCAAGCCCTAGCTTTGGACAAAATTGGTTGAGAAAGATTCACCTAGACTGGTTCAAAATGTTCTGATTAGAAAATAGCTGCCTGAGTGAAGTCCTAATTATATATTCAGAGATTTTTCAGGAAAATCTAGGGACCATCAAAAGAGCCAAAGCCACCTTGCATGTTGACCAGGAAGCCATTCCATGTTCCTGCAATGCCTGGCCAGCGCCATTTGCCTGTTGTATAAAAGTAGAAGCAGAAATCAGAAGGCTGGAAATTGAAGGAATCATCAAACCAGGAGAAAGTGAGGACTGCAGATGCTGGAGATCAGAGTCAAAAAGTGCTGGAAAAGCACAGCAATTCAGGTAGCACGCAAAGAGCAGGAGAGTCAATGTTTCAGGCACAAGCCCTTCATCAGGAGTATGGTGGGTTGGGGGGGTGGGGCCGAGTGGGTTGAGAAATAAATAGGAGGGGGTGTAGGGTTGGGGGAAAGATAGCTTGGAAGGCGATAGGTAGCTGCAGGTGGGAGGGTGATGGCGATAGGTCAGAGCAGAGGGAGGAGCGGATAGGTGGGAAGAAAGATTGACAGGTGGGACAGTTCAAGAGGGCGGTGCCGAGTTGGAAGATTGGATCTGGGATAAGGTTGATGGGGGCGAAATGAGGAAACTGTTGAAATCGACATTGATCCCATGTGGTTGGAGGGTTCCAAGGCAGAAGATGAGGCGCTCTTCCTCCAGACATCGGGTGGCTAGGATTTGACAATGGTGGAGACCCAATACTTGCATGTCCTTGGCACTGTGAGGGGGGAGTTGAAGTCATTGGCCACAGGGCAGTGTGGTTGTTTGGTGCGTGCTCCAGAGATGTTCCCTGAAATGTTCCATGAGTTAGTGCCCTGTCTCCCCAATGTAGAGGATACCACATCAAGAGCAACAGACACAGTAGATGAGGTGTTTGGATGTGCAGGAAAATCTTTACCGGTTGTGGAAGGATCGTTTGGGGCATTGGATGAAGGCAAGGAGGGAGGTGTGGGTGCAGGTATTACACCTCTTGCAAGGGAAAGTGCCGGGAATGGAGTATGGGTTGGTGGGGGGCATGGGACCTAATGAGGGAGTCATGGAGGGAATGGTCTCTGCAGAATGCTGATAGGGAAGGGGAGGGAAATATATCCCTGGTGATGGGGTCTGTTTGTAGATGATGGAGGATGATGTGTTGTATCTGGAGCGTAGTCGGGTGGAAGGTGAGGACCAGGGCAGTTTTATTCTTGTTGCAGTTGGAGGGGTGGAGTTCAAGTGCGGAGGTGCGGGATGTGGAGAAGATCCGCAGGAGGGCATTGTTCACCACGTGGGAGGGTAAATTTCAGTCCTTGAATTAGGAGGCCATCTGGGATGTTCTGGAGTGGAATTGCTCCTCCTGGGAGCAAATAGGCGGAGGCAGAGGAATTGGGAGTAAGGGATAACGTTTCACAGGAGGGGGATGGGAGGAAGTGTAGTCTGTTGAAGTCAGTGGGTTTGAAGTAGATATCCGTGTGGAGTTGGTCACTGGAAATGGAGATGGAGAGGTTCAGGAAGGGGTGGGAGGTGACTGAGATGGTCCAGGTGACTTCAGATCAGGGTGGAAGGTGTTCGTGAAGTGATGAACTGTTCAACCTCTTTGTGGGAGCACAAGTTGGTACCGAAACAGTGATCAATGTAGCAGAGGAAGAGGTGGAGGATGGTGCCGGTGTAACTACGGAAGATGGACAGTTATACTTATTCAATAAGGAGGCAGGCATATCTGGGGCCCATGCAGATGCCCACAACTACCCCTTTTGTCTGAAGGAAGTGGGAGGATTTGAAGGGCAAGTTGTTGAGAGTGAGGACCAGTTCAGCCAATTGAATGAGTGCGTTGGTGGAGGGATATTGCTTGGATCTGCGGGAGAGGACAAAATAGAAGGCTTGGAAGCCCTTGCCATGGTAGATGGACATCTACAGGGACTGGATGTCCAATGTGAAGTTGAGGCTTTGGGGGCTGGGGAAACTAAAGGCATGGAGGAGGTGGTGGGCGAGGATGGTGTTCTGAATTACATTGGGATTGGGTAGGGGGGGGGAGGGGTGTTCCTGGACCAAGGGGGACAGGACAGTGTCAATGTACAAGGAGATAGGTTCGGTTTGGTGGGGCAGCAGCAGGCAGAGATGATGGGTCGACGGGGGCAGTCAGGTTTGTGATTTCTGGGTAAGATGTAGAACCGAGTGGTGTGGGATTCCAGGACTGAGGTTGGAGGCTATGGATGGGAGTTCCCCTGAGGTGATGAGGTTGGATGTTCTGGGAGCTGATGGTTTGGTGATGGGAGGTGAGTTCATAGTCGAGGGTGGAGGTGTCCATGAGTTGGCGCCTGGCTTCAGCAGTGTACAGGTTGGTGTGTCAAACTACCACTGACCCAGGCGTCATACATTTATTTCAGTAAACTTCGATTCATTTTCATCACTCCTTTGCTTTCATACCATTGCAGTGCACTTCTTTTCATTATCATGTTTAAAAATCTGTTCATGAGATACGGGCATCACTGGTTAGGACTGTATTAATTGCCTAGAAGGGAAACAAGAGTCAATTACGTTGTTTTGGATCTAGTATCACCTGTAGGCCATGCCAAATAAGAATGATAGATTTCTCTACCGGAAGCACAATAGTGAACCAGATGGTTTGTTTTTATGACAATCAACAATAGCTACTTGGTCAGCATTAGGCTTGCTTTTTATTACAGATTTTTATTGAATTTAGATTTTGCCATCTGCTGCAATTGAATTTGTCTCCCAAGCATTCGCCTACTAGTCCAGTGATATTAACCACAATGCTCAACGATATTGAAAACAAAGTGAAGCTGTACCTGGAAAGGTTTATTGCTTTATGACTAATGAGAAATAATAATGCTTTAATTGTAAAGTATGTTCTCTGATTAACCTTTACTTGGAATATTCCCACTTATCCCTGAGAATTCAAGGTAAATGTACTCCCACGTGAACTTAGTGAAAACACTGAATGTTGCTTATTGCTTGTCTAGTGAAATGCTACTGTAAATAAGTATCAGAAATATGTCTAAAAATAGAAGACAATACCTAATGAACTGGGAAACATTGCTGTTTCTGTGTGTTTTTAACCAGTGTGCTGAGGTTGGCCATTATAATTTCCAGCATTCCTTCCATCCTAAAAGAATAGCAACAGTCCTTATATACAAACACAGCGCAAACACCATACATTTTCTTAGTCTTAAGCAGGTGGAATACTTTCAAAATTATTGTCTGAAATATTAAACACTAGGGGGAGAAAGTCGGATTGACACAATGCAAATAACATTGATTTCGTGGAAGCAGGAATTGCCACAATCACTACCCATGCAGCTTATAGTTAAGATCATTGGAGAATGTAGTGTGGCGCATGGGCTGCCTGGCCACAGGAATTTATATGTGCATTAATAGACTATCTGAACAAATATTTCTCACCAGACACCTTTCTTTGGCTGTAAGCAAATCTCATTATCGTGAGATAGCTTTAAGAAAAGAATTTCATAATATATTAATACCTTCTGAAGGTTAGCAACAAATCCAAGTAAGTCAATGATCAAAGGTGAAGGAGGATGCAAGCAAGTGTTGTAGGAACAGGAGTAGACCAGTTAGCTGCAAGAACTTTCCATTTTATTAGATCATGTTAATCTGTACCTTAAATTACCTGTCTTTGCTTCATACCCTTTGATACTGTTACGCAGGAAAGCTGTTGAAATTTTCAAGTCTGAGAATATCGGCATCTACTAATTTGGAGCAGCGATTCCTGGATTTCGTACTGCCTTTTGCACCGTAAAATCTTTTCTTGATAACTGCCGGAATCTTTCACCTTTTTATAGAAATTGTGATTAAAATTGATCTCAGATGCAAAAGCAAGATAGTTTTCAGGTTATAAGCTGATTCCCTGTACAATGTGCTGAACAGTTGACTTTTGCCAGAGCAAGTCATTGACAGACTGCTTTCAAGTTTTATGATCAATTAGGGAGTGATGATGAGATGACACTCATCTGTCAAACAAAGAATTTTTAACGAAACAGATTATGACGTTTCAGAAAATCTCATAGTGATTCAAATTTCAAGCTGCAGAAACCAGATATGTGCAGGAAACTTAAGGAGACTATGTTAAAAATCACACAACACCATGCTATAGTCCAACATGTTTATTTGGATGCACTAGTTGTAACTGCAATTATACATCGAAAAAGACCTGGATTGTTTGTTAAGTCTCTCATCTTTTAGAATGACCATGTTGGTTTCAGTTCTTTCATATGTCAATCGCAAACGAATGGATTTGTATGTGAATTTGTACTTGCAGAATTACATTTTACTTTGCCTCAAAAACTGCATGAATCTCTGCAAGATTCTGTAAATCCATCTTTTAGATTAGAATCAGTCTGGCCATTGTGGCACAGACAGTCTCACACAGGGCACATCACGCCTTCAATGCATTATCTGGGCCGACATGACACCAATTGTTAAAGTTCACTTCAGAATGTAACTTTTAAAAAAAAGTTTTGTGATTGACATATGAAAGAATTGAAATCAACATGGTCATTCTAAAAGATTAAAGGCTTAACAAATAATCCAGGTCTTTTACAATCTATAATTTCAGTTACATCACATTTGTAAACTTTTGCTATAAATTCTGTGTCATATGATCTTATATTCCACAATCACCTGATGAAGGGGCAGCACTCTGAAAGCTAGTGCTTCCAAATAAACCTGTTGGACTATGACCCGGTGTTGTGTGATTTTTAACTTTGTACCCCAGTCCAACACTGGCATCTTCAAATCATAAGGAGACTATATATTCTCACTGCCCCCTCTGCGTCCCTCATTTATACCTGGAGATCTTGCTGTGGAATCTAAGGGGATACAGTGAGGTGAATTCTTCCAAAGATAGGAAGCAACAGTACAATCTCTTCAAACAAACAGGCATTCATTGAAGTGACCAAGGAAGTCATCAGCAGAAGTGTGCTTCCTCCAACCTGCCATCAGTGCACCAAAAGGACTTGGTTCTCAGAAAAGCACGTCGACATGTACCATAACAATTTTAGATGCAAACCCACCTTCTGATATGCCCAGCATTCCACCATATACCATGCATTGGGTTTACATATTGCAGCTCTCATTCCTCTCTTTGCAGGCATCTCATACCCCAAACCAGGCAACCCACACTCACCCTCAGCCTATTGCTTTCTTGTATCTGTCGTTCACACTGACCTTCCACGAGTGACCTTCTTCCTTCTTCTCAAACAAGCCAATTTGACCAGTCACACAGGAAAGGTGAGCCACAACCTGGCAGGAGACAGAGACGATGGAACAGGAAATGATGGCTGGTGGCTCTGTAGTGACTGGCACCTTGCCACCAGACAGTCATAGAGATGTACAGCACAGAGACAGACCCTTAGGTCCAACTTGTCCATGCCACCCAGATATCCTAACCTAATCTAGTCCCATTTGCCAGCACATGGCCCATATCCCTCCAAACCCTTCCTATTCATATACCCATCCAGATACCTTTTAAATGCTGTAATTATACCAGCTTCTACTACTTCCTCTGGCAGCTCATTCCATATACGCACAACCCTCTGCATGAAAAAATTGTCCCTTAGGTATCTTTTATATCTTTCCCCTCTCACCATGAAAATATGCCCTCTAATTCTGGACTCCCCCCACCCCAGGGAAAAGACCTTATCTGTTCACCCTATCCATGCCCCTCATGATTATATAAACCTCTATAAGGTCAGACTCCGACACTCCAGGAAAAACAATCCCAGCCTATTCAGCCTCTCCCTACAGCTCAAATCCTCCAAACATGGCAATATCATTATGAATCTTTTCTGAACCCTTTCAAGTTTACAACATCCTTCCGATAGGAAGGAGATCAGAACTGCATGCAATATTCCAAAAGCGGACTAACCAGTGTCCTGTACAGCCACAAAATGACATCCCAACTCCTAAACTAAATGCTCTGACCAATAAAAGAAAAGCATACCAAATGCTTTCTTCACTATCCTAAATGCCTGCGACTCCACTTTCAAGGAGCTATGAACCTGCACTCCAAGGTCTCTTTGTTCAGCAACACTCTCTAGGACCTTACCATTAAGTGTATAAGTCCTGCTAAGATTTACTTTTCTAAAATGCAGCACCTCACATTTATCTAAATTAAACTCCACCTGCCACTCCTCACCCATTAGTCCATCCGATCAAGATCCTATTATAATCTGAGGTAACCTTCTTCGCTGTCTACTACATCTCCAATTTTAATGTCATCTGCAAACTTACTAACTATACCTCCTATGTTCACATCCAAATCATTTATATAAATGATGAAAAGCAGCGTACTCAGCACAAATCCTTCTGGTACACCAATGGTCACAGGCCTCCAGTCTGAAAAGCAACCCTACATCACCACTCTCTGTCTTCTGCCTTCAAGCCAATTCTGTATCCAAATGGCTAGTTCTCCCTGTACTCAATGAGCTTGAAACTTGTTAACCAATCTCCCATGAGGAATCTTGTCGCGCGCCTTACTGAAGTCCATACAGATCACATCCACCAATCTGCCCTCATCAATCCTGTGTTACTTCTTCAAAAAACTTTATCGAGTTCGTGAGACATGACCTCCCATGCACAAAGCCATGCTGACTATCCCTAATTAGTCATTTTATTTCCAAATACAAGTAAATCCTGTTCCTCAGGATTCTCTCTAACAACTTGCCCACCACCAATGTCAAGCTCACGGGTCTATAGCTCCCTGGCTTTTCCTTACCATCTTTCTTAAGTAGTGGCACTATGTGAGCCAACCTCCAATCTTCCTGCACCTCACCTGTGACTATTAATGATACAAATATCTCAGCAAGGAGCCCTGCAATCACTCTAACTTCCCATAGAGTTCTCGGGTACACCTGATCAGGTCCTGGGGATTTATCCACTTTTATGCATTTCAAGACATCCTCATCCTCTGTAATATGGACATTTTTCAGGATGTCACCATCTATTTCTCCACATTCTATACCTCCCATGTCCTTCTCCACAGTAAACATGATACAAGTACTTGTTTAGTATCTCCCCTATCTCCTGGAGCTACACACATAGGCTGCCTCACTGATCTTTGAGGGGCCCTATTCTCTCTCTAGTTTCCCTTTTGTCCTTAATGTACTTATAAAAACCCTTTGGGTTCTCATTAACCCTATTTGCCAATTAACAATGTTTGACCACCTGGTCCACTGTGAGGAAGGACATGTTTCAGGAGGCTGCTAATAGGGAACTATTTACCAAGAGAACCTGAGTCCTCTGAGTTACTGCTGCTCAGAGATATCAGCAGAGCGAAGCCTCTCTCTCAAGACCCTGAGATGGAAATCTTGTCTCCTTGCAACTGGATCTCTATGTGCATCCACTCTGCCCTATGGAAGGGTGTGCAGTTGAGGATATGGCAACTATTGATATTGTTGCTTCTTCCGTTGTGCTTCATCAGACGTGGAAAGTGCAACTATTCATATGTCATGTTAAAGGCTGGCAGCAAGGAAGTGGAACTGGGGCTGGAAAACGTGATAAAACAGGTGCTTTTTAAAACAAGAAATGAAGAATTATCATTCAAAGCCGTGAAAGAACACTGTGAAAGAAGGAAGGCGTTTACAGCAGCTTTTCAGGGCCATCATTGGATCCGTTCAGTGTAAATGATCAAAGCTTCTACTGCCCCAGTTTCACTATACACATATCCCAAAGACTTTGGCAGGTTATTGTCAAATCAAAATCCGCAAAATTCAGGATTTGGAGATGCCGGTGTTGGACTGGGGTGTACAATGTTAAAAATCACACAACACCATGTTATAGTCCAACAGGTTTAATTGGAAGCACACTAGCTTTTGGAGTGTCGCTCCTTCGTTAGGTGGTTGTGGAGGACACAATTCTAAGGCACAGAATTTATAGCTAAAATTTACAGTGTGATGTAACTGAAATTATATCTTGAAAAATACCTTGATTGCGTGTTGAGTCTTTCATCTGTTCGAATACCATGATAGTTTCACTTCTTTCATGTGTAAATCACAAACCCTTTTTTTTAAAGTTGCATTCTTAGGTTAGCTGTAACAATGAGTGTTAGCTAGACAATAAGTTGAAGGTGTTAGTCCCCTGTGTTCTCTGTCTATGCCATGATGTTTAGATTGTTATCTCACTTTTCAGATTAGAATCAGAGTTTTACATGAATTCATGCAGTTTTTGAGCAAAAAACAATGGAACTCTGCAAGTAAAAATTCACCCCACAACATATATGTGTGCATGTGGGTCTTTGTGACTGTCTGGGTCGAGGGTTGTGAATGTGAAAGAGAGTGTATATGTGTGTGTAGTGAGTGTAGAGTGTCTTAAGTCTGTGAAGGACATTCAACCTCGGACCTTCGGGTGACCATCCTCCAAGGCGGACTTCGAGACAGACAGCAGCGAAAAGTGGCTGAGCAGGGGCTGATAGCTAAGTTCGGTACCCATAGGGAGGGCCTCAACCGGGACCTTGGGTTCATGTCACATTACAGGTGACCACCATTGCACTATACACACACACACACACACACACAGACACTCCTACACACACACATACACATGGACATGCATGTACTCAGACACGTGCACAGACACTCACACACACCCTTACAGACACACACACTCCCACAGGCATCCTCTCAGAGACTTAGACCACTCTACACTCATGCACACACATATACACTCTCTCTCACGACACTCACAATCCCCCACTCCAGACACACACACACACACAACTCCCACACATGCATCCCCTCACAGACTTAAGACACTCTACACTCACTACACACACATATACACTCTCTCTCTCACACTCACAACCCCCAACCCAGACAGACACACACACACAAACAGACAAAGACCTACATGCACACATATATGTTGTGGGGTGAATTTGTACTTGCAGAGTTACATTGCACTTTGCTCAAAAACTGCATGAATTCATGTAAAACTGTTATCTCACTTTTCAGATTAGAATCAATCTAAACATCATGGCATAGACAGAGAACACAGGGGACTAACATCTTCAACACCTAACACTCATTGTTACAGCTAACCTGAGAATGCAACTTTTAAATAAAAGGTTAAAAATCACACAACACCAAGTTATAGTCCAACAGGTTTAATTGGAAGCACTAGCTTTTGGAGCGACATTCCTTCATCAGGTGATGTGTCCTCCACTATCACCTGGTGAAGGAGCGTCGCTCCGAAAGCTAGTGTGCTTCCAATTAAACCTGTTGGACTATAACCTGGTGTTGTGTGATTTTTAACTTTGTACACCTCAGTCCAACACCGGCATCTCCAAATCATTTAAATGAAAGGGTTTTGTGATTTACACATGAAAGAAGTGAAACTATTATGGTACTCGAACAGAAGAAAGACTCAACAGACAAATAAGGTATTTTTCAAGGTATAATTTCAGTTCCATCACACTGTAAATTTTTGCTATAAATTCTATGCCTTAGAATTTTGTCCTCCACTATCACCTGATGAAGGAGTGGCGCTCCGAAAGCTAGTGTGCTTCCAATTAAACCTGTTGGACTATAACCTGGTGTGTGATTTTTAACTTTGCAAAATTCAGGATTTACTATTAAAGCAGCTAATAAATGTCCTCTTAACATTAACTATTGTTATCATGAGTGAACCTGACAACTCCAAGGTACTGGTGAGGAATGTCCTTTTCTTTATTTTGAGCCTGAGAAAAGGCTGGAAGATGGTGAGATAGTACAGGGATACCAAGCCAGCCTCAATTTCCGAGACTGTCTCATGCCATTTAGCTCCCAAATTCACCTTTAACCTCCTGTGCTATGACAAGGCGATGAGAAGATTTGATTTTTTTAAAAAAGTCTTGCTTGTTGGTGATGACAAATTTTTACTTTTTGGCATGCAGCTGTCACAATTATCAGAATTAATATGAAGTTCACTTGGAAGTGAAGGAGTTAGTTACCAAGGTTTCCTTAAGTGAAAGAAAGCATTTTATTCTCAACAAACCCTGGGAACATTGGTACATCTGGTACCAATGCATCTGGCACAGACAGGAAAAATAAAAATGATGCAGTTAAAAAGTCTTTTGACTCCTTGAAATTCTTAGATTCTTAATCTGGGATCACAGTTATTTCTTGGCTGACTGGTATTCTTAGCTGTAGCAGAATTGTTAGATATCTTTGAATACTTGGTGAATAGTTGTTTTCCTAATTTCCTTTTACACCGAGCACTATATTTTGAGATCATGAGTGGAACAGACAAGGATAGAATTCTTGTCACATCCATTTTCCTTTTTTCTGCTCAGCTGTTCAAAGCAGCTGTTGAAATATACTTCAGTATTTTATTTCAGAGCATTGTTCAATTAACCTTCATAACTTCCTAACCACATCTCTTGTATCATTAACTAGCAACCTCAATGTACAACATCTTCTTTCATCAAAGCAAACATGGTTAAAGTCTCAGGCCCAGTACCAATCTCTAGAAACAACATACATCACTATGTCCCCAACCCTGCAAGGGGTGTTGAAAGTATTACATTTATCCAGACACTCTCATACTTCATATAAAATTACCTCAATGTAACAACTTTGCCTCCATTTCCACTGCACTCTCATATTTGTTAAAAACCTCATGCATGGAACCTTTATCAAAGTTTACACAGGAGGGGAAGTTGCTTACCATGCGGCTCACCAAAAGGAAGGTTAGTGCCCCAACCAACATTCAACAAAACATTCCAATAACAGTAACATATTGTAGGTGGTGCTCAGCAGCTGGCAGTTGAACTTCTGTCCCTCAGTGAAAAGATGTTCTCCCTCAAAGACTACCAACCAATCTAGTTTGCCATTTGCTATTAGGTCCAGTGGGACCAACCACATCAGAAATCATTAGCAAATATTACTAGGATTGCAAAGCAGCCAGCAGAGAAGAACAATGGATCCTGGAAGTCCAGGAATAAGTAAAGTCTAAATATTTAGAGCAAAAGGTACCAGGGAGGGGTGTTTGGCTGGGTTTTGAAAGCCAGTTGGATAGGAGCATCTCAGATGGTCCCCTGAAATGTACAGGACACCCCTCAAAATAATGCAACCCTCCTCCCACTTCCTTCTTTGACGACACTGCTCTTTTTAACAAGGTTATGTTATCCTTGTTTTTTTTTTCCAAGAGAGATAGTAAAAGGCAGAGGGTCTGATTTGTCTGGGTTGAGGGACTTTGCTAATCGTTAACAGATAACGCCTAAGGCAACAATCAGGGAAAAGGCTTTTAGGTGTTTTTTTTAAACATTTGTACAATGAAAGGGGAGTGGCCAGTTCTCCCAGTTCAGGTTTTTTTTCCTGGTTTGGTATGCTTGTAGCAAACAGCCTGTTCTAAGCTTTTGGAAAAAGAAAGCTGCTGGGAAGGCTCCCTGATTCAACATATATTTCTGACTGATCCTCTCTCTCTCTCTCTAACATCTGTCCTGTAAGAACCTGTGGTTGAATTTACCTTTCTTTGCCAAGGGATGTATTTATGGGGAGGTTGCAGGAAATTGGAGCAAGATCATTAAGTTGCGATAGAGTCCGTTGGGTTATCAGATAGGTTAAGTTATTCTATACTCTGTTTTCTTTTATTCGTGTTTCATTTGGAGGTGTGAAAATAAATGGTTTGACCAGCTGCGTTGCTCCTGGAATATCCACCTAATGTCTGCCTCAAACACCTAAAAAGTTAGGGCCTGGTCTACCTGCTTAAAATGTTTTGAGAGCGTCTCGCCTGGTTGATAACACTGCACACCATTTACACAAGGTTATTTAAAGAATGGCCATTTAAAATTCAGTTGTCTCAATTGGCTTATTAACTGTTGTATGAGTAATGGCTTTAAAAGGATCAATGTTGCAAACCAGATTGTCATTGGTGAAAAATCAAGAAGTCTAGTTTTAGTTTCTGATGCAGTCAGAGACATCGCCTCTCACTCTTATTTATATCCAGCTTGCCAATGTAGCTTATATTAATTACCATTGTGCTATTAACTGAATTTTGTCATTAGGAAACATGCCTGTTCTTCTCAAGGTTCCCAAGCTGTTCATCCTCTGCTACTGTTAACTGAACAGGCCCTTCGTTCCAATACAGAAAGGACAACTTGACAAAATTCTACTCCAATCACAAAGTGCCAGTTGTTGGTTGCAGAATTGTTTAATGTGGTGATCAGCAGTCAGATTATTGCTGAAATATCTCAAGGTAACAATTCACATTGGAAAACAAATCTGGAGAAAACTGAGTTTGCCACTTTAAGAACAATATCACTTTAAAAATATTTGCTCAGTCAGTCGGCAGCTGCAAAAGTTAAAGCCTGTAAGCACTCTGCAGATCTCATGAAAGGAATAGCAGGTCACTAACAGTATTCCAGGCTTTAAACTTCACTTCAGTGCTAGTCAGAGTACAGTGAAAGAAAGGCTAATAAGAGACAAAAATATTAGTCACACTTGGCAGTTACAGAGTCTTGCGAGAAGAACGACCTGTAGAGAAATATCTGACTCAAAATATGGCTGGGAATCAACCACTTCAGAGCTCTGGGAATAAAGTTAAAAATCCCTGCAGGTGAGGAGAACAAATAATACTTAAATAAATAATAACACAAAAGACAGAAGGATAGAAAGTACAAATGAGCACTTACTGTTCACTGAGAACATTGCTGCTATTATGAGTGCACTCGACAAGGTACGGCTACAGTCGTGAAGCCAAAAGCCACTGACTGGATTAATACTGAGGTCACAGCATCAGGAACATTGCAGATCTGACTGAGAGTGATGAAAGGATAATTTGGAAAATTTAGATGCTACTTCTGACTTTATCAGTCACTCTATTTTAAGACCTTGGTAAAATTGGAAGAAACATAATTTAAACTAGGTATTAGGTGGGAAGATTTATGAAGCTACAGAAGTTGATTTGAAAAACTGGGGACAGGGTTGTGCATTAGGTCATGAAAGGCAGGAAAGCATCTATACTGCGCATAGAAAAGTCGGAAAGTCCATCCAAGCTGCAGAAGTAGGAAAACATTCATTTCATTCTGAAAAGGTGGTAAAATCCCCAAGCACAGAGATAATGTTGCTATGTTACAGAACTTAAATGTTTAAAAGTGCCATAGAATTTATTTATCAAAACAAAAGAAAGCAAGAACAAGAATAAAGCATTGCTGTAAAACAGAAATATAAAGCTCGACAAGAATTAAACCATTATTGAGATGTTATAAATTTAAAACAGTTTTAGATTAGTGAACATAGATAATCACATAAAGAAGAAATGGCAGCAGAAATTTTACTGCAAAAAATTAATATCAGCAATGAGGCAAAGAGAACACAGGTTTGACAGCTTGGAGAAAACAGTTCTTAAAATAAAAAATACACTTGCACATCAAAATTAAATCTGAACCTGAAAAAGTAAGTGCACTCTTGATTCAATATTACCTACAGCTAATGTTATAAATGGCCAAAATATAAAATAAGACACGGATGTTTTTGAAGAATTCTGAGCAGCTTTTGATAATTATTTTGATCTGCACACAAATAAAACTTTTGAAAGGGTAAATTTTAACAGAAAAATTAAGTGTCCATGGAAATCTGCAGATAATTTCATTAATTACCTCTGCACATTAATAGAAATGAGTAAAAGTGGAGCTTTAAATCATCATTCATAAAAGACAGAATTGCTACTGAAATTATTGATGTGTCTTTGTCAGATTTGTCACAAGTTAAACACATTAGCATAGATACAAGATTGGCTGGCTAACAGGAAGCAGGAAATAAGCAAAGTGGTCTACTACAGAGATTAGTGTTCGCAATTTCAGCTTTTGTAAGTTATATTTGCCAAACCTGACAATTTTAAAATAGATAGGAAATTAAGTTGTGAAGATGACATAAGAAGACCACACCGGAAAAGGAGTTGGTCACTCAACCTATCAATTCAGTAAGGTTGTGGCTGATCAAACACTTCAATATTTTTACACATACCCTGTGTGAGAGCAAATAGTCCAAGACTCTGCACCTTTTTGACTGAACATGAAATTTCTGAGCATCTCTCAAGATGACACAGTGATTCCGCAAGAGAGTAACAATCTATTTAATTTTCCTCCCCCAATGTGAGATGTGTTACCCAAACTGACTCTTAGCCCCTTATTTTCAGTTTTAAATGGAGATTAATGTCACATGTGATTATTGTTATCACTTTGTCATAAGCGCTCAATATGGCTTGTATATATTACACACCTCTGGAGCAGGTGGGACTTAAATCTGGGCCTCATCGTTCAGAGAGGGGGCATTGCCATTGCATCACAAAAACCCTCATATTTGATTCTGTATAATTTGCCCCACATTGTGATTAATTTTAGAGGGCCTGCAAACCAGGAGGTCAACATGGAAATGGAGGTCCAAACAAGCTAAGTAAGGCTCCGGCAAGGTGATCAGTCAGTGTGCTCACCCCATCCACTCATTCACCCTTCAACTCCTTCTGACAGCCTCAAAATGGAGGTTGGACAGGAAGTGGCCTGGAAGTGACCAGCAATTGACACTATAAGGTGCCTCAATTTGGCCAGGAGCAAGTAAGCCACACTAATGTTGCCTACCTCCTCTAAAATTATGGATTAGTCAGGGAAAGGTGGGAGGACCTCCTCCCCATCTGAAAACCACTGTTGGGGGACCATAACAGTTTGTGCATCGTGTTTTTTGTGTGCAAATGTGATAAACTTTGCAAATATCTACATCACATTTCGTAATACGGTATCTTACAATTTAGGTTACAAGTTTGGTTTGCCATGTGTGAAACTCATTGGCTCCTTTTTATGCAATTATCTTGTGGCCAGACAGTTGCTTCACATCCCTCAGTGAGTTTGATTATCATCTGTCTAAATCTCTAAGTAAACTAAACAAACTTTCATTACTTCAAAATGGCATTTGGAAACCAAACTTAATTTATAGCAGATGCAAATATTATTCAACTCATTTGTTTTCAAATGTTAAGCTGAGGAATTTTCTACCTTCAGGTGTTATTGTGAATCTTGTACATATGTTTCCAAAGAAAACATGATTCTGTCAAATGTTCTCCAGCAGATTCTTTCCAGGTTTGAGACCATCCAGCTCTGGGAATTCAAACTAAATGCTGCTTAACAGCAATCCAAAGACTAATTTCTGAATTTCACAGAACAGTTGGCATATTCTTACTTTTCAGTTGGAAACACCAGGTCCAACATCTTACTCTGTCAGCTTCTTCCACCTGCAGCTAATTGCTGAATTCATTAGCCCAGCTGTCATACTGTGCCAATTATTCTGATAAAAGCAAGGATTGCACACTATGATAGCATACCCTGGGGAGGTGGTACCATCTCTAGAGTATTAATTCTGAGACTCAGGTAATGTTCCACAGATCTGAGTTTGAATCCCGCTGTAGCAGATGGTGAAATTTGAATTCAATAAAAATGTGGAATTCAGAGTGTCAGTGATGATCATGAAACGTTTGTTGATTGTCAGAAAAATACATCTGGTTCACTGATGTCTTTAGGAAAGGAAACTGCCATCCTTACCTTGTCTGACCTACATATGACTCCAGACTCATAATAATGTAGTTGACTCCTAACTGTCTTCAGGACAATGAGGGACAGACAATAAATGCTGGTCTGTCCAACAGCAAAATCCTGTGTACAGTAACAAAGCTGGTCCCTTTTTTCTAAAAGCCGTTCCTCTTCTCAAGGATACTGTATCCTTGATTTTTTTCAGAGGGGTTGTAAATGGGCTGGGCTAATTTGGTATAGAGATGAAAAGGATTTTGAGAGGCCTTTTGTTTAGATGTAAACAGATGAGACTTCGGGCCAAAGTCGTCATGTTTTACAAGTGACCTGTATAATGAAAGGGGAGTGATTTGCTCTCTAGATGAGCAGTTCAGTCTAGAACTAGATGGGAGTTCAACAGTAAGCTGTGTGGAAACAGGCTCTCTCTCCTTCTGCCCTTCTAACTTCAACCTCTAAATATTTGTTCCTTTTTTAATTTTTTTTAAGGAGGTTTGCTTATTGGGACTGGTGTGTATAATCAGAACAGCATAATTAAGTCTAGTTTGGATAGACTGAGTTCTCTAGTGATTCTTTATTCTGTCCTTTGTGTTTCATTGTGTAATTTTGTGAATACATTTTTGTCTGTTTTAAAATCTGGTAGTCAACCTCGCTAATTTACTCTGAGTAATTTTCACTGTACACTTACCGAAACAATTTGCAAAGTTATGGTCTGGGTTGCCTGCTTGAGAATGTTTTGAGTGGTCTGGCCTAGTCCATAACAGTATGAATGAATAAAAAAAGTGTCTTCATAATCTGGACATTATTTTCTGCAGTTTCTCATGCTAAATTTAAATATGTTTATATCTTGAATAGAAGCTGCAGAATCTTGGGGTCAAGTAGACTATAAATACACCAAAATTACCATTCACTATCGATAGTACTTTTTATAAATAACATTGATTATCCTTCACTGTATTTCATAAATCAAGATTTTGATTCAATGTTCACAGCTTGTGGATTTATCCAGCATCATTCTGTTTACATCCTCCATCTGTAATCTGCAAGTCAAAAATGCCATGGCTCATGTTTTTACCAAGAATAAGACTCAGATGCTCATCACACCTGGTTTTTCCAAGTTTCACCATCTTACCATGAACCAGAAAACTAAGATTGTTTCCTTAGAAATCCTTCACCTTATTCTTGCATATAATTTCAAACTCTTCCATTATTATCATCTTGCATTCACCCTTTGTTCCTTCAAGTCCCTTGACTGCTGCTCCTTCATCATGTACCTATCTTTTGGAACTTTCTCAGCATCTCCATTTGCCATCTCCTTCCCAGCTTTAAAATGTTTCTTTTGTTGCTTTTGCTCATTCTTGTCCCTCTTTGTTCTTTCCTTCTTTTCTCTCTCTTGCTTAGTATCATCTTATTATCCATTGTCTACAACACTTTCCAACTTCCCTCTGTTTGGTTAAGTGCTGCAAAAGTACAGGTTCTAATGAAACTAAAAGCATTTAATGAACTGTGACTTCTTGGAATATGGATTTAATTATTCACCATTTGTTCCTTTTTAATACTATTGGCTGTTGGGCAATAATCTTCTCCCTTAAAAGTCTGCACAGGTTCCTTTAGATTCCATTTTCAGTGCTCTTCAATAATCATAATTCAAGTACATCCTGATAACAAGCAAAATAGTACAACAAAGTACTTTATTTAACTGAATTTATCCTTTAATATGATAGTATTACTAATAAAAACTAAACAATGGAACTTGAGAACTGTTTTCAATGTCTTGTTCATGCACTGCTTGGATAACCTGGACAGAAGAAGCCTTCCTAAATATTTGCGACCAGGTTACATCCAAGGAAATAGGAACAGAAGGTTATGTGAGCCAATTTGTCACTAACAGAGCTCATGACTCTGCCATCATGTGTTTGACCATTTGCCTTCTTTTAAATAGAAAGCCTTTAATACAATTGGCAGAGATGACACAAGCTAAAATTACCACTGGCTAGATGAAGTAGTCATAGTTAATTTTAAAGATAGGATAGTTTAGGATATTTAGTTAAAATGAACATATTCTGAAATTAGAAAATAAAACTTGCAAGATCATTGTTTTAAAAAATGATCCCATTGTTTGTATAGAGGTTTTTCCTTATTCAAACACACAACACAAATGCCACTGATGATGACAAGAAAAAGAGGGGGAAAAAAATTAAAGATAAAAGGCATTTGGATGGGTACATGAACAGAAAGGGTTTGGAGGGATATGGGCTGGGTGCTGGCAGGTGAGACTAGATTGGGTTGGGATATCTGCTCGGCATGGATGGGTTGGAGCGAAGGGTCTGTTTCCATGCTGTACATCTCTATGATTCTATTACTGAATGAGGGATCATTTGAGACACAAAAAGTATCATTTCAAATGGAGTCAGCCACATAATTTTCTAAATCTGTCATTAATCTATCTGATTTACTTATGGTATCTAGAAAATAATGAAGTCAGAAGAACTGCAGTTTTCCATAATTCTAGAGATTATTCCAGTCACATCATTTTATCTTGCTTCCTGCTTTCCTTCATTAGAAATCTGTGCCAGAAGCCATTTTAAAATGCATTCACAAGATTATCCTTAAGAACAAATGAAACCGATAAATCATTTTGATGCTATATATTCAATTGACACTCAAAGCCTCAGAAAATGGCCCTTCACCAATTGAAGAAATTTATATTATCGCGCTAATATTGCTAAAGTGTACTGGATGAAGTGAATTATTTCAGTTTGATGCAAATCATTTAGAAATTAGGTGTAACACACTTGATTTAGATTGGTTTGCAAGACAGATCATGGGGATATACTAAGTCATGGGTAAAGAAATATATTACTTTTGCTTTGGTGCAATGATAAGTGTGATGTACGGCACTCATCTGCAGATGCACTTTTCTTGTTCTTGCTGGCTGTGGCTTGTGGAGTTAGAGGAATTACTAACTGTCGGTTTGATGCAAGCGTAGAAAACAAAACCAGGCAACTCATCAACACTTCACTGTTGAATACAAATTGTCAACCACACAATCACACATAGTCAGATGAGAAATCATTTATGCGATCATGAGCTTTTTTAGCTTTCACTCATTGTCCTGTTCCACCTAAATTTGGTGACTCAGTGAATCATTTATCTAGGATCTGGATGTTACATGCCCCTGCTGTTTCAGCAGTGGTGTGTATGTAACATAGGATGGGTGCCTACTCTACCAATTTTCCATCTATTCATGAGCTCATCCATATAATACAAAGTGTGGGTCGTCACCAGAATCAGCAGCCTATCCATTATACATAAGTAACTAAGTAAGGGTCAATTCAGCTTTTGCGCTGTCCATTACATTAAATGGTTGGTGTGGATAATTGAATATAGGCATCCACATACAGTAATGTTCTGCACTAGGACTATGATTAGGGCTATAAACTAAAAGAAGGGATGGAGAGGATTAGGAGAGGTTTATGTTGGAAGGAAGTTTAGAAATCTAAAAGGAAAAGTCAATACCACAGAGTGCTCCAGCAATTTAAGTCCAGATGAGCAAAGTAGGACACAGGGAGGCACACAAAGTTTATAATTTATTTTATGTAATGTGAGCATTGTTGTCAATCTCAAATTAGTCTTTGAGGTCAGATAAGTGTCAACCACATTGCTGTAAGCCCAGAGTCACAAATAGCACACACATGGTAAGGATGGTAAATTTCCTGCCTTAAAAGGCATTAGTGAATCGGAAGGATATTTTATGACAACCTACGGTTATTTCAAGATCACTATTAATGAAATTAGCTTTCATCCTGGATATTCTTTGTTTAATTAATTGAATTTAAATTCTATTAGCGTCTGTGGTGGGATGTGAACCCTTGTCCACACAGCATCCACTTGGACCTCTGAATTATCAATCCAGTGACTCCATCACAATGAGCCCGAGAGTTAATAGTGCATTAGTAAATAAGTTCGATCACAAAAATAGTAGCAAGTATTTTTGAAAGTTCTTGCTTAACATCATTAATTCATTCATGGAAAACACAACATTATGCAAAGTATCATTAATGCAAATTCATTTCCTGCTTTTGAACTGATATCACATGATGCCTTGAACTGATTTTAAAGAAACATTTATAAATCAAAGTTCAGACACAACATTTCTGACCTGAGTCAGGTTTCTGAGAAGAAAATAACCAAAACATCTGAGCTAGCTAAAGAGCATTTGAAAAGTTCTCAATAATCAATGAAAACTACAGGAGATATTAAGGCCAAAACTTGGTATTTTGTTGTGGAGAAAAGCTGTTAGTATTGTACATTGTCTCTGGGGAACCAGTAAAAGCAAGTTGTGACTGAATCTTATTAAACAGAAAATAAACTCGATGTGAATTATACAACGTAGAGCAGACATGAGATAAAATCAATGTGTGTGTCATGTTAATATATTAAGATGATTCTATGACTGGGAGGATAGACAGAACAGTAACACATTTACAGTGGTGAAAGAAATAAGGAGTGAAATAAAAATAACAGGACAATTTCAGAACGAAACAGAAATTGCAATTTCTAAAGTTGATCCTTAACTAATCAAATTGAATAATAATTGGAAGTGCTTAAATTAGGGAGAATTTTTTGCTATCTCCCATAATTCTAACAATCACTACAAAATCCATTACAGACTCATGAATTGATTCGTGTAAATAGGCCAGGAAAAACATCTTTGGCTGTTCATGGTGGTAAAATAAGGAGTGTGTCACTCACAAAAGGAAAAGATTGATAGACTCAATTCAGAGAAATAAGCTCAAATGGAAGAGGTGGCATGGTGGCTCAATGGTGAGCACTGCTGCCTCACAATGCCAGGACCTGGGTTTGATTCCTGTCTTGGGTGACTGTGTGGAGGTTGCGTGTTCTCCCCATTTCTGCGTGGGTTTTCTTCAGGTGCTCTGGTTTCCTCCCACAATCCAAAGATGTACAGGTTAGGTGAATTGGCCATGCTAAATTGCCCATAGTGTTAGGTGCATTAGTCAGGGGTAAATATAGGGTAGGGGAATAGGCCTGGGTGGGTTACTCTTCAGAGGGTCGGTGTGGACTTGTTGGGCCAAATAGCCTGTTTCCATACTGTAGGGAATCTAGTAGAAAGAAATTGAGTTTATGATGGACAATGATCTTATTGTACCAACATGATGGTATGAGAAGGTTTTATAGAATCATAGAGTCATAGAGATGTACAGCATGGAAACAGACCCTTCGGTCCAACCCATCCACGCCAACCAGATATCACAACCCAATCTAGTCCCACCTGCGAGCACCCGGCCCATATCCCTCCAAAACCTTCTTATTCATATACCCATCCAAATGACTCTTAAATGTTGCAATTGTACCAGCCTCCACCACATCCTCTGGCAGCTCATTCCATACACGTACCACCCTCTGCATGAAAAAGTTGCCCCTTAGGTCTCTTTTATATCTTTCCCCTCTCACCCTAAACCTATGCCCTCTAGTTCTGGACTCCCTGACCCCAGGGAAAAGACTTTGCCTATTTATCATATCTATGCCCTTCATAATTTTGTAAACCTCTATAAGGTCACCCCTCAGCCTCCGACGCTCCAGGGAAAACAGTCCCAGCCTGTGCAGCCTCTCCCTGTAGCTCAGATCCTACAACCCTGGCAACATCCTTGTAAATCTTTTCTGAACCCTTTCAAGTTTCACAACATCTTTCAAAAGAAAGGAGATCAGAATTGCACGCAATATTCCAACAGTGTCCTAACCAATGTCCTGTACAGCCGCAACATGACCTCCCAACTCCTGTACTCAATACTCCCTGACCAATAAAGGAAAGCATACCGAACGCCTTCTTCACTATCCTATCTACCTGCGACTGCACTTTCAAGGAGCTATGAACCTGCACTCCAAAGTCTCTTTGTTCAGCAACACTCCCTAGGACCTTACAATTAAGTGTATAAGTCCTGCTAAGATTTGCTTTTCCAAAATGCAGCACCTCGCATTTATCTGAATTAAACTCTATCTGCCACTTCTCAGCCCATTGGCCCATCTGGTCCAGATCCTGTTGTAATCTGAGGTAACTCTCTTCGCTTTACACTACACCTCCAATTTTGGTGTCATCTGCAAACTTACTAACTATAGCTCTTATGCTCACATCCAAATCATTTATGTAAATGACAAAAAGAGGACCCAGCACCCTTGTGGCACTCCACTGGTCACAGGCCTCCAGTCTGAAAAACAACCCTCCACCAACACCCTCTGTCTTCTACCTTTGAGCCAGTTCTGTATCCAAATGGCTAGTTCTCCCTGTATTCCATGAGATCTAACCTTGATAATCAGTTTCCCATGGGGAACCTTGTCGAACGCCTTACTGAAGTCCATATACTGCTCTGCCATCATCAATCTTCTTTGTTACTTTTTCAAAAAACTCAACCAAGTGTGTGAGACATGATTTCCCACGCACAAAGCCATGTTGACTATCCCGAATCAGTCCTTGCCTTTCCAAATGCATGTACATCCTATCCCTCAAGATTCCCTCCAACAACTTGCCCATCACCGAGGTCAGGCTCACCGGTCTATAGTTCCATGGCTTGTCTATACCGCCCTTCTTAAACAGTAGCACCACGTTTGCCAACCTCCAGTCTTCCAGCACCTCACCTGTGACTACCAATGGTACAAATATCTCAGCAAGAGGCCCAGCATTCACTTCTCTAGCTTCCCACAGAGTTCTCGGGTACAACTGATCAGGTCCTGGGGATTTATCCACCTTTAACCGTTTCAAGACATCCAGCACTTCCTCCTCTGTAATCTGGACATTTTGCAAGATGTCATCATCTATTCCCCTACAGTCTATATCTTCCATATCCTTTTCCACAGTAAATACTGATGCAAAGTATTCATTTAGTATCTCCCCAAATTTCTGTGGCTCCACACAAAGGCCACCTTGCTGATCTTTGAGGGGCCCTATTCTTTCCCTAGTTACCCTTTTGTCCTTAATATATTTGTAAAGATCCTTTGGATTCTCCTTAATTCTATTTGTCAAAGCTATCCCATGTCCCTGTTTCGCCCTCCTGATTTCCCTCTTAAGTATACTCCTACTTTCTTTATACTCTTCTAAGGATTCACTCGATCTATCCTGTCTATATAGTCATCCAACATTCCCTATACCTACCAGCCTTCCCTTTCACCCTGACAGGAATATACTTCCTCTGGATTCTTGTCATCTCATTTTGGAAGGCTTCCCATTTTCCAGCCGTCCTTTCACCTGCGAACATCTGCCTCCAAATCAGCTTTCAAAAGTTCTTGCCTAATACCGTCAAAATTGGCCTTTCTCCAATTTAGAACTTCAACTTTTAGATCTGGTCTATCCTTTTCCATCACTATTTTAAATCGAATAGAATTATGGTTGCTTTACTGAAAGTTTGTTTTGAATATCAGCACTGTCATGGCTCCTTTCACAAACGTATGAAAGAAAGGCAAGAAATTTGAATTTGGACAAAGAAAAGTCAATGTGTCTTTGTGTAAGTACTTTGTTGATTTCATTTGAATGTTTAATGACTGACCACCATGTTTACTAAAATACAAATATTAAACTTATGATCTCTTCAAGCCAGATTTCACTCTGGGATCTGATTTGTCTAACATTACCATCAACTGGGATTATGATAATCCAGAAATAGTCAAAAACTATTTTGCTATAAATTAAACTAGGCTATCAATAATTTTTAAAGTTATGAACAAGCACTATACAGGCTTGGAAATAAATGCTATCTTATTAAACTCTGTCAGATATACAATATTTGCATCATTTTTCTCAAGCGCTGCAGTGATCATAATTAAGGTTCCTTTAACAAGGATGCAACAAGCCAATTACTGGTAAATTTTCTGTAGTTCTTGAATTTAATTTAAGGCATTTTAGGTCTGCAGAGAGAAAAAAAACGTTTCAGTACACTATTCCTACTGGATCATTTACCACACGAAAACTAATTCAGCACACTGTGGCTCCACAGTGAGATTTCCAGTTAAGTAGCAAGGTGCTGAAGGAATATGGAAGAAAAGTGCCAATTTTGTGGTATCTATATTAACTGGGGTGATAAACTCCTGTAATATCTTTAGCTAGTCTGAGCACATATATGGTGGCCATGTTAGCACCTGAATATATTCAGAGTGCACACTGCTATGGATGTTAATGGTTCAATAAAGTAGATTCTTATTACCATTTTCCAGCATGCTCTGGCTAGCAGTGAATGTGCTGAAAATAATTTGTGAGTGATGTATAAGCGGAGCCAATGTACTTTGCCGTTTCTACCACATCTTGTTGGCATGTGGTTGGGTAATTGCTGATGGGTTTTACTGTTGACCCATAAACAGTGGACATTGATCCCATGGATAATATTGGATTGCATCGTAGGTATCAAAACCTCGCCATTATGGTCAAATGGGGGTCAGATAGTTGTGAGGAACAGTCACTTGGTTTGGTTTTCCTTATGTGTGGTGCTGGAAAAGCGCAGCAGGCCAGGCAGCATTCGAGGAGCAGGAGAATCGACATTCATCCCATAAGTCCTTCTTCAGGAATGAAGCTGGTGTGCCAAGCGGGCTGAGATAAAAGGTGGGGGGGGGGGGAGGGAATTTGAGGGAGGGACGCTGGGAATACAATAGGTGGAAGGAGGTGAGGGTGAGGGTGATAGGCCGGAGAGGGGGTGGGGGCGGAGAGGTCGGGAAGAAGATTGCAGGTCAAGAGGGCGGTGCTGAATCCGGAGGTTGGGACTGAGATAAGGTGGAGGGAGGGGAAATGAGGAAGCTGGAGAAATCTACATTCATCCCATGTGGTTGGAGGGTTCCTAGGTGGAAGATGAGGCGCTCTTCCTCCAGGCGTCATGTGGCCAGGGTCTGGCGATGGAGGAGGCCAAGGACCTACATATCCTTGGCGGAGTGGGAGGGGGAGTTAAAGTGTTCAGCCACGGGAGGGTTGGGTTGGTTGGTGCGGGTGTCCCAGAGATGTTCTCTGAAATGTTCCACCCCGACCTCAAATTTACCTGGACCGTCTCAGACTCCTCCCTCCCCTTCCTAGACCTCTCCATTTCTATCTCGGGTGACCGACTCAACACAGACATTTACTACAAACCGACCGACTCCCACAGCTACCTAGATTACACCTCCTCCCACCCTGCCCCCTGTAAAAATGCCATCCCATATTCCCAATTCCTTCGTCTCCGCCGCATCTGCTCTCAGGAGGACCAATTCCAATACCGAACAACCCAAATGGCCTCCTTCTTCAAAACCGCCATTTCCCCTCAGACGTGGTCGACGACGCTCTCCACCGCATCTCCTCCACTTCCTGCACCTCTGCCCTTGAACCCCGCCCCTCCAATCGCCACCAGGACAGAACCCCACTGGTCCTCACCTACCACCCCACCAACCTCCGGATACATCGTATCATCCTCCATCATTTCTGCCACCTCCAAACAGACCCCACCACCAGGGATATATTTCCCTCCCCACCCCCATCAGCATTCCGGAGAGACCACTCCCTCCGCGACTCCCTCGTCAGGTCCACACCCCCCACCAACACAACCTCCACTCCCTGCACCTTCCCCTGCAACCGCAAGAAGTGCAAAACTTGCGCCCACACCTCCCCCCACACCTCCCTCCAAGGTCCCAATGGATCCTTCCATATCTGTCGCAAATTCACCTGCACCTCCACACACATCATTTACTGTATCCGCTGCACCTAATGTGGTCTCCTCTACTTTGGGGAGACAGATCGCCTACTAGCGGAATGTTTCAGGGAACATCTCTGGGACACCCGCACCAACCAACCCAACCGCCCCGTGGCTGAACACTTTAACTCCCCCTCCCACTCCGCCAAGGACATGCAGGTCCTTGGCCTCCTCCATCGCCAGACCCTGGCCACATGACACCTGGAGGAAGAGCGCCTCATCTTCCGCCTCGGAACCCTCCAACCACACGGGATGAATGTAGATTTCTCCAGCTTCCTCATTTCCCCTCCCCCCACCTTATCTCAGCCCCAAACCCCGGATTCAGCACCGCCCTCTTGACCTGCAGTCTTCTTCCTGACTTCTCCGCCCCCACCCCCTCTCCGGCCTATCACCCTCACCTTTTTCCACCTATTGTATTCCCAGCGCCCCTCCCCCAAACTCCCCCCCCCCCCCCCCCCCCCCACCCCACCTTTTATCTCAGCCCGCTTGGCATACCAGCCTCATTCCTGAAGAAGGGCTTATGCCCGAAATGTCGATTCTCCTGCTCCTCGGATGCTGCCTGGCCTGCTGCGCTTTTCCAGCACCACACTTTTCAACTCCGGTCTCCAGCATCTGCAGTCACTTTCTCCTTCTTGGTTTCCCTTATGTTGGCTGATTAAAGGCATGGGAAAAAAAACTCCCAGAATGGCAAACTGACTCTGAAAATTGGAAACTCAACACAAGGATCTCCAAGACTCAGAACTTGTCAGGCTCTCATTTCAGATCAATGAGGGAGAGGATGCCCAAAGATAGAGGCCCCTTTTCTCGGACCTTTCTATCAAATTTTTAAAAATTGACCTCACAGCAGCTGAGTCACCATCGTGAAGAAGGAACCTCTTGGTAGGTTGGCCTATAGCTGCAGCTGAAGCAGGGAGGCAGAGGCAGTCTACTAAGTCTACCTGAGCACCATCTCCCCAGTCCACTGCTGCGTGTCAATGCTCCTGGAGGCTAACTTGAAGATTTCAACGGGCATCTGACAATATGCCTTAATAAGCCATTAATGAAATCATTTGCAAACCCACTGAATGCCCTCCTGTTCCATCATCTTCCCTTCCTTGGGGAAAATAGTATGGAGTGTTGATGAAGATGGAGAACTGACACAGCAGCCAGCAACACAAATTTACATGCCGCCTCGACCAAGATTTTACATTTTATTGTGCCTCATCTCTGCTTTGAGATGATCATACCTTGCAGCTGGAGGCTGTGAAGTTTTCTCAAGGTAACTCCTATGATTTCTCTTACTGATTTCATGGTAGAGAACACATTTAAATTTAATTAACTGCATGAACACGATTCAGCTGTGGTAGATGATCAGTTTTGCCATTTCCATTCTGTTTTTATCATGTGCAGCACATCATGTTATGTTCATTATTAGTTGTTCCCATAAATTCTACACCACTGAGGTGGTTAAATTGAATTATTGCAACTAATTTCTGCTTACATGTCCTAACACACCGTTGTTGATAGTTGGAACAGTTTTTTGGTATCAGGATGTATCTTTGTATAATTGTATGAAGTGTACTAACATGGATAAGTAAAAATATTGCTACTTTACGCATCAATTGTGACTTCACAATAATTTAGTAGATGGATGCAAACTTCTGCTACTCTTTAGTTATGAACATATGTTGCTGAAGGCACCACAGTAGTTAGTCACTGAAAACAAAATTACCATTTTTACTCAATCTTCACTTCATATCTGACATTTTAAGGTTCCACTTATTTTTCTGGTTTACAGCTTCGTGGGAACATAAGACAAGGTCTAGAGCAAGTCTATTTTTCTCCTTGGGTCAACAAACGGTGTTAAAGCAGCTTCAGTGTTGCTATGACAACAGCTTCTGTTAATCTGTCACTGTCTCATTGTATCTTTGAGTCTTATGAGTTGAACCTAAGTTGAAATAACATAACTTGAAATTTATACTGTTAAAACCAACATGAGGAGTAAAAGGTCATTAATCAGCTGTTTCAATTAAGAGGAGTGTTATGTTGGTTCAATGCAACTGTCTCACAGTAACTGATTTATGTATCCCTACTGCTCCACTTTACACTACAGAACAGGCTGATAGACAAGCAATTTAAAAAAAAAAAACATGTTCATTGGCCATTTGAGGCCTGCCTGACTCGATTTCCAAGTGACCCTCAAAATACCAGTCAGTGAGGGGAACAAGCAGGAGCTTGTATACATTTTACAATAAGAGTCCTATGCTGGTGCAGCATCTCAATGTAATATTCATGGGCCAATAAACTGGCAGGGTAACAGAGTGACAGAGAAGTGAATCAGGTTTTTGCAATCTATACATGACTTCCTTCTGACCCAATATGTAAGAAGTCTCTCAAGGCGTGTACTGCTGTTTGTCCCAGTAGCTCTCCATGTTAATACCAATGACATGAGTGGAAGAAGAGGGATGAAGCCCTGAAGGCAGATTTTCATGAGTTGGGAAAGAGCTTAAAAACCAGGACCTCAAAAGCAGTAATTTCATGATTATGTCCAGCCCCATGTGCCAGTGAAAATAGAAATTGTAAAACTGAGTGATTTGAATATGGTGAAGGTGGGAGGGCTTCAAATTCCTAAGCACTGAGACCAGTTCTGGGTCAGGTAGGACCTGTGCAAGAGGAATAGGTTGCATCTTAATAGGACTAGGACAAATATTCTCTCAGGTAGATTCACTGCCCGTGTGTGTGGGGTAGCAGGATTGTAAACTAGTGTGGTAAGGGCACGGAATACTCAAAGGGAGCAAAGATAGGAAAGCAAAATGAGGAACAGGAAGTAGAAACATCGTAAACAAAACTGAAAGACAAAGGAAGCAAAAGTAAGCATTAAACAGGATCAGAATAAAGGCACATTACCTGAATAAATGCAGCATTTGCAACAAGGTTGAAGGTAAAATGGTACAAACGGATGTAAATAGATTTGATTTAATTGCCATTACAGACATGTGACTGCAGGGTGATAAAGGCTGGGAAGTGAAAATTCAAGGATCTTTGTAATTTATGAAGAAAAAGGAGAAAGGAAAAGGAGGTAGGTTAGTACATTTACTAAAGGTCAAGATCAGTACCTTGGTTAGATTTAAGGATCAAGATGTAGAATCAGTTTGGGTAGGGCTGAGGAACAGCAGGGTGCAGCAAAGATTGGCAGGAAGTGTTTATAAGATGTCAAATAGTCATAGTATTGATGGGCTTGGCATAACTCAGATAATTAGAGATATATGTCACTTGCTAGCATTGTACAAATGGCTGACTTTAGTTTACATATAGACTGGGTAAACCTGATCTTCACCGAATTCCTGGAGTGTGTACAAGATGGATTTCTGGAGCAATGAACTGAAGAATCAATTGGGGACTGATGAGACAACTCACTGGGATAGTACACAGAAAATCAAGTGCTATTATTCCTGGAGTTTCCACAAATGTGAAACCTTGACTGAACTGCTGAATTGTACAATTCTATCTAACTGTCTAATTCGTGTTAAAAACACACACTATTTATTGTAATCAAAATCACTCAGTTTTACAATTTCTATTTTCACTGGTGCATGCGACTGGGAGTAATCATGATATTACTGCTTTTGAGGTCCTGGTTTTTAATCTCTTTCCTAGCTCATGAAAATCTGCCTTCAGGGCTTCATTCCTCTTCCCATTTATGTCACTGGTATTAACCAACAGCAGAAAGAAATATGAATTTCTAACTTACAACTCCGTAACATACACCTCACCCTTTTAAAAATTCCCATTCAGAGAAAAACAGACTCTCAAAGAAACAAGACAAGCTATTCAAGGTGGAAAAAATGAAAAACATGGAGAAATAGTTTTGATAACATCAATCAGGATAGGTGATGTGAGACATTTTGTTTCAGTTCCTTCTGCTCCCTTGCAATTTTTTGCTGATGAGATAAGGTTGATTGCATACCAATACTGTATTTCATTGACTGATTCAAAATTTTCCCTTTCCAGGGTCTATGAAAGTGATTTTCTCACTGTCCCCTTTTAAAAGGCAATTTTGCAGAGGGAATGGTACACAAGAAAATGATGAATAAGAAAAACTACATGGGGATTCTCTGTTAATTCTCTTCATAGAAGAGGGAGAGGACAGAGACTGAAGTGCTTTCTCTTTGCAGGTGAGATGTTGCTGTTCTATTGTCCGAATAGGATAGCAAACACTTCTCAGGAACAAATGAAATGGTTGTAATTTCTCTCTCTCTCTCTCTCCCTTTGTCTGAAATCAGTTTCAGTGAAAAGGTAGTTCTTGAAAAGTTAACAGGATTGACCATTACCAAATATCTTGGTCTATATGAGCTGCATCCCAGAATGTTGGCTAGCGAACACATTCTTAAACATTCTACATTCCAGAAAGGTGCTTGCAGACTAGAACACTGCAAATATAGCCCCACTGTTTAAGGAGGGAGCAAGAGGGGAGAATCCAGAGCTACAGGTCTGTTAGTCTAAAGTCAGTATTAGGAAAAATGTATGAATCTGTATACCAGGACATCTGGAAAAATAATAATCAAATTTGGCTGAGTCAGTAAGGACTTGTGAACTTAATCTGCAGTATCAACATCATTTCTCCCCAGCACTCCACCCAGCATGCCCCACCCCAACTATTTCACAAATGCTGTTCCTTCCACACATCACATCATCTCTAATGAAGAGTCATCTAGACTCGAAGCGTTAGCTTGCTCTCTCTCCATGGATGCTGCCTGACCCAGTGTGATTTCCAGCATTTTTTGCCTTCAGGACATTTTTCAGCATCTGCAGTAATTTTCTTCTACCTTAATTTCATAACAGGCCAGACTAGATGTGCTGAATGACATACTTCTGTTTTGATGTTCCTATGAACTGTAGCAGATCAGAAGTGTGGGAAAAGATCTAGGAAATAGTGAGTGCAATATTAAAGCATCTGAGCTCATCATTGACAGTGGTACAGATAGGGGGAAAAAACACACACAATATATTTGCTAAAATAGCCAGACATGAGGGAATGCTAAAGAGGATAAGTTAAATAAAAATATTGACTGATAAAACAACATTAAATACTATGCAAAGGAGAAATCTATACAGTTCAGTGGAAACATATTCCAATGAAATTAGGAACACAGTGGATGTGAAAGAAGTGCCCCTTTAATGTAATTGTGATACCATTCACTTCAACCACTGCATATATCCTTACCAATCTTTTAATTTTTCTTTCTAGTTTAGTTTCTTTAGTTCCTTTATAATTTCCTAATAGGGTGATTGGTGATTGTCTTATATCGCTGGCTTCATTTTCTGCTCTTCCCCACTAGAGACAATGTTCTCTCTGTATCCACTCTGTAAAGTTAATACCTTTAAAGATTCCTAATAAGTCATTGGAACAAAGGATCTTCAGAAGAAAATATAATCAGCTTGTCAATCTTTTCACGATATGTATACCCATGCATTTTTGATATCATCTTTGTAAATCTATTCTGTACCCCCTTCAAAGTGTCCATATACTTTTCATATTAAGGTGACCAGAAGAGTGTGTAGTATACTAAACACGATGAAAGTTGAGTACAACTTAACTGTTATGGTTCACGACAGCCCAAGGGCTTTTGAAAATCCAGTAAATCCAATAAATTTGAATCTGCCACATTATCATTGGCTATGCTTGCTTTACGTGATTACTTCCACCACTGGTGATTGCACAATAGTGTGACCATGGTGCCACTGGATCGGGTGTTTACATAAGGAGATGAGCAGCAGAGAATTATGTGAGATAACTCACTAGGGCTTATGGAGAAAAACTGTCCATGCAAATCCCTGAAACGTACCAGATTCTGGTAAAATTGAGCCCTGTCATCTTTAAATCTGCAGATTCATCATAGCACGTACACACATTTCAATAGCTGACTGTCTGGTATCTGCTTGTTCCTAGAGTGACGATCCTTCTCCAAAGAATATTGTTTCCCTAATCAATGATGGCACTGTTGTTGCCGATTACTTTCTGTTGCTAAGGACCGGATGATCTTTGAGACTGCTGCCGTTCTGTCCTATGCGCAATTGGAGAGATTACCTTTTACTGTGCTATTGTTTGCAGTGAAGGATCAGCTTCTCTATCTATCCTTCTATGCTGTCTGTTGCAATGATAGATCTGATTTTTCATATGATTGACGTGACAATTACCTTTTTTTGATCCCAAGTTGTCATGCAGATTGACATTTTGTTGAGAGTGTTGAACAGGTGTACTGTAACTGGCTCTCCAAGGCTCAGCTCTGGCATGACTTAATGGTTTCACTTCGAATTTGTTTGTCACATCTGTTACCACCTCTGGCTTCAATCGCTTTATCACAATTGGAAGAGTGCTTTTCATGCAGCATAGTGTTAGTCTTTGGACTTGATTACTTTCCATACCTTCAATGGCATTTCCACTCAAGGATTACTTGGGGGAGTTACTTGGGGGAGTTACTTGAGACTGTGGGGGAGTTACTTGATTTCTTTATGATTCCTTTAGTGATCTGTCGCTTCAGCCTTTTTGTTTAAATAAGATCAATTACCTGTGGTGTTGAATTTCATAATCCTTTATGAAGTGCCTCAATTTTGTTTATTCATGAATTGAGGGCCTTTCACAATGTTTGGAATTTCATAAAAGATGAAGTGTACTTGTAAGAAGTCTCCAGTCTCTCACTGGAAATCATTGATGCTTGCTGCTTTAAATCCTAGTACTGAGAATAGCAGTCAACTGTGACAAGATAATCAGTTCCTTTGAGGATGAGGATGTTTATTCCAAGATTCATCCATGGTTGTCTGGGATGTAGTGTGTGATGAGCAGCCCTTTCGCTTGCTTAGCTTGGGATTTGTTAAATTTTACTGCATTGGCTGATGTGGTCCTCATATTGCTGATGTTTGGCCAGTAAAACACTTCTCTTGCCTCCCTTGGACCAGACTTAATTCTTTGATGGCTTCTCTGGCTACACTCCTTATTCACCTCCTTAAGGATAATGACTTTATTTTCTTTGAAAAAATGCCATCTTGAAGTATCACTTCATCTCTGCATGTACAATACTCTCTTGCATCAACAGATATGTCCTTAGTGAGTTTTGAGAAGATTTGTAGCTCAGGTTGAGGTTCTGGATGTAAGGTTTGCTCGCTGAGCTGGAAGGTTCATGTTCAGATGTTTTGTCACTATATGAGGTAACATCTTCAGTGAGACTCCGGACGAAGCACGCTGATGATTCCTGCTTTCTATTTATATGTTTTGGTTTCTTTGGTTTGGTGATGTCATTTCCTGTGGAGATGTCATTTCCTATGGTGATGTCACTTCCTGTTTTTTTTTCTCAGGGTGTGGTAAATCAGGTCCAAGTCAATGTGTTTGTTGATAGGGTTCCATTTGGAATGCCTGCTTCTAGGAATTCTCATGCATGTCTCTATTTGGCTTGTCCTAGGACAAACCAAACAGAGAGACACACGAGAATTCCTAGAAACATGGTATTCCAACTGGAACTCTATCAGCAAACACTTTGACTTACTACCTCAATTCTCAATTTTCATCCTCGATACAAATGCAACTGGTTGTACTTGCTGCACAAAGTTTCTCTAACTCCTGTCTCTCTGGAATCACGCAGCAAAGTGACTTCATCATGGGGAATGTTATACCTCCGCATTGGCATTGTCATCACTGGCTGTTTGATTCTAGCGAAAGCTGCTACTTATTTTGTTTTCCATTACCACTGCATGATCTTGTACAGATGTTCACGCTGATAAAAGATTGGGCAAGGACTCTTGTTCAGTAGTTCACTAATCCTACAAGTCATTTCATTGTTTTCACATCTGTTGATTGCTGCATCTCTGCTATAGCTCTTTTTTGAGAAAACTAGACAAAGTATTTTTGATGTTAGTACCTGATCTATGTGCTTGATTTCAAGCATCTTCAACTGCATCTTTCTCTTGTTTAGCTTCAGGTCTGTCTGGCAAGTTCGGTCTGGTAGCGACACAAGGTTCTGATTGTGGTTTGGAATTTTGAAAATTGAGAATGCTAAGACAGAATGTGAAATCTTCCACATTCAGTGAGGAATAAAAGCTCGACATGCTATGGAGGTCATCAGCACAGCATAGACACTGCATCTGAAAGGCAATTATCTTGGTCAAATCATGCAACTTATAGTGCAACTCTCCAGCTGCTGCAGAATATGGTGATGAAAGGGATAGCCGGACAGCATTAAGGAAATATCAGGATGTAGGTTTGCTCGCCGAGCTGGAAGGTTCATGTTCAGACATTTCATTACCATACGATGTAACAATTTCAGTGAGCCTCCGGACGAAGCATTGCTGATGATTCCTACTTTTTGTCTGCAGGAGTAGTCCCAGAAGACTGGAGGATAGCAAATGTGGTTCCCTTGTTCAAAAAGGGGAGTAGGGATAGCCCTAGTAACTATAGGCCGGTGAGTCTCACTTCTGTTGTGGGCAAAGTCTTAGAGAGAATTGTAAGGGATAGGATTTATGCACATCTGGATAGGAATAATGTGATCTAGGATAGTCAGCATGGTTTTGTGAAGGGCAAGTCGTGCCTCACAAACCTTATTGAATTCTTTGAAAAGGTGACGAAGGAGGTTGATGAGGGGAAAGCGGTAGATGTGGTATATATGGATTTTAGTAAGGCGTTTGATAAGGTTCCCCATGGTAGGCTACTGCAGAAAATACGGAGATATGGCATTGAGGGTGAGTTGGAGGTTTGGATTAGGAATTGGCTGGATGGAAGAAGACAGAGGGTAGTAGTTGATGGCAAAGTTTCTTCATGGAGTGCCGTCACTAGCGGTGTTCCGCAAGGATCTGTTTTGGGACCATTGCTGTTTGTCATTTTTATAAATGACCTGGAAGAGGGGTTAGAAGGTTGGGTGAGCAAGTTTGCGGATGATACGAAAGTCGGAGGAGTTGTTGACAGTGAGGAAGCATGTGGCAGGTTACAGCAGGATATAGAGAAGCTGCAGAGCTGGGCAGAAAGGTGGCAGATGGAATTCAATGTAGCTAAGTGCGAGGTGATTCACTTTGGGAAGAATAACAAAAAGATGGGGTACTGGGCTAATGGTCGGATACTTGGTAGTGTGGATGAGCAGAGGGATCTTGGTGTCCATGTACACAGATCTCTGAAAGTTGCCACCCAGGTAAATAGTGCGGTGAGGAAGGCATATTGCGTACTGGCTTTTATTGGTAGAGGAATTGAGTTCCGGAGTCCTGAGGTCATGATGCAGTTGTATAAGACTCTGGTACGGCCGCATCTGGAATATTGTGTGCAGTTTTGGTCGCCATACTATAGGAAGGATGTGGAGGCATTGGAACGGGTGCAGAGGAGGTTTACCAGGATGGTGCCTGGTATGGAAGGAAAATCGTATGAGGAAAGACTGAGGCACTTGGGGCTGTTTTCACTAGAGAAAAGAAGGTTTAGGGGTGACTTGATTGAGGTGTACAAGATGATTAGGGGGTTAGATAGGGTCGACAGTATGAACCTTTTCCCGCGTATTGAGTCGGGTATTACAAGGGGGCATAGCTTTAAATTAAGGGGGGGTAGATATAGGACTGATGTTAGGGGTAGGTTCTTCACTCAGCGAGTCGTTAGTTCATGGAATGCCCTGCCAGTAACAGTGGTGGACTCTCCCTCTTTATGGGCATTTAAGAGGGCATTGGATAGGTATATGGAGGATAGTGGGTTAGTGTAGTTTAGGTGGGCTTGGATCGGCGCAACATCGAGGGCCCAAGGGCCTGTACTGCGCTGTATTCTTCTATGTTCTATGTTCTATGGTTGCAGCAAAATCACTATCTTCTGCTGCTTGTGTTGATGTTCTTATTGAGCAGTGGAAATGTCAACTGTTCACTTGTAGTGACATATCTTCAAGGCTGCGAAGGGATCATTTTAATCTATGCAGACTTTAGTTTTCTAGGTTTTTCATTGTTATTATGTTGCCAACCCAGACTATTGGAATTATCATTTTCTTGACTACTTCTATCTTTTCTGCCTTTTGGACTGGACTTGAGCGCAATTGGAACCACCTTGACAGATTCTGAGTTCTCACACTTACATCCACTTCAAGATGAGATTCATTGTGAAGACATTCAAGACCTGTAAAAACATCTTTATATTGGCTTGCAAAATGCTACCAACCTCTTCTAGTATATTTAGGGTTACTATCCAAGTTTTAAACTTGCTTCTGCTGAGATGAGTAGATTTGACTTCATGTCGACTGTCTGGAACTTCAGATCATTAATTTGTCCTTTGGGCATGAAAATCTTTCCATCAAAGAGCCTCAACCTGACCTCAAATGGATTTATTTTTGAGTCACCATCTTGAGCCAGGTTGCAAAGGTCTGCAAAAATTATGATATTGCATGAAGCACTTCACATTCACTTAATGCTCTCCTTCTGCAGTGATCATTGTAGGAGCCACAAAGTATTTATCACCTTTACATCTGACATCAGTAACCTCTTTAATGATACAGAGAGACTAGCCAGAATCGTTGGTTTACATCTCATCAGCTGCTAGTTTATAGGTTTGTTTTTCTTCTTTCTAGTTAAGCACTTGTGTGTAAGGTGATTCAGCTTCTTGCAGTCGGAGCACTGTTTTCTCCATTGTAAACATGCTTCCTATTAATTTACGTGATGTCACCCACAATATTTACATCCTGCCCTCTGGTCTTATGTAATCTGATGGTCTTTTACAAATAAATCTTCATTTTCTCTAATATGATGTTCTCATTTCACCTGGACTGTTTCTCAGCATAACAGATCATTGACAATCTTGGAGCTTCTGCACATGCTGACAGATTTCTTGAATAGGTTACTCCTCTCTCAAATGACATGCTTTCACTGCAGAATCACTTTATACCTAAGACACACAAACAAGGGGCAGGATTAAGACAATCACACCCACAAGTTTATGCCACCACTGAATAAGATAATAATTAATCTGATTGTACCCACAAATCCACATTCCCACCTACTCACAATAATCTTTCACCTTCTTGGTCACCAAGAGTCTATCGACATATACCTTGAAAGTATTCAAAAATTTTGCTTCCACTACCTTTTTTAGAAGAGAGTTCCAAACACTCTCAATCCTCTGACAGAAAAAAAAATGGCTCACCTCTGTATCTGAAATGGACTACCCCTGAGTTTTAAACCATGATTTCTACTTTGTTAATTCTGCCGTAAGAAGAAATAGCCTCTCCGCTTTTATTCTGTCAAAACCATCCAGGATCTTGTATATTTCAGTCAAATTACCTATTGTTCTTCTAAACTCCAATGGATACAAGCCTAGCATATCTAACCTTTCCTCATAAGACCACCAAAGTATTCCAGGTACTAGTTTGGTAAGCTTTCCCTGAGCTGCTTCTGGCAGATTTATATGCTTTGTTAAATTACGTACACAGTACTCCAACTGTGACCTTGTCAGTACCTTATTTAACTGAAGTATAATCTCCCTACTTTTGTAGTAATTTTTCATTGCAATAAATGATAACATTTGATTAACTTTCCTCATTACTGCTGTACCTATTTACTAGCCTTTTGTGGTTCATGTACGACGATAACCAGATACCCTTACACAACAGCTCTGCAATTTCTCACGGTTTAGATAATATGTTTTCTTTTATTCTTTCTGCCAAAACAGACAGTTTTATGTTTTACTACATTATACATCTCTGACCTCTCGTTTAACCTGTCTATACCTTTTTGTAGCCTCCTTATGTTTGTTTCACAACCTGCTTCCCCATACACCTCTGTGCCATCAACAAATTAAGCACACATACCTTCCGTCCCTTCACTAAGTTCTTTACACAGTACTGATCCTTGTGGCACATAACTCATTACATCTTGCAACCAGAAAATGACTAATTTATGCCTACTCTCTGCTTCTTGTTAACCAGCTAATATTTTATTCATGGTAATGTGCTCTAAATATACCTTGAGCCTTTATTTTCTTAAGTTTTGATGTGGCTCTTTCTTCAATGCCTTCAGGAAATCTAAGTTTTTTTTTCCAGGACATTCACCGATTCTCTTTTATAGACAGCACATATTACTTCCAAAGAACTCCAACAGATTGGTTAAACATGATTTTCCTTTTAACCAAACGTGCCTGACTATCTTGAACTTATCTAAGTGCCCTGCTACTCTTTCATAATAGCTTCAAGCAATTTCTCTATGACAGATGTTAAACTGATTTGCCTGCAGTTTCTGCTTCCTATCTTCCTACAATTTTGAATAAAAGAGTTGCCTTTGCTATCTTCCAATCTAAACAGAATCGAGGGAGCTTTGGAAAGTTGAAACTAATACATCAACTGTCTCACTTGCTACTTCTTTTTAAGGCCCCAGGATGAAACTCATTACTACCCAATCACTTGTCAGCCCTCAATAATTTACTTAGTATCACTTCTCTGGTGATTGCAATATTCTTAAGTTCATCCCTCTCTTCCATTTTCTTATATAATTGCTGCTTCTGATATGTTCTTCGTATCCTCTGTAGTGAAGACTATTGCAAAATATCTGTTCAATTCATCTTTCATCTCTTCTATTTCAATTATCAATTCTCTGGACTCAATATCTATACAACCAATGTACACTCTGTTTAATATCTCTTCTTAAAAATATTTATTGAACCTGTTATTATCTGATTTTATATTCCTGGCTAGTCTTATTGTATACTGTAAATTTTTCTTCCTTAATAATCTTTTCAGTCATTCTTTTCTCTTTTTTTGTATTATGTGCAAACCTGTCACCTGCATTTTAAAATATATGCTGTTTCTTTAAGTTAAGTGTGCTAACCTTTCTCGTTGACCATAAATGGTCGGACCATCCCTTAGAATTGTTCTTAATCATTGGAATGTATTTGTTCTTTATATTCTGAAACATCCCCTTGAATGTCTGCCAGTGGTTCTGTATTGACCTGTCCTTCAAGCAGCAGAAGCGGAAGCAAATAAATTCCAGAAGATACGGTACAGCAGCGCTTCACAGGACGCTCCAAAGCACTGAAGGTGTCACCTAGACAGGGGATGAAACGTCTGCAAATCAACTTCCTAGCTCGGCGAACATACCATGAAAACGAGCACCCAAGCTACAAATCTTTACACAAACCTTAAATCCCTTGCACAAAACAATGCTGACAATCCCAAATCATTTGTTGCCTCTCCAAATGCATATACATTCTATCTTTCAAAATCACTGCCACTGAAGTCAGACTCATTGGTCTACAGTTACTAGCTCCTCGTTACATCCCTTCTTAAACAAAGGCACAACATTCGCCATTCTCCAATCATCCGGCACCTCACCTGTATTTTTTGATGATACAAATATTCCTGCCAAGGGCCTTGCAATTTTCTCCCTAACTTCCCACAACATCCTAGGATATACTAGACCAAGTTTTGGAGATTTATCCACCTTTATATTTTCTTAGACATCCAGCACTTCCTCTTCTGTAACGCGAACTGCTTTCAAAACATTAATATTTATTTCCTTGAGTTCTCTTGCCTCCATTTCATTCTCCACAGTAAAAATTGATGCAAAATATTCATTTAATATCTTTCCCATCTCCTGAGGTTCAACATAAAGATGACCTCTTTGATCTTTCAGTGCCCTATTATCACTCTTGATGCTCTCTTGTTCTTATTATATTTCTAGAATCTCTTTGGAATATCCTTAACCTTTATCTGTCAAGGCCATCTCATATCCTATCTTTGCCTTCCTGATTTCCCTCTTAAGAATGTCCCTATACTCTTTATGCTGTTCAAGATATTCATTTGAACTCAGTTTTCTATGATTCTTTTTTATTCTTGACTGGACCCTCAATGACTTTATTCATCTATTGTTCCCTAACCCTACCAGCCTTACCTTTCACTCTAACAAGAACATAATGACTCTGAACTCTCTTTATCACACTTTTGAGAGCCTCCTACTTATCAGATATCCCTTTACCTGTGAACAGACTATTTAGTCAATTTTTGAAAGTCCATTAAAATTTGTCTTACTCCAAGTAAAAACTTCGACTTATATAGAAGGCTTATCCTTTTCCATAAATATTTTAAAGCTAATAGAATTATGGTCACTAGACCCAAAGTGTTCCCCTGTATCAATTCAATCACTTAACCTGCCTTATTACCCAAGAGAAGGCCAAGTTTTGCTCCTTCACTAGTACAAATATTTACATATTGATAAAGATAATTTTCTTGAACACGTTCAGGGGTGGCACGGTGGCTCAGTGGTGAGCACTGCTGCCTCACAGCGCCAGGGTCCTAGGTTCAATTCCAGCTTTAGGCTACTGCCTGTGTGGAGGTTGCACATTCTCCCCATGTCTATGTGGATTTCTCCGGGTGCTCCGGTTTTCTCCCACAGTTCAAAGATGTGCAGGTCAGGTGAATTAGCCGTGCTAAATTGCCCATTGTGTTAGGTGCATTAGTCAGAGGGAAATGGGTCTGGGTGGGTTACTCTTCGGAGGGTCAGTGTGGAACTTGTTGGGCCAAAGGGCCTGTTTCCACACTGTAGGGAATCTAATCTAATCATCAAAAACATCACTCCCCATCCTCTTCTATCTCCTTTTCTGTCCTTCCTATAGTATGTGAAACCTGGAATATTGAATAGCCAGTCCTGTCCATTTCTCAGCTAAATTTCTGTAATAGCTATGACATCCCAATCTCATGTTCCCAAACATGCCCTGAGTTCCTCAGCCTTGCCTGTAAGACCCCTTGCATTGAAATAAATGCAGTTTAATTCTTCATAGTTAATTTGTTCTCTGATGCACTTTTTTTAATGTGCTCTGATTGTGTTTTTTAATTAAGTTGTAATTTTCAGATTCTGAACCATCCTTCTCTATCTTTCTATTTACTTTGCTACTTAGGATCCCTCCACTCCACCTCTCTAATAGTTTATAGTCTCCCTTTACAGAACTAGCAAATCTCCCTGCTAGGATTGATCCCTTTCCTGTTCAGGGAAAACCCATCCTTTTTGAATAGGTCTTTTCTGCCCTAGAAGAGTTCCAAACGATCCAGTAACCTGAATCACTGAACATTACACCACCTCCTTTGCTGCTGATTTATCTCCTTTAGCCTTTTATTCCATCCCTCATTTGAGCTTGGCACCGAGACTAAACCAGAGATTACTACTTTTGAAGCTCTGTTTTTTAGTCTTATACCTAACCTCTTGTATTCACTTTGTAAAGCCTTAAACCTTTCCCTAACTATGTCATTCCTACAATGTGTACAATAACTTCTGGCTTCTCACTCTTCCCTTTAACAACATGTTTCAAATGTGTTGAGATGTCCTTAATCCAGGAAAGCAACATATTATTTCAGATTAAAAATATTGTTCATTGAAAAGGCAGAATGTCATTTTTGTGAGTTCAAACTTTCTTGTAAACAAATTACTTTGTAATATCATACATCATGTCCATTTAGCTAGACACACTAAGATTGCATGGAGTGCTTGAAAACAATGGCCGAAAGGCAGGAGTCAGTCTGTGAGTGTAACAGTAGTGAGAGAGTTCTGCTGATGGTGCAGAAGTGGCTGAGGACAAGAGCGGTAAGGAAACTGAGGGCCTGACTTTATAGTCACAAAATGAGAGCATATGGAAGCAGGGTAGTAGAAAAAGACTGCCAAGGAGCATGGCAGTCGATCTTCTTTTCCACCTATCCACTCCACCCTCCCTCCCTGACCTATCACCTTCATCCCCTCCCCCACTCATCTATTGTACTCTATGCTACTTTCTCCCCACCCCCACCCTCCTCACACTTATCTCTCCACCCTTCAGGCTCTCTGCCTGTATTCCTGATGAAGGGCTTTTGCCCGAAACGTCGATTTTACTGCTCCTCGGATGCTGCCTGAACTGCTGTGTTCTTCCAGCACCACTAATCCAGAATCTTTTCCTTACATACATATGAAACTTGGATGATGTGCCATTGGCTATCTATGCATAGCAAGAACAATCAATTTTTAAAATATTATTTACATGTCATTATTATATTTATAGCCTGGGAATTATCAAGATGTTATCTATATACAAAATTTGTAAGTAACACTGCGGATAAATATGAACCTTTCAGTCTGTCTGATAAGGTCACACACAGAGCAAAAACAATGAAGGACAGGATACCTTTTGAAACTGTGATAGACATTTTTCAAAGGAGATTACATGAAGCTTTACCCATGCTATCACATAAATTACTTAACTTTTGATTTTACTGTCCATAACTTGCAGCAGGCAGATTGGTGTTATCACAAAATGCTTGTTATAAGCAGGAAGACCAATAAGAAAAGTAGCCAGCATTTTATTAAACAAAGCAAATCGCACCTAGCAACTGCATCTTCTACTTGTTAGCACTAGAGTCTCAACATCAATGTAAATACAGTTTAATGAGGCATACTCAGCTAATTGAAACTGCTTAAAGACTTGACAGATTGGTAAGGAAAGTAAGGATTGGTGAGTAAGTACTTATTGATCTACCCAAAATTGTCAGCAAGCTTAATATGTTACATGTGGCACCTTTACATTTAATTGTTTCATCTCCTGGTGTTCTCTGCCTGGTGATAGGTGCTTGGCAATTATTCACTGAACCACAGCAGAGAGCTGTGATTTTTTTTCTACCGTGGGTTGAATGCTGAGTCAGGCCCCAAATCTATCACTACATTTGACTCTGAGATGCCCATTATTCTAAAATCAATCTTGGAAACACCAAATCAAAAGGTTAAAAAATACTATTCACCAATGTACAGTAGCACTTCCAAAGATAACATTACAACGAAAGCACATATTTCAAGGGAAGAAAATTAAATATGTGCCATATCAGTTTAATTTCCTGTATCTTTATTGTCAGTCAACTCTTGTACGTACATACATATTATCTTCAGTCAGAAGCGCCAAGTAGAGAATCTGTTTTGGCCTTCTCCTCATGTTCCCAGTATCACAGAAGCTCATCTTCAGCCAATTTGATTCACTCCATGTAATATTAAGAAATAAGGGAAGGCACTGAAAACTGCAAAAATTATAGACTCTGGCAATAGTACTGAAAACTTAAACTCCTGCACTAGCCACATTCTGAGCCAAGCTATTCACATGCAACTACAATACTGGCACTAATCTGACAAGAGGGAAAATTTCCCAGCTATGTCCAATTTTAAGAAAAGGTCAAATGCAACCACCCACTTATTACCCCATCACTCGAAACTCAATCAATAGCCACGACTATTAAACAGCTTAATCAGCAACAAACAGCTCACTCACACTAAGTTCTAGTTCCACTAAGACCATCAGTCACTGGCCTCATTATAGTCTTGGTATGAACATGGACAAAAGAGCTAACGCCGAAGGTAAGGTGACAATGATTGCTCAAGACAGCATTTGAACACATGGAGCAAAGATCCCAAGCAAAACTGGAGTCAATAAGGGGGGAAACGGTCTGCTGATACAAATGGCTGACAGCCAATCATTTCAGTCCCAGGGACATCCTCAGGTTTAACCATCTTAAGCTGCTTCATCAATTATCTTCCCTCAGTTACAGGGTCAGAAGTGGAAATGTTCTCTGTGCATTGTTCAGCACCATTTGGAAATGCTCACATATTGGAGCAATCACAGAGTCATAGAGATGTACAGCACAGAAAGAGATCCTTTGGTCCAACTTGTCCATGCCGACGAGATGTCCTAAACTAATCTAGTCCAATTTGCTAGCCCTTGGCCCATATCTGTCTAAACCAGATGCCTTTTAAATGTTATAATTGTACCAGCCTCTATACTTCCTCTGGCTGCACATTCCATACCCGCACCACCCTCTGCATTAAAACGTTGTCCCTTAGGTCCCGGTAAAAAATTTTCCCCCTCATCCCTCTGAATCGATGCCCTCTCGTTCTGGACCCCCCCCACCCCAGGGAAAAGGCCATGACTATGTACCCTACACATGCCCCTCATGATTTTATAAACCTCTATAAGGTCAGCCCTCAGTCCGTGACCACAATGCAGCAAGGCCTAAACTATAGAGAGGCTTAGTCTTAGTAGCAAGTAACACAAGTGCCAGGCAATGACCATCTCCAACAACAGTGAAAGCAGCCATCTCCTTATGACATTCAATAGCACTGCCATGATTGTGAATCCTCGACCATTAAAATCCCTGGGAGAGTTACCATTGACCAGCATCTGAACTGGACCAGCCTTTTAAAAACTATGGCTACAAGAGCAGGGCAAAGGCTGGGAATTCTGTTGGTGCATTATTCACCTCCCCATTCCTCAAATTTGTTCATTGTCTACCAGGCAGAAGTCGGGAGTGTGATAGAATACCCCCCACTTACCTGGCTGAGTTCAGCTCCAATATCACTCAAGAAAGTTAATATTATCCAGGACAAAGAAGAGTGCTTGACTGGCACCACCCCGCACCCCCTTCCCCTCACCACCTTCAATATTCACTTCCTCCATTCCCAATGGACAGGAGCTGCAGTGTGCACCATCTACGTGACTACCATTGTATCATCCTCTGCCATTTCAGCCACCTACAAATGGGCCCCAACACCAGAGACATATTCCCCTCCCCACCCCTATCGGCATTCCAGAAAAACCATTCCCTCCACAACTCTCTTGTTTGGTCTACGCCGCCCGTCCCCACCGCACCCCCCCCCCCCCAAACCTACCCACCCCTCCTTAGTACCTTCCCTTGCCACCGCAAAAATTGCAAAACCTTGTGCCCACACCTCCCCCCTCACCTCTGCCCAAGGCCCCAAAGGAGACTTCCACGTCCATCAGAAATTTACCTGCACTTCCACACATGTCATTTACTGTATCCGTTGAAACCCGATGTGGTCTCCTCTACATTGGGGAGACAGGACTATCACTTGCAAAACATCTCTGGGACACATGCACAAAGCAACGCCACTACCCCATGGCAGAACACTAACTACCCCCGACTCCGCCAAGGACATGCAGGGGCTGGGCCTCCACCATTGCCAAACCTCAACCACATGACACCTGGAGGAGAAACACCTCATCTTCCGCCTTGGGTACTCCAACCACACGGGATTAATGTGGACTTCACCAGTTTCCTCATTTCCCCTCGCCCCATCTTATCACATATCTAACCTTCTAACTCGGCACCGCCATCATGACCTGTCCTACCTGTTCATCTTCCTTCCCATCTATCCACTATACCCTGCTCTCCTACCTATCACCATTCCCCCACCTTCATCTACCTATCGCACTCCCAGTTCCCTTCCGCCCAACCCCAGCCTCTCCCATTTATCTCTCTATCCCCTTGCTTCACAAAGTCTCATTCCTGACAAAGGGCTTATGCCTGAAACGTCGATTTTCTTCGTCTTGGATGTTGCCTGACCTGCTTGGCTTTTCCAGCGCCACACTCTAGACTACTGTATGAACTTACCAAGCCCCCTTTGACAGCAGTTTCCAAATCTGAGACCTCTATCTTCTAGAAGAACAAACACAGCAGATGCATGGGAACACCACAACCTGCAAGTTCCCCTCCAAATCACACTGCATCCTATCCTGGAACACTACATCATTCTCTCATTGTTGCTCTCTCCTAGAACTACCTTTCTCATAGCATTGTGGGTCTACTTACATCACATAGCCTATACTAGGTCGAGAACGTAGCTCACCATCACCTCTCAAGGGTGTTTGACTTTTTAAGAAAATCTTTTAAAAATGCACTGATAATAAATGGTAGATTTCAGGAAGGACCACTTTTCCAGTGGGTACGTCTGGCCAGTTCATTTCCTGACTTGCTTGTATAATCTCAGGCTACCTTTTTTTTGTCTTTACAGTTTTATTTAAGTGCCTTAATCTATGTTCTGCCAGAAGGGATGTATAAGTAGGACATAATGACTGCTGTTAAGTGACGTTCATGTGGCCCTTAGCTTACTTCTTGCATTCTGATTAAACAGTAAAATTTTGCATGAGTAACAATAGGAAGGCACAGCAATGGGGTGGGGGGTCACTATTTTCTTGATTTCAATGGTTACCAATATTTTCAGAATTTCAATAGTGATTATTTCAATTTGTTATTGTAATTCATCATTAATCATGAATGAAAAGTTAGAATAATTACATTTCCTCCACTGTTTGGAATCAGTAAAATGCATCGAAAGATGTTAAACTAAGCCATCAATAATGATTTTGTACACCTCTCTAAATAATGATCAGTTTTAAAATGATCTGTATATTGCTTCTGACTGGTGTGTCATGCAGTACCTTGTATAATGCATCATTGGATATGGTGTATTGTGCTGGAGATAGGACAATATATTGACTGAAGCAGTCAGTGGAAAGTGAAGTCTGAGTTACTTTGTAAAAAGAAAAGAAAATGACAGCAACAGACTGTGCAGACAGTGTCCCATCAGTAAAGCACAGTGTGCTGGGAATACAAAGTCACAGTGTCAGCTGCTCTGTGCACAAATCACAGGGGTACTGGATGAGATCAAAATTGTAACAATTCAAATTATATTTCTTCCTCTAAAAAAAGTTAGAATTTAAAAATCATTGCAAGATCTGCATATTACTGGCTACTCGGGAATGTTACTAATAATAGGCACAAAAATGTTTTCATTATTCAAATTGTCCACATTCCAGACATTATCAAACGGGTGCCAAACACTCCTGAAATAGAGAAAAAAAATCCCAACAGGCCGCATTACACAGTGAAAAAGAAAGACTGGCAGCAGTAGCCTTCAGTCTTTTCCTTATTATAAAGACACAATTTAAGCAATGAAAAGTCAAATTTCAACACACATTTGCTAATCCATTGCCATACCTCATTAAGAGAGGTAAAATTAAAATATCATAATTCCATTGCAATCTAATACAGAAATTTAAAAGAAAATTTCAAACATACTTTAATAAATTGAAGTATAGCTAGCAATAAATATCACCAGAACCTATACTTATTTAAGCATTTCTTACCTCCATTTTGTCTACCATATTAATGATAGAGACAGATGCAAATGAACAATATGGTAAACGGTTATTGTCATTTTTCCCTTACTCTGCTGATGGTGGTGACACATGTTGAATTATATTTCTGGCAGCCCTTCAATAACTCAATAAGTGACCATTCTTCAAGTATGAGAACCTGCATATTTGACAGTGTGAATAGGAGCATCATGGCCAAAGCTACATTTGTCCTCATGTATTTTGCAAAGTATGAATGGACATAATCAGAAGAGAGAATCTCTCTGTCTCTCTCACACAATGATATTGAGGTGACCTATAGCATTTGCATTTAAAATAAATTAATTTAGCAAGGATCAAGCATGTGATGCTTTGAATCTGTCTGACCTAGCAGCACAGGTGCCTTACCACTTGACTGTTCAATTGCTAGTATACCTGAATTCTTTCAAAATGTCTTTGTCTGCTGTTTCAATAGAAATCTTAACCCAATTAAAATAAATGGGTGAGCATTAGCGTCAAAATAATACACAAACTCATTACAGGTAAACGTTATCTTGCTTGCTCCACATGCAGGCTGTTTATTATCAAGCTTCCCATTCACTTTAACATTGAATATTCTTCTTAAATATTCAATTTGTTTTCTTTCAAATGCTTGAATAGCTTCTTGACACATTGTTTCCTATTTTCAAAGAGATGTATGGAAAAAAATCTTCTTGAGTGCTTCAAGTACTAATGATTAATTTCCAGAAGAATCTTACATACAAACACCATAAATACCAGTTGGTAGCCAGAGTCCGATTTCATGGCATGCACAGTGTACTTATTATTTGGCAATCACAATATTAAAGCTTTCAATGCCAACAGACATTTTTCAGAATTCTGTACATTGTATTATATTTTATATATAGAGCTTAATGACTAAACATTCTGATGAAACCCGTTCAAGAAGTGTTAGACAAATGTATGAACCTGAAACAGAAATCACATGATTGTTAGATTTAATTTTGAATACATGTAATTTCATTTGTTTCAATACAATCTTCCAAGTATTATTAAATATTTACTTGAACATGGGGCAATTGTGTCACAGTGATAGCCCACAATGGAATTACAGTACAAGGGTTACGAGGCAAGGTTATAGTGACATTCACAGGTTAGCACATTCAGTTAAGCATATGGATACTTCATTGTAATGAACAAAAACTGGTCAGGATTATTAATAGAATTTACAGCACATCTCAGGATAGAGTGCACCAGGGGCATTCCCACATAAATTGCAGCATGTCAATCTGACCATATCGCCTCGAGACAATCTGGTGATTATCCAACATGATTGTATGCCTGGATGCTCCCTCTCAAACTGAAATGAACAGTTAGACAGGTGTCTCTAGACTAGACATCTGCCTACGTTGCTGGACATCTGTAAAGGAAAGAATTCTATGAACCAGTCACAGTTGTATACATATTTTCAGGGTATTTCTTTCCCCAGAAAAACTTTACATTTTGGAAAATATCATGCAAATTAGGTGTTTGTTTTAAATGTATAAATGTAAACCGATCTTAGGTTTCTAAAAAAATTATTTTCTAAATGTTTTATCTTCCTGATTTTAATTTGACATAGGCAAGGGAATGAAGGCACCTTGGCGTGAAGTCTGAGTTTCGCTTGAATACCTTACAACCTTATGCTAGTAGGAATGTCAAGGCCACCTGATTCAAACTGACTTTTTCCACTACTTCCATTATACACTGAGCAGAGTTTTAACATAACAGATGCTCTTGTGCGAGTAGGGGAGGTTGAGGCAGCTGGTCAGAAACCTGTTTGGCAGACAGTTGAGCTTCACCGTGACTCTTTAACTCAGCCATGATATTAGCATCCTGCTTCCCAGTTTCCTGATCTATCACAGAAGGAATATGACTCACATCTGTCAAAGGGAAGATTTCTAATTAAAACTCCAGCAGGGTCACAGTCACTTACTTGTATATTGGTTCAGCAACCTCAGGCCTACTAAGGAGACAATGGGAAGGCCATTCCTTGATTCCCTAACTCTTCCCTGGAGTCCTGCTATTGGATCTTAAAAGCTGAAATGAAATATCATTTTATACAATTGGAAGAGGCCAGCCTCTCAAAGAAAGCAGTATGATTAGAATTGGCTGAGGAAATTTTGTAGCAAAAGTGTGGTCTCTTGAACATGGAAATCGTGCCACAACAAACTCAACGACCTTATGACAGCAAGGAAGGTTGGTGTCCCGCTTTCAGGTCTAACGTACATTTGGAATTCCCTACTATTCTGCTAGCATACTCTGCTGCTCTACTCTCTCAAGGCCTCTTGTAATCTCACCTGAACGGCTAATATTCATGCAGACCCTCATCTTATTGTTATTTTACATCTAAGCTCCACAGTCACAGTTCCACAGGGTTTTCCTTGCTCACGAATAAATCTGTCCTGCTTAAACCTGAAAGTGGATGAAATGAAGTGTGTTTCTGACCTGATGTCACATTTTGGGGATTTAACTCTTGTCCAAACATTGGGAGTTACAATTCTGCTCATTGACATAAAGACCAAGTCACAAACAAAGATATTTCCAACATATATTTGAACTGTGCCCTCACTTCACAAACTTCTTTGGGTTATCTCCCCTCTGCATACACTAGTGGTTTCCAGATCAAAGTGTAAAGAGAATGCTTCAGAAACCTAAAAATTAAACCTAGGCTATCAGATAACAGAAACAATGGGGAAAAGTAAATCCTCAGAACTAGTTCCCAGCTTTGTGCAACCCACTCAGGAAATAGCAGTCCCAGAGACAGATATTCATTGCAAATGTGTGGTGCCATGTAAAGGCAGGCCAGCTGACCTCAATAAAAGTTTGGAGGTGGTCACATGGGTGTCTGCCAAGGGATGAGCTATTTAAAAGAGCCACCCTAGTGCTTTGTGGCTTCATTCCATTGCAATAAAAACAGTAAAACCCTGCAGCTTGGACCCTCTCTCACACAACATTCTGCCCATACCTCATTGGAAGGAACTATATATTTTCAGTTTTGACGTTATACACTGAAGTAATGAACTGAACTGCTACAACTGAAATATCAGAAATGTTTGGCAACTTAATCAAGTACTGCTTATTTCTGAGCTATGTGACACAATGTTGCTTTTTGAAGCAGTGAGAGGGAGAATTCTAGACTGAGAAGCACCAAGAATCTCTTGAGTTAAGGAAATTCTGCCTGTTGACATGCCCCTCATTCCCCCCATACCACCACCTCCCATGGCCCAGGATGTGATCTGTGCCAAGGTATACTTCCTAAACATGCAGCTACCAATATAGGGTTCATTGCATCTGAACCATGCATAGTGTGAGAATGAACAGGGAAGTACCAAACTGTGGCAAAGCAGCAAGAGGGAACATGGAGAAGGTGCTTAGCGGCAAACCCTGGCATGAGGTATAGTTTTGAACTAGTCATTCTAAAGGTTCCCATGTGATGTCTTTGATATGCTGTGAGAGATGACCCTTTAAGAATTGAATCCCTTCCATGGAAATTGTGGAGGAGTAGTCCATGCTATCTTCAGGTCATGAGTGTCAGATGCGGACTCAGACCCAAACAAGCCTGCATCCTCAAAAAAGATCCTGAGGAATATCTGGGAGCATATGAATGGGGTCAGAAATTCTGAAATCTGGTCCCAGCTGTGATTTATACATACCTTCCAAGTCAACCTGACTTTGTGAAAACCTAACCCATAATCCTTGCTGATCAAAGTCTGTACGGCCTAACCAGAAAAGAGAAAATTCACCTTTTCAATGGTTGGAATAATACAACTGCTGCTATTACCCTGATTGTGATGATTAGCAAACCCATCCATTAAACATATGTAAATAAAACATTGGCAAAACATATACCATTTAGAGAAGTGATATACAGAACTCAAGTATTATAATGTAATCCAGAGTCCATTCCTAGAGACTTACTCACACCCTGCATACACTCAATTTATCCACCAACAAATTCAGAACAAAGTCACAAACTAGCAATCTTTTTTCAACTAGTTCACAGTAGACAAAAGCTTAGACTCAGCTGCCACATTACTGTAACAACGATTAACAAGAATGTTTCTTTAAATATTATTATGTTAAATCTTCCATTTCCTATTGCAATTAATTTCTTGGCAAAATGACCATTCCATTCTTGAAAGCATGCTGCATCTGTCGTCATAGCAATTCTGGATGCTAGGTTCTGAATGAATGCTGAACTCGCCAAATTTCAGGAATCTCTGCCAGTTGAGTGTGGTTCCCTAACAGTTCCCTGTGTTCATGTGAGCACAATGGATCTCACTTAGTACCAATGCACACCGACAGGTATAGTGTAATAAATTCCACAACATTTGTGAGCTGTGGATATTTTGCAAAGAAAAGATTTACATCATATAGATTTTCACGAGCACCAGATGCTTCAAAGTACTTTACAGCTAGTTAATTGTAGTCTCTGCTTTATTGCAAGGAACATAACAGTCAATTTTGCACACAGCAACCTCACACATAGCAATGTGATAATGGGCAAATAATCTGTTTTCGCTATGTTGACTGAGAGATAAATAATGGCTAGGATTCGAGGAATAACTCCTCTGTTCTTTTGAAATAACTCCCGTTTTACATCTCATCCAAAAGACCTCTGATAATAAAGCAAAGCTTCAGTGCCACATAATCACATGAAGCTTGATTTTTGCACTGAAACCCTCAAATCTTGTGACTCAGGCAAGACAGCTACCAACTGAGCCACAGCTGACACACATTTTCGAAGAATTCAAATGAAACAAAATATATGAAATAAAGGAAAAAATACTTTCTATTAGCATGTGTATAACACAATGCTGTAAATAAAGAATATTTCCATAATTCTGCATTAAAAGTATCAAATAAAATGGAACCATTTCGACCTTCAGGTGTAAGTTTGTTCTAATTTAGTTAGTTCTGCCTGAAGACTGATGAACTACAAATGCAAATGACACACCGTGCTCTAGTCTAAAGCTATTTGCATTAATACTTGTCTCCATGGTGCATGTTCAGATGGGTCAAGGCATTATGTCATTGATAGGAGAGGAAAATTCTTCACAAATCTAGCTCAGAGAGAAGGGAACAATTAAAGGGACATGAGTACAAGTTCAGAAAGACAAATTATGGCACAGTCCAGTGTGTGCCCTCCTGTCTGAGCGTTGCTGAATTGGAGTGACACTGCATGAAATGTTCCCAAAGAGTGCCCTCACAGCCACTCATCAGCACTGTTCCATTAGAAGTTTTGCAGCACATCTACAAGTGATTACAGCCAAGTGTCAGCTCACAACAGACACTTAGAGTCTTAAAGGACAGAAACAGGCCCTTTGGACTAATTCATCCATGCCAATCAGGTTTCCTGAACTGAACTAGTCCAATTTGACTGTGTTTGGCCCATGTCCATTGAAAACTTTCTTATCGATGTAGCTGTCAAAATATCTTTTACTTGCTGTCCCAGGACAAGATCTAGATTGCATCGTGGTCATAAGCATTTTCAGGGCATGGCTCCTACTTGATGCCCAAGCATGTGAAAAGTGAGCATGCCATATTCATTCTCAGATTGTTTTCTAAGTCTGCAAGAATGATTGATGGCATTTTGGCAGATCTGGCAATCAAGAAACATTGGCTCCCAATCACTCCAGCATGTGTAGTGTTGAGACCATCATTTCGTTTTCTTTATTTCCATTTTTGGTTTAGAAGTGTGAGGTAAATTTGAGAATTGAACTTTGAAAAGTAGCTTGTTTTAAAACAAGAACAATAGAACAAAAGACTGATATTTGCTGTTGACGAGCAACTTGGAAAGATAATGCAGGTTAATTACTGCTCTAAAACACTGCAGTTGATTCAGCACTGAGGTGTTGTTATGCTCAGGGACTGGCAGCTAGTTGGATGTTGAATTGGTCAATAAAAGGAGAACTGGTGCTGGCTAGACAACTATAAAGAATGTTAGAAAACAAAGAGGAAAAAAGAAGTGAATTGGCTCTGACTGCGTTTTGGGCAATGAACAGTTTTGCTTTGGGCATTTTGTTGGGTTTTAATCTTGCTAATTATTCTCCTGTTATTGATTTGTTGAAAGTTTTGAGAAAAGAACACCATTTTATAAGAAAGGAGTTAAATGTCTCCAGAGGTTTGCAGAAGCATTGTTGTTTGCATTGACCTTTGACTTCGGAATTCAAGCAAGATACAATCCTACATGCCTGTAATGCAATCTATGTCAACAATTCCATGAATGTGTGGTATTCAATGTTGAAACAGTTACTGTACTGCCAAATTATACTTTTTTTTATTTTATTTTTTCTGAATTATCCCTTAATTGTGTCTATCTGTCTATGTGAGTGGGGGCTTATATTCAAATAAGATTGAGCTTAGATTGTAGATATTATCAAATTGCCTTGTAGTTCATCTGTGTTCTGTTAAAGTTACATTCTTAATAATTAATTGTCAATTTTTGTTTAATTTATAAACTTGGTGTCCAAGATCTGCTATTTGTAAAGTCTAGATAAGAATGATTGAGAGCAATTTTCAGGGTCACTGAATGCTTTAAGTTAAATGTGTTGTGCATCCAATGAGAGCTGAGGCTGATTTGTTATGGCTTGCTATTCCTGTGTCATAACAGAAGTAAATACATTCCCAGACCCAAAGATAAGACCAGTTTTTTTTAAATGACTTTTATAGTTCTTGCTTGTTTATTTTTATTCTGAGCACTTAGATTTTCCCAAGTCCTATTCATGTATTGCCCATAAATCCAATTTACTGGTTCCGTGCAGAGGTTTGCTAATTGGCGTTCTCGGTGTTGATGCACTCTAAAGGAGGTATAACACAGATAGAAGGTGTCAGACATCTCAGGCTTTCCGAGAGTCACTGTGTATCTTCTATTGAGAGTGCTAAGATCGCTCACTTCAATGGCTATTGTATTAGATTAGATTAGAATACTTACAGTGTGGAAACAGGCCCTTCGGCCCAACAAGTCCACACTGACCAGTCGAAGCGTAACCCACCCATTCCCGTACATTTACCCCTTACCTAACACTACGGGCAATTTAGCATGGCCAATTCACCTGACGTGCACATCTTTGGACTGTGGGAGGAAACCGGAGCACCCGGAGGAAACCCACGCAGACACAGGGAGAATGTGCAAACTCCACACAGTCAGTCGCCTGAGTCGGGAATTGAACCCGGGTCTCTGGCGCTGTGAGGCAGCAGTGCTAACCACTGTGCCACCGTGTTAGTTGAGACTTTTCTTCCTGAAGAAAACTGCACCACCATAACTCTTCTCCAGTGACTAAGTGGTATGGTGGAGGATACTCTAAAAGCTTTCAATCACATGCTGTGCTTTGTATGTTGGGTTTTCATGTATCTCAGACTCTGCCAGTTTGCACAGGTGTGCAGGAAGCTCAGTGACTGGAGTATCTGGAACCTGGAGAGTTGGGCAATACTCTTTCCTGTTCCCTGCCTAAAACATAAAGGAAGGCTTCACCTGTTTCAGAAGGAAGCTCTGGCTGCTTAGACATCTTGTTCCCTCACCCACATATCCTTCCTCAAAAATCAACCAGTTTCTAAGCAAACTGGGTTAGGTCAAATTACATATCTGAGCACAAGCACGGTTAAAAAACTAAACAAAAAATTACTTCCAGCATGTTTACACTATTAATATTCTTCAGATTTTGAAATATAGACATAATTTCACATCATTAATTCTGAGAAATCAGAAATTAGGTAAGACATTGAAGGAGCTAATCAGGAATACAAGCTCAAACTAAAGACTAATTGGTCTTCGAAAAATATTATGGTCCTGCAAACCAGGCTCACATTGTAAGTAAGTCTGGCAATTAATCTCAGTTAACATCTGCAATTAACATGTTAATATTTTTTGGACAATAACGTTTAAATACTCATTAATCATGAAAGTTACATTGAGAGTAGTACTGAATATTAAATGTCATAGCATGACATTCTATTATATCATGAACATACTGTAATTAAGAATTCAAGGACAAAATCTACTTTCAACAAGTGGAAAACAAGCTGTTCTAGAACTAAAGGCCTTGCCCAGACTTGCTGCTTTTAATGCAGCCCATATCTTGCATCCAAAGACTCCAGATATAAACATTTTTGCGTTTCCCTTATAACACTTTACCTAGAGTAGCCCGAATATTTGAGGAGCTGTGGAGCCACCACATCCTATCCAGAATGGTATTGCAGCCCCGGATCCTGAAGTCAGCCCAATCTCTGACAGATCTCATTTCCACTATTAAGGGAAAGGGGACACAATCTCACATAGGAGAGTGACAGCCTCATCCTGCAATGCGTCATGGACAATGTTTGTAAAGTTGATGTTAATGCTTATAAAAGGCAGATCAAGCAGGTGAAACTGTCAAGTTGTAAGGCCAAGATTCCTTGCCCTTTTACATTTAAAAGAAATGCAGCTGGCTTGTATCTCTTAGGTGAATAAAACTGGCGCTTGCAATTGTTGACCTAACCTTAAAGGCTATCATGATAAATATCAAACCACTTTATTACTTCTACATCCTGTCATTATCACAGTGGGGATTGGTCCATTTGATTGACAGCACTAAGACATTAATGGATTAGTTACGTTTGATGTGGGTTTATGAATGTGGTTGTTTTATAATGGATTAAATACTTATGGAAATTTCAATATATTGACTAATGTTTTCATCAATATTTGTATATGTTTATGTTTACTTAGAGATTTAATTTATTTAATTTTACATACCTCCTGAGGTCTGCCAATGGTGCATTGATAAGAATGATGCAAGTCAAATATTAATGAAGTGGCAATAAGTAGCACGGGGATATAAGGTGATATGGAGCTGAGTTGAAGGTCATGGGTTGGAATGGACTGTATGAAGGGTGATTACAGACTGAAAAACGGCATACGATGGCATGAAGCGGATGGAAAGCTAGTAGGATTGGGTGGGGAACATTGACACAAAAGGGGTTTGGGGACTGGGTGAGAGTCAGGGGATCCTATACTAAAGAAAACAGCCGAGACAAAAAATTAGCATCCAGAGAATCCCAGGACAACAGGCCCACTTCCATTCTGCATCCATCCCCACCCAGAACTGGAGATCCTGTTACTGGGGCAATACTCCCCAAGGCATGCATGAGGAGTAGGAAAATTACCTGCCTTCAGAGTGATTCACTGATTCACTAGTGTGATGATCATAACAAAGCTAAACAATCACTTTTGTTTGCCAAGTACCAAATTACATAGCATATATATTTGAAAACTAGTAAGATTTGAAGTTACCGACAGAAGTAAATAGACCCATACAGGACAGAAACAGTCCCTTCATTTGAACTCATTCATGCAGACCAGATATCCTAAATTAATCAAGTCTAATTAATATCATCCTATCTGAAAAATTCTGCAGAATTGTTATGCTGCTGTTAAATCACTTGCCATACTGTTCAATTAACAGGATACAGACACAGTCTGTTGATAGGATAGGGTTTGATTGATTCAGCTGGATTAAAGTAATTGTACATATAAAAGGGAAATTCATCTGAAAGGCAAAGGCAGAAGAAGAAAATCAAAATCTAATCCAAAGTGAAAATCGGTGTTTGGGATAAGAAAGGAATCAATGGGCTGAATTTTCCCAACCCCTGAACAATTTTGGCAATAGTGAGTCCGTTTAAAAAATATTGGGAGATTGGAAAAATGAGATTCTCAATGACAAGAGAATAACTGCAATTTTCTCCTTGGATAAGATGAGTATTTTGCTCGTGATTTGCTAGGGACAGGTTGAAATACATGCATTTACATCTAGGGTGGCATGGTGGCACAGTAGCTAGCACTGCTGCCTCGCAGTACCAGGGACCCTGGGTTCAATTCCAGCCTTGGGTGACTGCCTGTGTGGAATTTGCACGTTTTCCCCTGTGTCTGTGGGGCGTATGCACTGGGCACTCTGGTTTCCCCTCACAATCCAAAGATCTTCAGGTTAGGTAGATTGGCTGTGCTAAATTGTCCTGTAATGTGCAGGCTAGGTGGAGTTGCCATGGTAAATGCAGGGTTACAGGGAATAAGTTAGACTTGGGTGGTATGCTCTTCAGAGGATTCGTGCAGATTTGATTGGCTAAATGATCTCAGTCTGGATTATTTGATATTTCATAGCACTTAATCTCACCCAGAGTGAGTTGAGTAAGTGTTTTTATTATCTGAATTTTATTTATGTACTGTGAGGCACTTCAAGGGGTATTACATTAATCAAACACATACAGAGGACATCAGTACATTTGAAGACATCTGCAATCATAGCACCCTGCAAGTGAAAGGCATTCAGTGTCCAACTGTGTGGAATACAAATGCTGGTCAGAAGCAGTCTTGACTATGTCACTATATATCAAAGGTCCATACAGAGGTGGCTCTCCTTGTCAGAATCCTCTGTAGGAGGAGTATGCTAAACCATCATTTGTGTGTGACGCAAATGCTGTCTCTTTGCATTACTAAGAATCTGTTATGTTTCTAACATCCTCCACACAAGTTCCTTGCAACAACGACCAATGAATCCAATCACAGCAGGGGTCATTGTCACTGTGGCTGTGGTGCTGCAAAGATGACAGAAATTGAGGAAGAATAGATATACTAGCAACCTCAAAGCAACCTCCATTGGCAGAACCTACTGCCTCAATGCCATTTCTTCCAGATGCACTATCACCACAAACTTTGGATGTCCCACCACAATGTCATAGAGCTGTGCCATCTGTTGATAGGATGCTTGTGATTTGACGAGGTGGTTGTTTCTGTCTTTGTGTCTGTTGAGGTCTGACAGTTAAATTTTTATACAACTGGCTGCTTTCAAAGATCCACTGAACACCTGTATGGGAGCTCTCATCTCAATTCTCATTCCATTTTTGCATGCATAATATTCTCATGGGCAGACTTCAACAGTAACGGGTTTGATTCCATCATTGTACAGGTCATCCATGGTAAATGGCATCACATCTTTGACATACGTACCAGGTATCTTGATAGTTGTCAACATGCCTATTTCCTCGAAAACACTTAGGTTTCTGCCTCACATTTTCAAGGACTGGCTACCAGGAGATGAGGACTACCCTCTGCACCGATAACTGGTGATCCTGTACATAGCCCACCGATGCTTGAATTGGTCCACGGTAGCCTTGCAGTGTACTTCAAGTAGTCCCCTGCAGAATCCTACCATTCTGTGCTCTACACAAGTGGAGCACTACAGTAGGGATGTGATGGATACTTAAGAACTGGGAGAACAGTAACTGTTTTCTGAGGAGGAAGATGAGGACTTTGAGCCAAAGGAACATCAGCACCTTCTGCATGATAAAGTGCTGCAGTGTCGGGCACAACAAACCAGATGGGACTAAATTTTTATTTGGAAAACCACCACCGAATCATCCATGTCACTCGAGGCAAGACTGAAGTTACACCCAGTTCCAAATGATGACAGCCGAGTGCAGTGATCATTCATTGACTATAAAATTGTGGTTGCTCGGAAGGCAAACAGCCCTTTGTTCCAGTAGCTTGTGATACTCTTACGTAGAACGGTGACAAGATATTATGCCAAGATGGGCATTCAGGAAAGGGTAGCGCTCCCTTAGAAAGAGTTTGAAATTTATATGGAGTTCCTGTGTAGCCTCATATAGCTGCAATTACAATGACAGTCAATCAGACAGATGATACACAGTGACAATACATTGACAAATAAGAGCTCAGATTTCCAATGAAGTAACATCCTGCCATCTACAGAGGAACCTCAATTATCTAGCATTCGATTATCCGAATATTGGATTATCTGGCAAGACCGCAAGGTCCCGCGCTTGGCTAAACTATGTTATCCGGCATTCGATTATCCGGAATTCGATTAACCAAACGAAATAGTCCCCACCCGTGTCCTTCTGATAATCGAGAATTCTCTGTATATGCCCTCAGAAGCATTTCGTCTTCACTTCTCTCCCAGAATGTTGTCTGTGAAGGGCTATTTGTGATTGGCAGCATTTGATCTAGTCCATACCTGAGCTTTAAATTTGGCACAATATCAGAAATCCTAGTGGGCCTTGGCAATGGTGAATGCCCATTGGCATTCATTGCAACCTTCATGTGGATTACTATGAATGGTCAAAGGGTGAAGAAATAAGAGGCTGTTAGAATTATAGAAGGAAATTTTATGGAGGGGAATCGTAGAATTCCTACTGTGTGGAAGTAGGCCATTTGGCTCATTAAGTCCACATTTACCCTCTAAACAACATCCCATGCAGACCTACCCCTGATCCTATCCATGTAACCCTGCATTTCCCATGGCTACTGTACCCAGCCTGCATATCTCTGGACATTACAGGCAATTTAGCAATCCACCTAATCTACACATCTTTGGACTGTGGGAGGAAACTGCAAGAAACCCATGCAAACACAGGGAGAATGTGCAAACTCACACAGACAGACAGAAGTCCAAGGCTGGAATCAAACCCGGGTCCCTGGCACTGTGAGGCAGCAGTGCTAACCGCTGCGCCACTTTCATGTTTATTATCCATGCAATAAAAGCTAGATCTTAACAACTGATAGGAAAAGCCATGAAGTAAACGTTAGATAATCTCAGTGAAAATGTAGAAATCAAAGCAGAGTCAACTTGAGGTATTTTTTATGCATCCTGTACACATCAGCATTGGAGAAAGCAGTGGAAGTAGTCTTGTTGCTCATCCATACAATTGGAGGGTAGAATATGACAGAAGGTTCACAACAAACAGGGAGCAAATTAACTTCAAGATGAACACAGAAAGATTTTGAAATCCCAGACGGGTTGCAATTTACATTGTTTAGAATAATGCATAAATAGTATTAAAAATACAGTTGATGTACATGTTAAAAAAAACTCAATCTTCTGACAGGTTGTTGAAAGTAATGAGAAGCATATTTCAAATTTTACTCAATGCACAGTACTAATTAGCGATCACTTCAAGAAAGACAATTGCTAAACAGGGGTTTTTTTTACATTCCTCTGTTTATCATTTTCTGTTTGCATTTTCTGATAAGTGGTTTGTATTCATGATGCAAGCTTAAGTGTGATATTTTGCAGTGGAAAACATTGTTTGACAATAATACAGACACTAATGGCATTTCTTAATTTAGTATGTCTTACCCAATTATATGAAGGTTCATTGTGGCTGTACATAATTTATACAATTAAATATGCAAGGAAAGTTAATACAATTTTTAAACTCTGTGGAATGTAATCTGAATTGAAAATACCTGAAACGTCTTGAATTCTCCAAGGCAGGATACCTGTTCTGCCATTGGAGAAGTTGACAGGGCATGTATCCAACTGTGCCAGCTGGTCCACAGATATTCAATATGCTGGAGGTGAGTCTTCTGCCTCTCAATTAGACACAAGATCCACCTCAGAGAGCTGTCAGTCAAGCTGATTGGCCAGCAGCTCTTCAGCTCCAATGACACTACTGGGAGTGGTGGACACAGCTTGGAGTACAAGCAGTCACCAAAGTGAAGATGCCAGATAACCAGGACTCACTGAAGTCCAGGGTCTCACCATGGAGAGAAAGAGGAGGTTTATGATTTGAAGTGCAGGAGGTGAGAGAGAACATACAGTGTGACCTTAGGTAGTTTACTCATATTTTGATAATTTTTAGAAAAGTTTCATGGATGATAAATTGCATGTTTGTTCAAATTTGATGTACAAGTTAAAATCTATATAACCATTCTTCAAGTTACTTATTTTCCACTACAACCATTGTTCAACTATTTAAAATAAATATTATGAATCACAGAACTCCATGCGGCCATTCTACTCAATTTCTGTCTGTCTCTGTAGAATATAATCTTACCTATTTATCTTTGCCTCAATAGCGGAAGGTCTTCACTGTTTCTTACTTAAAATGAAATCATAAAAACCTGTTTCTGCTATGAATAATGGAACAAAAGACATTTCTTTTCATTATTATACAAAAGTAGAATTATTTATTGTGCTTTTATTGAAAAACTCACTATATTTACAATGATCCTTCGAACTTTGTTAATATGTTGAAGAAAGTTTGATATAAAACTGAGGTACTTTATGTCCTCAATGCTAAAGTCAACATTGTGTTATATTTACATGCCATGGCATGTTTTAGTTATTTTACATGACCACTATTTCTAGCATATTTTAAATATGGCAGATATTGTAAGACTTAATTTCTACCGTATGACCAAGACAAATCATATGTCAAGAGGATTGTATGTCAGTAATATCATTTCAAATTGTTATAAAACAAAATCTTAAGTTAATTGCTTGTTTTTCCCATGACATTTTTGTTCATTGAGCCAATGGATTTGGATTACAAAACACTGTGGCATCAAAACATTTTGAAATACTTTCAAAATTAATATTGAAGCAGCTGTATCCTCTTCAAAGTGTGTAAACACACTGTGTGCAAAGGCACAAATATTCAAGCAATGAAATTTGACAAAAAATATGCTTCACTATGATGTGAAAGCTACAACTTGTTTTAAAACCTTGTTGTTATGTTGATATCATGTTGGAAACTATTGCTTTGAGACAAACATTGAGCTTTAGTTTATTCTAAATAAAATGTTCATAAATTTTGTTTTACAACTGCAGCACAGAATAACATACCAAATCGTGTGTCTGTAATATTGTATGTACTTGAGCTATTTGAAGTTGCCTGATTGTTCCATGACATTTAACCAAGTAGAATCCCATAAAATTCTTTTTGATTTTCAATGTTGATTATTCAGGTTGCCAATTCTAAGTTTTTTTTGTGCCCTCACCTGTATTTTTCTTTTATGCCTACACATTGATGTTTTAAATCGTTCAAAGTTAAAAAATCACACAACACTAGGTGATAGTCCAACAGGTTTATTTGGAAGCCCTAGCTTTCGAAGTGCTGCTTCTTCATCAGGTTTCACAGAATTCTGCATCTTATAGTCCTGCTTCACAACCACCTGATGAAGAAGCAGCGCATCAAAAAGTTAGTGCTTCCAAATAAACCTGTTGGACTATAACCTGGTGTTGTGTGATTTTTAACTTTGTCCACCCCAGTCCAACACTGACTCCTCCAAATCAACCTTAATTTGTTCAACTCAACTTGAAGGCATTGTCCTCTCTGCCAATTTGCAACATGATACGAAATCTGTCCTCACCACAAAATTTAAAATCACACATCCAACAAGCATAATTGTGCTTTGGATCTGTGATTTTAGGAGCAGATTTATATTTTATTCATTCACAGGATGTGGGCATCACTGGCTAGGCTAGTATTTATTGCCTATTCCTAATTGCTTAGAGGGTAGTTAAGAGTCCCATTGCTGTGGGTCTGGAATCGTGTAAGCCTGATCAGGAAGAATGTCAAGGGGTGCCCTTTCCTAAAGAACATTAGTGATCCCGATGAGGTTTTCTGACAATCAACAATGGTCATCTCTTAATTCGACTCTTAATTCCAGATTTTTATTGAAGTCAAATTCCACTGCCGGCCATGGCAGGATTTGAGCCTATGTCCTCAGAACATTACTTGGCTCTCTGGATTAACAGTCCAGCGGTAATACCACTAGGCCATTTTGGGTAAACTCTACCCAAAGTATATTCTTTTTAAATGTTCAATACTAATTAAAATGAGACAATGATAATCTTTACTTATAAGTCAGTATCTAACTTGCAAAATCTACACTTCACAATCTTCATGTCTCTCAGTGAGGTTTTAATACATAAAAGCTTCTGGAGACAAGACAACTGATAATTGCACAGGAAGGCCTTGGGTATCAATGGCACTGACAAGGTCATCCTCTTGCTCCACTTTTAACTGTGTACAGACAACTTTTCAGGCCAGAATTGTGCAGTTGGCATTTGAAAATCTCCCACTTTGCATTTCAAAGCAATCTTGTCACTTTTTATTTTTATTTTTTAAACAGGTTTTCACTTTATTCCTATAGTAAGACTCATCCAGCCACAAATTTCTGCAGTTGGGATAATAAGCAGACCAGAAGGCTGTAACCTTCACAACTGTCTCAGCCAATATGATCTGTGCTTCCAACAGCGTGACAATGTTAATTTAACACATGATGTAACAACCTAAATTGACCCTGAAGAGAACAAACTGAATAATCACTTGGACTAGCAAAAATGGACAAGCAATAGATTTCAGCAGAACCTTCATAGCAGAAGAATGAAGGCATTATATCCAAATTCAGACAATACATTTGTAAGCTTGTGGAACGCAAGTTCCAAAAATAGGCTTATATCTCTTGAATAAGAAATTTAATTCAAGATAAGCAATGCCAAGGGTGATATACAAAGCAAGTCCAATAGGTGTTTATAAACTATTTATAACTTAGACGAAAATCTAACTGCACTAAGAAATCAAATAAAATTAAAGAAAGGTATAAAAAATGTTTGAATTTAATGGTGAAATACATTCTGTGGTTTGCTTCCTGCACAGCTGGAGACAGAACAGATGTTTTTTGGCATATTATTAACTGGCAAGTGTGAGTAATATTTATGCTTTGAATATTTTCTATTTGAGTAGTTATTATTTTATACATGGAAGTGCATCATCTACTGAAAACAGTTTGCAAACTTGGGTACACTAAATGATAGTATGCATTGTAACCATTTATTAAAAGATATCCAATACAGATCTTCCAACTCTCAACGTTCTTGACTTTACCTTCTCCCCAATTTGTCTGTCTTGAACCCAGTCATTGTGTGACATCAAACCATATGATAAACGACACTCTACAAAATTCCACATGTAAACCTGAACAAAATTATTGAGTCAAAATGAGATTATTAGAGAATGGAAACATATTGTTGTCTAGTTTCTAACCCTAAACAAAACTAAGTTGTTTTCAATTTAGACAACTATGCTAACCTTAGATGTGCCAGTAAAGAAGGGACTGGGGAGTGTAGCATAGTTTGCTTAAAATTTGTGTTTATCCTGGAAGTTTATTAAGTGCATTAAATTTCTTCAGATCTCTTTATCCATTCCAGAATATATCACAACATGCTTTATTCCCGTTAGGCTGTCTACCATTTTTGTCGGACTTAATAAACTAATTTGACAAATAGCAAAATCCACGCTATTGCAGGCTGGAAGGGGAACAAAAAGTTCAAAATTAAATCAACAACTTACTGTAAAGTAGGGTTTAATTTTAGCTGAAAATGTGTTGCTGGAAAAGCGCAGCAGGTCAGGCAGCATCCAAGGAGCAGGAGAATCGATGTTTTGGGCATGAGCCCTTCTTAATTTTAGTCCAATCAGCTAAGCAGGGTAGATAGACAGTTAAAAATGCTTGATGGTGTCGCACTTGAATTTTGACACTGTCAATAGACTGTCAATATATACACAGTCTAGCAAGAACACAGTAAAGACTCCTGTCTAAATCCAACAATGTCCTTCTTTTAATATGCAGATTGGGTCCTATGAAGTCATTGGCGCACAATCTCAAGCACTTAAAGTGAAAATACCACTATAGCTTTGACACCAGGTAAATTCATATGAAGTTGGAGTGAAAAGCATAAGAGACTATTCGTGGAGTAGCTTTTAAAAAATGCTTGCTCTTCCAGAACCCAGAAAGAAAAGACCAACACTATTTCTCGTCACCTCAAATCTTTACCATCTAACCTTACAGGATCCTGATCCAGACACTTACACAAATGCAAGTTGAGCAGGAAGACTGCTGACAGCATGCTAATGAGCCCCAGTGGCTAAAATCACAGTTGTGTCAAGCTGCCTTAGGAATCGAAGTGAAACCAGCAGTTAGTTGCCAGAAACCTGCTGGCTGTAAAAAACTTGCCTATATTTTTAAAATTATTCTCTTCAACATCTTACTTTTGTCATAATAGAAGTGTTAATTTACTTCACAGTTTTGATCTTGTATATCCATTCTACTTCTGCTCTATTCTTGGTAGTCAATAACATCTTCCAATTTCGATTTGAATACTAGATGTGCTCGTGAATCAACTCACAGCCTTTGACATATTACGTTCATTCTATGGAAAGGACACTCAGGCAAGAAATAAAATGGACTCCTAATACAATCCAGTTCAGTTTTCGACTGAACTACTTTTATTAAAATCACTTCCATAGTCTGGGCTTAACTTATTTTACGGCTTTTTAATTTTCCAGTTCTGGAAAGTGCCTTGGAAATGTTTTCAAATGAAAGACAATATATTATTTTTTGTTATTTAGTCTTTAGATATTGGCACCATAGGCAATTACTAGTACCCCTGAGAAAGTGGTAGCATTATTTAGTTCTTGAACTGCTGCAGTCTGTGTTTGCATAATATAAATTAATATAACTAAATAGCTTGCTAGGCCACTTGTAGTTAAGGCAAAAGTGAGGACTGCAGATGCTGGAGATCAGAGTCTAGATTAGAGTGATGCTGGAAAAGCACAGCAGGTCAGGCAGCATCCAAGGAGCAGGAAAATCAACGTTTTTCCTGCTCCTGGATGCTGCCTGACCTGCTGTGCTTTTTCAGCACCACTCTAATCTAGACACTAGTAGTTAAGTTTCAATATTATTTGTGAGAGACCAAATTCTATGCTGGATAAACTTGGTAAGGAAGCAGATTTCCTTCTCTCAAGGGTATTAATGAAACATTTGGATTTTTATAGCATTCCTAGAATTTCAAGGTCATATGTTTTAATTCCAGATTTTTATTTCATTTCATAAGCATTTGCAGATCAAATAAAAGGCCACCTGGAAATAACGTATAGAGTTTCTCAAGGCATATAGAGTAATGAAGGTAACAGAAAATATTAAGTCTTAATGATAATAAATAAGCAAATTCAAAATCTGTTACATGAATGAAGTGGACTGACTCAAGTGTAAAACTGACCAAAAAAAGGCCTAAAATTAATATTAATACATGTCTTCCAAAAATGTTCAATTTGCAATCATTTTGACAACTGTTTCAGATAGCATATTAAAATCTGTCCACCCTTCTATGTTCATATGTGAAACTATACCTGCTTCATTAACAGGGAGTCCTGCCATAAATAAAAACTAGCTTAACCCAAGGACAGCACCTACTACAGACTTGGAGGACTGGATCTGAGATTTTGTTTGGCTAAATTCAAGTTGCTCTGAGTTTGTGGAGGCTCTTTCTCACCTTATCTTACTAAGCTCACCACATAAATTACCTATCCTGTGCCTATGGTGACTCTCACAATTTCTGCCCCAATTACCATGCACTGCGACTACATCAACTTGCCACTCAGCAGATATCTGCCAAAGGCTCGGCATACCTTGCGTCTGTGCCATCTTTGAAAGGTTTCAGTGGTCCTGGGCAAGAGTTGACAATTTGGTGTTGCCAAACACCAGAATGCCATGCCACAGCAGCCACAAAGCTACACTGCCCACAGCATTTCTGACACTCCCTCACACATACAACCCCATTCTCTCACCCTGGCTGCCAGTTACCCACCAGGCCACATACTTTACCTGTCCTTACCGACACTCCATTTGAATGCCCTATACATCAGTACTATCTTGCCCTTAATGCCCACTGGAGACCCATAGTTCTTCAGTGTCCAAAAGGGGCGAGAGAGAGAGAGAGAGAGAGAGAGAGAGAAGTGAGGACCTGCAGATGCTGGAGAGTCAGAGTTGAAAAGTGTGGTGCTGGAGAAGCACAGCAAAAGGAGAATATCACACACAGGCAGACAATTGGACAATTCCAAACAAATTTAAGCTGCTACTTACAGAAGGAAAAAGGAACAAAAACGATGTCATTAGAGGTTAAACTGCACCCCCACGATGCTAACCAGATTCTGGCATCATGATCAACCAATATTTTACAGTCCACAATGGCCTGCTGCACCCAGCTCTCATCTATTGGAAAAAGGGTGTCAATGAGGTTCTGTGTGATGTGTAGCAGCCATCACAGCTGAGCTCTGTATTGGATGACGTCAGCTCCTTCATTCCCAATCTTCGTGTCCTCCTCCTTGGAAGACTACTCCCCTTAGTTTCTCTGCATCCAGGGTAACACCCCATTGTCTGCTCAAACTGTGCACAGCACAGCATACCAGGATGATGCAGCACACTCTGTTCAGACTATAGTAGAAGGACCTCACAGACTGCAACCCTGTTCGGAGCATGGAAAGCATTAAACCCATGCCCCACATCGGTCAGGAAGTTGCACAATAGCATCATCAGCAATGGTTGCAGTGGGTAGGTCCTGTCTTCCTGTAACAAGTCATATAAGGCACTTGAACGGGGTAAGAAACACAAACCTCCAGGAAGTGGTAACAGATCAGTGAACATTAATTAAATGGAAACCCTTCCTGTTGATGTATTCTGCAGCCTGGTGATACAGCCTTCTTAGTGTGATGTTTGAAGCCGGCTATGTTCCTGAATCCTCCTGTGTGAGCTTTAAGCACTGACCCCCATCATAAGGGAATGAAGTGATCTTCCACAGATGGCATTGGTCACCAACCTAATGCAATGGTGGGTGCAGGACTGAGAAATCCCATTCAGGTCACCCATCACTTCCGGGAATAAGCCAGTTGTGAAGATGTTCGGCACCACAGTGGCATTCACAGCCAGTGGGAGAGGGTAGACTCCCATTTCTGCAGCCCTCTGGTTCTAGTCCAGTTCCATCACCATGTCCCATGTCAGTAATGCGCTTTGCTCCTCCTCAGGAAATGGAGCTGGGGCTGGAAGACTCTGAGCCTTCTGCAGGGCCCATGCATCCTGAGTCGCCCTGCAGCAATGAATCCCCACTCTGCCTCTCTAGCTGGCTGCTCATTGTCCTATGTGCTGGTTTGCTGCTGCTGTTTCTAGAGTTGTTCCTCATGTATCCATTTTCATCTTCTTAGGTATGTGGCCACCACAACATACAGCCCAGCAGTGTCAGGGTACATTATTCTTGGCGGAAAGGACTTAGTTAGACACAAAAGGAGCAAAAGAGTTTCTTAGACCTCAGAACAGCAGTCGGTCGCATACCATCCACAAGGGTTGAGCACAATTCACCGTGCAGTGAGACATGCTGTTCAGTCTCATCAACCACAGGACTAGGGTTAGATGTTAGAGTTTATTTGTCCAGTTTTCCTGAAGTCTAGTTTGCTTATCAAATTTGGTCAGGTAGGAGTCTGATTATTATAGAGGTGAGAGTTACAAGGCATTTAGCAAATGTTAATCCTAGTCAATTAGTATTTTGTTACTGTCTAGCGAGAATCTTGCCATGCTGCTTGTGAAAAACATAAAAGATGCAGTGATATGATACTGATGTCACTATGGGCCTTGTTGAACTTTTCACCTGACTGGTTACAGACCACGTCATTCAGACCCTTATAAGAATCTATCCTGAGCAGTTATCTGCTTTGCTCCATTTATATTATCCTAACAGCTGACAGAGAGAGAGAGAGAGATTCTACTGCTTGCAGAAATATCTGAAGTTGAAGAATGAATGAACCTGAGTTTTATTGAGCACATCCAGAATAAGCAAATTAATCAGTAAAGGCAGGCAAAGGAGCTCATGTGGATTACACAGGTTGCCCATAATGCACCTCTACTAGAATAAAACATGTTTAAATGTCAGTGATGAGAATAGTTTCTTGAACAGCAGAGAGGCAGTCTCTATTTTTAATCCATTAAAATTATATCTACATTATTTGTTAAGGATTTGGGTCAAGTAAGACCAATTAGGAGCATAGTGTCAGCTATTCGGCCTGAATACATGTGATATTTGCAACAAGGTATAGTGTTACTAATATTTTCCAGGGAGTGGCAATCCCATGACTCTTCCTTTTTTGACAAGAAGGGAGCTCTGCATTTCTGTGAAGCCATTCTGCTTAGGCCTCTCTCAGAAATGCCAAACCATATTTCCATTCTGACCATAGATTCTAGCATTTTCCTAACTACTGATATAAAGTTAATAGGTCTGCAGTTACCTGGATTCTCTCTTCCACTTTCTTAAATAGTGAAATTGCATGTGCTACCTTTTAAACCAGATAAATTATTCCAAACTCTATAGAACTTTGGATGATAGTGATCAATGTACCGATTATTTCTATAGACACCTCCTTGAACACTCTGGGATCTAGACCACCAAGGTACTGACGATTTATCAACTTTAAACCCATTAATTTTCCCAGTACAATCTATGGGGATGGCACAGTGGCTTAGTGGTTAGCACTACTGCCTCACGGTGCTAGGGACCCGGGTTTGATTCCAGCCTCGGGGCAACTGTCTGTGTGGAGTTTGTACATGCTCCCCGCATCTGTGTGGGTTTCCTCCAGATGCTCCAGTTTCCTGCCACTGTCCAAAGATGTGCAGGTTAGGTGAATTGGCCATGCTAAATTGCTGATAGTGTTCAGAGATGTGTAGGTTAGGTGCATTAATCAGGGGTAAATGTAGAGTAATGGGGATTGAGTTTGGGTGGAATACTCTTCGGAGGGTAGGTGTGGACTTGTTGAATCGAAGGGCCTGTGTCCACACTGTAGGGATTCTAATTCTAAGATTCTACTACAAATGCTGACTTCCTTCACCTCCTATTCTGATCTCTAGTGCTGGGATATTTCTTGCATCTTTCTCTATGTGTAAACAGGCATAAAGCTGTCATTAACTTCTCTGCCATTTCTTTGCTCCCTACTCATAGTTTTCCTGACTCTGCCTGTAATTGGCCCAAATTTGTTTTAGTCAAGCATTTCGTTTTATTAGAGTCTTTTAAATTTGTTTTTGCTACATTTCATTCATATTCTATTCTCCCTTTACTTATCAGTTTCTTAGTCCTCCTTTGATGTATACTATAAAGCTCTAAATCCTCAGAATTACTGCTATTTCTGGCAACTTTAATCTTATACAATCCTGAACATGCCCTGTTAGCTATGGTTGACTGACCTTTTTGAGTTTGTGCTCCTTGATCGGATATATCGTAGCTGTAAGTCATGTCATCGTTCTTTAAAAGATTATCCATTGCCTGTGTTCAGTCATGCCTGTTAATATATTTTCCCAATCCATCTCAGCCAACTTGTGCCTCATGCCTTCATAATTTCCCTTCTTCAAATTTAACACCCTTGCTTCAGAATTAACTATCTTATTTTTAAATATAATGTAAAATTCGATCATATTGTGGTCACTCATCTCTAAAGGTTCTTTTGCAGAAAAGATTATTAATTTGCTCTTTTTTATCGCAAACACCTATTAGATCTAAATAGCACGTCCTCTCATTGACTCCTCAATATACTGCTCAAGAAAACTTCTTGCACACTTCAGAAACTCATCCTCCACAGCTTTAGTATTAAATTGGGTTTACCCAGTCTTTATCTGCAGATTGAGGCCGCCCATGATAACTGCGCTGCCCATGCTACATGTCTCTCTCAGCTCTTGATTAATACCATGCCCCACACCACCACTACTATTTGGTGGACTATAAATAACTCCAACTACTGTCTGCAACTCCATGTTATTTTTTAACTCCACCCAAAGAGATTCTACATGCTTCATGATTCTACATATTTTCCTGAGATTGGAGATACTCCCTCATTAATGTACTGATTCAATTCCTTATTATGAGCACAGCACCAACTTTTTTTTCATCTTGTCTGTCCTTCTTAAATGCTGAATATCCTTGGATATTCAGTTCCCAGTCCTGGTCACCATGCAGCTATGTTTCTGTAATGGTAATTACATTATATCTGTGTATTTCTGCTTGTACCTTTAGATCATCTTGTTGCAAATACTGCAATTAGGTAGACTGTCCCTCAACATTGTCCTTTTGTCATCATTCCAATTACAAATCATATTCAATGGTGGCTTTGTTTTTTCTGTCTCTTAGTCTCCTGAGCATCATTTCAACTTCCTGTTATCACTTTACTTCCTTCTAATTTGGGGGAGCACTCAGGATCTCCCCATCCCCCAAACCTTCTCTATCTCCCATCCATCCTAACTGCACTACCAAATCTCCCTGCAAGGATATCAGTCCCAGCCCATTAACATATCATCCGTCCACCACAAATAGGTCACACTTACCTAGAAATGATCAAATTCCTCAGAAATCTTATGTCCTCCTTCCTACACCAGTTCTTCAGTCACATATTTCATAGTCCAACTTTTCTGTTCTTAAACTCACTTGCATGTGGCACTAGGTGTAATCCTGAGAATATAGCTCTTGAGGTCCTGCTTTCCTTCGTAACTCCCTGAAATTTGCATACAGAACTTAATCCCTCTTTCTACCTACAACATGTAGACCACGTCTTCAAACTGATCTCTCTCCCCCGAAAGATATCCTGCAGCCGCTCTATAAGATCTCTGACCCTGGCACCAGGAAGGCAACACACCATCCTGGGGTCATGTTTATTGCCATAGAAATAATTGTCTGATCCCCTAATAATCCCCTGATTCCCTAATACCTTAATGCATTTAAATTCCTGAGAAGTCATATTTGGGATTTCTCTGATTTATTATTTACGCTGATTATTTTAATTTGTGAACCATCATAAAGACCGTTCTTCAGAGTCTGGTAGCTAGGCTGTCACCACAGCCTAGGGGCTCTTATGGCACAGTTGTAGTGTCCCTGCCTCTGAATCAGGGGTCTGGGATTCAAATCCCACCTGCACTAGAGGTGTGTAATAACATCTTTGAACGAGTTGATTAGAAACTACCCATCATTACAGTAAGGGTGTGCTTGAAATTCCAGGAAATTTTATCAAGGATAAATGCATGTTAATTTATCTTGTTAATACATGAGTAATTTAAGACAGATATCAGATAAATAATTGTGGGATCTTAAACTGAACGTAAAGAAAACAGGGAAAATGCTGTAATTTGAGGTGACAGTTGACAAAACTCTTGAAATCCAGGGTCTGGATTAGAGTGGTGCTGGAAAAGCACAGCAGGTCAGGCAGCATCCGAGGAGCAGGAAAATTAACGTTTCGGGCAAAAGCCCTTCATCCGGAATCTACCACTCTAATCTAGACTCCTGAAATCAAGGAGCTATAATAAATGTGGAATACTGTCGTAAGCTTGGTAATAATAGAATTGTTTCTTCAGTATTAATATAATTTATTCTTCCTCTTCTGTAACTAAATCTTAAATCCTATTGATGGCTCATAAACCTTTTGCATTACACCTTGATTAACAAACTCTCCAAATGTGATGCCTTTTCAATTAGGTGATCTATTTGCATTCAAGCAGCTCAGATTAATTTGCTACTTGGATAATAATAGCATACTTTTCAGTATAGAGGAATCAATGTGGTTTAAAATACTGGCTACAGTTGCCAGGTAAAAATTTGAACCTCTTAAAATAATGGTCAAACATAGTTTTCTGACTGAGATACTGCTGTCCAAGTTGCTTATTTTCAGTTATACTAAACTTACAACCTCAAATCTCAAAGATTTCCTACTTCCATCTATTAGCATTCTAATCTCTGTTCAAGCCTTAGCCCCGTTGCTACAGTAGCCCTTATGCATGCCTGTGTCACTTCCTCAATCGACTATTCCATTGCTTTTCCAGTCCCCTCAGGTTCTACATAAACGTTCACCCACCCAAAATTCTGCTAGCCATATCCTAACCCAAACAAACTTCATCTGTGCCCTTAAACCCATCCACCTAATGCCACAAAGCTAAATTTCTTTCATTATGTTCAAATCCCATTCAATGCGCTGTACCTTTGTACCTCTTAGACCTCTTTCAATTCTATAGCTATATTCAAACTCTTGGTTTTGTTTTATGTCTCCCTTCTCTTTCTATTTACCATTGAGAGCAACTTTCAACAAGCTTAGTCCAAACAACAAACATAGCATATCAACTATCTCACAATAAATTAACTCTGTAGTACAGTTACCAAGCTTCACATGGTGCTTCATTATAAAAAGTGAACCACAGAATTTAAGTTGTAAATGTGTTGCATAATAAAACATCCAAGTTATAAAACAGCAAATCTGCTAGGAAAACTCAGTCTGATAAACATGATATAAATAGAAAAACATTAAAGTTTTCCCCTTCAATTACTTAAGTAAGTTATTTTGTCACAAGGGTACCATTTAAATAGAATATTTACACTTAACTTGGAACAAAGTAACACATAATCAAAGGTGATATCTTTCTAAATACATGCATCACAAGACTGATGAAACTGGAATGTATTACAGTTGTACACATAGTTCTATTACAGTATGCTTTCTGAATGAGGTTCACAAGTGGTTCTTGTTTGAGAAATACATATGATTATACAATATATAATAGAAAATCTTATGGGAATACTATATGAATACTGTCACAATATGCACTATCAATTTTCAACTTCCAACATCTGATTTTAAAACCTGAGATTTGTCAAAGACTAAAATGATTTTAAGAGGATGAACATTGATCTAAAAGGGCTACAGCAATTATCTGACTATAGACTGAGAAAAGCTCAGGGAACTAAAGAGCATTCAACAAAACTGTCTGAATTGAAATTACCATTTATCTAAGGACATTGAAACCAGTCAACTAAATCAGGGGTCAAAACACTGGCATCTACTGTTTCAATGTTCATATGACTGACAAGATATCCATTTTGCACAGGAAAAAGCTGCCTGTGGAATGTCCAGCTTGGACTGACAATGGAGCTACACTCAAGGCTATAAAAATGAACCATTTTTCAGTATCTGCTTTTGAGGAGCACAATAGAGAAAGAATTATGGATTGGTAACAGCGGTCACTGGAAGTTGCTCTCTCTTTCTCTATTTCCTTCTTATCATCTTGAAAACAACCTGTGAAAAACCACTTTAAGAAACAACCACTTACCAAAAATTCAAAGGTATCTACCGTTTTTATGATTGCTAAGGATACAAAACAACCATCAAATAGCTTGTTTCAGGTTAAGATCTAACACCACAAGGACTCTAAGTGTTTTGAAACTGCATAACTTTTATTCTTTCTGTCTGTATCAGACACTGTCTTTATGAAACTAGATCTGTTCCCCTTAAACCTAAATAATAAAATTTCAGTTTATTTTACTCAAGAAAACATTGCACTTGACTCCTTAGTTTTGACTAGGATTACTATTCTTAACTACGGTATGATGGCTGTATGCTAAAAGAATTTTGAAAAATTGTTGCACCCAATTGAAGGGAGTCAATTCATTGTGACAATATTATAAAAATCAAATGCAATTGAATACAGATGTAAAGTGATGGTAACACTTTTTTTTTTAGCAATTATGGTTGATATATAACTATGAACCATGAACTGATGGTGACCAAAACTCAGGCTCAATAAAACATCCTCTTTTAATTGTGTTTGAAGACAGGCAACTGAACTACTTAAACTTCTTAGGCTTCATAAGATTTTTGCTTAAATGAATAAAATTTACCCTTTACTGTATAAAATGAACTCTATATTTGAACAGTGTATCTCTTATGTCCTGTTAGTTTATCAACAAGCAGCTGTTGCCAGAGAGATAGTATTTTCTTCACAATCTGATATGGTAATGGGTGACATCACACTCCTGAGAGTTCAGTCTGTGTTTTATGTCCTTTTAGGAAAAGAGTTTGAGTCTGATGGTTACCTGTTCTGTAGAAAAAGATCACATCGCATTATTCTGTTCTGCACAATACTTATCCCTCAACCATCCCTCAAAGACAGAATTACCTGGTCATCATCATATTGCTGCTTGTTCGATTTTACTGTCTGTAAATTAGTCAATGATTTTCCTTTATAACACAATTACTTTGCATTTAAAGCAGGTTGGGATGCCCTGAGACTGTAAAAAGGGGCAATATAAATGTTATTTTTAAAAAAATTGTGGTCTTGTGCAAGGACAGAACAATGCTCCCAACATCCCAAGGAAGCTCTTATGATACCTTACAGTTGCTGGACTCAGGTACAGGCACAGCAGCATCATTTATGAGATTTAAGTACCGCTATCTGCACCAGCATTTATAGCCTGTCCCTAATTGCCCAGGACCAGCCTCATTGCTGTGGGTCTGAAATTACAGGAAAGCCAGACAAGGTAAAGATAATATATATCCTTCCACAAAGGATATTAATGACCCAGATGGGTTATTACAATAATCAATGTAGCTACATTGTTGCTATTAGGTTAGTTTTTAAAATTTTAATTTAAATTTCACAATCTACCATGCTATGATTCAAATCCACATCCACAATCTGTTAGCCTGGAGTTTTGGATTGTGTTCCAGTGACATTACTACTACATCATTGTCTCCCCAAACACACAAAGGCAAGCCAACATGCTCCTTAAAAAAAATTGTCTTTTCCAAGAAAGTCCTTTGCACTTCACTTTTGCTTTTTAGTCCAAAGCAATGAAGTGTGACATTCTAGGACAGTACACTGGCTCAATCAGTGCAATTTTAACTCCATGCCATTTTTCAGTGGGTAACAGAGTGAGTTAGAAACCCACCTGCTGCTCTCGAAATGAAACCCAGAATATTTTAGCTCTCAAGTATCGTTTAAATCCTGTTTGCCAGCTTTCTACCTGTCTGGCTGGGAAATATCTCCACAGCCACTGAAACCAGCTAAATAATCTGCACAATTTTAACTGCCTACCAAATGGGATTTTGCAAGATGGGAAAGACTGCAACAAGTCTTCTCACAGGAGACATTGTGATGAAGTGCTCATTTGGAATGATCTGATTGTATGGATTATGTAAAATGTGCATTCAGATAACAATAAGATATTTAGGTAACAATGAATTTATACTACTACTCCACAATACAATGAAAGGTTGTCATATTGAGTAGTGATTTCCACTTGAGGAATGACATTTGTCTCTGTTGTTACTTTGCACAGAAACAACTCTACTAAGACAGGAAGTTAATCCTCTTTATTGTCTTTCCAATGTTGTACATTCAGGGAACAAAACCAGTTTGTGTTAATTTGCAATATTTGCAACAGAAGTTAATTAAAAACAATTAAACCAATTGGATTGGAAAGGTTGTAGAATTACATACAAGTTCAGGAAATCCTAAATTAAATAGAGTTAGAAGCACACAGCAGATCAGGAATATTTATAATGACTGGTTAATATTTAAGGTGTAAAAACCTTTTTTTGAACTAGGATTGAACAAAACTAAGTGGTAAAACAAGAGGCAAAAGACCAAAGCCAGGTATGCTGTTTTGGATTATACAATGTGGCAATGTGAAGCAAAATCAGATGTACAACAGAAAAATGCGTTAAGTTAGCACACCACTCGAGGCATCGATCACAAATTCCAGAATAGTTCATAATTAGGGGCCCCACCACCTTCCAAATGAACAGCAGTGACCATAAGATGATAGGATATAGGAGCAGAAATTAGGCTATTTAGCCCATTGAGTCTGCTCCGCCATTCAATCCCATTCTCCTGCTTTCTCCCCATAACCCTCAATCCCCTTGATAACCAAGAACCTACCTATCTCCGTCTTAAATATACTCACTGACCTGGCCTCCACAGCCTTCTGTGGAAATGAATTTCATAGATTCACTACTCTTTGGCTGAAGAAGTTTCTCCTTATCTCCATTCTAAAAGATCTTCTCTTTACTCTAAGGCTATGCACTCGTGTCCTATTCTCTCCTACCAATGAAAACATCTTCCCAACATCTACTCTATTCGGGCCATTTAGTATTCTGTATGTTTCAATTAGACTCCCACCCCCCATTCTTCTAAACTCCATCGAATATAAATCCAGAGTCCTCAAACATTCCTCATTGGTAAAGTTTTTCATTCTCGTGAACCTCCTCTGAACATGTTCCAGGGCCAGTACATTTCCTGAGAAATGGGGCCTAAAACTGTGCACAATACTCCAAATGTGGTCTGACCAGAGCCTTACAAAGCCTCAGAAGTACATCCCTGCTTTTATATTCAAGTCCTCTCAAAATAAATACCATCACTGCATTTGCATTCCTAACTACTTACTCAAACTGTAAGTTTACGTTGAGAAACTCCTGGACTAGAACTCCCAAGTCTCTATGACTTCCAACTTCTCAATTTTCACCCCATTTAGAAAACAGTCCATGCTTCTATTCTTCTACCAAAGTGTATGACCTCACACTTTCCCACACCGTATTCCATAGAGCACTTCTTTGCCCACTCTCCTATCCTGTACAAATCCTTGTGCAGCTTCCCTGGCTCCTGAATGCTACTTATCTTTGTATCGGCTGCAAACTTCACCAGAATGCCCTCAGTTCCTTCATCTATATTGTTAATGTATAAAGTGAAAAGCTGTGGTCCCAAAACTGAGCCTTGTAGAATAATATTTGTCACCGGCTGCCATCCTGAGAAAGTCCCTTTTATCCCCACTCTCTGCTTTCTGCCAGACAGCCAAGCTTTTATCCATGCTGGCACCTTGCCTCTGACACCTTATGGGCCCTTATCTTACTCAGTAGCCTCCTGTATGGCACCTTGTCAAAGGCCTTCTTGAAGTCCAGATGGATAACGTCCATTGGCTCTCCTTGGTCTAATCTGCTCATTACTTCCTCAAAGAATTCTATCAGATTTGTCAGGCGTGACCTTCTCTTGATGAAACCATGCTGACTTTGCCCTCATTTACCATATACTTCCAAGTATTCAGAAATCTCATTGTTCACAATGGATTCCAAAATCTTATCCACAACTGAGGTTAGGCTAATCGGTCTCTAATTTTCCACGTTTTGCCTTCCTCCCTTTTTAAATGGGGTCACGTTAGCGATTTTCCAGTCTAGGACCCTCCCTGATTCTAGTGATTCCTGAAAGGTCACAACAAATGCCTGCACTATCTCTTCAGCTATCTCCATTAGAACTCTGGCGTGTAGTCCATCTGGTCCAGGCGATTTATCTACCTTCAGGCCATTCACCTTTTCTAGCATCTTCTCCTTGGTGATGGCCACCATACTCAGCTCTGCCCCCTCAGTCTCTTGAATTCTTGGGATATTACTCGTTTCTCCCACTGTGAAGACTGATGCGAAGTAATTATTCAGTTCCTCAGCCATTTCCTTATTCTCCACTACTATCTTTCCAGCGTCATTTTGCAGCAGCCCCATGTCCACATTTACCTCTCTTTGTCCTTTACATATAAACAAAGAAACTCTTACAGTCTTACTTTATTACTGGCTAGCTTATTCTTATGTTTAATCTTCTCCCTCCTTATTTCTTTTTCTTGTTGCCCTCTGTGGGTCTTTGTGAGCTTCCCAATACTCTGGTTCTTCACCACATTATACGTTTTCCCTTTTGCTTTCATGATATTTCTGACTTCTCTAGTCAGCCATGGTTGCCTCATCCTCCCTGTATCATGCATCTTTTCTCATGGCTTCAATCCCTGCTGTGTCTCCTGAATTATTCCCAGAAACCCCTGACATTGCTGTTCCACTGTTTTTCCTGCAAGGCTCTTCTTCCAGTCAATTTCATCCAGCACCTCCCACGTGCCTCTGTAGTTGCCGTTATTTAGCTATATTACCGTTATCTCCAATTCTATCTTCTCCGTCTCAAATTGCAGAGCAAATCCAGTCATATGATCACTGCCTCCTAAGGGTTACTTCAACTTAAGCTCCCTTATCATGTCTGCCTCATTGCACAATGCTAAATCTATTATTGCCTGTTCCCGACTGGGCTCCACTGCAAGCTGCTCCAAAAAGCCATCTTGTAGACATTCCATAAATCGGTTTTCTTCCACTACCAACCTGATTTTCCCAGTCGACTAGGAGAAAGTGAGGACTGCAGATGCTGGAGATCAGAGCTGAAAAATGTGTTGCTGGAAAAGCGCAGCAGGTCAGGCAGCATCCAAGGAGCAGGAGAATCGACGTTTCGGGCATAAGCCCTTCTTCAGGAATCCGAAACGTCGGTTTCTCCTGCTCCTTGGATGCTGCCTGACCTTTCCCAGTCGACTGCATATTGAAATCCCTCAAGATCACTGTAACTTTGTCTTTCCTACACATCCTTTCTACCTCCTGGTGTATCTTGGGCTCTGGCCCGAAAGGTCGATTCTCCTATTCCTCGGATGCTGCCTAATCTGCTGTACTTTTCTAGCAACACACTCTCGACTCTGACTGCAGACCTCACTTTCCCCCTTCTTCCACAGTACTGGTACTAATGTCGCATGAATTCAAATCCATTTCTCTCACACCAATCTTTGAGCCACTTACCAACCTGCGTAATCGTATTGACCCTGTGCCAATTAGGTTGTGACTCAGGTAGTGATCCAGAGATTATCACCCTTTTGGTTCTTCTTTCTAATTTAGCTACTAGCTGTTCATACTTCCTTAGCAGAACCTCTGCCTTAGTTTTATCAATGCCATTGGTACCTATGTGGACCATGACCACTGGATCTTTACCCTCCCACTCCAAGGCCACTGTTGAAATATTGTGTGCAATTCTGGTCTCCTTCCTATCAGAAAGATGTTGTGAAACTTGAAAGGGTTCAGAAAAAATTTACAAGCATGTTGCCAGGGTTGGAGGATTTGAGCTATAGGGAGAGGCTGAACAGGCTGGGGCTGTTTTCCCTGGAGAATCGGAGGCTGAGGGGTGACCTTATAGAGGTTTATAAAATCATGAGGGACATGGATAGGATAAATAAGCCATCCCCTGTGTGGGGACGTCCAGAACTAGAGGGCAAAAGTTTGGGGTGAGAGGGGAAACATATAAAAGAGACCTAAAGGGCAACCTTTTCACACGGAGGCTGGCACGTGTATGGAATGAGATTGGACTAGATTGGGTTGGGATATCTGGTCGGCATGGACAGGTTGGAGCAAAGGGTCTGTTTCCATGCTGTACATCCCTTTGACTTTGTGACTCTAAGTTCCTCTGCAGCCCAGATGGGACATAGAAAATGGAGAAGGAGAGCAGTCCCTGGCTTGCATCATGTCTACAACACTTCTATGTAGCTTGGAGAAGTACTCTTGCTTCATATAGCTCCACAAGTTTTAAAATGCTTGATGGTCATTTCTTGAGTGACCTCCAGAGGTCCTATTCTGCATTTTTGGTTAATATACTCGATCACTTGTGTCAGGATCCCAAAACTTGGAATCGATTCTTATTTGCATATATAGAAAGTTTTGTGCCTGACTGGCATCCAGCAAAGAGTAAATCCTGATCTAGTTTACTTACTGGGCAAACATATTTGTACATTATGACATAAGGTGTGTGATTTATATACATTTTAGTATATCTACTTCGGATTTTTAAATTTTTGAATTAATTGCATGTAGGCTTGCTATACGTATGAAGGGGTTTAATGATAATCATAAGCATTTTGTAGACATGATAGGTGAATTTACGAGCGAACAAATAAACAGTGTAGTGCATTAGGCTTTTAGATAAAAGATCTTGGAACTTTCTTTTTGGGGAGGAGGTGCTTAGCAAAAACACACACAGCCTGGGAAAATATCTTTTTTTGTTTTAGCTTGTGCATTTTACAGAAGTTTTGGCTGAAGCTGAATGGATAAACCAGTTGCTCCTGAAAAAGGAAGATAGCTTTAAGTCTGTTACAAAATAAATTTCCCCAATATAAGGAGCTTGCTTACTTTAAAAGTTCCAGAGCTTGGTTAATTTTTTTGGTGTTTGGTTAAAATGCTAGTGCTTGGCTAAAATGCTGATGTGACTATCTGAAGCTGAGAAAGTCTAAGCTCAGTTGTAAGAATGCTCCAGGAAGAGGCTATCAGATTCACAAAAGGGCAAATTAAAGCTACAGTTAAGTCAAACCCGATGATGCGATGAAAAGGTGGGGGTACTATGGAGGAACGTCATTGGTATTAATGGGATTACATTTTGCATTATGAAATCTTTAAATTTGCTTCATATGCAAATTGTTTGGTTTATTCTATTGTAGCTTTATTCCTTTTGCATAATAAACTTCTTGTTTTATTGTTAAACCTGATTCTACAGCAGTCCATGATTGTGTTTCAGTGAAAAACCAAGTCATTAAAACCAAAACAAAATCAGGCAAATTTCACTCTGGGATCTGACTTGTCTAGTAATAAATTAGCTAGGAATGTAACAATAGGCAAGAGGTCCTATACCTGCTTCAGACTGGCATCCAACGAGATGTCGAATACTGAACTTACTTACTAATAGGGCAAATAAGACATGGGAGGTCACCACCTATAATTTGCAATAATTTTGCAACAAAAAAAAGAAAAATGAAACTTCTCTTCCAATGTCTTGGAATACCTTGTGAGGGTTTTTTTTGTAAATCTTCAGCTGAGCATCTAACTTTTTATACCATACTTATGTGACAGTACTGGAGTCACCAGTGTCGTGCATATCAGCCCAGCAGCAAGCCTAACACCAGACGAAACCGAGGAAGTAAATTTATTTTCACCTTACAATGTAAAAAGTGCTCCTTAGGGATTTTTCTGGCTATTCAAGGGTCATTATGTCGGTACCCTCAAAACTTGAAGCAGTGTAACAACTGGTTTATTTGAGTGCAAACGAGTTGGCTATACTTTACTGTGTAAAAGATCAGGTGTTTTTGTTAGCTTAAGATTACAGAGGAAATAAATGTGAAGCCCCTCGATTCCTTGCATGCTCAATTGTTAGAAATTGCTTAATCCTATCAATAGATGTCTAGTAAATTTATATTGACTTAAAACAAGCTAATAAATGTTACCATCAAGATAGAAACTCCCATCCCTGAGGTCCTGGTTTCCCTGCTGGTCCCTGTTGGCCAGCATTTTGCAGTTGTAATGATAGTGAAACAAATAACATTTGCCATCATTATACCTGTGAAATTGATAGCAACCTCTGGAGTCAATATGTGCCCGGTTAAATATGGAAATCCATAAATTTCCATCAGCGAGTATGTCTTTCCAGAGGGTGTGCTTTTGAGGTCCTTTCCTGCTGGCAATCAATTGGAAATCACTGAACGGATAAGAACTTTGTGTCTTATAAAAAGTTACAAACTGTTGAATGGGGTGCATTTGAACATTTATTATCTATATGGACATATTCAGTTTATAGTTACAACTGAACAATCTCATTGACCCCAGAAACATAATATTAAATATATGTAATGTCAAATTTATTCATAGTTATAAGAAATTCCATGTCTTAAAAACAATATTTTTTAAGCGTTCAAACGTGATCCCAATCATTTAGAGTCATAAAACCGCACAAAATGGAAACAGCCCATTTGTCCATGCTGACCAGATATCCTAAATTAATCTAGTCCCACTTGCCAGGATTTGGCCCATATCCCTTTAAACCCTTCCTATTCAGATACTCTTACAGGTGCCTTTTAAATGTTGTATTTGTACCAGCCGCCATCACTCCCTCTGGCAGTTCATTCCCTGCATGCAGTATCCTTTGTGTGAAAAAGTTGTCCCTTTTAAATCTTTCCCTTTCACCTTAAGCCTATGCCTTCTAGTTTTGGACACCCCCATCCCGGGGGAAAACTTTGGCTATTCACCCTATCCATGCCCTTCATGATTTTATAAACCTCTATAAGGTCACCCCTCATCCTCCAACCCTCCAGGGAAAATAGTCCCGGCCTATTCAGCCTCTCCCAATAGCTAAAACCCTCCAACACTGGCAAAATCCTTGTAAATCTTTTCAGAACCCTTTCAAGTTTCACAACATCCTTCCAATAGTTGAAAGGCCAGAACTGCATGCAGAATTCCAAAAGTGGCCTAACCAATGTCCTGATTTATTTCCTATCTGCAAAATTTAAATTGAAAATTGAAAAGATTGACAAGTTTTTACTTTCTGGTTTGCTCTCTGTGAAAGTTCATTCATTTTTCCAGTTTACAGCTCTAATACTTGGAATCAAATTCAAACACATTCTGCATTCTAGTTCATAAAACAGTCCTATGGCAGTAGGAGAGTCAGCAAAAACTTCATTACTGCAGTAGTCTGCAGGGTCATTAAAGTAATAAAAATATACAGCAGGAGCAAGAAGTAATAGAATGAGAACAGAATAGCAAGTAAAAAAAGGCACATTTTCAAACATTAACTTGTGAAATAATACTGCCAGCAACCTCTTTCTGTAACTTTCTCATATCCTATATCTGTAAATTAGGATGACTACTTTATAAATAAAATAGAGGGACAGATATGATTCTCAGCAAAGTAGCAGGATGGAAAATAATAAGCTGCACAGAGGAGTGAAGCACATTTCTTTTTCTGGCAGCCTATGTTCTAACAGTTGTACATGCAGACTATAAATGCAAAGGAAAATCCATGAGTGTATCATCACATCACTGAAATGAGTTCAGACACCATGTATAAATAATACAATAATATTGTTCAGGAATGTCAGTTTCTCATACTCACTGTCTCAATGACCCAGTGTTTATTTAGCCTTCTGAAAAACAAAATTGGTAATAGGACTTGAACTTGTGTGTGCCAAAGAATAGCTTTACACTTAATGGTACCTTCATATTCTTTTCTAGGTGATCTGTCTCCACTTGAAATGAAAATGCTGACTGGAATTTTGAACATACGACAGCTCGGTTTCTTTCTCAGTAAATATTAAACTTTTTTGAAGCTACTTGCTAAAGCAATAAGGAGTTCTTTGACAACACCCTGTTGGTTTTACACTAAATCACAAACACATTGGCAGAACTCTTCCAATTTCCAGTTAAACTAGTTTGTTGAGTGGGTTCATGGTGTTGAGTTCACCACGGATCTGAGCAACATTTCTGATGCAATCTTCCACTCTGCGCCTCACTCATTATGTAACTGGGCTGTTGGTTGCCTATCTCAGGGAATCGTGATGTGGAGGTGTCAGTGTTGGATTGGGGTGGACTAGGTCCAAAGTCACATGACACCAGGTTATAGTCCAGTGGGTTTCTTTAAATCACAATGCCCCAAAAGCTTGTGATTTCAAATAAACCTGTTGGACTATAACCTGATGTCATGCGACTTCTGACCTTATCTCAGGGAACCACACAGGTGGTGAGGCAGAAATGTTCACCACTTTCCCAGCTCTAATGCCTCTGACCATAACACCATAACATACAGGATCAGAATTAGACCAATCAGCCCATCGAGTCTGTTCCATTTCATGACTGGAATGTTTCTCAATTCCATACTTCTGTCTTCTCCTCTTACTTCCCTTAACCCTTAATCCCCTTACTAATCTTGATCCATTGAGCATAGTTAAGACATATTTACTGTCTTAAATATGCTCAATGGCTTTTCCTCCAGAGCCCTCTGTGGCAATGAGCTCCATCAGCTGGCTGAAAAACAATCCTCCTGATCTCAGTTCTAAAGTACCATCACTTGACCTTGAGTCTTTGCCACTGGGTGCAAGTCTCTCCTACTTGTGGAAACATTGTCTTCATGTCCACTCTGTCCAGGCAACTCAGTGTTGTGTAAGTTTCAATCAAATTCCCCCCTCATTCTTCTAAATTCCATTGAGTACAGACCCAGAGTCCTCAACCACTCTTCATATGACAAGCCATTCGTTCCCCAGGATCATTCTTGTAAACTTTCACTGAACCCTTTCCAACACCAGAACATCTTTCCTTAGATAGGAAGCCAAAACTGTCACAATATTCCAAATGTGGCCTGACCACAGCCTTATACAGCCTCAGCAGTACATCCCTGCTCTTGTTTTCTAACCCTCTTGAAAAGAATGCAAACATTGAATTTACCTTTCTAACTGTCAATTGAACCTGCATGTTAACCTTAAGAAATTCTTGAACCCAAGTGCAGTTGTGCTTCAGACTCTGGCACTGTAGTTAAAACCCTGCTATGCACAATTTTGGGTGCTGAAGGCCAAGAATAACCCCTCACATTGTGGTGCTGGAATCTCACCATGCAACGTACAGCTTAGAGGAAAGGAAATACCTCTCCCTGCTTTGTAGACAGGCACCTAGTGAAGCTGGTAGTTGGGGTGATGGACAAGAGGGCAAGCCTTTTTCCAGCTGACTGCCATACCATCAGATCATGCCAGTCTGGACACCATATGCAGTCCAGGATAATGTTGTGCCTGAGTGAAGCCGGTAAGCCTGCTGGAAGAAGGCCACTTATCTTCTGCCCTTCACAAGGGTAAGTGCTATCATCTTCTCTCTGCTACTTCAGATTCATAGAGCCATATCTCACTATAACTCTGTCACTTCATACACATTTCACCAAGGCTCATGCACTATATCTCTCAGTGTGTATTATGTCCACTCAACGGGTCCCACTGCAATTATCCTCTCAAACCTATGACTGTTCCTGCCCTCAGCACTTCCTACTCACTTACTGGAGCCAATTGACCACATCTCCTGCCAATGCATCAGCACTAACTGCTCTTCTATCCTTTACTTTGGGTGGCAGAGCTATTATTTTTTGGTGCAGGCAAATTATTATCCCGAATAAATGAGTAGGCAGAGCACGGGCCATTCAGGGTCAATGGTGTCAGGGGTTGGAATTGGTGAGAACAAGTGGAGAAGATGTTGCAGGCAGTACAGAGAGTGGTAGAGCATGAGCCTTTGTGGGAGGTGGGCACAGTAGAAGAGATAGAGTGTGTGAGAGATATCACACTCTCTGGCAGACAGACAAAGGACATTAACATTCTTCCTATTGTGCAGGGTATTCCTACAGATGGTTAAGACTACTTTAAGGTAGGAGGCAACTTTGGACCAGGCTGGCATAGTCTGGTGTGGTGGTATCCATTATTGGTCCTGGAAGAAGAAGTCCTAAAATCCTTCTTCAGATCTGATCTGAAGAAGGCTCACTGTCCCAGATACATTAACTCTGCTTCCTCTTTACAGAGGGTAAAACTGAGGACTGCAGATGCGGGAAACCAGAGTCTAGATTAGAGTGGTGCTGGAAAGCACAGCAGGTCAGGCAATATCTGAGGAGCAGGAAAATCGATGTTTTGGGCAAAAGCCCTTCATCAGGAATGGAGGCAGGGAGCCTCCAGGGTGGAGAGATAATCTCTACAGATGTTGCCAGACCTGCTGAGGTTTTCCAGCAATTTCTTGTTAGTAATTAGCTTGGTATGGAATGGTGAGAGAACTCACCAACTCATACCTAGCCAAATAAATGTGAGCTTTAGCCCTTAGAATCTATCATATAGGATGTATAGCAGGGGCGTTCAATATACATGGCATATCAAGCAGAATGAGCATGGCTTCATGAATGGAAATTAGGCCTAATTTATTGAATTGTCTGAGGAGGTAACAAATTGGATAAAGGGGAAGCAGTAGATGTAATATTTCTGAGTTTGATTGGGTACTGCAGAGTGGCTACTTAATAAACTAAGAACCCAAGACATTGGAGATAGTATATTAGCATGGAGAGAGGATTGCCTAACTCAGAGATGACAGAGAGTTGGAATGAAGGGGTATTTTTCAGAAGGCAATCTGTAACTAGTGTAGTGCCATGGGGATCAGTGCTGGGGCTACAATTATTCACAATGCATATTAATGACTTGGACAATGGAAGTGAATGTACTATTTACAAGTTTACAAATGACAGAAGAAGAGGTGAGAAGGCAAGAGGAGAGGATAATACATAGAGTCAACAGGGCAACTAGGTGGGCACATTGAATGGACAAAACCATGGCTAATGGCAACAACCTGTGAAAGAATATGAAGTTATGCAATTGAGCAGGAAGAATAAAGGAGCTGAATATTATGTTCATGGAGAAAGAATGCATGAGTAGATCCAAGTTCAGCAGGTAAATACATTGGCAAATGGAATGTTGGCCTTTATTTCCAGAGGGATGGGGCATAAGAGTAGGCAAGTTTTGCTAAAACTATAGAAAGCATTAGCTAGACCACACCTGGAATACTATGAGCAGTTTTGATATCCTTCTCTAAGAAAAGATATATACTGCATTGGAGGAAGTCCAGAAGAGTTCACTGGATTGATCCTGGCTATGGCATGATTGTCTTATAAGGAGAGGTTGAACAGATTTGGCCTGTACTCGCTGGAATAGAGGAATAAAAGGCAGCCTTATTGAGACATGTAAGATTTTTATGGGCTTTACAGGATAGATGTCAAGAAGTTGTTTCACCATGTGGGAGAGTCTAGGACCAGAAGTAATAATCTCAGAATAAGAAGTTGCCCATTTAAGACAGAAATGAGGAGGAATTTTGTCTCTCAGAAGCTATCTAGAATCTGTGGAATTCTTTACTGTGGAGGCCTGTAGAAGCTGAGATAGAAAGAGGGTTATAGGGAAAAGGCAAGCAAGTGGAATTGAGGATAATCAGATCAGCCATGAACTCATGGAATCGTGGATCAGACTTGATTGTCTGAATGGCCTACTTCTGTTCCTACATCCTGGGGGTATACTTGGACAGATTTCTGAGGACACTATTTACTCAGGTACATAATACCTTATCGAAGGACTACTTCTGAAAACTGAGGACACAAAGTCACCCTATTGCAGTAGTACTGTCATAGGAAACATAATTATTCCTGCCAGCTAGTGGATTCTTGTGCTTGCATTTCCGTCATTTCACTAATAGATGTGGTACCACAAATATTGCAAATTTAGTTGGTATGAGGAAAAAATGGTAATAAGTTTATTTTTAAAAATGAGAGTAATCTAGTCTGCAGCAAATTCTTCAAGTAATGGTTAGATTAATGAGGTGTGATGGTTTCTGAAAGATGAATTTCATCGCATAAAGAATTATGTGCATTCTAAGCAAGCTAATAGATAGCTGGTTGTGAATATGGTAGGGCAGTAATTCTATCAGACAGTTTTGACGATGTTATATTTAAACATTTGCAGAATCGCAGAATTACGATTTATGACCATTGATATTTAAGCAGAAAATTCTCCTGGCATTGTTTACTGATTTTCAAACAAAATTCACCCCTTTAATTGTCTCTGCTCCTTTCCCAATCTTTCTGGATATCTCTCTCTGTCTTTCTGGTTGCTTTTTATTCTTTATTTCAAAATATGTTTGTTATATTCTTTCCAGATTTACTCAATTTTGACCACTGCATTCTTCAGAGGACTAAGAACATTGAAAAAATAAGTATGATTTAACATCAGTAAGTAGAGAAATAGAACAAAAACAAAGGGGGACAGTTTTAGAGTTGCTACAATATACTTACTCCCAACAGTCCCATTGACACCTGGGAAACCCTGGTCCAAGACTGCGTGAAGTGCAGTGAAAACATCTGGGAAGGATCTGCTCACCTCATGCCTCATTGTGATGGGAGGCTGAAGTCAAGCATTGGCAGAGAAAGTAGCATATGACATCCTGGGCAAGCCACCCTCTTATGCTGCCAACCACTGTCTGCTCCATTTGTTAAGGACAGAGTAAACCACCTCAAGTATGTTAAAACAATAGCCTAGAACCCAACCTTTTCTTATTTTTAAAGGCAAGTCTAAGACATTGTGTTTCGGATGCCATTTGATTGGTCAAACTATCTGGTTTGAAGCAAAACACAGTTTATTCTTATATTACACTTAAAATACAAACAAAAGAAAGAAGAATTAGGATAGCTTAACTCTAATGGAAAACTTAACAGAATAATACATGATTTACCAACTAATCAGCAACTGTTTCAATATAGTAACATCCCATAAACACAGCCTTGCAAAGGCAAATTCAGTAAAATAGACTGCACATGCAATTCTCCAGTCCAAGAGGAAAGGGCACCAAGAGAAAACTCAGACAGATGGAGAAAGAAAACTCCAGCATTTTGCTGTCACAGGGAGAGGTGTAAGTCTCAACAGCCAATGAAAGTTAGACTAAAATCCTAGTTCTGTTGGAGCTTGATCCCATCCCTTAATACTGCATCTATTGTTGCAAATGTTAAAAAAAAAGCCAAGTCCTCAGAACATGTTTACTTTATTGGGTTGGAGCAGAAAAACAAAATACACCTCTTAAAACCACAGTATCATCACACATCTATATCCAAGACTGAAGGCCATGCATTGGACTCTTGAATTACCTGATAACTTATTTCTGGTGTGTCAGCAAGTTATTCTCCTCCATGAGGGACTATTGAAGAGAAGACAACATGCATAGGAGAAAGTTAAGTTGCAAGAGGTCCTGGTCAGGTTGGAAGACAATGACACAGCAGAAATTAAGAGGTTTAAGCTTGATATCGATTTGTAGGTGCGTGTGAGGAAGATAGCTGTGAATTTGGAAAGTCGGGTCCACAGAGGTTCATAGGGGAAGGTTGCTATCTGGGCACAGAGATAACATCGACTGGGAGTATATTTACATGGAAAAGTTTGGGCTGTGACCTAGGAACACTTAATAGATGCATGAGAACTGTAGGGTCAAAGGGGCGGATGCATGATTTAGAGACCTTTGGGAAAGAACGCATTTAGACAAATCAGCAAGAGTCTTGTATCTCAGCTTGAGGCACACATGGCACTCTCAAGGTGGGACACAGAGGACCATTCAGAAGCATGCAGGAGGGAAGAAAAAGTTGTTGGTAGCTGAACATAAAGGGTTGGGAGCAGTAATAGAAACACAGGAGCAGAGTAGGCCACTCAGCTTCTTAGATTATGGATGATCCATTACTTCATTGCAATTTTCCTGCACTGTCTACATATCACTTCATCTCATTAGAATCTAGAAATCTACTGATCTGTCTTGAACATACTCACTGACTAAATGAAAATAAATCTCTTATGTCAGTTCTAATTGGTTTGCCCCTTATCCTGAGACTGTTTTCCTGCGTCCTAGATATCCTTTCTGCATCTACCCTATTTACCTCTCTAAACACTTTGTAAGTTTCAATGAGATCACCACTTATTTTTCTGAGATCCCCAGAATATAAGCTCAGCTTTCTCAATCTCCCTTCTTAGATCTATCCTACTGATCCAGGAATTATTCTGGTGAACTTCTACCACACTCTCACAATGGCAAGTATATCCTTTCTTGGGTAGAGATCTAAACTTTTTGTTTTATTCATTCATAGGATGTAGGCATCACTGTCTGGGCCAGCATTTGTTGCCCATCCCTAGCTGCCCTTGAGAACGTGGTAATAAGCATGCTAAAGAATGCAGTAATGAGCACTTCTGCCTTGAAGTGCTGCAATCAATTTGCTATTCCCACAATGCTGGTAAGGGCAGATTTCCAGGAGTTTGAACCAGTGACATTGAAGGAATGGTAATACAGTTCCAAGCCAGAATGGTCAGTGGTGTGAAGGGGAGTTAGCAGGGGTGCTGTTCCCACATAATTGCTGCTCTTGTCCTTCTATATGGCAGATATCATGTATTTGGAAGGTACTGTCTAAGGAATCTTGGTGAATATCTGTAGTGCATGTTGTTGATAGTATCTACTGCTGCTACTCAGCGTCAATGGCGGAGAGAATGGATGTTTGTGGATGTAGTGCCAATCAAATGGGTTGCTTTGTCCTGGACGGTGTCAAACACCTTGAGTGTTGTTGGAGGTGTATTCATCCGGGCAAATTTGGAGTAGCAGATGGTGAACAGGCTTTGGGGAGTCAGGAAGTGAGCTGTGGGATTGCTAGCATCTGACCTCCTGTTGTAGCCACAGCAGTGATGTGGTTAGTCTAGTTCAATTTCTGCTCAATGGTAACCCCTAGAATATTGACTGCAAACACATCTTAAGATGCAGTCTCGTAAAGGTTCTATATAATTGAAGCAAGGCATCTTTTCTCCTGTAACCAAATTCCCCTGCAATAAACACTAATATACTGTTTACATTTCTAATTGTTTGCTTCTTGGTAGCTTTCAGTAACTTATGAACAATAACACTTAGGTTCCTTTACACATGTGTACTTCCCAATCTCTCAGTATTTAAGAGATACACTGTAACTCTAATTCTCCAATTAAAGTGGATAACACATTATATTTTATCTGCCCACTCATTCAGCCTGTCCAAATTCCGTTGAAGTCCCTTTGCATCCTCCACATGACTTACAGTAGCATCTAGTTTTGCGTCATCTGCAAACTTGAAAATGGTCCCCATATCCAAATAATTGATGTAGAATATGAACAGCTTGGTCCCAAGCCCGAATCAATATGGTACCTCAAAGTCTGCCATACTGAGAATGAGCCATTTATTCCTACTTTGTGTTTTCTTTCTGTAACCAAACCTCAATACATGCCAATATCTTATCTCCTATACCAGGTTCTCTGATTTTGTTGATTAATTTCCTGTGTAGAACCTTACCAAACACCCTTTGAAAATCCAAAAGCACCACATTTGCTGGTTTCCCCTTGTCTATTCTATCAGCAACATCCTCAAAACAAAAGCCTAACAGGTTTGTCAAACATGATATCCCATTTTTGAAAAAATGTTCACTTTGTTCAAAGATATCATTATTTTCCAATTATCCAGTAACCACATGCATAATAATAGATTCTCGTTCCCACAATAATGTCCAGGTACCAGATTTGTAGTCTGCCAAGTTCTTTCTTCCCCTTTTCTTAAATAATATAATTACATTTGTAACCTTACAATCTGAAGGCACTGTTCCAGAATCTACAGAATTTTGTAAGATGATCAACAATGCATTTACTATCTCCACAGCTAGTTTTTCTAATATTCTTGGGTGTAGATCATTAGATCCCAAGATTTCAGAACTTTCAGTCTAGTATACTTCATTACTACTACTAATTTCTTTCAGTGCCTCAATTCTCACCAGTCTCTTGCAATCCTTTTCTTTCTGGGAGATGTTTCTATCTTGCTCTATGAAGACAAATGTAAAGCAATTAGTTAGCTTCTCTGTCATTTCCTTGTTTCCTTTTGTCTCTGCCGATAATGCTGCCAAAGTTATCTTCATTCTTTTTCTTTTTTGCATATCTATAGAAGGCTCCACAGTCCATTTTTATGTTCCTTGCTGGTTTATTTTCATATTCTATTCCCTTTTTATCAATTTATTGATTCACCTTTGCTGAATTCTAAAAGATTCCCGATCCTCAGGCTTACTACTTTTTTGTCAACTTTATGAGCCTATTTCTTTGATCTAATGCTTTCCTTTGGTAGTCACAGTTGCATCATTTTTCCCGATGACTTTTTGTCCTTAAAGAATGTGTGTTCATTATTAATTATATATTCATTTTTAAAATAATAGCCATTGCCAGTTTATTATATCCCCTTTAATGTATTTTCCGAGCCCACCACAGCCACTCGTATCTTTATAGTTTCCTCAGTTTAGATTTCAGATCCTCATTTTGAATAAAACTATATCATTTTGAAACACAATAGAAAATCCTATCAAGTTACTGGCCCAAAGCTTCTTTTCCAACAAGATTATTAATTAACCCTTTATCATTGCAAAACCTGAGGTTTAAAATAGCTCATTCTCCCAATATACTGGTCCAGAAAATCTTCTTTTATACATTTCAAGAATTCAATGTCTGTAGCATTGATGCTCGTAAGATTTCTTCTGCGTCCGTTCCTCTTGATGTGGTCTCCTCTACTTTGGAGAGACAGGATGCCAACTCGCAGAACGTTTCAGAGAACATCTCTGGGACACACATACCAAACAATGCCACCACCCTGATGCAGACCCCTTTAATTCACCCTCCCACTCTGCCAAGGACATGCAAGTCCTGGGCCTCTTCTACTGCCAAATCCTAGCCACTCGACGCCTGGAGGAAGAACGCATCTTCTGCCTTGGGACCCTCCAATCCCATAATTTCACCAGTTTCCTCATCTCCTCTCCCCCAACTTCATCTCAGATCCAACCTTCCAACTCAGCACCACCTTCATGAATTGTCCTACTTGCCTATCTTCCTTCCACCGACCTACTCCACCCTCTCTCCTGACCTATTACCATCACACCCCACCTGTATCTACCTATCGCCTTCCCAGCTACTTTCCCCACAACCCCACCCCCCAACCTCCTATTTATCTTACAGCTCCCTTCTCCGCACTGGCCCCAACATTTCTGATGAAGGGCTCATGCCCAAAACATTGTTTGTCCTGCTCCTTGGATGCTGCCTGACCTGCTGTGCTTTTCCAGCACCATACGCTTCAGTTCATAGGATTTACTCAGTCTATATGTTGACTTGTTACACGCACCTCAAACTTCCTGATTTGTGCCCTACAATATGGATCTCAGATATAGAGGTGAAAGTATTCATGAAGACAGGGAAGATACCTTTTCCCAAATAGCTGCAGCTGTTTTTATGGGCTTTCAAAAAGGTATTTGTTAATGCATCGTATAATCATATCAGAGAATACCGTTATGGACCCCCTCAAAACACTTCAAGAAAGTAGCCCAGACCTAACTCTGCTCATTGTTTTAAGCAGGTTTGAATGGATATTCCAGGAGAGATGCTGCTGGTCAAATCACATAGTTTTAAACAAAACAGAATCTATTTACAAGATTACCGAATGAAACACAATCAAAAGAGAACAGGATACTGAATAACTTAACATATCTGAAAACCCAACAGATTATCCCAACTTTTTGATGCTGTTCCAAATACTCGCAACAATCCCCATAAACACCCCTTGGCACTAAAGGTAAAATCAAACACAGAGTCTTACAGGAGAGAAGGCAGAGGGAGAGTACAAGCCTGGAGCTGCTTCTTTGGGTCCAGAGCCTTTTCTACACTACTGCTAACAAACCAAACTAAAACAGAGAAAAGCTGAGCTTGAAGAACTAGCCACTCCCCTTTCATTGTACAATTCTTTTAAACTTGAAAGCCTTCTGCCTGAGGCAGTGTCTGTTAGCTATTATCAAATTGGACCTAAAACCCTTTAACCCCAAACTTTTCAGAGTCTGTCTTTTATGACCTCTATGAAAAAAAAAGCCAAGGACAACATAACGTTGTTAAAGGAGCAGCATCATTGCAATACCAATATATACTGCCTCAAATGAATGTGTACCCCATTTCTACCAAAGACAATTCTACTGGAGGTTTTAATTAGCTAGGATTAGGAGATAACAGTGAACTGATGTTTTTCCAACTAGACAGAGGTATGCATGGGGATCTTGTAGAGATTGATATTTGGACCCAAGCAGGAAATGTTCAAAACTAGTGTACACTGAAGACATTGCTACAGGCTACACTGGGAGATTTGAGAAACAAGATTTGGCGAGGGCAGCCATGTTAAGTATTTCACCAAACCTTATAATGTCCTACCTGACTTGAACTGTGCCTTGTTTTTTTCCTAAATCAATACTGCTGGCTTTGTTTTGTTGGCTATATCCTGTGATATAATATCAAACTGCCTATCAGCACAAAGATTGTGCTGACAGCTCATTGTTTCCTTGAAAAAGAGGCCCAAGCATCAAAACTAATTGCGGCTCAGACTAAAGCCTCGCATTCCAAAAAATTGCACATTGCACTGCAGCAATTTTATTTTTAATCAGAAAGTGTTCTATTATTGATTGAATCAAATGAACCAATAGCATAGAAAAACAATCAAAATGCTTGGACAGATCCATTTTATCTGCATTCTTATTCTATTATGAGCACATAAAGTGAATTCAAATCAATGACATGGACACATGGGACATAGCTAAGACAAAAGGGTGAAGTGATGATATCCAAGTGGGACCAGAAGACAGATAGATTACGTGACTGATATCGTACCGATATCAGCCTTTCATCCAGATACTATACTGAGCAGACACTTACTCTAAGTTGTTTCACTCAAGTACTCTAAAATAAAAGCATTGATAAGGAATTTATCTATTCAGTCATTTTATGGTAAATTAAGCACACTATATATTTGTTTAAAACTTTTAAAATTTATTTGCTTCTTTCTCAATTACTACTCCTATTATCCTGACTTTCCTTATTATTTGGTTATTTATGTGGTAAAAACTGCCAAATACCAGCAGGACAAATTCAGAGAGTTGAGGTGTTTCAAACCAATAATGAAAGCTAATACTCTTTCAAGATTATTATTATTATTATTATTATTAATTTCTTGTCTACATTTCCATGAGGCACTTTTACACTTCAGGACAGTTTCAAGCTGTATGAGCTGATAACTTCTTCCACTTGTTTAAAAATAATAGTTTGCCCTTTTAAACAGAAATGAAGTGAATATTTTTTCTCTTAGAGGTTCATTAATTTTTGGAATTCTTGTCCTGAAAGATAGTGGAAGCAGAGTCCTTGAATATTTTAAAGTAAAGATGGATTAATTCTTGGTAAGCAAAGGGTGAAAAGTGGGAATGTGGAGCTGAAGTTACAAACAGATTAGTCTTGATCTTATTAAATTGCAGAGCAGTCTTGGGGGTTAAATAGTCTTCTCCTGTTCCTTGTTTGTATGTTCAGACAGACCAATATGTAACTCTTAAGATCCACAAAGACGTTAAAGAATCGTGTGCTTGTCATCAGCTGCAGTTTATAAAAGTAACAGCAATTCCTGTCCAATTACTCTCCTGTCTCTTCTTTTTTGTCCCGTTTTCTCCAATCACATAGAATTATCGAATGTTACAGTACAGAAGGGAACCAACTGACACATCATATCTGTACAGGCTCCTGAAAGACCCACACACCAGTCCCATTCTCCAGCTCTAACTCCGTGGCCCTTTAAATTCGTCCCTTTCAAATATATATTTATCACTCCAATCAAATCTGTCTCTACTGCTCTCCCAGGCACATTCCAAATCGTTAAAAACTCTGAGTACAGAAGTCTCTTCTCATCTCACTTTTAGTTCCCTTGCCAACAATCTAGAAGTTGTGGTCTTCCTAATTACTGACATAGCATCCAGAATATTATTTTCTACCATGTCAAAATTGTTCATAATTTTGAACACCCAAATAACATCATCTCAAACTTCTCTACTCCATGGAAAATGAGCATAATTTCTCTAATATTTCCTTGTATCAAGTCTGCTTCACACAGTCTCCAGGGCTTTAATATCCTTCCTCAAATAAGGTGCCTAGAGCTGAGCACAATACTCCAAATGTGGTCTATCCAGTGATTTGTCGAGGTATAGTATCACTTTCTTGCTTTTATACTCTATGCCTCTATTCATAACGCCAACGATCTTAGAAGTCTTCTTAACAACATTCAAATCAATATCGCCTTTATGCTCCTTAACATTCTGTTTCATCCCCTTATCTCCTGAAATGATTCATCTAAATAATTTGTTCTATTTCACAATTGTCAGTTGTTGCCATTCTCTCCCGCTTGTTCCCAATGACTGGAAAGTCCAAAACAAGGGGTCACCATCTAAGGATAATGGATAGGCCACTTAGGGCTGTGAAAAGGAGAAGCTTCTTTACCCAGAAAGTGGAAATCCTGTGGAATTCTCCGCCAGTGAAAATGGTTGAGGCCAAAACGTTGAATGTTTTCAGGAAGGAGTTAGATATCGTTCCTCAGGCAAAATGGATCAAAGCATTTGGAAAGAAATTGGGACCAGGGTACTGAGTTGGATTATCAGCTATGATTAAATTGAATAGCTCAGCAAGCTTGAAGGGCTACTCCTGCTTCTACCTTCTATGTTTTAATGTTCTTTCAAAACCCTATGAATAATGCATTACTCCAAACCTCAAGGTTGATTTTATGGGCACCTCAGGGATCTCAGAGAAATTATGCTCATTTTCCATGGAGTAGAGAAGTTTGAGATGATGTTATTTGGGTGTTCAAAATTATGAACGATTTTGACATGGTAGAAAATAATATTCTGGTTGCTATGTCAGTAATTAGGAAGACCACAACTTCTAGATTGTTGGCAAGGGAACTAAAAGTGAGATGAGAAGAGACGTCTTTACTCAGAGTTTTTAACGATTTGAAATGTGCCTGGGAGAGCAGCAGAGTGACTAAGAAACTTAGATTGTCTGCAGGAAGGCTCAATGATATTGACATTTAGGTGGCCAGTAGTGGGACTTTCCTGCAATCAAAAACTCTGGAGATGGAACTCACACTTACTAAGAGTTGTTAGCCAATCAGAAGCTGTATTCACATTGGCACAGCTGTGTCACTGGAAAGGAGGTTGGTGCTTCAAGAATGACAGCCAGTGGAGGTTCAGTCACGAGGAGTGATCCAGGTTCCCCCATAATCGGAAGAGTTTAGCAGGAGGGGAGTTGCAAGGGAAGCTTAAAGGCATTAGTAGCAAGTTAGGAGGTGTGGCTCCCAGGTAGCATCCACTTCCCAATGTCAGATCCCAGCATTGAGCACCTTTGAACAAAAGACTACCACAGAGCAGACCACAAAACATCAATGGGCTTATTTGTCATACTCCGCAGTTCCAGACAGACCCACCCTCTGCTGGACTTTTACTTAAGCAGTCATTAGTTACTCGATTTAGGGCCTCAATTGGAAGTGGGATGGTAAATCTGACCATGGCCTTCCCGCCCTGGACTTAATTGTGGCCATTCTCTCACCTGATTAATTGCTTTCTTTATCTCCAAAGATACCACAAATCAGGACATAATGTTTTGCCACTCAGCTTAAATTTCTTTGCTCACGAGTTCGGTCTGAAGTTCCAATGAATAAATTATATTTTTTTGCAGCTTTTTTCTTCATCACTCACTTCTGGAACCATCTCTGTTTCTTATTAAATGGCATGTTTTAATCCATCATATTAATTCTATGCTGTTGAGCATCGACTGGCATTGTAGAAAGGAGCAATCTCATCAAAATGCATAACTATTTTGGTTTTTACTATTTGAATTATGTGTCATTTTACACTCAATTAACTCGTCATGTACTTGTGAATACCATTTAAAGAGAAAGCAGGGTTTTTTAATATACGGTATATGTATGGAATCAATAATTAAAAGGCATCCCATTTCCCATAATTTTCTTGCAATTTGCTTTAGGGTTATGAAACCTTTCTTTTACAATTATGTAATTGAAACACAAAGAACTTCAGTTCAATTCTTCCACATTTTTATAGCTCAAAGCAGTCAAGGCTATTAAACATTGAAAGGTAGGCCAAGCTTTTGAATAAAACATTGGAGTATGTTATACATGAATAAATAAGATGTATCTGTCAACCTTCCTTTTTTTACTGTGGATTCATTGTTCATACTTACACTTATCCCCTTAATTTCTAACTATTTACATTTATTCCTAGTGCACTTCCTCTCTTTCGATTCAGAATGTAGAATGAAGGCAGTCGGAAGCTAAAATCACTAGTACACAAACAGGAGTACAGGGGATTAGAATGTAAAAATTCAACTGCGTGCTGCCTGTTACTTTCAAGTATTCTTAAACAATCTATTCAGTCATGTTCTAACAAACCTTAGCCCCTGTGTAACTTGAAGCTTTTAGCACACAAGACCCTCTAAAGTTTCAGTTAACAGCTGAACGCGCTGACTAATTGCACCACAAAGATTAATGCCCTGCTCACTTCACTGCTTTCAATGTCCTGACAGAACACTTGAGCTAGTGTTTGGATGGATGCAGGGTGAATGTTATGAGTAATTAGCACTTGAAACAGTTTGTATCTCCTAAAGGGTAGTGCACTGTGGCTGGGGCAGGTGCTGGTTCAGGAGGTGATGCAGACCTGGCAAACTGAAGACTGGCACACATGCGAGACAAAGGGCTCCAAGATTTTTGGATGCTCCACTGGAGATCTCAGTGGAGAGAGAAAAGATATCCAGTATCAGAAATCAAGAGCAGGAATCTTTTTATTCTAAGAGTCTTCTCGAGTTTCTTTTTAAATTACTCCTTTTTAAGGTTACTTATTGATTTTTGGAGGCTCCTTTTTCATTCTAATTAGCTTAATTATTGGGCAATGCAGTCACATTGTAACACGGCTTTCCCTATTTGAGTTGACATATAGGATATTTTGACTCTGTCAAAAGCAGAATTGAAAGAATTTATCAATATGTTGAATCATCAACCCGCCGCAAAACTTAGAGCCACAGTATGTAATTTCTTAGACACCGCAGTATATAAATTGGCACAACAGCCGTAAATTAGCGACAAAAATCATTTTTTAAATAACTGGGACACACTTCTGCACACAAAAAAACCCATCACTCCAAAGATACCTTTGACAGCTTGTGAGGTCACAGCGCATGTGTTTCCATCACATTTACACAAAGCTGGAACATTTTAACTTGGCAGTCACTACCCTATTCACAGCAACTCTAATTTCAATCCCAGATTCAAAATTAACAATTGATACAATGTTAATTAGGATAACACCCACTACATAAAGTAGTTCTTGAACATATTCATTTTCACAGAATTCGTTACCCTACTGATCTAAGTGTTCCTGCCTTGGAGCTAGCTGAATATTCCTTTTTTCACAGATTTGCACCTTCCTTGTGCTCCCCTTTTATTCCCAACCTCCATTTATCCACCTCTGGCAGCTTTATTCTTCAACCCTACTCTTCACCACCAAGTAGAGCTTCCTCTTCCATCCCCTGTTCAACCTCCCCTTTCCCCATTGCATTTCAGGCCCCTTCTCACATCTCCATTCAGCTTCCTTCTCCCAGCCCATGCAGTGCTCTTTTCCCAACCCCATACAAATTCACCCTACACCATCCCCCCTCCCCGACACCCCCAATGTATTTTGAATCCTGACCAGGAATCCTTTCAGACACATCTTCAAAAAGCAATGGGAACAGATAAGCATGGAAGTTGACATCAGGAGTCATGCTTTAAAGAACTGGATGCAGTGTCACAAGATTAATTCACACTTGTTGTCAAAAGATCCATGTACATGTCTTCAAATGGAACTTTCCTCAACCCTACCCTTAATCTCAGGTACTGTTCAATTCATCACACACATCTAACTCAAGTAACAAATATCACTAATAATCAGGACTTATACCTGACAGTAATATGCTCCACTGCATGTTCACGCACAATATAAGAAGCCTCACACTCACATCTTACAGATTGTACACTGCCAGACATTCAACCAGCACAGCTTCATCACATGAATACACTGGATAATGTTCACTGACAAATATCATTCTCTATTGCAGAAAAATATAACTCTCAATTAGAGACAGCAGATAGGACAGGTCAAGAGGGCAGTGCCAAGTTGGAGAGTTGGATCTGGGATAAGGTGGGGGGAGGGAAGATTAGGAAATTGGTGAAACTGACATTGATTCCAAGTGGTTGGAGGATCTCAAGGCGGAAGATGAGGTGATCTTCCTCCAGTCGTCGGACGGCTAGGATTTGATAGTGGAGGAGGCCCAGGACTTGCATGTCCTTGGTGGAGTGGGCTGGGGTAATGTTTTAAAAAATTCTCAAGGTCAGGTTCGTAGGAGAGTAGTCTGACACAGAACAAACGACCAAGAGGCGAGTCTGCTAGAATATGGGCATTTTATTCCCCGCAGCGTCGCCACAACGGGTCTGGCTTATACTCACTCTACATGTTACCAAAACTGGGAGCCGTCAGTTCTCATAGAGCGGTTGCCAACAACCCACGCTCGGCGGTTAAACGTAACCCCGGAGCAGACTCACCGAACTGGAGACTTTTCCAGCTGATATACTCTTTTCCAGATATAAACATTCATGTGAACAGCAGAGCAAGGCTAAAAAACACATTCCATTCTGGTTACATACAGATAAGAAGATTCACACGGGACTAAGCAACACCTCCATTCCGGTTAGATTCACACATGTATTGGGACATAATTTTTAACCGTTTCACCACATTCCACTGCTTGGAATTTTACACCACATTCCACTGCTTGGCCCAATACATGTGTTACATTATGATTCACACATGTATTGGGACATAATTTTACACCACATTCCACTGCTTGGCCCAATACATGTGTTACATTATGCTTAATTCAGTTCAATTCGTTTCAGTTAATTTCAGTTCAGTCAATTCAGTGTAATTCAATTCAGCTCAGTTCAGGTCTGTTCAGTTCAATTCAATTGTGTTCAATTCAGTTCCGTCCATTTCAATTCAATTTAGCTCAGTTCCATTTTGTTCCGTTCAATTTGATTCACTTCAGTTCCACTCAGTTCAGTTCAGTTCAATCCCATTCAATTCTGTTAACTCCGCTTCAGCTTTTTGGACATGCCCACATCCTCCGCTGTACCCCAGGCAAGGGGTTCTTCGGCAGGACTGGGATCCTTTCTCAAACAAACTGCCACGTACATGCCCACATCCATGCCATCCCGGGACGGTCGGGACCTCCACAGTTTGTTCTTCTGGTTTCTTAGTCTTTTTCCAAAACATTGTTCTGTATCAAAATCTCTCCTCAATTGCGATTGACCCTGCTCGACTACGCCAAATGTTTTAAAAAATTCTCAAGGTCAGGTTCGTAGGAGAGTAGTCTGACACAGAACAAACGACCAAGAGGCGAGTCTGCTAGAATATGGGCATTTTATTCCCCGCAGCGTCGCCACAACGGGTCTGGCTTATACTCACTCTACATGTTACCAAAACTGGGAGCCGTCAGTTCTCGTAGAGCGGTTGCCAACAACCCACGCTCGGCGGTTAAACGTAACCCCGGAGCAGACTCACCGAACTGGAGACTTTTCCAGCTGATATACTCTTTTCCAGATATAAACATTCATGTGAACAGCAGAGCAAGGCTAAAAAACACATTCCATTCTGGTTACATACAGATAAGAAGATTCACACGGGACTAAGCAACACCTCCATTCCGGTTAGATTCACACATGTATTGGGACATAATTTTTAACCGTTTCACCACATTCCACTGCTTGGAATTTTACACCACAGGTAGTTAAAGTGATTGGCCACAGGGTGGTGAGGTTGTTTAGTACATGTGTCCCAGAGATGTTCTCTGAAACATCCGTTGGTGTCCTGTCTCCCCAACGTAGAGGAGACCACGTTGAGAGTAACAGATAGTAGAGGTGGTGTTTGTAGGGAAAATCTTTGCCGGATGTAGAAGGATCCTTTGGGGCCTTGGATGGAGGTGAGAGAGGAGATGTGGGTGCAGGTTTTACACCCCTTGCAGTGGCAAGGGAAGGTGCTGGGAGAGGAGGGTGGGGTGGTGGGGGGTGTGGACCAAACGAGGGAGTTGTGGAGAGAATGGTCTCTGCAGAATGCTGAAAGGGGTTGGAAGGGAAATATATCTGTGGTGGTGGAGTCTGACTGTAGCTGGCGGAAATGGCAGAGGATGATGAGTTGTATCCAGAGATTGTACTTATTGCGGTTGGAAGGGTGGTGTTCAAGGGCGGAGGTGTGGAAAGTGGAGGAGATCCGCTGGAAGAGATTTTGGCCACGTGGGTGGGGAAATTGCGGTCCTTGAAGTAGGAGGCCATCTGGGATGTTCTGAAGTGGAATTGGTATTTCTGGGAGCAGATGCGGTGGAGGCAGATGAATTGGGAGTAAGGGATAGCATTTTTACAGGAGGATAATGGGAGGAGGTGTAGTCCAGTTTGAAGGAGATGTGGCTGTAGTCGTGGGTCTGCTTCAGTTTTTGTAAAGAGCTCATGTCCACTGTCTGGTCTCGAAGTAGTCCCAATTCTTCTCACAGGATAGTCCTTCCATCTTAACAATTGACTTTGTGAACCTTTGTTACACCTCCCCTCTAAATGTATCCTTCCTTCGGTAAAACCAAAACTGTACTCTGTACTCCTGGTGAGGTCTCAAGATAATTACAACAAGAGGATTTTTTAAACTTTTACACTCAAACCCCTTGCAATAAAAGCTATCCTAATTTCTAAATATTATTCTAATTCTCACTGTACCATCATGCTTACTTGCTGTGATGTGTAAAAAAGGGACCGAAATCTGCAGATCAATGGTTACTCATACCTTACATTTCAAGTAATATTTGGTCTTCTTCATACCAAAGTGGATAATTGCACACTTATTTCCCAACATGACAATCAATCCACCATATTCTCCCTTGAGTTCGAGCCTCACCTTTTTACCATCTTGTTAGCCTTCATGGACCAAATAACTTATAATCCCTTGTTTCTTCTCATGTTTCTTTCTGGAACAGCAAGGTTACACTTGCTACTTTCCAATCAATGCCATTATTTTGGAATCTATGTGCTTCTAGAAGGAAAAAAAGACTAACTAGTCCATATCATCTCTTTTGAAAATCATGGGTGCAGGCATCAAGTTGGGAGGATTTATTGGTTTTTTCATTCCTCAGTGTCAATTGTTTCTTAATTCCCACAATTTGTGAAATTCACCTTTTGATCTTTTTTCTGTGAACATTATCCAAGTGTTGGTAAAACTGCTTTAGAATTACCTCATTCTGCGGCACGGTGGCTCAGTGGTTAGCACTGCTGCCTCACAGTGCAAGGGACCTGTGTTTGATTCTAGCTTCAGGTGACAGTCTGTGTGGAGTTTGCACATTCTCCCCGTGTCTGCATGGGTTTCCTCTGTGTTTTCCAGTTTCCTCCCACAGTCCAAAAATGTGCAGGTTAGGTGAATTGGCCATGCTAAATAGCCCATAGTGTTCAGGGATGTGTAGGTTAGGTACATTAGCCAAGGGAAATGTTGAGTAATAGGGTAGGGAAATGGGTTTGGGTGGGATACTCTTTGGAGGGTTGGTGTGGACTTGTTTGGCCAAATGGCCTGTTTCCACACTGTAGGAATTCTATGATTCTCCATTATAATTACTCTTATTTCAGTCTCTAAAGAATCATGTTTACTTTCATTGAATCCTTCAGTTTTGTGAAAGGTCTCACAATCTGTTTTTATATGTGGCACCAGTTTATCTTCATGGTCAATATTCTCCGCCTCCAACAAAATTCTGGGTGTTCTGGTTCATCATTTGTATGGAGTTTTTGAAGTTCACAAAATGAACGAGGGCAGGTCTCCATCTTTTCCATCACCATTCATCTAGTCCTCTGGATTAATGATGTGCAAAGTGCCATTTAAAACTGCACATTAAAGTCTAAGCTGTTCATAGACCTCTTCAAGTCAAGTATCTTTTCTCTTGTTATACAACACCTTGATCATCATGTAAGGAAGCAGACTGGGCTGGACCAGGCCACAGTCATTCAAGTGAACCCAAATGTTCCATTCCATATGAAATTTCCCTTACAATTGTTTTAGAAGAGCCTCAAGGAAGGATCCCATTCTCAAATAGGGAGAAAATGAAGATTAAACAAAAAATATTGCTAGGTGCTCAGATTTACCTAAAAACAGGGTGATTATAGAAAAAAATAGGAACTGTGCTGGAATTATATCTTATGGCTGTGGCAATTGCATGGCAAAGTAATTAACAAAAACACACGCTTGTTTAAGAACGATTAGAATCTCACCTGCTGAGTAATTTCAGCACCTGGGAAGGAATCTATTTATTTCACCTGCAAAGATTCACTCTTTAACTTGAAATAAATTATCTGGATTTATTTCCCTCAGTAGCACTGATTCTCAGCAAATCATTTTGTGGATACAGAATGTGTTAGAAACAAACCATTGAAATTCCCTGCAAGTGAATAAGGTACTCACAATTTTCCAAGTGGTCAAAAAACCCAATTGGAATCTCCATTACTGAAACAAATCCAAGTACTTCATCTCAGATGTCAAAGCAACATAACAAAAGATTTATCATTACATACATCTATTTCAAAATGTATTCAGTCATGAATTTAATAGTTTAATTGAAATTTTTGAAAGATTAAAATATGGAAAATTAAGTCAGTTGCACTTCCAGACACATCCTAAATGAATTTTACATGAAAGCACATGGTATTGTACTTTTAAGAGGACATACTCTGATGGAGATGTACTACTGGGCCTTAAGTATAATGCCTTCAATTTTATTATAATGTGGCACTGTTGTAGAGCTTGATTTATGGCTTGAGAACTTTAAACCTGCTTTCATTAATAATTTTGGCATTGTGCATGGCAAAGCTATGTCAATCCAGCTGGTCTTGTAGCTGTACGGAGGCAGAATGGGCTGAATCAGCCAAAGTTAGTAAAGTGGATGGGGAGCAGGGTGGAGCAGTATTGATTTCAAGAGCAAGATCCAGATATCAGACTCTAAATGTGATCAGCTTCTGAGCCAAACTCATGTTTGGCATTGTAGTAGTACAAAAAAATGAAACAGGTATTTTAATGTGGTGTCTTTAGAGAGTTCAAGATAAGTATGGTCTATAGTAGAATTCATGACTTTACATAATGTTCTCATTTTTAACGACAACGGAAGGCTGGACATTGTGATTGAAAACAAAAATGTATACTGTATTCTTTACCAGAACTGCAATTCCAGGAGGGCTGTCCTAACCCATCAGCAGAATTCAATCAGATCTGTGGAAAGCCCAGATACATGGCATGAACTACCTTTGCAGTTTCTCCAGGTTTTTATGGATCTTGTGGTGACATTTAATGGAGGAAATGCTGGAGCAGTGGTAATGTCAGTGAACTAACTCAACCAAAGGCTCAGTCTAATACCCCAGGGGCATTGGTTCAACTCCAAATACGAGAGTGTGGTGTTGGAAAAGCATAGCAGGTCAGGCAGCATCAAAGGAGCAGGAAAATCAAAGTTTCGGGCAAGAGCCCTTCATCAGGATGGGCTTATGCCCGAAACATCGATTCTCTTGCTCCTTTCTGCTGCCTGACCTGCAGTGATTTTTCAGCACCACGCTCTTGACTCTGATCTCCAGCATCTGCAGGCCTCACCTTCTCCTCGTTCAAATCCAAATACAGCAATTACTGGAATTTAAAATTAATTGATAATAAAAATCTGGAATTGAAACTTATCTCACTCTCATGAAGCTTTCACCAATTGTCATAAATACCCATCCAGTCCAGTGAAATTCTTGAGGGAAGGAAATTTGCTGCCCTTACCTGTCTAGTCTATATGTGACTCCAAATCGATAATATGCTCAGTTTGAAGTCAGCTCCTGACCAGTTCCTGACCAGCTCCTGACCATCATTTCAGCCTTGTTCCAAACATGGACAAAAGAGCTGAATTCCAGAGGGGAGGTGAGAGTGACTGCCACTGATATCAAGGTCACATGTGACCAAATGTGTCCTCAAGGAGCACTATTAAATCCAAAATCAATGGGAATCAGGAGAAAAAGTCTTGTCTAGGCGGGATCATACCTGGCACAAAGAAAGATAGTTGTGGTTATCGGAAGTTAGTCACTCAGTTCTATGACACCTCTGCAGGAGTTCCTCAGTGTAGAGTCCTGCTGCTTCATCAATGACCTACCTACCATCATCAGATCAAAAGTGGGAATTTTTGCTGATGACTTTACAATGTTCAGCACCATTCATAATTCCTCAGATACTGAAGAAATCAATGTCTAAATGCAGCAAAATCTGGACAATATCCAGGCTTTGGCTGAAAAGCAGCAAGTAATATTCATGCCAATCAAATGCCAGACAATGACAATAAGAGACATTTTAACAATTGTTCCTTGACATTCAATGGCATTACCATCGCTGAATGCCCCACTATCAATATCCTGAGGGTTGCCATTGACCAGAAACTGAACTGGATTAGTCAAACACGTAGTGTGGCTACAAGAACAAGTCACTGGCTAGGAAACTTGCAGCTCACCTCACAACTCCCAGAACCTGTCTGCCATCTGCAAAGCATGTCAGGGGTGGGATGGTATACTCCCCATTTGCTTGGATACGTGTAGCTCCAAAAGCACTCAAGAAACCGGACACTATCCAGTTCAAAGCAGCAAGCTTGACTGGCAACATATCCACAGACATTTACTCCCTCCACCACTCACATTGAGGGCAGTGTGCATGATTTACAAGAGGCATTGAAGAAATTCTCTGAGTCTTCTTACATTGCACCTTCCAAACTCATGACCACTAACATCTAGTAGGACAAGGGCAGCATGGGAGCATCAGTAACTTCAAGTTCCCTTTCAAGTTACTTCCTGGCCTGACTTAGAAATATTTCACCATTTCTTCAGTATTGCTGGGTTAAAGCGCTGAAACTCCCCCCCCCCCCACCCCCTCCCCCTAATTGCAATATAGATCTACCTACAGCAAATGGACTTCATCAATTCAGGAAGCTCACCACCAGCTTCTCAAGGGCAAGTAGGACTAGACAATATTGCTGACCAAGACACCGATGCCCATGCATGAATAAAAAGAAACTTAACGGCATTCTACTCCAGCCTAGCAAACTACCAGTTTATAGTTTGGTGACAAAAGCTCCCATCAAAGAATATGAACAAATTATCTTAGGTAATAAGGCAAAACCTTGTGGAAATTGTTTTAGATACTGTTTTCAAAATATCTGACACACTTGCATGACATATGTGTACCTATTTTTGTACTGGCTTAATGCCTCTATGAAAACAGCAGATAAAAGAATGTAATAGGAAAATGTCAAGTGCTTGGTCTAGGTTATTCGTATCAAGCAGTTACGGCAGAGTACCTTTTACAATAAACATACAAAAGAAATAAACTAGGACACATGGTTCAAACATCATATTCGTATCAGCACATTAGCATAACTTTCATTTGTTTTTAACGATGCCTTGGTTTATATCTAGTATCAACAAATTAAACCACAATTTGCAAATCACTTTGGGCATGTTGAGCATTCTCGTTTCAACACTGACAATCTAAGAACATTCTTGATTGTATAACATCCAATTACTAATTTATTTTAATGTATATTTTAATATGATTGCTATTGACAAATGCAGTTGAAAACACTCCTTGAGCTTTATGTAGACGATAGAACATCACAGCGCAGTACAGGCCTTTCGGCCTGCGATATTGCACCGACCTGCGGAACCAACCTGAAGCCTATCTATTCTACACTATTCCATTCTAGCCCACATGCCTATTCAATGACCATTTAAATGCCCTTAAAGTTGGAAAGTCTACTACTGTTGCAGGCAGTGCGTTCCCCAGCCCTTCTACTCTTTGAGTAAAGAAACTACCTCTGACATCTTTCCTATATCTATCACCCCTCAATTTAAAGCTAGGTCCCCTCGTGCTAGCCATTGCCATCTGAGGAAAAAGGCTCTCACTGTTCAACCTGTCTAACCCTCTGATTATCTTATATGTCTCAATTAAGTCGCCTCTCAACCTTCTTTTCTCTAACGAAAACAGCCTCAAGTCCCTCAGCCTTTTCTCGTAAGACTTTCCCTCCATACCAGGAAACATCCTAGTAAATCGCATCTGAACACTTTCCAAAGCTTCCAAATCTTTCCTATAATGCAGTGACCAGGACTGCATGCAATACTCCAAAATATGGCCGTACCAGAATTTTGTACAGCTGCAGCATGATTGCTTGGTTTCAAAACTCAATCCCTCTACCAATAAAAGCTAACACATTGAATGCCTTGTTAAAAACCCTATCAACCTGGATGGCAACTTTCAAGGATCTATTTACCTGGACACCGAAACCTCTCTGCTCATCTACACTACCAAGAATCTTACCATTAGCCCAGTACTCTGCATTCCTGTTACTCCTTCCAAAGTTACTATATGTAACTTTGAGGGCTATTGCATTTACACTCTAAAAATTCAGTTCTTTTGTTGGACAAGCACAAGGAACCAGGAGACTTCCCAGGAGAAGGCAAACTAAGTGAAAGAAGGAAAACTGACCAAATGGGTGATATTTGCAGTGTGTGGGGAGAACCCAGAGGTGAAATTTTAACTTAGCAGGTAACTATAGTAACAGCAATTCATTGAAATTGCATTAACAATTAACATTAACTAGCAAAGACCCAAAAAATGTTTAATATCTTTAGTATCTTTTCTGAAACAGTAAAACAGTTTTTAGAATCTTTTCTGTAACAGTATCTACCCAATTCCTCAGAATATGTCATTTCTCCCATGCCATCTCAACACTTACTCCATTTCATACATCCCATTCATTCCCTCCAATCCCACGCCATTCACTTCCCAATGCTGTCTACCCACTCCCAGACAGTGCCCATCACACACCACATGCCTACATGCTGGCTGACATTCCTAAAGATAAAACAGGTTTGCAACTGTTGTTGCTCTTGCCTCTCAAAGCATCTTACATAGGATTATTTAACTACGGAACTACACCAGATAAAGTGTAAACCATGACACCGCGAAGTGCTACAAACTATCGCAAGAAGTTTTATAAATTGCAGTGAGTAGCCGCTGCCTTGAAATTACCTGAACGACAGAGACTGGAAGAACGGAACCTGGTTGTGGACTGACTTACTCCACATACCTTGTATTCAACAATCAAAATTTGTTTTACTCTACATTAAACAGCTGACTGTTACATAGAGTATGCAAATATCCATTTTACCAACAGTCATCTCAGAGATACAGAAACAATAGGCAACTTAAAATTTAAAAAATCCATAAACCAAGACCGATAAATCTGGTGGCAGCTGTCTTTTTTTTTTAAAGGTTCCCCCTTTTTGCAGTTTAGTGGGAAATGATTCTCCAAGATTACTCTGTAAATCAATGTCAGTAGTGTGCAGGTTTCTCTCCATCTGCATGTCGCTCCACACGTCTGTTGGTTTGCACCATAGTAGATTGCCTGCTCCATAATAGATTGGTAGAAAATTTCTCCAGTTAAATTATGGAAAGGAACCCTGAAGTCTTTGGCCCATTTGGGTGTCCTTTCCAACCATGAGTTAAGTTTAGTCCCATTCCCTCTCCATCGCCAAATCTGATAAATTCCACCTCCATATCGTTACAAATCTTAATTCACTCTGGTCTTTGTTTATCTGCTGCTAAAATCCTCATCTTTGCTTTCAATACCTCTTGACACAGCTGTTCAATGTTTTCCCAGCTGACCCCATACATAGAGTCATAGAGTCATGGAGATGTACAGCATGGAAACAGACCCTTCGGTCCAACCCGTCCATGCCGACCAGATATCCCAACCCGATGTACTCCCACCTGCCAGCACTGGCCCATATCCCTCCAAACCCTTCCTATTCATATACCCATCCAAATGCCTCTTAAATGTTGCAATTGTACCAGCCTCCACCACTTCCTCTGGCAGCTCATTCCATACATGTACCACTCTGTGTGAAAAAGTTGCCCCTTAGGTCTCTTTTATATCTTCCCCTTCTCACCCTAAACCTATGCCCTCTAGTTCTGGACTCCCCGACCCCAGGGAAAAGACTTTGCCTATTTATCCTATCCATGCCCTTCATAATTTTGTAAACCTCTATAAGGTCACCCCTCAGTCTCTGATGCTCCAGGGAAAACAGCCCCAGCCTGTTCAGCCTCTCCCTATAGCTCAAATCCTCCAACCCTGGCAACATCGTTGGAAATCTTTTCTGAACCCTTTCAAGTTTCACAACATCTTTCTGATAGGAAGGAGACCAGAATTGCACGCAATATTCCAACAGTAACCAAACCAACCAATGTCCTGTACAGCTGCAACATGACCTCCCAACTTCTGTACTCAATACTCTGACCAATAAAGGAAAGCATACCAAACACCTTCTTCACTATCCTATCTACCTGCGACTGCACTTTCAAGGAGCTATGAACCTGCACTCCAAGGTCTCTTTGTTCAGCAACACTCCCTAGGACCTTACCATTAAGTGTATAAGTCCTGCTAAGATTTGCTTTCCCAAAATGCAGCACTTTGCATTTATCTGAATTAAACTCCATCTGCCACTTCTTAGCCCATTGACCCATCTGGTCAAGATCCCGTTGTAATCTGAGGTAACCCTCTTCGCTTTACACTACACCTCCAATTTTGGTGTCATCTGCAAACTTACTAACTATACCTCTTATGCTCGCATCCAAATCATTTATATAAATGACAAAAAGTAGAGGACCCAGCACCGATCCTTGTGGCACTCCACTGGTCACAGGCTTCCAGTCTGAAAAACAACCCTCCACCACCATCCTCTGTCTTCTACCTTTCATCCAGTTCTGTATTCCGTAAGATCTAACCTTACTAATCAGTCTTCCATGGGGAACCTTGTCGAACGCTTACTGAAGTCCATTTAGATCACATCGAATGCTCTGCCCTCAACTATCCTCTTTGTTACTTCTTCAAAAAACACAATCAAGTTTGCGTGACATGATTTCCCACGCACAAAACCATGTGACTATCCCGAATCAGTCCTTGCCTTTCCAAATACATGTATATCCTGTCCCTCAGGACACGAAATGACATGACCAGCTATCCTTAGTAGCCACACACGCAGATGACAAGCAACATGAATTTGACTGGGACAATACTACTATTATAGGACAAGCCAAACAGAGAACAGCCAGGGAATTCCTAGAGGCATGGCACTCATCCACAGATTCAATCAATAAGCACATCGATTTGGACCTAATATACCTCTGCAACGGACAGCTGGAACTGACAACCGGAAGCGACAGAGTCAAACCACTACAAATGCCGGAGCAAAGATCACAGAAGTGCTTCACAGGAGGCTCCCAAGCACTGAGGATGTCACCTAGACAGGGGACGAAACGTCTGCAACACAAATTCTTTTTTGATTGGTTTGGACATGATGGATGCATTGGCTCATTCTGTGCTATTAATCTTCCTATGTTTCTGCGTTACAGGGGAGTGACTACTCGACACCATCTCTCTTGTCCCAACACCAACCTCCTCATTTTCTCTCCCCCACCAGAACTTTAACCCCGATTCCCAGCATCTCTCATTTTCTCTCTCGCCCTCCCTCCCATCAGGACTCCTGTTTTCAACCTTCATCAGGGTCCTTCTCTTCACCCCTCCTTCTCTTCACCCCCATACCAAAATTGACAGTAAGAAGTTTAACAGCATTGCTTTAAACAAATATAGCAAATTATAGTATCTTTAAAAAGGATTTTAATCATTTAATGTACTTTCTCCCCTAAACTGTCAACGTGAGTTTCTTTCCCCAAGGTCAAATTTGACACTTTAACCATACCTATTGTTCTGCTTTATTTACTTTCCATGACTATTGATTTGTTTTATTATAAATACTGTGGGCACACAGTCTAAGGGCAATTTATTATCGAATACTACTACACATTGTGTTCTAATGGAATAGTGTTGTGAGAGAGTTTTGGAGAGCCTCAACAATCTTATTCTTAAATACACCTCTGTATAATAGACTTTTGGGCTCTTCTCCCTGTTGGAAGTCACTGGCTGCCTGTTTTAATGCTGAAACAATGGGGTCCCTGTGCTGGTTGAATCAAGCTTGCATCAAAAATGGCTTGGGGGTTGCAATTGTCTCCACAGTTACCCAAAACACTGTTACTGCAGGCAAATGTCATGAGCAATAAATCTCAGTTGGTAGCTGTTTTATCCAGCTTAAACTGCTGTTCCACAAGGGGGCAGAGCCACAGATCTTGCTGAGACCTGTGCATTAAGGACTGTAAGATGATTAAAGACCAGATAAACAAATTTGTGACAAATTGTCAGTTATATTAACCACAGATGTGTGGAGTCAGTGTTATCTCCTTTTTTAAAAAAAACTATACTGTGCATGGAATATCTAACAATAGGATTGTAAGAAAACTGCAAGGCCAGTTGTGCCTTTCACTGCAGTAAGGGACATTTACAACACATCAAAACATTTGAATTATAGTTATTTGAAAAGACAGCATACAAACTGGTGCAAATAAAGCTCTACAGCGGAATTGCAATATCCTTTTAAATCTCTTTTGGCCATATCAGAGTGTCCTATACTAGTCATCTTATTTACTATATTATTGTGATGTCTTAAATCAGCAGTTTATTTGCTTACACATCAGTGTTTACAAGCCTGTTTTAGACTTTTGCATAGAAAAGTTAGCTTTCTGATATAGACTCCTCAAATTATGACTTTTCTGAACCCAACACAGTACAAGAACAGCACAGCCAAAGTCTGTTGCACCTGTACATGAGACAAGACATAGCTTGGTACACAAGGTTACCCATATGGTCTGTTCATACCATGAATATAGGTCTGTCATCAATGATCCAAAAATTGACAGGGCAATGTGCCAAGAGTTGGCGGAGAAAGGGGGAATTAGCTATAGGTTTGACTGCTATAGAGAGAATTTGAGGAGTGCAGATGCTGGAGATCAGAGTCGAAGAATGTGGTACTGGGAAAGCACAGCCAATCAGTCAGCATCCGAGGAACAGGAGAATTGACATTTCTGGCATATTCCTGATGAAGGGCTTATGTCCGATTCGTCGATTCTCCTGCTTCTCGAATACTGCCTGACCAGCTGTGCTTTTCCAGCATCACACTCTTTGACTGCTATAGAGCCTTCGTTGATCTCATAACATTGGAAGTCAGCAGCCACAAAGCTCCCTAGCACTGAAATTCCAGCAACAGACATGCTAACCTTGAAGATGAATTGTGAGAGATGGAATTTCTAAGTAAAATTAAACCTCACGCAAGATTTTAAGACTGTCAGGGAAGTTCAGCATTTTTGGGAGACATTTCTTCTGCTTCTGATAGACTTTTAAAGTAACACTATCACAATAGAGAAATTGTTGATAAACTTTCACCATTGAGCTTGTATGTGTGCAATGCAAACAATAGTATTTGCATCATACACTATAAATATACATACCAATTCATAAACCTGCATAGTCTGGCGAGATCAGCTTTACAAACTTGTAAGTGAACATTAACAGCTTTAATAACTGTTTATTGGGAATGTTCAAAGAGGACATCATCTGGAAACCTACAGACTCAGGCTCCAGTTCCATGTGATCTGACATCACCGTGCCATGGATTCTTCCATTCGTGCTCAGCAGCTATTCATACAGTAAAGGTATAGAAATGTTTCTACTCAACATTAGCCTCCCCATCCCTGGCAAGCTCTTTAAAAAAAATCTTTCAATGGTTATCGATTAACCATTAACTTTTAACTCCTTCTTCCCCCCCTCCTCCTCCGCCACCCCACCAACAGCAACCAGGACCAGCAACAAGTCTCTTCTGTTTGAGAAGGTGCTGTCAGTTCTCTAGGAGAATGTGTAGGATGTATGTACACCTTTATCATTGTATGAGAACGTGAGCTTTGGGGGTCGATTGGGATCATAGCCTCTTTAAAGAGGATTTTCAGAAATCCTATGTAATCTGTTCTATTCCAATCTCCTAAGCTTGATAACACTCCTTGACTACTAATACTTGAGCTTTTAGGTCAGCAGATAGTATTTGAGGTTGCTAGATTGTTGCAATTCTTATTTAACTTCGATCTATTCGAGCTCCTTTTGTTGAATAAATTCAAGCTTTTGCTGAAATGTGCCTCAAGAAGCTCTGTCATTCGGTCCTCTAGTTTTTGACTGAAAACATATCGAGTATATCTAAGGCTCATTGATGAGACTTTAGTGCAGCACAAATTACTCAACAATTTCACGATGTTGAAACAAAAACAGAAAATGCTGGAGAACCTCAGCAGGTTTGGTAGTAGCTAAAGACAGAAAACAGTTCACGCTTCAAATCTAGTAACCCTTCGTCAGAATTCAATATTAACTCTGCAGGTCTGGCAGCACCTGCGGAGAGAAATCAGAGTTAACGTTTCGGGTCGAGTGACCCTTTCTCGGTTCTGAGGAAAGGTCACTCAACACGAAACGTTAATTCTGATTTCTCTCCACAGGTGCTGCCAGACCTGCTGAGCTTTTCCAACAATTTCTGTTTTTGTTTCTGATTCACAGCATCTGCTGTTCTTTTGGTTTTTAATTCAACATTAACTCTGTTTTTCTCTGTAGACGCTGTTATATCTGTTGACTTTCTCCAGTACTTTCTGCTTTTGTCTCAGAATTCCAGCATCTGCTGTGCTGAATGCTTAATACTGGAATAACCCAATTTACATTTAACCATCTCTTTCTCTCTGAATAGATTTTATTTAGCTGTTAGCAGTTGTTGAACTAGATTTAATGGGCCGTTTCTGAGTTGTGAGATTCTTCTTTAAATGTGTTAAGTTGATGTTCACTGTGCATGACAGTAAAGTTGTGTTACACACAGTTGACTTCTGCAATGGATCTGTGAGATCGCTTTCATGCTTGACTGAAGATCTTTTTAAACTCCACAGACTGAGACATCTCAGAAGTTGTGCAGAATTTGATGGCTCAGGAATGTTTTAATTTGAACCTGAACCAGACTAATTTGACAAGTGTAAGCTTGTAACCCGAATTAACACCTACCCTGAAAAGGTACTCTCAATAAAGGAACACCAAAGGAATATATTGCTTATGCCTGAAATGTTGATTCTCCTGCTCTTTGGATGCTGCCTGACCTGCTGTGCTTTTCCAGCACCACACTCTCAAATCTAATCTCCAGTATCTGCAGTCGCCACTTTCTTCACTATGGGAATATAGCCAGGAATAGATAGGATAGTGAAGAAGGTGTTTGGTATGCTTTCCTTTATTGGTCAGAGTACTGAGTACAGGAGTTGGGAGGTCATGTTGCAGCTGTACAGGACATTAGTTAAGCCACTGTAGGCATATTGCGTGCAATTCTGGTCTCCTTCCTATCAGAAAGATGTTGTGAAACTTGAAAGGGTTCAGAAAAAATTTACAAGGATGTTGCCAGGGTTGGAGGATCTGAGATACTGGGAGAGGCTGAACAGGCTGGAGCTGTTTTCCCTGGAGCGGAGGTTGAGGGGTGACCTTATAGAGGTTTACAAAATTATGAAGGGCATGGGATAGGGTAAATAGGCAAAGTCTTTTCCCTGGGGTCAGAGAGTCCAGAACTAGAGGGCATAGGTTTAGGGTGAGAGGGGAAAGATATAAAAGAGATCTAAGCGGCAACTTTTTCACACAGAGTGGTATGGGTATGGAATGAGCTGCCACAGGATGTAGTAGAGGCTAGTACAATTGCAAAATTTAAGAGGCATTTTGATGAGTATATGAATGGGAAGGGTTTGGAGGGATATGGGCCAGTACTGGCAGGTGGGACTAGATTGGGTTGGGATATCTGGTTGGTGTGGACGGGTTGGACCAAAGGGTCTGTTTCCATGTTGTACATCTCCATGACACTATGACTCTAATTGGGTCTCAGCTGTAATTTGTAATTGGCTACCGAGTAAAAATCTGGTCCGCTGTTATTGTGTATGGGCAGAAGCCTGTGCCCTTCCCCAAGGCATGTTTAAGGGATGGATAAAGGTTGGCGTTTGATTGAGGAGAGTGTTCCTGCCTGCGGGTGGCCTTCCCCGCCCACTAAAAACTGATGCACTTTTATGTAGCCAATCAATACTTAATCTCTTTATTTCCTACATAAAGGCAACAGCAAATGGAGGATGTTCACCATGTGTTTTATTCACAGGCTCTCAGGTGACTCCTTGTAAATAGACACCCAGTGTATGATTGAAGGACCTGTCATAGAGAAGTGGGTGGGAGCTGAAAGCCATGCACTTTCCTTCCTACTGAGACCCCTCACTCTCTGTGCCCAACCTCCTCACCTTGCAATCCACTCTCGTCATGACTCACCAAGTTCCTTTTCAATCCAAGGCCTTGATTAGTATTTTCAGCAGCTACCGGTGGTGTTGCGGAGTACAGAAGTGTTGCAAGCTCTTGACAGATCAGATGGCTGCCTTAAACCTGGAGAAGACCCTTTTCGGGCCTGTCAAGTGCCTGAGTGGCACTTAATTTGGCAGACCTTCCCCTAGAGGTGCTGCGGCACACTCACTGGCTGGTCCCACTGCTTTCATTTAATCCAGCCCTAAGTGTGTTTGTTTCTTGATGTCTCTATGTACATGCCACTCCCAATTTATTTCTTGAATCTCTACTTGTGTCTCTCCCTCTGTGTCTCTCTCAGTCTCTGACTTTCTCTTTCTGTCAATCATGTCTCAATGGTTGATAATGCTCTACTTTGGTCTCTAGCTCCATGTCCTTAGTCACTCACGATACTGAAATTAAGCAAGTAAATTCAGTGATTCTAAATTGTGAGAAGGCAAAGAATTAAAATAAATAAAGTAAGCAATTGTTACGACACAGGGTCAATCCTCCTACTTAATTTTAACCAGCAACACAGGAAAGATTTATCCTGTGTAGTAATCTGTCAAAATCCGAGAGGCCAAGAACTATTTAAGTACAAATTAACAACTTTATTTCTTAAAGTATAACAGAGAATAATTAGCTAACAACTATTTACAACTCCTTCCTCTAACCTATCTTTTACTTTCCCTTCTACAATACTAGTCTGATAGAACCCCTAAGTAAGATTTGCCAAAAAATTCAAACTTCAAAACCAGCTAGCTGTTGTATCTTCCTCTGTAGATTTGCTCTCCAGGTCCATGCTGATGTTTTCTCTGTGCAAACTCCTTCTCTAGACAGGCACTTCTCACAGAGTTCTTACTAGCAGCCTACATCTGTTGATCTTTTGGCAGTTCTCTCCCAACGGTTCAATTATTCCTGGTCTTATACCCCCAAAGCATCGGATTGTGTCATTGGCTTTTAATATTGCCAATATACTAAATTCAAACTTGATTGGAGTTTTTTTTTGGTGGGTATAATTTAAACTGATTGGCTTAATTCAAATTTTGTCTACAGGCAACCAGCTACGCTAACTGCTGGACCACATGTTACATTGTATCTTATTCAGAACACTTAGTACCGTCAGGTAGTTCTGCTAACTTTTAATACTCTTAAAAGGTACAGTACACCCACATTTTCATAACATAACTTTATGTAAGTTTAAAGCAGTTAATCACACCCAAATTAAGTAAATTTTTGCCTATAGAGAACTGTCAATCAAAATAGAATATCCCTCAGAAACCTACCCCATTCAACAACTCTACAAATCAGAGATACCGGCTGAGTAATCAGGACACTGTTGATACAGAGCGCAACAACTGATAACAGTGAAGAATCTGGAAAAGTTCTTTCACAACATATTTGAAGATGCAGTTTTAGTATAGCTCAGATCCATTGAAGATTAAATAAACCACCAATGAGGTTAGTAAACCAACTGTCAATCTAAGACTTGGTCTCTTGACTTTTGAGACAGTGAATCTGGCATGTGTGTAAGTTATTACAATAAAGGGGTTTTGACATGAGTTTAGACTTTATGCTCCTGATTTATAAGGCACCTCAGATTATTCTTAGACTTCCCTCTGTCAGGGTACCAATGGACAGCAAACACAGGAAACTGATGTGCGATGCTGTGAATTAATATTTCCTGCTACCTCAAAATATGGAATGGAAAAATTAGCAAATGACACATACTGGTCTGATTCTTGTATAGTTCAAAACGAAACTTCAAAAATGCCCACTATATTCATTTCCAAATATTACCATATTTTGTTTCCTGGTCTTCCTCTCTTAAAAGAGCACATCTATGGCTATTAGGTACATGCTCTGTTTTGCAGCCATCAATGCAGTGGTAAGCCTTCAGGAGACCCTAACTGTTCTTGTTTGAAGGTGTTTACATGACTGATAGGTAAATCAAATAAACAGCCTGTCTTTGTCAATAAGTGCAATGAATTCATTGCACAATAGTCTGGCTTCTGCTGAGACTTCATTGAATTGGCTGTAAGTTGGATGCCACCAGTCATGCCAGAAGGCACATTAGTATAGTGCTGCATTTTACGCTAAATGTCTCTCTTTTCAAGTAAGAAAATTGAATGCATTATCAATCACACTGTGTTACACAAATTACATACTAAGCACGCAACTGTTTTTATGCAATAGTACTTTGTTATTCTTGACAATCTCAGCACATTCCTTGCACAGATAGTATATAAATCATGCAGTCTCTTAATGGTAGGCATGCAAATTTTCATTGAGCTGTTTATCTGGGTGATGTTTCTCTCCTGGGGAGTGTAGGTAACATGTTATGCTGTTGCTGCTGTTCCACTTCCGGTTTTATGGTGCTGGCGACCTCTGGGACCGAGAGCTAATTTGTGTTCAGTGGGGGTGGTGAGTCGACATCTTCCTGATTGGTTGCCTGCATTTGAGGAATAGTTTCTCTAGGTGTTGCGATGTAAGCTTCAAGCTGCCTGGTGACTGACTCCTGTGAAAGTACTGAAAGTTTGTCACCTGATGTCAACCCAATGCTCAACTCTGACAATGGTTGACAGTCTCTTAAAATTAAATTTGACTTTCTGCAGTTTTGCTTTGATTTTATCTCCTATGCCAGTACATTTATCTAATCTAATCTAATCTAATGCCCTTTACTGCTTCTAATTTCAGTACATTTTTGCTAATGGAAATTTAGTTTGAGTCTGGGTTGTATCAACCTTTGTACTGGATTACTTTCCATGCCCTGTGTAGCTGTATTTTTCCACGCAAGGATTGCCACGTATGCATCTGTGTGGAATTTGCTCAATTTCACAATCAAAATAATCCAATATTTTCTGTTTTTCTACTGTTAATAGGATTTCTAACTTGGCAAATGTGCCATAATCCCCAGTAATGGCAGAATTCTTCACTTAGGGAGTTCAAAGCCTGCTCAGGCTATTGGTTAAAATCATAGCTAAGGGTCCATGACTTCATCTGTTATCTGCATATTTAAAAGGTTGACAGCATGTGTTTATTGATTTGACAACAGCTAAGGAAGAAGAAGAATGGAATTACATTTCTTAATGCATACCATCAAATAACGGGAACAATGTAGAGAATCAAAACTCCAAGAGATTAGACACAGTTGTCAACATCATAGGGTACTTATAATGGGAGACTTTAGCTGAGTATGGGTGACGATATTGGTGATGTTAAGCTCAGGGTTCTTCGATTGTATACAGGAGAATTTGTTTTATGTGTTCAGTACAACACAAGAAGCAGTAGCACTGAACCTCGTTCTTTGGACAAGCAGGTCAAATGCCAGTACTGAGACATTTAAGGGACAATGATCACTATATCGTAAGAGTAAGGAAATAGTGTATCAGGATAGAGGACAATTCAGAGCAAGACTAATTAATCAAAGCTTCAGATGGGAGATGAAATAAGACAGGCAATGAGTGTTTATGAAATAATGACTAGCAGCTAACATAAAAAGAGAATCCCAAAGTCTTGTATGGTTATATAAATTATAAATGGGGGTAAAAGGAGGAATTAAGGACTAAAGAAGAGATTTACACATGGAAGCAGGAGGAATGGCTGAGATAATAAATGAATATTTTGTGCATGTCTTTACCAAGGAAGCAAATGTTACCTGTGGCCGCGATGACAAAGGGGCTAACTCAGTCACTAGAGGGTTCAAAATTAATAAAAGAGGTGGTATTGGATCAGATGTTGATACTTTGAGTTGAGAAGGCACCTGGATCATAGAATGGTACAGTCATAAAGTCGTACAGCTCAGAAACAGACCCTCAGTCTAACTCATTCATGCTGACCAGACATCTCAATCTGACCTAGTCCCATTTGCCAGTATTTGGCCCGTATCCCTCTAAATCATTCCTATTCATATACCCATTCAGATGCCTTTTAAATGTTGTAATTTTTCCCCTCTAACCTTAAACCTATACCCTCTAGTTTTGGACTCCCCCATCCTGGTTCGAGTCTGGATAGATTGCCAGAAAATGTGGCAGAGGCAGGCTCAATGGGCATTCAAGGTGCTTGGCACACTGGTAGTGTCCTTACTTCTGACCACCTGCTCCAGGACGTGTGCAATTACAGCTCTGAACAGGACGAGTAAAAAATATTCACCTAAAACAAATGGGAGGATATTGAAGGAACTGCGAATGGCAATTGTTCATGCACAGGCCATAATCCTTCTGTCTTCCCTGGGTTCAGGGTAATGTTGGAGGATTGGAGAATTGCAAACAACTGCCCTTGTTCAAAAGGTGAAGCATACTTACAGACCAGTCAGTTTCTCTTCAGTTGTCATAGAAACAATAATTTAGGACAAATTAATAAGCATGTGGGTAAATACTTGGATTAGAATAAACCGGCATGGATTTAAGGGAAAATTGCATTTTACTTAACTGCTGGAGTTATTTGAAGAGGTAATAGAAATGGTTGATGAGGATAATGCGATTCATTTGATGTACATGGCCTTCAAAAAGGCATTCAACACAGTGCCACACAACAGAGTTGTGACAAAAGCTTTATCTCTTGGAAGAAAAAGGACAGTATCTACATGAATAAAACTTTGGCAGAGATAGTAAACAAAGAATAATGGTTAAAGGATATTTTTCTGGCACGATTCAGATTTGTAGTGGAGTTCCTCAGGGGCTGATATTGGGACTATGCTTATCCCGATTTATATTAATAATTGATAACTTGGAGTGCAAAAGAGAATTAGCAAGTTTGCATACAATGCAAATCATGGAAGTATTGCAGGCTCTGAGGAGGACAGCACTGAAGTTCAACAGGACATTGACAGGTTTGTGGAGTAAGTGGATAGGTAGCAGATGATGTTTTATGTGAAGAGGTTTAAGGTAATAAATTTTGATAGAGAGAACAGGAAGAGACAGTATAATTAAAGGCTACAGCTCGAACAAGTGTCAAGGAGCAAATATCTGGGTTTATATGTACATAATTTATTGAAGGTGGCAGGAAGGATAGTGAGAATGTTGTAAATGTTTTATTTTTAAATGTTGTAATTGTACCAGCCTCCACTGTGGTACAAGTGATAAAGCATGCTCTTTCCTCGGCTTTATTACTGGCAGCACGGAGTACCAGAACAGGGAGGTTATGCTGAACTCAAAAAGACAGAAGTTAAACCTCAGTTGGAGTATTGTGTACTAAATTTTATGAAGGATGAGAGTGTATTGGTGAAGAGGCTTAAGAGAATGGCTCCAGGGATGAGAAACTTTAATTAGGGAGATAAATCAGCAAAGTTGGGATTTTTCTCCTTGGAGGGAAAAAAAATGAGAAAAGATCTGCTGAAGTACGTAAGTTAGCTTGCTGAGCTGGGAGGCTTGGTATTCTAACCAGAACTCCATCAATAAACACATCGATATAGATTCCATCTACCTTCCCTTAAAAAAAAATCTGTAAATGACATCATCCACTTTAAGAAACTACGACTACAAAGAGAGGGCGGGACATATGAGCAGTGCTTCACCGGAGACTCTCACTGATGATGTTACCTAGTATGGTGATGAAACGTCTGACAACAAAACTTCCAGCTCAGTGAGCAAACTTACATACTTACCATCAACCTGAACAACAAATCTTCACAAAAATTGCTAAGATCTGAGTAAAAATGTTTTCATACAGAGACTGGTTCGAGTATGGATAGATTGCCAGAAAGTGTGGTGGAGGCAGGTTTAATAGGCATTCAAGGGAGCATTGATGATTATTTAAATATAAATAATGAGCACTGCTATGGGAAAAGTATGGGAGAATGGCACTAAGTCATGATACTCATCCAGAGATATGCTGAAGACATGTACCGAATCACAAATTTGTCATTATTCAAATCATAGCTTGAATAAGTGCCTAGAGGCTCACTTAATTCTGACTGAGGTAATAAATGTGGAAAAGAAAATATTTTCAACCAACCTGGTCAAACATGTTTTAACACATCTCCAGGGTAGATAGGACTTGAACACAGAACCTTTTGGCCCGGAAAAGGACCACGTATAGTACATTCCCAGTCTGTGGGCTATTGTGAGCAGACAGAAATGAATGGAGGTAATAGGAATGCACCAAGCAAACATTCTGCTTTGCCTCTTTTTGAAGAAACTCTCTGAATTAATAGTCATTCAGGGACAATGCAGACAGTGGTGGGCCTTCTGAGATCATAGACCCTGGAATGAAACTTAAAGACACTGAAAGCTGGGGGCTTTCCGAAAGTCCTTAATACCTGAACCAGTGTCCCACAAATCAGAATGCACTTGTCCCACACAGACCTTTGAGCCATGCATCCGTCTTTCTAATCTTCTGTGTTCTATGCTAATCTTTGTGTGGCTCAGAAATTATCACCTTTTGAGATTCTGCTTTATAATAGTGCCTAGCTCCTCTCACTACCTATGCAAAAATTTTTTTTCCGAGTCTTACCTATGTCAGTGATATCTGCATGGACTGCAATACCTGAATCCTTCCCCTTCCATTGAAAGTTCCCCACCTGCCCATAATAGTTATCCCAAACCCTAGCACCAGGTGGATAACATAGCCTTGTGGATCCTCATTCTCAGCTACAGAGAATTGTGTTTAGCCCCCTGTGACTATGTTGCCTCTTGATATCACAACATTTCTTTTAACTCTTCCCTCAATGCTTCAATGATTTCATCTACCATGCTACCACAGTAAGTCATCCAGCCATCACTCTCATCCATAAAGTCTCCAAAAAACATAAAATCTGCCAGAACCTCAAACTTGTTGGACAATTGTAAGGACTGAGGCTTTGCCGTTTCCACCTTTAAGATCCCTATACCTGCCTCACTTGCCATCACATTTTCCTGTCACTGACCATTGACCAAATCAGATAGTGTTAAAAGGTGTGACTATCTTCTGGAATAAAGTGTTCTACAATACAACACAGCACAGGAACAGGCTCTTCGGCCCACTGAGTCTGCACCAATTCTTAATCCTTATTTAGATCCACTATTTATTACTCATGTGCAGTTTCTATCCATATGTTAATGTGTCTATTGAGATACACATTAAACATTGCTAATGTGACTGTTTCCACCACCTCCACTGGCAGTGCGTTCCAGGCACCCACCACCCTCTGGGTGAAAACTTTTCCCTGCACTTCTCCCCTAAACTTTCTCCCTTTCACCTTGAACCTGTGCCCTCTTGTAGTTGACCTTGCCACCCTAGGGGGAAAAAGCCTCTGACTATCCATCCTATCTATACCTCTCATAATTTCGTAGACATCAATCAGGTCATCCCTCAGCCTCTGTCTTTCCAATGAAAACAATCTGGATTTATCCAACCTCTCCTCAAAACTAAAATCCTCCAGACCTAGCAAATCATCTCTGCACCCTCTCCAATACATCCAGTCCTTCTGGTAGTGTGGAGAACAGAACTGCACGCAATATCCCAAATGTGGCCTAACTGAAGTTTTGTACAGCTGTGACATAACTTTGCAACTACTATATTCGATGTCCCAGCCGATGGAGGCTGAGGGGTGACCTTATAGAGGTTTACAAAATCATGTGGGGCATGGATAGGATAAATAGACAAGACATTTTCTGTAGGGTGGAGGAGTCCAGAACTAGAGGGCATAGGCTTAGGGTGAGAGGGGAAAGATATAAAAGAGACCTAAGGGGCAACTTTTTCACGCAGAGGATGGTATGTGTATGGAACGAGCTGCCAGAGGGAGTGGTGGAGGTTAGTACAATTGCAACATTTAAAAGGTATCTGGATGGGTATATGAATAGGAAGGGTTTGGAGGGATATGGGCTGGTTGCAGGCAGGTGGGACTAGATTGGGTTGGGATATCTGGTCGGCATGGATGGATTGGACCGAAGGGTCTGTTTCTGTGCTGTACATCTCTATGACTCTATAACTGGTTACTGCTCTGCTCAACAAACTTGTATCTCCCCGCTTAAGCCTAGAAGAAACTGAACTCACTACTTTTAAACAGTACTTTTTAGTTAGTTGCTGAATGTTAACATAAATTAGACTTGAGAGAGATTGACCCTTAAGATTCTTCACTTACCAAAATCCTACATTCATATTTAGTGCACTATTGTACTAATGGTCATTATGCAAGCAGCATAAGATATAGGGCAATTTAAAACTACACATGAAATGTTAGTCTTAAACAGTGTTGAATGTACACATGATAGAAGAAAACTATAAACAAAACGATGAACTTTTTTAGTGTCAGCATTGTCAATGCTCTGAAAATATTTTTTCAAGTTGCAAAAAGGTATAGTGAACAAAATCGTTCATTGAGTGTAATGTTGATTAAAGTAATATCTCTAATAGCTGGGACAAGAAAGTGCATTGTTAAATATAAGAAAACTGCATCTCACAGGAACATAATTAACAATTGGGTGAGCAAGTTTGTATTATGTGTGCATTTAAACTTATTAAACTTGCATAGGTATTTTATAAACAGTCTATGTAAATTTTATGGATTTTCACCACTAAATTCAACACTTATTCCAAAGGCAATATTATAAATTCTTTGTTTAACACAATGAAGATGCTGAAATAATAGACTCTGAATTATCTGGCATGTTTTATAATACAATACAGAAATTCTGCCTTCTGTCCGTGTGCAGCACTAAGGCATGAAACAGATTGATAATTAACATTCAAACAATGATGTAGCACTTCTAGAGCATGGGAATATTGGCTTGTGAAGCTGCTATTGCTAAACAAAAATATCTTCTATTGAACCCTGTCCCAATATGTAGCAGTCATTAAAATATAGCATCAAGTTTTGTAACAATTTTGCAAATGTTTTCCTTGATTGTAACATGTGGCAATGGTTACAAATTAAATTACACAATTGGGAACCCATTATAAGTAGGATCAATAATCAAATGGTTCACACTTAGTAAAGAACAAAGAACAATACAAGCCTGCATCAACACATTCTGTCCTTGCATACGAAAACTGTCTTCACTTACAGGATCCCTATCCCCTACTCTCTTCCTATTTATCCAGGTGCTTCTTCAATGCTGCTTTTGTGTCTGCTTCCACTACCTCCTCAGGCAGTGTGTTCCAGGCACTCAACAGGCTTTGTCTGAAAAACTTGCCTTGCACATCTAAAATACTATCAATTCACTGACACTTGTTCCTTATGCACATTTCGGATGTTCAACCTAAAAGTCTCATATGCAGCACTGGAAAGCAATCATTATTTGACAGCAGGACATGCTATGTATAGTAATGCTGCAGTCATTACTCATTTATCTTACACAGGGAGTTTTATAAGTGATGCATGTCTCCCACATAAATGATGCATGCATACAGAATAAATATTTTATTGTATATGCACCAACATTAGCTTTCATGTAATGTTTATTGTATAGCGAACAGATCCAGATATTCTTTGGGATACAATGTGGGAAACAGCTAAATATGATTGTAGCAAGTATAATGGGAGGCAGTAACATAATATTTTAGAGTTACTCTATCAGGAACCTATAATGGATGTTTACCATCAACAATGGTCACTTTCACTACTTCACCACTGGTTACTTATTCAATTAGTGAGCACATTTTCATTCTGGAAAGAATTAAAGGAGCACTTTCTTCATCAGAAATGTTTGGCAAGACCTTTTCTCATTCATTTCAAAATAGAATGTGAACAACAAACTTGCATTAATGTAATAAAACATCTCAGCACAACACAGGGCATAATTTGAGGGCATTAGGGCAGAGAAAGCTTCAAAGAATGATCATAAAAGAGAGAGACGGAGTTGGGTGCAGGGTATTATAAGATATACTAGGCTTAACATATGATGAATGGCTGAGGATCCTGGGATTGTATTTGTTAGAGTTTAGAAGGTCGAGGGGAGATCTAACAGAAACTTAGAAGATAATGCATGGCTTAGAAAGGGTGGACAGTGGGAAATTGCTTCCATCAGGCGGGGATACTAGGACTTGTGGGCACAGACTTAGAGTTAGAGGGGGTCAATTTAGAATGGAAATGAGGCGACATTTCTTCAGTCAGAAAGTGGTGGGTCTGTGGAATTCATTGCCACTGAGCGCAGTGGAGTCCAGAACGTTAAAGGTCTTCGAGGCAGAGATTGATAAATTCTTAATCTTGCAAGGAATTAAGGGATACAGAGAGAGTGCGAGTAAGTGGCATTGAAATGCCCATCAGCCATGGTTGAATGGCGGAGTGGACTCGATGCTCCAAACGGCCTTACGTCCACTCCTATTTCTTATGGTCTTTTGACCTTATTTTGGAGCAGGGCCATAGACAGTTGAAGGAACAACTGGAGTAAGGAAAATGGGAATTCAGAAAACGTCAAAGGTGGTGGAAGATAGTGTTCTTGGATGGTTATAGTGCTGGAATTTCCATAACCTCTAACTAAAAGTGGGTCAAAATGTACCCCAATCCCATCGACAATTAATATTTTTTTCATCACAATGTCTTCCTTCAAGTTTACAGCTCAGGCAATGCCCATTAAAATGTTACCCAATATTACATACTAAATATAAAACAGTGTTGGAATGTATGACTGTATGTTTAGGTTTATTGTTTGAGCAAAATTGGGCAAGAGATAAATTTTATTCAAGAGATTAGTTAAAAATATAAAAGTTATGAATAAATCAAAGAAGTGATATCTGCAGATAATAGTTTTCCTGTCTTTATTAGTTTAGTGGCAGTGATAAGGAAATTGAGAAATACAGATATACAATATTTGAGAAATACAGATACACGGTATTGGACAATGTTTTATTTTTGTGTTTGCAAGTTGCATCAGTTTTTTGTTCAGGTCTCCTCTACCAGGAACCGCTAAGGGATGTTTACCGCCAACAATGGTCACTTTCACTGCTTCACCACTCAAGTACTTATTTAATTAGTGAGCACATTTAAAATGCTTGTAAAATATGATATTTTCAAATGAAAACAAATTTTCAATCCAAAATAGTCAACAGGCTCTAACCTGTAACAATAAAAGATCTTAGGTACCTTTTTACCTTTACCTACTGGCATATTTGCATATTTTCCCAGCACTTTTACCTAAATGAAAAGCAACTTGAATTTTACAAGTTTGTTTTCTTTTAGGAGTATGATTTTTGTTTTATTTTGGTACCAGAATTATGCACTCAGTGAGGTGGTTAGTCCCTCTGCTCCCAACCTTTAACAAGATTGCCCTGAAAGAATAGGCTTGGTTTATGGAACTTCCTAGAGATGACATTCAATCAATTTGTTTTCTTTCAGTACCAATAAAACTGGCAACAATTCAAGATTTCTCATAAACACAGAAACAATTGTTGTGCAATTTTTTGATAAAAATGCACAAAATCAGCTACTGAAATACAGATTAAATTAAAAAATGATCATAATAGATGAGACACTTCATAAAAATTATACTGCAATTATCTGTTGAATACCAACACATTCCCCAAGTCAAGGAAATTTATTTTTGAATGAGATTTTAAATGAAAGGTTACAATTACATGGTACAAAGTTGTAGTTTTGTTTAATGCCATGTGATTACCTCTCTAATCACAAATGATACTAATTACTTGAATTTTCCATACGGCTTTCAAATATAACCTTTAGCATATTTACCAATAATGACTCTTTTTCAGGTGGTCATCTGGTGTTATTCCAAAATAGTAATTCCATGCATATAAAATAAACTTTCACAATTTAGTACAATCACAAAACATCAAAAAGCGTTGCTGTATAAAAGTAGGTATTTTGTTTTTCTCTCCTTTTTAATATGCATTTATGTATTTGAGCAGAAATGCAATATGGAAGGCATTCTGATTGTGGTTGAAACATGAATTTCTGTGCCTACTTTTTTGTTTGACACTCAGTCCAAGCATTTGTGGTTGGTGTCAATTGTACTTATCATCCTATCTTTCAATCTGCAGTATGTTGCATCTGCATCAGTTAGAAAAGGACATAATATGAATGCTGTTGAACGATATGAATAGTCACAGTCATGATATTGCTTATTGTTCATTTCTTCTCTGCAATACTTGGTGATGGAGTGTGCAGTAAAATTTGATAAATAATGAAAAGTTTTCTGATTGACAAGAGAGTTGAATCCTTACTGAAATGTCAATGATAATTTCACTGCATCTGCACTCAGGAAATACACATATATGTAGTAAAGACAACTAGAGCTACAATGAAAAGGGTTGCAAAAGAAAATGATTTGGTTTAATAACCAACAGTTTGCACTTTTTCAATAAAACGAAGAACTGCTGAAGCTGGAGATCTTAAAAAAACACAGAAGTTGATAGAGAACCTCAGCAGGTCTAGCAACATCTGTGGAGAGAAAACAATCAATCAATGTTCCGAGTCCAGTGACTCTTCTTCAGAATGGTTCTGAAGAGAGTTACTGGATTTGAAACGTTAACTGTTTTCTCTTCACAAATGTTGCCAGACCTGCTGAATTTCTCCAGCAACTTCTGTTTTTATTTGTAATTTTTTTTCAGTTCATTAACGGGCAGTATTGGTGGTGCAGGATGGTTTTTGCTTCATTGGTTCACAAGATATGGGCATCACTCCATAGTCCAGCATTTATTGATCATTCCTATTTGCCCTCCAGACAGGAAAGGAAGGCACCTTCTTGAACCTGTGCAGCACTTCGTATGTAGTACACTGACAGTGCACTAAGGAAGTGAGTTCAGGCATTTTGACCCAGAGACAGTGAAAGAACAGTGCTATATTTCCAAGACAGGATGATGGTACCATGGTGATGGTGTTCCATACGTTTTCTGCTTTGGTCCTTTTAAGTGATACAGGCCTTGTATACTTCGGAGGAGTTAGGAGATACATTACTTGCTGCAGAGTTACCAGCCTCTGCTTTGCTCTAGTAGATACAGTAAGTTCTGGATGTAGGTTTGCTCGCTGAGCCGGAAGGTCCATTTTTAGATGTTTTGTCACCATACTAGGTAACATCATTAGTGAGCCTCCAGATGAAGCACTGGTCACATGGCCTGCTTTCTATTTATTTGCTTAGGTTTCCTTGGGTTGGTGAAGTCATTTCCTATGGTGATGTCATTTCCTGTTCTTTTTCTCAGGGAGTGGTAAATGGAATCCAAGTCAATGTGTTTGTTGATAGAGTTCCAGTTGGAATGCCATGTTTCTAGAAGTTCTCGTGCATGTCTCTGTTTGGCTTGTCCTAGGATGGATGTGTTGTCCCAGTCGAAGTGGTGTCCTTCCTCTTCCATGTGTAAGGATACTAGTGAGAGTGGGTCATGTCTTTTTGTGACTAGTTGATGTTTATGTATCCTAGTTTTATGTTTGTCCAATATAGTGTTTGTTACACTCTTGCAAGGTATTTGTAAATGAAATTCGTTTTGCTTGTTATCTGTACTGGCTCTTTCAAGTTCATTAGCTGCTGTTTTAGTGTGTTGGTAGGTTTGTGGGCTACCATGGTGCCAAATGGTCTGAGTAATTTGTCAGTCATTTCTGAGATGTATGTGATGTTGGGCAGAGTGGTTAGCATTTCTGGACATGTTTTGTCTGCTTGTTTGGGTTTGTTGCTGAGAAATTGGTGGTCTGTGTTCATTGGGTACCTGTTCTTTTTGAATACACTGTCTGGGTGATTTGCCTCTGCGTAGTTTCTCTGTGCTGCAGTGGCTCATTGAAATAATGTTCTAATGCAGCTTCATTTGTGGAGGTTGGGACGATTGCTTCTGTAGTTCACAATTTGGTCAGTATGTATTGTCTTTCTGTAGGCACTGGCTTGAAGTTCCCCATTGGCTGTTCGCTCCATTATGACATCTAAGAATGGCAGTTTGTTGTTGTTTTCCTCCTCTTTAGTGAATTTTATGCCAGTAAGAGTATTATTGATGGTCTTGAATGTTTCCTCTAATTTGTTTCGTTTAGTGATGACAAAGGTGGCATCCACGTAGCGGACCTAAAGTTTGGGTTGGATGGTTTGCAGAACTGTTGTTCAAGTTTCTGCATTACTGCCTCTGCTAGGAAACCTGATATCGGAGATCCCATGAGTGTTCTGTTGGTTTGTCTGTAGGTTTTGGTGTTGAAGGTGAAGTGGGTGGTAAGGCATAGGTCCACTAGCTTGACGATATTGTCCTTGCTGATGAAGTTGGTGGTGTTTGGCGTAGTCAGTGTTTCCTTGGTCAGGTTGATGTTGATGGATGTGAACAGGGCTGCTACTCAAAGGAGACCATTATTTCATCCTCTTCTATCTTGGTGTCTTTAACAGTCTTCAGGAATTCTTGGGTGGAGTGGATGGAGTAGTGTGAGTCTTCTACTAAGTGTTTTAGTCTTTGGTGTAGCTCCTTGGCCAATCTGTACATTGATGTTCCAGGTGGCGAGACCGTGGGTCTGAGTGGGGCTCCTGGTTTGTGAATTTTGGGTAATCCATAGAAGTATGGTGTGTTGGATCCGTCTGGTTTCAGTTTTTTGGAAGCTGGTCGTATTTATTTCTCCAGAGTTCTGAAGTTATTTGAGTAGGGCTGTGATTTGGTTCTCTAGTTGTGGGGTCAGGTCTATCTTGTTGGTAAGTGTTGGTATCTGCAAGAAGTGCATTTGCTTTCTCAATGTAGTCTCTTTGATTTAAAATGACTGTCAAGTGTCCTTTGTCTGCAGGTAGGATATCAATGTTGTTTTTTCAGTTCTTCTAGTGCTTTCCTTTCTTATATATTGAGTGTGTTTCCTTCCTTTTTCCTGCTTAATGTTGGTGTGTTACTCAAACAAGCAGACAAAACACGTCCAGAAACATTAGCCACTCTCTCTGCATCAAAGACATCTCAGAAATGGCTGCCAGATTATTCAGACCTCTTGGCATAACGGTAGTACACAAACCCACCAACATACTAAAACTGCAGCGAATAAACGTGAAAGACCCTGTACAGACAACAAGTAAAACTAATGTCATTTATAAAATACCTTGCAAGAACTGTAATGAACATTACATTGGACAAACAGGCAGAAAACTAGCCACCAGGATACATGAACATCAACTAGTCACAAAAAGACCCACTCTCACTAGTATCCTTACATATGAAAGAGGAAGGACACCACTTCGACTGAGACAACACATCCATCCTAGGACAAGCCAAACAGAGACCGTGTGAGAAGCATGGCATTCCATCCGGAACTCAACCAACAAACACATTGACTTGGATCCATTTACCACCCCCTGAGAAAAAGAACAGGAAATGACATCACCAATCCAAGGAAGCCGAGACACATAAACAGAAAGTGGGCCATGTGACCAGTGCTTCATCTGAAGGCTCACTTATGATGTTACCTGGAATGGTGACGAAATGTCTGTAAACGAACTTCCCAGCTCAGCGAGTAAACTTACATCCAGAACCTAAATCTGAGCTACAAATCTTCTTGAAACTTGCTAGAGACAGTAAGGTTAAGCTTGTTCAGCTGTTCAGTGGTTATCTCCCAAGATGTTGATGATGCTATTCTCGAGGGGGCATGGTTAGATTCTCTGTTGCTGCAAATGGTCGGTGCCTGAAATTTGTGTGGCTGTTATTTGCGCTAACAGCCCTCACTTGAAAGTTGTTCAAGTCTTGCTGCACTTGGAAGAGACGGTTTCAAAGCTAAATGGTTGCAAATGGTGCTGAACATTGTACAATCATTGTCAACTAGCCACACTTCTAACCTTATGGTAAAGGGCAGGTTATTAAGGAAACGGGTAAAGATAGTGGGGCCTCAGACACTACCCTGAGATATTCAGTAGTGATATTCTGGGATTGAGTTGATTGACCTCCAACAAACATAACGTCTACCTTTGCAGTCAGTGTGATCACAACCAATGATACTGGGGGGTCGGTCTAGTTAGGGGAAGAAAGAAAACTGTGAATGCACTTAAAAACTAACATCATGAATGTTTCATGGGAACCAGATATTACTGTGAGACTATTTTTGCTCCTATTCCTCCATGTATTGTGTACATGCATGCATCACTGCTACCCTGAACCTGGTCATGAACCATGAGAAAAGTAATGGAAGCTGTTAGCTCTCGAAAGCAAGGCATCAATTAGCTGCATATTTAGTTTGACTGATGTCCCAATGTCCACTGCAGTAAGCTGGAATGATGCCAAAAGTATAAAATCTCAGAGCTGAAGCGATCTGGGCTATAATCAGTAGTTCCGAGGCCGGTTTCGATTTTGGCTGCATGTCTGTTTGCACAACATGGCACAATTCTGTCACTACATCTTGTGGTAGAAGACAGACAAAGTATATGAAAGCATTACATAGGATGAGAGCAGAAAATGCTATCAAAACATACGATCAAAGGTGCAATGTATGGATGCATGTAACATTTACAAAAAAAGTTGATGATTTGAGTGTGCAAATTGAGGTAAACGTGTATGATTTAATTGTCATTGAGGTGACATGGTTACAGAATGACCAAGTCTGGGAATAAACTTCCAAAGGCATTCAGCATTTGGGAAGGATTGACAAGAAAGAGAAAAGGTAGGGTTGTTCTTTTAATAAGCGTCAAGATCGATAAATTAGTTACAGAGGAAAGTAGACAATCATTTTGGGTGGAGCGAAGACAAAAGCAAAGGGCAGGATGGATTGGTGGGAGCTGTTTACAGGCCACCAATTACAATTGTAATATTGGGAATAGTACAAATTGAGAAGTTAGAGATGCGTGTACTGTGGACAATATAATAATAGGTGACTTCAATTTACAAATTGGCTCGGCAATCCTGATTTGTACTAATCCTGTTGGAGGATGAATTCCTGGAGAGTTGGTTTTCTGGTGCAGTACATTGAGGAGCCAACCAGAAATCAGGCTATTTTGGATTTAGAATTGTGTAATGAAAAATTCACATTAATTTTGAATGTGATGTAGTTATTTCTGAAATGAGGACACTACATCTGATGACAGAAAATTATCAATGCGTGTATTATGACAGGTTGGCTGTGGTGGATTGAGAAAATACTGTGAAAGTTTTGACATGCAATGGCTAATATTTAAATAAAGGTTATGTGATCTACAACAAATAAGTTCCACTAAGGCGTCACTATTCAATGTGAAGGGTAACTGAAATCTGATCAACATAAGAAATTAAAGACTGCATTAAATCAAAGTGAGTGGTTGACAAAGAAACTTGAAAAATTGCTAAGCCTGAGGATCGGGAGCAGCTTAGGAGCAATTAAAAGCGCACCAAAAGAACTGATTAAAAAAAGGAATGAGAAAATGAATGAAAATTAGAGAGAATCATAAAGGCTGACTGTAAAATTGTCTTTCGGTTTGTGAAAACTAAAAGATTAACTAAGACAAATGTGGGTTCATTATAGGTAAGAACAAAATAATTTATAGTGAAGAACAGGAAAATAGATGGGAAACTAAAGTTTGTGCTTTCATACAAGAAGATATAAAAAATTGTCTAGGCATACCAGGGACCAAGAGACTTGTGAAACAAAGGACCTAGAAGAAATTAGTTTTAGTAAAGAAGTAGTACTTAAAAGTTTGACTGAATTGAAGGTTAACAAATCTCCTGAACTAATCATAATATCCCAGATTGTTAAAGATGTGGTGAGAGATAGTGCAGACATTAGTGGGTATTTTGCAAAATTCTTTAAAATCTGTTCTTGCAGACTAGAACAATGTAAACCCACTATTTAAGAAGGGAGGAAGCAGGAGAATGGAGAGCTACAAACCTATTAATTTAATGTCAAAAGGAGAAGATTATTAGAATCTACTGTGATGGATGTGATAACAGAATATTGAGAATATCATGGTAAAATTGGGCAGAATCATCATGGATTTATGAAAGGAAAATCATTTTTAATGAACTTGTTGGGGAAACCTTTGAAGATATTACTTGTAGCATTGATAAAGAGAACCAGCAAATGTGGTGCAGTTAGATTTTCAGAAGGCTCTTAATTAGGTACTACACAGGAGGATAGTAAATAAAATTACAACAGATTATAAGGATTGGAGAATATAAATTAGCATGAATTGAAGATTGGTTAGCACACAAAAAACAGTGAGTAATAACATACAAGTCATTCTCAGAATGGCAGACACTTAGCGGTGGGGTACTACAAAGAACAGCAGGAGGTTCACAGACATTTACAATTCATATAAATAATTTGGATGTGTTGATACCAAATTTTTTGGGAAATAGGTTGTCTGGAGGAAACAAGGATGCTTCAAGACGACTTGGATAGGTTATGTGAATGGTCTAGAAATGGCAGCATAATGTGCAAATAAGTATGAAGTTATTCATTTTGATTAGGAAAACAGAAAGGCATTTTTTTTTAAATGGTGAGAGGTTGGGAAGTGTGGTTCTCCAAAAGGGCTTGAGTATCCTGCTCATGAGTCACTTAAAGTTAGCGTGCAAATTCAGAGCAAGTAATTAGGATACAAATGGTATGCTCACCTTCATTACAAGAGAAATTGAATATAGGATAAATAACATAGAATCCCTACAGTGTGAAAGCAGGCCATTTGGCCCACAAAGTTCACACTGCCCCTCCAAAGAGCATTCTAATCAGACCCACCACATTCTGTAACCCCACATTTCCCATGAATTATTCATCTTGCCTGCACATTCCCAGGCACTATGGGCAATTTAGCATGGCCAATCTACCTAACCTGCACATCTTTGGACTGTGGCAGGAAGCTGGAGCACTTGGATGAAATTCATGAAGACATGTGGAAAATGTGGAAACCCCACATAGACAGTTGTCTCAGGGTGGAATTAAACCCACTCCTAGGCATTGTGAGGCATCAGTGCTAACCACTGAGCCACTGCATTGCCCTGATGTCTTGCTGTGGTTGTGTGGCACCATGGTGAGACCTGACCAAGAGTACAGTTCTGGTTCTGTTATCTAAGGAGGCATATTCTTGCCAAGGAAGAAATGTAACAGGGGTATACCAGATTAATTGCTGTGTTGGTAAGTGTGCCTGATGAAGGAAGATTGAGGAAACTGGTTTTCTATTCCCTCAAGTTTTAAAGAATAAAGGTTGACTTCATTGACAGTTATAAAATACGTATAGGGATGACAGATGGATACAGATGAGGTGATCCCTGGCTGGTGAGTCTCATGACAAGGGGTGGGCCATTTCTTTCTTTAGAGAAATAAGTTTAATAATGAATACATTTCAGGAGACTAATGACATCAAGGGATAAGAGGATAGCATGACAAAGTCATGTTCAGGTAGATAATCAATCATGATTTGATTGAGTCTGCTGTGCTATTCAACAAAATGAATGGTCTGCATTATTCCTGTGTGTCTGTTTCTAAACCTGATTGTAGACAGTCTGTTCTTTTGAAAAGTCCACATCAATCCATCTTTTGTCTATACATTTGGTTGAGAGGATAATGGGAATGTCAAAAGTGGGATATGAATTAGAAAAAAAACTTAGGGTATTAAAATAAATTTAACATTTAAGTCTTGGAATGCCTTGAAATGTTATGTATAATACTTTCAGCTTCAGTTTGATTTTAATATCATAATATTGAAACAATTGCAGTCATTTTCATCTTCCCCACTGGGTGGTAAACTGGCAGAGCCTATCATCTGCTTGACTTTAATTTCCATTGATTTCAAAAGAAATTCATTTCAGACAAATTTTATAAAAGGCTAGTGATTCACTCTACTCTGACATATCGACACCAAAGTAGTGAACATGACAATGAAGCAAGTGCTGCTCAAGCTAACATTGTAAAGATAACTGATGGAATGAAAAGCAAATAAGAGCATCAAAGATGACAAGAAAGTACAGTAAAATAAAACACAATTATATTGAACTGAATGACAATGCATTAAAAATGGAAAAAATGTGTAAGATCAACCAACTTATTCTATTCTTATAGTGGTACAAAGACAATTCACAAAAATGACAAGAAAATCAATTATCTTTAAACTGCACCATAGAATCTATTCTTATGAGAATAAAACTAAAGGGATTATGCAAGGAATTAAATCTAAAACTAAGTCCATTGACACACAAGTTTTTTTTGTTTAACAATGGCACATTTAAGAATACTTATGCATATAGCCCCGATTTAATAGCAAAGATAAACAAATTAGGACCTGTTGCATGTTTGGTACCCTGTGAACAGGGGAGTTACACAAGCATCAATGCTGGGGCTGCAACTGTTTACAGTATATATTAAACAACTGTAGACAGGTGTGCATGTACTGAAGCCAGACAACACTAAAATAGGTGGAAAGGCAGGTTGTGTGAGAGAAACCAACAGTATACAGAAAAATACTGATAAATTACTAAGTGAGCAAAAAGTTAGCAAACGGAGAATAATGTGAGGTTGTTCATTTGGAAGGGAGAACTAGAGAACAGAATATTATTTAAATGGAGCAAAACTTTAGAAGGCTGCAACACAAAGGGATTCATAGGTTAGTTGTGCATGGAACAAAGAAAGCTAACACACAGGTGTGGCAGGTAAGCAGGAAGATCAATGGAATGACGGCGAATGGAATTATTCATGGGGACTGCAGTAGAAGAGTACGGAAATCTTACTGCAACTGTCCAATGTGCTGGTAAGACCACATCTGGAGTACAGTGAGCAGTTTTGGTCCCATTTTCTAAGGAAAGATATAATTTCATTGGAGGCAGGTCAGAGACGCTGCACAAGGATTGTTTTCTGAACAAAGGCTAAACAGGTTGGAACTCTACTCACTGGAGTGAGAAAAATGAGAGGTGATCTCATTTAGATGTATATGATTCTTAAGGGGGTTAACAGGGCAAATGGGTAAATGCTGAGAGGATGTTTGTCCTCATGCAGTAGTCTGGTTATAGACAGCATCAGAATTTCAGAAAAAAGGGGCACCAGTTTAATCCTGAAATGAAGAAGAATTTCTTCTTTCAGAGAAGTTGTGGGGGCAGAGTCCTTGTGTATATCTAAGGCTGAGATATATAGATTCTTTAACAGTAGGGGTACCGATGGTTATGGGGAAAGGGCAGGAAGTGGACCTGAAGGATTTGGATCAGCCATGATTCCATTGAATGGTGGAGTAAACTTGAGGTGCTGAATGGCCTACTCCTGATACTATTTCCTGTGTTCTTATTGTCTTAAATAAATACTTTTTTTTATCAGGCTCAATGGCTAAAGACATTAAGATCATTCCAAAAATGTAAAATAATGGAGGGACTAAGAGAGGTGGTGCAAATAAATACAATAACAATCACTACACAATAGGTACCAGGGAAAATTTTGGGGCTAAATGCCAGTAAGAACCCTGTACATACTGAGTTGGATTTTGGAGTTGGAACCAGCTATACAGGTATTGGCTGTAATCTTCCAAGAAACCCTAGATTTTGGCTTCATGAAGGAGAAATAACCCCTGACAAATTTATCAGACTTCTTTGAGGTGGTAACTAGCAGGATAGATAAAGGGAAAATCACTTGATGCAATATATTTGGATTACCAAAAGGTATTTGATAAGGTACCAGATATTTGGTTATTTGATAAGCCTCAGTGGTGTTGGATGTGGTATATTAACATGTTTAAAGAATTGCCCAACTAATGAAAGTCATTTCGGACCGGGGGGCCATTTCAGGATGGCAACTTGGAACTAGTGCAGTGTCAAAAGGATCAGTGCTAGGTCACAATTATTAACAATATCTATTAAATGACTTGAATGAGGGAATGGATGTACTATCAAGATTGGATATGACCAAAATAGATAGGAAGGCAAGTAGTGAGATTAACAAGATGAGTCTGTAGAGTAATACTGACTGCCAAAAACATGGTCGATGGAACATAATGTGGAAATATTTGAAATTATGCACTTTAGCAAGAGAAACAGAAAAGGTGAATATTATTGAAATGGAGAGACACTGCAGAAAATTGCAACACAGTTGGATTTGGAATTCTTGGCATGAATCACAAAAAAATGGCATCCAAATTCAGCAGGTAACAAGAAAAACAAATTCGCTTTTATTTCAAACTGAATGGAGTACAGAAAAAGGGAAGTCTTGTCAGAACTATGTAAGTTATTAGAGCACACCAAGAAGACTAGGGCATGGAGGGATTTCTTATGAAGAGAGGTTGAGTATGCCAGGCCTGCACTCATTGGAGTTTAAACAAATTACAGGAGACCTTATTAAAACATCTCAGATTTTTAGGGGACTTGACAAGGTAGATGTAGACAGGTCATTTCCCTTTCTGGAAGAGTCTAGGACCAAAGGGTATAATTCCTTCATTGAAATTTATGACACAGATGAGGAGGAGATTCTTCTCTTGAAGTGTTGTGAATCTGTGGAATTCTTTACCACAGAGGGCTATCGAGGCTGAGTCGTAAGTATATCCAAAGTGGAGTTAGACAGATTTTTCATCAAGAGCTTTCAATGGAAATGGAATTGAAGATTATTAGATCAGCATTAATCACATTGTGCACCATTTAAAGTTCAAAATTACTCAACACCAGGTTAAAGTCCAACAGGTTTATTTGGAAGCGCTAACTTTCAGAGAGCTGCTTCTTCAGCAGGTAGCTGTGAAATATGATCATAAGACACAGAATTTATAGCAAAAGATTTCAGTGTCATGCAACTGAAATGACACACTGAATAAACCCAGACTGCTGTTAGTCTTTCACCTTTTAGAATGTGTTGCAGGTTTTGGTTCATTATGATGAACATCCCAGAACTTCCTTTAAGTCACATTCTCGAGATAACTTAAAGCTTTATTAAAAAAAGGTGACATCTCAGCTCAGACAATGTTTTAAAAATATGAGGTTAGAGTCTGTCTGTATCCCAATCTTGAGGCAACCTGGTTCTATTTCCAAAGTAGGAATTTATAAAATATTACATAAATTGACTGCCTGCATTGACTGCCTACAGATTGTGCACTTTTTAAGCAAAATAGAATGTATCTGCAAATATAATTCCACAAATGCAAATTCATCCCATAGAGTTATATGTGCGTGTGTGCCCATGTGAGAGACAGAGAGTGTGAGAGTGTAAGTGTGTGCATGTGAGTGTGAGTGTGTGTGTGCATGCTTGGTAGAATGTGTATGTGAGTGTGATGGAGTATAAGCCAGTGAAATGGCATGTGCATGAACTAAATATATTGATTAAGACTGCTAATCCAATCCTTCAGAGGTCCCTATGCACTCTCATCCCATATACTTCGCGTGTAGGCTTCTACTGCCTTCTAAAGATACACAAAGCCAACACACCATGATCTCCCATTGTATCAAGCAATGGGACCCTGTGTGAGAACCTCTCTGGCTATGTCGAGGACATCTTGAAACCCAACCAGCTTTTGTCGCGACACTACAGATTTCTTACAGAAACTCAGCACCTACGGATCAGTCGAACCGGGAACATTCCTCGTCACAATGGACGTTTCAGCACTCTACACCAGCGTCCCCCACAATGACGGCATTGTGGCAACAGCCTCAGTACTCAATTCCAATAACTACCAATCTCTGAGAACCATCCGATTACTCATCTGCTTCATCCTCAACCACAACATTTTCACCTTTGACAACCAGCTCATCATTCAGACACACGGAACAGCCATGGGGACCAGATTTGCACCCCAATATGGCAACATTTTCATACACAAGTTCAACCAAGACTTCCTTGCTGCACAGGACTGCCAACTAACACTATACATCAAATATATTGGTGACATTTTCTTCCTCTGGACCCATGGTGAGGAGTCACTGAAACAACTACACAGTGATATCAACAAGTTTCATCCCACCATCAGGCTTACCATGGACTACTCTTTAGTATCTGTCTCATTCTTGGACACAAGCATCTTCATTAAGGATGGGCACCACAGCACCTCATTCTATCGCAAACCCATGGATAAACTCATGATGCTACACTTCTCAAACTTCCACCCTCAACATATTAAAACAGCCATCCCCTATGGACAAGCCCTATGCGTACATAGGATCTGTTCAGATGAGGAGGAACATGATGTATACCTGAAGATGCTCAAGGATGCCTTCATAAGAACAGGGTATGTGTGACGTCACATGAGTGCCTGCGGCGTACATGGTAGGAGGTGTCCACATGTGTAATGGTGGTATCAGTGTCAACACTCTGACACGTCTTGCGGTGGTTGCCATGATAGAGTTGTATAGTGTTGTCCTGAAGGTTGGGCAGTTTGCTGCGAACAATGATCTGTTTAAGATTTGGCAGTTGTTTAAATGCGAGAAGTGGGGGAGTAGGGAAAATCATGGCGAGGTGCTCATCCTCATTGATATGTGTTGCAGGCTGCGAAGAACATGGCATAGTTTCTCCACTCCCAGAAATTACTGGGCAACGAAGGGTACCCTATCGATTGCATCCCGTGTCTGAGTCCTGAGGAGGTCATCATGGTTTCTCACTGTGGCATGTTGGAACTGGTGATTGATGAGTTAAGTGTAATGGTGGGGGAAGTGTGTAACAGTGTGAGTGTGACGGTTGGGGAGTGTGTAGCAGAGTGAGCGTGACAGTGTGGGAGTGAGTAGGAGAGTGAGCATGACGGTGTGGGAGTGTGTAGCAGAGTGAGTTTGATGGTGTGGGTGTGTGTAGGAGAGCGATTGTGTCACTGGGGTGTGTGTAGGAGAGTGAACGTGATGGTGTGGGAGTGTGTAGGAGAGTGAGCATGACGGTGTGGGAGTGTGTAGCAGCATGAGTGTGACGGTAGGGGGGTATGTAGCAGAGTGAGCGTGATGGTGTGGGAGTGAGTAGCAGAGTGAGTGTGATGGTGTGGGTGTGTGTAGGAGAGCGATTGTGTCACTGGGGTGTGTGTAGGAGAGTGAACGTGATGGTGTGGGAGTGTGTAGGAGAGTGAGCATGACGGTGTGGGAGTGTGTAGCAGCATGAGTGTGACGGTAGGGGGGTATGTAGCAGAGTGAGCGTGATGGTGTGGGAGTGAGTAGCAGAGTGAGTGTGATGGTGTGGGTGTGTGTAGGAGAGCGATTGTGTCACTGGGGTGTGTGTCGGAGAGTGAGAGTGATGGTATGGGAGTGTGTCGGAGAGCGAGTGTGATGAGAGTGAGTGTGACGGTCGGGGAGTGTGGAGCAGAGTTAGTGTGACGGTGGGGGAGTGACTAGGAGAGTGAGCGTGACGGTGGGGGTGTGTGTAGGAGAGTGAGCGTGATGGTGTGGGAGTGTGTAGGAGAGTGAGCATGACGGTGTGGGAGTGTGTAGCAGCATGAGTGTGACGGTAGGGGGGTATGTAGCAGAGTGAGCGTGATGGTGTGGGAGTGAGTAGCAGAGTGAGTGTGATGGTGTGGGTGTGTGTAGGAGAGCGATTGTGTCACTGGGGTGTGTGTAGGAGAGTGAGCGTGATGGTGTGGGAGTGTGTCGGAGAGTGAGAGTGATGGTATGGGAGTGTGTCGGAGAGCGAGTGTGATGAGAGTGAGTGTGACGGTCGGGGAGTGTGGAGCAGAGTTAGTGTGACGGTGGGGGAGTGAGTAGGAGAGTGAGCGTGACAGTGGGGGAGTGTGTAGCAGAGTTAGAGTGACGGTGGGGGAGTGACTAGGAGAGTGAGCGTGACGGTGGGGGTGTGTGTAGGAGAGTGAGCGTGATGGTGTGGGAGTGAGTAGCAGAGTGAGTGTGATGGAGTGGGTGTGTGTAGGAGAGCGATTGTGTCACTGGGGTGTGTGTAGGAGAGTGAGCGTGATGGTGTGGGAGTGTGTCGGAGAGTGAGAGAGATGGTATGGGAGTGTGTCGGAGAGTGAGCGTGACGGTGTGGGAGTGAGTAGCAGAGTGAGTGTGATGGAGTGGGTGTGTGTAGGAGAGCGATTGTGTCACTGGGGTGTGTGTAGGAGAGTGAGCGTGATGGTGTGGGAGTGTGTCGGAGAGTGAGCGTGACGGTGTGGGAGTGTGTAGGAGAGTGTGTTGGAGTGTGATTCGGCCAATGTTGTCTTTCTCATACGCTGGAGGCAAAGATGCCCCAAGGCATGGTACATTGGCGAGACCAAGCAGATGCTACAACAATGGATGAATGGACACAGCACAACAATCACCAGGCAAGAGTGTTCTCTCCCAGTCAGGGAAAACTTCAGCGGTCAGGGACATCCAGTTTCGGATCTTTGGGTGACCATCCTCTAAGGCAGACTTCAGGATACGTAACAACAAAGAATGGCTGAGCATAGGCTTATAGCCAAGTTCAGAACCCATGAGGATGGTCTCAATCAGGACCTTGGGTTCATGTCACACTACAGGTGACCCCACTACACTATACACACACTATGATATACTCACACAGTCACACAGACCCTCTCTCATACACATGCTCTCTCTCATACATACACCCTCCACACTCACTAGCTCTAACCAGCTTATAGGAGAAAGTGAGAACTGCAGATGCTGGAGATCAGAGCCGAAAATGTATTGCTGGAAAAGCGCAGCAGGTCAGGCAGCATCCAAGGAGCAGGAGAATCGACATTTCGGGCATGAGCCCTTCTTCAGGAAGGACTAACCAGCTTATACTCCATCACACTCACACGCACACTTTACCAAGCATGCACAATATAAACACACACTGTCTCACGTGCGCTCACACCCACATGCACACACTCACTCACTCTCTCTCTCTCTCTCTCACTCATGGAAGCACACACACATATTCGTCTATGGGGTGAATTTGCATTTGCAGAATTATATTTGCTTCTACATTCTATCTTGCTCAAAAAGTGCCAATCTGCAGGCAGTCAATCCATGTAATATTTTAAAAATTCCTACTTTGGAAATAGAACCAGTCTGACTCAAGATTGGGATATAGACAGACTCTAATCTGATACCTTTAATGCACTATCTGAACTGAGATATCACCTTTTTTTAATAATAACTTATCTCAAGAATGTGATTTAAAAGAAGTTCTAGAATTTACATATTAATGAATCGAAGCCTGCAATCTATTCGAAAAGATGAAAGACTTAACAGCAATCTAGGTTTATTTAATATATCATTTCAGTTGCATGACACTGTAATCTTTTGCTATAAATTCTCTGTCTTATGATCCTGCTCCACAGCTATCTGATGAAGGAACAGCGCTCTGAAAGCTCATACTTCCAAATAAACCTGTTGGACAATAACCTGGCATTGTCTGACTTTTAACTTTGTCCAACCCAGTCCAACACTGGCACCTCCACATCAATAAATGATGCAGCAAATTTGATGGACTGAATGGCTGACTTCCGTTCCTCTTTCTTCTGGACTCAGTCTTTTTGATGGATGCATTTCTGTTTCCACTGCTCAAGTAAAAGCTTTAAGGTGACCATCAATGAAAAAGTACATTTCATGAATCAGGACCATTAGTGGTTGACTTCTGTGCATTACTAAAAAATATAAATCACGTGTGAAAAATTTCATTGGATTCCTCCAATTTCAGTTATTACTCAAAATTGTATTTTAAGTATGTTCAGATTATGGACTGGAACTCAAAGACATTTTTGACCATTCAAATTGTTGGGGAAAACAGCTACTTCAACTGCTGTTTTGGCAGGAGTTCAAGATAAATATGGTTTTGAATCTTTGTTCCACATGGGATCTCAAACTCAATCAGGAGTAACTGCCCAGATGACCACATTTTTGTTCAAGGATGTGGGCCCACTGCCCTGGAAACAGTGTCGTGAGAAAGGTTGACCCTGGTCTTCTGAGATCATGCCCCACCAACCCCTATGAACCCTCATACTGACAAGCCAATGTATGTCCCTCTATCCACACTCTTGGTCCTTTGTGGGCGGCACGGTGGCACAGTGATTAGCACTACTGCCTCACAGCGCCAGAGACCCGGGTTCAATTCCCGCCTCAGGCGAGTAACTGTGTGGAGTTTGCACGTCCTCCCAGTGTCTGCGTGGGTTTCCTCCGGGTGCTCTGGTTTCCTCCCACAGTCCAAAGATGTGCAGGTCAGGTGAATTGGCCATGCTAAATTGCCCGTGGTGTTAGGTAAGGGGTAAATGTAGGGGTATGGGTGGGTTACACTTCGGCGGGTGGGTGTGGACTTGTTGGGCCGAAGGGCCTGTTCCACACTGTAATGTATTCTAATCTAAATGTAGCCCCTCTGCTACCTAGTGCCAACATATGCCAAGACATGCATTCCCATGCACCATCCTTTGCCTTTACACCCTCTAAGTCACCTCATCAAGTATTAACCATGAGCAGACATTAGGATCCATGCTGAGATTAAAGAAAAAGAAAAATGATGAAAGCATCATTAAACATAAACACTCTCACTGACAAATTCCATTCACTACATTTCACTTCCTTCAATTACTTTGTCTTTTTTTATTAATGATCATCATTTATATTCATAGCCTCATAACAAACACTTAATGAGGACTTTGAGCTGGCAATCAAAATGTGAACATGCAACACAAATTATATAATGAAAGCTGTCAGGCTTATGTTAACAGTGAAATACCTAGCACTGAATTATTTTTAAACTGTAGATATTTGCTTTCAAGTTTGAAGACCAAGAGATTCAAATGACTTGACAGCTTGACAATTCCAATTATTTAATTTAATTATGCACATTCATGTCTACTTTTATCAATTCTAAAGAGCACTTATCCTTTCTCAAAGGACATGATATTCCTCCCATAAGTATCCCTAGACAAATCCAAGGGGGTATGATGCATCTTCAAAGCATTTCAGTAAGTATGGGTCTTCTCCTTAAATGTGTAAAGCCATCATACCACTGATGAAAGTTGGTTCGTATCTATTACATGTGCAGCTGCTTATGGATGTGCACATTCTCATACACTGAATGTATTCTCGCTTGATGGAAAAATGGGTTGTGGTTTTATGGGCAGTAGTTCTAGAATCAAAGCCCTAGAATCATTTTGGCTAAGTCACATTCCCTTCTCAATGTTGCAAAACATCAGGCCATTTTGTCATTTATAGTTCACGAGGTTGACAGACAGGAGGCTGGACGAACATAGCAGACCAAGCAGGAGGTGGTGAAGTCAATGTTTTGGGTGTAACCTTTCTTCAGAACTTCACCTTTGCTCGACCTCCTGATGCTGCCTGGCTTGCTGTATTCTTCTAGCCTCCTGCTGGTCTACCTTGGACTCCAGCATCTGCAGGATTTTTTTGTCTCGAACCATCATTTCCAGGTCACTATGCAACCTTGGTTTGTCAGCTAAGTAATACAAGTTGGTATCTTTAGTCTAACTCGATTCTTGAAATCTTGTTGTAGGTGTGACTTTGTTATTCATGTTATTTCAAGGAAATGTAACCAATCTTAGCGCTGTTTGGAAGCTCTCACATAACCTATGGGCAGCAGCAATGCTCCGAAAGCTTGTGATTTCAAATAAACCTGCTGGACTATAACCTGGTGTCATCTCACTGCTGACATTTTCCTATCATCATCAATTTATTAAATATTCTGCCTAATTTCATCATAAGACAGCATCATAAATGAAGTCTACACTACAAAACCTCAGTAAGTAATACTGCAACACAATAAATAGGTACAGATGTAAGACATTGACTTCAAAATTAAATTTAAGTATATTGACGTGATTCAAAGTGTAATTTTCTAACTATGCAAGTCATAAAGCACAAATGAACAATTGAGCAAGTCTGGCATTCATTTATTGTTTTTAGCCAATTGAGACTATAATAAGTAAATCAAAATGTTTGATATTATGTGTTTGTACAATTAGCTTTGGCACAAGTTAAAGTTCTTAGGATAGAATTCTTAACACAACTAAAGATTTATCGACAAACTTTAGATTACTTCACCCAGCAAAGTTAATAACTCGAAAAATTACATATCCAAGGATGAGCAACTTTTTCATCTGAAATTTAATGGATAATTCTGAGAAATTACAATTTGAAAGGAAATTGATAATAAGAAGCGGAATAGTGCACATTTGCTTTAAAATATTATTCTTGTTCCTATTGTTAGCCCCAATGTTAATTTAGGATTTGCAGTCAAAGACCAAACAAAAACTTCTTTACTGACAATATATGACATTGTTTTCAACTAAATGAATACTTAGAGCTGATTTTCCAATTTGGCATTTAAACAGCAGCACTAGGCTGCAGTGTTCGGGAAACTAAACATTAATGCATTAAGTAAGAAAAATTAGCAATTATCGACTCATTATTTCCCTAACAGTCTTGGTGACCTTTACTAGAAAAGTACAATGAGGGAATTGTCTCTGAAAGTCCTCATAGGTAATAATCAAGAATCATTTGTAACAGCATGCCTGCTAGTCCAGTTATGTTTCAGAATACTGATCGTCAGGATTTGGAGTGTGTGTGTGTGAGTGTATCTCCTTTGTTAGATGTGGTTGTTGCCTGGCCCTACTGTGCTGCGATTGTCAGTTTCCACTTATCATGCCCGGTCCAAATGTTACTTAACTATGGATATAGAGTACTGCAGTAGGTGAACAGTTTCAAACAAAGGTATTGAACAGTGTGCAATTATCAGCAATTATCCCTGCTTCTGATGTTTAGTTTGAAAGGAAGGTCATTGAAGAAGCAGATGGTTGAGCTTGGGCTACTCCTCTAAGGAACTAGTGCAGAGAAGACCTGATGTGGTGATGGCTGGTCTCCAATAAGCATAACCATCTTCCTTTCTGATAGGTATCATTCCAGCTGGTGGAGGTATCTTTCCTCTGATTCGCTAGGGACTTTGCTACGGACACTTGATGTAAAACTCAGTGAAATGCTGCCTTGATGTCAAGGACAAACAATCTCACCTCACCTCAGTTCTTTTTCAAAACTGCATATGAAGTGAGAAGCTCAGAGGCCTTTGCTGAACCCAAACTAATCCAAACATCAATGAGCATATTACTGTTGAGTAAGACTGCCTGATCGCACAGTTACCTTCCATTATTTTGGTGATGGAATGGTATTCGGTTGTATTGAATTGGTCTTGCTTTTCGTGGAGAAACATACCCTGGACAATATTCCATATTTTCAGACAGATACCAGCCTGTGACTGTATTATAAAAACAGATGCTAGTTCTAGAGCATGTCTTCAGTACTATAGAAAGCATGCTGTTCATGCCCTTAAGCTTTGCAACATTAGGTACTTTGTCTTTTCTTGATACCAGGTAGAATTGAAATGTTAACTCTGTTTTCTCTTCACAAATTCTGCCAGACCTGCTACATTTCTCCAGCAATTTCTGTCTTTATTTGTTTCAGATTTCTGCAGTTCTTTATTTTAAATAGTACCTAATGTCCCGCCTTTATATTCAGTTCACTAGTGTCCCAGGCAGTGGACAGAAACTAGATGGTGACATGTAAGGCTGAGTACGTACCTTCCTGTATTTTCTCCAGATGCACATCTCCGGTAGCAACCTTAACATCACAGCGTTAGTGACCACCTGCATCTTCGGTCCAAGGAGATTGGTATTGTTGCAATTCTTATATTGCATTGCTGCTGCCAGATGGGATTTGCAAACAGGGACAGGCACCCATCTCATGCATCGGAACAGGGTGCTTCTCAAAGCTGTTCGTTTGCTTTCTTAGCACTCACTGACTTCGCATCTACTTGGATACATATAGCATCTCTGCCTAGTCTCTTACTGCTGACAAAGACCCAGGCAGCTCACCATGTTTGGCAGCAATGAACCATCAAGGGTGACTATTGTCAATCATTGGCTAGTCCTTCTTCACTTAGGAATTGTGGTGAATTGTCCTCGTTGAGTGAAAAGGAACCACAGAGTGGAGGAAATAGTAGTAGTTTGGGGGTACTGGAGTGGGCGAGATCCACAGAAGGTCAGTAACCCTCTTGTAGTATTGCTGTGCTCTTCTCTTGACATTGCCCAGCGTATGACATTGTGTAAAGATAAGGTTTAATTACCACTAGAAGGTCCCGGCATCAGCAAGCTGCTGAACACAAGTTAGAGTGAGAGTTGGTGAACACATAATGAGGTGAGTAGTGGAAAACTGTGTGTGAGAACTCACTGGAGCTTAAGATAAGATACCCTCCCTGAAATCTCCTGAAATTGACACGTAGCTGGTGAAAGTTCAGCCCTCTATTCCTCTTTCCACAAATACTGTTAGACTTGTTTAGTATTTCCAGCAAATTCTATTTGTACTTCAATTTAAGAATACTTGACTAGGCATTCTAATATGGAGAGGATTTAAAGTATGAGGGTTTTTTTTAGCCATATTGAAGAATAACCCATAGATATAAAGTGAATACTCATCAGTTAACTGTGAAAATCTGCTCCAACCCAATTGGATGGTTTCCCTTTACAAATGGCTTGTAATTTTACCAGTTTCAAACTACAAAGCCTTCTGCTTTCTCAGATAAAAAAAAGTCCCACTATTTGTGTGATGCTTTCTCCATCACAGCGGAGAAAAAAGATATTTTTATAATTAGCCAAGTTGCAAAGTTGCATGGAAAATCTCCGATCAATAACACATCAAGACTTGTCAGTAGTTTAATCTTAAAGCCCCGAATGTGTTAAAAGTTTTCAGGACTCAAGAAGTTCAATATTGCAATCAAAGAAAACTTATTGCTTTGTTGACCTGCTAATGGCCATTCAAAAGAGTGCAAAAGCTTCCAAAGCAGTCTTTTAGTTGTTGTCATTAGCTGAATAAATGGATCATAATTAACAAACTCAAGACAGCTGTTAAATCACAAGATGCAAGAGACGCTATTCACAGAGTAGTAAAATTAAATATTGGTGTATGCATGTTGAAAATATGAAATAGATGAGGCAGAGTCCAAAATCAGGTTGGAAGCTTTTGTTCAGTGATAAATTTTGGCCAAGGCATCAAGATAAGTTGCTTACTCTTCCTCAAATATGCCTGAGAATTTTTTATATCTCCTCAAGCGATAAGATGGGGGCTTATTTTAACATTCCATGCAGAAGATGGCACTTTTGTCCTCCCACAGTTTTGCAATGAGTTGTGACCTGAGACTACATCCTCAGGTCTCTGGAGTAAGGCACTGAACCAGAAGGTGCTGACTACAAAAATCAGAGTGCTTTTACTGAGCCGAGTTTGACAGTCAATTAATACTAAGTTATGAGAGTGAGTTTGGAATCAAATAACCTGGGAATGTTCATACATAGTCAAATGCCCAAACTTTATAGCCGGTGACAAAGTGATGGTTTTTGCCACTGATCTCGAAGAAATCTGCCTAACAAAGATTTAATGAGCTCTGGGCACAGATTTAACTTCTCTGGTCATTCATTTCAAACTGGCAGCAGCTATAGGAGATCTCTGACATTCACATGAAGTGATATGATCAGGCAGGTTAAAGATCCAATCAATCTTGAAGATTTTTAACAAAAAAAAATGAGGAAACATCAAGTGGGAAGAATCATTCATTTTTTATATTTTTATAAAATATTAGAGATTGGAACAGACACAAGAGATCAAGGTAGAAACTCAATTATCATAAACATGCTTGAAAAAATAATTTATAATTTAAAAGAATGGTGGAATGGAGAAATTTGACATTCTGCAATTATAACATTACTTTTTAAAGGCCATAGAGATTGTTCAGCAGTAATTAAGACACAGTACATTGTTAAAATACCAGTTATTCCTCATTCAACAAAATTTAACTTTTCAAGAGCTCTTCCAGTGAAAACAAAGCATGGAAATGAAAATTCACATCAGTTTGATTTCTATTTGATTTCCATCAGTGAGGACTTAAACAGCATATGCTATAGATGAATAGGGAATCACTGACAGCAATTTCTAGATTGCTGCACAAGTATAAACTGCAGACACTGCTGCTAACTTCACAATGTAATGGTTGATATTTTATTTTGGGCTAAATTTATCCATTTCTTTTCATTTTTTGATAAATCTCCCTTTATTAAATAAACAAATTAACTCTATACCATTTGTACTTGCATTTTCTGTCATACCATCTTAGTTTTATGCAAAGTTATGTATGAGCAAGTATGCATGAAGGGCACAGATCATCAAAGAGAATTGTATTTGAGTTTGCACGATAGTATTGATTGCCACTAAATAGGTGAATAGACTTTATACAAACGGTAGTGCTGAGGAGGTTTGTCTTACTTTCTTAAATGACCATACGTTTCACAATTGCACAATGACCAAGCAAGCCATCTTAGATTTTTTTTTAACATAAATTCTCATTAGGTCATTTCATTAAGTAGATTTCTGCAACAAAATAGTAACATAGTAACAAAGGAACAAGAGTAAACCATTCATCCCCTCAGGCCTGTTTCATCGTTCAATGAGATCTGTGGCTGAACTCCAGGTATCTGCCTTTGGCCCATAGCCCTTAATATCTTTGCTTAACAAAAAAGTATCTATCACAGATTTAAAATTAACAACTGCCATTTGTGGAAGGAGTTCCATACATCAACTATCTTTAGTGCACGCAATGCTTCCTAATATTTCTCCTGCCCTAATTCTAAGTCTACGCCCACTCATTCTAGATTCCCCAACCAGTGGAAATAGTTTGTCAACCCTGTGTTTTTCTGATAATATCTTGAAGATTGATCAGATCACCCCTTGACCTTCTAAATTCCAGAGAACACCGGAAAACAGAAAATGTTTAGGGCGGCACTTTGGTTAAAACTGCTGCCTCACAGTGCCAGAGACGCAGGTTCAATTCCTGCCTCAGGCAACTGTCTGTGGAGTTTGCACATTCTCCCTGTGTCTATGTGGGTTTACTCAGGGTGCTCCGGTTTCCTCCCACAGTCCAAAAACATGCAGGTTACAATTAGATTATTTACAGTGTGGAAACAGGCCCAATGAGTCCACACCGAAGTGTCACCCACCCAGACCCATTGCCCTACATTTATCCCTTCACCTAACACTACAGGCAATTTAATATGGCCAATTCACTTAACCTGCACATTTTTGGATTGTGGGAGGAAACCCACACACACACACAGGGATAATGTGCAAACTCCACACAGAGTCGCCTGAGGTGGGAATTGAACCCGGGTCTCTGGCGCTGTGAGGCAGCAGTGCTAACCACTGTGCCACCCACAAATTGATCATGCTAAATTGCCTGTAGTGTTATGTGAAGGGGTAAATGTAGGGGAATGGATCTGGGTGGGTTACTCTTCAGAGGGTCTGTCTTGTTGGGCTTAAGGGCCTGTTTACACACTAAGTAATCTAATCTAAAAACACGATTAATTTATGTAATCTCTCCTCATAACTAAAACCTTGAAGTCTAGGTATCATTCATGTAAACCTACGTTGTGCTCCCTCCAACGTCAATATACCCATCCGAAGGTATGGCGCACAGATTTTCTCACAGTTCTAAAATGAAATAGCTTTGGCACATTTCAAAGGCTGGGCTTATGAAACCAGAAATCTAAACTTGCTACTTATTACTTAGTGTAATTACCTTGAGATCGTTCTGGTTTTGTGGACCTTTGAACACTATTTTCTAGGCATACAATTAAACATGATGGACCTTGGTATTTAACCAAGGGGTGGAGGAAAGTCCCATTTCACCCTCTTTGATGAAGTGGCATGTGTTATGAGGCACTTAAATGGCAAGTACTCAGGGTGGACATCCTATAGGTACAGCAGATGGTTACAAAGGCAAATAGAATGCTGGCATTTATTATAAGGGAAATGGAATACAAAAACAGGAAAGTTTAATTGCAGCTGTACAGGGCATCAATGAGAGATCTTGAGTATTATGGGCAGTTTTCATCACCTTATTTCAAAAGGAATAGGTTTACATTAGACACAGGTCAAAGAAGGTTCACTCAAATCATTTCATTCATGAACAACTTATCTTATAAAGAAAGGTTGAGCAGATTGGGCCTATATCCATTCAAGTTGTGGCTTTAAGAGGTGTATTTTCACCTTTTTTTTAATGAAGAAAGGTTGAGACAGAGGCGATGAGCAATCTGCTAAGAGAGAATAAAGTAAACAGCTTGTGAGAACTTTGGGATTTCTTTTTAAAGTTCGAACAATAGAAGCAGCCTGAATGGGTGGGATCAAGCTCCCACAGAACCAGAATTTTTAATTTTAGATTTCTGTAGTTGCAGCTAGTTGTGGAAGTTTTTATTCCACTCTCTCTCATAGTTAAAAGCTGGAGTTTTCGGACTTCTTCTAGAATTGCATGTGGGACAATCTATTTTACTGAAGTTACCTTTACTAAGGGTGTATTTATGGGATGTTACTATATTGGAACAGTTTATTAGTAGTAGCTAATATGTATGTTCTTTTATTAAGCATTTTGATAGAGTTACAGTTAATCCAATTCTTTTCATTTTGTCGCTGTTTTAATTATGTGTAAAAATCAAGTGTGTTTTGCTAAAAGGCAAGTAGTTTGACCAATCAAATTGCACCTGGAATGCAACATCTTACACTTACCTTTAAAATAAGAAAACATTACACTATAGGCAATCTTCTTAATATATTTTGAAGGGGTTTGGTCTTTTCCATAACAGAGTTCAGAAGAATAAGTAATAACTCATAGATGTTTACAGCACAGAAAGAGGTCATTTAACCTATTGTCAATGCCAGTGAATGAATCTCAGTCTGTACTAATCCCATTTTCTAGCTCTTGACTCATACTTCCAGATGCCACAGTAATGCAAGTGAATATCTAAATACTGCTTAAATGTAACAAGCATTTCTGATTTAACTATTTAATTGTACTGGCCTATCAATGTATCTTGCTGCGAAATTATTCATAAAAATGAAATAAAACTTGTGGGTTCACGAGAAAATTTCATTTCTGAATCAACAGCAACAACTGAAAACCCAATATCATATAGTTTGGTGTTTTAAATACTGTATTGATTGGTTCTTTTGATAACTTTGCATTATGTATAGTCACTATATACTTTGAGTGTAAAAAATTATAGATTTTGAGGCCAATTTTATACTAGAGTTCATGGCATAGGATAAAATTGACACATTTTAAATGATAGGGGTTGGAGGGATGTAGCTTCATAGGAGGCTTGTTCATTTGGAGTAGCTATCCCATTGCATACAGGATACTCAACTTACTTTCCCTCGACCCCCACAATCCCCAGTCCTTTCTCCATTTCAGCAAAATTAAATTTAAAAAGTAGCCTCCGAAACACACCTACCTGCCCATGCCACCCATATTATCGCAAAATCATAAACAGATCAATTGATTTGTTAACAAGCTCAAGATCTATTAGACATGAATACCTGAATTTACTTTCTTAGATCTTTCCAACTCCCTTTCTTCTTTGTTAAGACCATTTTAAAACCTGCATCTTTCAATGGTTTAATTGCCCTGGTCCATTTTCCCATTTTAAGGGTGATATTAATGCAATTATTGTTCCGATTTTTACATGATTCAAAAAACAACTCATAAATGTTGTCTCTTTTCATTTGCAAATCACCTGTCTGGAAGGTCTATAATATTGTATATAATGCTGTGGTCAAACAAACAACTGTTGTATAGCATTATCAAAACTCCATATTAAAAAGACATTGTAGTAGCTATTATGGATGGAGGAATGGATGGGAAGGACAGAAAAATTGCATATGAATGTATTACCACTGGAAGGTCAAGTTAACATTATTTTAAAGCTGATGTAAAACCAGTTTTTGCATTAACTTAATTCTCTTTTTTCATATTTAGTCCTTCAATGCCCATTAATTCTTGTGATGTATCAGAAAGAGAAAATTACAATTAATGATTTAATAAGGCCAACTGCAAAGTAATATATAAAGAAGGCACACTGCCTTGTACACCAAAACAAAAAACATTGAGGTTGTATGAAAGAAAATGCTAACCATTACCTTTGCAAGTAGTAGCAATCCTTTCACTGTGAAAGCTCCCAGCTCTCACTTTCTCCTGAGACTTGTCATAGGGAAAAAACTCACTAATGCTCAAGCAATATCAATAGCATTCTCATCAATCATTACTGGTCTTGCTCTCCATAATCACATAAACTGTTGAGCACGACACGGTAATTCTTCTAGACAGACCTCCTTAGTCATGACAAGGTCATGGTATCAAATTCATGAGCATCAGTAAGGCAATCTATGTGTGCTTAAACATAATTACTTGCAGCTGGCATCAAGTCAATGGAACCCTTCCAACAACAGCTGCGCTTGCACTGCATTTTAAAAGTCATTTCTTACGTCTGGAATTCTGAATTCAGCAAAGTCATGTGTAAAGAGGATACTTCTTCATTTTACTAATGTAACTGCACAAGAACTTAGCCTCATCTAACTTTTTTCAATTAGTAAGTGACAACTGACTTCACCTATCTGACAAATAAATATTACAAAAATATGAGTTTAATAAAGAAATTTGCTCTGATGAAGTAAACAAAATATGCTAAAAGGCAGAACATACAGGAGAGTGGATTTGGCAGTTTGAAAAAGCATGGTGAGGATAACAGCCTTGCCATTACTGATGTATAAAATGGGCAGTAATTTCCAACAAACATGCACTTGCAATGAAAATCAGGAATGTCTTGTACCTCCAAAAGTTCCGCAATAATAAAATTGTGTGAACTAACTCAGCATTCAAGTAGATGGAACCTACATGAAGCTGTTGTACTTCATAGCAGCATTTATGGTTTATTTCTTTAACATGGTGTGAGAAGTCCTAATTGCTGCCAACTCACAAATTTGGCACTAAAAACTAATAAGTGTGACACTTAAATCCATCCAGTATCATCAAAAGCAATAAGAGAGTTTTTTTTAAATTAAATCACTTTCCTTTTACATTTTTATCTCTTTATGTTGATTTGCCACCTGATTTCACATTGTATTAAATACTCTGACATTTTCTGGTTCAGACTCTACAAGGTTCATTGGTAAGTTTTCAATCTGTTTGGTTAAAGTAATACAAAGATGCATATCATATTCACACAGATCCCTGGGCGCTGCACATTCTCTCCATGGTCGAATGGCCAGACATTGCAGGTGCAAACGCAATATAAAATGAAAAATAAATATTCACATTTATGTAGCACCTTTCACAACTGCTCAGAATCCCAAAGCACTTTGCAGCCAAAGATGTGCTTTTTTGAAGTGTAGACACAGTTGTAGTACATGAAACATAGCAGCAATCTCCCACAAACAGCGATGTGATAATGTTTGGATATTCAGATTTATTTCATGTTGAGAAATTAATGGCCAGCTTACTGAGATAACTCTTCTGTTGTTCCTCTAAATAATGTGATGAAATGCTTTGCACCGACCTGAGGAAGCAGATGAACCTTGGTTTATTAACTCAACCCAAAGACTTAAATTTGGCTAAGTCTGAGTTGCATCCTGTTTTTTTGGAAGGTTTCTTACCAGGAAGCTGAGCACATTCTGTTGTCCTATCTCAACAAATTATCTTCATTAATTACTTACTCCATCCTTGTGGCATCTCATGTCTAATTTCTGACCCACATTGCCACGTGCCCTTCCCTCAACAACTCACCACTTGGTGGACAACTGCCCAAAGACTGACATTCCTCACATCTGCCCCGTCTTTGTACAGCCATCATGCCCCTGAATAAGCGTTGACAATCTGGCATTGTCCCTCGGCAGTAATGCCATAGCATAACAGCCACAAAATCATGTGGCCCATGGCACACAGCTGGCATGGCTGACACTCCCTCACGCATATAACCCCATTCTCTCGTCCTCTACGCAGTTTAATCATCAATCCACATGCTGTACACACCCCCTCCCTTCTCCAGCTACCTTCTGTAAAAGCACTCTCTATGTCAGCACCACCCTACACCCAATGCCCATTTTAGGTCTGTATCTTGTCACTGCCCAGTAGTGCAATATCACATACAAGGAGCAATCAGGAAATTTCAAACATAAATGACTTTTTATTTATACATCACAAAATGTAACAAAAATGAAGGCTGGACATTGCATCCACAATGCCAGCTAGTTTAGGCATCATAACCAGTACATAATTTGATTTGATTTATTATTGTCACATCTACAGTGAAAAATTTTGTTTTGTGTGCAGTACAGACCGAACATATCATGCAAAGTGCATTAGGGCAATAGAAGAGTTAAAAAGTGTTACAAATTTGAGGGATCCGTTGAGAAATCTAAAGACAGTGGGGAAAAAGCTGTTCTTGAACCTGTTGATATGTTGCGTTCAGTTTTTGTATCTTCTGCCCGATGGAAGAGGTTGGAAGGGATTATAACTGGGGTGGGGAAAATCTTTGATTATGTTAGCTGTTTTCCCAAGGCAACGGGAAGTTTATATGGAGTCAATGGAAGCTTGGCTTGTGTGATGATCTGGGCTCTGTTCACAACTCTCTGTAATTTCTTACAGTCCTGGGCAGAGCAGTTGCCATACCATACCATGATGCATCTGAATAGAATGCTTTCTATGATGCATCTGTGAAAACTGCTCAGAGTTTTTAACCGACATGCCAAATTTCTTTAACCTCCTGAGGAAGTAGGGGTGTTGATGTGCTTTCTTGACTGTTGCATCAATGTGGGTGAACCAGGACAGATTGTCGGTGATCATCACTCCTAGGAACTTGATGCTGCCAACCATCTCCAGCTGAGCTCCATTATGTAGACAGGAGCATGTCCTCCACATTGCTTCCTGAGGTGGTGTCCTGTATCCAGCTCCCACCTGCTGGAAGTGGGTGTCTTTACAGCTGAGATTTGTCATGGGTAATATCAGCTTCCTCCACTCTATTGTCCTCATCCTCCTCCTCAGACGACTATGTGAATTCCCCCAGTTCAGTAACATCTATCACACTGTCTCCTCTCCTGTACCAATTATTCAGAGCACAACATGTGCCAGGACGATGTAGCACATTCTGTCTGGATGACACAGCAGAGATCCCAGACTGAGGAAAGCAGTAGAAAGGCATTTCCCCAGTCCTATACTCTGCTCCATCATGGCCTGACATTTGGGCAGCATTATATCTACACTCTATTATTTAAGGGGTGCTGCAAAGGTGTCATAGAGTATGACCATAGTATGTAGCATTTGTCTGGCGAATACCCTTGTCAACTTTTATAGGTGCGCCATCAGGAGCATTCTATCTGGATGTATCACTACCTGGTATGGCAACTGTACCTTTCAAGATCGGAGGCAGTTACAGAGAGTGGTGAACTCGGCCCGGACAATCACAAAGGCCAACCTCCCATCCACAGAATCCATCTACCAGGCCTGCTGTCAAGGAAAGGCCACCAGCATTCTCAAAGATCCACCCCACCCTGGCAATGTTTTTCTATAACCTCCACCATCGGGGAGAAGGTACAGAAGCCTTAACACATGCACCAGCCGGTTTCGAAACAGTTTCTACCCGACTGTTATTGAAACACTGAATGGACTCACAAACTCTTAACATTTGCCTGTACCTGTGCTTTTGTTTTTGCCGCTGTTTACCTATTATTTACTATCTATGCATTTAACTATGATCTGCCTGTATTGTTCACAAGACAAAGCTTTTCACTGTGTCTCGGTACACGTGACAATAAATTCAATTCAATTCAATTGTCCCCCAATAATCAGTCTTGTAAAACAGTAGGTCTCTCAACTATACCAAGTACTTGAGAGTAGTCCAGAATGTATAAATCCTGACAGCAGACAGGGCAGTAGGCACATACCTCCAGAAGTGGTACTGGTGACCAGCGATCACTTGAACATCCTTCCTATTGATGAATCCCACAGTCTTTCAATACAGCCCTCTCAGTGTGACATGTACAGCTGATAGCATCCTGCATCTGAAGGGAGCCAGCTATATTTCTGATTCCAATTGCCCAGGCTGCAACAGTGACCTTGTCTTGATGGAGTAAAACAAACCTATGTAGCCTTGAACACATGGTTTTAGGCACTGTACTGATGTATTTGTGGATGCACCACAAAGATACTCCACAGAGGTCACCTGATACTCTCGGGAAGCACTGAGTCATATCAAAGCTCAGTGTTGCTGTGTTGTTCCATTCTTGTGGCCCTCGCGTCACACTCCAGCATCTGGTACGGGCCTGTTACTACATCCTAGGGCATGCAAGGCCTCCACCCACGCTGCACCTCATTTAACCTCAGGAAATGGAGTTGGGCTGGAAAACCCAGGCCTCCTGCACACCTGTTGCAACCTGAGGGGCCCTGTAGTTGTAATGTTTCGTTGTGCTGCCTGTCCTTCATTGGCCTGCTGCTTTTCCTGGGCTTGCTGTTGTTCCTGCTCCTCCTGCATTCATCTTTCGCCTTCTTAGGTATGGTGTCCCACTGACCAACATGCCACCAGCAGCAGATCCATCATCTTTAGTGGAAAGGAATGAAATTGGGTACAGAAGGAGCAGACATGTTTCTTAAATGTCAGAACAAGAGATGGTAGTGAACCTTGCAAATTAGGGGTAAGCACGCTTTACCAAACAGTGAGACATGTTAAACATGGATAAGGGGGGGGGCCTGACTGCATTGGACATCTGCATTCCACCTCAGCGTATGCACTAACCTGCTCAAGGTGCTGCACAGGCTGAGTGAGCACTACATGCTAATGACAAAGGGCTGCCTGCATCACAACATTACCCTCCCAACCCAGCATGCACACCAGTCATTCAACCTCACACTGCAGTCAGCATATATAACTGAAAGAGGAAGACTCAAACGTGTATGCCTCTAATAAGAGCCTAAAAGCTGCAGTAATATTGGTTGCCATCATCCAGCAGTACCATCACTGCTGATGACTTCAACATTATTGATGTATCTAGGTTCAGTTTGGAAGCACGAATGATATGTGTGTAATTGCCTTCGACTAGCACACAGTCCCTAAGAACCTTAACACTTAATGCACATGAAATAGGCGTGCAATGATTTCAAATGCAATGCAGCTGCAATTTAAGCTTCTGTGACAGAAATGCATCAGGTGCTGTGCCTGAGGGCAGCAGGACTAGAATGTCACAGCAGCTTCAGGTTTTGGATTCCACGATACACTGGGATCCAGCAAAATTTGATGCAGCCATCAAAGTGTGACTCACTCCGCACACTCTGGATGCAGTTTCAGCCATTTTCTACAGCACTTCCCCTGTAGAGAAGGTGAAGTAGTAGCTGGCAACATAGATCACTCTGGACATTGTCAAAGCCGTGCTCAGCCCAATTGCCAGATACCCCGAAATCTAACATGCTCCCCATTATCCTTTGCTACCCCCGACAATCCACATTACCCCATTCCCCCAGTGTGGAGACCCCCCACATTAAACTTTGTGTGCCACTCCCTGTCCCTGAACCACAGCATTAGACCTTGCTGATGCCAACCCCGTTCCTTAATATTCTCTCTGTAGAAGCTACAGTGGAGCTCACAGTCAAGAACTCCCCTCTCCCTTAGCCTACTATGCCCTCCCACCCACATCCAACTGCCCTCATTGGAGTCGAGAAGGCCCTCCACCCCCACTACTGCTCTTATCCCAACTACTAATGCTTTTGCTTCCCCCCTCCTGCCATGACTCTCCCACCCCTTCAGTCATTGACCCCTGTGCTGCCCAAACTACTGGTACTTCCCAAAAGCTTCTTCAATAATAAAAAACATCCAGGGCTGTTTTTGCCTGTGACCAACTCCTACAATAGGCTGTGGACATGACTCACCAAACCCCTGACCGTTGTGGTCACAGCTTCCTGATTAACCCTACGCGATTTCCCTGACCTTTTATGCTGGTTCTATATTACTGACTAGGCAGAAGTGGGTACTGCAGATGCTGGAAATCAGAGTCTAGATTAGGTTAGTGCTGGAAAAGCACAGCAGGTCAGGCAGGCTCGTGCTTTTCCAGCTCCACTCTATATTACTGACTGCTGAACACCGCCCAAACTGCATTGGGCCAGATCCCCGAAACTTGAGCTTGCTTAATGGAAAAGTGACTGTGAAGGAACAGTGCAGCACTCTCAGTACTGCGCTGGAATACCAGCCTAAAGTTTGTTCTCAGGCCTCTGGAAGTGACTTGATCTCAAACACTTTTGACTCAGTGATAAGCATATGACCAACTATGCCATGATTGACACGTTGAGGTTTCTTCGTTAGTGCAAGGGGAAAAAAAGGCTAGCTGTCCATTCACCACTGACCACAATACCTAGCCTAACAGTTAATAACTGACATTATTAATATAGTAAGACATGAGAAAATAAAGACATTTCACTTCTTTGGTAATTTAACATTAAGACAGATGGCAATGGGGAAAGTCGGAAGTCACATGACACCAGGTTATAGTCCAACAGGCTTATTTGAAAGCACAAGCTTACGTACTGCTGCTCCTTCATCAGGTGACACTTCGAATAAACGTATTGAACTATAACCTGGTGTCGTGTGACTTCTGACTTTGTCCATCCCACTCCAACACGGACACCCTCACATCAGGGCAATGGGGCGATAGGAGGATGAATTGAATAGTATTATCAATAAATTGTCATGATGAGCTGAATAGCTCTTTTTGTAACATATCATTCTTGTTATTTTCTAACCAACCTACTCAGAGGTGTTATAATGCATGTTTGCAGCAGGTGGGACATCAATCCAAGCCTCTTGGTTCAGAGGTAGGGACACTACCGCTGTGCCACGAAAGCCACTAACATGTCATTCTATCATCTGTGGAGACTGATGTAATCCTTGACATGTTTCATCTGTGAACTGATCAGTGTGTAGCTTCTATATTAGAACAGAATTACATTAAATTAGCGTTAAATGAAATCAGTCTCCTGAAAAAAAAGAGTCTGTATTTGCAAAAAGCAACTGCATTTCTCTGGGTTCTCTGGTGCAATCATGGCAAGTAGCTTGGAGGAACATTGCGACATAGCAAAAAAAAGTCTATTTCTGGCATTTCTCCAGCCTCGACTGACTGTCCTCTGAAGTTATGGCAAAACATTGAAAGTACACCATGGAAATCAGGGTCTCTTGTTCTCAAAACAAATGTAAAATGACCATTTTGAGTCCTTGGGTGTAGAAATTCATTTTGAGCTGTTGTGTAAAATGGGCATTGTCAGATCAGCCTCCCTTTAATATTAGTGCCTGATATTCAGTTCCACTGACTGCACATTCGCATACAGCGCAGTTTGAGGGAGAAGAAAATACTCTTTTAAATAGCTCACTGCAGGCAAAAAAAGTAAGCTAGTTTTAAATAAAGTGGTAAAAGTGCTATAACAGTATTTTATTAAATGTTCAATGGTAGTGCAGCATCTTTAATGCATTCTACGCAGTGTAGCAAACAGCACAGCTTTGGGTTATTTTGAGACTATTGATTTTACAGAAAATCTTTAGCTAAATTACACTCGCGAATTCATATGACAACAGAAACATAAGGTACATTTCAAACGTGTACTGAATGATTTTATGCATACTACACTCCAGCAGAAGTTATGCACCATTATTTTTATTTTCACCACTCACAAATCCTTATGTAAGGTCACAAAGCAGTGGCATACTCCCAAGGTACCTTTTGATGGACTGAGAGTACACCATCTCCCCCAGCCTTACCTTATAGCTCATCAGCAACCCATAAGGTCAAACCTGTGGACTTCCCAAATTACTGGCTGTCACCTCTCCTGCTGCTCCCTGAGCATCCAGACCAATGTGGATGCGTGTGGTTTTGTGTGTGTGTAGAGACAGGATGTAGGTAGATAGGCAGCAGGAACTTCACATGCCCCCATGACTTCAAACTGGCAGCAGGGGAGTATAAACTCCAGCCAGGTGTGCGAGCTGATTAGAAAATCTCAGAAGATTCAGGCACCCACCTGAATGAAATCCCTGATGAGTCCCCTGTGGAACTAGAACACATCACAAACAGCACCCTTGTAAGGTTTTAGTTTCCCATCCAAGATTCTTTTGCCCTTGGAGTGCCATTTCTGTCCTGTGAGATTATGGAAACTAAATGAAATGAGACCTCTTCACTGGACCCTGTAGAAGGATTCTGGGTAATCTAAGATGGAGGATGGGACAAATTTCTGGCTGCTCCTTTTTTTGTGGTATTTTAGGTGTGGGAGGTGATTTCCTCAAATTCCAGGAGCAGCAATTACTGTTTTATATGCTGCTGCAATGGTTTTGGGACTTTGAAAAAATGTCAAAACAACAGCACTCTTAAAAGGGAGAAAGACAGACAAAAGCAACAAGCACATGGTATGTAAGGGAGACAGAGAAAGAAACCCACACTGCTGACTGACACAGCAGTGAATCTGCCCAATTACTACCTTTACTGCATTTGAATTCATGTATCGCTGGACACTGGACTGTGTCTAGGAAAACTTAAACAACAAAATTCACAACTGATTTTGGAGGAACCTGTTTGAGGGAGGTAACAGCACAGAAACAGATAAGTGAATAATTTTAAGTATAGCTTTGCTGTAAATCTATAGTAGTGAGTAGAGTGGGTTCTTTCTTGATTCTATGTTTTTATTGGGATCTGTCTCTTGATTAAATTTTAAAAATATAAGCCATAAGTATTGAGTTTTCCTGGAGCAGTGTTTTGCACAGCAATAAGACAGTGCTATTTTCTGGGTCTGTAGACTGGAAGGTGCAAAATGGCCTTTAGTAGAGTGATATGCTCTTCTTGTCGGATGTGGAAGTTTTGAGAGAGTTTAAGGGTTACTGAAGATTATATCTACAATAAACATTGTTGGTTGAGAATCTTGACAGATCAAATGGATTGGTTGGAGCAACAGTTAGAGGCAGGTAGCACAAGAGTCTTCTGTGGCTCTCCCTATTTCAAACAAGTATGCTGTTTTGGAAAATGTATGGGGTGATGGACTTTCAGGGGAATGTAGCACGCACAGCCAAGTTTCTGGTATCGAGACTGACTCTAATGTAATGAGGTATACATTGGGTTCCAAGCAATCAATTGTGTTAGGGGACTCTCTAGTCGGGGGAACAGACAGATGTTTCTGCGGCCAGCAGCGAAAAATCAGAATGGTGTGTTGTCTCCTTGGTGCCAGGATCAAGGATGTCTCAGAGAGGGTGCAGAAGGTCTCAAAGGGGGAGAGGGAGCAGCAGGAGGTCAATGCACGCATTGGTACCAATAACATAGGAAGGGAAAAGGATGAGATTCTGAAGGAAGAATATAGAGAGTTAGGCAGGAATTGAAAAAGGTCCTCAAGAGTAATAATTTCTAGATTACTGCCGGTGCTGCGAGCTCGTGAGGGTAGGAATAGGAGGATAGAGCAGATGAATGTGTGGGTGAAGAGCTGGTGTATGGGAGAAGGATTAACATTTTTGGATCATTGGAATCTCTTCTGAGGTAAGAGTGACCTATACAAGAAGGGTGGACTGCATCTATATTGGAAGGTTACTAATATACTGGGAGGGCGATTTGCTAGGGCTGCTCGGGAGGATTTAAGCTACTAACTTGGAGGGGTGTGGGACCCAGGGAGATGGTGAGGAAAGAGATCAATCTGAGATTGGTACAGTTGAGAAAAGAAGCGAGTCAAACCAGTCAGGGCAGGCGAGAACAAAGTAGGACTGATAAATTAAACTTACTTTACTTCAATGCAAGAGGCCTAACAGGGAAGGCAGGTGAACTCAGGGCATGGTTAGGAACATGGGACTGAGATATCATAACAATGACAGAAACATAGCTCAGGGATGTCTGGCAGCTTAATGTTCCAGGATACAAATGCTACAGGAAGGACAGAAAGGGAGGCAAGAGAGCAGAGGAGTGGCATTTTTGATAAGGGATAACATTACAACTGTACTTAGGGAGGATATTCCTGGAAATACATCCAGGGAGGTTATTTGAGTGGAACTGAGAAATAGGAAAGGGATGATCACCTTATTGGGATTGTATTATAGACTCCCTCATAGTCAGCGAGAAACTGAGAAACAAATTTGTAATGTGATCTCAGTTATCTATAAGAATAATAGGGTGGTTATGGTAGGGGATTTTAACTTTCCAAACATAGACTGGGACTGCCATAGCATTAAGGGTTTTGATGGAGAGGAATTTGTTAAGTGTGTACAAGAAAATTTTCTGATTCAGTATATGGATGGAACCTACTAGAGAAGGGTCAAAATTTGACCCGCCTCTTGGGAAATAAGGCAGGGCAGGTGACTGAAGTGTCAGTGGGGAAGCACTTTGGGGCCAGTGACCATAATTCTATTAGTTTCAAAATAGTGATGGAAAAGGATAGACCAGATCCAACAGTTGAAGTTCTAAATTGGAGGAAGGCTGATTTTGACGGTATTAGGCAAGAACTTTCAAAAGCTGATTGGGGCAGATGTTCACAGGTAAAGGGACGGCTGGAAAAGGGAAGCCTTCAGAAATGAGGTAACGAGGATCCAGAGAAAGTATATTCCTGTCAGGGTGAAAGGAAAGGCTGGTAGGTGTAGGGAATGCTGGATGACTGAAGAAATTGAGGCTTTGGTTAAGAAAAAGGAAGCATATGTAAGGTATAGACAGGATAGATGGAGTGAATCCTTAGAAGAGTATAAAGGCAGTAGGAGTATACTTAAGAGGGAAACAAGGAGGGCAAAAAGAGGACATGAGATAGCCTTGGCAAATAGGGTTAAGGAGAATCCAAAGGGTTTTTACAAATACATTAAGGACGGAAGGGTAACTAGGGAGAGGATAGGGAGAGCAAGGCAGCCTTTGTGTGGAGCTGCAGTAGATGGGGAGATACTAAACGAGTATTTTGCATCAATGTTTGTTGTGGAGGAGGACGTGGAAGATAGAAAATATGGGGAAATAGATGGTGACACCTTGAAAAATGTCCATATTACAGTGGACGAAATGCTGGATGTCTTGAAACGCATTAAGGTGGATAAATCCCCAGGACCTGAACAGGTGTACCCTAGAACTCTGTGGGAAGCTAGGGAAGTGATGGCTGGGCCCTTTGCTGAGATATTTGTATCATCGATAGTCACACGTGAGGTGCTGGAAGACTGGAGGTTAGCTAACATGGTATCGTTATTTAAGAACGGTGGTAAGAACAAACCAGGGATCTATAGACTGGTGAGCCTGATGTCGGTCGTGGGCAAGTTGTTGGAGGGAATCCTGAGGGACAGGATTTACACGTATTTGGAAAGGCAAGGAACATTAGGGATAGTCAACATGGCTTTGTGTGTGGGAAATCCTGTCTCACGAACTTCATTGAGTAACAAAGAAGATTGATGAGAGCAGAACGGTAGGCATGACCTATATGGACTTCAGTAAGGCGTTCGACAAGGTTCCCCATAGGAGACTGGTTAGCAAGGTTAGATCTCACAGAATACAGGAAGAACTAGCCATTGGATACAGCACTGGCTCAAAAATAGAAGACAAAGGGTGGTGGTGCAGTGTTGCTTTTCTGACTGGAGGCCTGTAAACCAGTGGAGAGCCACAAGGATTGGTGCTGGGTCCTCTAATTTGTCATTTATATCAATGGTTTGGATATGAACATAGGAGTATAGTTAGTAAGCTTGCAGATAACATCAAAATTGGAAGTGTAGTGAACAGCAAAGAAGATTACCTCAGATTATAACGGGATCTTGATCACATGGGCTAATGGGCTGAGGAGTGGCAGATGGAGTTTAATTTAGATAAATGCAAGGTGCTGCATTTTTGGAAAGCAAATCAGAGGACTTGTACACTTAATGGTAAGGTCCTTGGGAGTGTTTCCTGTCTGGGAGCAGGGGGAGACAGAGTGGAGGTGATGTTGGGACCAGGAGGTTGCCAGGAAGGTAAGGACTTAGTATATATTTGGGCAGCGGCTAAACCCAAGATACTACACATGTAGTATCTCCCTCCTGCCCCCAACCCCCGAACCAGAAGAAAAGGACTCTGTAAGATAAGATTTTTCTGTTCTTATATAAATTTAAATACATTGTTTGGTATTAGTTAGTTGAGTTAAAGCTAAAGCTAAGACTTACAATGGCAGGGAACCTCAGACCTGTGGCAGACCAGCAGTGCAGGTGTCTCCTGTGGTCATCTCCCTCCAAAACAGGTATACCGTTTTGAATACTGTTGGGGGAGATGGCTCACTGGGGAGTTCAGCAGTTGCCAGGATCATGGCACCGTGGTGGGCACTGCTGTTCAGAAGGACGGGAAAAAGATCGTAGGGCCATAGTCATAGGGGAGACTATTGTGAGGGGAGTAGATAGGCGGTTCTGTAGCTGAAAACTGGACTTCTGGATGGTATGGCACCGATTGGCTGCAGAACATTCTATAAGGGGAGTGTGAGCAGCTAGTTGTCGTGGTGCATATAGATATAAGTAAAAAATGAGATGAGGTCCTGAAAGCAGAATTCAGGGAGCTAGGGGAGAAGTTAAATAGGAGGACCCCAAAGGTAATGATCTCAGGATTGCTACCAGTGCCACATGCTAGCCAGGGTAGAAATGAAAGAATAGGCAGGATGAACATGTGGCATGAAGGATGCTGTAGGAGGGAGGGGTTCATATTTGTGGGACATTGAGACCAGTTCTGGGGAAGGTGGGACTATTACAGATTAGATGGTCTACACCTGAACCTTTAGTGTCAGAGGTCTGGATGGGGCAGAATTTGTAAGGAGCACCCACGAAAGTTTTCTCGAGCAGTATGTCAATAGTCCAACTAGGGAAGGGGCCATACTGGACCTGGTGTTGGGAAATGAGCCAGGCCAGGTGGTAGAAGTTGCAGTGGAGGATTTCTTTGGGAATAGTGACCACAATTCTCTAACTTTTAGAATACTCATAGACAAAGATGAGTGTGGTCCTAAGGAATGAGTACTAAACTGGGACAAGGCCAATTATATCAAAATTTGGCAGGAGCTGGGAAATGTGGATTGGACACAGCTATTTGAAGGGAAGTCCATATTTGATATGTGGGAGGCTTTCAAAGGTAGATTGAAGATAGTGCAGGATAGGCATGTCCCTTTGAAAATAAGGGATAGGAAAGGCAAGATTCGTGAAGCGTGGATATCAAGAAAAATTGTGCGACTAGCCAAGCAGAAAAGGGAAGCGTACATAAGGTCCAGGCAGCTAAGAACAGAACAGGGTTTGGGGGAATATTGGGAGAGTAAGGAATTAACCGGGCTAAAAGAGGTCATGAAATAACTTTAGTGAGCAGAATTAAGGAGAATCACAAGGCCTTTTGTTCATACATAAGAAGCAAGAGGGTAACTAGAGAAAGGGTTGGTCCATGAAAAGATAAGGAAGGAAGGTTGTCTGTTGAACCTGAGAAAATGGGTGAGATTCTCAATGATTACTTTGCATCAGTGCTCGCTGAGGAGAGGGGCATGATGAATGTTGAGGTTGGAAATAGAAGTTTGTTTACTCTGGATCAGATTGACATAAGGGAGGGAGAATGAGTTCAGTAGGCTAAAGGATATAAAGGTTGACAAATCCCCAGGACTAGATGGGATCTATCCCAGGTTGCTGGGGGAGGTGAGAGAGGAAATAGCTGGAGCGGTGACAGATATCTTTGTAGCATCATTAAACACAGGTGATGTGCTGGAGGACCGGAGAATTGCTAATGTTGTCCTCCTGTTCAAGAAGGGAATTAAGGATATTCCAGGTAACTACAGACCAGTGAGCCTGACATCAGTGGTGAGAAAGTTGCTAGAGAAGGTAGTGAGGGATAGGTTCCAAGTATATTTGGAAGACAATGGGATCATTAGTGATAGGCAACATGGTTTTGTGCGGGGGAGATCGTGCCTTACCAACTTAATAGAGTTCTTTGAGGAAGTGACCAAGTTGATCGATGAAGGAAGGGCTGTAGATGTCATATACATGGGCTTTAGTAAGGCATTTAATAAGGTTCCCATGGTAAACTAATGGAGAAAGTGAAGTCACATGGTTTGCAGGGTGTTCTAGCTAGGTGGATAAAGAACTGGTTGAGTAACAGGAGACAGAGAGTAGTAGTTGAAGGGAGTTCTTCAAATAAAGAAAGGTGACCAGTGACGTTCCACAGGGATCAGTGCTTGGGCCACTGCTGTTTGTGATAGACATAAATGATCTGTAAGAGGGCATTGTGGTCTGATCAGTAAGTGTGCAGATGACACGAAGATTGGTGGAGTAGCAGAAAGCATAGGGGACTGTCAAAGAATACAGGAGAATACAGAGAGACTGGAGAGTTGGGCGGAGAAGTGGCAGATGGAGTTCAATCCAGGCAAATGTAGGGTGATGCATTTTGGAAGGTCTAATTCTAGAGTGCACTGTACCGTAAATGGAAGAGCCTTGGGAAAAGTTGATGAGCAGAGAGATCTGGGAGTTCAGGTCCATTGTATCCTGAAGATGGCTGCACCGGTGGCTAAAGTGGTCAAGAAGGCATATGTTATGCTTGCCTTCATCGGACAGGGTATTGAGAATAAGAGCTGACAGGTCATGTTAAAATTGTACAAGACTTCGGTTCGGCTGCATTTAGAATACTGTGTACAGTTCTGGTCGCCACATTACCAAAAGGATGTGGACGCTTTGGAGAGGGTGCAGAGAAGATTTACGAGGATGTTGCCTGGTATGGAAGGTGCTAGCTATGAAGAGTAGGCTAGGATTGTTTTCTTTAGCAAAAAGGGGATTGAGGGGGAACCTGATTGAGGTCTACAAAATCATGAAGGGTAAAGACAGGATGGATAGAGATAAGCTTTTTCTGAGAGTGAGGGATTCAATAACAAGAGGTCACACGTTCAAGATGAGAGGTGAAACGTTTAAGGGGGATGCACACAGAAAGTACTTTACACAGAGGGTGGTGGGTGCCTGGAACACGTTGCCAGCAGAGGAAGTAGAGGCAGGCAATGTAGATTCATTTAAGGTGCGTCTGGACAGATGCATGAATAGGTGGGGAGCACTGGGATACAGATGCTTAGCAACTGGGTGATTTTGGATCGGCACAGGCTTGGAGGGCTGAAGGGCCTGTTCCTGGGCTGTAAATGTTCTTTGTTCTTTGTTTAACAAAGAGACCTTGGAGTCCAGGTTCATAGCTCCTTGAAAGTCGAATTGCAGGTAGACAGGAGAGTGAAGGTGATGTTTGGTATGCTTTCCTTTCTTGATCAGAGCACTGAATATAGGAGTTGGGAGGTCATGTTGTGGCTGTTGTACAGAATGTTGGTTAGACCCCTTTTGGAATATTGCGTGCAATTCTGGTCTCCTTCCTATCGGAAGAATGTTGTGAAACTTGAAAGGGTTTTTACAAGTATGTTACCACGGTTGGAGGATTTGAGCTATAGGGAGAGGTTGAATAGGCTAGGGCTGTTTTCCCTGGACCGTCGAAGGCTGAGGGGTGACTTCAGTGAGGTTTTAAAATCATGAGGGGCATGGATAGGATAAATAGACAAAATCCCTGGAGTGAGGGAGTCCAGAATGAGAGGGCATAGGTTTAGGGTGAGAGGGGAAAGATATAAAAGAGACCTAAGGGGCAACTTTTTCCACACAGAGGGTGGTGCATGTATGGAATGAGCTGCCAGAGGAAGTGGTGGAGGCTGGTACAATTGCAACATTTAAAAGGCATCTGGACGGGTATATGAACACGAAGAGTTTAGAGGGATTTGGGGCAAGTGCTGGCAAATGGGACTAGGTTAGGTTGAAATATCTGTTTGGCATGGACAAATTGCACCGATGGGTCTGTTTCCGTACTATACACCTCTATGACTCTAATTACATACAAGTTCGTCCAAACTACAACAGTTGGACTCAAAAAAATGTAAACTGACTGATTTTTAAAAGGTTACTCATGCTCGACTTCTTTGTCATTCACAATTCGTTTGGAAAAACACACACAAAAAAGCCCTCTTAGATTAATGATATTCATAGCTGACTGTGTTACATTTAGCATGGTATTAATCATTTCTGTGATTAATTAATGATCTGTTCATCAACTACCCACCTTTTGTTTTTTATAAATTTAATTTGCTGCACGCTCAGCTTAACCAATATTGACCGCACTACTGAGAACATCAACTTTCAAGTTCAATGGCAGCCAATTTTGTTTACTATAGCTCCTTTAAGTAAAACTACACATCCACATTACATCAAACCAATCAATCTAAAACCACAGCATGTTCCCTTGAGAGATTTGTGCCTTTCGCTAAAGATATATGCTTCACTGGCCAGAAGATTTATTCGGTTCTCATCGATAAAATAGTTTCTCACTGCACCATTACAACAAGCAGAAAACAAAGCATCCAAAAATAACCTCTCCACATACAAAATGGCTACTACTTAATCAATTAATAGGTAGCAAGCATTTTTAGATCCATATATACAGATGGATTTTGATTATTTTCTGCTCTACAATTTTGAATTGTTTAATTATTGTTGGTAGAAACATTACAGTACAATAAGAAACATTACTCAAAAAAAATGTCAAGAAAGCTGCAATGCCATTGAACTGGGTTTCTTTCTAACACAGAAGGTCCATCTATTGGTTATATATATGAAGAATTTGGTTTTAAACTTTGGTTTTATATGTTGCAAATTACTCTAAGGAGTCATTCAGCAATCCTACAAACAAGCAGTAGCAGTAGGTTATTCAGATGCTCAAGCCTGCGGCACCATTCAAGAAAACCATAGTTGATCTGACTTTAACTTCAATTCCACATTCCCACTTAAACCACTAACATTTGAAGACTTTGCTTAACAAAAACCAATCTACCTCGGTCTTAAAAATATTCAAGGATGCTGCTTTCATCACCCTTACAAGGAGAGATCCAAAGACTCATGAACCTGTAAGAGAACACTTTCCACTTCATCGCAGTTGTAAATAGAAGGCCCCTGATTTTTAAACAGCTATTGATCCCTCACCATACCTAGCCCGCCCAGTCCTCTCAGGATCTTTTATGTATCAATCTAATCACCTGTTCCTTTTCAAAATTCCAACACGTGTTCAACCTCTCCTTATAACAATTCACTAATTTCAGGTAAACCTTCTCTGAACTGCTTCCAACATATTGTTATGGACTAAGCCAGACCACTCAAAACATTTTTAAGCAGGCAGCCCCAGACCATAACTCGACAATTTGTTTTGGCAAGTGTACAGTGAATATTACCCATGGTAAGATAGCTAGGTTGACTATTAGATTATAAAACAGACAAAAATTTAATTCACAAAATTACACAATGAAATACTAATAATAGAATAAAGAAGCCCTATAGAACTCAGCTTAATCAGCTAGAGTTAATTATGCTATTCCGAATATACACAACAGTCCCATTAAGCAAACTCTCTTTAAAAGCCAGTATAAATGGAACACATGCTTACAGGTTGAAGTTGAAGGGCAGAAAAGAGACAATTTCCACACAGCTCCCTGTTGAACTTCCCAGTTCAAGACTCAACTAAAACTGCTCAGCTCAGCTCAGCTAAAGAACTGACCACTCCCCTCTATTTACACAGGTCACTTCTAAAACATGACCACTTTGGCCTGAAGTCTCACCTGTTTACATATAAACAAAAGGCCTCTCAAAATCTTTTTCACCTCTGTACCAAACCAGACTGATCAGAGCTGGGCCTGGTTTATTACCCCTTAAAAAAAAATCAAGGACAGAGACTCCTTGAGCCAAGGAACAGCTTTTGGCAAAAAAAAAGAACTAGCTTTGTGACAATATTTACATTTTTCCTTAAATAAAATGACTAATATGCTGCATGTTCCATTTATACTGGTTTTTAAAGGGAGTTTGCTTATTGGGACTGTTGTGTATATTCAGAACAGCATAATTAAGTCCAGTTGGACAGGTTGAGTTCAGTCGGGGTTCTTCATTTGGTTCTTTGTTTTTTGTTGTGTAATTTTGTGAATAAATTTTTGTCTGTTTTGAAGTCTAGTAGTCAACCTAGCTATCTTACTCTGGGTAATTTTCAGGTCTGGGGCTGCCTGCTTAAGGATGTTCTGAGTGGTCTGGCCTAGTCCATAACAGATTGGGGGCTTTTTGTAGGATTTTAAACAGCAAGTGGTAGGTGCTCATATCTTTATTTCGGGTGTTGGTTTGGTTGGGTGGCCAAAGTTTGGGATAGTAATGGCTCTTTCAGTCACCAAAGGTTTTCTGGATGCGGTTACTTTGGAAGTTTTGCAATAAGTGAATAAGACCAAGTTGCAAGAATTAGTAGAGAGGCTGCATTTGGAACTGCCTGCTTCTGTGAGGAAAGGAGAGATAATTATAGCTGTAGCTCAGCATTTAAACTTGCTGGAGAAACCATCAGAATCTATAGAGATGGCAAGAATTCAATTGCAAATAGCTGTGGTCCCACCAGTTCTTCTTGCGAATGACACATAACTGCCTTAACATTTATTTACTTCACTTTATGATAAATGGTAAGTTTTTACTAGATTTCCTAATTACTTGCTCTCCCTGCATATTTTTTGATAAAATTAATGGAACACCAAAATCCCTCTGCACCTCAGAGCTCTTGAACCTCTCACCATTTAGATAGTATACTTCTTTTTCATTTTAATTCTTCCTGATACGCCCAGACAATTTCATATTTTCCAAATCATATTTCATTTGTCACATCTTTATTCTCTCTGTCCGTATGTCCTCTTCCTGCCTGAAGGAATGCATGAAGGATTACCACAAACTGTTAGAGGTTTTCAGATAGCATCTCCCTTCTGAGGGCTCAGTACCTAATGCCTATGAAGCATGGATGTCACCTGCAGTAACCATGTTGGAATAGAAGAAGCAGAGACAAGATTGGTTCAAGCCCTTCCTGTCAATGAAGCTAACAGGGCAGATCACCTGACTTACATCTGTCTCATACCTTTAAAGCATGAGAAACCTCAGTTGTGCAAAAGACAGCAAGATACTCAGCCAATAAGTACTGGTTCAAATCTATGCAAAGGAATAGAACATAGTACAGGCCTCGATGTTCCACTGACCTGTGAAACCAATCTGAACCAATAGTGCAATCTAACCTGCACTATTCCATTATCATCCATATGTATAGAACATGGAATACAAACTGCTAGTGACAATGGTAATACTCACACTATGTATCAAAACAGCATTCAATTCCCCCAAAAACAAAATTGATTCTTTGAAATTGACAGATAGAAAAGTACTCACTGACAGAAACATGCCCACTGAAGAGAACACTATACTTACATGAGACGTATAACTATCTCCCTGCCTGTACATGATAATATTCTGCAGTTGCTTATCATGTATGGCCTTGACACACAACCTTCATTATTTGAGCTCAGAAAAGCCATTGATAGTTTACAACAAGGATAACTCTTGGAACAAGAATTCAAGTCTGGAACGTTCCAATGCTGCTTTACCTCCATGATCTTCTTCTCCCTTGCTGAAAAACTTCCAAAGACTCGGATGGTTTGCCCCATGCTTCTGTGATGTTCTGCCCATAACTCCAAATACATGGAGGGAGAGATGCAGGGAGCAATTTTAATCCAAAAGTTCTCAAAACACCCTGGCAAAATGAAGCATGGTGATGACCAATCACAGAAAACTTACTCCTGTAAGCAGAATTGCTCAGGAGTTGCTCCTCCAATCGCAAGCTGCTTCATGTTCATGTGTCCAGCAGCAAATGTGGAAGGACAATGAAGAGTTCATACCGCTTTTTTTTATTCCTGTGATATATGTATCACATTTAGTGTCCATCCCCAATTGTCCAGAGGGCAGTTAAAATTCAGCCACATTGTGGTGGATCATGTAGGCTAGATCAGGTAAGGATTTCCTGCCCTGAAGTAATTAGCGAATCAGATAGATTTTTACACGGTTAGATGCGGACCATCGGGCCTTTTTTTTTAATGGAATACCATGATGGGATTTGAACCCTTGTCCTCTGAACATCAGTCTGGGGTTCTGGATTACGAATCCAGTGACATGACCAGTCCCGCTGTAGTGTGGGTCACAGAATAGCTGTGGGAGCCAGGAGCTGAGGGCTGGGAGAGTCTGTTTTTTTTTGTCAAGTCCAAGGGCCTTACCTGCTTGGATTGAATCTCTGCTGGGAGGACTGTGCACCTGAAAGAACTTAGAATATTAAACATTCATCGCAGTACAGTCCCTTCGGCCCTTGATGTTGTGCTGACCTATAGAACCAATCTGAAACCTATCTATCCTACACTATTCCATTTTCATCCACATGTTTATCCAATGACCATTTAAATGCCTTTAAAGTTGGCGAGTCTACTACTGTTGCAGGCAGGATGTTCCACACCCCTACTATTCTCTGAGTAAAGAAACTACCTCCAACATCTGTTCTATACCTACCATCCCTTAATTTAAATCTATGTCCCCTTGTGCTAGCCATCGCCATCCGAGGAAAACTGTTGAGTTAGGAGTTATAGGAGGCAGCAAGAGAGGTCAATGGGGGTGGTAGGAAGAAAGACACTGCAAGTGGGAGTGGAAACAGAAGGAAATGACAAGAAGCTGGCAGAGGGAGGAAGCTGCAAAAGTATTGTAGGCAATAGGAGAATGCAAAGTCGGGGGTGAGGAGAAAGAGTGGGGTAGGGTGAGAGGAGAGAAAGGGATGATGAGAATAAGTGGAGAAGGAGGCTGCAAGGGATGTGGGATTTAAAGGAGACTGCAAAGGGGTCAGCATGGAAGAAGAAAGCTGCAGGAGTGTTGGTGATAGACATAAAGCAAGGACAACTTCATTTATGGCAGGCGCTGCCTTTACAGAGATGGAAATGTGTTGCTGGAAAAGCGCAGCAGGTCAGGCAGCATCTAGGGAACAGGAGAATCGACGTTTCGGGCATTAGCCCTTCTTTAGGAATGAGGAAAGTTGGTCCAGCAGGCTAAGATAAAAGATAGGGAGGAGGGACTTGGGGGAGGGGCGTCGGAAATGTGATAGGTGGAAAGAGGTCAAGGTGAGGGTGATAGGTCAGACTGGGGTGGGGGCGGAGAGGTCGGGAAGAAGATTGCAGGTTAGGAAGGCGGTTCATCCCTTGTGGTTGGAGGGTTAGAGCCTGCTGCGCTTTTCCAGCAACACATTTCCATCTCTGATCTCCAGCATCTGCAGACCTCACTTTCTCCTCAAAGATTTCAACCTGCTGCCTTTACAGACTCAGCTTGCTCATTTGCCAAAAGAATTAAGCACAAAATCTCATCAGAGCTCCTCAAAGTTCTGGGGCTGGTTTCTCCATATCTCTCAGATGGAAGGATGCCGATCACATGCCCAATTTAAATATTTCCCTGAGTTTCTTAGCTGTTTCATGCAGGAGCTCTAACTGCCTATTTCAAGACTCCCTTGAAATTGTTTCAGTCACTAGGGATGGTGAGACGTATTTTGGCAACAGAGCATGAGGAAGAAAAAGATGCAGATCACTATCTTTCATGGGTAGAACATATTGAGTTAGTTCTAGAAATTCATGTCTTGAAAGATTTCCTCTCAACATTACGATATTTTTTATTCACTCGTGAGACATGGGCATCAGTAGCTCACCAGCATTTATTGCCAGCCCCTAGCTGCCCTTGAAAAGATGGTGGTGAGCTGCCTTCTTGAACCATTGCAGTCCGCATGCTTTAGGTTGACCCACAATGCCATTAGGGAGGGAACTCCAGGATTTTCACCCAGCAATAGTGAATTAGCGGTGATATGCCTCCAACTCAGTATGGTGAGTGACACTGAGTTGAACTTGCAGATGGTGATGTTCCTATGTATGTGCTACCCTTGTATACAAGGGTATTGTCTGAGAATCTTTGGTGAATCTGCAGAAATGGTAACATTCCTGCCTGACTTTGTACCACTCAGCTACACGGTTTATTACTTCTTCAGTTAGGAATTTAAACATGTGACCAAACAATTTTTGAAGAAAAAAAACACATATTTGACTTTGTAAAATTTAATGACTATGGACATACACCTCTGTTTGAGAATATGTCTGTAACAGTCATGAATAACTTTCAGTTTGAAATCGGACTGGGGAGGAATGTGTTCCAGTTTTGTATGGCTAGTATAGTAAATCATTCATGACAAAATGTACCTTGAATCCACAGGCAGAGGTGTTCAGATTTGATACGATCACTGAGCTCAAAAGGTATTTGTTCTACCCAGATCTTTTTTCAAGTGCTCCCATTTGTCTTCTCCGAATCTGATTAGTATTCTCCCTTTTACAAAATACACTTTGAACAATAAACTAGATATTTGTTTACTCAGAATAATTAACTGTCACTCATTTCTCACAAAGCTTAGATTTTACTCTTTACTGCAAAAATCTTTGTATTGAACTCCACGAGTTCAGTGCTGTATGGTGAAATGAATAAAAGTAACTTATCTCAGTTTTATCTTGAAAGTTTTCTGATTTGTTTGCCATACAGACAGATTAGGAAGCTTCATGTGCATCAAAAGAAATATTTTGCTATCAATCATTCTGTGCTCGGAAAGTAATAACTACCTGAATTGCACATCAAAAACTCTTTATGTAACAAAAGATTGCAACATGAAAAGTCAGAGAACAGGGCATTATTTAAATATGTATAGTATAAACAACAGAGAAAGTCTTAGTTTCATAACTAAACTGCCAGAAAACAGAATACATAGCAACACACAGAGGAATACAAAAAGTGGTTTAGAATTGAACTTACTGGTCAAATGGAGCTCCATTTTGAAATATACAAGATGAGTTAAGACCACTGGCTAGAACAGTGTGTGCCATAAAATGACTTCAGATAAAACAAAAACAGGCTTTGAAATTACATGTAGAATTTTAATATACTATACAAATTTATCTGAAAGTTTCCTTGCTCTGCTTTAGCAGAGGACCAATTCATTTAAAATACTCTGCTCCAAGATACTCCACTTAGCCCTTAATCTCATTGTAGCCTCAGTCCAAACATGAACAAAAAAAACTGAACACAAGAGATAAGTTAGCTTTGACTGAGTATGTCAAAAGGGTTACTTGCAAAATAGGCTTCGCTGGGAATTAGGTGGTATTTGGTGTCATATCTAGCACAAAGGAAGGTGTGGTTACTGGAGGTCAACCATCTCTGCCACAGGATTTCACTGCAGGTTACTGTCCTTGGACCAACCAACTTCAGAAGCTTTATCAAAAGCTTTCTTCCATCAAAAGATCAGGAGTGGGGATGTTCACTGACAACTGCACAATCCTCAACACAGTTTGAGACTCCTTACATACTGAAGCAGTGCAGTCCCATATGCAGCGAGATCTGGACAACATCCAGACTTGGCTAACAAGTAACAGGTTTTCTGAATTTGTAATTCATTCCACACTAGGGTCAAGTAATAACCACCTTTAACAAGAGAAAATCTAAGCATATCCAGTTGATATTCAATGGCATTACCATTAATGAATTCTCCACTATCAAAATGTTGTGCGTTTTAATTGACTGAAAGCCACACTGAATCAGCCCTGTTAAACATAGAAAATAGGAGCAGGATTAGACCTCTCAACCTTTTGAGCCTACTCTGCTTTCCATATGATCATGACTGATCAACCAGTACCTTGTTCCCGTTATCTCCCCAAACCCTATGAGCCCTTTAGCCAAAGAACTATATCTAATACCTTCTTGAAAACACTCAATGCTTTGGCCTCAACTGCTTCTTGGCCGAGAACTCCACAGGTTCACTCTGTGGGTGAAGAGATTTCCCCTCCTCTCAGTCATAAATGGCCTACCCTCTGTCCTTAGACACTGACCCCCTCAATTTGGACTCGTTATCAAGGAACCTTTTTAGATTAGATTAGATTAGATTAGATTAGATTACTTACAGTGTGGAAACAGGCCCTTCGGCCCAACAAGTCCACACCGCCCCGCCGAAGCGCAACCCACCCATACCCCTACATTTACCCCTTACCTAACACTACGGGCAATTTAGCATAGTCAATTCACCTGACCTGCACATCTTTGGACTGTGGGAGGAAACCGGAGCACCCGGAGGAAACCCACGCAGACACGGGGAGAACGTGCAAACTCCACACAGTCAGTCGCCTGAGGCAGAAATTGAACCCAGGTCTCTGGCGCTGTGAGGCAGCAGTGCTAACCACTGTGCCACCATGTGACTGATCACTGGATTAATGGTGTGAATACAAATATAATGTAAATGAATTGAAAAATGCATCAAAGATAGATGGGACCCAATCACTGTGGTGACACCTAAAAGCAACAAAAATGGATTAAAATGTCCTACAGGGAAGGAATTCTGACAATCTTACTTGGTCTGGCTTTCATGTGCCTCAGGACCCACAGCAATGTGGTTGACTCTTAACTGCCCTCTGAGCAATTAGGGATGGGCAATAAATGCTGCCTAGCCAGTGACAACCATCTCTACGAAAGAATAAGAAAGTTCATATAATTCACCTTCCAGCAACAAAGTTTAGTTGGTGCATCTATTGTTGAATTTAAAATATTCAGGAGAACTAATAAAATTGAAATGCACAAATATATTATGCAGAATAAAGCAAACAGGCATGACAGCAAGATTTGGAAGAAATGGATATTAGTTATAATACCTACTCTTTGAGGGGAGTATATTTAAATACATGGCAAAGAAAGTGACCCTCATGCATTTATCAGCATAATAGCACACTGATTTAAAAACAAATTAATATTGTAAAGGCACTAGACATCAGAGGAAAATCCTCTAGCTGATATGGCTGACATGTATTTCATCTCTAAGGATGTGACAGCAAAGTTATGCAATCCGTTACGCATAGTAAATGCAGCACACTCAAAATAATAACATGAAAATGGGAACATGAGTGGTCAGCAGGCTTTTCAAACCTGCTCTACTATTCAATATGATCATGGCTAATCGTCCACTCAATTCCACTCTCTCACCCATTTCCCTTTATTTCTGATTCCCCATGAGGACAAAAATATAATTCAGCATTAAATGATGGAACAGCACTGCAAACATTCACAACTCCAAGTGAACAAATTCCTTATTTTGGTTCTAAATGACTGATACCTTATCTTGACAGTGTCCTTGTATTCTCAGCCAGAGGAAACAAACTCTCTCAAACCACTTCAGAACCTTTTACGTTTCAATTATACCACCTTTCATTCTTCTAAATTCTCAAGACCATTTGTCCAATTTACTCAGCCTTTCATCGTATGATAACTCTCTCCTTCCAAGAGTCAATGTAGTGAACCTTCTGGATGTAGGTTTGCTCGCTGAGCTGGAAGGTTAATTTTCAGATGTTTCGTCACGATACTAGGTAACATCTTCAGTGAGCCCTCGGACGAAGCACTGCTGATGATTCCTGCTTTCTATTTATATGTTTGAGTTTTTTTGGGTTGGTGATGTCATTTCCTGTTCTTTTTCTAGGGGATGGTAAATTGGGTCCAAGTCATTATGTTTGTTGATAGAGTTCCGGTTGGAATGCCATGCTTCTAGGCATTCTTGTGCGTGTCTCTGTTTGGCTTGTCTTTAGATAGATATGTTGTCCCAGTCAAAGTGGTGTCCTTCCTCATCTGTACGTAAAGTTACTAGTGAGAGAGGGTCAAGTCGTTTTGTGGCTAGTTGATGTTCATGTATCCTGGTGGCTAGTTTTCTGCCTGTTGTCCAATGTAGTGCTTGTTTTGTAAATGACATTAGTTTTGTTTGTTGTCTGTATCGGGTCTTTCAAGTTCATTAGCTGCTTTTTTAATGACAGTCATTTCTGAGACATCTTTGATGTAGGGTAGAGTGGCTAGGGTTTCTGGACACGTTTCGTCTGCTTGTTTGGGTTTGTTGCTGAGAAATCTGTGGACTGTGTTCGTTGGGTACCCGTTCTTAGATTAGATTATATTACTTAGTGTGGAAACAGGCCGTTCGGCCCAACAAGACCACACTGACCCTCCGAAGAGCAACCCATCCAGACCCATTCCTCTACATTTACCCTTTCACCTAACACTACAGGCAATTTAGCATGGCCAATTCGCCTAACCTGCACATTTTTGGACTGTGGGAGTAAACCGGAGCACCTGGAGAAAACCCACGCAGACACGGGGAGAATGTGCAAACTCCACACAGACAGTCACCTGAGGCAGGATTTGAATCCGGGTCTCTGGTGCTGTGAGGCAGCAGTGCTAACCACTGTGCCACCATGCTGCCCACACGGGCGCACATTATTCTTTTTGAATAAAGTCTTAAATACAAACCTCCCCTTAACACCCCACTAGCCAAAAGAATAGCAGAGCAAAACAGCCACAGAATGCTTAGAGAAATGATTCATGATGCTCACAACAGACTCCGTAAATGCAACCAGGAAGTTTTGCACCAAAAATCTTTACTCGCTCGTGCAATAGACGATGAATGGACAGACACATTACAACAAGCCATAAATATTAGACAGAGACAAACATGGAAAATGAAAAAAATAGACCTGCAAAAAAAAAAACTCGACAAACTTACACAAAGTAATAACACTGACAATGCAGAAGCATGGATAAAAAACTTATCTGACCAACTCTTAACAGACACTGAAAAAGCCGTCTTAGTAAGAGGATTAAATTACAACTTCCAGGATGCGGACAAGAAAGATTTCTTAACAGCATTAGACATAACACTAAAAGACAACCAACTCACAGAAGAAACCCAGCAAACTTTCAAACAGATAGTTGCACCAACAGTAGCAGAAAAAAGGTAGGACACACACTCAATACACAAGAAAGGAAAACACTAGAAAGATTTTTAAAAAATGATAAAAACACTGTTGAGATTCTGAAAGGTGATTACAGAGAGTTAGGCAAGAATTTAAAAAGGAGGTCCTCGAGAATAGTAATATCTGGAATACTCCTGATGCTACGAGCTAGCGAGGGCAGGAATAGGAGGATAGAACAGTTGAATGCATGGCTGAGGAGCTGGTGTATGGGAGAAGGATTCACATTTTTGGATCATTGGAATCTCTTTTGGGGTAGATGTCACCTGTACAAGAAGGACAGATTGCACTTAAATTGGAAGGGGACTAATATACTGGCAGGGAGATTTCCGAGAACTGCCCAGGAGGATTTAGACGAGTAAGGTGGGGGGGTTGGACCCAGGGAGATAGTGAGGAAAGAGACCAATCTGAGACTGGTACAGTTGAGAACAGAAAAGAGTCAGTCAGGGCAGGCAGGGACAAGATAGGACTAATAAACTAAACTGCATTTATTTCAATGCAAGGGGCTTAACAGGGAGGGCAGGTGAACTCAGGGCATGGTTAGGAACATGGGACTGGGATATCATCGCAATTACAGAAACATGGCTCATGAATGGGCAGGACTGGCAACTTAATGTTCCAGGACATAAATACTACAGGAAAGATAGAAAGCGAGGCAAGAGAGGAGGGGGACTGGCATTTTTGATAAGGGATAGCATTACAGCTGTGCTGAGGGAGGATATTCCCAGAAATACATCCAGGGAAGTTATTTGGGTGAAACTGAGAGATAAGAAAGGGATGATCACCTTATTGGGATTGTATAATGGACCCCCTAATGGTCAGAGGGAAATTGAGAGACAAACTTGTAAGGAGATCTCAGCTATCTGGAAGAATACTAGGGTGGTTATGGTAGGGGATTTTAACTTTCCAAACATAAACTTGGACTGCCATAGTGTTCAGGGTTGAGATGGAGAGGAATTTGTTAATTGTGTACAAGAAAATTTTCTGATTCAGAATGTACCTACTAGAGAAAGTGCAAAACTTGACCTACTCTTGGGAAATAAGACAGGGCAGGTGACTGAAGTGTCAGTGGGGGAGCACTTTGGGGCCAGCGACCATAATTCTATTCATTTTAAAATAGTGATGGAAAAGGATAGACCAGATCTAAAAGGTGAAGTTCTAAATTGGAGAAAGGCCAATTTTGACAGTATTAGGCAAGAACTTTCAAAAGCTGATTGGGGGCAGATGTTCGCAGGTAAAGGGACGGCTGGAAAATGGGAAGCCTTCAGGAACGAGATAATGAGAATCCAGAGAAAGTATACTCCTGTTAGGGTGAAAGGAAAGGCTGATAAGTACAGGGAATGCTTGATGACTAGAGAAATTGAGGGTTTGGTTAAGAAAAAGAAGGAAGCATATGTAAGGTATTGACAGGATAGATCGAGTGAATTCTTAGAAGAGTACAAAGGCAGTAGGAGTATACTTAAGAGGGAAATAGGGAGGGCAAAAAGGGGACATGAGACAGCTTTGGCAAATAGAATTAAGGAGAATCCAAAGTGTTTTTACAAATACATTAAGGACAAAAGGGTAACTAGGGAAAGAATAGGGTTCCTCAAAGATCAGCAAGGTGGCCTTTGTGTGGTGCCGCAGAAAATGGGGGAGATACTAAATGAGTATTTTGCATCAGTATTTACTGTGGAAAAGGATATGGAAGACATAGAATGTAGGGAAATAGATGGTGACATCTTGCAAAATGTCCATATTACAGAGGAGGAAGTGCTAGATGTCTTGAAATGCATAAAGGTAGATAAATCCCCAGGACCTGATCAGGTGTGCCCTAGAACTCTGTGGGAATCTAGAGAAGTGATTGCTGGGCCTCTTGCTGAGATATTTGTATCATCGATAGTCACAGGTGAGGTGCCTGAAGACTGGAGGTTGGCTAACGTTTAAGAAGGGTGGTAAGGACAAGCCAGGGAACTTCAGATTAGTGAGCCTGATGTCGGTCATGGGCATGTTGTTGGAGGGAATCCTGAGGAACAAGATGTACATGTATTCGGAAAGGCAAGGACTGATTAGGGATAGTCAACATGGCTTTGTGCTTAGGAAATTATGTCTCACAAACTTGATTGAGTTTTTTGAAGAAGTAACAAAGAGGATTGATGAGGGCAGAGCAGTAGGTGTGATCTATATGGACTTCAGTAAGGCGTTCGACAAGGTTCCCCATGGGAGACTGGTTAGCAAGGTTAGATCTCACGGAATACAGGGAGAACTAGCCATTTGGATACAGAACTGGCTCAAAGGTAGAAGACAGAGGGTGGTGGTGGAGGGTTTTTTTTCAGACTGGAGGTCTGTGACCAGTGGAGTGCCACAAGGATCGGTGCTGGGTCCACTATTTTTTGTCATTTACATAAATGATTTGGATGTGAGCATAAGAGGAACAGTTAGTAAGTTTGCAGATGACACCAAAATTGGAGGCATAGTGAACAGCGAAGAAGTTTACCTCAAATTGCAACAGGATCTTGACCAGATGGGCCAATGGGCTGAGAAGTGGCAGATGGGGTTTAATTCAGATAAATGCAAGGTGCCGCATTTTGGGAAAGCAAATCTTAGGAAAACTTATACACTTAATGGTAAGGTCCTAGGGAGTGTTGCTGAACAAAGAGACCTTGGATTGCAGGTTCATAGCTCCTTGAAAGTGCAGGTGCAGGTAGATAGGATAGTGAAGAAGGTGTTTGGTATGCTTTCTTTTATTGGTCAGAGTATTGAGTACAAAAGTTGGGAGGTCATGTTGCGGCTGTACAGGACATTGGTTAGGCCACTGTCGGAATATTGCGTGCACTTCTGGTCTCCTTCCTATCGGAGAGATGTTGTGAAACTTGAAAGGGTTCAGAAAAGATTTACAAGGATGTTGCCAGGTTTGGAGGAGTTGAGCTATAGGGAGAGGCTGAACAGGCTGGGGCTGTTTTCCATGGAGCGTCGGAGGTTGAGGGGTGGCCTTATAGAGGTTTACAAAATCATATTGGGCATGACTAGGATAAATAGACAAAGTCTTTTCCCTGGGGTGGGGGAGTCCAGTACTAGAGGGCATATGTTTAGGGTGAGAGGGGAAAGATATAAAAGAGACCTAAGGGGCAACGTTTTCACACAGAGGGTGGTACGTGTATGTAATGAGCTGCCAGAGGAAGTGGTGGAGGCTGGTACAATTGCAACATTTAAAAGGCATTTGGATGGTTATATGAATAGGAAGGGTTTGGAGGGATATGGGCCAGGTGCTGGCAGATGGGACTAGATTGGGTTGGGATATCTGGTCAGCATGGACGGGTTGGACCGAAGGATCTCTTTCCATGCTGTACATCTCTATGACTCCATGACAAAGAGACTACATTGAAAAGGTGAATGCACTACTTGCAGATACCAACATACCAACAAGTGGCGATGGACCAGACCCCATAACTAGAGAACCGAATCACAGTCCCACTTAAAAAACTTCAGAAATCTGGAGAAATAAATAAGATGGACTTCCAAAAAATAAAACCAGACAGATCCAACATACCACGCTTCTACGGATTGCCCAAAATTCACAAACCAGGAGCCCCCATCAGACCCATAGTCTCACTACCTGGAACACCAACTTACAGACTGTCAAAGGAGCTACACCAAAGACTAAAACACTTAGTAGAAGACTCACACCACTCCATCCACTCCACCCAAGAATTCCTGAAGACAATCAAAGACACTAAGATAGAAAAGGATGAAATAATGGTCTCCTTTGATGTAACAACCATGTTTACATCCACCAACATCAACCTGGTCAAGGAAACACTGACTATACTATTAGTAGAACCAAAGACACATACACCAAATACCACCAACTTCATCAGCAAGGACAGTATCGTCAATGGACCTATGCCTTACCACCCACTTAACCTTCATCAACAAAACCTATAGACAAACCAACCGAACACCCACAGGACCTCCAATATCAGGATTCTTAGCAAAGACAATAATGTAGAGACTCGAACAAATAGCTCTGCCAACCATCTAACCCAAACTTTGAGTCCGCTACGTGGATGACACCTTTGTCGTCACTAAACAAAACAAATTACATGAAATCTTCAAGACCATTAATAATACCCTTACTGGCATAAACTTCACTAAAGAGGAGGAAAACAACAACAAAGTGCCATTCCTAGATGTCACAGTGGAGTGAATAGCCATTGGGGAACTTCAAACCAGCATCTACGGGAAAACAATACGTACGGACCAAATATTGAACTACAGAAGCAATCATCCCAATATCCACAAACAAAGCTGCATCAGAACACTATTCCAACAAGGCACCACACACTGCAGCACAGAGGAAATACGCATAACAGAGAAAAGCCCCCAAACCATATATTAAAAAAGAACAGGTACCCAATGAACACAGTCCGCAAGATTTCTCAGCAACAAACCCAAACAAGCAGACGAAACACCTCCAGAAACTCTAGCGCCTACATCAAAGAAGTTTCTATCAACAAACACATTGACTTGGATCCGATTTATCATCTCCTGAGAAAAAGAACCGGAAATGACATCACCACAGGAAATGATATCACCACAGGAAATGACATCACCAACCCGAACAAACGCAAACATATAAATAGAAAGCAGGAGTCATCAGCAGTGCTTTGTTCGGAGGCTCATTTGAGGATGTTACCTAGTATGGTGACACAACATCTGAAAATGAACCTTCTAGCTCAGTGAGCAAACCTACATCCAGAACCTCAACCTGAGCTCAAAACTCACAGTGAATCTTTGCTGTACTGCTTCAGGTGCAAATGCATCTTTCTTCAATATGCAAATTGTGGTCTCACTTAAAACCTGTTTCCTTATTCTTGTATTCAAATCATCTTGTGATAAAAACAATATGTTATTTTCTTTCCTAGTTGCTAATTTGTGTGCTTTTTTTCAAGCTCATCCAAGTCATCTGAACATTACACCTTTTATGTATCATCCTATTTTCTATTCTTACTACCAAAGTGAATAACCTCACACTTTCCCACATCATTCCATCTGCCACCCACTTAACCTGCTTATTTCTCTTTGGAACATCTTTGTGTTCCCACAGTAAATATTCAACCCAGGATCTTTGTCTAAGTCATTAAAATAGATTATAAGCAGCTGAGGTTCATCTTTGAAAGCACTGCAGATGTCAATTCGAAAATGCCTCACCATCTCTACTCTCTGCTGATTGTTCAGTACACTGCCGATATTTGCTAAGCAGAACCTTGTCCTTCATCCCAACTATTTTGTGAGTTTCAAAACAATTGAATCCCTACCCTCCCTCTGAAAGTCTTCTCCAGCCTAGAGCAGATGTTCCAAATCCCTGCACTGAGCAGATAATATGGTCACCTGGATTTTTGCTAATCCATCATTTATTAAGATCATGACAGACCTGACTGAGCTCAAATCTGCATTCCCAATAACCTTTCACTCCTTTCGGTCTCTCCAGGGATAGATAAAGTATTTATCCACCACTGCTTTAGAGAAGTAAGCCTCTCCTCTCGAACTTCATCATAACCTACCACCATTAGATTCCTATTTCCTGCCCCCCCACAACTTGAATGCTTTCCTGTTCCATGATTCCATGGTTAGTTAGTTCATCCAACCTGCAGTGCACACTCTCAAGCAAACAAGCTAAAAGAATCTCAAACCCATTGAATAATTGTAAAGACTGAGGCTCCTCAAATCCTTCCTGCTGGGTCCCCTTAACAACCTCACTCACAGTCTCTGTCCCTGACCACTGACCAAATCAGAAGACCTATTCTAAGGGATGTAACTACTTCTGACACATAAACCTTTCATGGCACCTTATCAAAGGCCTTTTAGAAATCTAAGTATTCTGTATCCATAACAGTTCTCTTATCGACTCTACATGTTACATTCTGAAAAATCTTTAATAGATTTGTCAAACATAATATTGTTTTCATAAAACTTAGCTAAGTCAGAATGACTTTCAAAATGTATTGTTCAGACTTTCTTCATTCCAGGATCCAACATTTTCCAGATGACTGGTGTCAGGCTAACTGGCCTTTACACCCATTTTCTCTCTTCTTTCTTTCTTGAATAGAGGTGTTCCATGTGCTAACTTCAATGTGTGTTATGGTCTAGAAAATTTCGGAAAATCACATCCAGTGATGTCTGCAGCTATCTCTTAAATCTAAAGGTTGTAGCCGTCAGCTCTTGGGGACTGGTTTTGTTCCCATAAGTTTCCCAGGTCACTTTAGCCAGATCAGCCCTCATTAATTAACTTTATTTAGGACTAAAACACTAGTCACGGGCCAAACTTTCTACCTTTCAAACACAACATGACATTTTATCATGTAATCACTGTATTTACCATGAGATTATTGATTAACTCTATCTCATTGCACATCACCAGGTCTAGGATAGCCTGCTCCATGGTTGGCTTTCGAACATACTGCTCAATGAAACAGACCCCAAAACACTCCATGAATTCTTTTACCCTTGACAATCTGATTCTTTGAATTTACATGTAGATTAAAATCATTCATGATTATTGTAATTCAATTCTTGCATGTTCCATTTATGCATTCCCATATCTCTGTTCACCCATGTAACAACTGTTAAAGATCTATAAAAAAGAAACATTTTACCTTTGTTATTTCTTATCTCTACCCAAACCATTTCTACATCTTGATTTTTCTAATCAAACAGTCCTTCATTAGTGAACCATTACCATTCTTAACTAAAAGAGCCATCTCACCACTTGTATTTTTTGTTATTCCGACATGTCACTTTGACATACAGGTCCCAGACTTTGTCACCTTTCAACTACGTCTCTGTAATTCACATTTTTACACAAACATAAGTACACACATACAAACATATAAATTAGGAATATATTTAGGCTCGCAGCCCCTCAATTCTGTTCCATCATTTATTAAGATCATGACAGATCTGAATAAGCTTAAATCTGCATTCCCAATAACCTTTCACTTCTTTCAGTCTATCCAGGGATAGATAAAGAATTTATCTACTGCTGCTTTAAAAATATTTAGGGAATCTGCTTTGATTATCTTTTCATGAGCCTTAGAGAATTTTTTCTTCATCCAATCTCTCTTTAAAATGGGCATCTCTTGATTTTTAAATAGCAAGTCCTGTGTCTGGCTGTTCCATAACAGGAAACATCCTCTCCACATCTCCCTTGTTCAGAACTCTCAGGATTTAATATGTTTCAATCAAGTCACCTCTTAACCTTCCAAACTCCAGTGGATCCAAGTCTAGCCTATCCAACCTTTCCTCAGAGGATAATCTTCTTATTCCAGATATTTGTTATTATACCTTCTCTCTGAGGAGTGTAGTTAGATATGTGACAAAGAAAGAGTCCCTGATGCTCATAACTGTCTCCAATATGTCGACATTCTTCCTGACATCCTTTCTGAATTATCTCTACCTCTGCCAACAACTCATCTCTTTTGTTGCATTCAAAAAGAGGACCTTAGCCTGTATGATTTTTTAAAACCATGTTTTCAACCTCAGGCCTTCCTGTCACACTCTGATAATCATCACTCAAATTGCTACATAGTTATATTGCTTGGTGTAACCCTTTACTTTACCATGTTCCCCGCATTTGATCTCTTCCCTCCACTCTTTAGGATAAAAATTTCATTATCACCCTACACAATATTTTTAGAATGCTGGTCCCAGCATTGCTCAGATGAAAAGTTACAGTTCCCATTTTCACCAGTACCCCTTGAATTGAAACCCACCTCTCCCACACCAACCTTTGAGCTTCACACTTCTTTCTTATCTAATTGGCCCTATGCCAATTTGCTTGCAGCTCAGGTAAGAATCCAGATTTTATCTTGGCCAAGACCTTTTGGATGGCGGGATTTCATGCCTACTGACTGAAGAGCCCAACAAATTTTATTGGAAGTCACACTTCAGAACTGCTGACTAATCTAATTGGCCCACAGCTCCTTAGGTCCAGTAATATTAATAGCAGCCGTCAGCAGAAGAATCTCTGTAATCAGTTTCCTTATTTAAGTCCCAGAATCCAGAGCTAGATAGGTGTAATGCTGGGAGGTCAAGGGGATCTTACATTGGGGAGGAGAGGTAAGACCCCTGTAATGCCCAGGCAGTTAGCAGAAGTGAGCAAGAATTTTGACAGGAAGTTCAGAGACAGAGGGAGCACTCACAGGGGGATCCCTCAGGAAGGAAGCAGAAAGGAATGCCTGGTACGGAAAGGGGCCTCATAGACAGGCACCCAACCTTCAATCCTGAGGTAGATCAGCATTACCTGTTGACTTCAGCCTGCCCCTGAACTGCTCCACCACGCTCAAAATTGAGGCCAGGCAAGAAGCATACTTTAAGTGGCCAAGCATTGGCTTGGTGAATGGGAAGGCCACCTAAACCTCTCCTAACCCCTGTAGAACTGAGGAAAGGTTTGGGCTATGAAGATTTCACAGACTCCACCCCCCCACCCCTCCCTCCCCAAGACATGCAAACCTATTGACAAGCGACTGAAATATTCTACCCCTTTTCTCACAAAGAGTTCTGCTATGTAAGATTTCTTTTTCCTGTAATCTTCACAGAAGCATATAAACATATTTCGTCGGACAGAATATTATGGGAATGCATCAAAGGAGATATTAGCAAATTGTGAGTTAGTCAGATGATATGTTAACACAGCAGGAATGATGCTGCTCTTTTTATAGGCACAGCCACACATAATAGCCTTGCTTGAAAGCAGTAGCTGAAAATTGTGCATGGATTGTGTTATTTCTGTTTGAACACAAGCCATTCAATAAATCAAATCTGCTACTGAGAAATGCTATTGGCTTTAAAGAAGATCTGGAAGGTAAAGAAGTAACAATCAAGAGGTTTCATAAGGGAATTTATGAGCATGGGGCTTAGTTGACTGAAGTTGATTGATTGGTGATGGAGACAAGAAACATCAGAGTTCTTGGAGAGCTGTAAGGCTACAGAAGGCTGCAATGATTGAGCAATAACACCATGAAGGGAATTAAACAAAAGGACATTAAATTTGAGACACTGAACAACAGTGCAATGACTATATGAAAACGAACAAGGTTTTATTCAGGATGGGATAATGGATCAGAGGTTTATACAGATTAATGTTGATGGTGGGTTGAGGATGGGATGTATGACAAGAACAGTATTGGAAGAATCAATGCAGAGATGAAAAGACATTGATGATGATTTCAGTAGCAAATAGGCTGGATATGGGGGAGTTGGATATAGAAGCAATTTGGGATGGAAATATCTTATACTAGTACCTCAGCTCAGGATTGCATACGATACTGATGCTGCAAACAAAGGTGAGCCTGTGTCAATGATCAGCGATAGGGCCGAAAGAGGTGATGAGGGTCCAGGTCATTCTGCTATATTGCGCATTCTGTTAATGCAAATTCACTGTAACGTGATTGATAAAGTGGGGACACTGATTCTAAAGCACAAACTTTTATAACATTTCTAAAACACAATTTTTCTATAATGCGGGGTTGCACAAGAATGCAACCATCACGTTATAGAAGAGCTACCTGCACAAAGTTAGCAGTGGAAACTTAAGACTAAAAATGGCTTTAGTTTTCCTGATAGTTAACTGGAGGACAATGTAACTCATCCAGAAATGAAACAGTCGTGAAAAGTGGTGAAGAAATGTAGTACGTAAGTGACATTTGATGTCAGTAAGGAAAAGGAGCTAGCCAAGTAAACAGCAAAGCAAGGCCTGTACCCATTAAATTGAGAAGTTATGTGATTGATCACAGGATACAATGACAAAATAATAAGAACAAAAGAAACAGTGGACTACGTTCACAGAGGATGGAATTTATGACTTTTATTAGTGTTATTGCAGTGAGTGGTATTGATGGTTTTAAAAGGGAAGTGGAGAGTATCAGAGTATAGAAAGCCATTTGTAATGTCAAACAGGACAGGGTCCAGGATTGGAAGCTGAAGGTCAGCAGTTCAGTGCAATTTGGATCAAGAAAACAGGAGGTATATCATATTGCCATGGTGAGTTTAGAAAGGGCATGATGTAAGGTAGAAAAAAAAAACTAGATGAAGATATAAATCCAACCTTTCCAAAATTGGTTGCAACAGATTTGTCAGGCAGTAATCAAATCAAAAATTGTGTTTTTGTGTTTGTGTTTGTTTACAGCCAGACGTCTGACGCTGAGCAATGCCAGATATTTCCATCAGAACCTGCTGTCTAGGCCTTGTCACAAGTCCAGTAAAGTCAATCCCTCCAGCCCCTTGAAGCTGGAACACGTAGGAATGCTCGATAAGGGCAACAGCAAACAGAGATAACACAGAAGCATAAGCACAAGCAAACTGATGTAGGTATTATATAGGTGTTCCTTTTTGTTCCTTTTAATCATTTAATGCTACTTTTCTTCTTCTGATATTTTCTAAAATAACGGACTAAACTGATTTATTTAAAATTGGAGATCTGCTAAAAGATGAAAGTCAAGTACAACGAACAAATCATTTAAGCTCCAGGGTGATTCTGTGCTCTAAAGAATGAAGCTGTGCTCACAAAGCGGTCAGGCCAGAGATAAGGCTACAATATTGCAGCCCCAATGACTTGGTTCTGGCCAAGCCCTGAAGGACATAGCTGTCAAACTGTCAGATAGTAACTACTTGACCCTGCCCTCACCATGCTACTTCTTGCAGATGGATCTATCCATGTCAGCAATGACAGAACTGACCCTTGAAGAGGCTAGGATACGTCTTCAAACACAGGATATCCCCATCGTGTTGTGTGACACTATCACTATGCTAAATGAGAAAAAGTCAAAATAGCTCAGTCACAGCGAATAGCAGCAGCAAAATTGGTAATCAATATAAACTGTAGCCTCTTGGCTTGACACATGCCTTCACTTCCCAACTCTGTCTTACTGGAGAATGAAGAAAAGCATGATATTAAAAAAAGAGGCGCCTACCATCTTTACATACAACACTGACTGCACAATAATAAGCTGCAAAATAAACATATTCCAGAAAGATTTCAACAATCCTATGATTAACAGATCAAATTAATGCTCTGTAGCTGTTGGTTTTATTTGATGAAATCACACCTCCATTATGATATGCAGTTTTGGTTGCCAAAGAAGCATATACTTGCTTTGGAGGCAAGTAGGTGAAGATTCACTGGTCCCACTTACTCAACATTAACTTCGACCTTAAGACATCCCAAGGTATGTCAAAGGAGCATTATCAAATATAATTTGACACCGAGCCACAAGAGGGCAGAGGTTTGGTCAAACAGAACCTTAAAGGAGGAAATCAGTCTAGATAGGCATAGACACAAAAAGCCAAGGAGCACTTTCCAAACTCTTTCCAGTGTGACACCATTTTTACACTGGACTTTCTAAGACTCTGGATTAAATTGGGATTGCACATGGAAGAAGTACCTTCAGTTGTTGAACAGAGTGGGGAATGAAGAGAGATCTTTAGCTCAGTAGTACGTGTGAATGAGTTTAGCCTGCACCCCCATCTCCCTCCATCTCCTCTCCCATTTACCAAACACCCCAATTCCCCTCATTTCACAACACCACCACTTTGCTTCCCTTCACCAAATCTCCCATCTCTCCTTCATTTCACCAAGCCTCTCTCTGGTTTCTCTCACGGGCAGTTGATGAAAAGGTAGGCTCTCACCCAGTGTTAGTTGGACTTCAGTGAGAAGTCAATTAGGTTGTGTCCCCAGTAGAAGACTACACAAGCTTTTTAAAGAAGCCTCACAGAGATCAGTCTGAATTCCACATCAGCCATTGTTGCTTGGACTTGAAGATCCCACTAGGGGTTGTGATCACAGTTTGGGAGGCCCTGGCTAAGAAGCTCAACAGCTGAAGGTACAAACTCCAATGTTGGAACAGGTAAATTTGGGGATGCTCATTAATACACATTATGATGATAGAGTCAGGAGATACATGTCAGAAAATCATTTCACAATGCCACCCAATACCCAGAGCTTCAAAGTATACAGCAGTTGGACTGACACTTTATTAGAATTAATGGTGTAATGACTTAAAAAGTAAGTATTGACTGAGAATACTGAACAAAAATTTTGGTATTAGGAAGGCAGATTTGCAGACAGAAAGTACGTACCCGAGGCAAAACATTTTTTGTATCTGTACTTTGACAAATGTTTTACTCATCAATGCTGAAGATAGCACAAAAAGCTAAGCTCTTGTTTCTAAAGAAGATAATGCTGTTTGTCAGATCACTGGAAATTGTAATAGATAAGTTATGTAAATAATTCATTTCCATCACATAAATATTAATGCTGGCTGTAGTTAGTCACTATATTTAGTTTGCCATACCAACTGTTCACTATTACAATAAAATTCTTTATTTTTGTAGCAAATTAAACAGTAGCTTTCTGTTTATTTCAGTGGTAAATAACTTTATTGAACAATGTGGGTGTTTTAGTGTTTGATGTTGACAGTAACTAAAACTGCTCCAAATTTATGGTGCAAACTGATGTAAACATTAGAAAACAGTAATAAATAGAAGATAACCCTGTGTCTAAATATTTCTTTTGGAACAGTGCACACTTATGTTGAAAGAGTTATTAGCTTTTCCTAGCTGCAGGAGGCTTGTCATAAATGTACATAACACAGTAGTCTTTGCTGGATTAACTGAGTTAGAAGGTTCAATAAATGCTTTGGATGACAGAGGAACATTTCAAGTAATTCCAAAGGGTACTTGAACTGTGATGAGTTTGTATATTTTACAAAATATCTTCACCAAAACAAAATTGGAGGAGCAATCCTGTGTGATCATCACAGGCCACATCCTTCCTTGATACCACTTAGAGCAGCCAAATGAAAAAGCCACTTGCCAACTGGACAGACTTTCCAACACCTGCTCTTCACCATCATGTGCACATTGATTGCTGTGAATTGTAAGAGTTTGCTGGATGGCTATTTACATGTTCTGATCTGATGAGTTCCAATTGAAATTCCTAATATCTAAGGAGTGGCAGGGCTCTGGTCTACCAGTACAAACAATTACATTTGTTAAAACTAAACATTTGGTATGTCCGTGACAAAAAATACATTTGAAAAACAGAATTCAATGCTATAGTAGCACTTTAACCTGATCAGACGAGCAGAAATTGAGTGGATGGGCAGGTAAAATTAGACTGCCACTACCAAGTAGAATTCCTACTTGCCCCATTCTCCTCATTTGCAATTCAACTTAAAATCTGGACTATAGAATACTTCAATGTTCATATTTAAATGACACTTAAAATGTTGAACAAAGTGGTGAAGAGTATCTATGAAATACTTATTTCAGAAATTGGCAATGTGACTTCTTTAAGCAATGCCAAATTACAAGTTCTTTCATGTTCTTAAGGAAAGATGCTAATACACACTTCTGAGACACGTGGTGTAAAGATAAGGAAACTACTACTGAATCGCAAAAGCCCTGGGAACTGGCTGTAGATAGCTTTTACATCAATCTATTATGATACTTTATTACATACCTTTGATGTGGGTAGGACTTGAATCAATGCCTTCTGGACTAACAAGAGGTATGCCACCACTGTGCCACAAGAAAACTTAAAACTAGTCCCTAATATTTTCAGATTAACTTATTCAGAGATGTTATTGCATACTGCTGGAGCAGGTGGTCCTTGAACATAGGTCTCTTGGCGATGGCTGAACTACAACAGCATTAAAATAAGTCCCAGACTGGAATAGTGCAGAATGCCTAGAGCTGCTACACAGAGGTATTTACATTTGCTTAATTTAAATATGTTCCTGATTTGGTCAGAAATGAATTAGTGGTGGTAATTTTTAATTTCCATCATCTGATCTTAATACCCAACATCTTTCATGGCCTATTCGGCTTTTAGAGAGACAAATACTGACCTAATATATTTGCAGCAATCATCTCGTTACAGATGGAAGCAAGTTCAAGAAACCATCATGGAATCAACAAAACTGTCTGAACTGAAATGATCATTTTATCTAAAAACATCCAGAAGCAGTCACATCATCCAAGCATCAGAAGCAGGCATTTCTAGTTTCAATGTGTGTGTGCCTCCACATAAAAGGTTAGCTGCGAAGTTTCCAACTTGGAAAGACAATGAGCTAGACACAGTAACACACAAAGTAACCTGAAGTAAGCAGCTGCTCTTGGATAGCAGAAGAGAAAGAAATGTGAAATGGAATCAGTAAGGAGAGGAACACTCTTTTTTCCTCTGTTTTCTCCTTACCATCACGAAAACCATGAAAAATGGAGAAACACCATTTGCCGAGAACTCAGCAATATCTACAGATTTCACTACTGGTGAGGATTCAAGCCAACCATTAAACTATCGTAGCCTCAGGTTAAAATCTAAAATCTCAAGGACTTTGCGGAGTTTTAAAGTGCCATAGATTTTATTCCTCCTGTCTTACCAGATGCCTTCTCCTTTTTAAACTTCACATCTGTGTTTGTAGGATGGTGTACTGTGTGCTAGATAAAAATCAAATTATTTGTTGTGAGATGGGGTTAAGAAGATGAGGAGATGAGCAAACGTGCCTCTTCTCCTGGTAGTAATGGTAGTTACATCAGGTGGACTCTTATAGAAGTGAGAGTAATGGGGGCTATCGCAAAGCAGAACTGGGTAAGAGGTCCACTGAGCCCTATCTTTACAAATTGTTCCATGTTCATATATTTCCTCAGCAATGAGGTTAGTTTCTCCCTGAGCAGAAAACTAATTCCACTCTGAAACATTATCTTTGTTTCTCTCACCATGAATGCTGTCAGAACTGCTGAATTTCTCCAGCATTTTCTTTGTTTGAAATGAGATGTTGAAATTGGTTTGTTATATTGATTTAACTGCAATCTTCTGTGGGAAAAAGCGAGTTACATAGGATGGGATAACATTGGGAGGGAGGGGATGAGATGAAACTGGTTAGGCATGTTTTTTTTAACTGCATATCTTTTGTTGGAAGAACAGATTAGCTTCGGATAGAGTTGCTATGGGAGGGAGAGTACAGTATATGTTGGGTGACATGGGAAGAATACAAAAGCCTAGGATGGGAGGACAGGGATGACATAGGAGGGTTAGCAGAGGAAGGGTGAAAAGGCAAGGGATCTGGATGGGATAGTACAGAAGGGATAGCTTGGGGAGAACATAACAGCATGGATTTGAGGATGGAATTGTTGGGAGGGAATGACATGTCAGCATTGGCAAGGGAACGATGATATAGTTGAGGGATGGCATGGGTTTGAATTGGCTTGAAAGGGAGCAGATGCCTCTGGAAGGATGGTGTAAAAAGGACAGAATTGCAAGACATATGAATGGCACAGGATGGAGGGAATGAAATGATGGAATTAATTAGGCATAGTGATTTGACTGCAAATATTTTGCAAGATGGATAAATTAGTTTTGGATGGGGATGATACAGAAGGTAGGAGATGCAATGACAGAATTGCTGAAGTGTGCTGAATTTGACCTTGAATGTTTTCCAGGTCTGGGATCGTATTATAACTTGCACAGATACTAATCGTTAAATAAATGGCTTTAAAATAACCGTCTTTGCAGTGACGTTTTTGCTGATGGAAATAGCTAGTACAGACGTTCATCTCATTTAAATGATCAGGTCTATTTGCTCAGACAGTATACAAATCAACTCCACTTTCATTGTGCAAATGGACTAACAGTGCTGATAAAAAAATGCCTTGGAAATTTTGAATAAAACAGTTTAAAGTTATTCAGCTGATAAAAAAAAGTCGAATATGATTTGAAAATCAAAACAAAAATTTCCATTCTATTTCTTAAAAAGCACAGCAACATGACAATGCAAGGCACATGCTTCTAGCATGTGCACCAGAGAGATAGGCTCGAAAACGTGAAAAGGCACTGAGAACAGAATACTGCGTACAGTAAGTGCACTCTTAATGTATTACCTGTCTTGTACAATTCGTCACATGACAACATGCAAGTAGAGACTCTTGCTGCTAGCTGTCAGCTGGTCTTCGACCTTGGTGTTGTACCATGTATTTCTGACTTCAATTCATTTGATTCTGTCAAAATTCAGGGAGGTACTGTGTGTGACAGAACAATTATCTGAGCAACTATGTCAAGTACAGAACAATGGATTTATAGCAATGTTTCGCTGTGAATGCTAATAGCAACCACACGCTTTTTATTAGTTTTGCCTATGTCACTGTAGAAAACATGTTCTACAAAAAGTATTAGGTTTCATTAATCCATATATTGAATAAACATTTACAAGTTAAACACTTGACAGGATAAAGGAAAACTGGACTGTTGAGGAAAAATACCTGGCAGTATTTCTTTAAACAACTGGCAATCAACTACTGAAATGGGTTTCCAGAATATAGAGTTGAAATCAGTTTACTGCAATTGTAAGAGATCATTATAAATGGTGATTACAAGCAACCACTGCATTTTACTTTTGTAATGTTGACCGTTATTTGCTGGAAGGTTTAAACAGATTATGAAGATCAGATTTAGTTTAATAAGAAGTTAAATGGATTCCATCTGATCTAATTTTAACTTAGTATCAAGACCTGATTCAGACAATTATTGATAATATGGGCTAAAGCAGAAGAAAGGATATATCTGGAGGAAATGTGTCTGCCTTGAGGCATTCAGACTTAGTCACTGAACTGAAATTTAGAGACACTTGGAAATATAAAATAGGCCGAGGAATTCCTGAATTGCTAAACTTAAACCATAGGGACAGCCCAGAAGAATATACAGATTCAGGAAGTGGTGGGCATGACTGTTAAGGAATCAAAAGCAGTGCACTTAAGAAAGATGGAGGAGATCCTCTTACCTGTCACAGGTGTTGTTCAAAAGGCACTATGGACTAATCACCCATGAAGGCAAGGGGAAAGACTGTAGGGAGGACAGCCAGAATGCAGAGTAAGGCATTAGGAGGCTTACCATGAGTGAGAGGGAAGTGGTGAGAAGAGCACAAGAGAAATGAGGCATTCTGTAAGGGGAACAGATTACAACCTCTGGAATCATGAGCAAGAGTCCTGAGGCAACACTGGCTACCTGACTGCAGGATTATGGGCAACTCTCAAGCTGACTGGATAGGAATTTGGAAAGGGGAGTAGGGGCAAACACAGTTGTCGTGGTCTGTATTGGAACAAATAATAATATCAGAAACAGGGAAGACATCCTGCAGACGGAGCTTCAAACATTTTAGGAACTAAATTATAAAGAAAGATCTTAAGGGTTTTGGATTATTGAACATTCATGTGAAAATCGTCAAGAGATTGGACGATCAGGTCAGTTAACTGCGGCTATAGGGCTAATAGAGGAATGAGGGATTGATACAAATAATGGGACAGAAATGAAAATGCTAGTAGGATGGCATCCATCCAAACTGAATGGAACCAATGTCTAGTAGACCTCCTTAAGTCCCAGCTCTACCTGCCTCTTTGCAGGGTGGGCGGAACATTCCTCAGTCCAGCTTTACCACAGACCCTACCCATAACTCTTTCTCTGATACCTTGATGATGTCTTTGGTAGTGTTTCTTGCTCTTGTCTGGAATTGGAAAAAACAATCAGTTCTGATTCCAATTTCCATCCTTCCCTCACCTTCACCTAGTCCACCTCTGACTCTTCACTCCCTTCCTTGACTTCACTGTTTTCAATTCTGAGGATAGACTGTTCACCAATATCCATTATAAGTCTACCAACTCCCACAGTTACATCTCCTCATACTCAGTTTCCTGCAAAAATTCCATTCTCCTGGTTTATCTGTCCCTAAACCTTCTGTGTTCTGATGATGCACCCTCCAATGGGCTGCCTCTGACATTACCTCCTTTTTCAACTGAAGATTCCCCCGTAATGTGGTTGGCAGAGCCTTCAGACATGTCTGACCCACTTCCCATACTTCTGCCCTTACTCTTTTCCCTCCATGCCAAAACAATGATAGGGCTCTCCTTGCCCTTTAATTCCACCTCACTCGCCTCCGCATTCAAAGGATCATCCTCCTCCATTTCTGTAATTTTCAACAGGATGCCATTACCAAACACATCCTCCTCTCTCTCCTCCATTGTCAGCACTCCACTGGGAAGCATTCCATTCTCGTCCACTCCTTGGTCACTCCTCACATTTTCTCACTAACCCATGGCACCTTTCCATGCAACTGTAGAAGATCGAACACTTGCCCATTCATTTGTTCAAGGCCCCAAACATACATTCCAGATGAAGTAGTGTTTTACTTGCACTTCTTTTAGATTAGATTAGATTCCTTACAGTGTGGAAACAGGCCCTTCGGCCCAACAAGTCCACATTGACCTTCCGAAGAGCAACCCACCCAGACCCATTCCCTTACATTTACCACTTCACCTAACACTACGGGCAATTTAGCATGGCCAATTCACCTAACCTGCACATTTTTGGACTGTGGGAGGAAACCAGAGCACCTGGAGGAAACCCATGCAGACATGGGGAGAATGTGCAAACTCCACACAGACAGTCACCTGAGGCGGGAATTGAACCTGGGATCTCTGGTGCTGTGAGGCAGAGTGCTAACCACTGAGCCGCCATGCCGCCCGTTTATTCAAGGAGAAAGTGAGGACTGCAGATGTGGAGATCAGAGTCAAAACGTGAGGTGCTGGAAAAGCACAGCCGATCAGGTAGAATCCGAGGAGCAGGAGAGTTGACATTTCAGGCATAAGCCCTTCATCAGGAATGTTGGGTAGGGAGGTGGTGGGGGGCAAGGGGGCTGAGAAATAAGTTGGAGGGGGCTGGGGGGAAGGTAGCTTGGAAGGCAATAGGTTGCTGAAGGTGGTGGGTGATGGCAATAGGTCAGAGAGGAGGGTGGAACAGATAGGTGGGAAGGAAGCTGGACAGGTAGGACAGGTCATGAGCGCAGTGCTGCATTGGAAGGTTGGATCTGGGATAAGGTGGGGGGGTGGGGAGATGAGGAAACTGATGAAATCGACATTGATGTCGTGTGGCTGGAGGGTCTCAAAGTGGATGATGAGGCGTTTGTCCTCCAGGTGTTGGGTGATTTGGATTTGGCAGTGGGGAAGGCCCAGGACTTGCATGTCCTTGGCAGATTCAGAGCTCTCAGAGAACATCTCTGGGACACACGCACCAAACAACCCCACTGCCCTGTGGCCGACCACTTCAACTCTCCCTCCCCCTCGGTCCTGGGACTCCTTCACTGCCAAATCAAAGCCACCCAATGCCAGGAGGAAGAATGCCTCATCTTTCGCCTTGGAACCCTTCAACCACACGGCATCAATGTCGATTCCACCAGTTTCCTTATCTCCCTTATCTTCCTAGCAGCACTAGAAGGCACACTCAGGAACAATGGACTGACAGAAGAGACACAACAAACAGTGAGACACACTGTCGTACCTATGATAATAAGGAAAAGACAAACACATAACCTCAACACCAAGGAGAGGGAAGCACTGAAATCACTAAGAAACGATAAGAACATAATCATACTACCAGCAGATAAAGGCAGAATGACGGTCATCCTAGATAAATCTGATTACATCCAAAAAGCACAACAACTACTTGAAGATACCAACACCTACTAAAAGAGGGAGTTTGACCCCACCCCACAGCTCACCAATAGGATAAATGACACACTAAGGAATCTACAAAAAAACGGACAGATAACCAGAGCTGACCTACAAAGAATGAAACCGGAAAGCAACAACACCCCCAGATTCTATGGATTACCTAAAGTACACAAACCAGACATCCCACTCAGACCCATAGTATCACTACCAGGGACACCATCATACAAACTGGCCAAAGAACTACAACAGAAACTTAAACACCTGGTCAGCGGATCCAAACACTCTTTACAATCAACACAGGAATTCTTGGACATCATCAGAAATATACACATAGACAAAGAAGAAACCATGATATCATTCGACGTGACGGCACTGTTCACTTCGATTGACAAAACCCTAGCCAGAGAAACAATAGCCAACCTACTGGACATCCAGAACAGAAAACAGGACGCTGAACCTATCAACAAAGACGGCATACTTAAACTACTGGACTTGTGCCTCACAACACACTTCACATTCAACAACCAGATATACGAACAAATCAACGGAACACCCATGGGATCACCAATCTCGGGACTCATAGCAGAGGCAGTTATGCAAAGGTTAGAACAAACAGTCCTACCACAAATTCAACCCAAACTCTGGGTCAGATATGTTGATGACACGTTTGTAATCATTAAAAACACAGAAATAGAAAAAACACACCGGATCATCAACGCCACACTCACAGGAATCCGATTCACGAGAGAAGAAGAAAAGGATAGCCAACTCCCATTCCTAGACGTGATGGTACAGAGAACACCGAACGGAGAATTCACTACAAGAGTATACAGGAAAGCCACACACACAGACCAAGTCCTAAACTATGAAAGTAACCACCCCAACACACACAAACGAAGCTGCATCAGGACACTATTCAAAAGGGCCACAACACACTGCAGTACACCAGGACTGCAAAAAGAAGAAGAGGAACACCTATACAAGGCATTCGCCAAAAATGGATACCCGCGCAACTTCATCAGCAGATGCCTAAGAGAAAGACCACGGAACGAGGACATACCACAACCAAAAGGACTAGCCACACGACCATACGTCAGGAGCATCTCGGAACTGACTGCCAGACTACTGAGACCCCTAGGACTCATAACGGCACACAAACCAACAGCCACGCTCAGACAACAACTCACCAGAACGAAGGACCCGATACCCAACATGAGCAAGACGAATGTAGTGTACAAAATACCATGCAAGGACTGCACTAAACACTATATAGGACAAACAGGAAGACAGCTAACAATCCGCATACATGAACATCAACTAGCCACGAAACGACACGACCAGCTATCCTTAGTAGCCACACACGCAGACAACAAGCAACATGAATTCGACTGGGACAACACTACTATCATAGGGCAAGCCAGACAGAGAACAGCCAGGGAATTCCTAGAGGCATGGCATTCATCCACAAACTCCATCAACAAACACATCGACCTGGACCCAATATACCAACCACTACAGCGGACAGCTGAAACTGACAACCGGAAGCGGCAGGGACAGACCACTATAAACACCGGAGGAAACATCAAAGAAGCGCTTCGCAGGAGGCTCCCAAGCACTGATGATGTCGCCTCGCCAGGGGACGAAACGTTTGCAACAAAAACTTCCAGCTCGGCGAACAGAACCACAACAACGAGCACCCGAACTACAAATCTTCGCACAAACTTTGAATTTCTTATCTCCCCTCCCCGACCTTATCCCAGGTCCAACCCTCCAATTCAGCATCACCCTCTTGAACTGTCCTAGCTGCCCATCTTCCTTCCCACCTATCCGCTCCACCCTCCATTCCAACCTATCACCATCACGCCCACCTATCGCCTTCCAAGCTACCTTTCCCTCAGCCCCACTATCTTCTTATTTATCTCTCAGCCCCCTTGCCCCACCCCCCTCCCCCCTCCCTATACCTCACATTTCTGATTAAGGGCTTATGCCCAAAATGTCAACTCTCCTGCTCGTTGGATGCTGCCTGACCTGCTGTGCTTTTCCAGCGCCTCACATTTTGACTTTTTAACCACTACTCACAATGTGGACTCCTTTACATTGGGTAGACCAAAGGCAGACTGGGTGACCTTTGCAGAATACCTCCGGTCTGTTCATCTGAATGACCTATACCTCCCAACTACTTGCAAAACCTCTTTTGTCTCATGCTGACCCTTCTGAACAAAAGTACAATGCAAGCACAAGGAACAACATCTCATTTTCTACTTAGGCACTTTACAGCCTTGAGGACTCAACACTGAATTCCAGAAACATTATTTTAGATTCCCTATAGTGTGGAAACAGGCCCTTTGGCTCAACCAGTCCACACCGACCCTCAGAAGAGCAACCCACCCAGACCCATTTTTTTCCCTCTGACTAATGCACCTAACAGGGTAAAAACAAGGACTGCAGATGCTTGAAACCAGATTCTAGATTAGAATGGTGCTGGAAAAGCACAGCAATTCAGGCAGCATCCAAGGAGCAGGAATATCAACGTTTCGGGCAAAAGCCCTTCATCAGGAATAATGCACCTAACACTATGGCCAATTCACCTGTCCTGCACATCTTTGGATTGTGGGAGAAAACTGGAGCACCCGGAGAAAACTGGAGCACCCGGAGAAAACCTACGCAGACACGGAGAGAATGTGCAAACTCCCCACAGACAGTTGCCTTAGGCTGGAATCAAACCTGGGACCCTGGTGCTGTGAGGCAGCAGTGCTAACCACTGAGCCACTGTGTCGCCCCCTTGCCATTTCAAGCCCTTCTTTGGAACTGGACTTGAACGTTAACTCTACTTTTTCTCTGCAGGTAATGCCGGACTTGCTGAGTTTCTCCAGCATTTTCTGTGTTTGTTTCAGATGTCCAGTGTTTACATTTTTGTAAATAGGAAGGTTGTATAGCCTATTAACTAAAGTAAGATGGGTATGGGGAAAAGGAACTTACCAAAAAATGAAGCAGTTTTAAATAATAAACATAACTTGAAAAGAAAGCATGATATAAATAACCTAACCTAAAGAAAAGCTGGCCAAGAAATAGCTGGAGTTGTAGATCATAAGTGTTAAAATATGGCGAATTAAAAACAGAGGAACTGCTTTTAAAAATGGATTAAATGTACGTTATTTTGTAATATACTGGAACCAGAGGTGGTGATACTTTGTGAAAATTTGGAGAAAGTGAGGACTCCTGGCAACAGAACAATCAAAACTGACAATTAAACATATTTAGAAAAGGTACAGTGGAAAAAAGGGGAAGTAGCTATTGGACCTAATGTAATGGGAATAGGGGAAAATAACAGTAAGACAGAAATAGAATATAAAATATAAAATGCATCATTCACATTAATAGGGATCATTAGCAGATAACCCATTCTCAGAAGTCATAATTTGTAGATGCCGGTGTTGGACTGGGGTGTACAAAGTTAAAAATCACACAACACCAGGTTATAGTCCAACAGGTTTAATTGGAAGCACACTAGCTTTCGGAGCGCCGCTCCTTCATCAGGTGGTAGTGGAGGGCTCAATCCTCACACACAGAATTTATAGCAAAAATTTACAGTGTGATGTAACTGAAATTATACATTGAAAAATTGATTGTCTGTTAAGCCTGTTAAGAAGGGAAGTGGCAGAAGAAGTGAGCAAATAAATCAAGGGAAGGAGCAACAAAAAAAAATCTTAACAGATGCCAACCACCCCAAAACTTAAAGGCCAAAAGAGGTAGGTAGAGAATCTGTGGAAATAGAGTTCCTACAAGATTTTTTTCTAGTCTAATAGGAAGGATTCACAACTAGATCTCCTAATGGGGAATGATCCAGAGCCAATTACGTAGAAGTGGAGAAGCTTTTAGCAATCATGATCATAATATAACATAGTTTAGGGTAATAATTAGTTAAATAGCATAACAAAAGTTCAGCTAATAGATCAGAAAATGCAAACTTTGAGAAGCTGTGATAACATTTGTGAGGATAAAACAGATTACAATACTGACAAATATTATGCGGAACATAATTTAAAACAGTATTCAACAGTACCCAGTAAAATATGTTCTACTAAAATACAAGAACAAATTAAACACCAGTAAGACATCATGGTGTCACAATCCACTTGGCAAAGTGTGCTGACACTCAAGCCTTCGTACCCCAGGAGTCATCACAAAGGGTCAAAGTACTCAAAGTTCCCAATTTACCTGTTCAATGGACTCAGGGTAACAGAAAACACGAACCAGGCTTCTGTAGTTAACAAACGCTTCTATTTGCTACCAAGAAATTAACACTAACAAAGGAAAATAAAATGTGAATTATCAACATATAACTCTACTAGTTGAAATTCAAAACCCCTTCTTAGACCCCTATATGCACACAAACAAACGGGGTGGAGGAAACAGTATGGAGGAAACACAATTCAGTTGCACTCATCCACAGGACCTGATGAGGTGCCCCTTTTGCTTCCCAAGACTTTCTGCTATTCAATCTCCTTACTTTCAGACCCTTTCAATTTTTTTGCAGCAGCCTTAGGACAGATGTTACACTAATTTTAAAATCTTTCAGTTACTTTTTGGAGGCAACAACAACTGGTGAGAGAGAATATCTAGCTCTGTTCCACATTTGGTTATCTCTCTGCAGAGAGCAAGGGAGACCTTGTCTTTGCTGCAGTCTTGGAGGCTTCTGTTTCTATATCATAAACACTCAAGCTGTTCACCTGCTCAGCAGTAAAACTGAGAGTTGTCATTATCCTGACAACTTCTGGCATCCACAATTAGACCAGAATGCATAAGCCAATCAGCAATCTTTTGCTGGGCAAAGCTCACTCCAAATACAAACACACCACACCATGTCTGTACTGGCACTTTGAATAAGCACCATGACTTAGTGCCACTCTCCTGCCCTTTCCCTGAAAATATGGTTTCTAATTAACAGCTATGTAATGCTCTCTTGAATGCTTGATTGAACTTACCTTCACCGTAGGTCCACTCAGGATCCACATTTCCAGACCTCAACCATTTGCTGGAGGGAATGGTTTTTCTCCATCACATTCATCCCTTTTGTAAATCACAGTAGGTCTGGGATCTCTCATTTTTGATCCTTTTACAAGCAGGAAAATTGTCTCCCTGTCCATCTGTCCAGATTTCTAATCACTTTGTAAATTTCAATCAAATCTCTTCTTAGGAAGATGACAAAAATTAATTTATCAACAAGTTATAAAATAATAGTGAAATATTCTGCAGGCACAAACCCAAAGGAGAAAAGTTGGTCCTGGTTTGTAGGTACTTACTGAGGAGACAGATTAATTGGACTTGACATCAGAATGCAAAATTATAAATTATAAAATTTAATTTGAAATATAAAAAGGAAAAACTAATAAAATTTCAGAAGACTAAACATCCGGTTCAAGTAGATTGTATCTGTACATTCCAAACTAATCTAGGAAAGAGATAGACATACTATTACACCATTTAGTAATCTGTTACAAGAAAGGCATACTGTCAGGGGGTTGTGCCCATATTTAAGAAGGAAATTCAAACATGTCCATGGATCTATAGACCAGCCAGCTTAACATTGATATTGAGAAAAACAATGGAATCCCTATGAATAGCAACATGCAAAAAATATCTAGAAAGTAAAATAACAATGACATAATGCATTATAAATGGGAAAATCTTGTTGGATTCATTTCATTGAACTAATTGAAATTGAAATAGACTGACAAAATAAGGGAGCTCCAATCTATTTATCTTTTTAAAATGTCTTTATTAAGGTTAATAACATGCTTATGCACAAAAGCTGAACATGCAGAGTCAAAGTGAAAAATCACACAACACCAGGTTATAGTCCAACCACCTGATGAAGGAACAGCACTCCGAAAGCTAGTGCTTCCACATAAACCCGTTGGACTATAACCTGATGTTGTGTGATTTTAACTTTGTACACCCCAGTCCATCACCGACTCCTCCAAATCATGCAGAGGGATGCTCAGCAGAATAGATACCTGGCTGACAAGGAAGCAGAGTTAAGAATGGCAATTCAAAGTGGCAGAAGTTAGGGTGTGGGAAGTCACACGGATCAGTGGCACCACTATTGTTCATAATTTATGGGAACAATTTAGACTTTCAAAATCAAAAACAATTTCTAGATTTGTGGAAGACACCAAACTGAGAATTGTCAACATTGAGGAGGACAAAAATGTGCATTTGCATGCCAAAATCGTTTCAACATAGATAAGTGAGGCATTATATTTTGATAAGAAAAATTAAAATCTAAAGTAATTAAAGAAGCAAGGAATTTGGCAACACAAATTGTTACATGTGTGCCACATGTCAATAAGTCTGCAACAAAAGCAAACTAAGTGATATAATTAATTTCTAAAGGTATGGAATTGAAAAGTAGATAAGTTACACTGAACTGTTATTAAATTTTGGTTAGATCACATTTGGTATGCTGTGGACAGTCTGGTTACTGTACTATACAATAGTCTATAAGCATTGGACAGGGTGCATAAAGGATCCATTAGGATGATATCAGACTATAAACTTCTACCTGGAGAAAGTGAGGTCTGCAGATGCTGGAGATCAGAGATGGAAATGTGTTGCTGGAAAAGCGCAGCAGGTCAGGCAGCATCTAGGGAACAGGAGAATCGACGTTTCGGGCATTAGCCCTTCTTCCTGAAGAAGGGCTAATGCCCGAAACGTCGATTCTCCTGTTCCCTAGATGCTGCCTGACCTGCTGCGCTTTTCCAGCAACACATTTCCATCTATAAACTTCTACCTATCAGGGAAAGATGAACAGGGTGGAAATTTTTCTCTTGAAAAAGGGAATGCTGAGCAATTACTCATCAAAGTCTTTAAAATAATGTGAATGTTTTGATAGAGTAGACACAGAGACATTGTCTCCACTTTAGTAGAAGGACAAAATGAAAGAGCATCATTACATACGGTAATAGTCACCAAGAGATAAAATAAAGAATTCATAAGAAAAAAGTCTTTGAGAGTCTGAAACTCACTAACATGGGGAATAGCTGAGGTGAATTTCATAGTTGCATTTAAGGAAAAGATGGATAAGTCTATAAGGGAGAAGAAATAGAGGGCTATACTGAAAGAGCTAAAAAAGAAGCAACAGGAGGATATTTGAGAACAACAAAAGTGCCGGAATGGACCAGTTAGACAGGCAGGAGACTGGAAGAACACAGCAAGCCAGGCAGCATCAGGTGGAGAAGTCTACATTTCGGGTGTAACTCTTCTTCAGGACTCCTAACCAAGAATGTACCAGTTGGCTGAATGCCCTGTTTCTCTGCTGTATTTATTTCTATGTAGTGGGAAGAAGGTAGAATTGGCTTTCTGAAAAGAATATACCAAATAAACAGGAAGGCTACGTTTTATTGTAGTAATTATTCAAAGCTGTCAAAAATGATTTTTTTGTGCAGTCATGCACTTTGAAGCTTCTCTCCACCTCAGTGGACAACGTTGCATTAATGCATTAATAAGTTATGCTGTTTAGAATCACAACTTCCTACGATGATAGATTATATAGAAACAAAAGCCATCTTATTTTAAGCAGGACTGATTAAAACTAAGCCAAGATACATCTGTCCTCTGACAAACAGTCAATAACTCTGTAACATTGTTATTTAACACACAATTTATAAAGCATGAACAAAATTAAATAAAAGATTAAACCGTCAAACTAATGCTGTAGGTGACACAAAATACTATACTGCAACCAGAAAAGCAATGCAAATTCAGATTGTGTGCACAATATCAAATCATAGGTGCTTGATAATTGCGAGAGACATTGCTTTGAAGTGTCTGCCTAAGGAAACAGGTATTTAGAAATGCATTCCAGGTTCCTCGGACCATTACTCCTCTTGTTTCATTACCTTGTGGATCTCAGTAGCATAACTGAGCAATGTTAATTTAAGGTCTGTATGCTTTTGATAATGAAGTTCTTGCCCACTAATTGCTCTGGAAAATGGTTGACATCATCTAATTCTATCTTCTTTGTTTATCATTGCTCAATAATTGTCAGCTTTAATTAAACTGCATGTTTAATCATTGGTGTACTGCAAACATAATACATATACAGTCGGTTCTGATATAATGCGATAGCTCCATTCTTGTGCGATCTTGCGTTTAAGAAAATCATGCAATAGCGAGACCATTTAAGCTAATGGGGCCGGAATCGCATTATAACCAATATAGGTAAGGAAAGTTGACGTTCTACAAAGAACGGTCTAAATTCTTCAATCGCGTTAAAGCCAATTTGCATTGAAAAAAAACACAAGTTATAGCAGAACTGACTGTATCAATTATTTACAATTCAACTGTCGAAGTTAAATACTATTCATGAACAAAAAAGAGAGATTGTGATAGTGTGAATTTCAGAAATTTAATAATCATTTACAGATTGAAAGAAGCAGTTATAACTCTGTCTGGAATAAACTGTTAAGGGACCAGGACGAACTTATATAGGCATTGAAAGCAATGAGCTATGCCTGGGAAAAGAAGGAATTGAAGCTACCAAAACAAAACGGTTTCGCATCTGCTT